>NW_027072056.1:17742500-19155000 GCF_038088225.1 Cyrtonyx montezumae
CAACAACACGATTATGTTGGTTTACTTAACATACTGCATATGTAAAGGAAGGCTGGTGGATAGAAAGGGGTCTCTTGAATGCTATTATAACAACTTCACCATTCAGGGAAGGAAATGCTACCTCCAAAGCAGACAAAGATGCAAGATGGTTTGGTTAGCAGTCCGCTAAGTCAGAGGAAGTCATCTTAGGTGAAGGGCTTACAATTGCATCAGAAATGAGTCAGCCTTTGCATTATGTGCAAAAACTGAAGCATAAATGTGCAAGTAAATGCAAACGAACTCAAATATTCAAGGAACTGTCACTATGAGACTCAAACAGTATGTCCCAATCACTGCTGGCTTTATTCTATGTGTTCTGCCAAGACATTAAGAAAATACAGACAAGGAAAGCGTGAAAGGTAGATCAGAACTAATGGCTGTGAAGCGTTTATCCCACAGGAATACAACATCCACATGCTATTTCAAATTTTGGAATAAAGCAGTTGTTTGGTGGTAGCTTTTTTTTTAATGTAAAGGTCAAGTAGGTTAAAGAGCAATTATAAGTTACTACTGATATTATGTACATAGACATACTGACTAGAAATGCCATAACTGGTTGCCATATTTATAGGAAAACATGCAGTCCTGTGAATTAAGGGTAGCTCAAAATGTAAGTTTTTGTTGGACTATCTTTGATTATTTCAATTTTTGTACAAACTCCAAAACAAAAACAGATTACAAAACATGGATTCTGGAATTTATGACGCTACAAAATATCACGTGAAATATTTTATTATTAAATGCTAAATTTCATAAAGCAAGAGGATTATTTACCTCCAAGTGGTATCAGTTTCAGCTTGGGCTCTGCTTTGCTTTATTTTAATATGCAGAAGAAAAATAGCAGCACAGTGGATTAGAGTGTCACCTTGTCTTTGTAACACTCATTTTACTTGTTTTTATTGGGTATGTAAACGGTGCAAAAGAATTGAGGTAAAGAACTATTTACAACTGTTTCCTTTAATTTTATTTTCTGATTCTTAAAATTTATTCCCCTTTAAGTTAACAAAACAGAAAAGAAGCATCACAAAAGGTCACTTTGATGTAGAAACATCAAAATCCCTGAAGTTACTCCAGGCAGGTTTATGACTTGTAGCTTGAAATGCTAGATAAACTGAGAAAAATATATTAAAGTAAAACTCATAATGAAAACTATTATAGAAATTCCAAATAATTTGTTGTGCTTGTCACTTTTAAAGGAAGGAAGTGCAAATCAAATTTTAATAAACACGACATACCAGTTCAGAGTGTAATGGTGCATTTGCCGCTAAAACAATTAGTTGTTTTTTTTTTTTAATTGAATGCTGCTTAACGAACCTTTAAGTTACCTTTCAATGCTGACTACAACAGAGTGTTGTGAAAAGACTGAGTCTGGAGTCAGTCTAATTAGAATCCTCTGCATGTTCTGCTGCATCTGTGCTACACTTTTTTTTTCTCCTCTAAAGAATGTCTGATACTTTGAAGATAAGTTATTCAATTTACTGTGTTGTACAAAGTTATGTACACTATATACATACATTTTCTATAGCTGCACAAAGAATAAATACATATAATCTAATATTTTCTTAAAAAAATGTTACAAGACTGCTAAATTATTTTTGTGGCAACAAATACCTCACTCAGACATGAAAGTGACAGTAATAACCACTAGGATTAAATGTTTGGAGTCAAGAGTATTAGGTTTCAGATTTTTACAATGGCCCTAAACAGACCTAAAGTTGCTGTAGTTAGACAGCTGAGGAACAGGATAAGAAGTACTTTCTACTATAAAGCCAGCTGAGAAACAGCCTCTGTCTACAGAGAAACAAGTACAAGAGTCCTGCATAGAGAAAATCTCTACAGAATATAGATGCAGCAGTAGGTGCAGGTATGTAGGACAAAATGTATGTCTTTGTACATAAAGTCACATTATGCATTTGACAAGAGCCCTGAGCTATGGAATTGCTGTACTGACAGCAAGGACCATCCCTCACTCAGTCTGAACAAGCCCACCCCCATGAGCTCACAGCATCTTTGCAACCTCAATTGGAATTACAGCCCCAGCCACCTTATCACATCTTGAGTGTAGAATGAATTAGTTAGCCCCTGAGAGCACAGAAAAAGTGAATCAAGAGACAACTCACATTTTTTGTCCCCCTTCAGCATTAATGGATCCAAAACAAATGAAGATCCTATTATTTCCTGATGAATGTCACCACCCCAACATTATATTGGTATAGTAATAAGTAGGATAAAAAAGCCCAAAGGTAAAATTCCATCAGTGAATTAATAGGTAGTAAAGCAGTAACGCTACCTCTAAACAAAGTAAAAAAGTATTTAACAGCAGCTCCCATTAACCCAAGGTCTAACTTTCCTCTGATGCCCCCATACACCTTTCCCACATGGCAAACACTGTTCAACCTGCCAGCTTTCAGGCAGGCATTGTACAACAAATGAAGGGCCAGGCAGATCCCAAACCTGGCTTCACCACCAGAAGTGATTCTGTGGGAAGGAGCAGTGGCAGTGGTTGGTCCTGTGTCACAGCACCCATCAGCTCATTCCCACAGTTTTATTATATGCTGTATATTTTATGTATATGTTAACACGTTTTATTAAGTGAAAGTCAGCTGTGGTAAAACCAATGGAGCAGATTTCACTATTGCCGTCCAACTTCATACACATTCAGTGAAATAGCATGGTCAAGATTTCAAAAAGTATTTTGATGCAGCACTCAAGAGCCATGACTGTATTTCTCATGGTAAAATAAGAAGATTCCCTCTGATTGGATGCTGTAGAAGAGACTGTTTGGCACGAGTAACATCTGCCCTGCATCAAAATGAAATGCAGAAGTTCACAAGATAATTCCTGACAAGATGAAAACAAACAAGCTTCTTCTAAAAGGAAACATTATTCAGAACTGTTTGTTCTTCAGACTTTGAATGACAAACATCCCTAACAGAGCAAAATGGCATGAGCTCACGCCTGATGCAACTCCTGTGCTTCCCAACGTGTGCCTCAGTGCAGTCCTCAGAGCTCAGCATCAATGGCAACACTGGACCCGAACTAATTAGGTTTTAAACAGTGCCCAGCTCATTGATGTGTCTTTTCTGATGTACTATAGCCTCACCAAGTCAAAGAAGTACAAGTTAAACATGTAGAAGAGCATAATACGACAACCATAAGATTAGTTTTACTACCTCTATGTTGAGGTGAATAAATGGTACTTTCATTAATAGAAGAAGGCCATATAATGAAAAAGTCATTGGATTCGCTTCACTGGTGAACTAGAGCAACAATGTATGATTAGAAAGCCTCAGCAGTTCAAAAGTCTTTAAAGGAAGGTCCAGTGGATACACAATGAATTTTTAATGATATTGTTACCATCTGGGAGATCCATTTTAGTGCCAAATGGGTTTCCTGAGCTAAAATATTAGGTTTAACTAAATCTATACAACTACTAGGTGTCCAGTATTTTTGTTTCAAATATTAAAAGTTTTATGAGAATAAGCTTTCATTACTTCTGCCTAACTCCTTCTCCAAAATTTTTTACTGTTCTTCAATACATACAAAGCAGGAAACTTGATTTTAATTGGCCGTTTTAAAAGAAAAACATTAAGGAAAAAAACCCCTAATTTCTACAATCTCCTCTCCTTCGGAAAACAAAATAAAAACAAATAAATAATCAAGGTTTCTGATAAGCTCCAGTTCTAGAATTTTGTTGGAGTGCAGCAGATTCCTCTCAGGAGCCTGTCATTTTATTTGAGTAAAAGACAACCAACTAACACATACAATACAAAATTATGATAATAATAATAATGTTAAATAGCCATAATTTTATAAATTTACTTACTGAGCTCCCTTAAATTAAGTGGGTATATCTTAAGGGAGTTTGGTCTTTCTCAGAAGGCTCGTTAAATATTGCCACTAGCATTTCTTTCCAAGTAACATAAGACTTAAGCAGCTGCTGTCAAACACATGACCCAACTTCCAAATTTTAAGCACACACAAAACTAAATGTTATACATATTTTACACTTCTCAAATTTCAGTATTAATTTTCACTCATAGAATAACAATGCTGAAATTTTACACAGATTGTGATAATTCAGAACGGTACCTAAACGCTTGCTTACAAATATCTGTGTTTGAAACTTAAGGCCTTCATATAATTGTAAGATTAAATACTACTGCAACATTACTCCAGGCCACTTTTTTTTTTTTTTTTTTTTTTAAACAGGAGGGCTCATTATGAAAATGCATTTTTCTTTAATGGTGTGAACATCTCTAAAATAGTTACTAAGCAGTATTTTGCTACTGTATTTCTACTCCTCCCAGAATTATATCGCAACAACAAAGTTGAAAAAGTCATCAAACAGCTGTAAACTTCAGCTCCTCAAAGGATTTTATTCTACAACTACAGGCCTCATAGTGGAAGGAAAATAAAAAGGATATCTCATCAGATAAGCACAGCAGGACTGCAAAAGTAACTTCTCAAACCAACAAACTTACGGAAACATAGATACGTGCTTCCCTGACCCAAAGTACATTGTACGATTCATGCTAAATGGTGCTCCTCCAAGAGAGAAAATGGGAAAGCAACAGAGCTGAACCTCTGCTTCAGTGACTGCTTAATAAGAACTGCTCAAGAACAAACACCCTGACAATGAGGTTTCTCAAATAAACGAATACAAATACATAAGGAATTTAATGTAAAAAACAATAGCAAGCAGTATTTCCAGTATTCAAATAAAACTTGCACATCTGACCCAGAGCTGGTCTCGGATTCTCATTTCAAGTAATTACTATTTCAGCACAGCAGCACTCTGTTCCCGCAACAGACAACTTTGCATGAAGCTCACAGGATAATTTTTTCTTCCTTTTATCCCCCCTTTATAAAAGCCATTAGAAAGCAGGCAATATTCAGTATCAGGTCATTTCCCACCCCCCTCCCTCATATCAAAGTATGTAAATGCTTGCCTAAATTACATTTTAGAACAGATACACATATTTTAAAATAAAGTCCACAAAGAGAAATTTTTCATGGGCAAAATGACACTCGTGACATTTGTGAAGATAATATCTTATATGGCTTAAGGGAAATAACAAAGATATTTCATTTACGTCTTATTCTTACTTCATCAAAAAACATTAAGAACTAAAACGTACAGATTCACTGTACTAAAGACAGAATAAAGGACAAAGATTATTACTCTAAAGGTCACATTATCGTAACAAAGCACCCCATTCTGACAGTGTGACACTGATATTGAAGTTAACAAAAAGTGCTCTATGAGATTCATGCCCTCTGCACTCTACACAAAGAAATTAGTGAGCTTCCTCAAATGTCACACAGACTGTGCTGGTTTTTGCCAATGGCCGTAGATATCAAAGAAAACTCTTGGTATGGCAGTAGGCTATTTCATTTTGATTAGCAGTCAGTATTAAAAAAAAAAAAGACGGGGCCACTACTGTTGCATGGAGTTTAAATGTACAAGTTTTTCCCCTCCCCATCAGCTTCTTCTCAGAATATGTTTTGTTGAAGAAACGCTATCTCCTTATAACACACATGAAAAGTGACAGCATTCACTTTCCAAGTGCTGATTGTGTTACGTGCATAAAAAACGGACATAATGGTAGAAATGAAGCATCAGCTACACTCCTGTCTGGCTGTGAATGTGAAAGCCTGCGTATCAGTCTAAAGATAGGCTTATTACATAAGATACAGCTAATGCTAGTTCATGGGAACTGTTCCATAACAACAGAATATGACAGCTTATTACTTAATGTGCCACTGAGCTGATGCGACTCAGATAACAGCACATGGGAAATGTAACACTGCCCAGAAGACACAGTTCTTTCGGTAGAAGCCCCTTCAAAGCCCTCACAGCAAAGTAGCTGGTGTGCCAGCGAGGACTGGGCCTACATCTAAAGGTTACTAAAAGGGAAAGAAGCGAGAAAACAAAGCTCAGTTCTGCAAAACTCAATGTTCAAAAGAAGATGTGATGACACTTCTAAATAAGATGCGATTCTCTAACACAGGGAATCAAAAGATTAATACAAACTCATTCAAAGAACTAGATTTTGTGAATAAGACTTGCTTTCACCAGCCACTCACCACTGTGACCTTATCAAGATTTTCAACTTCTCCAGATCTGTTAGAACTGTTTAAAACCAAATGAACCAGCCAACTGGAGAGCTATAAAAGGAGAGCATCTCAAGGGAACTCAATTACTAATTCACAAGGAAATGTTGTTTTCATGAAAACAGTCTATTAAAATAATACTCTCTTGAATATCTTCCCTAAGTTTATTGCGATACTTCTATCTGCATTTTAATGAAGGTCCTTGGGAAAAAGAATCTCAATAGTTATTCAGTTATTATTATTACTTTAGTGAAATGGCATTAATCATGTTTGTATAAAAGAAACTAACACTGTCATAAAATGCAAGGCTCATTTAACACAAGCCAGGATTTTCTTGCTGCTGATACTCAGATCAACATTTCACTGACTACACTCATCCTTCCAATAGCAAATCTCAGGTAGTCAGGGGGTTGAAGGATCCACATGCAGGTTATACTCAAGTGAAGTACTCTTCTTCCACCCGCCATTTAAAGTCATTCTGCTACATGCAGAGTTCATCAGTACTTGTGAAAAAACAGGAAGTATCCCTCAGAGGGAGGAAGTCCCGTTTGAAACACCGCACACAGATTTTACGTTGAGATGTCACTGGGTAAACAGTATTCCAAAGTACCCAAAGTTATTTGAGGTACTGGTGAGTATCTAACTCCTTCAAGTAGGTCTAGACAACTTCAAACACCTAAAATAGAAGCCCTTTCTGAAAGATCCTGACTACTTACCAGTAGTCTTAGCCTCAAAATAGCACTAACAATATTTATCTGTCATTAAAGTGGAGGACAAATTTGTTTAACAGTTATGAAGTACATTATTTTGACACAATCAAATAGAACAAAGCAGGTAAATTTGAAGGTAATGTAGACCTTACAGATGAGATAGTGATAGTATAAATATATTCCTTTTTAGTAAGTAGTACTAATATTGTTTTTCACCAAGTCAAGAGGGTATTATTTCTTCCTGAAAAACTTGTACACCTTATTACTGCAATCACTTCTTTAATTTCATGCTTCCCTAGCTTTATTACTGTTAATTTTACTCACTTAATTCTAGCTATTTTCCATCATTTACTGAGAAAATGGCAAGAATTCATAGTTTTCAGATAAATAAAAGATAGCTTTGAGGAAAAAAAAAGTCTATCCCATACAGTGTGCTTCCTTCATTCCAGCGCTGGAAGCCCTATGACATTCTATGATATTTTTTACCGATTTGACCAAGTTTTCTTAAAAATCCTGCAGCCTCAGAACAGAAGGCAAGGCAGAACTGAAGACCTGAAGAACATGAAGGGCTGGGTTCCAAGGCTGGCTGAGAGTGGAGTCGCACTGATGTCAGTGAGCTCTGGGTAAGGTCCAGTAGACCTTGAGTTTGTATATTCTTTTGAACAGTTAAGTCTCCTCCCAGTGCTGACTGAAATCAAAGCAGTTATTATCTTCACTTAGCCACACTTGATCAATGTATTTCTCAAAATTATGCTTACGGAAAAATAAAGAAATAGGAAAATACTCATCTAGCAGCTGTTAAGTGGAAAAAAAAATAAAGAATCCACCTGGAATTATTTGAATGCTATTATAAGATTTCTCAGTCAATTGTACTTATTTTAAATGCACTCCCCTGTAAATGTGAACTCTTTTCTGTTTGGTTTTAGGTTTAGCACATTCTCTTCCCAAGGGAGCCAGAGGCCTTAAGATGCATGTTGAAATCTACATTCTTAGAAGGAAATCTAAGTATTATATTAGAACGGAATGATGTATCACACAACTGCTTTTCTAGAAAGCCAGGTTACAACTAAACAAGAAATGTCGGAGTCGTGCTTTAGAACTAGAAAAGAAGTTCATGTTAGCCAAACTCATAGCACTCCTAAATGAAAAGTCAAAGATAACATGCATCTACATAACATTCCCAATACACTTTCAGGACTTTCTTTCAATATTTACAGAAGAGCTGTAAATCAGTGCAATTTCAATAGGCTAACACATAACTTCCTTGTATGTTTTATGGTGGGTTATAACAACGAAAGTCTAATGTCTATAACTAAAAATATATTCATAACACAAGAGAGGTGGCGAATGAGTCTTTAGCATTTCACAGCTTTCGGTCACACTGGCTTTAACAACTGAATGAGTACTGGATTATTAGAACAGAACGGCTGTATTTCCCGCTTTCATTCTGAATCATTCATGACAATGGAAATAATGCACTGAGGAGCCCGAAATGTTACTACACTGTCAGTCTTTATGGATGGCATTGTGTCTTATATCTTAATCATTTCAATATTTGCATCTCTATTTGACAGCATTTTTGAAGTTTCTCCAGTAGAAGCATTTATCAAAAATGTCCAAACCCACTGTTTAATATTAACTTCCACTGATTTCCAGTTGTAATTATGAATGATATTCCCTACAAGCAAGTTAGATCAGAAGTATTTCAAGCCAAATGGATATCATGAGACATATTTCCAGTCTATGTTGAAATGAAAGTTACACTTTGTCACCACAATCCTCAGAGTCTCCACAGTTCAGGATCTATCAGCAATATCCGCTGTATCCTTCAGAAATAAATACACTAAAAAAGAAATTGTTAAAATAACTGAAGGAGAATATTTTAAATTTGTTTCCTTGGGAGAAACAAAGAAACAAACAACAAAAAAGAACACCACATTTCCTGGAAAGCAAGATGACTGTGAAACTTCTGATATGGCTGAAAATGCCCCTTTATGAAAGCACTCTGGCTCAACAATGTCATCTACAGAGATGGATTATTTAGATTTATTGAAGATATTCAGAAATAAGCTCAGCCATGTGAGATGTGAGGTGAGGTATTAGCACTAACCTCTTTGAAGCAATGAAGCTGAATTTTTAAAAACCCTTCAAAACACCATTTCAAACAGTGAAAAAGTATCCTGAAGAGGAATAAAATCAGCTGCGTTAAGTTTGTCATTGTTGCTTCCAACTTTTGCCTTTTTTTGTTACAAGCTCATTTTGCTTTTGACGCACCACAGAAGTATTTATGAAACAGACCTCTTTAATAGCTTCCATTGCTTGGGATGGGATCAAAGGAAACATGGTGGAGCTGGGACTGCTCACAGCATCCTGCCCCCTGGTCAGCATCACCACCACCTCTGCTCTGCCTTTCATTTTACCATTTGACATCTTGTAGGACTCAACTTCCAGAACAAAAGTCAGGTTTCAGACATTCCCTCCTTCCCTCCACCTTATTTTCATACCACATGAGCATATGCATCCTCTCAGAAATGAAGCAAGCCACCAAGTATAGCTGGCTAATTGATGATAGTATTTTAATTTGCTGGAAATTAAAGAAATGGATGCACAGAAGACATTACCTAAACCTACTGTGGCAGAACTTGAAGGACCCTGTGTCCCTACAGGCATGGCACTGCATCAGGGATGAGCAGAGCAACAAACATCTTATTAAACAACACGTGCACAAAAGCAAAAGGCAGCAGCCTCCAGGGCCGTGTTAATTATCTCAGGGTCGAAGCTGCAGTGAAGGCTGTCTCACCAGCTGCAAGGCAGTCAGACACAGTGCCAGCACGCACAGTCCCCAAGGTCCTGCAGTTACAACACTGTCATATTTCAAATGACAGGTAATACTTATGAACACGCCGACACTCACCTCCTCAATTATACTCAATGTCAAGGTTTTAGTACTGAAGGAAGTGCTAATTTTCAGCATACACACTTGCTGACAAAAGGTACTTTATCAAAGAAAGGTGTTTAGGGTATCTGCGGCAAGACGCTGAAGATACCTTTTGACACTCACAATGGGAATAATGCCCTTCGTGGAAGCTCTCAAATGATGGAATAAATATTGCCCTTAGTAAGGCATACAAAAACCATAGCATCCTCTGTTTGCTTTTCTGAGAGACGGAGCCTTTACGTGGAAATCTTACTGCCACTAACTGCTGTGTGGAAGAGCAGCTATTCTCTTGGTGTTTATTTGAACTTACTCTGAATAAAAAGCACAAGCAGGTGTGTGTTATTGTGGTGCTTCAGGTGGCAGGAAGCAGGGCTAAAAAGGAAGCAGGGCTAAAAAGACAGAGTGCCTTCCACCATTCTCAAAGGGCAGCCGTGTGTGTGCCCCGAACGATTCAAGTGCAATTGACAAGAGAAAACATACGCACCGATTTTATATAGAGATTTTTAAACATGCAAATATGATTCCTTGTTTGTTCTCATATCCATTCTTTTCTGAATTCAACTGAAAAAAACACTAACTGCCAAATCAAGTTCATTTAATTGTATAGAAAAGATATTAGGTGGCACAGATACAGCCACGGGTGAAGGAACATGGTCTCATTAGAGCTCTCTGTCAGTTCCGGCAGCTTCTCCTGCTTATAGTTGTTAATGTGAACTGGAGACAGATTCTGCTTTGAGTTGCACCAATTTAAATCCAGAGCATCTCTCACCCAGCCTCCAATTTGCGTTAATGGTCAGGAGGGCACACCAGGACAGAGGCAGCCGCTGCAATCTGAAGGCGAAGGCCCACCTATAAAGGGACACCACAGTTCTAAAAGATGGCATTTTGAGCCATCACAAAAACCTGGTAAAAAAAATACACTTATTATACAAACAGCTGAAAGTTTAAAGGCTTATTCTTCATAATTTTAGTTCTGTACAGTTTCAATGTTTTCTTATTACCTTTGTTAGCATTTACATTGCAGTAACAGAGCCGTACGAAAATGCCATATTCCTACAGGACGTGCCTGGGCAGAATGAGGCATTTCAGCAGTTATCTGTTCAAATATGCAGCACAAAAGCTCAGCTCAGATTAGATCTTCCCAAGCTCCTCTTCTTACCCAGAGCTCTGTACTCCACACCAACAAAATTGCACCTTCCAAAGAAGGCTGGGGGAAAGCAGACAACATACATGCTTACCATAAAAATTAGCTTTCCAAAAGGGAAGTCATGAAAATTTATTTTCACTTTAAATTTTGTTTTTACAGGTTTTAGAGGAGGCTGTCATTTCTATGACATTATGGATGGGGAGGTTGAAACATCACCTTATCTCTCAGTCAAAGGTGATAGGTGCATAAAGGAGCTGTGCAAGTGGTGATGGGTGCACAGTGGCCGTCCAGGACAGGCAGCAAAGCCACCAGGCTGTTATGGCTGTTTTTTGCCCCACGCTGTTATGGCTGAGTATCACAGCCCAGAGCAGCATAGGATCACATCTGCTCTGGACTCACAGCAGTGCAATGCACTGCTTACACAAACAACAGCTACAGCTATATCATGTCCCCTCATGAGGGCACTACAGTGGGAAGCATATGCACAAGAAAAAAAAGGAAGTGCAACAGAAATAGCATGCGACAACTGACAGAATGCTGCCGTGACATTTCAAAAGATATATCATTACTGTATTCAAGTTCCCTAGTGAAATTCATTTGCTACAGTGACCAAAGATGAAGAAACAAAACACATTCCAATATTTTTGCATGAAATTTTGCCCACATTCTAGATCTGGATGTTGGCAAATTACTTGCACTGAACACCACTTCTCTCCACTACCAGTATATTCTACACACATTTGCATACATTACATTTATAGAACACCAGGACAAAATTATTGTCAGCCATGCTTAGACATGAAATCACTTCAGGAAAGAAAAAGATGAAATATTCTTCATTTCAGAAAAACAGGTTTTAAAAAGGATAGAACCTGAAAGTCCCCATCTGCAATTGATGCAAACTGGAATCCTTTGTGATGTAAACAGATAGTAGATAGATTACTTTTACCTTATCCTTTTACATAAAGATTTTCTGTACAGCTCCAAAATGGAAATAATTAGTTTTACACATCTCACGATCCAAGAATTTCTCTCATTATTTATCTCATTGATATCTCCCATACTGACACAGAACAAGCAACCAGAAGATGATGAGGTATTAAAAACAAGAAAGGGTTCATCAGTACCACCTTCTGAGTTGGGAGTGGGAGGATTAAAGAAAACACAAAGGTCCTGCAGAGCAGTCTGGACAGGCTGGATATCACTGGACTGAGGCCAACGGGATAAAGTTCAAGTCCAAATGCCAGGTCCTGTACTTGGGTCACAACAACCCTGAACAACACTGCAGGCATGGGGCAGAACAGCTGGAAGACTGTGCAGGGAAAAGGAACCCGAGGTTGTTGATCAGCACTCAAATGAACACAAGCCTGCAGTGTGCCTAGGCCAAGAAGGCCAACAGCATCCTGGCTTGTATCAGAAACAGTGCAGCCAGCAGGAGCAGGGGGGTGATTGCCTCCCTGTACACAGCTCTGGTGGGGCTGCACCTTGAGTGCTGTGTGCTCAGTTTTGGGCCCTCCATAACAAGAAAAACATCAAGGTCCATGCAACATGTCTGGAGAAGGGCAAAAGAGCTGGCGAGGATGTCAGGGCACAGATCCGATGGGGGAGAGGCCGAGGGAACTGGGATTGTTCAGTTTGAAGAAGAGGAGGCCCAGGGGAGACCTTCTTGTCCTCTACAAATGTCTGAAAGGAGGTTATGGCAAGACAGGACTCAGTCTCTTCTCCCTAGCTAAAGGACAAGAGGAATGGCCTCAAATTGCACCAGAGGAGGATCAGGTTGGATATTAGGAAAAATGTTTCCTCTGAAAGAGTGGTCAGGCACTGGAATGGGCTGCCCAGGGAAGTACTTCAGTCACCATGTCTGGAGATGTTCATCAAATGTGTGGACACGATATTAAGGAACTAAGGTTTAGTGGGCAACACTGGTGGTAGGTGGACAGCTAGACTGGATGGCCTTAGAGGTCTTTTCCAACCTTAACGATTCAACAATTCTACAAATGAGATTTAATGAGGAAACAACTCCCAGACTAATCACGCTTCATACTCACATTGACTCCTGAGAGACTGAGATTACTTAATGTCTGACTACTCCACCCTTTTTTAAGCATTCTGACTCATGACAGATTCTGTAAATGGATCGTGATCCACACGTTTTGTATGAAAAACATTTACAAAGTAAAACTTCTAAATGTGCATTAGCAATCTGCTCTGCTTTCACTGCTGACACTGAAGAGCAGAACTGGTACTGGCTCTACCTTCAGCATACCAACAGTTACCTCTCAGCATCACCTTCTTTTGAGAAGTGCTTCAGGTAACTCATTGAATTTTAACATTCGAAGAAACTCCAATTCATCCTGTCTTTACATTAACATATTATATTCCAGCATCATATTTAGCCTTGTTCAGAAAGTGATATCAAACCATGTGATCTGCATCTTTAACTTCACTGCTAATTACCTAATTAAGATACAAATTACAAATGTCTTAGAATACCAGTCAACTAAAACAAACACCTATTTTTGGAGGGGATATTAAGCTATATCCTCCCTCATAACAGAGTCCATGTTTTCCACGTTTTACATAATATATAAAAAAAGGAAACATTGAAATCATGTTCACTGCTCTTTTGGAGTGGGACATTTGTTGGAATAAGTTACACTCCCTTATTTTAACCATGTACGTGAGACACTCCATATATTTTCAAACACTGTTTTCCTATTTTGATTTTTCTTCCCTTCTTATGATTGTCCAGGCATCAGGACCAATAAATCTCAGTAAAAGGGAAAAAAAAACAACAATATTTCTGGCATCTGACATTTTGTTAGTGCAATTATACTCTTCTTTTGGTTGATCAACTTGCAGTGAGAAGTCATATTCTCATTTAGATACAGGTGTATCATAGCACTGCAGAGATGCTTCTCTTCCTACTTTACAAAACCAGTTATTCTGTAAAGAAGCATGGAAAGATATTTTCCTTCAATCTATCGCTAAGATGGGGCATATCCAAGTCAGCGACACTGGTTGAGTTTTTTTGTTTTGTTTTTAAATATGGTAGTTGAGTAGGTTTCATTGAGAAAGTAACCTCTGCTTAGAGGAATTCAAATGAATCTGTATTTAATAAAAAATAATAACTTTCCTAAAGCCTAATTTCCAAAGCCAACTCTCATATCAATGTTGTATACCCATCATATGTTTTCCTATGAACAAGATGATTTAAGACTTGTTTAGATCTTGTACTAGTAATAACCCCCAAAAAATGAAGCCCTGGCAAAAAAATGGATGAGATTTGCTCACAGAGTCAACAGCTCTGCAACTTTCTAGAAAGAAGATGGAGAATTTCTTCAGAGTCCAATAATAGTGTAAAAAAACAACAACAACAACAACAAAACAGCCTGGCATATGAAGTTAAATATTCCAAACAATTTTTTTCATTTAAAGGACTGTCTTCAAATAAGAATAGACTGCAGATCTACAGTTGCACTGCCTGCAGTTTCTCCCACTGCACAGTGATTCTCATCTGTTACTCAGAATTTGCTAAAGGTGACATCCAAAAACACCAAAATGTAAATACTATATTTTTGTCAAATCCTAAATGCTTTACTAGAGATGCTCTGAAAGATTTGGCATTTCCCAAATCCTAGCCAAAAGACATTAGCTAGTTCCCTCTCCATTGGCATCACAGAAAATTACAGACACATTTTACTGTCATTTGAAGTATTCTGTTTCCATTAAAAAATGCTTAGAAACATTTTTTCTCCCTGTAATTGTTACATAAATCCAATGGCATTTAAAAATTCATAAATGTAAACACATTTTTATTTCCCTTAACCTATCCAAGAAAAAATCCCATGCTCAGAATATAAAACAGCCAACTTGAAATCCTTTGGCCAAAAACTTTATTTAACAACATCACGTTACATAGATAAGGGCACACAGATACTACCTTCTCCTACCAACTCAGAAGCGTTTGCATGAGCAAATTTCTAATTGGGCCTGTAGGCTTGGTCATTTCTCCAAGGACTGATTCAGTCAGCTTCCTCTGAATACTGGTACATGCACTCATGCATTACTGGGACTCCAAGACTTGCTCCAGGAGAGGTTTCTCCCAAAGGTAGTGGGTTTGTTCTCCAACACTTCCCCCTACCTATTAATGTCACTGAAGTTCAGCATCACTCAGATGCTAAAACTTGAAATGACTGTTTTCTCACAAGGTAATGGACTTAAGCATTATTTAGGTGGAAGTAGATTCTTTCCTCCATAAATGTGATGAAAATAATCTTCAAGTACTTTCATTTAGGACCAGTTATGATGTGAAGTTATTTCAGACTGCAGCTTCACTCTAGCATAGTATAAAAATTACATTAAAACTGACTCTGAAATATTTGCAAGCTGTAATACCACTCCGAGACTGAACAGTATGAAATCAAACCTACCGCAGAAGAAATTGCTAGCTGATTTTTCACAACAGGTAGTAGGCCATGGGAAAAGGCTGTTGTCTGACAGCCGGAGTTGTATACAACAGTTGCAACAGACAAAAAAAGAGAGACACTGCACACACTCAGCTTCACCTCTCCTTGTGAGAAAGAGAGACCGACCACGTTTTGTAGAGCTTTGCTCTGGTATGTAGGTCCCTTTTCCAGGTAAAAATTAGTCCTTTTACATAAAGCATGGATGCAGTGGTGCTTAACATCACAAATATTTATTAAATAAACAGCCACTAAATTGGATAATGAAATATCTAATAGGAACAATACATCTCCAGGTACATGGTTACCAGTTAAACTCTTTCATGTGATCAGTAACATCGCCCTGCGCACCTGAAATGGTAGTACTGTGCAGGACATGCAGGAGTGAAGAAATGTCACCAGGGTGGAAACTCCACTGAAATAGATTTCAAGGGCCCTGAACTACAAAAGCTCTCCTGGAGAGGAGGGGAGCTGCTGGCTGCCTCATGCGGTCCTGTGAAGCTGCAGGAACATTTACCCAGCTTACTGACAGGGCAGGCAGACAGTTCAAACACCTCAAGCTGAGATACTGCCATGTTTCTTTTGCCAAAATGTGCTTAAAAGATGGTTTGGTATTTGACAGATGACCTTAGTAAACATGCTGCCACTATTTTTCCAGGATTCTAAGAAAAGGCCTAAATGGTGGAAGCTTTGCATTTCACTTCTTATCTATTTTCTAATGCACTTTGTAAGTAATTGACTCCTTGCTGTCAAGTGCTGCCTGCAGAAGAGTTAGATTTCTAAGAACAGCAGCAAGGCAGCTTGAGCTTGTGACAGGCATCACATGCTGACAGAGGCTGTGAGACATGAGTCTCTTATGAACACAAGAATTATGTTCCAGCAGAGAACTTAAATTTCTATATATTCTATCAAATTCTCAAAAGGAGTAATACATAAACAAAACATCTGCCCACACAAAAATTAAAGCAGCATTTGCCAGCACATTTTACTTCAACTATAAAGGAATGTCAGGTAGCAAAAAGATTTGCATATCTATTTTACAGGAAAATAAGTCTAGCTAGGAAGAAGCTTACTGATTTCTGAGGACACTGCTCACAGAGTGCGAGCACCAGGCTTTGCAGCTTAGGAAGCTACAAGCTACCTAGAAACCAGTGGCGTCAGACAAGTGATCCCATGGTTCCTTGGGGAGTATGGGAATACAACAACAAAAATCCACTAACCAGGAGCACCAAATTTTGACAGAGACAGCACAACTTCTTCTCACCGGTGACGCTGATGGATGTTTTCTGTACCTAACCTGACAGTGACAAAAGAGGCTGGAACGTGGAGGAGCCTTTCCAGTTCCTCGTCATACATCTGGGAGGGCTGGTGCTAACTGACAAGCTCAACATTAGGGATGACGGATACCCTAAACAAATGCAGAGGTGAAGTGTCTTCAAAAAGCAACTGCTACCACTGCTGACAAGCCTTTTCAACATTTCTTGCAGCAACCGACCTTGCTGCATGCAACTGAGGCCTAGCCATCTCATCCCACATAATACTTTCATCCCAACCTGAACCTACAGCTGTGCTGCACGGCCTGATGTACCCAACAAACTGTCTTGGTCTAGAGTGTTACTCACTAAAACAGGAAAGAAAAACAAGCCTAGAATAAATGAAAAGATGTAAAATCAGAGAAACCAGAAGTAGAAGCAAGAAATCAACAAAATAGTAGGCACTCATTATCTTTCTTATGCCCCCATTTCCATTACTGCACTCTTATCTCCAGCATCTCTTCTCCATTTATTTTCTCAACAATGCTTGTCTTTGTGTTCTCAGGAGAAAACAAACAAGAGATGAGGAAAAGCAATTTCATACCTTTTACGTACCTCTCAGCTGATGCTTCACATTGAGAAGGTAGCTACAAAACTCTAATCCTGCCCTGATGCAGAAAGCATCTCCTACAGCTGCTTGCCATTAGCAGCTCAGCTTTTACACAGATTTCAGTTATCTGGAGGATCAAAGCCACATTGCAGGCTTCAGTATGTTGCAAAGTAAACATTTGAAACTCTGAAAACTTTGAGACAAATCTATTAAGCTAATCTAGCAGGCGTATTAGATGATGTTATTTATCTGTTCTAAACTATTGGGTAAATATATATATTAAATAATTATTTGCAAAGGTGTTCAAGAAAAGATATGCTCTTTATATATCAAGGATAGCTTAGAGATAGTTTGAAAAAAGAATACATATTAAAAATATGAAAATCCACTTCCACAACACATTGGTGTTATACTTGGTTACGAGGAAAATATGCTTGTTGATTCGTAAAACATACTTCTGCTGTCCTATTTGTAATAAACAATTGAAATGATAAAAGGCAGCAAAGAGGAGAGGAAGAAAAATACCAACTTTGTTCCTTTGTTTCCCCCTCCAATCCCTTAATACTTCTGCTCTAAACTCACCAGGATATTTTCTATTCTGTCTAGAGGTAGGGCTGATTAATTGCACAGTCAGCACAACATGGCAAAGTCACTTGCATGTCCTGGGAAAAGAGCCATTGCAAGGATATGCTTTTTGGGCAAGATTAGCACCTGAAGCAAGTAAAATCCAGATCTGCATTTGCTAAGGACTGAGTTTACCAAGTAGTGCAGTAAATCTGATATTCAGTTATGGAAACAAGAACTTAAAAATTTTAGTACAGATGAAGATCATGACGTAAAACATAGCATCCTGCAATCTATCACAGTTAGCAAGATTTTAATAGGTCATTAGAAAAGCTTATGGAACCTATGAGTTTCTGGGCACTACTTCGGGATCAGTAATAAAAAAAATTCATTTTCTAGTTACCTCCTAGAGCAACGTAGCATACCGTATATGATGAAGAATTATAGTCTACTTGAGAAAAGATACTTAACTCCTTACAATGCAGCAATAAAAGATGCCTGATCGGAAATGAAATTTGAAAGCTTTGAGTTTGATGGGCTTTGAGAATGTCCCTGTGTAAAGTATTATGTTAGATTCTCTTTTTCTTTTCAAAACGATTGTTTTCCTACAGACTTTCTAATATGACCATACTAGGGACACGCAGAACAATTCCACTATTTCTTTTCTGTTACCACAGAGCCACAGAACTGTAGGGGTTGGAAAGGACCTCTGGAGCTCGTCTAGTTCTGTACTGATGCATGCAGTTATTCCTCCCCAGGTGCAGGACTATTCACTTGCTCTTGCTGAACCTTATCAGGTTCCTCTCCACCCAGCTCTCAGCCTGTCCAGGTCTTGCTGAATGGCAACACAGCCTTCTGCTATGCAACCCAGTTTTGTACCATCAGCAAACTTGCAGAAGGTGCAATATATTCTACCATACAGGTCGCTGATGAAGATATTGAACAAAATCAGACCCAGTACAGAGCCCTGGGGCACACCACAAGCTACACACCTCCAAATAGACTGTCCAAATGTAACCATTTATTACAGTGCAGAGCCCTAAATAAAAATAATTTATAAATCAAATGCCTAGGTTCTACCTGCACTTAAGAATTTAGGTATGTGTAGAAAGACATCAGGATGAACGACTGCTCATGAAGAAATCTTTTTGGATTCAACACTATGCTCAATGGATCCACACATCCTTCTTGGAGAGGAGCTATCCTTCCTGTTCTGCTGCCTAAATCACTCTTTATTTATATTCACTAGTCTCTGAAGAACTTCAATAAATGTTAATAATTTTTTAATAATCCCTTAGGATATCCACAAAGCAAATAAAAATAATTAACTAACGAGCAGTCAGCACAACTATTTCTGAGGCTGCATGAACTCTTCTTTCATGCAAGACCATCCAGTTCAATACAAGGATAAAGGATACGAGAAGCACTAGAGATTCGAGGACTCACCTCTCAATCTCCTCCCATCTCCTTTTTTTGAGGAAATATAGTGAAAGGTGTGTAGCTAAATGGTGACCTTTAGAAGTACTGTAGGTTCCCACAGGAGTAAGTGCATTGTATTTGATTGGATTTTTTTTTTAATTAATTAGTCTGGCACACCGATATCTTTCTTGTAGATGAGAACAATAAGATAGCTTGTTTCCTTTAAAATGAGTTCTGTAATTAATGGGATCAGTAGATAAATAACTGCACTGCTTTATCATAGCAATATACTTTTTTCAAGATACATTGTTGTAACAAAACAACACACATCGGCACGCTATCTGAAACCGTTGCGTAGCTCAGCTAGCAGATGCAAGACCTTCATGGATTTAAACCATCAAATCAGATGCATAATAAAGGTCTGCTGTTCAATAGAATGACAGATCATCAACAGAAAACCTCGGCTGGCACCAGCAAGCCACACCAGTGCAGGATTACTCCCATACACATACAGCTTCCACTCAAACACAAAAGTATTCAGTTTGCAAAGAAACAGCGTTATAAAAACTGGCAGCGTTGCTTAGCTTTTCCTTGCCCTGATACCTATACACACAGGCACAATAACCTATCATAAATCCGACCTTCAGAAACCACATGCTTGTATGCAAGTATCAGCAGCATTCTGCAAACACTAATGAAGCTGTTCAGTCAGACAGTGCAAGCGGACCTCAGATGAAGTTATCACAGATTATTAACACATTACTTGCATCAACTGAGCGATGCTAACTGCCCCATCACCTGCTCCTCACTCACAAAATGCAAGGAAAACAAATTAACTTTGTCCTCTTTCACCTCGGGTCAAGTTAATTCAAACATCTTAGCATTTGTACAAATATAGACTATTAGTGCTCTTCTGCTAACCCACGGTGACAAAGCCCTACTGTACACATAGCCTGTTAGATAACCACTGCCATCCCAGCGAGTGCTCCACACGTACTCTGAAGTAAGCAACAGAAGATTCTGCCAGTACAGAAAGGGCAACTCTTAGGCACGATATGAGTGCACATATGTAAAACATGCATACAGATGTATACACAGCACAGATCATACAACAGGGTGAGAGACAGCAGAGTCTAAGCCCTGCGGTTCTGCAGATTGGTGACTTTCGCACTAGAACTACAGTGGCATTATTGTATTTCTATGATAACTGCAAATGAGTAAGATTAATTTTACAGCAGCAGATTTTCCCCATGACTTCAACAGAATTAGATTAAATTAATGTTTCAGATGTGCTTAATCTAAATTTCTGTCTTCTAAACTGTAGGCAAATGGTTTCTAATCACTATTTCTGTACCATCTGATGTTAAAGGTTGATCAATTTTGTTTCCCACAAATATGATTAAAACCTTACTTAGGCAAGAAAACACTGTTAGAAAGCAAATCAATTTCTTTTAAAACTCTCTCATGTACTACCACTTAATAGCTTCTTCAATCAAAACAGTGAAAACATACTGGTCCTGGGCTTACTTCCTAGAGATAAGCTGAGCTCTGTGTGATGTTTCTGCCTTCTAATTATGGCTGTCCTATGCTAGCAACATATAGGACAGAAATCTGAATCTCTTTCTACATGAAATTCTTTTCTTGAAGAAAGAAATGAAAAGTCTGCTGAACCATAAACTGCCACACAGTGTGCTTTTATATTACTTAATGAAGGATGGAAAGCATTTGTATCTCAGAAGAATGTAATTCCAATTAATAGCACAAATAAAACACTCTCCACACTTATCAAAAGCTCATAAAACATCTGGCTTTAAGAACAATCTGGTTAAATAGTCATATGCAAAACAGATATAAAATTCCTTACTGCATTTAATCGTCTTCTATCTTTAACATTATACTACATATACACATTAATTAAAGATATTAGATATGTAAATTGTTTCACAATGCCCTGAAAGGTTGGCACACCAAGGGCTGGAAGAACATAAAAAAAATTAAACCTTTAAGATCTTATCACAGCGAGGTCTACTAGCAGAGTGATAGCCTAACACTGTCAGTCATCTATCTTCTGCAGTGCATGTGAATTTATCTCCCCATCAGCTCTTCATGCATACAACTCAGTCTGTTGGTGAAAAAGACATCTGCAAGCAGGGCATGGGAAATGAAAGGACTTACTGAAATGCCCAAGATTATCCCATTTGCTCCATCAAACCAAGACTCCATCAGAGAAGATGAGAGTAGGGTTTTTCTCCAGACTCCTCCATATGGGCCAACACACCTTTTCCTCCTTCTCTCCAAAAAGGAGAAGGACAAGGAGTCAGTGCTGTCCAGGGCAATGACAGTCACACATAGCCCTTGTGCTAAGGCTAAAAATAAATAAATAGCACAGACCTTGAAATTACAAACTACCCTGTCCCACTTAGTAAAAATTCTCCCTCTCTGTGAAGCATTAATAACAGATTTTCATCCACTTCAACACCACACCTATATGATAGAATGTTAATCCCTTAAAAAAAAAGTGAACTCTCCCTCTAGCTAGGAGATAATTCCAGCATCATGCCAGCAAATATACATTTTTGATAGCTGACTGGTCATAAGCCATCAAAAGATTGAATAAATGATAAATAATTCGTGTGGACTACCAATTCTGCAAGGAAAACTGAGGAAATGCAGAGAAAGAGGATAAAATATCGGAGTTTAAACACGGAAAATATTGGCCTAGAAGGAATTGCAGACTAGCATAAGAGATCAGTAGGCATAATTAACAGATGTGTAAGAAATGGACCAGATTTCAGAGGAAATCCTCCTTCTGTAAAGGTTTATGGGCGACAATAAAGCTTAAGCCGTCACATTTAGCAGGTTACAGATGGAATTTAGGAATGGCAGGTTCATAATGAAGAATTCCCCAGGGTATCAAACTCCCATTAATGTGTCTCCTCCTTTACCTGGTTGAGTCAACATGCATTTGTGCTTTCCCACCACCTGACAAAATACATCTGCTGTTAGTCTAAAAAGCAGCTTTTCCTAGAAACAGATTAAATATTTATTCCATTCTGTTACTGATACAAACACTTCAACAGAATTTTCTAGATATAGATCAGCAGTTTCATTGCAAAACTTAATCATGTACTATTCCCTGTAAACTGCTTAGACGTATGCTTTAGAAGCTGCTCACAGGAGGTAATAAAACTAACGTAAAGTCACATGAAACTTAGTCAATGTTCCAGTCATTCTAATACTGAAAAACAACTGAGTTGGAAAGTTGAGCAGCCTTAGTGAACAGTACGTGTGCCCCTCCAGCAACTAATTAGCTGATAATACTTCTGGGTGCCTGTAATGTACAATTCAAATGCCTCACTTACCAATGTATTTAGTATTCTGCAAGTCCTTGTAGCAATTAAATCCCTTGTTATTATGAAATGCTTCCATACTGTTGTAATAACGCAGGATAATACAGTCAATACTACTAATCATGAGGTTATTCTTTGAATAATTGCAGGATTTATGTGTAATCATTGCTAAGGGTATGCTACCATTCTGCATGGAGCACACAAAATAGAATAACACCTTTGAAATAAATCTCATTAATGCTAAAGTATCCTTTACATAAGGCACATACAAAAAAAAAATCTTCCCAAGCCACTAAGTAGCCATGTTTTACAGCACAGTAATTCACTTTAACAATTCTGCCATAATTTACCAGCACAGTAATTTACAAGTGCATACAGACCACACTCTACTTCTATTCCCAATACATGAAATATTGCCAAGTATCAGGTTTGTTCTGAAAGATTACTACTTCTATTTCCCAATAGGAAAATCAGGCTAGTATATCTGCTCATCAGAAGGAGCAGTTTCCTCACTCAAGCTCAGGAATGAGCCCAGACTCCTCATTCAGCAGGCGGAGGACCTGCAGTATTCCACAGAAGTGTTTACCATTTCTACTTTATACTTAAGCCTAAATCTACATTTTTTTCGATTGATGTCTTTTTCAGCAGAAATACATCATTTACCAAAATTAGCAAATACATTCCTTATCAAGTAATCCATGAACTCATCTTCTTAGTATTCACAAAGTTACCTATCTACCAGGATTTGGAAAAGCAAAGCAAAACCAAAAAACTACAGGCTGAGAGTTAAGGACCTCTTCACATCAGAAGGGATACTATATTATGCTTTAGAACTCATAGGAACAAGTAACAAAATATCGTAAGCTGATAGCTGAGTCTTCAGGAACAGTGTTGGCTTCTCTTGACCATTACTGCACTATACAAAACTGTGCTCCCTGAATGCATGGTATATCAGTTAGCACTGAATCTGTACACAATCCGCAGTTACTAACACTTTAAATTACTCATCACCTTAAATTACATACATAGCACGAGGCTTCTGGAAAAAAAAAAAATCAAAACAAAGTTACAAATCAAATAAATTTAATGCTGTCACATCACATTCTGAATGTAGCATGTATAAAACATGATAAATATATACAGAGAGAGTAAGGGAAAATTCTCAACCACCTGCTATAAACAAACAAATGTGTATTTCTCTATAGGTGACCTTGGTTACTCAGGCAAACCACTGTATTAGCAAATTCTTCCAAAAGCAGAAGATTAAATATTCCACAAAGAGATTAATAGTAAGTAAGCTGTTGCTTCTGGTCTCATGCCCAGTGAATGCATTTCTAGAAGTACAAAAATAGGACCTTTCCAACCATCAGTACACAACACCGGACTCCAACTTTTCCTTGTTTCAGAACCAAGTTACCCATGCATCAAAAAACAAACCAAAAAATAGCATTAACTGATTTTATTGTAACTGTCAGATGGACAAAGCTCAACCAATAGGCAATTATATCATGGGGTCAAGCCATGCAATTCCACAATAACAATATTATTCATCAGCATGCTACATGTTTGTTTTGTTTTTCAATAGAAAAGACAATTAAAGCGGTTAGAAAAGAACACGTGAAGTGCTCTTCAAGATGATATCACTATTCACAATAATTCCCTAGATATACCAGAAAAAAAAATTCAAATTCTTGTTTTAATGAATCCAAATCACACTGATCACTGAATCCATTTTACACAAACTTACCTGATGTCTTCAGGGCAGCAGGTTACTTCTAAATAAAGAGGAAAAGAGCTCCTAGAAATACCAGGTTCCCAACTTACATACAAAGAACCAAATTATGTCTACCCTCATATCAACTGTGAATTCGGCACAGGAAATAGGTTTATTTCCCCAGAATACCAAAACATTGGTTTTCTGCATGATGAAAGTTTGTTTTCTGATTTTGCTCAGAAGCTCTCCTAGGATTTTCTCACCTACATACATCCCACGTTCATAGAGGTGATCTGTGGCAATCTACCAGTTAACCAACTCCTTCTTCAAACACTACAACATATCAAAGGATTTGGGTTTTCCAAACCCATAAAATGAGTAAAGAGTGATTTATATAAATTGTACAAATACTTCACATCTGTGAAAATAAATTATCAAATATTTGCTTTGCTAAAATATTCGGTACAAAACCATTTAATTACTGTCAAGTTTGCATGGAATCATGTATGGTTTTTTTTCTCTTCTTCTTCTTTCATTTTATTAAATAGATTCCTCAATATGTGAAAGAAACAACAGCAACTTATTAAGCTAAACACAAAAGAAGGCAGAGGCACTACACCAGCACAGATTAATAATTTATGACAGACGATCTAATCTTTTATAAGTAAAGTAAGTACAGGAAATTTATCATCTGAACTTCTTGATGTTTTGCTCATCTACTTGCTTGTACATAAGCAATGTGCACTGTCAGCAGTGCCACATCCGCAGGCAGCTGAATATGGAGCAGCTCTACCTCTGCAACCACTTCCTGTGAAGAAATTCCCTAGTGCCCATTCCTACTACACACCTAAAACCAGTTAACAACTGGCTTCATCACCTGTACCTCCAACTGTCCACACCTTTACTTTCTCATCCCAAAGTTCTCTGACAAACAACCTTTCTTTGCCTTTAAAGGTGTCACTTTGGCAAGTACCCACAGACACAACCCCAGCCATGGCAGGAAGCTATTACACAAGCTATTACACAGCTGGTCATTTGAACCCTCATATAGAAAAACATGAAACAAATAAGACAGTAGCTCATATTAACTTAACCCTAAATTAGGTTCATATGACTGGCATTAAAATTTTACTTTTTTGCAGCATCTGAGTCACATATTACTACATATAATTCGAGTTTGCATTACAGTATCTGCCAGAAACAGGGAAGCAATATGCCAAATACATCTTGAAAAAATTTAACATTCATTTAAGTGCACAGATATTTTGAATGTCACGTACATATTTATCAGGCACCCCTCTGCACTTCTCTTCTAATATCAGCATTAAGTCAGGCTCTCATTTATACAGATAAATTACACAAGCATAAATAAGAGCTTGAGAACACAAAAGTCTCCTTTGCATTTGGACTGGTTTTGCTAAATCAATGGAGTTGATAATAATTTAAGCCACAAAATCAGTACCCCTAAATGACACGCTGCCATTTGTTTTGATTAGAGTTGGTTTTATCATTTTCAACTCTCCCTTTAGCAGGCAAACACAAAGAAGCCACATATTTCCTTGGTAACAAATTGAGCCCAGCTGATTCTCCCAAAAAATTCTGCCCAGCTGGGACTGGGCATCTCCTCCAGCACTACCAACAACTGGAGCCACCAAGTACCTCCTGGGCACAGATAACTGTCCTCATTTCTGGGCAGGAGAGAAGAAAAAGATCCTGGATGAGGTTATCAAACCTTTTCCTGCAGTCAAGCCAGCAAATCCGCACTGACCGATATGCTTCTTTGTTCCCATTTCCTGAACTCCAGTTGGTTTTGACTCAACCACTTCCAGTCTCACACAAAGGACAACTCTGTTTGTTTTTTTCCTGGTACAGCTGATATTAGTTGTTTCTGCTCCTGTGTAGTGAGTGATAGCTGATGAATATCTCTCAAACTGCAGTTTGTGAAACTGCATCATGGAAGGAACCTATTATTGATGGTACAATACATTATAATGGAATTTTATAGAGATTTTATGGATTTCTTCCCCCTTTCACCTACCAGGCATTATTTCAGAAAGAGATTTCAGCAAGAGTCAACCTGGCTTTTGTTTTAATCTCCCAACTATGACAATATAATTAAGCTGTGAATGATATATCAAAGTGCCATACGCAAAGACGAATTGACAGGAGTAATTTTTACTACTCAAAAGCCTTCCGTTTCATATATCATAATATCCTGTAAAGCAAGTCTGCTGACATCTGCTTGACTGAAAAAGCAATAGCTTGGTATAAACTTCAATTCATCCTTCAAACAGGTGTATGTGCTCCCTGCGTCTTACCTGCACCCTGCACATTGCTACATCTGCATTATTATTTTGGTTCTTTATTGAAGTGCCTACCACAAATCTAAGGGCAGGTCATGAGTGCTCTGCTTCTCCATATTCCTGACAGATAAAAAAAATTATTATTATTTTTGGTATTTAAGAAAACATCTGCCACACAACTGTACTCCCTCCAAAAAATGGAGGGCTCCTATTCAAGCTCTTATGTTTCACATTTTACACCTGCTTTTCAGTCTTCTTAGGCTTGGAGCTGGTCTTAGCTCTATACTTACACAAATGAGAACCTCATTCAAAGCTAAGATCCCAAGGCACTACCTGCAGTGCAATTATTATCACCACCATCGCTATCAGCTCGATCAACCCAAATATGTGCTTCTAATGAGAATACGTCTTCAGGCTGCTAAAGTTCAGGCTTGCTTTCTGTTTTGTTTTTAAGTAAGCAATCTCTGCAGCAAATAAATTGAAAACTTTATCAAACTAAGATTAGCATTTAGAGAGCAGCTACAAAAAAATCTGAGTACAGCAAAAAAATTATCAATAAGAGCAGATTAACATAGCTCATTTAAAGACCTCGTTGGGTTGAAAGACGTGGGCTGACCGAGAAGCAATTTGTTTACATCTTCGGGTTCTTCAACAGGAAAACAGAATAAATATAAAAAATACACCAACGATACAGATAAAATTAAATAACCTTCTACACATAGATAATACGTAGAAGGAATGCTTACTATTTCAGTGGATGTTCTTGCACAAGAAAAAAAAATTCAGGGTATGTTTTTTCTGCATGTTTCTGTGCAATTCTCTATAATAAAACTCTATGCCTTCCTTAAAGAGGACATCCAGGCCATCAGATGCAAGAACACTTCCGACTTGAGAAGAAAAAAATGAAAACCCACAACAAAAACCTTAGTTTTCTTTTGTCTGATAAAATGCTGTGCCACAAAAGTCTCAGTTGTGAATAATTACCACTCAATCATATGAATCATTCTTGTGAATATGTCTGGGTTTAAAATGATACTCATTTTCAGCTGTGTGTTTCCAACTATTTGTATTAGAAAGCCACCACTTCTAGGGGCAAGCGTATAAAGAAAAGTGAAGGTGAAAACTTTTCCATTATCTTAGAAGACAGCCTATTACCTATATCACTTTCTCAAATATCCATCCATCCACACCTAATGTGTCCTATGATTTAGTCAGAACACATTCATAAAAATGATTCATAGTTGTTATGCAGCCACTTGATGTTAATAGCAAAGCTGATGTCTTAAATCAAAGCTGTTTCCCTATGATAGCCAAGGGGCAAAGAGACACTTTCAAAAGCAGAGGAAGGAATATATTGGGGCAACTTTATGAAAACAACATTTAGAAGAAAAATGTGAAGCAAAACACCAGGGTCAAAAATACCATAAGCAAATCACTAGATATCATTAACGTCTCTATAATAATTTGCATACCTAAATCATAGTTCTATTTTGATGCATTGGTCCTCTACCTGTATAACTAGAATTGACAAAAATTTACTATACAAGTTTAAAACTTTTATGCTGAATTTTAATTTTGCCTGCGTCTGCCCTCAACAGACAGCAGAGATACACAATAATTTGTATAGTCATAGCAATAATAAGAAAGTTTCTCATTGCATTAAGTATGTAAACCGCGAATGAAAAGGTCAGGTTTTAGCATAAAAAATAAAAAGCCTTACACTTACCAGATACATTTGCCTAGTTTTACTTATATTAAGGGCTAGATTGTACAGTATGTTAAGACTAGTAGTCCTAAGAGAGCAGCAAGCACCAAACAACCCATTGTGCTCATGAAAAGCACTCAAGCCTCAGGTGTAGCTTGTTCACTACATTTGTTGGATCACAAAGTTTAGAGGATGTTACAGAAGTACATTCTCTCTATTTAAATCTACTCTGATGCAATCTGATTCAGAAATAGTCACTTGCAAACTTTGGAGATTTAAAGCATAATGCTATTTTAGAGCCAGGAAAGAAGAAACACACAAGTAGATCTGGAACAATACAAAAGAAATAAACACAAGATAGCCAGTGAACCTTGTAAGTCTCCCAAAATTCATAACTTACGAGATCCTGCAGCTTGAAGCTTTCACAGGTGACACACAGGTGCAACTTTAACCACAACCAACAACCACTGACACTTTGCTCACTTTCAGCAGTTCTCAGTTTGTCTTACTAATTGCCATTAAGAAGAGCTAAATTAATCCAACAGGATTTCTGAGGAAGCAGTGACCGAGCTTTGACTCTGCAAAGCAGTCGTCTGATTTCTGCCTCCATTGTTCTGGCCAGTAATTGTAACAAGAGAAATACTAAACCCAAGTTCCCATTACTAACCAGATGGTATTTTTAACAACTCACAAAACATCTGCCAAAAGGGAAAAAAAATACAGAGATGAGAACAGAATGTGCATACACCCTAGCAAAGTGAAATAATTACACAGATAAGTAGGTCAAGTACAGGTATTTATTTCTTTTAAGGTGATCCAAAAAGGTATGAAAAAGTTGCATGTGAAGGCATGCTCAGGTAGGGTAGAACCCAGGGCTGCAAACAAGCCCGCCTTATTCACACAAAGAGAGGCACAGCCAGAACCACCTCCCCTAAGGGCCACCAATGGAAAGGCAGACTCGTTTCCAAAGCTGCTGGGGTGCGACTGACAAGCACATGTCACACAACATGCTCTTAATGATATTTTGTAAGCTGATTTAAAAACCTTGGATTGGATAGGAAATTATTGCCTCTATTATGGCTGCCTAGTATTTTGCATTAGAAAAAATGGCTATTCAAATGCCATGAATGCAGCAGTCACTGACTTCCTTGCACCCTTTTTCTCAAAGGAGCTCTGAAGCTTTCTACTAGTATTTAGATTTGCAGTGTGATTGTCAATACACAGCTAAACATGCGTAGCCAAAACAAAAAGGTGAAAAGAAGCCAGGAACCACCCTGTTAAAAAAAAAAAGTCTTCAATTTCCTTGAGGGAAAAAGGGCATTTTTAAAGCAAAAAAAAAAAAGCTGGAGGCATAAATAGCTGACAGCTTTTTGGGACTCATGCACCAGTTGGAGCAGCGATACTTGAATGGAGCAGGAAAAAAGACAAGAACATGCATGCAGATTTCCCCCAGCTGCCCTACACACCCAGTAATTTCCAATTCATTTTAGTTTTGCTTCTTCAGGCATCAGGTATATTCTAATCTTGTGAAACATGCATTATTTTATCACTAATTAAAAAAAATAAATTGAGAAAACAAAACTGGTATTTGAATTCCCAAGCCTAATGCAGGCTATGAGACAGACCAGGTTATTCAGGAAGCATTGAAATACTAGGTTTTTAACAAGGAACCGATTCTTATCGTTCAGAAATCAGAATTTTTTGCCTCAACTTCCCACACAGCTCAAAAAGAGGGTGCTTCAGCACAAAAGGCCAATAAAGCCCCTGGAAAGATTTGTTTCACACGTGGATATCCAGACCTGTAGACCTTGTGCCAAAAGCCCAGGGGAAGGTTAGCAGAAATCCAGACATGGGAACATCTCGTTACAACCGAGAGTTAATCTGACATGAGCCCCAGATGGGAACACCCAGACTCCCAAAGCCTCAGGAAAGAAAAAATATGAAACATTTAGAGCGTGGGAAAACCTCCATCCTCTCCACTGCTCCATCACTCACCACCTTCTCTGCGAGGCAAAGCCAGAAGTGAATGCATGTGGCTTTCACATCTTCAGCAGACTACACATTTGCTCCCCTACGTGTGAGAAGCACGGAGGCATCGCTGCATACTTCTTGCCCAGCCCTCTGCTCACAGCCCTCACAAGTGCAGTTGCACCACAGCGGGTGGGAATCTCCGCACACATGAGATAATCCCAATTCCCAGCCTCCAGGTGAAGGAAGGGTATGATCTCACTGATGAGAATACCTATGAAGTAAAACTGTACAACTACCAACGACTGATACGTTCTCTTACTTCCTACGCAAGTATGAATCTATACCAAATATCAACATATCAAGCCACGTCAGTGTGTTTAAAGAGTGTGACAAATGATCCCCTCAGCCATGCATCTGGGCTGCACTGTAGTGTTACTAGTGGGAAAAAAAAGAAAAAACAAGGAAGGAAACAGAGTAAGCAAGCTACTTAGGACAACATATCGTTAAATTAATGGAATTTGGGGAGGATCAAGGAAGTTCCTGAAGTTTCTGCCTCTTTATAGTGTCATGCTCCTAATTTACCTCATTTATATTAATAAACACTGGATTTCACATCTATTAGTCTAGTTGAAAACTGCAATAAAGCTCACTAAATCTGTCTCTAATTATTATAATTAATGGTCCAAAACAATCAGCTTCTCAAATTAACAACCTAAAGCAACTAGTATAGAGAAAGGATGTTTTGAGAAAGGATGTTTTTTCTTAGTAAACAGAGTCTTCAGTCTTTTTAGTTAATGAAATTTTGAGTAGTCCATTCACTACTATTACATTCTAATTCTATCTGTCCATTTACATAGATTTGCATAGATTATGCTGCTTCTAAGTGTTATTTGAGATTAATTATTGTAAGATTGCACTTTAAGTTACACTCATGCTTATAGAACAGTGTAGAAATGGATCTGCAAGAGTTGCGCACAACCTGTGGCCCTATTGTTTTTCAAACTGTTACTTAAGTACATATTAGACAGTTTTCTGTATTATTGCTCCTATTATTCACCAATACTCATTTTTTTAAGGGCATGTTCTCCAATTAACATCTGAGGTTGATAAAGACTCCAAGCATTACAATCACCAAATTAAGAAATATTCCTCAGCTGAAACATTTAACAGAAATTAATATTTCCCATTAATCTGTGATTACTACTCCAATGCCTCTTATTTTACAGAAATTGTAAATATTAAATAAAGCCAATCAGATAAACCAAGAGGAGTCTTACCAAATCCAGGAGGGAAATCAGAATATTTTTCACTTTAACACACTAAATCTGGGTTTATAGCTTTGCAGTTTAACCCAACAGCGACTGAAGGAAGATGCCAAGTGAGAGTCAAAACCAACTCACTAACGTGATTAGAATGAACTATTTGCAAATAAGATCTCCCCTCATCCTCATCATCCTCAAACTGTAAAAAAGCATCTCCCATACCCCAGCTTCCCTTATACATTTCAAATTACATACCCAGTTTAAGCAAGTTTGTGTTCGGTACTTATCATCTGTGGCCCACATGTGGCCAACTACTTATACTGCCTGACAGCGATAGGACAAAGGAGAACAGTTTTAACTAAAAGTGGGAACACATAGATTAGATGTTAGGTGGAAATTCTTTATTCAGAGGGTGGTGAGACCCTGGCACCACTGCCCAGAGAGCTGTGGGACCCCCATCCCTGGTGGTATCCCAGAGCCAAGGTGGACAGGCCCTGGGCAGCCAGCCCACGGCATGGGGTTGGAGCTACATTATTTTTAAAGCCCCTTGCAACCTAAGCCATCCTATGAATCTATGCACTAACATGTGACTAACCAAGACAGCTAAGATGAAAAGAGAAAAGTAGATAGCTAAAACAACTGGTTTGGCAGCCACACAGGAAACGGGAGTGGTTCTACTACCACATTCTCACACATCAGTCTGAGAATGCCCTGCAGAGGATTCCTTAGGAGACAGTACTGGCTGGAGTGTGGGAAACCTAAATCGTGTGGGAAACCTAAATCTAACAGTGTTTCAGCATGAGGGGAATATTTGAATACTCCTCGAAGTTATTATGTATGACAGGACAAACCCACTGGAATCTATTTGGAAAGTAATTAGGACATTGTAAATCACTCATAACTGCATGGCTTTTCTTCTGTTATCATTGCTTGAGACACCAGAGCTTGTAAATAAAATGAAAAATCTCAAAAGCCAATTTTGGGGCAAGAAAACTTATATCCCAAACACTACTACAGAGTGATCACCTTCCTGTACTGTGAAATACGAGGATGAGAACTAAAAAAAATCTCTCCTAAGGGAAAGAACGATACTATCTCCAAAAGTAGAAAAAGATAAAATTATAAAATGCAGAATGACTTGATATTGTGATTTACATGTTCCTGAATTGCAGCTGGGAGGAACAGGGTCCCTTGTTGCTGGAAAGCATCCAATATATACTATAACTAAGTTTCATGTAATTGACTCAACTTATTTAATTCTCGTATTTTCTGAGCAAGTCACTTGGATAGAATGCAACTGACACTTCTTTTTTCCTTTTGTTATGAAAGAAGAAAAAGTGCCAATTTTAGCCAAAGGTAATTGGACTCAACTTTCCTTTTTCCAAAAGTATGGTTTTCCTTTCTGTAACAGCACAATCCACAAGAAAATTCTAATCACTTCTGTGACACTTCTACGAGTCTTTCTTTATTTACTTGTCCTGAACTAGTAAGAATTCACATCACACTAAAGGGATAAAACTACTTGAATTTCATCTGCTTTCAAGTCTCAACAAGAAATCTCATACAACTCTACCCATTTGGAGTGACCTTGCAAAGTCTCAAGTCCTACTGATATATTTCTTAGCTCAGACTGAACCAGTAAGAACAGCCCCACTCTCAGATACCCTGAAGACTAAAACAATATAATTTGTTCCTGTGCACGTATAAGATAAACATAATTTGTGAAAGCATTCATGAGTATAAGATTTCCCAAGGCTTCATATGACACGAGTTCATAAAACATTTGTGCCTGATGGTATATATTTTTACATCACCACCTCTCACCATTGTTCTGTTACTGTGAATTTCATTAAATGAACAGTATTTAAAAGGTACATGGAGAGCTTTTGCAGAAGCTGAATGGGGAAAGGATTTAAAAGTAATCTCTCCAGTTGTGCCACTAGGACTACTGTACTAACAACACTCGGATAATGCAAAGATGTCATGGTACCATTTTTTGGAATGACACTCTTCGTTACAGTGGCTGACAAAAAAAAAAGAATAGAAGAGCAAAGAGCCAAATATCTCAGTTAATAATTAAATTAAATAGCGATTTTCTGGAATTTGAATAAAAACAAATTATATACCCCAAGAAACAGTTACAGGAATAGCACTCAGATTCATTCAGTTACATAAGAATCCCTTTGTTTTCTATCTTTTGGCCTTGTTTGTGAGCAGTGTGCACTGCTGAATACTGAGAATGGACAAACTCTCAGTATTTCTACAAGCTTCATCACATCACAAATATGGCCTTTGTGCATCCCAAATTTACAGGCATCTACTTTTCAAAAGAGCCTTATACTGTGCCCTTCTTTCCAGCATCGTATTCAGTTTCAGAATTTTAAAACACTTACATGGGTAACACCAAAAAGAGTCAAAACCCCAAAATCCTTCAAATAGTCTAGCTTTACAATTCTTCATATAGGTATGCTACTAGAAAATGATAGAAATATAATAGAAGCCAGTTAAATGCAAGAATTCCAGGTTCAAAACCCTCCTAGACATTTACCTGTGCAACCTGATCTAGGGAGCTGCTCTGGCAGGGGGGTTGGACTTGATGATCTCTAGAGGTCCCTTCCAACCCCTACAATTCTGTGATTCTGTGATTAACAGGCCTAATAGAGAATATGAAATAGCAAGTTCAGGTAGCCCAGTTGGTGCTCATAACCTATATTTCACAAGAGGTCATACTTTCCCCTGCAGGGTGAGAAATGGGTCTTAGAGATTTTCATTTTAAGAAGTCACTCTCACATGAGACTGTTATCTTGAAAAACTAGGTTATAAATGAATGTAATATACTTGCATTTATAAAGAAAAACTCATTTAGAAAATCACATGACAACTAGTAGGTTTATACCTACTTGAAAAAAGCTAGCAAATTGAAGACCAAAGTTGCTAGAGCCCTCTCATTTCCAGCCACCTCCACCTCCTCATTCACAAGTCTCTCCAGCCTCTCTGTGCACGACCATGTGTTTGTGTTCTGCCTTAAGCTGCGGCTGAAGATTATAGGACATCTCCATGTAGTTCATAATACCATTTCTCACTCAGTTAACAAGGAATAAAAATTGATCAGAAAATAAATCATTCTCACTTCCAGAGATTGCTGATACCATCAAGTAGAAACCCTGCTGAGTACTTGCAATCACAGTTTCTAATCGTAGGCCTTCAAAACACTGAGTAGGTCACTCAGTGTCCCCTCACCAATACAAATAAGTGCATTACTAAGATTTGCTAAGAAAATAAATTATTTTCCCTCAGGTAGCACTAATTCTTCCAAAACCAAGAAGTTTTACAAAAACACATTCTAAAAACCTCACCATACAGTTTGGTATTGAGGAAAGTGAGTGTTGTCACACTTGAGCATTCAGCTCTCCACAGAGGCTTTCCCTCCCTTTGCTTCTTGCCAGCTTGTGGGGGAAAAAAAGGGGGAGAGTGATGAGGAAGGAGAGAGAAAGATTTCCTGTGCATCTTTAATTACAAGCATCACTATCCTCAAACAGAGCTTTAATTGGCCTGGTTCTTATTTTAAAAGTCAGTTCACTCATATTTAATGATTACAGAAAGACATTACACTGTTGGTCTTGAAATTATTTTTAGACTCCATTTGAAGTTTGGCTTTAGCAAAAACTCGTAATTCAATTTGTCATGAACAGAGTAACAAGTGTATTTGAGAAAGAAAGGCTCTGCATTAACAAAAACAGGGAAAAGCAAAAGCTTATCAAGCTGGTCTAAAGACTAAAATCTCCTACAGAACTGTCAGCAGTGAGAAGATGCTCAGTTAGTGCTGGTCCGACTGCTTGGGTTTGCTACTGCACACCAGTAGATTGCGAAGGAATTGCAAAGAGCTGACCTGTTTTGTATTGCTGCTGGGTTGCTCCTCTGCAACACTGGATAAATCCACAAGGACAGCACCAAATTGCAAATTGTAAACCAATAAGTGAACTTCTACGAGAAATAATGAGGTTTTTGAAGCATCGGGGAAGTCCAGTGTGGATCAGCTCCAGAGAAGATTGACTTAAAAGCAAAATACAGCAAAGCCAACCTTACAGAAGTAAGGCAGAAATAGGATATTCTCTAATGTTTCTGAATGTTGTAGAAAGCCAAGCAGACTAACAAAAATGCTTATTTTACTGAAAGCCTTGTATGCTGTACAATGCTACTATCATGGACACTGGTTGAATTCAACACTATAATGCTGAAAACACCTAAAAGAGACAGCCTCTTGCTTTAAATTGATTCAGTACATCAACAAGAACATTTGTGTTCAGCTTCCTGTTGTCACAATATCAAAATACAAATTACATGTTTTCTATTTGTCTATAAGTCATTGTTAGAAATAAGTTCTACCTTTATGCTTCTGAGGCTTTGTTTTGTTTTTAGTGGTGATGGTTTATTTTGTTGGTTTCTAATAGAATTTAAAAGCGACTTCATATCTACAGAGGACATTGTGAATCACCAAAACAGAATTCCTAAAACATCTTTTAGCTAAGAATTTTATAGACTGCAGAGAAATTTAGTACAGAAGTAGATATGAATTCACAAAAAAAACCTCGCATTGTAAGAATTACAACTTTGGATGAGGGCTCATTCTGAGAAAGAATTAAAATGAAAATACAGATAGAAAAAAAGAACAAAAAAAACCCTCTCTAGTTCTTGGCTATTGAGCTGCCAGTTTGATTTTAGTTTTGAGATAAAAGACCTTAAAATTTATTAAGTTTGGATATTTCACACTCCCCAAATTGTTACAGCAAGGCAGATAGTCTAGCTCTCCCACTGAATTTCACCAGTTGCTCTCATCCCTAGAATGAGAAAATCACCTCTAAAATCTTGAATTTACTACAATAGCATGGAAGTTGGGCCAGTTTCTTGGTGATGACTAAATGAAAGATGTAAATATAATAAATTAAAATCAAGTCTACATACAGTTATGGTACCACTGATCTTACCTTTATGCAGCTTAAAGTGAGATCTTAAGATGTAAGAACACCACAAACTTTTTGAAGTGTGGTTTTACTTGATAAAAGTGATACAGTTTTTTTGAACTTGGAATTTTTCTGCTGCTTTCCCTCCATATCGTTATCAACAGCCATATATTTTCATTTCATGTAGTTTGGTTCCTTCAGTTAATGGCATTTCATGGAATCATATAGTCATTATGGTCATTAAGACCTCTAAGATCATCTAGTCCAACCATCCACATACCCCTAATACTGACCACTAAACAATGTCTCTCAGTACCACAGCCACGCATTCCTTGAATACCTCCAATGACAGTGAGCCAACCACCTCCCTGGCCAGCCTGATCCAGTGCCTGACTACTCTTTAGAAGAGACCTTTTCCCTAATATCCAAGGTAATGCAACTTGAGGCCATCAACCTCTCATCCTACCGCCGTTAATTGGGAGCAGAGACTGACCCCCAACTCTCTACAACCTCCCTTCAAATATCTGTAGAGGACAAAGTCTCATTCGAGCCTCCTCTTCTCCAGACTAAACAATCCCAGCATAACATATTGTATGAGACCTGCCTTAGAGGGGTTGGACTCGATCTCTTGTGGTCCCTTCCAATCCCAGCAATTCTGTGGTTCAGAGATTCAGATGCTTCAAGAAGGTAAATAGAAAACTGACTATTCTAAGTCCAGTGATTGTTTATTGTGTATATGAATTAAACAGTCAAGAGTACTACTGTATTCTGCATGAAATTTCGCTAAAATTTAGTGCGGAGATCTTTAACCTCCCTGTTTTAAGATGCTTATAAAGTATTCTCAGTCTCTTCAGAAAGAAGGTAGCTGGAATGACAGCACTCTCAAAGTACAAGGGACATATCTCCACCCAAAACACATGCTTGTCAATAACATTACCTGTGTGCACAAAGAGCCTTTATTTGAGGGATGTGTGCTCAAGGGAGAGGGGAGGAGAACAGAAGGGAGAGGAAAAGGCAAATGAAAGCCTGAGAAGCAAAGAGTCAAGGATGCACCAAGAAGCAGCCTACAAAGAAAGTAAGTTACACCTCAGTATGCTGAACAAAGGTTTGATCTGTAAGCAAATAAGTAGCACTTAAATCTCAAATGAAAAAAAATTAAAGATATTACGTATTTTTTTATTACATAAACAAGACATCTCACAGGATAGAATAATTTCCTGGGGAAAAAAAGACACTTTTTAAAAGGGTATATTTCTATAAGAATAAACAGGCAAAGTTGCATGAATCTCTAAGCAAGACAAGAAAAGCCAGAAAATGCATTATACAATTTTACAACTAATCATTAACACAGAGCAACACTTAATATATTTCCTTTGATGCCTGGCAGTATGGGAAAACACTCGTGATTGAAAGCCTCTGGTAATGGCAGCTTGCAGGTGGTTTAGCCTGAGGAGCTGGAATCAGGAAGACCTAACTATTTTCATTATTATTTCTTTGTAAAAGATCAGAAGACAACATTTTGACTTAACACAAGGCAACTTCAAAGTACATGTATGGATATGCTGAGAAGGAAGAACAGCACAAAGAATCTGAGCAACTGACAGCAAACAAGGCAGCACCTCAAAGAGCACGAGGCTGGAGCTAACAGCCAGTGGGACAGTATGCCAGGAGGGTTCTTGGGGAGCATTCAAGCACTAAAAACTAAAGTAATTTAATTGTTTGTCTCATGTAGATAATGCTATTTTTCTGTTTATATGACTGAAAAATGACCGGGAGTTTTATACCATCTGAACCAACGTGTTTTCTAAAACAGAATGAATCTTTATGACCGACATAGACAATTTAAGATAAATTTTAGGGATTTGGAAATTATGAAAACTCCTTGAGTTATTTCTGCAAAATGCATTGGAGATGACCACATGACACACACAACAGACATTTCTTGAAACTTTCATTGAAAAACATAGCTCTGTGCCTTCAGAACAGCAAACTACTGCCTGGATGACCAAAGAGCTCCCAGTTAATGAGGGGACGGATGTAAGCAGATTTCCAAGGAATCTTTACTTATATGAGTTCTTATTAATACTTAAATATGTCTATTTCCTGACAGCTACTGTTATGTCTTCAACTTCCAGTAACAAGAAGTCTTTGAAACAGTACCACGCTTGAAAAAAAACACACATACAAGCTGTAGCATGTTATAAACTAAAATTACACAAATTATGTTATGTACTTCTGTTCTCTATATCATTTTCCACATTTCAAGAAGAGAACTTCAGCTTCACCAGAAGTTTCTTAGGGATTGGATGGTTCTTGATTCTCTAATATTTAAGATTTTTTTTTTTTAACAAAAAGAGCAGCAACAAGAGCACAGTGCACAAGTCTAAGGTACAACACCAGAAGGTTGAGTAGAATCTTCACGTATTTCAATAAATGAACTTCTCTCTGCTTGCAGGCATATTTTTTAGAAGTACAGTCCCTGAAACTTAAAAACTGCAAGTTCAATGATTATGAAATTTTAATTTGACTGATGCAATGAAAGAACAAAAGCATAACAATTTTTCTTTCTCATTATCACGTGGACTTTTCCCTTCATCCACACACCCCCTGCGAGGCTCTCTATAACACAGTCATCGTGCCTCAGGCTACTACTATCAACCATTTTCTTCACCTCTTCATGTTTTTCTTGTACCCTTCCTAGCAGATGTAGCTATCTATCTACACACAGCCAATGCACACAGTCACAATAGCACTATAGTGGGCCAGCAATACTTTCTCATGCTGTTGTCTACAGAAGCAAAGGCATTTTATTCACAATGACACTACAAAGCAATCCAGCATTTGATTTACTCTTAGCAGAACTTTTCATTATAACTTCATAAGTGTTGCCTGATACTATTGGCTTTAAAGATCCTGCTCCCCACGTACTCTCAGCACAGTTTATGCCTGCTCTGGATTATACTGATTTACTAATTGACTGAAACACTAGATTATACACTCTGCTGGATACTTTCAACGTTAAGCAAAGTAATTGATAAAGAGACTGTGCCTGTTGGGCCAATTTTTCTAGGATCTGAGCCTTTCTAAGAACATACATCAATTCAAGTCAGTCCTCGTAAAGAAAAAACAACAAAAAGCATCCTTCTGAAACAGCTGTTTTCTACTGCAGGAAGGTGGGCAGAGGCAGCAGCAGGGACGTGGTTGGCAGCAGAGCTTTGAGCAGTGCTCACTCCCACGCCATCCGTGGTAGTGTTCAAGGAAGCACCTGCTGCAGCCAGCAGCATCCCACAGTGCTCCTAAGGCAAGTGGAAAAGCAAGAGTCCTACCTGCCACATCCCTGCAAAGTACAGTTCAGTATACAGCTGTTATTAATCGTTAGCTGTTAGAATTTGCATGCCTTCCCCATTTCTACAAGGGCTGACAAACTTCCTATGACTGAAATAGCCCAAACCTTCTTCCAAACAGAAAGGCAACCTTTTTACCTTCCCTTTCTTTTTTTTCTTGACAACTTATGCAAATGGCCCAAGGAAAAGGAAATGGAGCAAGCAAGAAATGATGAAGCACTTGCAATGTCAGAATGCAGCACTGAATAGATAGTTCACTGCTCCACCTGCTGTTGGGTTCCTTTTCCCGAACAAACCGTGCACTGTCACCGCTACTAAACACAAAACCATGTACCCACAGACAGCTTCACCACATAAATCCATTTTATTAAAAAGTCTGGACCAAGAATGCACAAAACTGAAGGGAAGTCAGAAGGAGACAGCAGCGATTTACTGCTTTAGCCTATTTTCATTAAGACCTTGAAATATAAAAGAACAATGAGCCTGGCTTGCCACGCAGGCTTGCATGCATCTTTAAAGGAGATCTCTGTTGTCTGGAGAATAATAAAAAAATAATAAAAATCTATCTACAGCACAACCATTTCTTACTTGAATCAGTATTTAAACAAAGAATTACTATTCCTACTGGAAGGCCATATGTAATTCTTATAAATTCTGCAGAGATAAAACAGACTACTTCAACTCCTTCAAATTCTCCTTTTCAGATCATGGGCTAATCTGACTAACAGATAACTGCTGATATTTCCTGAGCATGCAGTCACACCAAGCACCAGCATTGGCCACTGATGCTTTCCAACACACTGTTCTGCCTGAAAGCTGCTCAAAAGGACTGGAAAATAAAGAGGAAAAAAGAAATAAAGCAAAATGCATATCTCCAGGCTGTTCCCCAACCTCCCTGCCAGCACATACGGTCCCACCTCAGTCAGGATGCTCCTGGCTCCACATCAGCCAATTACCCCCTTTAAGCACTCTCACAGATCACACACATTAAATCCTCATGGTCAAAGGTGCAGGCTTAGGTGATCAGTAGCAGTAGCTTCAATAGTCAAATTACATGTTCTGCTGTGGCTAATAAAGTCTGCATTTCATTAATCTTTTCAGTAGGCCACCTGTAACCAAATGTTTGATTAGAAAAGAGCCAGGCTTTAGGTTGTGGTAGAAAGGAATTAATATAAATAGGTGATGTAGTGGAAGATGTTCTGTAAAACTGCCTGTAACAGCTCAAGCACCGACAGTCATTAAACAGTATGAGGTTAATGGGACTTCTCTGAATTTTCAGCAGTTAAAGAGGAGATTCTGAATTTATTACTGCATTTTGGCATTTTAAGTGATATGTACTTTTATACTAAAATCTCCTTTGAATTATCATTCATAATTATTTGCCTGAGAAAAGCCATTTACCATGTATAGCCATACCAACATTTAAGTATGCATGCAAAATATCCTAAGTTACTACTCCCTGCCCAAACTTTTTGGGTCCCTATTATAAATGAAAGTCTCTCAAACCCCCCAGCAACACCATATACACCCTTCAGCTACAGGGATATACAGACACCAACACAAAAAGCACCAACACTGCAACTTAAAGCAGCCTTCCTATCCTTCCAATGGCCATCCAGCCCCTACTTCACTCTCATCTTAAAATCCAAGGACTACAGGCAACTAGGAGTCAATTATACAACAGATTCATGACAATTATACAACAGATTCATGACACGTAGACCTACATTTGTCTCAGCTATTAGTCCTTATTCATTAGTTTGATTGTAATCTCAGACTCCAGATATTTGCATCACAAACCCTTACATTAGGGTTTGTGATGCAAATATTAGCATTAGGGTTTGTTATCCACGATAAGTCAGCCTACACAAGCTTATTCTTAAACACTTGATTTCTATGTTCAAAGTATCTTAAATCTAATGTCAAATTCTTGTCTGCAAACATGTAAAGCAGGTGTGTCCAACACACAGCCCTGGACATCCAGTAACGTAACACCATAAGATCATAAACTTTTAACAATTTCATGATTTTCAGTTATACTTTCCATGGTTTGCTTGCATATCTCAAGTACAGACAGCGGAATGCACACAGCTCAGTACTAACTCAAGCTCTTGCACCCACTGCATACACACAGCCAAATGGAAACCCAATGTATTACAAGCTGCACGTTCTTGGCTTGGTGAGTAAAACATGGTAATTATCAAGCACAATATTCTAACCTACCTACCTGTGAAGACACTTACCTTTTTTTATTAAACAGATTTGTAGTGTTTTCTCATTTAATTATTATGAAGCTTATACCTACTTCACTTCACCTCAGAAATTTTAAATTTGTCAAATTGTGTACTTGATGGCCACAAAACACATAACATGCAGCATATTTAAATGTAATTCTTGGAAAGATAAGCGACTGTAACATTTGTGGTGTCCACATCACCATCAGTTGCAATCAGACATTTAACCGAAATTAAAGTTCCACCATGTTCCTTTACTAGAATTTTATAAGATCTACCTTAACAGAGAAAAAAAGTCACTTCACAATCATGACTTATGTCACCTCTTTTTGGCAGTATATACATTTGGAAACAACTATTTTCAGGAAAGAAGCATGGGAAAAGTAAAATTAGGACAAATATCTCATAAGATCACTTTCATAACCTACTAAAAATTCAAAGCACTTCTATCTGTACACTTCGATGCACTGGTTCCACAGAAACAAGGTCAAATATTCCACTACTAGTTTTGTGCCTTTATTGCCCTCTTTTTCATTTTTAAATTAAAAAAATCTTTTAAATTTTGTTCCTTATATACTTTATATGCAATCCAAGACAACTCGTCTACACCCCATGTGGCTTAAGTAAGCCAGGAGGTTGGATGCTCATGTTATAAGGTACAGTAAGCAAAACTAGTATCTGTTTTCTAGATCACTTGGATTATTATTTCAGCAGTGCTGTATTAGCAGAAGATATTTGGCTATTTTTAAATATATCAACTGGCTTAGAATACCAGCCTGTCAATAAATTAACATCACTGGATTATTTCCATTTTCCAATTATTTATAAAACTTAAATGCATTCCCAGGAATATCAAGCCAGAATCAGAACCTACCCTTGTTATTACTGCCTAGCAATTTCCTAATAAAATGGAAGAGAGTTTGCATTCTTTAATTTGAACCTAACAGGCAGTCAGTTCAGACGTTAAGAACATTGCTTTTTCAGTATGTTATATTCAAACAAAATCAATTTTTCCTATGCTTCCCTCTTCATAAACACCATGGCTCCAGCTAAAATACAGCTTTTGTTAGAAAATATTACTTTTACAGTTAAGGATGAAAGGACACAATTACTGTTAAATTCCCTGAAATCTGGCTGACCTCTCATATTATAAAGCACTTTTTCCTTCAGTTTCATATCTTAATTATGAAAATAGAGTTTCAAAACCAACACTGTTTTTCCCAAAACTTGTTCTAGTTCGTGTTGCCAACATATGTCTTCTGGACTTTATTCTCCCATTTGACAAAGCCAGCCATTATTGTCGTTTGAATGTGCACACTCTCCTACACTCTCATATTACTTTTCCATTTGCTGCCATGATTACCACATCTGTAGTGACATGATTTTATTTATTCATTTATTTCTTTAAATTTCTACAAGCAAATATAATGCACTGGTTCAAATAACTTCCATGCACTTCTGTAGTTATAATCTGCTACAAAAGAAAAAGAAACCCCGTGTTTCCTTGTGGTGTAAGGTACAGCATACAGCTTGGAGGATATATATCTCCGTTGCTCCTTTCTCTTTGCTGTCACAGCATCTTGGCACCAAGCATGGAAACACCTTCCTTCTCCATCCATCCTTACACTCATACATTCTACCTCGTAGGTCAGACTCTTCTGGATAAATTCTGCCATCTACAGAGAGCTTTCATCACACATACTGCTTAACAGGCTAAAAGTGCATAACCTGGATAAACTCCAAAGGCCTTTAAGATTGACAGCTATTAACAACTAGATCTTCCTGTTAGGGGCATCTAACATGAACAGTTTTCCAATAAAGCCTTGAGATTGCTCTTTGAGAAATAATCACCGTTCAACCAAAAAACTGTAGAAATTACACAGGTGTCAACATTTGCCATGAACTTACGGGATTTATCTCCTCAAGAGACATTCCTGGAATCATAGAATAATTAAAAGATCATAGCTTTTAATTAGGAGATTTCCAGAAGGAAACTGAGCAATGTTTAACAGCAAAATAACTGGAGTAGGGAAGGCAGGGACCGAAAACAAGCCATTGCTGTTAAAGAAGGATCACAGAGGAAAACAGAACAAAGCAAAGAACCCTGTGTTCTCACTGGGAGGAAAAGGGATGTCATGGAAGTAAATTCTCTGGGCAAATGCATTTTAAAGGAGAAAACAAGGCATAATATATTTATAAAGATCCATATTTTATGAATACGTTTCTCTCCACTGTTAATGCTATTTGGAAGTGCACACTACATAAGCACAGAGATCTAGATTGCACAGTTTCAAAGTGTACATAATAAGTATTTACCACCTAAAAGAGTAAAACTTGAGCTGCTGGAAACAGTTTTGTCTCTTCATCTGCCTGTATTCTTAGCATAGCATCCAAAGCCTTACCCTCCAAGGGAGAGATCTCTCTTCTCACTTTTTCAAAGTGAAGATGAAATTGATGGGGATGTATGAGGCCCCATACCAGCAGCTCACTGCTTCTTAGATGGTCATGAATCTCAATCTAAAAAAGTAATTCCTACTGCAACTAGCTTGAAGAGACACTAAAAGTTAGATGAAGTGGAAAATATCATGGGCATGGAAGCAAACAGCATCAGATGAAGACAGCTCTCACTTTTATGAAATCTTTAAGGTTCCCATGATCTAATTCTGAAAACAGGTGGTTAGATTTGAAAGTGTCTCCAAAATACGATTTTAGAAGCCACTGAGCTAGGAGTGGAGAAGTTATCCTGAGCTGGGACAAATCTCTCTCATCTGTGGACAGTCTATATTCAATGACCAAATAACTGTATACAAAGTACTACCTATCTCATTTTAAAATATATTTCTTCCTTTCTAGATGCATTTCACAGAACACATTAGATCCTGCGTATGAACCAGCAAATCTAAACCCCATGCATTTCCATGCCCCCAGTGAGAGGTGACAACATCCACTGGGGTATAAGCTACACAGAATGCTACGGCCATTCTTTCTTCCTGCTCTCTGACTTTATCCAGTAGGTCTGAAGAGGTTAAGCTGTGCAGCTTAAGGGCAGCTCTATCCTACCTATTGACAACTTACAGATGTTTTGCTCACCTAATTTGTTCCACTATTCACAAAAACATGCAGTTACCTTAGCAACTACTACATTACATTTTATCTCTAAGCTGCAGAGCTTTCTCTAGTCTAAAAACAAACCCCACAAGCCTACTGATACTGCATGTAATCTTTGATATTAGTTCTAGCCATTTCAGGAAACGCAAAAGTAGGCACAAGTGTAATGAAAAATAGTCTCTTTTTTAAAGTCTTTTATGAACAGACATTTATGAACAGATTTGCTTTGTAGATTTGTTTTATTTGACTCTTCTGAATGTTTGTTATTCTCCTTTGGGTTGCAATTTGCATAAAGAAAACAAAGAGGACAAAGGAAGACTGGTTTTAATATAAGGAGTTTGCTGGAACGTGGACAGAAGACATCAGAATGTGTCAAAAATATCAGGAATCAATGTAATATCTGAAAATTGCAACAAGAAGCAAATACCACTGCCTTTCAAGCTGATTAGTGGTCTTGTTCAATAGACATTTTAAAAATAGAAATGTTTTCTCTGTAAAAGAAAATGAGAAGACTAATTTTTTTCTAAAGCAAAAGACTCCTTTCACTATGAAGATAACTAGAAGAAAGAATAATTACAGTTAGGAATTTCCAGTTGTACTGCTTCCTGCACTACATAAATATGCTCTGAATTGGAAGAAATTTGTCTCAGCAGTAACATGAAGTGACATGGAGACACAACAATGAACAACACAGGGGTCTGCTGCTGTGGGATGTTCCAGACTCAGATCCTCAGAAGGAGATTGGCTTCCACTTCTTGAACTGCTCATGGGTTGTCACCTACAACACCATTACCCATACAGATTACAAGCAGCTGGATTTATCACACAACAGGTTGCTGACTGCCACACACACAGCAATGCTGTGGCCTTCGCACAGCAAAAGGGACATGGCAGCAGGGTGGTGGCAATAGAGAATGGGCATTATAAATGTCTCCCACTAAAACCCCAGCCCATGGCACCCCTGTAATCTCCCCACGGACAAAATCCCCATTCGGCACCACGGAGGAAAGATGGGGGGAAAGGGACATGAAAAGAACAAGTGGCACAGCCCAGCAGCTGTGCCGCACAGTACAAGGTGGATAGGAGGTAAAGGACTTTGATTTTAAGAGGAAAAACATTTGGAGCAATTTTTTTTTTTTACTTTTGTCAACATAAAAATCACAGGTTGGTATTTTTTCAGGTCTGTGACAAATTCTAAAGGTTTACTTTAAGGCATTACCTGAGAAGTTAGCAAAACTCTTGAGTCTTCTGATTTCAGCATGTTACTGATTTAAATCCAGAGATCAGTGCTCACGCTCAATTGCTAATAAATTATTTTAACTACCTTTGAAATTAGGAGTGATCTGAAATCTTATCCTGAGTTAATACTTTAATGAAATAACTTCTGAGGGGTCTTGTACAAGGGCTGTGATATCCTTTTATAGCCATGATGCAATGTTTGATTTCCAGATACCTGCTCTACAGTACCCATTTCTGCATATCTGAATACACTAGAGAACTTAGGTTCTGCTTTTTGCAAAATTCAGATACCTTTCAAAGCTTAATTTTCCCTTCAAAGATGGCTAAAATAAAAAGCAGCTGGACAGATTTTTTTCTGAGCTTTCTATTTAACAAGAAATTAAATCTTTAATCAAAAAAGCACAGCATCGTTTAAAAGCAATAAAACTTTGTAGGAAGCCATCAGTACAAAGTGCAATCTAAACCTAAAATTTTAATCGCAGTTAATTAAAATGTTGGTAGGGAACTAATCTAGTATTCCATCAGTTATTTGTAATTAATCTTCCAGCAATTCAAACTGAGGATGGGCACTGAAATTCTCACCCAGGGGTTTTCTGGTGTATTGATCCCTAAGCTCCCTTCTCCTGCCAGCTCAGACTCTGCACAGTGAGTTGAAGCTGATGGACACCAGTTCTCATTTTCTTTGCTGCCCTCGCAGATCCTCGGCACACAGTCCACTGATTCTCAGACCCACAGCTGTCAGGTCTGAAGCACCTCTCCTAGCTCTCATTTCTACTTCTATTCCTCTCTACCTTCTCCATACGAGCACCCATCTTATCTGAACTTCAGCAGGACTCCATCCCAAACCTGTTCTTCCCATATAGCTAAAGAAAAAAATCACTCAAGCTGGCCAGGAATAATCACCTCCACAGCAAACAGGCCTTTCTTTAGCTTCTCACTATATTTGGAGCTGCAGTATACTTGAATGATTTCTAACTTTTTTTTTTTAGAACTCTGACCTTCCCATCTATGCCTGTCTATAGCCGCTGTCCTGTTCTGACATTGAACACCACAATTTGCTCTGATCACAGATTTTAGAGGAAGAAACAAAATTCCTGTCTGCTGGTGTCTATTACAAACTGCGTAATATGTTTTCTGTCATTATCCATGAATCCATGCTGTGACTGCACACAATGCTCTAGCCCTACCACCATTGTGAAATAACCATATAAAGCAATAGCACCACCTCGACAAGTAATCCATTACTTTTGTCCCTTTCAGCAAAAAAAGCTGTAGAGCGAAGCATACACCATTATTTTGTTGCTGCCTACATTAACATCTATTTATTTCATTGAAAAAAAAAAAAGTAATTAAAGAGTAATGGGAAATCATAATGATGCCCACTCAGACTTAACTCAGTACTGCCTGTTCTGTCCTTACTCCATTTATATACAGAGTCAACCTCCTCTGCACCTCTGAAACAGTGCTAGCTTGGATTGGCTCTACTAAACAGGCTTCCATATTCCAATTCAGCAAGAGATGAGTTTCAGTGCTGTAGGAAAAGAATCAGTGTGTGCAACAAAGAGTCATCTTGCACACGGATAAAACTAGCATGTAAAAAAAATGAGGTATGTGAATGATGTGAATTAATATGCTACTGCAAATTATGCCATTCATTTCCTTTACATAATACTGAAACCATCCCATCCCATTAAAATTCATAAAACAATTCATAGCTTTTTAAATGTCTACATATTTATGAGCACTCATTTGAAACTAAAATTGTTTTATTATTGACACATTCTTCTATCTTGGCAAAAAAAAAAGCAAAATGTTGAGTGCTGAGGGCTAATGACTTCAATATTTTTTGCAGCCATTAATCACTTGGAGTGCCACAAAAATGAGGAGACTTTTATCCAATTCCAAAACATAATAATCAAATAATTAAGACACCTAACCCAGAGCCAATAAATGATATTCCTAGCAGAAAATGTGGTGATGTAATTGTAACAGTTTCAGTGACTTTGCCTATAAAAAGTACTGGAAAAAGGAAATAAAAACTAATGGCAGCCCCAGCTGTTATCATAAACAGAAACAATATCTTCATTTTAAAAGAAAGCAGATACCTTTTCCTCAATTTTAGAATGCATGTTCTATTTTCCATAGCATTCACATTCATGCCAGTTAGAAACATGCAACATACTGCTGTACAGGAGATAGAAGATCTGTACCTGTTTAATGAAGATTTACAATCACAGTCATAGAATCATCCAGGTTGGGAAAGACGTCCTGGATCATCGAGTCCAACCATCAACCAACCTACTGAGCCCCTTCACCAGAACAACAAGACCCTTACACTGACTCAGTTTTACAAACCACTATGGCACTTCATCAGGTCAATTAATGTAGAAGAAATAAATTTTTGCTTATTTGTAATGCAGAAGAAAGAAAAGAATAAAAATTGAGAGCGTTTCTCCACCAGAACATTGAAAAGGCACAAAAGGAACAGGAGCACCCTGACAGGATAAATTATTTGCTTTCATAATTGCACTCATCTAATTATATCCAGCGTGATTTCTGGATGCATAGGGTATGCCATTTGTGTTCATTACATGCCTGACAAGGAGACATGGCTTCTGAAGCCAGGAAGACTAATTCCCTCTCTTTTTTCCAGGAGCAGGGCTGGCAAGGAAGGAAGTAGACGAGGCACCAACAGCCACCTGAAATTAAATCAGAAATCCCCTGAACATTTTAAAGCATGAAATAGTTACTTTTTCATTAACTCCTTTAATGGAAATAGCAAGGCCAGCTGGCTATCTAGAATTTTAAAGCATCACTACTGCTCATTACCATTCACCTCCAGCATCAGGTTTGCAACTGTATTTTGTTGCAGTGCACTAGACAGAGCAGGATAATCACAACAATCCAGAAAAACAGACAAAATCCATCTCCCATGCTCACAGTGCAGCAGAACATGGCCACGTGCAGGCTGCTTTCATGTTTTTTGTGTTGGCAGTGTGCTCACATTAGTCTCAACCCTGTCACGTTGACAATCAGCACTGCTGAATGAGTGCCACGGGCAGGGCACTGCATGCAGACAGCTGGGGAGCGAGCCAAGACCTCCACAGCCCTGTTCATTTTCCAGCAATACATAGGGTTATTGGCTTTTTGTTGTGTTGTTGCTGTGATTTTCTCCTCTCCACCCATTTGTTTGTACCACTTTATATCTGAGGCTGCCACCGTCTACAGAACATACCTAGGAAGAAAGCTCACTCAGGCAAGGATGGCTTTGTATTAGAACAGCAGACAGTTTGTAAGCATACTCAGCACAAATTAAATAAGGGCTCTAAAATGAACCGGTACATATACACAGCTGGTCAAAGTTTTCAAAATAAAGCAAATATGTGATGCTATCACTGAGTTTGATAACATACTGACATTTCCACCCCAAAAACTGAACACTCTCAATCTTCTCTAACCATCAAGGAGCTAGCAAAAACTGATCACAGAAGTAAACAATGGGCTTTCATTCCCACTGGTTCCCAATAAGCTTGAACTGTGAGAACAAGTCTGAAATACTTTAACACATGGTCAATGCCTCTAAAAAGTTGACAATGTAAGAAATACTTTAATGGCAAATAGCAAAACAAATATTTAAAGGAGAATCTTAGATATAAAATCACTACGAAGGTTGTCAGGACTTTTTTTTTTTGAACTTTTTGCGCAGTGCTTTAAGAAAGAGGGTTGGCAACATTTAAATTGAAGTAAATTAGACCAATTTCTACACTGCAAAGCTGGAAACACAAGCCAGCACTGAGCAAACTGGCAAGTCAAAGCTGTTATTAGCACCTCCTGAATAAACCTCTGCAATACCACGTACTCAGCACACGCATTTCTCAGGAGCAGAACAACACATAGCGACCTTGGAACAGCCAGGCAAGCAGACTGGAGCTGCTGGAGTTTGGGGAACCTGACATCTGCAACATGCACATCAGCTTAGCAACCTCAAGATATTCCTGCATTAAGTAACTTGAAGTGATCTATCAGTATACTAACCACAGTTATAAGTCTTAAATCTGACTGAAAACAAACCTCAAGAAAAATTTGAGAAAGGTGAAAAAACAGATTTCGCTTTCAGACTTGTATGTTTTCAAGGTTTGCAGCAACCTAGAGAAGGAAATACCTGCTGGGATACGCATGCAGGAGCCCCCTCTGAAGCATGAGGATGCAGAAACACTATGTCACAACCAGAGGGGACCTGACAGTCTCTGGGCCTTGTTGCACTGATGAATTGCTGAAACAACAGCAGACAACCAGTACCCCAGGTAGGATCCAAGCACATCACTCTACATTTATAAAAAGCCTTTGGACCACATATCCTCCTTTCCTACCGGGACACATCACTCAGCTGTGATTCAGTGTAGCTTCTCCACTTTAATATAAGGTACCTCACTAACACTGATCCATTGCCAAAGGCCAAGTCCCTCTGCTATAATTCCTTCCATGAGCATTTAAAAGATACCTAGTATGATTAGCCTTCTCTTTTTTAACAAGAGGGGGGGAAAAAACCCCACAAAACAAACAAACAAAATAACATTTTCCTCCAGGAAAGGACTTTGAAATACTGATATTTGTGTTCTCTTTTCTCTTATGGTCCTCCCAGTCCTAATTTACACTTCTGTTATTGCATCCAAATAAAGCACACAAGACACAAGTTGCATGCCAACTGCAGCCAGGTTCATAACAACTAACACTTCAGAGCTCGAATTATTGCTTAATGCTTTCTTGATGCAGTTCACAATAATTTTTTTTTTAATCAGGTTATCAAGTCTGTAGCTTTTTCTTAGCCGTCCTTTCCACACAGCCAAACTGACTCAGAAGTTAGGACAAAGGGCATGGCAATATCCCTCTCACACAGACTTAATAGATACAGTTCAAACTTCAGATAGTATTGAAGGCCTTTTACTAACAAGTGCAAAAAAAGGATTCCCTTAAGTCTAAAAATTCCTCAGTTTTTATGTCCCGATATTGTCACAGTTGCAAAATTAAACTAGAAAAAAAATGATAGTATCTCATGTGTTGAGGCTCAGCCTATGTGCAACACTGGAAATATCAAAAAGTTATTTTCTTCTTCCTTTCATCCTACTGTCTAAAAATATTTAAAATTATATAAGTGGATGACACCAAATAACTTTTTATTTACAGTGCAACAGACAGATGTGGTGACAAGAAAGGAGGGATAGAGTCTATCATATTCAAATAGTCCTTTTCCTCAAATATTTTGTTTACCAATTGAAAACTGTTTGGTTTGAGATTAGAAATAGTTAAAAATGGAGGGGGGGACCACAAGGATTAACAGCTCTTACTAATCCTTCTCTGCTGTAGCATTGCACAACTTGGCAGCTTTGAACTGTTCCAAATATTTACGATTTAGAACAGTTTACGGATACGAGAGCCAAACTGGACAGCTAAGGACATGCAATCACACAAAGATCAGTTATCTTCATTTTCAGCGAGGAAAACAAAGTTCTTTTCTCTTCTTTCTCCAATCATTAAACATTCCATCCTTTATCAGAAATGCATACAGAGTGACAATTTTTACTCTTACAGTCTGTTGTCGATTTTTAGACCTTTTAAATTTTTTTCCCCTCCAAAATTAACTAGTTATTGCTTTAAATTTTAATTTAATTACTGCGATCAGTTGAAGGTTGAATCACCACTAGCTTCAGTACATGAATACTCTCTGGGTTTGGACCAAAAAAATCTTAACCCTAAAGTTATTTCTAAACATTAAAGAATAAAATACAAATAGTCATCAGTGTTTAGGAAATTGGGAGTACAGAGTTCCATCATTGATTCTTAACACAAACTCCAAGTTCTTGCAAGTAGTATGTTCTTACAAAGAAGCTGCCATTCTTTTATAAGTAGCTGAAAACTTTTATTTTGCAGTTTATATAAGCAGCTGAACTCAGTGTCTTCTATTAACACAGCAAAGGTAAATCAACAATGTAAATACAGGCATTGCTGAAAACCACTGCTACCAAAATAAACGTATCTGCCAGTTACTGCTAGATGGCAAAATAAGAACAGTACACTAATCCAGAGAGAAAACAGGTGGTTTGCTAGATAAGCACAGACCCCACATCACAGTTGGGATACTGAATCCTACACCTCGAGATTTAGAGATGACAGTCATTGTGTTCCTGACAAGGGATGAAATCCCAAGTGGACTAAGCTCATTGTTTCCATTCAGTTTCTACACTTTGTCAGTCATCACAGCACTATGTAAATATTCGTACAGACTGTGAGTGATACATTAACAATTTCATTTTGTCAATTACTTATATGAAAACAAGATAGCAGCATAAATCAGAAGCTAGTAAAAATCACCAGAAATTTGATTCAATATGGGAAAGAATCTCACACTGGAATTAAAATAGTTGAAAACATTTTCACTCTGTCTAACTTCAGTTTGTTACTAAAATGACAGTCTATTTAGAAATGTCATTTTTGATAAAGGCAAATGTAATAATGACCAGTCAATATCCAAAGGAGTTTTCTCAATGATTGACCTGATTTAGAAAAAACATTCTAAATCATAATGCATTTGAAATCTGCCTTTAATGATTTAAGAATGAAAGCTAATGGGAACAAACTTGGATATAAAATACAATAATTACACAATTATGATGATACATAAAGTGATTAATATAGTAACGCTCAAGTTTAATAACACAGTATGGGAAATACTGTCACAAAAGATCTGGCAAATCAACCATAAACTATTCAAAAATTATTTCTCATATTTCTTTTCCCTTACCAACTAAAGCTTTGCTGAAGCCACAGCGTCACTGACTGCATCTGAAAACATCAGTTACTCTTGCATGAAATTGAACTTTATGAAGAATAAGAAGTTACTGATGATCTTCAAGTTTCAAAGCATAATAGAAATGTTTATCTTTATACTTGGCATAATTTAAACATTTATACACTAGTAATTTTGAATGGCTGAAATACCTCATGGTTACAGGGTTTCCAAATGATAACTGAACAAAGCAGTGCTATTTAAAATACTGCTTTTTCAAACATCTCATCTCAGCGTTCTGCTTCTATTCCACCGAATATAGGATTTTAATTTTCACCTAATACAGTAAGCAATCGTGCCTCTTAGTTTTCCATCTTTGCAACAGATGTGCATATTCCAAGAATTAAACATGCTAACTTCCCAAAGCAAACACCCAAGTGGAACCAGCTAATGCAGAACAAAAAGTATAGCCACATTTTTTGTTTAAGGGTTGAAGTAGTACAATTTCCTTCTCCCCCCAAGCCCAACACACACGGAAACTGATTCCATTTCCAGGTCTAAATGTTACCCATTCAAAGCTCACAGATCAAATGGAGTTGCTGCTCCTTCACTACATTCTTTGTTGCCTTCCCCAAAAGCCAGACATAGGTCGCTAAGTGGACGGACTGGGTGCTCCACCACCCCTTTAGCTCTGAATAAGAACCATGCCCAAGAAAATTAAATGAAACACAGGAATTTATGGATGTTTTCCACATCTCTGCAGTCTTTAACAGGAACTCAAATCAAACTCACAACTGTGATAAAGGAGTTCGGTAAAAAAAAAAGCACACATTTGTACTTATATTATCTATAATCTATGGAAGCATTGCAATTCAGAAAAGGTGAACGTTGGTCAGGGTTCAAAGCTTCAGATAAACTTGTTTGCTTCTCAGGCTAGAATTTTCATACAGAAAAACAAAATGCCAGTCATGAGATGTCACTGGGCCTAATTCACATCTGGACAAAAGTAATTTAAGGATCCCAGCTGTATCTCATTGCCTCCACTTAAACCTGTCCTCCCACAGATGTAGCGCAGATGAACCATCTGAACACTGCCAATGCCACAGATTCTCACAGCTGAATAAAAGAATAAGACACCAACAGAAACTCCAAGTTCTGAGGACTGATATCTAATTTGGACCAAAGTAAATTACACTTAACTAGAGATGAGCTGCAAGTTGAGGTTACTGCATCTTTTAAATTCTGGCAAGTATTTATATACATGAGCCTGCTTCATCAGCAGTTTTGTTTCTTTTCCTGGGATACTTAATTGTCTGCTCAAAAAAAAAAAAATCCCACAAAAAAAACCCCACAATTTAAAGCCCTCAGCATACAGAAATCTCCTATTCGTTCAGTCCCAAGGCACTTCATTTACAGAAGATTGGTACAAAATTAAATGATAAATTAAATCCGAGTCCAAGTCCATGATTAGTTTTAAGCAAACATCTGTTTCTGAGGAAACAGAAAAGCTATGTTATTTTGATAAAAAATACAACACTTCAGATGTATGAAGGTGATTTTTCTTTCCTTCAACTTTCAGTTTTGCTGTAATTGCATATTAAAAGTCAATCCACTTCAAATAGTTGCAGCTGACACCAGCTGAGGGAAAAACAATCAGAATTTCTTAAACCCAGCAGCTGACTTCACCAATAGACAGAAATACCTTTCATTGGCCCTTGCATTCATTTAGTGAGAACAGAGCAGTACAGAATGTAGAACTGAGATGCAGGCATTACATTCAGTGAAATGTTTTCTTTCAGCCTGCACAAAGAAAAAGCAATAAACTGAAGTCACAATGGGCTACCTTCCTAATTACACAAAATAAACCTAAAATGACAATACCCTAAAGCTGAGCACGTTGACACTAAGAATCCTCGTATTTTCAGATTCCCTTTAATTTTTCTCTTGCTTTTGTGTAGATCTCATGAAGACAACTTCACCCACCATCACCAACTCTGCTCAGAAAAGACATCTTGCCCAAGCCAGGCACCAGGAGAATCGATGGGTTATCACCTGTGGGTTATCATCCTCGACTCCCTAGGTTAGAATTGCAGCCAAATATTTAAAAAGAAAACAAACGCTTCACTTTTTCTAAAGCTGAATTCAGTAATGATGTGTGTAAACAACTGTACACTTCAATCACTGTGTGAAGCCATTGAGCACATACAACAAGGCACTCCGCAGCCTTCTCTCACTGCTCTACCAGTCTGTCTCAGTCATGCTCTGTGGGAAGGGCAGAATTTAACAAAATAAAATTACATACCCAAGGTAGGAAGACAAAGTGTTTTGCATGCCATGGATTCTATGAAAAGTGGCTGTAGGCAGAACGAGATCAGACTGTGTGTGCATACACCCACACGCCCACCACAAAGACTCCAAGTGGGACAGATTTTAAGTTGCAGATTGACTCCTTTGATTGCAAAAGCATGCGACTTCTGCAGACAATGATTTAAAGATTTGTAAATCTCTTATCTTCAATGAATAGCAAAATGTAAAAGAGAGGTTTATAGACCCTTGTGATGTCCCTTGGTAATCAGAAGAACTGCCTTCAGCAGTCAGCACATCAGCTCCTGCTGTTTCATGGTTCTTGATATTCACAGAAAGAGGATGCAGCTTACTGTTTGAAAATGCAGCAATATCAGAAAAAATAAAAAATACATTGCATTTCTAAGCCAAATTTAATCCTCTGTATTTAAGAAAGCTGTACTTTCATTAATAATTGACCAAGGTAACACTGAGAGGCTAGCAGGTAAAAAGACCCAACACTGAATGGAACTCTTTGCTTCTAGATCATCCCTGCAGAGTGCTTAGAGAGACTTAACTAGAAATGGAGCTTTATAACACAAGATAAAAAGTGTTCGTCTAACTGAGCACACAGGGTTCTGAAGTAACTCCACCCTCTTTCACACAGAAACCTGCCCCAGCTCTTCTACATGAGAAAAGAAGGAGGTAATGAAAATAATTACATCAAGACTTGCATTTAAGCTTGCTTTATAACAGGTTTTAGCACAGTGCCTACAGCATTTCAGATGAACAGCCTATAAGCTGTTTGGAAAAATCTGTCTTGAAACGAGAAACATTCCCAGGAGGGTGGAAACCTACTCCTTTATTTTAGGTTTCCATTCCCTGTTGCCATCAATGCAAAGCTTTCCTAACTGACCAAAGCTGCAGAATTAGTTTTTGAACAAATTACTTCTTCCCTTTTGTTCCTTGTTCTCTTTCAGTTCTGACTCTCCTTGTTAAGAGCTGTACCTATTTCTCTTGATTTTTAATAGCTCAGTGCGTTATAACACATTAGTAAAGTAAGTTCAGAAGTCCTTGGGTGATGGTTTTCTTTTTTTCCCCTCCTATTTAATTATAACATTCTTCTAGCCATGAAGCTACTTTTAAGTATTCCTTCACATCTTACTAAGGTAAAGGCTCTTAAGGACTTACTGACAGATTTTAAACCCACAATGCCTGCAGTGCACAAGCACTATTATCTAAGCATCTCAAACAAGACTCTAAGTGAAGCAAACGACATGCACAAAGCAAGCCAAGGGGTTTAGCAAACAAATAGAGAAAAATCCATTACTCAACCAAAAATTGAAACAAATCCTTTTCCATCTTAGCCTACACATGACTTTGAGGCTTCCAGGTACAACTCTGCAGCTAGCTTTAACAAGGTCAAGCTACAACCTTCCTTTTTTTAGTTTTTTTCCTACCAGGAGAAACCACCTACCTACGTATAAGCATTAGAGAACACAAAGAGTCATCTACTGTTCAACCATACACCACAATAGACATAAAGACAAAAGACAAATTTTCCCCCAGAGCAAGTATTTCTTATGTTTAAATTATATGTCTTCCCTAACAAATTTGTTAATAAAAATAAAAAAGACAGAAGTGTATTACATTTCTATATAAATCTTTACACCTTTTATAGATATTTAGATTACTTCACAGCATATTATATTTTCTGTTATCATTAACTGAAAGTTAATGGGTGCTTTCAGTATAATAACATTAACAACCAACATGAATTTTCCAAAGCTGCATACAGCAGTAGCACAGATCTGACCTGCCAGCCAGAACCCAGTATATAAAGATTTGAGCTTCCATTTGTCAAGGTATTGAGCTTCCCTGTGTCATCAAAGTAAATGGCTCCACACATCTAGAATTACTTTGAAATACGAGGCCCAATTTGATGCCAGATGCTAAATACGGCAGAGTGAAAAATCAAGACAGGTTTTGTTTCTTAAACTTTTTTTTAGAGAGAAAACAGGATGGTCGTATGGATTTTTTCCCCCATAAAACATTTAACCTTTTTTCTTTTTCAGAAAATTAAATAAAAACATTATTCAATTAATACTAAAATTCTTCAGAGAAGCCAAAATATGGTGGGAAGTATGTTTTTATTTTTTACAGAGGGCTCTAAAATAAAGACTCCACCCTAATCCTACTCCATCAAGAGAATATATATCCATCTTTCAATTTAAGCATTTAGCCTTCTATCAAAACATTTAAGCAAAACAGACAACTTGCCATAGAACATGTTCAAAACCTGCATCGTTGCTTTGTGTCCTTGAAGCAGTCTCAGTTGTCTTCCCCTCTGAAGTTCATGCCAGCAAAACACTGGACTCTCACATGACACGTTTTGTCTCCGTGTGTTCTTAATAGGCTATGGTTTACCTGCTGGAGTGCAACCTGTCAGTTTGGCCACCTCAAATGCCTGCAAGCATCAGTGATATTCTGCTACCCCTTTTGTTTGCAGCCTGAGGTCAGCTTAAAAGGTTCAAGCATTGCCACACAACTGGCAGAAACCCCTGTGAGGGAGCAATTTCCTGCAGAAGAACTGGCAATAACTCCTACAAGCTGCCTCTCTGAAGTCATCTTTGTCCTATTTCACATAGTTTACTATTCAGTAAGAGGTCACAGTATCACTGTAACATGCACAAAAATTGAGAAATTTCAGATGCTGTCTGGCATCAATCCTCAATACAGGATGCTTGGCGATACAAAGATGAGAATTAAGTAGAATAAACACAGAAAAGATAGAGGAGCATCCACCCCATGATAAAACAGGAAAGAAAGTACAGTATTTCTCAAAGGTGTTCTGTGAGCTTCATTTCCAGCACAGCCTACTTGCATGCCTTATCTTCACAAGCATCCTCTTTTAATCGGATGCATCGGCACAATTGTTGTTACAAAAACAAGGTTTACTACCTGTGTATTGGACTAACTAAAATATCACCAGCTGGGTACAATCCTCATAGCCATGCAGGCTGTCTCGCTGCTTTACACAGCAGATAGGAAATAAGCACTTTTGTGGTCCAACAGGGCCTGAGCACAAGGAATGTGAGCCTCCATCACTCTGTCACCACAGTGAGAGGCCCTTAATTGTCCTTCCAACAGACAGTTCTTGGGAGCTCTCTAACCCAGTTTTCCTCACAAAGTTTATGTAGCTCCAAGTTCTCCTGGATAGGAAAGAAATCTTCCACCTTTTGTGGAACAACATAAAGCAGCAGTGACAAATGAGCAAGACCTCACTCTCCTGAAAAACCTATGCAACTGGTTTCTTATCAGATCAGAGTTTCACTATTTCAAGCAAGACTCAGTATTTTTTACACTGACATCCATTTTCTTAGAACCAAAGTTAAAAGAAAGAATAACTATGTTCCAGCCTGTGTCTCATCTAGTCCTTGGAAGTGTGCTTTTTCCACAGCAAATAAAGTCAACTGAAATGCAATTGTAATTTTAAATGTACCTCTAAGACAAGAAACATACTGTTTATATTATAGGGTCCCATGGTGAGAAAGTGTCTTTGATAGAATTAGAATTTGCTTTCCTGCATCTCAAATGCAAATTTCTCTAGAGATAGCTAAAAAAAATCCAGTAAGAAACAAAAAAACTCTTCAGCAATAAAATATTTTTAGTACATAAACAAACCAAAATATTCTCATTTGCATATGGTACATCATCTCCTCTGGTGTTTTTATTTTTATCTTATATGACAATGCAACTCACAAACTAAATAACAAAAAGGAGAAGGCAACATTTCTGGTGACAGATGCTGAAGATCAATAGCCATTTTCAAAAGTTTATGGCATAATTAAAATTTGTAACAGGAATAATTTCCTTTTCAACCCCTCAGGCTAAACCTAGAGTTATTGACTAAGTCAAAGTTATGTAGTATAGCTTTTTTATTATTTTATGTTTATGGATAATATAAAGGATTTTATGGTTTTTACATGTAATCTGATAAGTGTAGAAAAAGTAAGTAGGAAACATTCTCTATATCAGCTGAGCAACAGTTATGAACATTTTGTTGCTGTTCAGGTATGTAGTGGCCATGGGTAAACAGTTAATCAACAGCTAAACCATAGTTTCCAGGTGGATGGCCAGAATGGCCGCAAATTAAAAGTGAATTGAATGCACTGTTTTTTTCAGCTTAACTGTCATGAAGCCCTCATTAGATGTGGTACCATTACAGGCCACCTGAATCATGAAAGCTAACTTTAGCTGGATTAATACAGAATCTGTTATTTCATTCACTGGCAAATTAGAACACCTTTAACTATATATATATATATATATATATATATATATAACCTCTAACTATATATATAGTCCACCTAAACTTTTTTTTTTGCTACCCAAGCCATACTAAGAAGAGATTTCACCAGTGAAAGGTCAGCAAGTAAGAAGGAAGCACAGCTGATCCAGAGCAAGTATGCTCTATGAAGAGAAAATTGACTTCGCTGCACAATCAACACTGCCATGATTTGGATTTACTGTAACTCAGAATTTCAAGTCGAATGCTTTCAGTGTAGGAGCAAAAAGATGCCTATTTGTTTTCAAATTTTCAACCCTGAAAACTCAACCTTGGAAGTCAAACTGGATTATTCCTTGTTCCTGTAACTCCAAGCTAATCACTGCACAGGCCAAAATTAAACCCTCCAACACCCATGCAAGCACACTACTTCTGCTGCATCTTCACAAATAAAATACAACTCAGAAGTTAGTAAACATTTCTGCTGATGAAGCATAAGAACAAATACAGTCGTACTCAGCCCCTCCTTGCAGAGCTAGCAGGAATAAAATGCAGTAAACTTCATTGTGTTATGAAAGCACATAAAATAATCGGAGCTTAAACAGGCAGCAGGAATGCAACTTCTACATAACAGTATTTGATGAAAAAGATGAATATATACGCAAGCTGTCAAAGCCAGCTATTAAGAAACTATGCTTAGCACTATAGATCTGTGGTAAAATTCAGGCAAAAAAAAAAAAAGAAAAATCAGCTCCACTTTCTGTGACTGTTTCCACAGAGACAGAAAGTGAAGGTTAGGCTTCTTAAGCTTCTGAATGTTAAGGTTCCACTATACCACCAAAATATAACCAGAAACATGAAATTGGAAAAGAGTAAAAACAGCAGCACCATCACTGAATGGGCCTTGGTACACATGGCTCTGCACCAGATGAAATACAGCCTGAAGGTAAAAGTGATAGTAAAATCTAGAAAATGCCACAATAAGTAATGAAATCATGATTTCATTTTCTATTTCTAACATACATACACTTTTATTTAGAGAAACAGGTAGCTTTCTGTTCTGTATGTGGTGACACATTCACACTTTCTCAAGTTGGCACAGCTTTAGGCCATTTCTTGCTCAGAAATTAAGCTTAAGATACGATGATCTCAAAGACATGGACAAATAAGTAAACCTGGTTGCTTCCCCTACCCACAAGGCACAACTTCAGCTGGATTCACTGCTGCATGAGTCAAATGGCCTCTGACAAAATCTTTTGGAAAAATATGCTTCCGAAAGAACATCTGAAATACTTGAAATTTGCCTGAGTGTCCTCAAGTTCATCTGATAGAGAAATAAATTACAGTACCATGTAATAACTATCTGACTTCTGCAAGCATAATAAATTTTAACCACTCACAAGCATGGGATTTCGCAGTAACTTCTGTGACAACAGCAGCATCAAGTGTACACAAAGACAAAGCACCACGCTTCACCTCTATTTTAGGCCTGTGCAAATGACTTGACAAAAAGCACTTTACATCAATGATATTCTCTTTGACTGCATTCACAGTGCACTCCTTAACAACTCAGTTTCAGAGGGCAAAATTCAAGCAGTATATCCTCTCACCCAAATATGTTGCTTGGTCCTATGATCAGAAACTTGTGAGTGAAAGATGGAAAATTACTACCATATATTATAGCATTGTTCTGCCAATGCAGGGCTGCTTCATACAGAGAATAGCATGTATTAGGACAATCCGAAGATGCATAGATCCACTCTGAACTGCTAGAAATAGCAGAAGTAAGAAAATCAAGTCTGCAGATTTGGTCCAGTTGTCCAATAGCCTGTTTCACATTTTCCAGAATTCACAAGATGACAGGAGAGCATTCACATATGGGTACTGTGCCAATGCTCTTTTATACAGCATGGACTTCCTAAGTAAATTGTGTTTCTCCTGTTGGCTTAACTCTGACTTTCATAATACATATACAGAAAAAGTCACCTAAAAGCAAAAGAAATACATACACACAAAATTAATGAGAAGTAGAAACACTAAAATTAAACTGTACAGGGATAATTTCATTATTTAACAACACTATGTTGCAAACAGGCAAGCTCCATAAATTTAATGGGATATTAAGAATCATAATTATGAAGTCATAATTAGATATAAAACAAACAAAACCCATAGAAATCACAATTCACAATTGGAATTATATTTCAAAATATAGAAATATAATCTTGTTTGTCTTTAGGAAGTAAAGCTCTTCTGTGGTGAAGATCAGTGACTACATTGTTTCTCAAGCAAATAAAAAGACTTCTACACCACCATTAACTTTTCCAGCAGGACTGTGGTGTCCTATCCCTATTTAGAGGTGCAAAAAACTCCTGCTATTTCCAGAAAACCCCAAGTACTTGGAGGAAGAGAAGAAAGGGTCCTCGTTGGGGCCTGCTACAAATGCAAAGTTCTTCAATTACAAACTTGTGCCAAGGAGCTTACACAAACCTTGTTTTCCTTTGTCTGAACTGCTAAAATTACTTTGATAGCCCCTCTGCATCAGTCTCAGTTCTTTACTTTTCTCTAGTAAGTGCCATTCAGTCAATTAAGAGAGGCACGAGAATGGCAAAAATAAATATACTAATTATCTCACTTATGTTCATCTTTTATGAGACACATTCTGAGGAACAATTTATTGAGGGGAAAAAAAAAAAAAAAAAAAATCAATGCTACCATTTGAGTCCCCTGAGCTGCCAACAAAATCTGCTAGAACCTAGAGTTGACTAGAGGTTATTTCACTTTTAGCAGAAATTCAAAGTTTAAAGCAGCTCAAGAGTAGAAGTAAAAGGTTTTGGACATTTTGCAAACATCCTCCATTCGCTATACATTTTCAATTTCAGTACTACTTATTACAGTGAGATGTTGCTATCTTGTTTCATTTCCAAGCATATAGATTAGGAAGCAATCATCTGCAACACACCTCTAAAAACTGGAGAGCATTATAATAGCCAAACAAGAATAACATGAAGCAGACTTGGACCTGGAAGCCTTCTGTTTGATATTCAGTTCTGTGGTTGATTCTCACCATTGGAAAGAGATTCACAAGCATCATGCTTCAATTTTAGTTTTCTCAGTTTTAATATGCTTGCATTACACAGGATATTTTTTCTAGAGCTGCAATTTCACACCCTGCTTTATAAACACAAACCAGAAAATCTACATTAGAAAAAAAACAGAATACCTGTGATAAAAGAGTTAAAAGCACCTAGAGAAAAAATAGAATGATTAAAGCTGAAGTCAAATGAGTGCTCTGTGCTGGTCCTGCTGCTGATGACTCTACAGGACTACCTGAATCTCATATTCTTCACAGTACCAGGACAGTGATCAGTACACACTTTTCTAGCTCTCTACATTCACTACTTTGAAATGAAAGTCGAAAATCCACAGGAGGGAGCAATAAAATGAATTATTTTAAATTACCCATTGTTCCTGTACTCATTGGTGAATAGAGTCAATCTATGTAAGAAACGGTGTCACAGAAAGCCTCACTATTATCATTCTAAAAGAGGCAAGAAAAGACCCATTGATGTTCTGCTAATTAATTGTCCAGATAGCAAACAGGTACCGAATTCTGAGGACTGAGGTCCTCAGAATCAAATGCAAAGCAGAAAAGTGCATCTTATTTTTTATTTTTAACAATGCACCTTCAAAGCTACCATCTTATGTTACAGAATTCCATTTCAAAACTGCAGCTGATTACAGCATCCATTAGCATTATCCAAAGCCCCCCACTCAAGCACACTTGAGGAATGAGGCTGTTCCTTGAAATAACCCAGCAAGTAGAGCGGGTGGCCAGAAAGTTCTCCTGATAAGGGAAGCTTGAGACTGAAAAGCAGCACTTCTGAAATTCACTTTCTGAGACATTCCCTTTCTAATTCCTGCTGCTCCACGCAGGCTTGCCATGCTCTTTATGTATGCTCTTGATGTTTTCCTATTGCCTTTCTCAGCAAAAAGTACCAGTTGCTTCTTTTAGACTTGGCCTGTAAATGTTTCATGAGACTACATATATATTGATCACAAAATAAAATAATCAACATCAGAACAGAAGAACAAACCCTAAGGAACACATGCTTCAGAGCTGATCCATAGCCCAGATTAATTACAGATGGAAACCAAACTTGCTGTAAATTTAATATATCAACATACTCAATCACATACTTATATTAAGGATTTATAAAATAATGATAACCCATAAAATAGACATGTTAATAAGCAATACATAGAGGAGCCCTATAAAAAATAGGATGGTATAATAATAACACTCATTTGACTTCTCCCACTCTAGCATACTCCCAGTGCTTCTCAAGATCCGAATCATTAAGCTGCCCCAGCCTCAAACTGTTAGTTCAGCTTTGTGGGGGCAGAAAAGCAAGCATGCACTGCACACACTTAGCAGGTGAGCAAACCTAATACGACCATCCAGCAACACAATACAGTGTGAAATCAATTACAACTCATGTATGATATCATATTAACACTTACAGCAACAGCATCGTGTGGGGCTAGTATGGTCAGTTTCCTGTAAACAGTACTTCATTCACAGGGAAACTGAAAACAACTTCTGGGAAGGTATTGATCTTTATTCAAATCAAAATTTTAAAAAAAAAGCACACAAAAATACAAGGTTCCCTGTCAGCTGCAGTGCATTTTTAAAGGGCTCACAGGGAGCTCACTGGAACAGGAATCGATTCCTGGCCAGCAGTCAAAGGCCGATTGTTCTGGGCTCACTTTGATCTCGCCAGCCGGCACACCCACACTGCAAGTGCCGTGGAAATGGAGGGCTGGTGTATTTACAGAGGTAGTAAAATGATTACAACGGAACCAAACCAGGAGCTAAGTCACTCTTTCAGCTTACTGCACTTGGTGTGAAACAAGAGCACTGTCATGGCGGAGTGACCTTCTATTTACTGACTGACCAGATGGCGAGAATTACTGACTTATGTAAGCCCCGAGCCGCCTTCAGCATCTGATGACTGTCGGGTGAAATCAAATAAACGTCTCTGTGTAGTCCTTAGTGCACAAAACTAATCATCACAAGACCATTACGTTGTGCCCTTAGAAGAAAACGCTGCAGGGAAAGACAAGGAGTGAACAGGACTGAAATCCCTGGATCCTTAAAAAAATGTTTGTTTCACAGCAGAATGGAGACACATGGGCATAGTGCAGCGAGGAGGTTTGTGCACCTGCTGGCCAGGCTGCATCACTTTTGCTAATGAATAAGTGAAGTCAACCTCCAGGGCTGTCAATCTGGCATCTTTAGTAATTCATATAAGCCCAAAGTTCTCTGAAACACGAAAGAAACAGAAGTCATCTCACTAGCAATGCTTTTGACAGGTACCTTGAGTAGTGTTAATTTTTCCACGATTTTTTTTTCCATAAAAATAAGAGCAAAATCACCAATTATTCTGGAGTCTCTAAAAACAAACACACACAGGAGTAACAGTACATCAGCTTGATAGAAACTTAAAAACAGCAACAACAAAAAGCCTAAAACATACTGGGGTGTATGTACAGAGAACATTTCTATCAACAAAAAAAACAACAACACTGTGCAGCCACAGTTCTCATTCCATCCACTAAGGCAACTCATCAACAAATTTCATTTGACTAAACTCACACTAATGAAGAAAAGGTACAAATCAAGCTGGGAACACACTCATGGCTCTCAAAAGGAATGTATACAATACAGCAGGACTGATTCTTACATAAGTTTAACTAATATAATTTTATTCGCAGAAGTGAAATAGCTTTTCACTTGCAACATAAAAATTAAGATCAGAAGTAGGCTGAATATATTTCTGAACAGTGCACCACTGAAGCTCAAGTTGTATCCTGAATGAAAAAAGAAAAGCTATAAGCTCTCTCAATACCAGATCAAAGAAATGGTATCTAGGCCCATACACTATTAAATGTTGCTGCTGCTTTTTCCAGAAGTAAAATCTGGAAACTTATCCTACTAACGTATGTTAAAATGGTGGAAAACAAAAAAAAGATTTCAACTCTCAGAAGCTCTTAGTGCAAGAACTCTGCTCTGGCAATAACAGAATTATTCCCATTCAACGTGAGTCAAAGACATATTTGAATCCCAGCAGAGTATGCTGGCATACATATGAAGAAAAACTTTGAGGAGAAAAGCAGTTACAGTTTCTCTACAACTAGGAAGTCGTTGTTTCAGCTCTTGGAAAACCCATTTGCAAATTTTAAAATAGCTTGAGGATTCTTGCAGAACTCAAAACGGTTACAAAGCTTTAGCTGTTGCTGGCATGCAGAGCATGAGAAAGAGCTGAGAAAGGGACTGGTAAATCAAGAAAAAGAAAAACAGGTTGAGTGTCAGGGGGAAAAAACACTGGATGATACAAAGACACAATAATGGAATAATTCCTCAGGAAGATCATATTTCCTCTGACATTAAAACCATCTCTTGGAAGAAAAAAAGGACTACAGGGGAAACATTATTTTTCAAAGTAAAACCTTGACACTAATATTGCAAAAGAAGGACTAAGTAAGATTCATGAACTGCTGTGTACAGGCTTCTACTGAACATTTAAAACACTTAGGACAGCGCTCTATTCTTGTGAGTGCTTACCAGCACTGTTTAGCATGGATGTGTTGTGCTATCTTAGCACAGCCCACAACGGAAGAAAGAAAATGACCTGAAAAAAGCTATGAATGAAAAAGGGAAAGAATCCCCCTACTCTTTGCAGATCTGCCATGCCCTGCTCACACGCTACAGGTACTCAAAACAACGTAAAGGATTTCCTATCCCCAAAATACTTGCAGCAGACTGAACTATATCACACACAAAAAAAGCAACCTCCGCATTTCACTGCTCACCTTGAGTTTAAAGCAGCCTTTGCTGACCACAGAACAACTTCACACCGTCTTATCGCACCGTTCCTTTCTCTTCTAACTCAGCGCAATGTTTGTGTTTTTATTTTGCTTGTTGTGCTTCATTTTCAAAAAACACTGCACTGAAGAGACAAGGGATGTGGACTTCCTACTTTTCACAAATACACACCTGTGCAAAAACTAAGTCCACTAGCGTGGACATGCAGCACACACTGCAGCAGCTGAAAGCGAAACAAGCTTCTACATGCGGTGACTAACAACACACCAAACTTCTTACCAGCAAAGTATGTCAAAGCCACTGTGCCCTTACCTTGTTGGGAAGTGTCCGGCAAACTTGATTCATTGTCTTCCATTTCTAAAAGCAATAAGCTCCTCTGTAAGGAGCAAAGCTGTTCTATCACGTTGGCTGGGTTGCTGCGTGAGTTTTGACCTCCTGACTTTCAACTATAGCACAGTAACTGTATACCTGACTTTTCGTGAATAATTAGCATCCAGCTTCCTGAGTTACCTGGGCTTGCCTGACCTGTTTCTCTATAAACTGACATCATATCCTTTGATCTCTTTTGATTAACATGTGCTTGAGGCAACACTGCTTTGTCTTACTTTGGACTCTCCCGCTCGTTTCTTCCCCGCCCTCCACTTTCACTTTTATGCAGGAAGCTATCTGAAGAGCATTTATCTTTCACAGCAGGTGTTATAGTCAAAATGCCAAAGCCTGCAGAAATTTTGCAACTAAATTTAAAGATTCTCTGAATTAGCATTTTATAAGAAAGCCAGGAGTAAATAACCATCAGGCCCATCTCTGCTGGATGGAAATTTGCAGACACAGTTCTTCACTGTGGAGGAGCACGACTGCAGCAGATTCAGCGCCCACTGGCAAAAGCTTAGCCAAGAACTCCAAAACTAAAAAACAAACCCACCCTTCCCCTGCCTTCCACAAAGGTTACCTACAAGGAAGATGTTCTATTTGAACACTGTAATTTTGAGATTGTTTTGACTGTGTAACAGAAAGGGATTACAAACAAAAAGAAAAGTTATTTTGCTTCTCTTCCCAACCTGCTCCAGAACAAGGACACAAAATTTTAAGTTAATCTTATCCTGACTTCAGGTTGAGTATCAAGAAAATATTTGCTCTTTCCTACTTCAGAAGTCAAATAACAGGTTTCTGGTACTTACATTATCCATTTGTCGAACAAGTACACCTGGTCTCTGCCTACAAAGCTATGGTTTTATTTTAGCATTCACATTAATGACTGTCAGCAACAGAAATTAACGAAGCCACAGCACTACTTGAAAGGAACAATGACAAATTAAAAACTGAGTAGTTCTCACAAAGTTAACCTCTGTCTGGATTACACTCAGAATGGTCTAATCAATAACTTCTGACTTTTTTTTTATTAGATTCGTTTTTAAACTAAACCATGCTATTGCTGTTGGGTTTTTTGTTTATTTGTTTTTGGTTAAGTACCAAAATAAGAACTTATTAGTACAAAAAAAAAAAAGCCTTTAAGACCCATTAGTTTAAGATTAGCTGGAATAAGTAAAGTGTATCTTTAAAGTAGAATTTCAAAAGCAAGTATACTAATTAAAACAAAGCCATTGTTCAGGAAACAGAACTTCCTCTCAGACAGTAATATCCCTTGAGGTTATCATCAAATAGAAGTAACAAAATATTTGTCTTCTAGTGATTCACTGTCAACTCTGTGACAACTTTATGCACGTATACCTAAGAAACTTTCTCATATATGTGCTCATCTACCTCTTAGCCATACTTCAGTATCTGAATTTGCCTACAAAAGGTAAGTCAGACATTCTAAATCTGAACCATCTGAGCAGTGAATTTCAGAACTTCTCACCTGGTTCACAAAAATAAGAGACTACATGTTTTATTCTTGCCCAGCCTTCAAATTAGTTCAGTTACACTTGCCTTTCCACAGTCAGAAACAGTTCTTTACAAACAGAGCCACCAGAAAAGCAAAATGGACTGAGTTTGAAAAGTTTTGATGAGCCTCTCATTCACGTAGGCTTGGAAAACGCCTTTTCTACTCTTGGCTCCCTGCCCGCCCCTCATAAACCTTAACACATTTACTGTCAATGAACTGAAGCTGCTGTGGGCCAGTTGTGAGCTAGTTCAGGAGATGAGAACCCAGCGGACGCCTTGGAAATTCTGCTGAGTGGACAGAGGACACACAGCAACATCCATTTCCAATGTTGAAAATCATTTTTAACTCATTTACTAAGTTTCCACCTGAAAACATGAGCAAAACATTCAGTGACAACATTCATTTCACGGAAATAGGACTTATTCAGATCCAGCTCCTCTAGTTAAAGACAAATTAAATCCAGTTATTTCTATGTTCAGGTGCAGAAATAAACCATGTGCTGGCTTGGCAATTACTTCAGGAGTGACATTGAAGTGGCCATTCCTGAAAGTATCTAGAAGTACAGTTCAAGGAACAAACATGCAGAAGTGGATATTGAGATTTTACTGAAGGATCTGACTACCCCTACCAATCAGGTCTCTAAATCTAAAGGAGACATTTTTGACCTTCTTGAAGCTCAAAGCTGACAGGATGCACTTAAAACAGAAGGAACGAAACACTTGGACAATGGGTTTTTTTTGTTTGTTTTAATGTCAGCTTTCAAATAAGGTCACTATTTCAAAAGCACAATTTATTATGGCTTCAATTTGGGAACGAATGCCAGGTTATATATATCTCTTTCCTAGGGGCCATAGAGGAGACAGTACAAAAAATCTTGCTTGACAAAACCCGGGGAAGTTAATGGCTTAGTGTTAATGTTTTTTTATATTGTCAAAACTAGACACTCTATATTTAAAAGAAATAACTAGAAAAAACTAATTTATTTAGAAGTTCTACATTGCAAAGCAAGACCATTTTGTTAAGTAGCTGCCAAGACAGAGATGTGCTTTACAAGCCTAAGATCAGAATCTTGATCCTTAAGGAAGGTGTTGATGCTCTTTAGCTATTTTTTTTTTTTTTTTTGTCTCCTTAAGGTTCTGTTACCACTGAAATTTGTAGCTCTATGAGGGGAAAGGACCTCTCAGAGTACAGTGTAGGAGATTAAAACAAATCATTACGATTTTCCCTGTTTACAGGTTTTAATAACATACTTGAAGATTTTCATCTTTCAAGAGATTACCAGTTTGTGTCTTAGCTACAGAACATCAACACTCTCCTTAAGGAACAAGATTCTGATCTTAGGCTTTTAGCACCTACAAAAATATTCTGTAGTTCAAGTTGTAGCATTTTATCACATCATCTTCAACTAACTTAAATATTTTTTCAAGAGGTGAGTGATAGTGCTGAAAATACAGCCTCCTTTGAAAAGAATCATACAAGTGGGAATAGTGTAAAAAGAGCTGAAACCCAAGATCCTTCACACTCCCATTTCAAACAGGGACTAACAGTTAGAAACGGCCAGGTTGGTTTTATGCTCCCCTAAAGCTTTTGTTGTGTTCAATTGCGTGAAATAATTTTAACAGAGTGCTTCCCAAAGGAAGAGTTATTAATCCATTCACTGTTTCTTAACTGACTCAAACATGAAAATGTAGGAGGTCGCTGTCCCTCTCAAAGAATAGAACATTTTTCTGTATGTTTCTTACTGTACAGATACTGCAATTTTTTTTACCCCAAAAAGTCAATATGAATATACAGTGAACAGAAACATCATTTAATGATGTTAGTAATCAGAGCTATGAGAGAAAAAGCCTTGAACTTACACCGCATGTAGAACCATGCTGAATAGATAACTACAACATCCTGAAAATGTCATTAGTAAATACAAGCATTATTTCAACCTTATTAGAAACTGAGTACTCTCCATCAACAGCAATAAGGTTGTGCAAAATGTCTGACTAGTGAGAAAACACAAGAAAGACTTACTCTACCATGAATAAGATTTTCATGCCTCGTTCCTCTGCCTTGACTGTGGTTTGCTGTTTGGTTGTTATCTCTTTGTCTCCCAAATCCAGTTCTGGTAAACAGTTTTTTACTAGTTATGAAGTTATATATCACTGTATCCTCATAAAGAGGCAAACATCACCACTTTGGGATTTGATGGGAAACAAAGTCAATTTGTTCTCATTTATTTCTAAGCACTAATTACAGCTCATTAGAGCTCTTTTGTTAGAAAATTACTTACCATCTGAAAAGTATCATCACTGAAACAACTGCTTTTATTGTGAAAAGACTCAGTTCTAAGGAACCTTCCACTAAGAAAGTTTTAGTCCAAAAGTGCTTCTGCATTACTATTATTTTCCCCTGAAAAAAGAACAGAAAAATCACTCAAGCTTGCATCATAATGACGTATGAGAGGCAGAAGAAAACTATGAATTAAGTCTTCCACTCATCAGGAACATTCCACCCCTTGACCATTTTGATGAAGAACTTTCTCAGGGTAAGGATCTCACTTTTCAGAAGTACATTCAGAAAAGTGACTGACCCTTAGTTCAAGCTTTTCCTGATCCCTTGCTTAGCGAGGAAGCCACAAGATATAATAATCACTCAATATCCCGATTTGTAAAGCTGAAGCAAGAACATTGACAGCTTTCCAAACAGAAGTCAAACAAGAGCCAAAGCTTTACACACGTAGTACAAAGTCAGTTTGTAGAAGGTAGAAAAAAAAAAAGAAAAATTACCTTCTCCCTTTCCCTTTTAATTTGGTCTCTTTGGTGTTAAACAAAATAAATTATGCAGACATGTATTGAAGTCTGACACGTGGAAGATAATAATTTGGGTTCTGGAAATGATACTGTTGCACAGTAGATAAGATTCAGTAGAAATGGTGACAAATTTCACTGCCCTTTGATGAACTGGATTACTTATAAAGGCAATGGACTTAAATGAGCACCTCTTAAATACATTGCTTATTTTAGAAATCTCTGCACAAATAGTTTCTCCCACCCCTACTTTTGATGAAGCTTGCAGATAATTGAAAGCAGAAGATAAAATGAATGAGTAAAGCAAGCAGCTTAAAAGTTGAGAAGCATAAGAATGAGAGAATTAAAAGTGATTTCTTAGTATTTGTTGGCAAGAGACCTAATACTATAAACGCTAACTAAAACTGAACTCTGGCTTGCACAACTAATAAATAAATCTTACTACTTTAAGATCAAATTATGAAATGTTCAAAACTGATACAGGGAATTGAAATCTGATCAGCTTGGGTGTTTGGTTTTCTTTTTGCCATTAAATCAGTACTATAGTCTTTCTCTACTCTTTTAAAGAAAGCATTTCTTCAGTGCACCAAGAAAAAAAAGGGTGTGCCTAGTATAATTGGGAAGAAGTGATGTTTTAATCAGGTCACCTTGAGCACCAGCCACAGTGGTAAGCTACATGAAGTAGTGATTGAATGTGGAGACGGATTTTCAAGCCAATTAAGACTTGGACCACATGTATCTTCCAGCTCAGGAAATACAGAACAGACAGAAGGAATCCTATGTTTGAATATTCAATCACTGAATATTTTTCCAGTGGAAGAGCACTAAAAAATGCGCAGGCAAGCATTTTGGAGAAACAACACTAAACATTACCTCTCCTCCTGGGACTGTCATATAACTGCAAGGCAGTCATTTGAAGAACTGTAGGGAGTTGCTGCCTGTACCTCCCAATGGGGGCTGCAAGCAGTTCCTTCCAGGAGGTTCAGCCTTCCCATATCATCCAGCCTGAGATGCGCTTTTGATAACGTACACACAAACTGATAAATAAGGGGTCATTTTGACAAAGAGTCGCCACCAACATGATATTCCTGTGCCCACATCTTGCTCTTATAGCCAGCAGCCTTGCCTGCTTCCTTGTGTCAGCTGCAGCATCCCAAAGCTGCACTAAGCCAATTCAATTCGCTAACCCCACAGTTTCACCAGCAGAAGGCTACACACTTATTTTCTATCACTTCTCAGTTGTCTGCTGCTTTAAAGACATCAATTAGGCCACAAAGGAGCAGAGAACATGAGGACAAGACAGTTGTTTTGGTGCTGAGAAGGTTTTAGTGCAGTCCAGCCTCTGACCCAGCAGCACCATGCACTATAGGTGCAGACTGAATTCAACACTCTTCATTTACCATCTCCTTTCCTATTACATCTGCTCACAGCCCTCTGCAGATTAAGCACATCTCATTAGTCTGTAACAAAGAGTATCTCATTAGGTTTTAACAACTACTCTGCAAAATGGGATGGGGAAGTGACACAGCACCTGGACTGCACAAGCTCCAGATCAAACACTGGCCTGATGTGCCTTCTTGGTCAGCATGACAGATGCACAAAAATTGAACTGGTCTTCAAATTAAATCAATACTTCATTTTGTCCCCAAACTAGTTAGTTCAATTACTTATAAGTAACTCCCCATAGAAGGCATTTCTAGTACGGAATAGTATTCTCCATTGGTACTTGCATCTTTGAATTATCTATGCAGTACTCCTAGAAATAAAGAGCTATATTTTTCCAGAGAGAGTATAGACAGCAAAATCTTATTCTTTCTCCCTAAATGGGGAAAAAAAAAGACAAATGATTTTTAGATTAGCATTGTTTCTCCCTTTCTCCCCAAATCTGCAATAAAGTTTTATATTTCCCAATTCCACTTGCAGTGATGTACTTTTAGAAAACACAGCTGTTGGCTTTGTATTTACTACTATGCAGTTATTGCATTACTTAATATATTTTCACATAGCTTTTTTTCTTTTTAATACAGAACATAGGAAATGAGATTAAAATATATTACTCATACCCATTTTCCCTGCTTACACACCATGCACTTGTTTCATATGCTTTAATCAATAATTTGTCTCAGTATCAGACAGGGTATTATGTAAAGCAAATAAAACAGCGCAGAAGCCAAAAAGAAATATGAGAAGTTAACTGCATGTACATATCTAAGGAAAGGAATTGGAACCATGATTTCAAACAAGGCTCAGGACATATACACATACACACAAATTAACTCCTGACTGTTCTGGTTGATATTTCATGACTTCTTATGTTTGATTCCCAAAAGAAAAACAAAAAAAAAGTTATTACGGTCTGAGGCAGTAGAAGAACACAAAAGAAAACACCAGGAAAAAAAAGTGTTTGAAGTGTCTAAGCTACTTGATTTAAAGCACATTAGGAAAACTCAACTTACATGTAAGTTTTTTTTTGTTTTGTTTTTTTTTTTTTTACTTGTAGCACTACTATCTCTGAAGAAGTCAGCTGGCACTGCAATAGGATTCTGAATGCCTTCAATACATAGCTCTCACATTCCTTAACAAACTGTTATTTGCAGTTTAGAATTAATTGGGTTGTAAGTAGAAGAGCAAGTTCAATACCATTATACAAGTTGATTATATTTCTTTCTTCCCCCCCAACAGCAAGCAATGACTGCAATGCAGAGTGAAAAGCAACCACAGGCATGCATACATCTAGATATAGATATGCAACTTACTGCTCCTAATAAATTATAAACAAATGAAGAAAATAATTTAAGACCTTCAATTCTATTACGGGGGGCGGGGGGTGTAAATATTCAACAGTTATGACTCTCAGATGTAAACACAGATTCCTAAACTTTACCAGGACCATTATCCTTTGCTCATACAGTAGGGTGAGCCACAGTTTCAAACCCCTGTCTCCAAAGCTCCTATTGCACTATGCAGTTCCTTGAATTGTGCCAGCTATGTTGAAGTTAACACAGTCATATCAGCAGACACTTAAAGGTGGGAACGACAGGAAGGAAATATCTTGTCAACAGACCAAAGTTATCATTAAGAGTACAAGTTGCCACAATATATGATCTATAAGAAATCTACCTTGATCATAAGCTGCAAAACATTTCTTAATACCCTGTAGCAAGTTTAGGATTTCTAATATAAGTATAGATCATTAAAAAGATAAAAGTTAGACAGAAATTACAGTTTGCAATATGAAGAATGAAGGAGAATGATGATTTTGTTAATGACAATTGCCTCAAGGCTCTGGCTATACACACTGAAACATCTCACCTGACTTTCTGCGTCTCCACTTAACTTGGCAATAACTCTACAATTGGCTGCTGCTATCTGCATCTGTTCGCAAGGAGACAGAGAAAGAATAGGCTGTGCAGAAAGGAAGTTAGATGAAAACATTGATTTTTGTGTAGATTATTCAAAGTTCGATAATTACACAGTAGCTTGTAAATAGAATGGATTTCTTCACAGCTACCTAGAAACATTTCCAGACACACACGATGTATTTTGACATCTGGTTGTCAAATTTCAGAGTGCCAAATGCTGTATGAAGTTTTCAGCTTTAACAGCTATTAACAAATAACTGAGCTTAATATTAAAGAAATTAAAAATGGAAGAAAGCGTTTTCCAAGTTGCAATGGTTCATACTGCCAAAAAGATATTTTTCTATCTTTTGGGAGATCCCACCATAATACGATTGCATATGCTTATATATTAACCTCATTCTTACCTGGTGGAATAAACAGAGAAACAAAATGGTTGGGCAGATCTCAGGCCCAGCAGTTCAAAAGAACAACCTGTTTGCTATAGCTTTGATTGAAATCATTAGGGACCAAACTTATTGCTGAGAGCAGAAAGGGCTACAAAAATAACACCTCTGGCAACACCAGAATAACACAAACCATGACACTGTGCAACTTTGTCAGCAAGCTAGTTACAACTTCTTCCTTTAATAAATACCTCCATATAAAAGTGGTTATGTGGAGCCTCTTTTCTATTAAGGCCTCCTAAGACCAAACTAATAAAACCCTGAATCAACATGTCACCTCTCATGGAACACCATCTGCACAGTTGTTCTGTGACAAAACAGTAGATCTACAACTCATACTGACACCTATATTCAAAATTCATTTGATTTGTTGTAAAAACAACTTGTACATGGTTGAGACTGTCAAACTCCTCATGCACGTACATAGCTTGTTCACAGCCAGGTATTACACCACTGGAAGAGAAAACATGGTATACGTGTCACTTCATGATTGTGTTCTTAGACAAAAAAAGAAAAAATCATCAGAACATCCCAACACTAATACAAAGCCCTAAGCTCATTTCCTTTGAGCATTCAGCACAGTGATGGCCATTTTCAGAGGGCTCTCAGACTACAGAAGCATTACTTTATGCAGAATTAGATCTGAAAGCTTGCAATTTTCAGCAAATCTCTCTTACTAAACATGGCTCTCATCTTGAAAGCACAGTAACCATAACAGGAGTCAGTTCACAGTGTATTTTATTCTTTTAACTGGAATGGTTGGTTAGCTTCCGTTCCTCACCTGCTCGCTTTGTTTAAAGAAAAAAAGACAAAACATGCAGCATATGAAATTAACCCAGCCATGATGGCTGCTGAGAATTAAGGCTGCAAAAATGCTTAAGTCACTGTCCATAAGCTCAGCAGTAAAGCCCACTGTCAGCTCCTGTGTAGTGACAAAGGACCCTCAGCCCACCCACCCCATGCTGCTGTACAGCCACTACACATTCCACATGTTTTAGCATTAGCCATAAGCAACCATTAGGCCTCCTTTCTTCTCCAACATATGGGGGGGTGGGGTTGGGAGTGTTAAACAAGATGACTTCTCTTCTGATCAAAAGAAACATGGAGTTTTAATAACTAATATGTTTAGCCAGTTCAGACAGTTTGTGTAATTGCTTTGTAGTGAAACATATGGCATGATTATAAGGTACAGTTCTTCTAGTAAGAGGGCTCTGTTAAAAGTTGACATTAATAGAAACCTTCTGAAATATCTATTATTAGACAGCAATGATCTCACAATGACAGTACTTAAGTGCCCTTTGTAATAAATAACAGATAACAGCTTTTAACTCCAGGATGAAGGCATTCAACATGAGGAAATGCTATTCTAAAACTTGCTGAGAAAAATAAAAAGCCATCAGAAGTAGAAATGTGTTACATTTATTGTATTCCAAGGAAGCACTGATCCATTGCCCTTAATAGCAACATGAACATGCATGATCTCCAAAGCAGCAGTGTCCCTGCCTATCTCTAAGCTATAGACTAATTTCTACTTGAAAGATTAGCAGGTAAATTATGCAGCTGCAGACTGAGCAATGCAAACAAAGATGACAACACTTCCTCCCTCCAGTCCTAGATTATTTTTAGCCAGAAAAGCTCTCACCCAGCTCCTCACACCACAGCTCAAACATCTGCAAGGGCACAGGGGAAGGATACAACCCATGGCTGAGAACACAGGGAACAAACAGGGTTCTTGCAAGTGCATCTTTGCTTGCATCACCTTAATGCTACCACGGAACAATCCTTCACACATTCTGAATATTTCACTCTCTTCTTCTCTTGTTTTTGAGAGACTCAAGTTTAGTAGGACTCTTCAGGTAAAAACCATCAAAATGCTGAAAAACTGACTAGTACTCATGGCAAAGTATAAGAAGCATAAACTGCAAAATCACTAGTCCATAATGGGAAAATGGGAGACCCCCAGTATGATGCTGCACAGAGGTCTGTCTTGCACATACAACTAAGGAACTGTATTGCTTTTGCGTCATTAAGGTCTACATGTGAACACTGTTCATGTCTGCCAACTGTCCATGGAGAAGGAACCTGATTAGAGATGATTAGGGCAAGGACCATGAACAAAACTGGAAAACTTCCACAAAAAGGAAAGGTTCAGGGAGCTCAATCTGATTCATTTAAGCACAAGTTTGTGTATAATTAGCTACTTATCTAACCAAGCCAGGATCAGAAACATGCTACTGAACGGACGTACGGGTTTAGGGAGAAGTGCTATTTTCAGTGCTTCAAGATGAATTCGAACAGTCACAATAAAATGTAAAAACACAAAAAAAGTGTTTTCCAGCAGTGTAATCTGTTGGGCGGCATTCCAAGAATCATGGGAGTTCTTCCATCACTAGAATCTTCAGCATCAGAGGTTTTTTCTTTATTTAAGTATAGCTACTGAACAGAGGTAATTATTCCATGCAAGTCCTACTGCCTCAGTCAGGACAGCCACATCAGTCTCTCCAGCTTTGAATTATTCCCATGTCTGTACATAGCAACTGCCAGAGGAGAGAAGTCATAGAACAATACATTTCCTTCTGACACGAAGAACCAATAAGAGAAGGTGCAGAGCTATTACACAGGACTACTACTCCCCTCCACTCATTTAAAAAGGTTCCTAGGTATTTTGTTGTACACTTCACAAATACGGACATCAAAATAAATGGAATTTAACAAAGCCAATATAGCAAAACAAATCTGGTGCCAACAAGAACAAAAAAGCAAAAAAAAAGAAAACTATCAAAAACATAGACGATGGCAGCAATTGTACACTGTGGAAGGAAATATCCTAACTACTGCTGTTTGCTGCTTAGATTCAGTACAAAAGCAAATCACAATTTAAGGGATGGAATTATAAAATTTGCTTGATATTGTCAAACAGATGAAGAGAAAGTGTAAGAATCTGAAAGAGTTCTTGCATGATCCAGACATGCCAGGAGAGAGTTCAACCTTTGGGAATAGCAACAGCCTCTCCACAAGCCTAATCCTCCATCTGCTGTGCCAAACCAATTTCTTAACACACAAAATATTTGAAATATCGAGTGGAAATGGCTACATCATAGCTACCTCTTGGAACCACCAGGAAACAGTTTTGTTTTTCACTTACTGTGACTAAGTTCTGTCAGGGTACAAGTTCCAGGGTCACTTACTCTCATCATTGCAAGGTCTTTTGTCTTTAGCTGTCATTTATTAAAGCTTCAGTTCATTAACACTGTACCAGTACTGTGACAGTAATCTAGAGAAGTTCAATATTTGCTAAAAATGATACATGTTGGCTAAGTACAAATCTTGGATTACTTTGGTGTTTCCCAAGTATCCCATTTACTAAGTATTAAAACACACCTAGCAGAGAACTACGCCTTCAGGGGCTGAAATCACAACATTATGAATAGGAAATACAAGCAGCTTCAAAGACATTAAGGGAAATTCTCAATTCCTGAGTTCCTTAGTGAAGAATTATAATTCTGAGCCTAAAGAATATACAGTCAAGTTCATTACACAGCCATGCCATTAGGCAAAACAAAATTAATACAGAATTGCTATTTAGCTACAGGTTGTTGTTATACCTTCTGTCCAGCTGAGCATGCCCATGGGAAGTCCATCACTTCTTTTGAAAGCATTGCTGACAGCTTTACTTTTATAAGCAAATTTACCAAGACTGATCTGGTTCTAGAAAAGTAGCTCAGTGCTTAATCACGGAATACCCCAAGCTAGAAGGGACCCACAAGGATCAAACAAGTCCAACTCCTGGACTTACACAAGACTAAACACAAATTAAGCCCTATGTGTAAGAGCACTGTTCAAGTACACCTTGAACTCCAGCAGCTTGGTGCCATGATCTCTTCCCCAGGGAGCCCACAAGAGACTCCATGCAAAAGTTGGTCCTTTGAATCAAACAACTGTGAGCATCTCTTGACACCGAGCTTTGCTTCTATTTTCGTGCTACCCGGAGATTCATTTTATGACATCTCTCAGTAACATAACCCCTAATACTCAGGATATGAAGCAGGATCTTGTTATAACTGTATCTTATAGCACTGTTAAGCTTAGAATGACATTCACTCGTAATTAAGACTTCTTTGAGAACAGTAACCTTACCAAACCCCTCACTCACAGAGAGAAAGGCAAATAGATCCATAAAGTTTCATAAATTGAGAATTTTGAATGATTTCAAAAAAAACAGAAGGAAGCAATCAGATGAAGTACAGTAATGACAAAAGAGCATGCAGCAGAGATCAAGAATACTTGCTTCACTCAGAAGTAATTAAGTGTCTAGAAAGTTACTTTAATAACTATATTTACTACAGTTATTCCATGAACTAAACAAGCATGCCACATTGTACCACGGAACACAGCAAGTTGAACAATTCAAGAGGAGAAAAATAAGCAACGTGAGGGGATACATCTCCAAAGCATGTGCATAGATGATGAAAGCCACAGACTGATGAAAACTAGTCTCTGGCTTGGCTCTTAATTTCTTGCAGATACTTTATCCTGATTTTCAATTATTTATACCTTGCTGCCTTTCTATTTTCATGTTTTCCATTCAATTGTAGTGTTTTATCCTTCACATGCACATTCAATTTTTAGACAAAAATAGACACTTGCCAAGGTACTAATGTTAGACATGAGCATTCATGCCACCAACTGCCTTTGTGTTTACTACTGCAGCATGGTACAAATCACTGGCTCGTGCTTGCACTATTTTGAATCAACACTAAGTTTTGCAACTCCTTAAAATTCTTTTGAGCATCTAAAGTCCTCAGATATCTTTCACGAGAATAACTAGGATGGGACAAAATGCTTTAGAATAGGTGTTTGATGCGTGCTTTTCATTCACCTTAAAGCCAAGACAGGATTAGTTGAGAAGAAACATTTTCACGAAGGCATATTTCCGATCTGGCCTCAAAGACTCCATGATAATTCTCTGCAAAAGAACATATCACATTTCATAATAATGAAAAAGAAACCCTACTATTCACAACAGTGTAACTTCTAAATATAGATTGAAGATGCATTTTCCTGGCCATGCAGAAGCTAAATAGAATTTATTTTTAAACATGCTGCTACTTGAGAGGCATTTTATTCATTTAAAGAAAGTGAGCACCTACTGCCTAAAATGTCAAAAACCTGTGCTCTCTAATCCAGCACAACCTGAGACAAGAAGTAACAGCTTCACATGCTAAGAGCTTGCAGTTGGCTCTGTGCTATTACAGACAGCTGACTATCCTGTGCCTTGCCTATCCATCAGTAATGTAGGAACATTCTTCCTATGACAAAGCCTGACATCCTGGTACTCCCATTTTTCAACTAGCAATTTAGTATCCATATGAATCCACATAAACTCCTCTCTTCCTATCAATGCAACGCAAAAGGTGTCACTATATTCCTTCTCCAAGCAAAATCGGATGGCTCAATACATACTTAAACAGTTTTTGTATATATCACAGTAAGTCAGTACTAATCAAAGCATATTATAATGATTCTATGGGTAACTCCATTAATAACTCTCCGTTGCCACAGTATAGAAAATGTAAAACACAGAAAGGATCAATAGCAACCAAGTAATGCTGGCGTAACTTCCCACAAACACAATCATACTGGGACAATGAAGAAGCAATCAAAGGGAAAATAAAAAATAAACACAAAAAGTAACAACTGCCATGTGCTGATTTTCCAAGACCTCCTGTTGACATTTCCAATGCAGAACCCACAACACTCCTCCAGCACTCCCCTGTGCTTGACAGGACCACAGCCAGCATTAACCAAGATAAATAAACTGAACTTGCAGGAACACTGTTTACCAAACACCATGCTTCCACCTAACTTTTAGTCATTCCACCTAATGCTACAGCAGCTACGTCAAAACAAATCTCTGAGCAGACAAGGAAGTGAGAGAGAAAAGGTGGAGGATGAGCATGATTTTCTATGTTTTCCTATGTATATTTTCCTTTCCATTAATCCAGCATAGTTACAGCCCATAAAGTTGAAGAAAAGATCAGGAATACAGCTCCTTTATGGTAACAGATATGAATTTTGTCAAAGAAAGGTCAAATAATTTGTGTCAAGAGAGGGTAAGAAGTCACCTGGACTGACACCTCGCTTCAAGTAGGAACAACATCAACATTAGAGATGGATGCCCAGAGCCTCATAAACTCAAAAGAAAACTAAGAGGAAACTATGATAGTTCTGAAGCAGCTCTGTGCTTTGCCCTTGGAAGACCTGGTCTCCTTTAACAAAGACAGGGTAATTAGCAATGAACTGCACTAAAGCAGAAAAGTAGAATGAAGATTCATGTAATGATTTCCAAAATAGTAACATTTCCTTGACAGTACAATATTGCACTGCTCTTCCTCAAAATCAGCTTTAAGGTACAAATACCCATGTAAGTATGTGTAACTGGGCAAGACAAAAAAAAAACAGAAACCTTCACTGCTCTTTCCCTGGACTACCTACAGATTTGTCTGCTCAAAGAACTCAGTTAAAAGCTTCACACTAAAATATTTTATGTCTTACAGTTTTACTGCTCAGAAGATGAACTGCAAGATTAAATCCAACTTCCTCTTCAGTTTTGAAGATAGTAACATTCCATCCAACTCATAAGACTTTCGGGTTTGGACATCAGTAGTAGATATTGAAAATATGAGGGATGCGTTTCAAAAAGGCATTAACACTAGTAGGGCTCACATATATGTACCAAGGGGAAAATAGACACTAAGTTATGATACTATTCAGTCAGGATCCACAGCTACTGAAAGAAGCTCATGGTTCAGTTCTTGGCAATTCTACAAGGCTCTCCTAAATCTGCTCACTTAGAGGAGTCCTCCAGTTTAAGCATCTTCCAGGAAGAAAAATAATTTATTTTTATAATTTATTTTTAAAACAAATCAATCTCAAAAACTTGTGTTTCACTATTTCAAAGAATAAGAGCTGTGGCAAAAATCAGCAGATAAAACAAAAAAACATTCTGTATTTTCTGTTTTTTAGTAATAAGAACTCATCCCACAAAAGGTGAACACGCAGTAACTTTGTCCAGTCTTTCACATTTAAACATTTGCATCTTTACTTAAAACACTCAGAACATTAACTTGTCTGTCACTATGAATAATTACTGCTGCATCTCATCTTTTCTCTATCTTCTAGATACACAGAAAAGGAACAACATATTTTGTCCATTTATAAAGTAACCACGAGATTTCGGATCAGGGAATTTAAAAGGTCAAGTTTAAACTTTCCCCATCATCATTATATGACATTTTATTACTATCCCTCATTTTGTGTAGGGATTAATATGTCCATAACCACTTCAGTTTATTTTTGTCCATGCCATCTGTATCTAACCTTTAAGCAGTTAGCAGAAGTACAGACGAGGACACCTAAGTAATTTAGATATGCAAGCACCAGCCCAAGGAAAAGATTCCCATTAACAACTTGGGAAGAAATTACACTCTACTCAGCTGACAAAGTTTACGTTCAAGGAGATCAGTACTTCCGCTGGAAGAGAACGTGGCAAATGAGAACAGAAATCTCCCATGAGTTAAAAGCATAACTCAGCCATCAGTGGGTAGAGGTGAGAAGAGGAGGGAGAAATACAACAGCTAGCGGATTAGATGTTGTCTCTTACAATCCATCATCACACTTTCTGATTATGAAAATGATTTTTTCCAAGCAGTACATTTTATGCTTGACAGATTACAGATCAGTTTACACATTTAAAATTGGTGCACTCCAGTTTTACAAGAGTTCAGGTCTTCTGAGACCATCATTTATTATATGGCTTAACACATGTTGAAGAACATTCAACCAGACAATGCCACCAACACTTTGGGGCAATGAAATGGGTGAAGTTACAAACTCCTTAACAATTACACCAGCAAGCCCAAATTTAACACTTTCTCCTTGACTGTTTAAGCTATCTCAGAAAGGTCATTAGACTATTACACTCACTCTTATGTAGAACAGCACTATACACACGCAAAGTTTCTATAGCAACACTTTAATTCACTCTTTAAGCAAAACACCAATTAGCTTTTTATTACAGCCAATTAAAAAAACTGCACACTAATTAACAACCTCTCTACTCAGAACTTAAGCTTATGCAAAAGAAATTGCAGTGAAATTCTGTGATAATACCTTTCTTCCCATTCTTCCTTCTTAACAGAACGGTAAATTATAATTGATAAGGGCTACATGCTTATTTTCAATCTAAAATGTTTACACCCATATACATAACATATCCTGGCACACCTGAAATCACGGTAGAGCCTGAAGATAACAGGTTTCTAAAAGGCTACAGAAGTCTAATCAACTGACATAGGCATACGAGGCACATGCACCAGCAGAGAATGCAGGAGGCAGCAAAATGCTTCTCTTGGGACTGAAAAGTCAATAGCCTCTGGAGTACATCGGTGGGCTACACAGTAAACCTGGCACCAGTGAGGTAAGGGGTTGTGCTTAAGCAACATAGCTACAGGCTCCTAATCTTGGAAAAGAATAAAGTTTAACTTTCAGAGAAGTTAACTCCCAAAATGAAGCTCCCTGGGCCTCCAGAAAACATCAGCACATTTGAGCTCTGAGCCCTGAAGTACAAAGTCCCCTGCTACTAGATGTACAGTCCCTGCCTCCTGCAAAGACTCTATCAGTCCAAAACAAGCATGCATGTGTCACACAGAGCATAATCACTAAACAAAACTAACATCAGCATAGTGCAAAGGCTCTGAGTGTTTTCTGGTGGTAAATCCTTGCTACCAGCACCTCACCAAGATGGGTACTCTCACTCTTCAACATACGAATTTCCTTTTTCTGCCTTTGAAGAGGAGGTCATTCAGGTCCCAGCACAAGATCTGATAGTTGAAGTAACAGTAGCGAATACTTGAGAGCACCAGAGCAAACAAGTAAGGATGAAAAATACCTTCTCATTTTGTTAAGATAGCTGCATTGGCATTTCAAGCTATTTAATATTTCAACAAGCAGGGCTGCCCTGCCAGGTAAGCATTACACACAGTGTACTTCAGGTGAGAGCAAAGTTGAGAGGCAGCTAGTAATCAAAGAGCTATGTAGGCAGATGTAATCCACCTGCAGCAGTTTTGATCACCTTCAGCTGCTCCCTACAACATCTGTATTCTGAGCAGCAGAAGGCCTTCAGCTAGCAGCAGCAGTTTTTCACATACCTCATCACTAGGTACTTCTATCTTACCTCCTTCTCTGATCTGCCCTTCTGCAGTCAGTCTGCCCTAAACACTCATGCTCATTCGATCAGGCAGACCCTGTGTGATGTGGAAACCCTCAAGGGAGTACAACATCCAGGATTCCTGGTTGAAAATGCACTTCAATGTCTCAGACATAAACCCAAGGTGCAGCTATCCCAATCTGTGTAAAGCTAATAGCTCACAAGTCAGAACAACCAGGTAGAGGCTTCTGCTCTACTTGTTATGATGTAGAGTGCTCAAAGTGCTTTCACTTAAAGAGCAAATTACACATTCATTTGCAGGTAAGAAATATAGAACAACATTCTTCTTTAAGACTCCAAAAGCAAGATTTTCTTCTTTGATCCCCCCTTTCATTTTTTCAATGCTGTTTTGCTAAAGGTCTTACTGCAATTAAATTGTCTTTGTCTAAATACAAAAGCTCAAAAATATTCAGTTATGCCCAAGAAGTAATGGGATGGCTTTGTTGCATATCTAAATTACTCACCCACTGTTATGACCTAATACAGAACTGAAAGTAGATTAGAACAACAGTCTACACGTTATGTGCATGGATTGTCAACAGTTACAAAACATCCTTATTGACTCTTTTGATTTAGTTTTCTGATTTTGAAGCAGAACACAGAAGCCCGACTGCAGTAAATTCTGATAACTACCATGTTTTTCTCCCACTCTCTCAATGAAGAGGAGGATTATACAAAAACCTTCCATCCCCATATTTTTTTCCAATTTCAACACACTGCTCCCCATAGGTAGTAATATGCCTTCATGTCCCCGGCTGATAAAAGGAAGAATTTAAAGAAAATTTTCCCACAAAGTTATTCAACCTCTGAGGAAATGGCATTCTCAATCCAAAGTCTGAATGTACAACTTGAAAAGAGAGATGAGTGTTAAAGATAACATATTGAAAAAGGGATGAAAATAATTATGCTATGAACTAGTGCATTTCAATGAACTCAACTTACCAAGCCCAAGCATAGGAAAATTCGGTTGAATGCTTGAAGTAATTAAATAGTTATCCTCATTATGCTATTTCAAAACTCAGTTTCAAATGTTGGTAAAAGATGTATAGTGATACCTCCAATTTGCAAACAGATCAAATAAACACTGAAGGGCTCTCCTTCCTTCACACTGTCATTATTTCATTTCCTAGAAAGCTGAGGTTAGATTCACTACTTCTAATGGAACTTCAGCCTTGGAACCACAATTTCCACAGCCATAAGTCAGCAAATTAGAAGCCCCAAGCAAATACTCCGTGCAAATACAAGAGAAAATTATGATCTCTTGTCAAGTTCTCAGAGCATGGCACATCTGAGAAATTATTGCATCCTTTTAATTTTTGTGGAGGTCATCCCAAGCTCATGCTTTCCTCAGCATGCACACACAAAAAAAAACAACATCTCATCAGTGCTGCTACTGCAAATGCCAGCTCATGCCAGCAGCTGGCTATTTCAACCTGCATACTGAATTGTTTCAAAGTTCCATACAAAGATCAACAGATCTGACAGCTTAAGAAAGGAAAAGAAGAAAATTCCTCCCCAAGGATCCTGCCATTTCATGATCAAGAAAGCCCGGACAATTATAAAGGAATAAAAAAAAAAATCAGAGAAACTACAATTAAAATTTCTATAGGCAACTGACAACACCACTGAAACACACCCAGCCCACCCAGTCCCATTTTCTGAGTACTACTTACATCACAGTCAGAGCAGCACGTTAAGTGTAGAAGCAAAACAGACACAATCAGACCATGTATTTCAATCCTCAGCAGCACACACAGATTGGTGAACATGCTGTGCCCACGGGTACCACCTGCAGCTGAGAGCCAATGTGCATCTCCAGTGCTACCACCAGAATGCTCTGCATCTCTGGCCTTCAAAGGGCTGCAAGAAGGAAGAGCCAGAAGAAGGGATTCCATGCTGAGAAAAAGCAACCCCATATCATAACTGTGCTTTGTGAAATTAAGGCACCAGTTTGCTTTTAAGTATTCAGAGAATAATTCGTGTAAACTACCACTTAAATCAAAGGACAAAGGCAGCTGCATTGAATTGAAAAAGAAGGCCAGAAACTGGTTTTAGTTCCAAAAAGTTTCTAATATCAAGCAGCAGAATGACAAAGCTTTCAAGGGGGTGGGAAAAGCTGTCATCTACCTTTCCTGCTCCTAATGGGATTCCCTGGGGGCTCTTTTATATCAGTTTCAAAAGGTCAGCCACTGTCTCCAAGTGCTTCTTGCCAATGTTAAAGCCACAGTCTTGCCTTAGATATTGAGATAAAAGAAATATTTGCTGGTTTAAAGCCCCCCAAACTGAGAAAAAGGCCCACTTCAGCATTTCAAAGCAGCAAGTGCAGCAGCAGGGGTAAGGTGGGCAACACACAATGACCAAGGCAAGGTCGTATTCTGAAGGAGAACAAAATAACCTGCAATGATTTACCTAGCGACATTTTCCTTCCAAGTCTGATTCAAAATGCACTGGAGTTTGCAGAGCTTCCACTGATTTTAAGAAGTTTTGGAATATGCACTTTATGCCCTCAGAAATAACACCAAGTGCTATCAGTTTATCAGGTTTACTGGGCACACAGACCATATTTCATCTTTAAGCTTATATCCATGAAGAAGAAAAAAGGTTCATACATTGAGTATCTGCAGACACAAGAAATAAAGCAAATAAGAGGAAAAACAGGTTTTTCAACAATAAAAGCTTTGACACAGACTGGCTTATATTTCTGTATTTTTACACTTATTTTTTTCCATTAGTAAGTGAAGTCAGATTTTTATTCATACACACTACCTGTAGTTACTTGCAATCTTATCAAGATTCATTCCAGTTGTGAAAAGAAGGTATGACTCTCTCTATAAATAGATAAAATCATAAAAATAGCAAAAAGTCAATTTCCAGACTTTACAACTATTTTCATCTAATAATTTGTTGCATTTTGCAACCGCTAAGTTATAAACCCCACCAAAACAGGTTTTATTATAGCACAACTATAGATAATGGTCTGTCAGCATTTTTATTAAATTCCTTATATCAGCAGAGTTCATAAATTGGCAAAAAGAAAAAAAATGATACCACGTATCTTTTGGAAGGCCAAGTAATTTTTAAGTGAGAAGAGTCTAAAAAGCAGATAGCCCATCTTCATCTTGCCCCAGGAAATGGCCAGCCAATTGTTTTAACTGAAGCAATTCCGTGTTCGTCTGCAAAGGCTGAGCCACCATTTCACTCACGTTCACCACAAGTTTTCAGTCTTGACCCTCCAGTTCTGACCACCAGCACCCATGTGGTCATGCAGAGCTCGATAGGCATGGATAATTTGTGGCACTCGATGAGCTTAATCTTTCCTCCTGCATTCAGGGAAGCAAATAAGGGTTGTATGCTCAGGCAGAAGTGATCCAGCCTCAGTGCTGAAGGAGAGCACGGGGATACATTTTTCCATAGCACAGTGTTTTCTGGAGAGGCACAAAGCAGTGATCAATGATCTCCTGCAGACGTTTCATTTGCCACAGCTCTGAGTTACTGTAGCACACCAGACTGAAACAAACTAGCTCATCCCAAATTAACATCAGGTATTTCTTCCCATCCCCAAATTCCACTCCCTAGACTTATTTCTCTCTCCATTTTCCATCACAACCTGGGGTAGGAGGAAAGGCGTCACCCTCCTTTTCCTCACTGCTCATCCACTGACATCCTGCATCAAGCAGAAGAGAAGAGCAATGCCCACCTGCTTCTGTCCATGGGCTTATTCAATGCCGTGCACATGGGACCAAATCTCAGACCTGCCCTCCCAAGCAGCAACTCAATGCATCTCAGCTTGAGTCCATCAGCACACCCTGGTTTCAAAGCAAAAGTTCCTTTAGGGCAATCCAGGGGCAGGGCTGCTCACCTGGTGACCTGCAGGGTTGGCAGCACACTGTTTGCCCAAGACAAAAAGGGAAATAGGATCTGATTCCTTCTGAACATTTCAGCCACACTGGGTTTCACTGACTTATTATTGGTCAGCATATTTATTATGCTACCTATAAATAAAACATGAAACATTTTACTCAAAATAGCCAACAAAGACTGCAATTCTCTCCTGCTTTCTCAGAAATTTTTAATGGCTTTCTCTTTTACAGAAGAGAACACCAGTAAAGATAATGGCTAGCCATTGCTATTACTAAAAAAATAATAAAAGCAATAATTCTGTTCAACTTGTATTAGAAGTGCTATAAGAAAAGTTTTTACTGTTCTCACTGTTGTTTTTGCTGGGTCAAAAAATAACTTTGCATGTTCTTAAATGTAAAATCAAATTGTTTTTTGTAAATGAAGATTTACAAACAATACTCTTTGATACAAGTCTGTTACACCAATTTCTATTGGACTCTGCTATCAACTTCTTTCAAACTAAAGAATAAAATACTTATTTTACAGAAGCAATTATGAATTCCTGCAGTTCAGGAGACAAGAACTGCACACTGTTTGAAACAGTAACTAACACTGAAATCTCATTAGCTTGGTTTCTAATTAAACCCACTGCATTACTGCAATGCATGTTTGCAGTTGGATGCTGCTAGACTTTGCTACATCACGAGTAGCAATAGAGATCATATCGATTTCAGTGCACATCACTAAAAATGTTCCAATAGATGGAAAAGAGGTGACATCAGAATTACAAAGTCCTGTCTTAGTGCAGCATCCAAAACAAATATCCTATTAGAAACCATTCCACAATAGAGACTTTTAAATGAGGGAACAAAAATAATGGCAGAACAAGCATCTTGAACAAGGATGTAAAACCAACCTTCTTGCTTGCTGAGAGAATAAAATCTAAAACATGTGCAAAACTTCTTTAGAAATAAAACTTTCATCCTATCATAACTGTATCTTGCTCCGTTAGAATGATGACAAAACTGTACCAAGCACAAAACTCTGCTGCTCTGCACTGGGCAGACAGGAACAGTCCCAGCACAGTGAGGCACTGGCAGGATGGATGCAGGTTGGACACAGCCACCCAGAAGCAGCTCAGCGATGTAAGGCTCTTTCTGCTAACATTTGTGAGATCAGGAAAGCTCTGATTGCTTATTATGCATTATTAAAAACAGATCGATACCAAGTTCTCCAGAGGCTACAAGCATGCCCTGCATATGTGATTTAGCTTTCTGCAGACACTGAGCAAGACAGTGAAAGAACAAAAGCTTCCTTCCCATGGCCAGGGTCTCTGGGCGTAACACAGCAGGTGCTCCCCTTGGGCTCCTCCTCTTACTGCACACCCTTTCTCCCCTCCTGATGGACTGTATAGTGCCTAAAGTCCATGCTTTCTTCTAATGGGGGATCTTATTGTATCCTCAGCAGGTACACAAAAATTCAGCCAGTGCCTGCCTCTAAGCTCAGCCCATTGCCAGCTAATGGCAGGAGAGGAGCCAGACATGAGTGCATGGAAAATTGCTCCGTTAAGACTCAATTTCTGCTCCAGTGTCTGATAAAGACCTGGCAGCACGTAGGCAGCTGCTGCTCGCTGTGCCAGCACAGCCATCTCTCAAGCAGCTCACGCTGTCCAGCCACGCTGTTATCACTCCTTTACAAACTCTTGGGGAGACCAGTGTGGGAGATAGAGCCGGGAACAGGAGGTAACCAAATGCAAAAGGTGCCAGACTCCAGCTGGAGTCTCTAAAGGCTACATTGAATACAAAGAGTAACCAGTTATTTCTAAGTGTTTTTCAAGGAGGGATTGATTTTGGAGATCAGAGAACAGAAACAGTTCATTCTTCAAAGATAAATGAAACATTAGGAACTCTAGATGCTCAATATTTCCTTCACAACGGGAACACTGGTAGAAATTCTCCTTCATCAGTAATCTTTCTTGAACATATGAAAATTAAGCTAGTTTCTGGAAGTAGTATGCCATTTAAGTACATGTACCAGCATCATCCTCTGTGAGCTTCACATTACTTTTCTAGAGGAGGCGAGGAGGACCATGCTATCCTCAGTAAGCAAGCTGGTAACTGACAACAACCATGTTTAGCATCAAGCTTAGAAAAGAATTGCTGCCACACTGGTAAGGCTGTCTAGGAAAAACTGATACCTGTGAAAATTTGTGAAAGAAGAAAAACAGAAAACCTTGCCAGTACATATGGAAAAAATCAGGATGCTTCTAAGGAACAGTATTCCCATATGATTCTCTTGCACTCAAATATTAAGTGATCCCTACTATTAATTTGTACTTTAACTTACTACAGAAAGGAGTTTTTGATAGGAATTTTCCTTCCCACCCCTTCACCCACAGATCTTCCAGATAGGAAAAAAGAAGTGCATTATGAAAAGCAAAGCTCAGAATCACACAGGAAAAATAGTAAAAGTGACATCAACACAGGTCCTGACCACTGGACATGAAAAGGAGACCTAGCAACAAGACAGAACAGAAAAGAGTGGTGAAAAACAGCAGCAGCTGCTTTCACATAGCTTACGTGGCTAGAAGTCGTTATCAGATAGCACAGACTATATATTGCCCAGCTTAGCACTGAAGGTCACCTGTCACCACGTAACAATAACATCACGTTTTTGTTTGGTGAGTTAAAATTCTCAATTTCCCAACCCAACAGCAAACATTGTCTCAGGTCTCTGAGAGGTGATTTCATTAATTCAACGCTAACAAACATGACATTTTACATTACAAGTAGGCAGGACAAAGTCTAAGCAAAACAGAAAAAGACAGCGCAATTCAAGGTGTATAAAAACAAAGCTTTGGAAATGGAGTTCACAGCACAGTTACAGCAAACTGGGACCAGAAGGGTTGAGGCAGAAAACATGGAGAAGCAGAAACACGCAGAGAACACTTGTTTCTTGGTCAGTAATCACCAAAATGTAACTGCAGAGCCTAACATACTCCAAGCAATAAATTTCTTTTGCTCATCTGGAAGTATTTGCGAACTGTGGTAACAAGCTGTGCATCCGTCATTCTTATCTCACGTTGACAAGACAAACTACTAATGACCTCGCTCTTTCAGTGATAACAGATCTGTAGTTTCCAGGCATTCTTGATGCTAGTCAACTCTGTGGGCACTATAATTCTGTCACATAATTGAATGCAATTATTCAACCTGCCTAGAAAATTGAACAATAACAAAATACATTGATATTGCAAAGTCAAGCACTGAACAACTAGGAATTTGAAACCCAATCAGATATGTTTATTACTTAACCTACGCATCATTCCATGCCCTAAATTGTCATCATTCTGCAGATAAATGGAAGCTGCTGTTGCCTTGTTCTGTATTTATCTTGTCAACACATTCTGGTGAGAAAGAAGTGAGAAAAACTGATCCAACAGGAAAAACAGCTGAATGAAAGCTTGAAGAGAGCATATTGAACCAAGAAAAACAGAAGAAAAAAGGAGTATTCCACCATACATGTTAAACACACACACTCCACAGAAAGCTGTATCAATATTTGAAACTTCAAAATGAAAACATTTCTTTGTTTTCATTGGAGGAGGAAGAACACATGGAGTAGACAGGAACAGAAAGAAACCAAGACAACTTGGAAGAAGTTGAAATGCACTGTTAGAAAGAGTTGATGGCTGCCAAGCACAGCAACTGATCCCATAGTTAAAGCCTTCAACAGAAAGCAGACACGTTGCAGGTAAAACAAGGGTAGGTGTAATAAAAGGCAAATAAAGCAATACTTGCACATGCTTTTGCATAAAAGTACAGTAATACAGCACCTCTAAAAATTTTAAAGCCACATGTGAAACTACATACTAAAGTTATCACTGTAAACACTGCAGTGTTGTTCGTGCCTTCTACAGTTTGAAACTGCTGATGCTGTTTAACCAACTTCTGACCCTTAAAATATTACTCATTTTTTCCATAAAATATTTATATTACGCTTCTAGCACAGGTTTCTGCTCTAGGTCCTATTAAGCTCTCATGCGGAGCTGAGTCAACATGTCGTGCTCAACCTTTTAAACTCAGTTTCTTTCAAGTTGGTAAAATTCAAAGAAAACTAGAGGATACAGTTGCTCTTCTCATCCCTCATTAATGATAACATAGCTGCAATTAAAAGATAACAAAAGAAATACGCATGCATCAAGAAGTTTTTTAAACGGTGTTCATCTTCCTAACTACATTAAGCTCCAGCAAATGGAAGGTATCACTTCAAATGCTCTTATCTTCCTTACTCCCCCTACACATTATCAACATCTATGCTAAATAAGATAATTCTACTATAGCCCACACTGCTGAATAATTGATTGTTTTTTCATTAAATGTTCATGGATAGCAGCATACACCAAATCATCTTTCCAGACAAGGAAACATGAACTTCACGTTGCCAGACTGCCAAAACCTCCTCAAAAGTCAACGGCGCTTTTGCTTACATAAAGCATGCTGGTTTTAAGCCCACTCCAGAACTTCAAGGACTTCAAGGAACATTCTGAGATTCTATAAGGCCGAATTTCCCTTCAAGGTAGTCCAAAAGGACTTGTGTGATTGAAATTCACTTCCTTGAACACAACCTCGTGTTTTCACTGACATTTGGCTATCTTCACCTCCAGGCAAAACAGTAAGGAAATTTATATGTAAATTAGTAAGTAAAGAGATGGGGAAAAATCCCAACTGCAATATGAGAAACATTTAGAGGATTATAGGTATCTTAGATTTTCATTAAATTATGCTTCCTGGATGTTCGGCTAACCAAGATAATTAAAACAAGTTCCACCGACTTTTTCAAGAGGCAGCAATTGAAATGTATTCAATTCAATGCTTCTTGAATTTATTTGTATACTTGTGACAGTGCTATTGTAACATTGCATAAAGGAGCACAGGCTCAAGTCTGGAGCACATAGCTGGGATGTAGATGGCAGCAAGCAAACGTTTGGTGACTGCAGAGGGACTAATCTCTGGAGCATCACTCAGGCACCCACATCACAGCAACATTTGCTGCTGTTTCTTTTTCTTTTCCCCTTATTATCGATATCAGCAAATAATAATATTTTATTACTACAGTCGATCAAAATCATCATTTGTTAGGCAGTATTTGATTCCAGAGGAAGGTGCAGCCAGAAAACCCAAGTGCTGCTGAAGTCCTGGGTATCCCTCACTGAGCTCTACGTAAATCCAAAACAGATAGAGGTATCACACCCACAGCTCTGTCATTGTATCATAGCAAACACCGCAGAAATAGGCAGCACGATGAAACAGCAATGTCATGAAAAGTAATAGTTCTAAAATAAAATTTGTCAAAATTTAGAACCAGTGGAGGATTCAATAAAATGGCTTACCACAAGAGAGCATACTTGCATATATAAACTGCTCATCACTTAAGTAACTCCAGCATAGGATTTTTCAAATGAGCTTTTTTTTTTTTTAAATTGAAAGACATGACTGACCTGTGAACCATTATTCAAAACAAGGACTTTATCAAAGTGAAAAGTTAAATTAGCATCAGTTTCTGTGGATGGATGGCCAAACATATCCCACATCAGCTCAATAAAAACCCAAGGGTGCCCTCAGCTCTCCAGAACAGCAAAACCAATAAACATTTTCATTTAACGTGAAACAGACTACACTGAAATCCAGTTTACCTCAGAGTAACCATAGAGCACATGCTTTTTCCAGGGCACGTGTGGAGACAGCTATTGCATGGGAAATGCAAAGAGAAGGCTTGCATTTACAGAAGGAGGAAGAAGGTTACCACTGGTATTTATACAATTTGGAAATCATACAATTCATAAAAGATTTCACAATGTATTGAAATAATGCCCTTTGAAGCAACTTTCTAGTTCAGTTAAGAAAGATACCTAACAAATGTATTAAGAAATCCAAACCATCCATTATGATGAACTGATTGTTGCAATCACTGTCCAATGTTAAAATCACTGTATACAAGGAAAAGAGTTTGGTACATTGTAGGGTGTCTTCCATCACTGAAAAGAAAATACTTCTCTATTACAATATATCTATTGCTGCTCTTCATGTATGGTGATATTACTACATGGAACAATAACTAAAGCATCTGCTTCATATTATTTCAATCAGATATAGACATCACATCCATCAAAATACAAAATATTTTCCTCAAGAGAAAAAAGACAAAGAAAGCCAATTAAAGAAACTAATGACCATCTCACTATATGGCACAGAAGCACCTAAAATTATAGTAATGGACAGGAAGAGGACAGGAAACAGGTGTGCTCCACAGTTTTGTCCAACAGACAGACAATTAAGTCAGAGAACAATAATGGTTTTGTCTTCAGGTTGAACTAACTCCTGCAGCCCTCAAATATGTAATAACAATGAACTGTACTTTGATAACACTGCCAGATAGAAAAATAACATTTCCCTCAACCATTTCTCTTAGATATTCTCTTAAATCCTAAAACTTGAATTAATTCTGATAGTCCAGGATCAGGATAAACAGGATGTTGGGGCCAGGACCAGCTGGAGAAAGGAGGCACTCTTCCACCAAGAGATACAGCGTTTTGAAAAGTGAGTGAAAATGAGAGCTCTTAGAAACTTCATTTAAAGAAAACAAAAACATCATGAGGGAAAGAGTACCTATTCCAAAACAGACTGAAAGATATATACTTAAGAGGTAGGCAGGGAGAAAAGCGATACCAAACTCCAGCTCTGCAACAACCAAGCTGGGTCTGACTGTAACAAGTTTATTCCTGAAGAGTGTAGCTCCTGCCAGGGGCTCCCACAGCATTTACATCAATAATTTCTGACACATTTCGGGTCTCGTTAAGACAAAACCCCCCCTCCAAACCCAGAGAAACGAGCATTTTGACCAGCTCAAATTAAGAGTCCTACAAGGCTTACATTTGCATGACAGTTTAGTGTTTATTTGAAAAACTTAAGTATATAATAGATACCTTCATTCATAATTACCATAAATGTCAAGAGCTTCCTGTAGGGTAAGAAGAGCTCCCCAAATGTTTCAATGATTTTTGAGCTCTATCTGAAGTGGTTAACTTTCAAATTTCATAATGAAAGCAGCCATACAACATTTCAAGAAGTACCAGCCTTCATGCCCACATATTTTCCCCCCAAAACACATCCAAGGGCATTCACCAAACACCAGTGCCTCTTCTCGCACTTGACATTTATTAGTCATGATTTTAAAGTGAGGAGTATTTAATTACAAATAAAAGATCCTTGCATGTGATAACTCTCAAGATATTGCTAAGCATGAAATAAAATATGACACCGGTGCCTCCCCTTTGACTTTGCAGTGTATATTTCTTTCTTTTGATAATTCTAATAAAATAGACTGATTATCAAGGTCTAATTTAAGACTTAATGAAGCAGTAAAGGTTGCAGCAATGAAAAAGAAGCTGGAACAATAACAGTAAAAACATAACCATAGACTATGATGATCCAAGAAAAATTTTCTGGCCAATTAGATTTGATTGTATTGAACAATGACAAACTACAGGAGTAATTAGAAATCACATACAGAATTAGCAAGTGACTAAATGCTGCTGCTGGTTAACTGCGTTTTATGCTTCCTGAAGATTGCCATATCCTTACAGTGCATGTGTCTTAAACAAGAATCAGATTAGATTCTGTAGTCAGAATTGTACTTTTTCCTCCTAATTTAGTTGTGGCCAGATCAACTCCTGAATTTTATCATCCTGCTGGCTTTATTACAAAATGCTCTATTAATATTAACAGGATATTAGGGAAATCTCATTCACGTATCATTCAACGTTGACAGTCACACAAGAAATTGTTATGAACTACATTCATAGGGAAACTAGATGGCAGAAGTCATGCACACGATTTTGTAATAAATATAAACACTTCTTGTGTATATTTAAATAAAGATATTCACGGAACTGTTAAAATCCATGGATATTTATGCCCAAACAGTTACACGACCAAGATTTTGCATGCCAGTTTAGCAGACCCAAACAGCTGCAAAGGAAAGCTGCTGACATCTCTCAATGGCTGGAAGCCCAGGTGGCTTTGCATTTTAAAGATACACCAAAAAAAAAGTTTTTATCCACAAAAACGTGGATAGGAAGTGCTCTACGGAAGTGCTCAAAAGTGAGGTTTATTCACCAGGGCAGGAACACTTGCTTGATGTGAAATTAAATGCAGTCAACCCAAACATTTCATAAGTGCCTTTTTATTCGCAATGTCCTACAACACTCTACCAGTGAGCACACAAAATGTGGAGGCTGAACAATACTCACGGTCTATTTCCTTAAATCCTCAAAATATTAAATAAATGAAAATCTGAGCACAAGCAGCACAAACACATCCACATGCCTTTTGAGCTCCAAATCAAGAACTTTATTCTTACCATGTCTGTGAAGATTAGAGATGGGAGAAGTGAGACTTCACAAGGTGCAGGTATTTGTTTGTGGGCTACCATTCTTCCTTCACCTACCTCCTGTAAGAGGCGTGATACCCATGAAGAACTTCACTTTACTCACACAGCTCAAGTTTACAGAGTCATTACCAGGAAGATCTAACTCACAGGAGATCCTTCAGCAACACTTCTAGTGGCATATTACTTGATACAAACAGCATGCATCTGTCTGTACCACTGCACCTGATTAAAAATCAAACACTATGGATTTTTTGTTGAGCAGCAAAGAAGTTGTACGTCAGGATGCCTAACGAAAAGCCTGGCTGCAGCCATGACTCACAGGGGCAAGGTGTAGGAAGAAGTGCCCACACACTGCAGATCTCGTTTTACTGGCAGCTGCTGGACATCATGTGGTGATGTCCCTGAGTTGGATTATTTTCTGCTTTGCTCTTTCAAATTCAAAGAAAGCACTCTGTGGCAAAAGGAACAGCAAACTGGCATCTATTGCTCAGTTTGAGTCTTCAAGCTCAGACTGCTTAATGATTTAGAAATACAATTTTTTCAAGAGTATTTTTGCAAAAGTACAGCCATCACATATACAAAAAGTGGTCATGAAGCAAGGAAAATATTACCAAGAATGCTATGGCTGTAATCCTGTAACTGTGCAATGGACGACCCTGACAGATGCAGCAATTAGAGGTCAAATTTACCCTAGCCCCTTTTACTACTACCCCACAGCAAACAATTTCTCTTTACCTGAGGGTTACATTCCTCTTTCTGGGTGCTGTAGGGTAAGGAGAGATGAGATTAGAGATTTACCAGACGGTGACAGAGACCCATTGGAGTTAGTGTATGCTCACTGAGCTCTCAGTTTCTCCTTTCTCACCCCAGTCTTGTCCCAGATTGCACATTTATCTGTAAGAGGCTGCTTTCCACCTCTGTCCTGCAACTCATTATTTTGGACAAGACTAAAATCCTCAGGCCAGGAAAGAGTCCCTTTGTGCAGGCATCTCTGCTTGAGGCTATGATCAAGTCCAATTTCAAAACATAAATTAAAAAAGGATGAAAGAATAGCATAAATATGTCCAAGCTAAACTGTGGCTAGCCATTACAGTAGAATACGTGCCACAGCAAAGTTGTTTTATTTTGTGTTTTTTAAAAATCATGTCACTACTAGAATAACCACACTGTTTTACAATTACACAAATACTAGAGAGCTGCTGCAAGATCTCAGCACATCTGAGCAAGGTGGGGCTGGAATTTGCAAAGCACTCATCTGTATTCGTAAGCACTACTTAAATGAGAAACTTTTTTTTTTTTTTTGCAAAAAATACTGAAATTGAGCTTCTCTGATCAATGCAATCATCTCTTCTAGGCCTCCTCCTCTCGATCTTCCCCCTGAAGCTGACAGGGTTTGAATTAAAGTTTCTGTGAATTTTGTTTGTCAGAACATTTCTTTCTGTATTTATTTTAAAGACTAAAGACATCAGGCACTGTTTTAATAAGTTCCCTTAAAATGCTAATGGTAGAACTGATTTATTTCATACCAGCATTTACTCAACTGAACCCATTTAATCATGATACTAAGCTGCAGAAGGAAGAGAGGAATCACCAGGCACACTACTTTAATTCTCCAACTTAAAATCAACAGATTTTGTCCCATATTTAGAATAATTTCAACAAATGTCTAAGCTCAAAATGGAAAAACTTAAACATACTCAGCTGCACTGCCTGAAGAACAGCAGAAAGAAGCTAGTCTCTCTCTCTTTCATTGCACCAATATTAATATCTTCATTGTGGCTCTTTTTCCACAGTAAGGAAAGGGAAATCAGCTGACAGCCCAGAGCTGGTTTAGCCCTGACTTTAATGCAATATATCATTTAATTAGCAGTAAAGACCTGCTTTATCCTTGAAAGGTTTCTCAACTGTTTTTGACCAAGGCAGCATTACTTTGTAGATCAGACCATTCAAAGGCTGCATCCTTTCCTGACTTCCCATATTAGCTCCACCGCTGTGCAGTGTTATTGCTCTCTGTAACCACTGCTCAAGTTTCCTAAAAATTAGACATAACCACATCTTCAGGTCATTCTGTACCTACATTTAGAAACAAGCATAAGTAAGATTATTTCTCTAAATCATCTCCTGAAAATAATGTTACACATCTGTTTGGTCAAATATTTAGTAATTTTTGGAATTCAATACACTCTAGTGTTGGAAATATTGGAATAAGTCAAGTAATAAAATCGTTTCAAACTCAAGCACTGGAAATGCACATTCTGTGCACTTCATTTCTTTTGATAGTCTCTAAGAACTATTACAATTTTTAACAAACTTGTATCTGCGATCTGAAGCCAAACACGCTCAAAAGGCACAAATGTAATAACTAAAAGACACCCAGAGTGGCAGTAAAATGTATTCCCCAGTGGTAAATTGCAAATGGGCTGTAAAAATTATATTTTACTAATCCAGCTGCAATTAAAGACTAACAGCTGTGTCATTGGCATTGCAATGTCCCATTTTGAGGGAGATGACAAATACTGTTCATTATTCATTATATATTGCTGATTGGCAAACATTTTTCTTAGTCCAGTAGCAATGTCTCTTGGGCACAACTGCTTCTCTTTATGATTGCAAGCTGAGTTCTCCTGGTATCATGGGGTTTGCAAATGTAAAGAGTCAGTCTTTCTTTCTTTCCTCTAAGATGTTCCACATTTCAAAGAGAATGATAAATTTCTGCTGAAGCCAACAAAAGTAAGCAACACATATACAGACAAGTATCTGGCCAATAAGTTTTTAAAGTGTTACTGACAGTTGCTTACTTTTATACATCTAATAAGCCCCTAAAATATCAATTTCATAATTGCATATAGCATTCAAATGTTTGGCAGAAAGAAAAGCAAGAAAAAAATAGTTGGTAACGTGCAACTAGGAAACAGATGCTTATTAATTTTCGCTATTAAAAGCATAAGAACTTTTTTTAAAAGCAGTATTACTACATGCAGCAGGTAAAATTATATATACAAAATTCAGAGAAGTTTTTGAACCATACAGTAAAGATAAAATAGTTCATTTGAAAGGGACCTTCAGCAATCACTCAGTCCTGCTGCCCGAGTATTGAGCTCTAACCAGATATTAAGGCATGTCACTGAGAGCATTACCTAAATGGCTCTCCAACACCTACAGGCACAGGACACCAACACCCCAGTGAGAAGCCTGTTCTACTGCCTGACTGTCTTCATGACAGAAATTTTGTGCAGATGAGACAGCTCCACCCCCTACCTGTGATAAATATCACACTGAACTGCTCAGCCTTATGTTGTAGATCACAGTGTGGCAGTTAGGTGATTTACTCTTTGCTAAACCTGTGATAAGAGAACAAAAGATACAAGGAACATTTTCACATTGAAAAAGTATATAGATCCCCTCCTCTCTCCTTCTCCCATCCAAACAGTCTTCATCAAGCTTCAAGAGAAAGCAAACACTGCTTCTTAGAGACAACAGATGCCTATCAACCCCAAAGACTGCAGCAGAAACTAGATGTATTCTGTATAAGGTTTACAGACTGGTGGAAATAGAGAATGAATCTACCAGATTGTCATCAAAATAAAGATACTGAGGAATTTGGATAATGTCTCCTTATAAGCGAAAAAATTTTCCCTTCCTTTACACCTCTCTAGATTAAGCAAAAAAGCCAGCTCTGTCATTTCTCTCATGCTCTTTTCTGCCTTGTATTCTGCTTCATCAAACAGAGTCTCTGTAGTGCACCATCATCAGCTTCTCTGACTTGCTTACTTTGTTTTACATATCCCATGATGTTCACTAGTAAGGGGCAGAATGAGCATCTATTTAAAACAGCACATGGCCAGCTAGAAACATGGCACACTGCCTTCTCTTTGTTACAGACTAACTGAAGGGGTAGGAATTATTATGGCTTCTGAAATAAAACAGTCTAAGTAGCTATAGTAGTGTGATTTGTTTACAAGGTATTAATAAACCTTCTTTGTTGAATTACTTTTTCCTCGGTAAGTATTTCAGACTAACAGTTCCTTGTTAACTATCACAGTGAATAGCTTCAGTTTCCTTAATATGATGGGAATAAGCCTTGACTTGCAGACATCAGAAATGGCTTGTGAGCATATTTTCATCTCAAAAATTCCCGAATTTGAAGATCTATGAGAGTTTGTATATAGAGCTGATCCAGGACCTTTTCTCTTCTTGAAACGTGTCTCCTTTGCTGAAATCCATCAAAAGGTCTACATACACACAGGCCTCTATACTAAGCTTGCCGTTATCTTCAAATCTTGTGGATGCTGTAGTATTTTCAGGCTCTGAAATGCACGTTGTGAAGGTTTTCTGTTGACCTAGAGAAGCAGCACAGCATGGCACATCTGAAAATCATGAACAGGACAGCGTGGGCTGCCTATTTGCAAAGCCTCTGAAGAAAAGAGCAGGAGACATTACACACCTGTCTATCAAGTCTTGAGTCAGAGACAAAAGAAGATAAGGAAAAAAAAAGCACTTCAGAAGCCCAGTAAAGAGAAAACCCACACTACAACACCAGCAAAATACCAATTTTCAGTAAAACACTTAAAATACGCATTGAGGACTATCAGATACATGCACATTACCGATTTCAACATCATGCATCAGCATTTTGTTTACTGCTTGCCACGAGTTCCACTTATTACTTCTAAATACAACCTGGTAAGATCAAATGGCTTCTTAATACAATGTGGTTTCTTCCCAGTTGGAGACCAGTAGACATTTCCAGTACAGAAATGCAATGGAAGTAACAAACTGACACTTCCAGACCACGGTGCACAATTGAACTGACTGACTTGAAGGAATTTTTCCCAATAGATGTGGTATCCAGCCCTAAACTGATTTCCATGCAGAGTACAACGGAGCCTCACAAGCAGACCACGCAGAATGCATTTAAAAGGAAGTTGTGCATTCTGAACCTTAAAATGTATAGGAAGAATAAAGTCAAAACTTATTTCTTATTAGCATTCCCTTTTATGCATCTGCTCTCACTTCATATTTTCCAAGAAGGAAAAAAAAGTTTTAAAATGGGAAACACTTCTGCTTGGAGAGTAATGTATAGATAGCACAGACCCTGAGCCCCACACCCCCATCACCTTACAGAAGGAAGCACTCGCACAGTCAGGACTGCCTTCCAGTTCCCACTCTGAGCACGAGGCACAGCATGCTCCAGGTGCAGCTCGAAGAACAGGCTACCCCAAGAATGTACCCTTTCCAGAACTGTTTGCTATACAAAATTTTATTTTCAACATACAGACTGTAGCATAGCCTTGGTCGCTGCTCAGTGAAGTATTTTTAGAGGACCTGAAGCATGGAAGTCACTTTCCATTAAGTGAAACATTTGGAAACCTTCAGATAAGCTCAGGAAATAAAAATAAAAAATGTGTATGGCCTGAATGCAAGAGAACCCAGTAGGCTCTCACACATTAGAGCAGTGTGGGTTCCTGAATTTGGCTCTTAAAGAACCCAAATACAACAGTAATGATCTTGGCACAGGGCACTTCCTGCAGATTAATGACCAGCAGGGAGGAGTTGATGGCCCACAGCACAGCCAAGGGCCATTAACCCCAGCCAGTCATTAATCCCCAGGAAATGCCCCGTGCCAAGATCATTTTCTTATTTCAAAATGAAAAGCAGCAGACACTATTAAGGATGTGGTGGGTTTTTTTTTAATGAAAGATGCTATTCAACTACTGTCTCCAGGGTACAACACCTCTAAAGTTAACTTGCTACAGTTTATCTCTGAGAGCACAAGTATGCAGGCTGGGCACAGTGCAAGATTCAGTCTGAAAACTGCACTTCAGCTGTCAACAATTAAAGGAGGCTGCAGACACCTCCACTGATCAGAAAGCTGAAGTACTACTGAACTTTACTGCATCATTAGCAAGAACATTACTGTGAGCTGCATCTGATGCAAACTGCACTGCTGGGCACTCTCTCAATAACAAGGGATGCCAACCTGCCTCACACAGGCAGCAACTGAGCATGCTGCTCAGCAGCTGGCAGTGCTCAGGACCTCATGAAGTGCTTCACAGAAGGGAAATAGGAGCAAGCACGGTGTTAAGTATCCATGTCACTTACACCTGTTGGTGACTCTGCTGGGACTTGCAGTCCCTGTGCATCTCAGATCCTGATGGGCTCATCTGCACGTGATGTGAAGATGAACAATTTGAAGATAGGAAGCTTGCATGCACTGCTTTAAATATCAGCATATCACCAGAACTCAGGTTAAGAGATTTCTGTTGTGTAATGTACATCTTCACAAATCAAAGGAGATCTCATAAGGAGAAAAAAAAGAAAAGCTGTTCTGAGCACTTGGAACTCCACAGCATTTCATTGCCACCCTCCCTGTAAGCTGTCTTATCTCTAACCTAAACTATTTGTGTACTCCTACATAAATCAACTTTTTTTTCTTGATGCACATTTTCTGCATCAGTAGTTATAAGTTTATCCCCTAAATTTGTACCCGTGAAAGACATACGATAGCTCTGAGTTTTGAAGTCAGCTTACTGCATGGCACATCTCCTCCATGCTCTTCCTCATCTTCTGTAAAGTGTTGGTTTTTTTTCCAAGATGAGGCTATACAACATTTTCTGTCCTAAGGAAGGTCTTACACATGTTTTTATTCAGCAGTAAACAGTTGCATTCAGTTTCTCTCTCTCGCAGTCTCTCATCCTGCAGCAGGCTAATAAGCATCCTCTCTCCACACAGAACTTGGAAGCAGCAGGCTCTCATCAACAAGACGATGTGAGCAAAGGTGAATGATCCTATCGCCTTTTAAACAAGTACTTGCTGTCCTCTGGTTATATATAATTTACTGGGAATAAAAATAATTCATGAAAACAATTCAGGAGGGACTGAATAAAACCAGCAGTGCTTTTCAGGAATTTGTTGTCAGCTCTTCTAACCTGTTATTAGCCTGATATCCTTATTCCCACAAGGAAAAAGAGTTGAAGGTTTTCCTACAATAATAAGAACAGTAATGTATCAAAAAACACACTACACTACCAGAGGGCAGATTATCAACTTTGTTTCCACCGAGTGGAGCATAGTAACAGAAACCAAAACACAGAACTAATTCACCCCTTCACCCAGAGACATCCAAACTCAGCTGAAGCTGTGCATACTCTCCATAAAATGCAGCTTCTTTGCTGCATGCCCAAGACACCTAAACATGAACCTAATTGGGAAATGCACTGCAAAAGCCCTCTCTACATAAGAATATCATAGCTGTTTTCCTCAGAACAGATGTGCTAATAACTAGACATCACACTGAAAATATGCATGTGCAGCAACAACCTGCAGTGACAGCCCTTCCCTGCAAAAGGCCAGAAAAAGCATAAACAAAAAGGAGGAAAATTCTTGTTGGAGCCTGAGTTTCCAAGTTTGTTTTCACCATTGCATGAACAGTGCATATCATGCAGCACTGGATCCCAACAGCAACACAAGACTATAGCAAAGAACTAACCTGCTCAAGTACAGTAGACTACATCACACCCCTGCACAGCAAACCTGCACAGACACCTGTCCAGAGCAAGGCAAAGAAACATTGCCTGTTATGAGCCAAAGAGGCAAATCTGAGCAGAGGGAAAAAGTCTGCACAATTATTCTGACAATCCAAGCAAAACTCCGCAGATTTCAGTGGGCAGTACTCCTCCTGCAGTTATCCACCAAACAATCACTCTTACCCACCAAAATACCATCCAACAGATTCTAGGTGCTACTTTCCAATTCAATCCCATTTTTTTATCATTCTACATTTTTATGGGATAATACCATAGAGTTTTGGACATTCCCTTGGTGAACTGGCCACAGAACTTCAGAAAATTTATTTAGACTTCGTGATGTTCTCTAACCTTAAAAGGTTGCACAAAATCAGAAAGCAAGCCCACAAGAATTAACCACCACATCCAACCCACTGTTTGATAATACACAGCATCCACGTAAAACAGACAGACGTACTCAAGTGACCATGTTTCTATTTAAAAAATGATACCCTATTATCAAGTTAACAATGTGTTTGTTGCAACAGAGACATGAACTGCACAATAAGAAGCCAGTACTTATCAAGGAGTCTTCCCTCCAGCTTTTTCTTCCATCAATTATCTTATTCCTCATTAGAAATACCTCCTTTCATAGAAAATACCGTGGTCCCAAGTTAGAACAGTTATTACCTTGATCCAGTAATTTAACCTCTCCCCCAGCCCGCATCTGTGAACCTTTAATTCTCTCAGCCCAATGTATTGAATTTTCTGGGTCAGAATTAGAGACCACATCAATAAACTCAACAGCTGGCAGCACAGCATACAGAGCAAAGTTTAAATATTTATTCTTCCAGTGAAATCTATGAACATTAGCAAAAAATCTTTTGACCAGGAAAACAGATCTCTCTGCTAATTGCAATATCTTTAAATGCTGATATCTGCTTGTACTACAGCATTCCAAGGTACACCTGAGTTGATTTTAAAAAAAGTGAAAAGGCTTTAAAATGTACTCTGGAATTTGGAAGCACAAATTCCATATTACATTTTCCACAAATAGTACATCCAAGTTCCACTGATGTCCTTCTTGCGATTCCTTTGACAGGAGAAAATAATAAATAAGCATCACCTTATAACAGTTTTGAGAGAGCTGAGGGTCTGCTTTGCCCTCTTTTGAGGTATACTGACTTCTCCTGAGTTGCCTCACAAGTCATCCCTCACAAGTCATCCTCCACTCTGAGAGGTTACTACTCTGTAAGTAACAAAGTGTGTTTAAGAACAAGTAACAGCATGCACACTGCACACAAGTTTTCTAACCACACACCTTACACATTTTACTTCAGTTTTGATTTGAGTGGCAGCAACAAATTATCTGTTTTTTCCCAACTAAAAATCACGTACATCTTATATAAGATAAGAAACAAGAAAGCTGAATCCGCTTTAAGTTTCTAAAGAGGCTTTTAGAATTGGATGGGCTTTCCAACAGAAGGATTTCTACATAAATGTTATCTGTTTTCCTGTCAGTAACAGTCTTAATGCAAACAGAGCTAATGAGGTCAACAAGGATCACTACAGTTAAAATCAAAAGATCATCCTCAGAACTAGTAAGGAAGGCACACACACACAAAAAAAGCCTCCATACATCTGCTATAAAGGCAAATTGTACCGCCTGCAGCTTTTACTTTGAAGGTCAAAGATTCTCTGAGTCAAAGAAATTGGTCTTCAAAAGGTGAGAATAACAGTTCCTGTATACAGAAATGCTCTGCCCAGCTATTTTGCACAGAGAGGACCAATGATAGTCTTTTTTATTCCTAGCTGGGAACTGCAGGCCAAATGTCATGCTAAGATAATAACGGGCTGATTTGAGAATATTGAGAAGCAGCTTGAAAGTGAAAAAACAAGTTTCCCAAAATGAAGAAATGGCAGCATTTCAGCACAACTGCAGCCCAAGATGATTCAGGGGAATGATCAAATTAGTTTCAGTGTTTTGTTCCTCTAATTCATCAATCTGCAATTACTGTCATTGTCATAATAATTTGTATCAGATATAATTTACCAAATTAAAAAAAGGCAGATGCTAAAACTCAAATTACATAGTTACAAATAAGAGCATTACTGATATTATATGTGCTTCACTTATCCATGGCCCTTAAAGTGGACAGCTTCTCTTCATCAGCATGGAGGCAGAATTCTACATCTTTTTTTTCCTGTAAACAATAATTAATGTGCAAAAAAGCTCCCAGCAACAGAAAATGCTCCATTGTGTCAACATTCATAGTGCTGAGTCTTAGTGCACAACTGATTTTTGAGTAGTTTTTCTAAAATCTTAGTAAAAAAAAACCCAGCAAAATAAATGAATAAAATAATGAGGACTTGGCTGACCTGTACATTTGCACTAATACAGCTCCCTCAAAACAATCTTCCTTACAATGCAGAACTTGCAATTTCTACTTGTCCTTCGGGCCTTTGGCTCTCAGGAAGAGTTGCTGGCACCAGACACCCTAGAGCTAGGTGCAGGCTCTAGGCTGGAATCATACAAATTTTAAAGTCCACTCCGCTGTATTTTTCATCCAGATCAACACTGCCACCTTCCACTTAACTGAAGAACGTGCATCTCTTGCTTAAGATCCTCCATCTTGCTTAACTTAAATAAGTGAATGCATACTTGAGCTCTCCTTGTGATTACACCACTGCTGACTTCAGGAGTACAAAAATCTTAGTTTTTCTCCTTCCAACCTTGCTATAAAAAGAAGCCCAGCTCAAGGGTTGTTTTGCCTCTCAGTCTCACCCTGATTATTCAACACAAATTTCGGACCCACTCACTCCTTGTTTGTATCTTACAGTTCTCTAGAAATATTGGAGATTTTCTCTCTCTCTCCACCCACAGCAGAAGAGAGTCACTGAAATTTACCTCATTCATCTCAATATCAGAATGACTCATTTGTGAACATAATTTTTCTCCAGAACAAACTGTGTAAAGAGAAATACTGTTCTCCCAGTATTACTTCTGGATAGAAATGAAAACCAAAAAGGGACTCAAGGACTTGTTCTATAGCCCTGTGACCATAGACATCATAGTTTCCATCATTCTCAGCTCATCCTTCTAAATATTTTCTTTAACTAACTCCTCCCAATCCCAACTCAGCTTAGAACATGCTCCACCCAAACTGAAATGTAGAGCTTGAAAGTTGATTAGCATTCGTAAGACTTTTTTGTTCAATCCTTTGTAAATGCATTGATACCTCCATACCTTAATATTCTTTATCACACTGTAGACCAAGCATCATAATAGGTTTTACTTTGGGATATTATCACAATGTATATCTGTTTGATCTTGTTTTTCCATAAATAAAGCAGTTAAAGAAACTTGCAGAAAAACATTGACTTCATTAACTTTCTCATTCATTGTGCCTCATCCAGGCACATCTGTCTGTACTGTTCCTGAGAGCAGTTAATACTAAAAGGTGATCTGATTGAGCTAGAGCTTAGCACACAAAGCAGATATAAGTAATGCAAAGCTCCTTGAAGTTCACCATCTATCTCAAGTAGCATTCACATCATTAAGCCCAACTTGTTAGAATACCTTGAGGCCAAGTCACATTACACGGATTTTTAAAACTAGCTCAGCAATGCAAGATTCATTGAGCAATACATCAAATTCTCCTTTTTCCATCTGTAAACCAACATGTACACCAAATAATAAATACCTTACATAGTTTTCGCTTCTAACATTTCAAAAAACCTGTGTTAAACACAAACTGACAAATACTATGCTCTCAGAACAAACAGCCGAACTTCTGCATTGATTGCACTACAGATTATCACATGGGTTATAAGAACAGGAAAAAGGTTTTTAAAATGGTAACAAGCACAGCACATGGGAAAAAAGGGTCTTTTTCCTTCATTGCAAGCTTCCAAACCTTCTGTTTCAGCCAGCTGCATTGCTCAGCTTGGGTGTTGAAGTTCTGTTTTTAGACAAAAATGCAGAGATGAAAATCACATCTATTTTTTTCTGTTTTAGCTGATAACTAGGCACAAAGCCTGGTATTCCTCTTTCCTTTACCAGCCTTCTTTTCCCTATTTATGTCTCTGCATTGCACTCTTAAGAGAAGGAAACACTCCTAAAAACTTTAACTAGCACATCAAAGTAACTCCTGCAATTTATTCTAAAATAGATTTCAATAGCTATCTTTTCATCTCAGTAATAGCTTGGCTTAGCTACTTTGCAGAAAGACCAAACAATCAAGCATCCATCTCAACTTCCATAAGTATTGAGATGAACTATCCTTGCATACTTATCAGAAACTGAAATGCTACAAGAGTCATTTAGTCATTCCTCCACTTTTTAAAATGCACGTTTTAATGATCTGCTGCTTGTGTAGGAAGCTCATCCATAGGAAAAAAAAAAATGGAAATTCACGTTAAATCCCAAGTCTTTCTGGTTTCCACCAATTAAAGAACAAAAAAGTCTCTTCAGTAGCTACTATTGCTTATTTCCAGTTTCAGGCATTTATTTTAAAGAAAGTTTATGATTCAAGCTCTCAGCATACTACTCTGCAGAAGAAAACCTTCAGGTATGCACATTAAGCAGATTCCCATCTTGAACCTCTTGCCTCTAATTGAGGTGAAGAGCCAGAAGTCTCCCTCAGGGAAAAGGACATTAGTCTACCTCTCAGTTTCAGCAAGTCTGGAAAAAACCCACAAGATTTAGGAGGTCTGGGAATGCAGTGACAGGAAAGATTAGCAGCAGTGGCAACACTGAGAAAAATAACACAGCAGCCATAGACAGCTGATCCAAGTCAGTATTTCCTTCACAATATAACAGTTTCTCATCAGCTTCTCATTTTAGGATTTGGGATAATTAATATTTACATGTTACATAGTTATATTGCTCAATCCTACTTTTCAACTCCTGTAATTACATACCTGTTTGCTACATTATGTCTTCCTACCTATTTTTCTATCATTCACATAAGTTTTAGAACAACAAGAACAGTTATCTCATAGCACTGCCCCTTTTTTGGGAAGCTATCAAGAAAATGTTGCTATTTGGGAACAGTATCAGCAGTAATTTAACACTGGGGGAAAAAAACAAAACTGAAATAATCAGACCACATCAGTTTCAAGTCACGTAAAAACAGTTTCACTTCAGCTCAATTCTCCAAGCAAACAAAGCAGAAAAACACTTTCTACGTACACTTAACATAAAGCATCCCAAAGTGCCACCCCAAGCAAGGTACTGTTAACTATACAATTAATTTCAAAAAGTATTGTGATTTTAAGGAGTGCAAGAAGGGAATGATTAGTGAGGAACTTGGAATCCAATTTAAAAGTGATGAAATAAATAGTAGATGACCACCACCAGAATACACACCTCCTTCAGAAGCAGTGACAAAAGATCTGCATATGAAACCATGACTGAAGCTAAGCCCCTTATTTTTGTAGGGTTGGAAAATGGGTTGCCACAGTTGGCAACTGCAGTGACTGCTTTGTAATAATCACCAACCATTCACTGTTTACTTACATTTCACTTTGTCCTCCTAAATTAATGAACGCATTTAATATTAAACAAAGAAGCCACACACAAAACCATCAACTACAAAACTTTTATTTTTTCAACTATCACTAAGGGCTAACAGCAGTCATCTGCATCCACTCTTCCGGATAGCACAGATTATTCTTGTTCTTTATGTTATCCTCTCTAGGAAGAATGGGAAGTTAGGAAATCAATGTTTTGTACTCTGCAAAACAGAACAAGTTTAATCAAGCCTTACCAGTTTATGCTTTCTTACATTATCAAGTCCTAGTAGTCCTACTTGGTAAATACTTTGCTATGAATTCACAACATATAATTATTTCAGCATGAATCATGGCCTAGAACTTTGTGTAAACATCCCTGATGTTTCATGTCAGCATTCTGTACTTATGACTCTTAAGCTGACAAGCATATGTTTTCAGACAGGATTAGAGACAAAGTATAGATAGATGCAGCCCGTACCTAGCTTATACCAGTATTAGTGAATGCAGTACCTAAGAAAAATAAATATCAGGGTTTAGCTAGGAAGGAGCATGCCTCAGAGAATCAAAACAGATACAGACATCTCAAGAGGATCTGTATCTCAGCCACCAAAACCTGGAAGACCATCTGTACCTACAGCTAGCCAACTACTTCAAGTGACACTAAAAACTACAACCAAACTCAAGGCAAACTTGGCTGTACTTCCGCATCTTCTTGCTCTATGGTCAAATGCAGAAATGCTCTGAGGTAGTGATTAGCCAAAGCAGCACGGTCACAGCCTTAGCAGCAAAAGGGGAAACAGAAGCAGGAGGGTGCTCACACCATACACGTGGTATGTAATGACAGGCTCAGAAGAAAAGTGTTTACAGTTAACAGTGAGTAACAGGGAACACAGTTCAAGATAACCATGATGTTGAACCCAGGTAGTTTTGACTCGAAAAAGCAGACAGGTTTCTCCCTTGTAGCTCTGCTGACTTCAGAGGCTACACTCAACTGTCCACTGGGCTCCATCACCTTTCAGATCCCCAGTTCAACTTCTGTCCCCTACAGCCCAGGCAAACATCTGGATTTTTTTCTTCCCCCCCACCTTCAAGCACAAAAACCATTAACTCTGTAATACAAAAGTCAGCAACTGTTTTGATGATCACACGAAGAAATATTCTTTTAATAAGCAGACATTACTCAAAGTTCTCATCATCCCTGTGAACAGGTGGCAGCAGGTAACAGTCTCAGCGATTCGATTCAGCTCAGTTCTTTTTTTATTCCCCTTAAGACTTCCCAGCAGCAGTTCAGCAATATTTGAGAGAAAGGGGACAATTTCCAGAACGCTACACTTTGAATCTGTTTTAAGATGAAAAACTGCATGGAAGTTTAGAAAATGAAAAATATCAAGCTGGCCTCGCAGATCCATAATTGAATGCCCCACAATGGCACAAGTTGGACAAGTCAGCCATAAATTCTTTTACACCTTAGACTTTCAAGCAGCAGAACGTAGACTTGGGAGATATTTTCTTGTTTCAGCTATCTATCATGCAGTTAAAATTTGCATTAGTTAGCATGTCTAATGCCAGACAAGATTCAGTCCAGTGGGACAATAAATTGATGCTACTCTGAAACTTCAAAGTGAGCACAGAATCAACATTATATCATGCATGTTACCAAACACTTTCCTTACTAAATCCAGAGCTTTCAGCACTGCCATCAGCTACCACAATGAGCACATAATCAGCTGACAGAGCTCACAGAACAGCAGTCCTGGGGTGCAAAATAAAACATTAATAGACAACCAAAGATTTATGAAAACTAATGTCAAAGTGTCATGCCAAATGTTGTCTTCATTTCTCCTTTCCCTGCTTCTGTACCTTCAGGTGCCACATTGAATTCTTGAGACTTTTTTTTCCCCATTTCCTCACTGCCCAGCCTTTCCAGAGAAGTAAACCGCACCTTACTGTACTTACACCGTTCGTTATGTCAGGAACCTTGTATCAACAGTCAGAAAAAAACATCTACTTCCACTGCTGACACTAATGACATACAACAATATTTCAATACTGATTTTCCTGACAGCCCTAAATAATGCTGTCCTGCTAATAACACTCATGAGATAAGGCTAAATGCATCTTCTTTAGGATAACAGTTACAGTGATCACCACTGCCACCAGATCTACCTCTTCCTTTTACGTAGAGCTTTTATTACAATCACAGAATCATCGAGGTTGGAAATGATCTCTTGAGACTGCATAGTTCAACTCCAATATACATCTGCTTACACAGATAGAAGTAGCAAAGACATTGATAAAAGGAAGTCTGAAATTTAGAATTTTTATAATAGAAAATGAGAATAAGAAAGTTTCATTAAACACCTGGTGCACTGACACTGCTTGCTGACAATCTGTAAAAACGTCAATAAAGTGTCATAACCACCTGAAGTACAAATGGCTCCAGTTCTCCCTCTACCCCTGATGAATTGCATTCTGCAGAAACAGAGGACTGGTCCCACAGAAGCTTTGTAAATTTCACATTAAACCTCATTCCAAATCTATGGACCACCTGGGTCCCATTTCAGAAGATGCTTAATGACCACCCCTCACGTTGACATGTTCTACTAACCAGGCAGAAAGAGTTATGGCCATACTGGTTCCAAGTCATTAACTAATTCAAATCCTATTCAAGCTAAGGAGAACTAAGTCATTGAACTTCAGAAAGATCAGTATTAGAGCTATAATGAGTGGAGAAGAGCAGAGTGAAACTCCCAAGACAGAATACAGTTCTGCCCCCTTGCATGACAAAAATCTTCCAGATATTGTCATCTTCGAGTATTTATGTATAATAGCACAGAGTTAAAGCCATTGCCAGCAATCATTCTGTTACATGCAGCAACGTAATGTCTCAAAGAGCCCCTTTTAAAATCTTTGAAACATATTCCACAGTAATTTTTTGTACAGCAAACATGAAAATTAATTTAAAAAAACTGATCCAAACCAAAAAGTGACAAAAAGGTTTCAGTAGTAATGGATTGCACTCCATTGGTTTCTGAAAAGAGGTGGGTAGACCTTAAATGAAAGTACAGACAGAAAAAGGTTTATGCTAGCAGTAATCAGCCATTTGGTCTAACGCTCTGTTGAGAATCAGGGATGTTAGAAATTTAAACATGAACAGCTCTAAAAGAGGAAGCTTTGTCCTATAGAGTTACAAGCCTAAATCTTACTCCCATCACAGTTCAACTTCCGCGAGCACGATGGAGCCAGGCTCAGCGTAACACTCCAACCATGACATCAGGAGTCCACAGTACACTCACATCCTCTACCACATACTTGCACTCCAACATTTTTAATCATTATCTGTGTCTAATTTGTTTTTATGATTTCAGGACACTGTAACAGTAGATTAACATTTGATTGTTCAAAATAAATAAAAAGAGCAGTGCAATAATTTTATAAACACTACAAATATTGAGGGAGCCAAAGATGTCCTTCAGTGCATCCACTCTCCAGTAGAAACGCCACTGAAAGGTCAAGCAGAGCACGGAGCCTGTCCTTGACACTGCAATTACAGTCACTGCCAGAGCCCCCTCAGCTCAAGCACTTTGGGGTACAAGTGAGACTGCTCTTCTGATACACAACTTGCTCAGCTTTGGTCAATAAATGTCAAGTCAAAATATCTGGAAATGCTTCAAAAGTTAGCATTACAGGCTCTGAAGTAAGAGAAAGGAAGAGGCAAACTGTATGCTCTGTGAATGCATCCTGCTTTCTGAAAAGTATACAGGTCATGGCAATTAACTGCCAACTTCACACCAGTAAACTAAACACAGAGCAGGAGATAGCCTATAGATCCATGATGCACAAACTACTCTGAACAGACTGTATATCACTAAAACATGCAAATTGTTTACTTCTCACCACTCCACCCCAAGCTTCGAATCCCAGGAGATCTGAAAACACAAAGCTCTCAGCTCTCAAAAAAAATATGCTATTACAGTTGGCCTAAAAGAAACTATAAATGGGAAATTAATTTAAGGATCCAATTGTACAAACCTTTTTGTTTGGGCCAGTCATTAATCAGATGAGTAGGCACACTGTCATATTCATAGGATTCTATGAGAACTATGAGAAATCACAACTTCAAAAGGCACATAAGGGTCTTTGATTAATTACACTTTTTTTACTGACAGTTGCTCCAGTATAAAAAACTGATGCCTTTCAAAGTACTCATTCATCAGCACGATAGCTCTTTCATCCTCCTATCCCTCACATACTTTCTCTAGTAAAGTGAATAGTACACCTTTCATTTAAATAATTCTCCTCCAAAGAACTGCAAAGAAGCAGAGTGAGGCATAGTGCCTTTAGTACATTTACAACACAAGTAAAACTCCCTTAATAGACCATGCATTGCAGTAGACAAATACAACAGATTGTCAAAGCAGTTTCTCTTCAAAGGAGCAGTAAAAGTCCATTTAGCTCCACCTGTTACACATACACAGTCATTCAATAGGGCCACTAAGGAACCTCCTGGTGAAGTGAAGATCCTCAGAAGGAACAAGTTGCATCTGTTATCGATCAGTAAATGGACTCTTAATAGAGGGAAGAGGGTTCATCTAAGATTACCAGCCTGCTACACATCAGAAATTACATTTCTAGCATCCAGTCATAGATGGTACAACAAGGAGTATATAAAACTGTATCAGCCAACCCTCTGCAAACACCAAAGGTGCACTGAACAACATGACAGAAGTCTCACCATCAGCCACAAGGATTACTGTGCTCCAAGTTAAGCACCGCTTAAGTGCTCTTCTGATTGAAGCTAAATACAAGTTAATATTGTGACCACTCAGCACCCGCAGCCTCCTAGTTCCCTCCTGATATGTGACTTTATTCTACAAAATTAAATAAAATTGCTTCAATTTCACAGAAGTTTCACACGCTCAGAACTGGATTAATGTCACTGGGGAAAAAATTCACAAAGCAAGTATTTCACACAGACCTATGATTCAGTAACATTCAGCTTGGCACCACTTTGAAAGCACGCTCCTCCAAGCGTACCGCTTCACAAACAAATAATTTCTTGAATAGAACAGCCTTTTAAGCAGCCAGGGAAGCAAATCTTCTACTGTAGTCAACAGACAGGGCAGACTTGCTCAGAAAATCTGCCTGAAGCTGACAGGTTTTTGGTATCAGCCACTCTCTAATTCACGCTCCCTTTTATCAGATTTCTCAAAGGTACAAACGCACAGAAGCGTTTCATCTTATTCAACAGGTATCTGCTTCTATATGGTTTACTAAAGTAACTCCAAATGCAGAAACACCAAGAGCACTTCATTTAGGCAAACCATTGGACTGCCTCACGCAGGATGAGCTTGATGAAAACACCAACACAGGTAACAGCCGCGTTATCTGGTCACTGGCTCAAGTTGGAGGAAACTGTCAAACCAGATTAATCACCAATATGTTTATAATAAGTAGTACCATGCCACATCCCTATTTTCACATAGCTGCATCTACACATTTTCATTTCTTTTCAGAAGAAATCCCACGCTAAAACTCCAGCTGAATAAGAGGCTCAGATAGTTCTGTTGGCACTGATGCAAGGAACATAGAATACATTCTCATAGCCTTTGCCCTGAAGACCAGAGCCAGCATTTACACCAGTTGCACGACTACCTCCATACAAGCTGAAGAAACCCTCTCAAGTTCAGATAACTCAATTGTTATGAACAGAACATTCCTAGAGTTCTCTCTTGAAAAGAAAAAAACAGGAATACTCTAAGATTAGCCGCAACACTGAGTTTGGAAATCTGTTGTGCTGTGATTTTCCCAATCTGCATACTTACCAGCAGGATGATGACACTCCCCGGCCTAATGACCAAGACAACAATTTATCCAAACTTAGTTCTCTTTTTTAATTCAGTGTTTTCAGTCGGATAGGGTTGATGCATACTTCTCCAATCAAACCAGAACTAGAACAATTCCATCAGTGAGGATCCTTCAGAGGTCCCTTCTCAGCATGTGAAACCTCTCTGCTCAGCTCTCCCCCACATTTTGCCAGCCAGGACAAATTCTGAGCAGTATTACAAGCAACCATCGAGCTTCTACTGACAGCCACATAAGTGCAGTATATCTGGGGGGAAAAGCAGCTGCAAAAACAATGACCTGTAACAGGAAGGGTAAAATGATTTGTTCCCGTAACAGAACTAGGCTCCATTCTACTCCTAGCACACTCAAATCATGCAGAGCACATTTTTTCCCCCTGTAAGAATGATGGATGTATGATGTGGTAAGAACTGTTTTCTTCTGCTCTAGCTGCATTTTATTTCTTACCTCACACAACACTTTGTCTGTGAGAGATGGATAAATATTTGACATTGCATGATTCCCAATGCTCCCTTCAGTACAAAAAAGTTTGTTTTTTTAACTACTAAATGTTTTGCTTTCCTGTAATTAGATTAATGACAGGTTGTTGGGTTTTTTCTTGCTTTTGTACTCTCTGTAATTACAAAACAAATTACACAATTTCACAGACCTCTAAAAATCCTCTGACATTATTTCACTGACTCTGCCAGATAGGATTTGAATAAGAACAGGATCAGGGCTAATGAAGTCAGCACTAAAACTGTCATATAATCTTCCTGAATACATAAGAATTTCAGTGTGAAGTAAAAATAAGTCAATTTTATGGCTGCTTCCTGACACGTGTAGAAATATAGAAGATGACAAAGTAGAAAACACCAATAATTATGAAAATGTCAAAGGTATGATGTAAATTATGTGAAAAAGACAGTAAGAAACTAACATAATGAAAAAACAGACTTTGGGTTTTATTACTGGCCAGGTTTGTACAGTTTACTTAAAGGCACCTATAAGGACAAAAGGTACTTAATTGGTAATTGGTACCAAGAGTTATGAAGATTTACAGTCTGCTCAAACTGCAATCTGTCATAGGCTACACTTAAGACCAAAGGTCTTCCCCATCTTCCAGGTGATGCAACAAAGAATGAAATCACTTAAATTAAAAAAGAAAAATACTTCAAAGAACAAAACAAACAGTTTTATTCTATTGTTGCTTCAATATAACACATGCCCATGTTTTCACCTCTGCAGAAGGAAGTTTACAGCCTCAGTTTAACAATCTGTTTTTATCTTTCATCCTTCTTTCCCAGCCCCCACCATGTTCCTACAGGTGTCTACTGCATCCACTAGATGACAGCTATTAGCAGAAGCTACGTTCACAGCCCTAGATAGAACAGGAGTCACCTAAGTGCTTGGCAATGGTTTTACTAGAAGTTTAAAGTACTATTACCTACATATATATACACAGGTGTTCTCATGGTAAGTATCACAAGGATTAAAGTCGGAGCAATCCCTGTGGTTTCCCATAACTCTTGGGAAGTGATCCAATTCCCCTCTCCCACTCCTCCACCCCTCAGCTCACTGATTCCATTCCCTCTCATTAGAGAGCAGACTGATGCAAAGTTCTACCTTGCCAGTAAAATCTGTTAGAAATCACATCCCTTCCCTTCCTCCTCCCAGCTTTCTTTTGTTTAAGCAAGGAGACATCTTAAACCTTAACCAGCTGCACAACCTCCAAGGCCATGAGAACAAGGTGAGGATGAGAGACCTACAGGACAGTGAAGGAACACACTTCCAAGCAGTTTTTAACACACACCACACAGTCCTCAATTCTTCTGGTTGAGGCCACAATTAAAGTAAACCCATTGGTTTCCCCACTTGGAACTCACATTTCCACCTTCACCAAACAGTCACACAGGGGCTAGGCTCATCAAGGAACGCAGTGCAATCAATTATTCAATTATGTGTAAAGGAAAATGATTGATGCTCATTCCCCCCTGATGTATTTGAACTTGCTATTAATAAGTAATTAATATTGTGCGCTTGTTCTTCGTCATACTTCCATTGTTGCTTTTAGTCATCTGAGGACAACATTAAGATTATTTTTCTTCCTGAAATGGTTTTAGGCATTACCCTGGAATTAACTGTCTCTAAAAAAGTAGGCATTAAAAAATCATTTAACAGCTGGATACAACATCTGTCTTTCCCAGGTCATTAGTACTTAAGAGCAGTTAATTTATGAGACTACAAGGTAATGGGGAGACTTCCAATTAAAAGAATCGCTCCTGGTTCTAGTTTTTCTTCACCTTGTTTGTTGAATTTTGCAATAAAAGGTGTTTTTCATTTTAAATAGAAGTAATGCCAAATGGAATGAGCCATCAGCTTCTCAATATTCCAGTAATTCAGTGAAGTCATGAGTCATTTTTCTTAGATCTCCATTTCAAGAAACTGTGATTTCATGTAGCACTTTCACATCTCAGATTCAAGGTTGCAAAGCTTAAACTAACTCAGAAAGCAAGTAAAAGTAAATAACAAACAGTAAAGACAACTGCATGTCATGCAGTATATAGACAACTTCTTAAATTCTGTAACTTCAGGCAGCCTCAATCTTCTGCACACGTGAGGCAGGCAGTGCTCAGTCACTAACACTGCTATCCTTGCTCTGGGCACTGGGCAGTCTGTGAAGCAACAGCCGTCTTACAAGCAAGGCTCATCATGGTTGTCTGTTCAGTCTTCATATGAATTTAATGTTTCTACTTTCAAAAATATAAACATTCCCCCATTTAAAAAAATATAATTAAAATCTGGAAACAGCCTGAAAAGGGCAATTTAAGAATATAAGCAAGGTAACAATTATTTTGAAACAGTCCAATTATATACTCAAAAGGACAACAGTTCCAACTTCCACTGAAGCACTTCTTAAACAGCTCTCTTGTCGAGCTCTGATTGCCACACTACTGTTTAAATTCACTCCTTAACAAAAGTGAGAGCTTCAAATCTTTTTAATTTCATGGTTTGAAATCAAAGCCTACAAAAAACTTTTTCCTTATTACCATTTGTAATTAATCTGATTTCTGCCCATACCTCTTACAGGTATACCAGTGTTTACATTATGAATAAATATTTTTATAACAAGCCAAGACCAATCTAAAAATGAAGGATGCAAGAAAGATATAGGAGGACCTGAGCATGAACAAAAACACAGTTTATAAGACCTGTCAGAGTTAATTCTGCAGAAAAAGAAGATCAAAATCTAACTTACACACTCAAAAAAAAAGACACTTTTAGAGTGCCAGACACATAAGGTATAATTGATTAAAATTAACACCAGGGTGTTGAGGAGTTGGCAATGATGATAGTGCCTTCAGTTCATTCTCCAATAAAACTTGCACTTCAAATGGCCACAAGTAGAGTGAACCACCTCCCACTCGGGTTTCAGCACACAACTATGACCTGCATCTGTTCTGAATTATGACTATAACTTATGCTTATTTTACCATTACTCAAAGTCAAGCCTTTGCTGTATCGGTGTACTGTTACAGCAGCATTGACAAAGCTGGACAGCCCTCATACAGCACTGGCAGTTTTTATGACTCTCAATAATAGCTATTGTTCACATAATAAACTGTAATCATAAATAAATCTATTCCAGGGGTTACAGAAATACAGCAATACTAGAATGAGAAACAAACCAACAGAACATCCAGACTGTGCAGCTAGACCACAAAAAAACTGATCCACAACTTCAGCAAAGAAGCTTCAATTCCAGTTTTCTAACCACTGGCAAGCTCTGAAGAGTCAGGTTTGGCTTCAGCATCAATCCTTCTGAACCAGCTGCAACTTATCATATTATAATCCCAACTTTAATTGCTCAATCCTCCCTTTCAGTGAACATTTCATTGTGTTAAACGAGTTACTGGTCTGTGCCTTCCCACTCTTTCACATTCTCTCAAGTCTCTCTCTTAACATTACATGCTTTTTCCACATTAAATAAATTGTATCCAGCACTCCTAACATTTTTGAAATGCAAACACTTAACGTGCATCGTAGGCTGCTTATAACTCCAAATATACTTCAAACAGGCCAACATTCATTTCGTAGTCTCTACAGGGGGAGGAAGAAATTTGAATAAGAAGTTAAAAAGACTTAACATGGGATGTTTAAACTTACACAGTTAAGCTGTATAGCTCTGAATTTATTTTTTAATGAAAACACTAAAAAACCTCAAGTGCTGGCCTTGTAGCATGCTGACCTTGAAAACATCACAGCCAGTTTCTACGAACTAGAGCTTGCAGTGGTATCATACAGTGGTACAAAGAACATCCTACACTTGAAGGTGGTGAGGTACTGGAGCAGGTTACCTAGTGTTGTGGCTGATGCTCCATCTCTGGAGGCTTCCAATGTAAGGCTGAATAAGGCTCTGAGCAACCTGATTGCAGGGGTGTTAGACTAGATGACCCTCAGAGGTCCCCTCCAATTCTAAGGATTATATGAATACAATATCAATGTTACATATTTATTGAAGAATGAATATAGCGAAATAAAAGTTGGACTAAGATGTATAAAGAAATATAAAATATGCAAGAAGTTAAAAGAACTTCTACTATGACTCCAATCTTATCTCTATCTTTCTGCCCTTAAGCTGCAAAGTAGTACATAGATTCTTTCAATGCCTGTAGAGAAAAGAACAAAAATAGTGCACTGATTAAGAAATATTAAGCCACATGTACAACTCAAAAATGAAGCAGAATTGTAATTTTTTTTATATTTCATTGAGAAATTCTTTGTGAAATCTGCATTTTTTTTTTCAATCTAAGGATCCACTCATAACATTCAAACTGTTCAGTGTAACAAGTGTGCATGTGTGTATGAGTAAACAACTACATCCAAAAAACACCTTCAACTCTAGACTATTAAACACACCCCCAACAGAAAACTTAATATTCTACTATTCTGTGAAGCTGATATATTATTCCCATTTTAGCTGTGTTGTTGTGAAGAGAAATTCAAATCTCTCCAACATCATCAAGAGAGCACCACCTCACAAATCCAGGGGCCAAGGTGCTACATCCACACCACTGGAGAACCTCTAGCATTGCACCAAATCCTCAGGCAGAAGCTCAACTGGAACATCACTCAGTACATTCACAAAGTAAAAACACTGAGGAAAAGTACTTCTTTGTGCTATTCCTTTCACCCATTTAACAAAGATTCAAAATGGACAAGTTTCATTTACCATCGGGTTATAAGTGGCCACACTAGCGATCACAAATAACTATCATTACTTCATAAAAATTGAATTTCTAGCTTTAAAAGCTGCTGTATTTTGAAATTCTGCTACAGCATAGGCAGCATGTTGAGCAATATCATGAGATTCAAATAGTACACAGACCACATTCTCACATCGTTGTACAGTGGTACTTGTCTCTTATTTGCACATGTCCATTGCTTGTGGCTAGAACACAATACATTTTTGTCTAGAAAGATCATTTTCTTCTGCAATATACTTGGACCATCTCTTAAAATTCAGTGGAATTCTATCTTCCCTCCGAGATAATATTGTGCCCCGAAGACTCTCCACTAAAAACCACACCATTTGCTACCTGTCAGGTGGCTGAAGGCACTCACTCAAGCAGCCGGCAACTGGAGAGGATTATAGCTCACAAATGCTGCCAGTATCAGTAAGACAGCAAGTAGCAGACAGTTCATTTTACAAAAACTTAATGGACTGTATGGCCCTGGCTGCTTAATACAAGCACTGTCAAGGCATCTAAGTAAAAAGTCTCAGCTGTCACTACTGACAAGCTGAGCAGAATTATTTGTCACACTAGACTAGATAAGAGACCAGTAGTGTGGTGTATGGTGAGATCCCCATACATCTCCACACTGCAGTCTCAGACAGCAGGCATATGGTTTCTTCCAATGCACTGGCAGCATAATGTAATCTCACAAGCAGTATGGCCAGAGCATTATTCTTTAGCCTCCATATTTTAACTAAATTATCCTCCTTTGGGCTCAGCTTTACATGTTGTAATTAAAGTGCTCTCTGATTTCCCCTTCATTTTTTTCAGAAAAGACAGCATGAATAATCTCCTGATCATTAGCTAGTGTAATCTGTGTCATCAGTGTCAAATTGTATCAGCTGAAGCACTAACCTGGTGCATCTGTCCTACAATACAAATGCCTTCATTTCAATATTTTTTTTTCCTAACCCCATCAAAAAGTCTATCACTCATCTTTCAGTAAATATACACTAAGTCAAGAAAGACATCTAAGAAGTTAATTCTTTCTCCACTGCTTACATTCCAGAGCTCTCATTAGGCTGGACCTGGATGCAATCTATGTTATGGTATATACCATCTTCCTCCACAAAGCATTATGACCTTGGAGTTCTACTATTCCTCATAAAACAAATGAATGCTTTTCACTTATGGCATTCACTCTGCACAGCCACACCGATACTTAACATCTATGCAAACTGCGGAAAACACATCTGACAGATCAGATCAGAAGAGTTCTGCAAAATCAACAGCGCAGTGCAAGTCTGAAGTGTCAGATCCCCTCCCTTCAGTCAGTACAAAAACAATTTCTTACACAAAGTTGTCAGGAAAGGATCTTAAGGAGTGGAAAGAATGGCAAGAAATGGAAGTAATAATATAGACTGAGTCAAGTTATATGGGGTTGTCAGACAAAGATAAGGAGTAAAAAACTGTGTAAGTAACAAGAAATAAGCAGATTGAGGCAAAGTATCTATGCTACACAAGAGGCGGTGTTGCATGCTTGCTGCTCCCTCTTGTTTTGCATCTGGGCTCCTCTCTAAACCACCAGGAACAAACTAGTACCACCTTGGTGCAGCCCTTCAAACACTACAAGGTAATGACTAGATTTAATACAATACGTACTTCAGTACTTTAGTTTCTAGAAAACAAAATGTCCATGATACCCAAATTGCAATTCTTTCCAACACTGCTTTCCACACAAGAACAAATAGCTCTCTTCTTGAGAAGTTCTCTCTCAGAGAAGCACTAAAAGCTACAGTTATTGAGATGTTAGCAGGGAAGCAGAGCCCAAGTGAATGAATTCAACTTCAGTCATCATTATTGTCTATGTGACATTTGTTGAATTTATGAGTGTAAGATGCTCCAGTTAAAATTAAAAAACAGGAAATCCCAGCACATCTAGTTTCTCAAAGACCTTCTCCACTTCTGAGCAGCCAGCCGATATTTCTGTGCTATTTCCCACTCACTGTAGGCAAGTAACAAACTTATCAGTCTGTCCACAGTAGTAGATCTACATGTCAGAGAGATGAGGCCTGAAGAAACAATTACTGAGCAGTGCTCTTCCACACACATATACATCTGTAGAAGCAGAACACAAATCTTCTGCACAAAAAAACTCACATGCCTCATCACTGGAGCTGAGACAGTCATTCTACATGACTGAAATCCATTCATGAATGTAGGCTGTACACAGATTAAACCCCATCTAACTCTGCAAAGTAAAGCAGCACACACACAAGCTTTGCCCAGAGCCCATTCTGCCTCCGAGCTGATCCAGCAGAACACGGTCTTGACATGATGCATGCAATGGCAGCAGCATTTCAGCAAAGCACTGCTGGAGATGCACAGCACTCCAGAAGAGAAGCTCACATACTATGACCACGTAGCAGCAGTAACAAAGTCTAAAGCTACGGGGATAATGCACTGAATTGCAATATCACAAAATCAGTATCACGTCTTTGCAGAATCAAGGCTGGGGAGTAGAAGATGAAGCAGCTAATGAATAAAAATTAGAATGAATACGACGAATGAGCGCTTACAATAAAGGCAGATGCTTGCTAATTCACACTATTGAAAGTATTCAAGAAGTGAACAGCTGACCTACTTAATGAGCATTCAAAGGATTCAAAAATACCAGCAGATACAGCATGAAATTTCATCAACATCCCCCTGAAAAAAAGCTCTGTTACTGTACAAACAGCAAATAACACTTGTGAATGCAGTTAATCAGATGTGAGAGAACTGCAAGAGAAAACCTCAGAAATAAATGCAAGTGTTCTGAAAGGAAAGTGCATCACTATAATTCGAGGTTTAGAAAAGACCTATGCTACAATTCACTGATGAACATGAACTCCTCCCAACCAATCTGGCCAATCAGTTAACAACACAGCAGCACCCTTCCCAGGATATCATTAACTCAATCTAACAGACCAAGAAACAAGGACATTACAACATCCTAATTACACAAATGCATAACAACAAACAGACAAAAGATAATCACATAACTCAACAGGAGAAAAGGAAAGTTAAACCACCAGCAGTTTAACCAAAGCCAAAGTAATTAAGTGTAAAGTTACAAGTAAGACATTAAGTCAACTTCTAAATGTTAACACAAGCTTATATTTTTGTCTTCCACATGACACGGACCAGAAAGCATACTTTGAGTAAATATCTTCCATCAAGAATCAATGCACCTTTCTGAACTTCCCGGTTTATTCCATTTTCTCTCTTCTCCAAAAGCTTTGAAGTGCTGATTTCGAGGCATCTATCCAGATCCACTTAGTCAGCTTGCACTGCAAGATTTCAAGAACTATGTATGCTGGCTCAAGTGAAGTGCAACATACTGACTGCATCATAAAAACTGTAAGACTGACACTCACGGTTGTAACAATTCATCTAGATAGCACTGCAATATATCTTCACTTCTCTGTGTAAAATAAGAAGGTCTAAACATTAAAATTTGCTGCAAACCAATGAAACAGCTCTACAATTCCATTCATGCAGTAAAAGGAGAACATTTAACCTCAGTAGCCTTCATCCCATGTCACAAGGCTTCACCGGCTCTTTTGGAGGCAACAAACGACAAAGGCTCTTTCAACCAGGAGATAATACAATATTTCAGCAGGGTCACTTACACAGCTGCATTACTTCAACCTAAAGACCCCTGTCACTGACTCTGCTCAGCCTGACACCAGCAAAAGGCAAGTAAGCCCACAACTCCTCCAGAGTGAGTTTTCCCCTCACTGCTTGCCTGGAACTGGTGAGCAGCACTGGGGAAAGATGTAAGCAGAGCACATTGCTGTGATCATTCTTCTCCCCCATAGCCCACATCTTACAAATCCATACTTATTACAGCTTCAGGAAATGAGAGAAACTAGAAAGGCTTTCCCAGCAAATAAGGAAGCAGTGACTAAAGCAGGTAATTTCTTTTACCTCTCAATTTTTTTATTTTTTTATTTTTTTAGTAATTTCCAAGCATTAATCAGCTATCTACTCCCTTTAAGTTCTCCCCTGCAATGAAAAGAAACCCCCAGAAAGAAATTTCTTACGCTGGCTCCTGGCGGGACCAAATCAATACATTTTAGCCCATTTCTTTTTAATAAATGCAATGATTTTTAATCAAATTTGTTCAGAGGACAGAAAATTAGTTAAAGAAGAGAAGTAAATGAAACATTAAATTAAGGTATCTTTGGGAATTGAAAATGTAATTTTATGTTATTATCAGTGATATATTATGAATAAAGAATATGCAAAATGCAATTAATATGCAGCATAATATGAACAGCATTTGAGAAAAATGAATTTGATATGTAGGACAGAAAGGTCACAAATTCTTAAAGCCAATTCAATTTGCTTTGCTCTGTTCAATTTCCTCATGGGCTCCTGCTTAAATATTTCCAGGTACAGGGAAGAGTCGCTACTAAGTTCTGACATGCTTTAAGGTGACTACAGTTCACGACAAGCAACCCAGTACATTCCCTATGGAAAGTGAGACAACTCCTGGAAGCTTGTTTTCAGTTAAATAGAAAGCTTCTTCCCACATGAAGCAACACAGAAAGCAAAACATAGGTCAACAGTTCATAAGAATACATCAAACCTTATAACCATGCTACCAATTATGAAAGTAAAAAAAGGGTTTCTTGAAAGTTAATTATAAATTCAGTTCATTGAAAATTACTATTCATAATCACTAACCAGTGTATAAAGTTGTGATTTCCTAATCCATTCACGGTTCCCTGTAGGGATATTCTGGAGGGGAAAGACAGGAAGTAGGATGCAGTTCGATCAGCAGTACCTTTCACTTGTAAGGTATTATCACAGGGTACCCTTAACAGATTCTTTGAGCACATTAGAGCTCAGATTAAAACTGTATTCACAAAGTCCTGGTTTTGTAAGGCAAATACAGCCAGAAAGAGTCCACTAGCATTATCAATCTCAGTCATAATTATGATGATCAACACTACACACGTGTTAAGATTTCAGCTTTTTCTGTTAAAAAAAAGTCAAAGTTACTTTAGAGCATCCATGAAACCAGCAATTATTTCATCACTTTCCCATAGGCATTCATTTCATCCTTTCAGTCTAATTGCAGCTTCATAATTATCTTCTTATTCCAACCTGTGTAACCTATTGACACCTCACTTCTAATAACCAGTGTTTTGTGCTTCTACAAAAGGAAAAATGTACATTTTAACAAACAGCATTCACAGAGGGCAACTGCAATCATCCCAGCCAACCTTACGGTTTGCACAGACAAATGAATTTAAGTCCATAATTTCTGCATCAAGCTCACAAATGTCCAGGTGAGTTGGACCACATCTTTTAGAGGCATACCTTGATTTATTAGTTAAACAGTAATGCCACTGATTGTTTGTTTTGAATTTCTCTGTAGCTACAATTCACAGACTCACTACAGCAGTGAACTAAGCTTCCATACATTTAACACAGGTGTCATATTTCTAAACTGAATCCTAAGGTTCAAACATGTAGTAGATTCAATTTCAAGAGATGATTGCTACTTTCAATCAGTCCTTGGACCTGATATCAAAATCAAATTTCCCCTTTTATGCAACAGGAAACACCACCAGAAGCTTAGAGCTTTCAACCAAGATCTCTATCACCAGCCAGTTTATCTGCAAATAAAAAAAACATAGCAAAACCAGGAAATGCTGAATTCCTACTACCAGAAGTGTACATGGAGAACACTCCTCAAAGTGTTATTGCAGCCTAGAGATCAATTATTCTGCATTTAAGCTTGTCAAGTTATAACATCACACCTCATGCACTGAACTTCTCAACCTATCTACATCAAAGATAAGAATTTCAAGAGTTTCCTTTGTTTCATGAAGTATGGTTTTGTAATTTACACACTTCAGGGGTCAGTTATATGACACAAGCATTAAATACTAGCAATGCAGTTTTAAAATCCCAAGTGCTATAATTTGTCTTTATTTTAAGATACAAAGCCAGCTGTATATTATGAAATTAAACTTCTGAGACCATACTTACGCCACACAATTGAACAGCCGAGAACCAAAAGCTCTAATACTTACAGATCTATCACTGCTTGGCAGTGACCAAGGTGATGCTGGCCTCATACTTATGTAATGAGTATTGCTTAAGTGGTTCAATGACTCCTAAGTACAGAAGCTTTAGGGAATTCTCTTTCTCATCTGTCATGACTCTGATCAGGCTGCCATCTCTCTCATTTTGGATGTTTATGGATCCATGAACTAATTAAGCATCCTCAGACCCATTGCCACACATCTAGACCTGTTCTAGTCTTGCTCATGGTAACAGATGATCTAACCAATGAGGAGAATAAGAAGATATAAAAATGTGAGAACCCATCCAAAGGCTGGAAACAAGAATGACAAAAGGACAGAGGGGCATGGCTGAAGATGGCTTGTTTGGTTTGAAGGAGGCTGAGGGATGACTGCATTGCTGGCCACGCTTCCTCAGGAGGAGGAGCAAATGGAGACATGCTGATCTCTTCTGTCTGGTGAGAAGAAGAAATCACTTAACACTCTGAAAGCTTAGAAAGCAAACTTTAAGTCAGACAGCTTTTATTTTTCAAATCATTTATTTACAGCTTCCCTGTACCCTACCCCTTGCCTCCCTGCTGTGATTACTTGAAGTGATGAAGAAATAAAGCAGTGCAGTAACGCTACACGTAAGAGATAGCAAAATATTTTCACAGACCAAGTTTTGTCTTCAAAATTCATATCCTCATATGATTTGGTAACGTAATAGAAAACAAATCAGCAAATTAAAGATATTTTCCTAAGTGAGGCCCATTTTGACAAGCAATACATCTTTCAGACACTTACTGCTTGCTTTTTTTATTCTTATGTAGAAGGCTATAAAAAAGTGCAGCATATTTTACAGATTAGATGAAGATAAACTCTATTTAGGCTGAATAAGCAGTTAGAACTTTTCCTTAATCCAGCTTTCAGGACTTAAGGTCTAACAGAAAAAAAAATAGCAAACATATTACTGTTTGAGAATAATCTCAAACATGACATATTTACCTTTAACTAATGAAAGCAATATTAATTGGTATTGCATTCACAGTTGAGGTGTGCTGCTGGAATGCAGACAAGCACAGATTATTCACAACAGGACATGCAGTGATTTTGAAATGTTAATTAAAAACAAGGGATATGAACAAGAAGTGGAGAAAAATGAATGTGCTGATTGTGAGAAAAAGAGAAACCTTTTAGAACAAAGCATCCAGAATAACTTTCAGTCAAATTGAAAACATACCATTGGCAGAATAGAGTGAACACCTACAGAAGACTTTCATTACACAGCATGCTGACCATCGGGCCACCTTCCCACAGCACAGCACCTACTGACTCACAGGTTTACTAAGGGCCAACTGCCCTCCAATGGTTATCAGTAAGAGTCATCGGTGGACTGGTGGTTGTGGGAAGGGATATCAGATATTTTTCTCTTCAAGTCAGATAAATCACGTGACTTCCATTAAACTGGAGGAATGAAACTAACATTCACAGCAGTAATAACATAAGATCATTTATCTACCTAGATTTCTAGAAAAGATTCAAAACAATATTTGAACTGCAAATGTAAAGATGCAGGAGATACCAAGTAACAGTTTTCTACTCTTTGCCTCTATTGAATCTGACATACATATGAATTTTGACACAACTTCACATTTTCACCTAATATTCTCAAGCACCTTCTATTGCGATTTCTTTTCTAAAGCTTCACTCAAACCATAAAAAAAACTTAGAAATCAATAGCAAGTGAACCTGACTCTAACGTAGGTTACTGTGAGTTGTAACATCAATTTAATCCCACTGAGATTAATGAAATGCAACAGAAGAAGTAGTGAAAAGCATCAAACTTCTGCGTATATCCTCACACGGAGCTCCATGCAAAAGGGAAGGTGAGTTAAGGTTAAAACTGACTCCCCCATTTTCTACTGTGATATTATACAGACAAGTCTGAAAAAAAAAAAACCTTTTCTTATGTAAAGAAGCAACTTCAGTGCCGTTACACTCCCCAGAATCAGAAATAAAAGGCAGCTAAGCATGGGGAGAGGAGAGCGGTTGCTTATTTTCCCACAAAACAGCAGTTTGCAAGCTCTTTATATAGAGCAGAAAGGTTGTTAATTTAAAATTTTAGACTGCTTTAGAGAGTGTCAAATACTAGAATCATATCACAGCCCAACTGCTTATTCAGCTCTACCACCTAGTTAGCTTTGTTTTACTGATCTCCCTGGAACAGGGCCCTCTTTTTTTTCCTCTCACCTATTATGCAAATCTGAGGGTCGAGGAGGGAAGGCCACATAGTTTTAAGCTGCCTGAACTGTGAGACTGGAGCACATCCACACGAACAGAAAGGTTGACTGAAAGTGACACCAAAATTAATATTAATTCTTTCCTTAACACAGAAAACTTGTTTCAGAATCTGAATTTACTTTTAGTTTTACTGACACAAACTCATTAGGAGACCAACTATGGTGTAGTTGGCACCATAGTATATTCCCCACTGTCACAGAATGCAGTGGATAATTCCATTTGAAATTCATATTGATTTGTTGCAATGTAATGCACTAATGCAATATAACCATCAACAACAGCGGCTGTCCTGAAAAAAAGTCCCTGTAATTAAATACTGCCGATAAAATCCAGCAAGTAATTTTTTAAGACATAAGAATGATCAATTTTTTTTTACATTTTAAAATAAGACAGTTTAAAGCCAGGACCGGAGGATCCCACAGTTATGGCAAATGAAATTAGTCTTCTAGAATCCAAACTAAGGTGGATTCTATTCATATCTAATTTCATCCATTACAATTAATGGATCATAAAAGAATAGTTACTAAATACATTAATGATATTTTAATGCAGTCATGTAAATTATATTGTTATAGGAGCCTTACATACAAATCTGATGGATTATCAAGCGTCGTTGTTCCAGTAGTAATTTCACTATTAACACTATTTCATTTCTAAGAAAATTGTTACAGACTGTTCTTTGTTAAAGACTGTTCTTCACAACCATTTTTGCTTATGCACATTAAACATACAGGTATAAGTATACATATACACAGTAGATCGTATCTGCATCAGTGAAAACAGCAAAGTACCAGAAGTCTAAAAGGTACAAGAAAATACCCAATAACCAATTTTGTTTGATTTCAGAGTAAAGTACTTTACAGAAATCAATTTTCTAAGGGAAAGTTCTGACTGAACTGTAGAATTAAGCTTCACAACAAGACAGCAGATTTATTCTTGCAAGTTAGAGCTCTCACAGTTGTTGAGCATGTAGGATGCCAGTAACTTGATGCAAGGTTTTCAAATGTGTACGGATGCGTAATGGAGACACATTCACTGGGATCAACCAGAGGACCACAGACTCGCGCTTGCAAGATTTCCACATCAAATTTGTTCTACATCTGACCAACTCGTGGCAAAACCACAGTGAGTCTGGGTTTATCTGAGACTCACTGAACAAGCTCTCCCTGGTGCTGTCACGGAACACCTGGAATATTCAGTGTACACAGCTCCATACAGTAATAATCAGCATAGCTGGGCACTGTTGCTTTAAAGCTGTTGTCTGCATCTATAAATCTCTACATTTCCATGCTCCTTATTATATTCTATACATTCTCAACAATACAAAGCAGGTCTCTGGATAACTCAACAAAGAGCATCCTTCTTTCTTTCTCAAGGGGACACGCTTAGGGTATCACCTTCCAGGATCCACTGAAAGCCAGCAAAACCAATCACTACTTTTTAGAAAGCATTTCTATACATTCAAGCACACCTTTTACCATGAACCCTGAGTCAAGCTGCTCCTCAAGAGGAAATGGTCATTACATGTCACAATTTAAGTTTCTGAAATGGAAACAGAAGGGTTGTGACTCCACAGAAACATCACCATCAATTTTATATGGTAAGACATTTACTATTACCTTCTCTAGGAATTTGTGAAACAGACATCATACAGATTAATGTAGAACTAAGTGTTCCCAGCTAAAAAGAATAGCAAATATTTGAAATGTCTAAAGATCACTACTTCCCACCACCCTACTCTGATCAAATCCCAAATGATTAGTCTTGACTGTCATATATACAGGTACACTCATTACACCCACAAATGCTTTAGTGAACCTTAACCTGTCATAAAGCTAAAAGCAAGAACACAACATTATTTGCTTGCTGTTTCAGCTCAGTGGTCATTTTGTGTTTAGCATGCTGGTCCAACGCAGAGCCCAGTTCACGTGACCCTTAATTCTGCAAGCAGGTAAAAGGAATGGTTTCCATTTACAGCACAAACCAATCTCAGCATCACAGGACACTGAAGATGATGTACTGAGGATGAATGTAAGCTAAGCAACTTTAGGGTGTTTTACAATGTTACCTATATTCTAGGTTAATATGAGATTTTTATATTGGTACATTACTGCATCTGGGGCCACTGGAGCTATGCTGCAGCTTCTTTACCAGATTGCAGTATATTTCTTCACAGTTCCTATCTACTTTCAAATTTAAGCAAGCCCAGGGGAATGCAGCCATTCGGTATTTGTGTTGATAGCCTCGCTGCTTTGCTGTCATTTCTCAAGAGAACTTGTTAGGTGTAATACCTCTAAGAAAAGGTTTAAGTAACACTTTGTTCCAAGACCTGAGAAAAATAAAAATAATTTTAATTACATTCGCATTTCAGTATCATGTCATCTTCTTTACTATGACAGCCAACTAGATTTTGTACTGCAACAGATTTTGAAAAAGAAAAAAACTCCCAGCTAGCTCCTTCAGGTAGGAAGGCAGCTTTATTTATTCAGCACTAGGTATCTGAAATGGCTGTCATAAAGAAGCTATAAAAAACATTTGAACAGATATTTCTTAACAAAAAAAAGATGAGAAAAAAATCTGAAGCATAGCTTGAAGACAACTCATAAGAACGTTTCCATTTGTCAAGCTTCACCTGATCCAAAGGTATAGGAAAACATGAATGAAAAATACCGGGGAAGAAAGGTAGTATGCTTCCCACAGAACAAATATTTTTGAAAAGCCAAGAATCCTCTCACAGTTCTTACTGCCAATATATTATTATAAATATTACAGAACCATCAGCAATTTAAACCTGAAATGCCAATGGTTATGTTCCCCATTTTTAGCTCAGTCTCTAATAAGCACTTCAGTTCTACCCACACCCTATCCTATATTTCTACTAGTTGTGTCTCAGCACGTAGGTACTAGGCAGGTTTTTTGTTATATTTGTATAGAGGAGAAAGGAACTAACAGCTAAATGAAGAATTGAGCACAGAAGCAGAAAAACATAGAAGAAAGTGGATTAAATAAGCTTTAGAAGCCTTGAAAGGAAATGGAAAGTACTTATTACTTACATTGTAAAGCGGAAAGAAAAAAGTATATTTTTGTCACTGCACTTTGTTGGTGGGAAAAACATCCTCTTATGTTTTAAAGTAAAAGTTCTAAAGTGATGCACCAGAAAAAAAAAAGTCTTCCAGACAAGTTAAATTGAGCTCATGAAATTATACTTTTGAAATCCCATCCATCATTTTGTGAAAGATTTATCTTACCTGTGTTGACTAAAACAGTGATAGCACTGCCTAGAATAAAGGATCCTATTTACCTCAACGAGTCATACTTCATAAAAATAACAACCAAGATAAAGTGTGTAATAAATGCTCATCAGTTGAGTTAAAGCAAATCAGTGAGGTTTGTAACAACATAGTCAGCAACGTTCAGAGCAGAAGGTTTTAACAGAGCAGGCACAGATTTCAATAAAAGGCACACAGATGGACTCTGAAGACAAAAGGTGAAAACAATACTAATTAACTCTTGAATTTTCCTAAAAAATGGACATGCCTACCCTTAATCTGATCAACCCTATCTTTAAACAACCCATTGAAATGCAAGGCTTTTAAATTCAACTCCATGAAGCACTACATATTAAATATCCTCCTCATAGAAGCTGAAACCTCAGTTACTTCATTACGGCACAATGCCTCCTATTTGTTTCCACAGAAACTATGACAGATATAAAAGAGGAGACCCTGAAGCCTCTCTGGGCAGCCTGTGTCATCAAAAGCTCAATCAAAGGACAGAAAAGCTTCCCAGTTCTTAGAGGAAATCTCTTATGTCGCAGTTTATGTCCACTGCCTCTCCTCCTGATCTCAAGCACCAACAAAAAGAACCTGTCTTCATCTTCCCAGAACTCTTCATTCATGTATTTATGGACATTCAATAGATTCTCCTTTGAGCTTCCTCCTCTCCAGGCTGAGCAGTCCCAGCTCTATGACTCTAACGGGAGAGGTGCTCCAATGCCTGCAACACCTTTGTTAGTCCTATGTAGAGCAGTATCATCCATCACTCTTCTTACAGTAAGATGTCTATTTGCTAGCATGTATACTTCAGAAGAATTTTTAAACCATTTTGTTCTAGCAAATGCTACAAACCCGGTAGCAATTATTTGTTGCTTAAACAAATACTATGATTTCACAGGGAAAAAATAAAATGCATTAGGTCCTGCTAACACTTTTGAGCAATGAAACTATTTCCAAGTTGTTCTTGCTGAAATAATGACTTGAGGAAACTAGTCCAAGATACTCCCCTGCACCCAAGCATACTCTGCAGAGATGAGCATCCTACATGCCTTTCAAATCACTGTTTGACTAAAGACTCCTTCAGAACTCAGAGGTCACACACACATTTCCTTCTGTGCCTTTATTTTGCTGATTAAACATAACAAAACTACTCTATCATTGAGGTAGCTCATGGCATCCTCCTGTACAGTTAGAGGGATTTTCTGATGATTAATTTCCAACCATTAACAACACATTATAGATAGAAGGAACAGAGAACACAATCAATTAAGCAAGTGATTAGCTTTGCCCCATCCAGCTTCTAAAATTAAGTGGCTCAGGCTTGACCAGCATACAACAAGAGAAACTAGTAAGACTTTTTACCTCATTCTTGTTTGAATAGCAAATTATCCAAAACCAACTGATTTGGCCATGAAAAAGAGTTGAAAATTACTAGCATTATCTTGTGGGTAGCTTCTACTTCCTTTTATTTCCTGCTATGAATTCTACTACAACCCTTGAAGCATCTAAACCATCTTGAAGCTTACGAGAATGTTCAGAGGAAACTGTTTAGATAATACTGTTGTGTTTTTCTAAACAGCTAAAAAAGACAGCAGCAGTACAAAGCAGAGTTAGAGCACCAAGTACTGTCAAATAGAAGAGGTTGAGAAACTATTTATTTACTCCAGGAGTGATCTTATGGAAATCTAGAGAATAATACGGTCACTGAAGCAATAAAAGTGCAAGCTGGAAGAGGTGCTGGAATCCAGCCTATCCAAATTAAAGACTCAGATTTTTAAAATAATCTTCTAAAAGTGAAATAGTAAAAAATTAAATTAATATACTCACATATGCTGACTCCACCAAATTGTATATTTCCCCACTTGAGCAGTTCACCCTCCCTTACTTCACCCTTCCTCTTCTGTTGCTTTTTCTGCTTATATGCATACATGCCATCAAATGCCAAGAAGTCATATCCTTGGGGATTAGGAAAGGTCTGCAATTCATCTCACTGATTTATAAAACCCATGAATCCCCAACACCTAGAAACACAGCACCTTCTTTATTAATTTCAATAGGAAAGATATATTTGTATGAAAAGAAGCTGAAAGAATATTCTTGGTTCATGAGCCAAACAAATTACTGTTGTCATCGCAAAGAGTCCAGTTACTAAAAAAAAATAATCAGTTAAATTGAAATTTTAGTACTTAACATTTTAATTTGCAGTGTAAAAAACTGATTCAGAAAGAAATAGCTGTCAGTTCAATTCCCTCTTTCCTTGTTCCTATCTGAAAATGAGTTTACTGGAAAGTTAGCAGTACAGCGCTGTTTGGCACAGTAGACAGGACAGGTTCCCACTGGAATGAATACTCTATGCCTTTGGCTTTTCCTAGCCTCATTTCCTACTTATGTATACTTACACTACTGCTTCTTAGTTTCCTACAGCCCCTTTTTTTTTTATCATTATGTTTGTATTTGATGGAGATCTTAATCTTCCACTGAAGTCAGAATATAATCCAAGGTAATTTTGCTAATCAGTACTGTTTCATCAGTTGCTTGCAGGGACCATACAGCAGATGATAAAAATCTTATGATTGAGACCATAATAAGCAATTCTGATACATGCAATCACCTGGAGCAGAGATTTACAAATGCATAACTATGCATCAGAATATACCCACCTTAACAGAAAAGGTTGAGACAAATTAATGACGGTAGCATTATGAAGCTAAGTACCATTATTATATGCAGAGATTTGCTGGTGGTTAAGTCTGGGCTTCTGTAAATGTGTCTAATCATATTTAGCCCATACCTTGCTAAATATGAAGTGCTCTACATATCTCTTTGCAGCATTGTCCACAAATGCACACCCTTCCAGTTTAGAAATGCTACAGACTTCTACCTAGATTTACCTAAAAATAATTTACTGTATTGGGTGGGGAAATGCATAGAACTGGTAACGCTGAGTTCCATTTCATTTTTCATTTCAAGTTTTCCCCTCACTCTTTGTTTACAGTAACAGTGATAATTAACTACATGAACAACAGTCCTGAACTGTCTAGTTTATTCAGTGAAATTACAATATTGGTTTTCAAACTGAAAGAATTCATTTTCTATCTTTGTACAGGATTCAGATCTCAGGCTGTATTTCAATTTAAATAGAGAAAAAAAGGGAAGGATAAGCAGCCCACTATGGATGACAGATTAGAGATGGCCTTAAGAGAGCCTGATTGTCCAAGTGTTTGTACTACCACATAAATAAAGGAGGGCCAAAGTACAAAGTAAGCATGCTCCTTCATAGCTTCAATTAACACAGTTCAATTTTTTTAGATGAAAAATTTTTACTGATAGTTAACAGTTCAAATTTGTGATAATGTGACTGTCATTCGTGATCTCCCATCTGAAGATCAACATCACCATATTAAAAAAGCACAAGCATCTGACAAACACATACATACTAATGCAAAGAAAGGGCTGCTGTGTAGAGCTGATCAGGCTACCTTACAATCCCAAATGAACGAGGAATGCAAGCATACAGCTCTACAAAGAGCAGATAATACTGTAAATTGATCTAGTTTTCCTTTAAAAAGCCCAATACCTCCCATTATTCCCTAGGAGTTTCAAGCACATAAAAATGACAGCTATATTAATTTCCTTTGCTCATAGCTTTTAATAAGTCTGAGATTAGAAATAGGGATAAACTTGAGAAGCTTTTTAAAATATATTAAAAATAACATGCACTGACATAGACACTGCTGCCCAGCAGATTGCAGAATGTGTGAATCTGTTTAAGAATCCCTTCAGAATTATTCTGACAAAACACTACAAAACAATTTTTACTATATAGCACATACTTTTTAACATAATAGAAACCAGTAAGCTCTTATTACAATTCGGAGATGATGCTTCTTACACAATTGCACTTTACTGTTATGTCTGGTATAAAACATCCAGAAAACACAGAGGAGACCAAAAATTACTCTTAAGAGTAGCACTGTGTTTGTCATTAAAAACCTTTAACTCCTATATGAAGGATCACAAGCTACTCTTCATGTTAATGAGGTTCTCCTTCACAGCAGTTTCAGTAAAACACTCCATACACTTTTGTATGCTATCACAAAACTGAAGTTCAAGCAGAAAATTAAAAAGGCCTCTCCAAAATTGATAGTGAATTAGATATTTCCCAGCATAGAATTTCATTTTAAAAAAATACTGGAGATAATTTCAAACTGATATCCATTCTTATGCTAATACTTTCACACTTAAAGGGCTTATTGATAATACTCATTAGAATCATTTACTCAAGACAGCATCTACACAAAAACAGTTTACTTTCAATATGCTTAAAGGCAGCAATATGTACTTTAATAGCTGTATAACATACACTGAAAGAAAATGGAAAATTATAAATAAAAATTGAGAGAAAGAATGCCATCTACTTGGAATTACACATCCTTTAGAAACACCTAAAAAACAGCTATATATATTATATATGGCTAGTACTGCTGCATGCAACACTTCCCAAGTAATTACTATAAATCACAAATACGCCTATGTAAGAAACTATGAAGCAGAACCATTATGTTACTAGAATTCTCCAGGGTGGTTCCTGTTATGCAACTTTGATATATCCTCACCAGGTGATGGGTAAGCATTTCTAACATTTCATCCTTTCTAAGCACTGAAAAGGTAATGTTATTTAACTGGTACTTAGGTGTTAACAAGAGGTCATAAAATCCAAGGAGCTTACCCTGAGTCACCAGAAAGAAGCGCAGAACCAGAAGTTATTTCCAATGTCCAGACAAGAAATCTGAAAAAGAGAATAACAAAGGGTTTGTGACAAACTTGACACACAGTACTCTGAGAGAAGCAAAATCAATTGTGACATTTTTCATTTATTTGTAAATGCCTCTTCGGCGGTATGCTCACTCAAAACGACAGCTGACTCTTATAGAATAGGGAAGGTGATGGTAAAATAGAGAAGTCCTGACAGTTGCTTTAATGAGATTCTGCATTAGGACCACTCTAACACTTTCCTTCAACAAGGAGTGTGCCCTTCGCTTTCAATCTTCTACTCCCCAATTTGGAAAGCATTAGCACTATGAAAAACTCTACTCGGCCTCCTCTAATCAGCACCACAGGTCTCCTCCCCACGTTCTTCACTGTCTTATTAAAACTTATGCACAGAAACTCTCAAAATTTTAACTACAAATAAGTAGCACAGAGCAAAATTTAACTTCAATTTGTATTGTAGCAAAGGAATTAAGCTCCTGAAACTCATCTTATTCAAAAAAGAAAAGATTTTAAGAAATAGCAAGCACACAGAATATTCCTACCCAGGAATTATGCTACTGGAAGTATTCAACATAGGTACTCCCACATGTTCACATTTTTCATATTGCAAACATAGGATAATTTTTAAGAGGACATGAAACTTGCCCCATAAATACTGCCAGAAAAATCAGAAGCAGGGTAAATTTCAATAATTGTAACCACGTGCAACTCCATATTATTTCAGGAAGAGGCCGTACATCAGAGGACCTAGCACTCAAATGCACTTATTCTGCAACACATCCAGTTTGAACCAATTCATATCCAAGCTTTCCAACAATGACCCCACTTCACAGATGAAATGTGCTGTATAGTACTATATCACACATTATCTTTCAATGGGAGCAGTACTAAATCTCTCATGACAGCCACAGGTAGCACTAGGAGTTCATCCTCTGTTTCCAATGGCATAACAATTATGAGGAAAAAAACCACACTCCCCTATTCTTAACTCTTTTGAATCAGGTAAATAAGTTCAAGACTTCTAGTAGAAAATGAAAAAAAGAGTCGGGTCATCTTCACAAATTCCAAAGCATTATCAAGCACTTCACTTGATAATCTTAGCAGAAGCAGTGCAGTAATCCACACTCAGGAAACACTTTCATTGGACAATTCAGTTGCTTCTAAAAAAGTCCAGAGCTTTTTAGAGTACGGCAGAGATTTCCAAGGAAATCATTTCTGGCACCATCAGCTTGATGACGCAGACTGCTACTTCAAAAAGCTCTGCACAATCCTCATTGGTCTGTGGAGTCTTAAAGAAAAAAGGCTCCACTGCTTGAATCAAGGACAGTGATTCGTTTTCAGTGTTAGCTTATGTATTCTCTTACTAAAGATTCACCCTTCAGAGAAACATTTTATAATCAGCATAACAAAGCCTAGCATAACATTAAGTCAACTACTGAGCAAATCAACCCAAGTTCACAAAAATAAAGTACTTGAAAACAAGTTCTCTGGCAGGTTGTGATTAATATCAGTTATCAGTTAAAAGACCGTTCGTATTTCATTCTTAGAAGCATACTGTTACTCCAAGCAACCTTTCACATTTGGATGGAAAGCAGAAAAGGCCAGATTCTGACCTCTGCTCCAGTACAGGGGAACCAATGAAATATAATGAAGTCAACAGGCATTTACTCTAGAAAGGAAAAAAAATTACTATTTAGCTCTGAGAAAGGCTGCTTTATAATTCAGACAGGTGATCTGGAGGCACAGCAGAACAATAATGACTAACATCACATACTAGAAGGAGTATAAATTTTAATGATACCACTCATAAAAGACACATTTTAAAGGTTACAAAACAGAAACAAGCTTACAAAGAAAACATAAATCATTCAAGGTGTCGGGTTCTTGCTCCTTAGCTATTTTTAAGAATTAACAGCCTGTCCATCACTAAATAAACTAGAATCTATTGCACCTACTTACACAGGACTGAAAGGAGCGTACACCAGAGTCCAGCAAGCACATTTCTCTGTAACCTCTACTCTTAGCAACACAAGAGTCATGACCATTTATACCTTCATCATTTTAGTCATAAGTCAGTAAGACTAAAAATCACTTGCATAAATATAAGGGAATTCAGCCAAGATCACAATACATAATTACTATAAATAGGCCAGTTAAGTTACATCAGTACTTCATACCCAGACACTTGTATACCATCTACCTATTGCTCATACACATTTTTATGTTCCCTTAAATTTCTTCAATGGGATGTTCACAACACCAAACTGGATCCCTTGAGCATTTGGAGGCAGTACGTGTTAAAGGGACCAGGAACAGTGAAGTCCATTAAAACATAGGAACGGTCACTGCATTTCAGTTCTCAATTTGTCCATTCTTCACTTGAAAGCTCTATTCCCCTACATATAAAATTAAAGTTCATCCAAAAAACTGCTGTGTCACTTAGCAAGGTACTCAGCTGGGTTTGCAAGCAGGTCACAGTGCATGAGCATTGTATTCACAATTATTCACAGCATAAACTGACCTAATTTATTAGCAACAGTGCTAGTGAAATTAACTAATTCATATATACCTGTTATGAAAATCTGCTAAAACAAATGTAGGTCCAATATGCAAACAGAAAACATAACACCATTCCAAATAAACAAAACTAATTAACCATTCTAATCCTCCTACCAAAAGCCATCGCAACATTAATCCTATTTACTCTCCCTTACCCAACAAATACCTCTTTCATTATTCATGGCTCTAGTATCCTCCTCGTACTGTTAAGTGCAGAACTCCAGCATAAAGGTTCAGTCAAATTTCAGTATTATGTCCTGCTCAGCCTCAGAAAGAAGAGGGTTGCTTCAGGGGTTAATTAGGAGGTAACCAGGCCTCTCTGGGAGCTAGAAATGCTTAAATATATCCACATTTCAAGAACAGTGAACATCCTCCGTATACAATCATCTGGTGCACAATGAGATGCAAGTTCTTCTAATTCCAGGGCATTCGTAGGAGAAATCAGACCCACCTTTCACACAGCATACTAGTTACACCACTCAAATGGTCTGAAGCACACAATTGCTTTTCTTCAGTCAAGAAGAATGACAATTTGAAACTACAACCCTTTTATTCATCTTTTCCTCCATTCTTACGCACAGGAAGGCTGCAGTGCAACTTCCCTATCCTGCCATACTCTATCTTCATTCATACCCGAAGAATGAGTCAAAGAGAATCTTATATTACATCTTGTTACTTTAATGGAGCCATAATTACAGCTCCATTTATTGTTGTACCTATACATAAGCCATCGATGCAGAACATTATAAACAGTTGGCTGTTAACAAGGTTACTTTGGGCAAGTAAGTCAGTATTGATAGTGAACACTGACGCACAGACCCTTGAAATCGTATAGGATCTCACAAATAATGTTTGGTTTTGCAGAGCAGACATTTCTTACTCAGCCCCTCTATTTCACTGCCCACCATAAGACCCACATTGCATCTCACCAGTAAATGTATCAGCTACAGGTGCATTGGAGAGTGCTGCATTACAGCTCTTCTGCAACAGTGCTGCAAGCAGTGTTACTCCACAGCACAGTTCTGCCCTGGGCTACCTTCTCCTGGAAGCAATGTGCTGGCAGCCAGGCTCACCGAGCAAGTGCCTTCACTGCAGAAAGCTTTCAGCACACTGCTTCAGATCAGGCTGCTAGTATTTAAGAGCTTTAATAGTAAGTTTCAGAGTACCCTTCCTATTTGAGCTGTTTAATGGATAACTCAAAGTCGGTTTATTTTTTTCATAAGTAGACAAAAAAATACTTGCACAAGGTCACCTTGCCTTGCTGCAAAGCCTAACAACGATAACAGATAAGGCCTCACCAAGTCCTGCAGTGTCAGTGGGAGTATTTCCACTGGTTGAACTTTAGTACTGAATAAAGATTCAGGATCAACCACACAGTTGCAAAGCTCTAACTGATAGTGCACACAACTTAAAACCGCAACTTGGCATTTGAAATTTCTACATCCAAGCACCAGTCATCAGAATCACTCAACCTCTGAAGACTCTCGTGGTTAAAGAAAAATTGATTCCTATGAGCTCTTTTCCTAATTTCAGAATCTTTGTCTTTACTTAGATACCATTGCTCCAGAGTCAAACTGCTAACGTAAGGCAGTATTGTTTTACCAATCTTCTTTCACATCTTAAAGAATTTCCTAAAGAAAACAAACTTGAACAATGATCTCAGCATTTATATAGTACTGAACTTCAACTGCAGTAATTGTGTTGCTGTAAGCTATGACAACTTTCCCATGGGGGAAAAACGACCTGGTAATGCAAGAATAGCAAAGTCAAAAGTAAGGTAAGCTGGGGGAGGGAAAGGATTTCCCCCTAGGATGAGATAAATATAATTTCACACAGCACTGTATATCTCTCTTAAGCCTCAGGTGGTTTTAAGTTAATGAGATTAGTTCCAGCAGGCAGTGAAATCCCAGGATATAGGATTTAATATTTTAGCAGTTTTCACTTCATCCAGCATGTACAGTGTAGTCAATCTTGGTGTCATTTTGTTATTGTCCTGATTTGGGTCTCATTTTCATATTCAAGCCTGGCTAAGGCCGCCCATAAGTTCGGCTCGAAAGCTTAAGCATTACGTAAAGAATGAGCTTAAATGTTTAAAAAGGCAGAGAAAGGAAGCAGACATCTGGAGGAAAGGATTTTTTTTTTTTCATTTTTAAACATTTCAAAAGTACTTTCACATAATGTAATCTGATGTTTTACTAACTTTCGATTTTTATTTAATGATACTTAACACAAAACAGTAAGGAACACTGCACTGTCAAAACTTAGTCCCTAAAGATATGAGCATTAACAGATTAGGCTGAAGTATGACTTAAGTGCTGAACGATCACTATAGAGCTTGGCACAACCAACGATAGCTGTCCACAACCAGGTGATTCCAGTTACACTCAGTTCAGTTATCTTTGTCAGAGGAGTGGAAGGGTTTTGTCATACTCTTTGACAGGAACAGTGGCAAAAGCAACACAGGGAAACTGTTAAAAGCAGTGAGACCCATCTCTGTGCTCAGGGGAAGCATTGGGCTAAGACCTCACCTGGGACAAAACTATATAGTCCAACAAAAGGCAGACAACAACAGCACAGGAATCTGAGGACAGAGACCAACACCTAATCACAAGTGGTTTTCTGACAATTCAGATCTTACAGACATTTTACTCCAATTTGCTGAATAAACAAAGGAACAATCTGTAACCCACACTACTGGGCTGGCTGTAACTTGGAGAGAATAAGCTGTAGAATTATGTGGATACATTTTAGCATCACTTGCACATTGCATTCTCCTGTCATGATACTTAAATATTTGCTTACCTGAGAAGTAAATACATTTGCTCTTAAGCCCAATAAGGATTTCCAGGACCAACACAGAGCAAAGCATGCTATTTTCAGTTAAATATATAATGCAAATATAACTTGTCAATAATATGAAAATAAACTACTAGGGTAATTGTTATGGAAGTACTACAATTATAAGTGTTGTCAGAATGCATTATGCTCTCTGTTGACAAAGGATTATTTAGTCAGGGAATGCCTTTCACACACTTCAATAATGGGCACACAAGGTTCAAAAAGGAAGTCTATTTTAAAGTAGCTATTAATCTCTCCCATCATTTATCAGTCTCTAAAAATAACAGATCTAGTAAAAAAGTACTTATGGATGTATGGCTGCAGGGTGAGTTACCTTGAAACATTCTCAAAACAAAGTAAAACAGAAAAATAAGTCTAAGTTATAAAGTAAGTTTTGAGCCCTCAAGGGTCAATGAAAGCAAACAATCTGAATCCCTCGCATAATACCAATTAAAAGCCCCTCATACATATATATACTTGCCACAATACATAGGCTTTAAGTTAACACTTGCACAATATTCTAGAAGACTTCTACAGGAAAACTATGCAGCTTTGTGACTGTACTATAAAATGTTAACGTATGATCTTCATCTACTCTGATGAGTCTTAAAGCCCAAATACTTCTTTCAGCCTTCCTTCTCTCCCTTTTGCCTTGGTCAAGTCCACTTTTGCTACATGCCACATCATTTCTGAGTGAACCACTGCCCAAAAGTTTCCTTGTCGAGCCTATTAACAGCATCTGGCTGAAGACAGCACAGTAGCATTAAGAACTGCAATCTTATAAAGAAGACATACATGAGAACATGCATTCTTATGCAGAAATAATGCACGCAGACATACTTGTCTGGATAAATAGAAAGCAGTCTTCATGCAAATTGAAATAATATTTGTATAGCTCCACTAGGGGACATGCACATGCTCTCTGCACACAAACATAACCCAACTGCTGCTCTGTCTAGCCCAAGACAGAACCAGCACTGTCAGAATCTAGTTACTCCAAGAAAGAAAAATAATGTGGTAGAAAAATACTGAGTTTGAAGTCTTTTTCCCTCCAACTTTTGCTCCCAGGTCCAAAAGGCTGCCTGGGCACATCAGTGGGGATTATGCTTCCTCCTGCTGCAGAAGCACAGCAGACAAGACAATGGCTTGGATGCAAACTTGTTGAGGGGTTGGGGGGAAAGGAGAACTGCTGATGTATACAAAGACATAATGCTGATGTATATGAACAAAGACAGGCTACAAATTCTGACAAAATGTGGAAATTAACATACGGCTTCATGATAAAAATTAGATAATGAAATGGACAGAGGTTGTCAAGAGAATTTTCACTTCCCTTTATGTTTACTAAAAGGAGTATTGACTGATACATTCACAGTTTCATCACGGTGAGCATTAAACTAGGGCTCTTGGACTAACTCAATATGATGCATCGCCTGACAGCTTGAAAAACTAAGCAGCTCAAGCTGCAATCTTGTCAGATCTCAGAAGCCTAAGAAGACAAGAGTGATTTGACAGGAAGCTTCTAGAGAAAGCTTGGAAATACAGCTGGGAATTCAAATTCCTTCTGAGCGAAAGACCAATAGAGTTGGTTCTAGAGGCTGGGACTTAATCCTAGACTTCTGACCACTGTGATCACTAAAGATTGCAAGTGAAAGCATTTGCAAGCTAAGCTGCTTGTTCTTGAAAAGACTCCAGCGACACTTTTGGCATCTCAACACAGAATCACACTAGCCTACAAAGCTCACTCATGCATTAGTTTAAGTGAATGCTTACTTTTATTTTACAGACAGATAAGACCTCTATGGTAAAAGAACAAGGCAGCTACAAATAGGACACTCTGTCAGCCTTCAAGTAAGAAATGCCCTTCACTTCCCATACCAAGCACCCTGTACTCTTGTTGGTACAACAGCTTTTCAGCTGTAGCTACCAGCAAACAGGATTTCTGAAACACCAGATCAACATCCCCTTAGAACCACTTTGCACATTCAGCACGCTAGTTTATTTCATATCCTTCACTGAAAAGGCCACAGAACCAAATAAAACAAGAGCACAGGCAGCTTCCATTTGCCCAACACTTCAGACCACAGGCGTAGAGCAGGAGTTTCTGTGAACTAAGAATATTTTCCATTTGATTTAAAAATAAATCGTTCTTCATAAGTGACAACACATCAACGCTTCACAAACAGTAGCAAGGTTCACTACACAATGTTAGGATGATTGTGTAGATTGTACCAGAGGAAGCTAAGTGCTGCTACAGGTCACTAGTGATTTTTACACTTCAGATTTCTGTAATGTGCTTGGGTTATTTCACATGGCTCTGCTTATAGTACATCTTCTGCATTTGCTTGCAATAGGCTCACACTGTCCACAAAATATAGAAAACGTACAGTGTAATCTCTTTAAGACTGTTACGTTAAGATCATCACAGGCACACTCACAGGAACCTACTTCAGAGGAAATTCTGCCAAGTTTTTTATTTCTTACTTTCAATCCCCCAGTCAACCTCACTCCACTGAGAGTTTTCATGTTACATTGACTTTATCGCTGCCATAAAGGAGAGCATAGACTTTCCACTTCGCTACAATGGAAATCATTTCCATATCCAGTCTTAAGCAAATAAGCAGGGAATATGATTTACTTCTATTTGAAAAGATTGATAACCTTGAGTTTTAAACGATACCTGACATTTCCCTGATCTTGACTTGCCATGAAAAATGCAGAAAAGTCCTCATCTGCAAATTACTAAAAATAATCAGCTGTAAGATGTGACCTTGGATAAAGCAATGTTAAATTGGCCAGCAAATTTTTCTGAGGCATCACTGTTATTAACTTGCAATTTTTTCATTTCAGTCTGCCACTGGTGCTTGGCAGGTTATAATTTTTCATTTTCTCACTTGGCTGATGCTCACTCAAGTAGAGATTATGGAGATAGTGGTGAAGAATTCTTAGAGATTTTTCCCCTTTCACTCCATCGTAACAGGATAAAAATACAAGTAGAAGGTAACCCAGCTCGTAACGACTAAGTAAGAAATCATTACTGTTAAGGAAAGATCCCTTTAGTGCTCCAATGCTAGTTTTAGAACTCATGAGCTCTCCAGTGCACTAATGGACAGCTGTACAACTTGCACATCATTACACCAAATGGGAATGAGTCGCAGTCTCACTGAGCCCCTATTTTACATAAATTTACAGTCAAAAATCATAGTTGTAGTAAACCAGTCATTTCTCTTAAACCAGGAGTTCTGTTTTTTGTTGTTGCTGTTGCTTTTTTTCCAATGTTATCAATCACTACCTATATTCTAAAGGAAAGTATTCCCTAGATATGACAAAATGTGTTTGGCTTCAAGTTATCTTCCTAATTTAACAACTTTTCTCATTATAAAAATAAAAATTCCATTAGTACTACTCCAGTTAGAACTTATGCTAGAAGATGCACTGCGGGGATGAGCTAAAGAATCACAATCTCAGAACAGCTTGTGTTGGACTGTACCTCAAGATCATCAAGTTCCAACCCCAGCCTCCCTGCAGCTTTCTCTTCTCCCAACTGATTGGGCCTAGTTCCTTCAGCCTAACTTCATAGGAGAAATGTTCTAGCAGCTATGATCATTCTGCAACCCCTGTCTGGACTCTCTCCAGAAGCTCAGCATTTTTCCAATGTTGAGGGCCCCACACCCAGGCACAGTACTCCAGATGGGGCTTCATGAGGGCAGAGTAGAGAGGGACAATCATCACCCTCATTCTCCTGGCCACCTCACTCTTGAAGCAGCCCAGTAGGTCAGCAGTCACACTGCTGGCTTACGTTAAGGTTTTCATCTACCAGGACCCAGAAACACAAGTCACAGTGAAAGGTATCATCATCAACATGACATGTTCATATGACACTGAAGAGACACTGAAGACACTCTGATATTGCTACCACCAGTTATAGGTCAGAGGTTATCACTGTCTGACAAAAAATATAATTGCCTCCATAATTATCCATTTTCAGCCTTCATATTCAAACTATGAATATTTGAATCCAACAAGCATAAGCTCCTGCTATAATTGACATGACAAGACAAAGAAACAAGGTCATATTTATACTTATATAGTATTTATAAAATAAACAATAAAAAGAAAGCAACTAACCCATATTAGTCACAACTGTATTAGCTAAACAGCAACACAAAGCAGTTTCTGCATGCATTTCTTTCCACTAAATTAATTCTCTTCAAGTCATCAAACTTGCAGCAGGCCTGACCTCAAGTCCAGTGAAGTCTTAAAACAGACATCTTGGATGAGAATAGGCATAAATTACAGATTTGTGGAGCAGCAGTTATTTGGCAACCCATGTTATGCAAGGTCTTTGCTCGGTAAAAAAAATTAAAATCAAAACTTGACAGTACACACAGTTTAAGGAAAAACTGTTTAGAATCTTAACAGCCCTTTCTAAAGCTCAAATTCTCATGTACAAATCAAAAATAAAGTATCAAATTGAGATGAACTATTCATGACACTTATTTCTGCATAAAATCCACACAAATTCTCACTAGGAATCCAAATCAGAAAGTTACTTGTGAAGGAAAGAATGTTATAAAAATGCATTCCAACTTCCTCTACTGAATTATTTTTTCCTTTTAAACTGAATCTGACCTTTGGTTTCTACTATGGCAATACATTCAACACTTTAGATTTCTCTAAAGTACTCAGTATTCTAGCTCAACCTTTATAATTTTCAGCTTGTAACAAGACAGAAGTTCCCCACTCTCTCCTTCTCATATGATATTTGATAATGACATATTGTCTAGATTTTTACACCTAAGTAACAGAAAGGCACTAGGTTAATAATGAAAATATTTTTTTGAAAACTTGCCAGCTGTACGTGTATCTCAATTAGCAGCAGGCTGTTAGAATTTCTTTGGCAGTATTAACCTGTAAACGAAAGAATGCTAACAAGAAAATAAAATTCCAAACTGTTTATCACATCTGACCATATAATCCTGATAACTTTGTACCCCCTTCAATCTAGGTTTCCACTGGCACTCTAACATGTTGCAATAGCTAACAAAATAGAGTGGAGGCTTCTGAAGACTCTCATAGCTGTACCACAACAGCAAGGATTCAGAAAGCTCCAAAACCAATCACATGCACACCACTGTAGTCACGCAGTCAGTGCCAATAACAACTACCAGAATTTAAGGCATGGAAAAAGATCAGATTTCAATAAGACCACCAGAAAAGACAGAGACAATATTTACATTTGCTCTTGTAAATTAAGAGGAATTTCATAGTGCATACAGAACGTGCTCAGGTAAAGCTAATTCAGCTCATAAAGAAGATTCCTAACTAAGTCTAGATTCCAATCAGTGAATTAGGTTGCTGATTTCCTTTTGTTTGGAAAGCACCTGCCAGGTTTACACTTCGCAAATCAGGACAAGGGTCAGCCTGCACTTCAAGCCAGTCTGTGAGATGTACCTCATGGCAAAGTAAGCCAATTTTCTCTAAATAGTTTCAAAGAATATATATAACTTTAATAACTCCCCACTACTTTGTAAATCAGTGTAACTTGATGTCAATCCACTCTTTAAATAGGGTTTAGTTCAAATGCAGGTTAGCGTACTTCACACTGCACAAGGTAACTGATAAGAAGTTTTCAGATGGAATTTATCCAAAGCAAAATATATACAGTAAGAGGATTAATATTCCATACAGAGTACTATAATAATCTCAAGTTTTTCTACTTTCATCAACTTTCAGTTAATTTAGTCTAGAAGCAATAGTCGAACCGCACGTATTCCAGCAGAACAAAAAAAGCACACTTCCACTTATATGGCTTTAAGATCTGAGTACCTCGACTGTTTCCCTTTAAACCACATTTCAATTCTGAAAAACTGCATTGCTTTGATATAAACTCTACAATGGAACTTTTATGCCTTCTCAGGACATCAGTGATTTTCAGACTTTAGAACTGATACTAAAAATAATTAAGCACTAAAAGGTCAAGAAAATTCTTCCCCTCTTCTTTTTTGGTAGCACTTCTATCTCATCTTTCGAGAAGTGTCATTAATTACCTCTTCTCAACTAAAAAAGAAAAAGCATTGCTGTTAAACAAACAAAATTGGACTTCACACCTCAATCCCTCTAAGTATCCAGAAGAAAAAAGGATTGGCTGTTCAGTACATATACAACTGGAAAAACATTTTCTAATTAAAAACAAGCAAGACTAAGACAAGAATACAGAACTTAAGCCTAAGTATCACTACTGTTCTTGAAAAATACACTTAGTCTTGAAAAAAAGATGAGGAAAAATGATGGAAGAAGAGTGTGAGCTTTTCTAGTTGCCCACTTATACCTGAACGACATACCAAACAGATATCAAATCTGCATGAATTGCAGGACTGCACAGCTTGGAAAGGACCTCAAGAGATCGAGTCCAACCACTTTGCTAAAACAAACTCTGCAACAGGTTACACTGGTAGATAGATGTCCAGATGGGTCTTGAGTGAGATACTCAAGAGACTCTAGAGCATCCCCAGTCAGCCTGTTCCAGTGCTCTGTCACCCTTACCAGAAATAAGAATGTTAGAAGTGCTTTACTTACAGTAATTTATCTGTAGTTTAATATTCACCTTTTTTTTTCCCCGCCTTTCATGCACAGGAAAGTAAGTACTTTTCTGGAAGGAACAGTGGTTAATAGCTTCTTTATACCCATCCCACTCTTTTTAATATAGTCTGTACATTTTCTCTCAGCAACTAACACAGAAAGACAACACTATTGAACACTGATCTATCAGCAACAGCCAGAGAATAAAACCTGTTACAACCTTAGCATTACACATACAGCACAGGAGAGAAACACTAATATCCATTTCAAAAGGGAGACTCCTCTCGGACTATTTCCACATTACTTCAAAATAACAGTTTAGAACTATACTCCATAAGAAATGCACATTTCCTTTAATACATCTCAGATTCCTTCTCCAACATGGATTTAAAAATTCTATATGTATTTTCTATGACATTTCTGGACCTGTTTTCAAACTCAAGCCACAAGACCACGTGATCAAGATGCACAAATAAATGCCTGTTTCCATATTTAAAGTACAACACATTTTTATGTATGTAGTTATATTTCTATCAACATCAACTCAATATACTCAGAGCTACCTTCATTTTTATGCATGTGGACCAAACTTACATTCCTCAACAAGATAAAACTGCCCCAGTCTCCTCTCTGCAACAAAAGGAATAGAGAAAGGAAAATTAAAACCACTGTTACATTTGTGCCATAGACATATCTTGTGTTTAAACTCACATCCCAGGAAAACTTCTGCTCCAGGGAATTTCTGGCTCTGATGTGCTTCATTTTTAAAACTCTATATTAATCATGGGAAAAAAAAATCACTTTAAATACATTCTACATTTTTTCTCCACCATGGCATACCTTAAAAAAAATGAAATGTTCTTTAAAAATGACTTAAACTTGAAAGCCACGTAAAGCACACACGTAACTTTAGTGAACATAAGCTTTCATAGTCCCAAAGGAAATGATCCACAAATTTTCAAACGTTTTGAACTTTTAAGCACCAGCATGCAAAACAAATTAAGAACCAAGTGTCTACGCAGAGTATTAACAGCGCATCACCACTAAAAATCAAATATTAGGAAGCATGAAGGAAAATAAAACAACTTTTTTTTAAACTAAGAAAAAATATAGCCTTGTCGGAAAATACTTATTTTCAAAGCATTAAAAGTAGCACGGTACAAGTAAAATAGAGATGTCCCTGATTGCTGACTTGTGGCTCCTACAATAAAATAGTAAAAACCTGGTAACAGAGCAGAACTAGAGATGAAACCATTTTTTTCTGGAACCATCACATCCCCTGTAATACCTTGGCAAGCTACTTTACATTACTTGTGTAAAGGCAAAAAAACCCCAAACAACTCGTACCAAACATACCCAGTTTTCAAACAGCGCATATTCATCAAGCACCATCAAATCCATCTGAATAACAAGTAGGAAAATGAAGATTTGATTTTGACCTTAAGATCTCTTTACATTTGTTCACATTCCACCCTGGGGAAAAAAAAAAAAAGTTACTTCTGCATACTTGTCCACGACAAAGAAGAATTATGCTTTTCCAGTCTTCCATGTTGAATATAAGCTCAAATCTCAGCTCTGATCTTATTTTCAGGACAAAGCCTTGGCCCAAACTCAAAGAATTCCTTATTTAACACTTACATTACACAGTAAAAGCCTAGATTGATACAGTGTAAATGTGCAATCATGCAGCACCTCTCTACTGAAATTACAAGAAGTTCAGAGTTTCCTTTCTGACACTACATAACTATCTTTTCCCCCTTTTAATCAGCCCCGTGTATTTTCAGCTGATGCACTGTACCAATGGCTGTGACAGACCCACTTACAGAAGGCAGCTCAGCATCATAGCTTTCTTCTTTAACAGATCAAGCTGTTGCACCTCTTTTCTATGTCAGTCATTCTCTTGCACCAGTATTCTCAGACCTCTGAATGAGAGAATCTACCAATAATTTAATAGGATTCTGTAATGCAGTCTCAGATACAGTCCACTATCCTAGCCAGAGGCACAGTACATTTTACTTTTGTAAAAGATCCCAGAGGTTCCCATTTCCTGCTCATAGGTAGTTCCTTCATGCTGCAGATGAAGTCAATAGTCAGCAGCAGCAGGACGATTACAATATTCTGCAAGTCCCCCTTGTAATCCTTTACTTGTTATAGTCATAAAGTGTACATTCACAGCAGTTTCTTTACTCCCCTTTAGTTACTCTTGCAAGTATTAATGCAAGAAACAGTCTCTGTGGAAGAGTTCACATGGATTTGTTCCCACTTAAACAGCTCAAAAAACAAGTTACTTAAAGCAATTCACTGAAAGGAAAATGTGTTTTTAAATGTGCCCAAGTATGGTCGTTCAAAGAAAAAAAGTGATATAAGCACCACATCACCCAAACTGAACAAAGGAATACTGAAACTTCTACAGCAACACGATGTGAACCCCTGTCCTTAGTTTCACCCAGCATGATGTTTGTGATTCAGAAATGTAAATCTGTTAGCAAAAGCTTAAAAAAAAAAGCACACAATGTGATGCTTTGCTGCAGCCCACACTTCCCTTCAATGGATTCCTCCCAGACTTCACAGCCATACTGTCTTCTTCCCCCCCAAAATTTGCATGACCAGTGGCTTTCAAATTTCACATTAAGAGACACACGGGAAAATCTACAGCTTAAAAGATGGACAAAAATATCAATAAACATCAGATCTTCTGTTCACAAAGGCTGTCAAATTGATTGTAGAGAACTAATTATGACAGTAAAGGAGATGCATCCAAAGGTGTTGAAGATGACTGCTGTCATCAAGAGATTGCCCTTCATCAGCTTTGCAAAGCTGTGCTGGCTGACGGTCACCAAGACTTGAAGAAGCATTACATCCATCTTTTAAAGAGACAATACTGGAAATCCAGAAAGCATTCTATAATGTAGCCATACCTCAGTCCCATCCTACAAAATCACAACTTCCTTTAAGCAAGCAACTCTTACCTGCACTTGGATATAAATCCATGTTACACAAATGCATGAGAATACATAGAAAAAGCTCCCAAGGACATAACCCCACACCTTCCCTGATGCTGAAACGCACTTGACATCAGGTGTAATATTACCTGGTATGATCCAGAAGAAACACCAATTTCCCTTAAACAATCTGGAAGAAAATAGTATCTTCAAAGTTTAAAATTTACTTGAAGCCCCACACACAAACACCATCTGCTCATTGCAAAAGGTATAACATTTGAAACATTTTTTTTCTCTTCCTCTTAAAACATGGCATCATGAAGAGAATAATTTTATTTATATAAGGAGCCCACAAAATGAAGTTCCATAAAAACAGGAACATATGGCCAAATAATTCTGAATAGCACTTAGCATATTCATTTGTAACATAAGAACCATAATGGTAGATAAATACACCCAAGCCTACTTGGAAATTGCTGATATAAAGGTGGTTCAGATGTTTTTAAGAATTTCTCACCCATCACTCTACAGACACTTCTCATTTTGGTTTTGAAAAAGTCAACTCTTCCAAACCCCAAAGTCATTCTGTGTCAGCTGACAATACACACTGGTCATAAGTCAATGAGTTAAAAAAAAATCCATAAAATTTGTTTTAAGGTAATCACAAAGACAGACCCTGAAATGAATTTAGGCCACCACTAACACACATCACTACACAGCAGGTAAGGTCAGGCCTGTGTAGAGCCACTTAGAATGAAATTTGACAAAATGTATACTTAAGATGAAAAATAATATAAAAATAAAAAACAGGACTGAAGGAAAATACAAAAATGCATACTACTGACTGCATCCAATAATGTCAAAAACAGCACATGGACAAGCATCTCTGCCCTGCACATGCACTCACACAGGAGTCATAATTAGCGTTCCTTTTTATTGTCTCAGCATTACCTCATACCTCTATCCTGCACTGGTTTTCATGCCATTAACCACATTTCACTGCACCGTTTCTTATTAGTAAGTGACTCAGAATTTGCTGAGTCAGTCACCTTCAGATTCTCAAAACTCACTTCAGATATTGCCTTGCTCTAATCTGCTGCAGTATTACAACCAGTCCTCACTGCATACGTGAGATGGTGAACCAGATTATGCACTCCTAATCAAACTTCTGGCTACTGTCTTGGTGTCTTCAGGATTTATGTAGAAAGACCAGTCTTACTGAATGACGTAGGTTGGCTTGGTTCATTTATTTTGACAGTGCTCTTATTGTAGTGAAAGCCAATTCCTGAGATCTTCTCCCAGAAGCTGTAGTCCATACAATATCTTATCTGACTTGCACTTCAGCACTTCCTGCCAAGCTTCAACGTCAAAAGGAAGTTTCACTATTCTGATTTACATTTCTTTTATTTCTCCCTATGCTGTCTACAATACAACTAAGCCAAAGACCTGAAAGCATGCTCTGCTAAAGGCATGTAAAACTGAGCACTGAAAACCGCAGAACATTCCTGCCAGTTCCTCACTGCAGGAGCTAATGCATTATAACACAGATATTCCTGAATTCTCCGCAGGATCTGCAAATCCCTCCCTGCAATAATTTCCTCCCCACACACAGCAGGCTCGTCTGTGATCCAGCCTGTTGTACTCAGCTTTCTAAAGCAGCCTGAGTGCTCTCTCCTATGAAAGTGACTCCATGACAGCTCAATTTTTTATTTCATGTTTCTTACAGATTCTGGACTTCAACCATCATTATATCCATTGTACTTCCAAGCTTTTAAGGAATCACAGCACCAGACACGTTCATCTACCACTAGCCAACATCCAGGACTGACTAACACAGAACTGAGTGTAATGAGATCTTTCTTTTGCTGAAGGATTGTGTTGCAGACATGATTTAGCAGTGTCCAACCTCCAGCAGTACAGACATCTTAATGTCTAAAACAAATGGACACTTAAGTTGATTATTAGCTTCGTTCTAATTTCAACAGCAATATGTATTAATAAAAGAACCACATTTATACATATATTTATATGTAAATACAGATTCATGTTTTAAAACATGCAAAGACCGCTAGAATGATCTGTTCCGACTTCTATAAGACACAGTCATAGGCCCCCAGTTAATGGTAGATCTTAAGGGAAAAAGTTCCACATTTGTTTTAATATTTCCTATTGGTAAATACCCCTCCATAATCCACAGTAAATTATCTTCACTGTTGAAGATGCGTTTCTCACTTCCACTGCCAACGCACCTGGCTCATTCCAGCCAATGGATCCTATTAGGCCGTCATTTTCTGCTCCATCATACAGTTTCTGTTCACAATGCATGCACTTAAACATCTCAATCAAAGCTCTCCTTGTCTTGCTCTTTGATAATATTTAACATACTGAGCTCTTGGAATTTCTCCCACTAGAACTACTTTCAGCCTTTCTTCATTCTTGCAGTTCTTCTCTGAATTCTCTGAACACCTGCCTTGAAGTCTGAACACCTAAAACTGACAGAGGATTCTTAGAGTGATCTCAATGTCAAATAAAGAGATGTTGTAGGTTTGAGACTGAGCAGAAAACAGCTTGCATATTCAGTCCCTCTCTCTCAAGATCTCCCGTAAATTAATTCTATTTACATGGAAATTAGCAAACGGAGAATCTCAAAAACAAAAGAGAATAATGGGCCAAACCCAACAGCCCTGCCATTTCAATCTCATTTTCTTCCTCCACCCGCATATGTATGGATGGCATTTCCCTTTCACTTCCATGCAGAAACCACAGACTAACACTGATGGCCTGGGGCTTTATGCAGGGGAGGAATGCTGCACTTCGTAGGGTAGTCCAGAGTTAACCAGTCTGAGTTAAAAAGCAAAACCTCATCAATGAAGTCAGGAAGTTTGTTTAGGAGTACATTTCTGTGTACTCTTAAAATCCCATATCTGAAAGGCTCTGAACAACTCCACTGCAATCATTTATTAACTTAATGATAGAAGGGATACATAACACCGTGGACTCTTTCCCAAACAGTATTCTGAGCTACCGAAATATAATCAAAAAGTCTCCTAACACAACTCCCCCCCATCGACACTCCATCTTTAGAGCAGCGTTTGATTTCAGCCCTGAACTGCACAATCAAGAAGCCCTGCTGCAGAAACTAGTATCCAGCATAGCAGTCATGAACTAACCTGCAACGTGCATCCCACAGAAGCACCAGAACCAAGTTGCGTGCATACGAAATCTTTTTTCTTGACATTAACATAAGAGAAGCACGGAGCGCTTCCTCCTAATTGGCAGTGTGTACACAGAGCACTGCTTGCTGGGATGCCAACAGCTTATGGAGCAATACAAAGTTGGTCTACTTTGTACAAGACAATCTAGTAGAAGGTTTTGAATATAATATTAGAACAAATACAACTCATAGTCTTGATAATGCAGTTACCAGCTTATGATGTGACACATCAAGCCAGGAATTAAGCAAAGGTAAGTAGAGCCCCAGAAAGCTGCTACTTCCAGTAACTCAAACACACGCAAACTAACCTCCAATGAAAAACAAGAACAGAAACACTGCTCCATCACACGGCAGGGAAAATAGAACAAGGAAAAAAAACCTTTACCCCTGCAAAAGAAACATTCAATACCTGTTCTGTATTTCACAACTAGAGGTAACTCCAGATTAACGTGATTAATTACCCCTGTCTTCAGGCAATCGTTGTGATGCCTGATTTACAGAACAGCAAATCAAAGAGGGATCTGCACAGGCATGTGACTCCCAAGGATCCCAGCTCTCGGCAATGCTGTACATTCTGAGAGCCATCTATCAATGACTTACTCATTACACTGCATTCTCCTGATATACAAACATATATATGCAGTCTGTTTAAGTATGCACATAAACACCAAATAAAACAACATAGCAGGGGAAAAAAAACAAAGCACTGATTCCTTGAAAAAGCATTTCTGTGGTTAGAACATAATATCTTGGCTAGCCAAAGAAGTTCCACAGCTAAAGAAAAAGTTTGAGCTTCCAGATGATGTCTGCTTGAACAGACTGACCGTAACCAAGAGCTGCAGCAGGCATTCCCAGGAGGGTTACACGTGCACAGATCTTCGGAACAAAATTTATTTATTTTGGTGGAGAAAGAAAAAAGCAACACTTTAACGCTGTTCTCTTCCACTTTGTATCCATGCCTAGAGGTTATTTAAGGGGGAAAAAAATGGTGCTGGTATGTATCGCAGCAAGTGACAAGGAAAAACATTGGCTACAAAGGTTAACAGTTGGGAAGTCATATGATATGGCACGACTACTAGAGAGCTGCTACCACAGAAGTGCACAGCCTGCAACATTCACATGAACCATTTGCTTATATTTCTTGATACAGACAAACCTGGTAATTTTTACTGCTTAATCTTTGTTTTGCTTCACATAAATGTTCCAGACCAACCTCCTGAAAGCTAGCAAAAGAGCCTCCTATCAGGACAAGCTGAAGTGCTGCATCATTATCAAGCACACTGGCCTGGTTAGCCTCAGCTAACATCTTCCACAAGGAACGTTGCTCTATAATATTTACACTTTAAGGCTGAGAAATAAGATTCAGAAGATAAGAGACAATAAAACTGCTGAAACTTCAAGGAAATCATTCTTGCAGAGTTGTTTCTTTCTAATAAATAAATTCTGTGTACAGCTCAGCAGATTAAAAAAATACATTGGCATAAAAACCAGTGTAGAGATCATTCTTTGGCTTGTTTCAAGTGATTAACTCTCAACTTCATGGTCAATATCATCTAGTTTACACACTTGCTGGGAACATAACCCACGACTGAAAATCAGAAGGCCCTCCTTGGACTTCATTTTGTCATCCTGGAGATAAATGCTGGATTAACTGATGCACTGAGACTCATGTAGAGAGCTCTTTAGATTATGATTCTAAAAATACATATAGCATCGCTTGATATACAGGATGCTGGCACTGTTAGCATTTCTAATGCTTTCCATATGCTAACCACAGAACAAGTAAATTTGCCTGTAAATGCAAGAACTATGTATCAAGTCATAAATAAGGCAACACAATACAGGCCGTTCATATTAGGAATGAATCTAAATTCTTTATATGTTCCCCGCGTATCCTCATCTAGATGACTCAGCATTGGAAATTCCCACTGATGTCAGCAGGATGGCTCAGCACTGCTCACCAGGGTCAGACCCACTGGAGCTACAATTTTGAGGCCATCTCCATGAAGGCAGACCCAGCATCCAAAGCCCTACTGGAGCCAAGAGCTCCACATGCATGGAGCAACCAAGGAACCACCAACACTGTTACCATATATTAGAGCTGTTACGGTTGAGAAAGGCCTCTAAGAACCCCATGTCCAACCTCAACCTATCCCCCATGCCCACATCCCCCAGTGCCACATCCCCATGGCTCTGAACGCCCCCAGGGACAGTGCCTGCACTGCTCCACGGGCAGCTGTGCCATTGCACCGCTGTTTCTAAGAGGAAATTTCTCAGCACGCCCGACCTGATGGAAACCAATTAAGTCACTCGTGAACGCGTTTAGGAAAGCACTCAAGATAACCTGAGCACACAGGGCAAAACCAAGGACGGGGAAGCACACCGCGATGCCGCTCATTATTGTGCGAGCTTCCAGAAAGTTTTCTGCTGTTCTCATCCTCGAGGAGCCAACACGCGCTGAGCTCCTAACTCGGGCAGAGACCGCTGTCGCGCTTCACGCAGCTCCGCGAGCAGAGAGCGACCCACGCAGCCGTCGGTTCCCGCAGCGCACAGCGGGGCTCACCTCGGGGCAGCTGCTTCGCCCGGTTCCGTACGAGCGTCCCCGGCAGCCGCGCTTTAACGGAGCCGCCTTCCTCACACTAAAGTTCTCCCACAGCTGACGGCCGCGCTCCGCAGCCCGACCGCCTTCCAGCGCTGCGGGTTGAGGGGGGGATACCGCTCCCGGAGGAGCGCTGACCCGCACCCAGCAGCCCGCCCGCCCTCCTCCCGCCGCCGTTACCTGCCCGCCGCCGTACGGCCGCCCCGCGCTGGCCGAGGGAGGTTTTCAGCAGCCGTAAAGCGGGCAGCGCGCTCACCCCGAGCTGCGCGGCCGAGGAGGGGGCCCGGACCCGGGGAACGGGAGGGAGGAAAAGCGTAGGAGAGTTTGTGTTGGATGTGACAAGCCGCGGGGCCTGCGGGTTTGCTCCCTGCAGGGCGAGAGCATCTTCTCTACGTAGCATAGGGCCGCGTGCCGCCCGCGTCGCGAGGCTCTGTGCTGATAGGTGCGAGCTGATCCCGTACTCGGGAGGTGGCAGCGTGCCCTGTGCCCCAAGACACTGCCAGCCAGGACCCCGTGTGTCCGCTGGGCACGCGAGAGATGCACAGCAGCGGCAGATCGAGCAGCACGGCCGCCAGTGTCTGATTTCCCCGCGCACGGGGCTGAAGGTGTTTGAACTGCAGTAATTAGATCACGCTCACAAAGCCTCTTAACGTCCGTAGGCAAACTGATCTTGAGCACAGCCCCTTTACAATACTGTCTCCTCATAAAAAGGAGTTACTTCAATATAGATTAATGACTTAGTTCTGCTTGGGAGCATTTTGCTGCTCATTCTCACCTAAATCTACCATTTGTCCTGTAATCCAGGATACCGCTATCCAAGCTCCGGAGCCCAGCTGTCCTCAAAGGCAGGAGAGCTAACAGCCTGTTAAATTTCACTGTCTGCAGTCAGGGTTCGTATTGTTTACCCTAAGAGATTTAGCAATAGAAATGTTCATTTTATGAAGGGAAAGCGTGTCAAGCAGCATTTCCCAGAATGACACTTATGACATATCCCCACCCACGGAGAGAAAAAACCCCCTCAGAGTTCAAAGGTTTTCCCTATTGGATACTAAAAGAGCTACTGTTAAAGAAAAAAAAGAAAAATGAAAAGAAAAAAGAAAAAAAACATCTTAACTACTGCAGAGAAAGTAAAAAACAGTCTTTCAGAAGTCTCCCATGTCTATGGGCATATGGTATGAATACTAGTGAGAACAAAAAATAGCAGATTTCAGGTGTTTATAGCAGAAGTAGCTTCTGCTAATAACGTATTTATAGGAAAGTCTGATTGGACTGCTATAGCTTTGAAAGCAATTTCAGAAAGCACAGAGCAATGCAAATCACCGAGGAGCAGGCAAACTAATATACAGTCCTCATTAATAAAGCAGTTTTTCCAGAGTTAAGCAGAAGTAAAACAACTGCAACTTTGCAACTTGAGCTTTACCTTCCTTACCCTAAGGACCAGAAGTCTATCAAGCATTTATCAGAACAAACAAATTCGTGCAGTGCCTGATTCTTCAGTTTATATTTACTGCTTTCTCCTGCATGACTCTGCTCCTTCCTATGTCCTTCTCTTTTCTAAGGCACTGACAGGTTATATACACACACACGCATACTGGCTTCATTAGTCACACCACCCTAAGCATGGACTTCACTGTGCCACATAGCTTAAGTTCCCACTGCCTGGAAGTCTGAGACTTTAAAACTGATTTTCCAGTACTACAGTGTTCCTTTTACTGCTTCAGCTTTGAACCAGTTCTAGGCAGCACAGGGTATGGCACCAGTGTGAGCAGCTAACACAAGTTTCCAATGCCAATTCAGCATGCCAGCTCTCTTAGTTCACACTGCTTTCAACACAAGGGTTGAAAGCCAACAGGTAATCACTGCTGGGAATCTGATGCTTCTGCTGCATCTTACACAAATATTGCTAGGCAGGCCTTTTAATTACACTAAGCAACTGTGAAAAGTCACTCCAATCTCTAGGTTTGTTACCTATTTCCCAAAACCAGCAGGTGAGCTCAGCTGCCCAAATCCTTGTGTTCCTGGTGTCATACTAACAGCTTCTCCCTTCCTCCAACATTTTTGCCCAGGATTGCCTTGATTACAGGCACTGGGAGAAGAAAGTATTTTCTTTCTATAGTACAGAGGTACAGCCAAAAGGGAGATAACTGAGCCTGCTGGCAAGGAAGTGAACATTTTTTATTAATGAATCAGGACCACACGCTCCAGAAATGAATCACAAAGAGGCAAGTGATGCCCCAGTATCACAGAAAAAAAAAAGAAATAGATTTATGCCATGAACTAAAGCAAGCAGAAACCTCTATATAACTACATTTTGCAAAATCTTAATGTAACACGACTAGAAGATGACACGTGAGGCAGTCAAGTATTGACTTAAAGCATCCATTAGTCTTTGTTGAAAGAAACAACATAGAATCCACTTAATAACAACACACACATTAGTAAGTACATGCATCGTGTTGTATCAAATATATCTCGAGTAATTTGGAAGCGTTTATGGAAACATGGAAAATTTCCATGTTAAGCTTAAGGGACTCCACTGATTTAAGACACCAGTCTGTGTCAGAGGGAGAGCTTGTACTTCACAAAATCTAAAATATCCAAAAACAAACAAAAAACCCTCTCTTCAATCCTAAACTCTTAAGTTTAAACTGTTCACAAACAGGCTTGTTGATGTCCTATGAAGCAAAGGTGGTTAGATCAGGTTGTGTTGGTCGTTGCGTTTTGGTTTCATCTTTTTAAAACCAGCCTGCTAAGTGACTCAGCTCAGGTAGTTACATGCAGCTCAAGTGCCATCTTGTGGCTGCCTTACTAGCAGCCTTTTTGGGTCGCATTAAAAGCGGAGGTATCAATATAAACAACTCATTCATAAAGTAGTTCAGCTTACGAACAATAAAGAGAATCCACATGGTTCACGTGATTATGGACTGACTGGGAAAGGAGATGTTCTCAGGCCCTTGCATTGATCGAGGTGGCTGACAGGATAGTTTCTTCCTGCTGCATGATGAGGGCACTCAGACCAATTTTAGAGGTGGAAAAGGGAGCAATGGTCCTGCCCCTTACCATCCACTCCTGAAGTATTTAACCAGGGACCAACACAACTGCAGTATGCTTGGAATGCCATCTCTCTTTCCTACATACACTTAAAGATGACCCATCCAGGTAAAGAAGAGCTCAGACACTATTGAAACATCTGCCAAATATAGAGAGAATGCAAAAATTTTTTTTGGGGGGGGCTAGTCTCTACTTTCTATACTAAGGAATTAAATGGATATATCTATTTTAGAAAACTAATCTGTGATTTAGCAAGATAATTAATGATCTGCACAGACAGCACATCTGCCAAGAGCAGTCATCTTAGACATAGGAACCTTGGAGCTGAACCTTTAAACAATGAATTTAGAAACATACTACAAAGCCACAAAAGCTGAGAGCTCTCTGCCTGTGAAGTCTACTAGCAGGTATAGTTTCTAAAGGATTAAGATATTACGTGTATCACACTAACTTGCTAGAGTTCTTTATTATGCCTGTGTAATCCTAAGCACTGAAAACCTGCCTCCTGCTTTTTTAATTATTTAAAGAATAACCACGTCACTGGTGGGTTTTAGAAGGTGTTTGTGAATTGAAACAGAAAATGAGACTGCAAAACCTGAGCCTTAATCCTCCAATTTAATTTCCTTTAATCTTGCTCGTAGAATATAACCTCTTTTTTTAGCTATCCAGTTTTCCACCAAAGCCCAGCTGTTTCAGATCCTCTTATGCCTTTTTACCATGAGATACACGCATTGCCCTTCTCCAGGCAGACCTCCCCCCTGCCCAGGTTTCTCCCTCTCATGTTCAACACACCATTTGGCTTCTAATCTAGGATGGCTAACACACTAAAACTAGAAAAGGAATGGTAGATACAGCATTGGAAGTGGTCATTTGGCAACCTGCAGGGCTCACACTTGCAGCAAATACTCAAAGCGCAGGTAGGGTAGCTAGCACAACATTAAGGCTAAATAAAAAAACAATTTAAATTCACTCCCATTGAGGTTTGAAGCTGGGATAGGTAATTTGTTCCAAATGGAAGAGGAACACTACAGGCTTTAGTGCTCTAGGCTTTTCTGGGTCTTGATCGTTTAACTCATCATGGGGTTTCTCCACTCAACGTGACCTCCAGTTGTTTTTGAACACAAAAGATAACTTAAAGGAACTGTGGGGAGAAGGGAAAGGAGGAAAAAACCCTGCTTACATAATTGGTTTATCAGTAAACACATTATGGTCAGTACTAACCAAAAAAAGATACTGAAGCAAAGCTGCAGCTTAAATAAATATAAGACTTCTTATTCTACATTAAGTCACTATTTTATTTAAGAGCAACATCCCTAGCAAAATGAGGAAGAACCTAAAGAAAAAAAAACAGTGGCTTAGACATATTCCATTTAGCGTGATAAAAGACAAAGACCCACATATCTTGCAACATGTAATTTACCTCAAAAGGACAGTAGCTTATAGCCTATGATTTTAATGATTGTTCTACAACTGATCATTTTGTGAAGTACCAAATAAAGTGCAGTTACACTAAATATTATCCTCTCACCCTTCCAGAGAACAGTATTTCATTTAAGCCATTCAGATAAAGGTAGTTTTGAGAGTTAGTTGTAGATTTGAAAGCTTGTTCATAGTTATTTGAGCTCCAAGACCTCAGTCTTGTTTAGACTAGTTCACTATCTCTGAAAAGGCTCATGAACTTTAAATTCATACACATATAGTGCTTTCATTAAAATAACTAGCTTGATAAAGGGCTCTGTTTTGATTTTATACATACCAGTGCATGCTGAATCAAGACAAAGTTAAGACAAAATTTATTGGTGTTAATCACTGAAAATAATGACCTTGCAGCACTCATGTTAGTGGGAAAATATATGCAGCCTTTACTCAAAAATGCTCTACCTGGCCTTGCAGAATTAAATGAAGAACTGACATCTGAGAGAGCTCTCAATCACAGGGGACTCATTTTCTCTTTATTCATTCTGTATCAACTTGAAAGATAGAAGCATTTAACAGACTTTTCCCCAGACATGCATTGTTTTTACTAATATTTTCACACTGTGGTATAGCAATCCTGCCCAACATCTCACGGCAAGCAGCATCTTGAATGTAAAATATATACTGTGCCAGCAGAGGAAATTGCCTGTTTTGCTATCTACTAGACATATCAGTGGGTAGCAGGAAAGAATGTCAGATATGCTCATCAGTCATAAATAATTATAGATCCCTATCATCATTGTTTTTCCTTACAATCATCTTATCTCTGACAAGATGTAAAAAGAAGCCTCCAAGGTATGGGAAGGAGTCATGTCAGCAAGTTGCTGGTCATGGAAGTAAGAAGAATGACTATGTGTTGTCCAATTGTTTTTGCTGTTAATTATTTATAGAAATGTACAATTTATTTTTTTTTAACCAAATGCATGTCAAACGAGCTTCTACAGACCTTTACACACCTGCTTTTTCAAGGTTTCATATACTTTTCAAGAGTGTTCTCATTATTTTTTATAACCCTTTAAATACCTAAAAACAATATATTAAGTCCTAATAATTGATCATTGGGTAAAGCTTTCACTCAAGTGTCTCTGGAGCCTACAACACAGTTAGTGCAGTGCCTCCCTACAGAGGCCTTCAATCGTATATATGAAATGACAATATGGAATATCTCAGCAGTGAGGAGAAGCTATTACTTGGAAAAAAATAATACATATATTTCAAGAAACTCTAAAACAAAGAGGGAAGACAATATTCAGCAGAGGTCTTCTTAAAACTTGAGAATATTAGCATGAGAGTTGCACTAACATTAGAAGGGGAAAGTATTAAGAGAATCTACAGAAAGAAACCAACCAGGTTACCATAAAAATTCTGGGGCACTTGGATTGCTTGGACAAGTTGCAGAAATGTAAGAATTTAATCTCTTTCTGTTTAGGACCAACTGCGATGGCCATATGCTGTTCTGTATTTGTTGTGCATTTTGTTTGTCCCACTAGAATATAAGCTCTTTCAGGCAGGGCCCACCTGTTTGTTTGGCACAAAATCCCCTGTTACACAATATTGGGTACACACAAGTAGGGGTTATACTTATTATGTTAATCCTCTCTCTAAAGCAGGCTAATTAAAATAAAAAACCCTGATAAAGCGGTGTTACAGTTCTCACTTGAATCAACAGAATCAAGGACATTTTTAACTCACCAGGGGACTGGTGTGAAAAATCAAATATCACTTGCAAAAACGTAAGATGCAAAACCCTAACTTGTAGCAATAGACCTAGACTCAGACCCAAGAGAGACTGTTGAGAAACAGTAACTCAAGCCATTAGTCCTCCTATTGACAGGAAAAGATATAGTCCATACTGCTCTTAACATTAACATATGTATCTAGCATATGGCTTGTATTACAAGTTCCTGATATAACTTGTTTCCACTACAGATGCAAGTGAAGATAACAGGTCAAAACCTATTTTCATTCCAAGATCTTGTAGCTTTTGCAGATCCACAGAGTAGCATTATCTGCCACATGAAGAGACCGTCACACTGAACTCAAGTTCCTTCCTTGCACCTCCTCTGAATCACAGTGCGAAAGCTTGCACGTTCCTTATCCTGTTGTCAGGAGGCCTGAGCCTGCCATCATTCAGACTCAGTACCCTCATCAATTTTTAGATATGAGTGTGCACCCTGTCCTTCTCTATGTTCTTTTCAGCCCTCATCACCTGCGCAACACTCACAGCAGAGCAGGCTCTGCTATATTCCATGAGCAGTCATCACAAAACCTCCTTTTAAATCTGTACCCAATTTAGTGATAAAGGTGACCCTCCCCTCCCCTGATAGCTCAAAAAAACCAAAATGTGTATTAATGTATTTCATTTGCATCCATGTAAGAGGACTACATAGGATACAGGAATGAAAGTGAACCACTGGATTTCAAAGGTAGCTTTGGGTGATTGGCATAGGCTGGAATATGTCTGCTAATGCTCTATCACAGTTACAGCTTTATAGGAGAAACACTCGCATGAGCAAGTATAAAAATCCTTGCAATAAAGTTGGTTCTATAATTTGGTAGCTGGGATTTCTTAACTGTTTTCCAGACATATGTCCAAGCAAAGTCTAACAAAGGAAGTAAATATCACGATGACTGAAAGATAACTGCAAACTTACTAACATTTTCCCAAAATCCTACCAGCTTCTATTATTGGTCTCCATTTGCTGAATACAGCTGAAGTCATGCCAATAAAAATCCAGATTAAAGTGGATAAATTGGGGGTAGGGGAAGGAGAGCTGTTTGTCCATAGCTTAGGTTTTCTTTAAAGCACAGCCTGTACCCGATTTACTTGTCCTAATGCAGACCAGAGAAAAGAATACGTTATTAAACCTTTTAATTTCCAACACACTTCTGTGATTGCAATTTAAACGAAAACACATGACTCTGAATCCCACTTGATCTCTTCGCACTAGTTCTGGCAGTGCACGGGCTTTAATTCTAATCAGGATAAACAAATCCATGGCTGAGATCAGTAAAGAGAAGAGAAACACATGCTAGTTTTATGAGAAAAATCTTACTCTTTTTCCTTAAGTGCTGGATAAAGGGTGAAGTTCTGAGCAATGGCTATGAACACTAAACTGAATAAAACTAGAAAAAGAATGGAAATACTGGGAAGCAGAAGGGATCCAGAAGAGATCTGAGAGAGGTAGCACTGCTTCAGTGCCTCTTATCAGATGGCAGAAAGGGTGGCTTAGTGCTTTCATTGATTCTCATTTCAGTTGGTATTATCTCAGGATATTAACAGTTTTACTCCCTGTAGCCAAAGCTTTGAAATCTAAGGGTGATTAAATTAGCTTTTAAGCAAAAGCTAACATGCAGCACGCTAAGAGAGTAACCTAAGTAGAACAAATGACCTTTGCAGGCTGAAGACACCATCACACGGATACCATGTTGCACATTCATATCACATAAAAGTGCCAGTGCATGAAGCAAGACAATTCTGCCCCAAACAGTCAGGTTTTTTGACATGAGGCAGCATAATTGGATATTTCCAAAGGAAAAAAAAAATGCTTTCAAAGCATAATAGAAATTAAGGGTTGATCAGTGAAAGATAATGAATAGCTTATCAACAAGGTTATCATTTCTAAAAATGGAAAGATCCATTTAAGTAGTTAGAAAAAAAACATCTGACAGAACTAGTAGGAGAAAGCAGCAAGGACAACAAATGTCACATTAAAGCAGATATATTTGCTGGTGGGTCATTTAAATTGTGCCTGAAGGATAATCCCAGCAAGATAGGTATTTGAACTTCATTTAGCAGCATCCCTAGCTGAGATAAGGAGGTCTAATCACTTTATTAAACCAACAATGTCATTAGAGGAGAATTTGTGAAGAAACAGCAAAATTTTTACTTTTTTAAAGATTAGCACAATAACTTCAGCAGCCAGCTTGAAGTTGTGAATATTTATAACTTTATCAGGAAGTCCAACATCATGGCGTGCCAAAAAGCTGACTGTGCAGCAGACCAAGAGTAACACTGTTGGCGCCTATATAAATAAGGGAAAATAAACATAAAACATAAGAACTTACAAAATGCACGTTAAGAATGTCAGACTACATCCAGTTTCAAGTGGAAAATGTTTTAGAACAATATACTGTTTCTAAACATCATTCCTTTGTATGTAGTACATGGAATTCAGATGCCACAGTCAGACTTGAGCAGTTGGTTCAACCTCACCTCTCACATAGAGCTCCTGCAACCATTACCAGCAGAGTGTGGTGCACAGGGAGCAGTTGCTTGCAGCTATCTTTTGCAGGGATATCATAGCATTCTGTTAGAGGATAAGTGCTGCTAACAGATAGCTGTACTAATTAACTCAGATTAAGTTCCTATACGATTTCTTAGCCTCTAGGAATGCATAATGTTTATAAACTGAGCAAAGATAGAAGTTAAATACTAGTCTTGAAGAGATAAAACTTATTCTAGTCTTTGCCTGCTACTGGATGGTCTCAAACTTCTTAGATATCACTGTCTTTCTTTTCTTTGCAAAGCCAGATTTGCATTTAATAATAAACTCAGAAACAATAAATGTCCATAGCAGGAATAGAAAAGAATTCAGTACAAAGGTGAGAAGTTTGACATACATGGTGCCCAATTTTTCGCTATATATAATATATAGCGAATATATAGTATAATAATCTGCAGCAGCCAAGAGTATGATTCTTAAGATGAAGAAGGTAAGGGGCCAAAGCTGATCTGCAGACTGCCTGACTGCTTAAAATGGACTATTCTGGGCTGAAAGCATCATCATTTGTGATGGTCTATCACTTATAGAGTCACATGAGTAGGTCACCAATAAGAGCTGATAGCAGCTCCTTTGGGTCCCTCTCTTCTTGTTCTTCATACACTTGGAAGAGAAACATCCTTGGACAAATATTTTCATTTTCAAACACTTCCTACACTAAAGTCACCCCTGCATCAAAACAAACTGCAGCATGAATTAAGCCTTCTCAGGTACCGCTTTCACCGACTGCCATCCAACAAATATTTATAAATCCACGAGACCTCTGCTACAGGGGAAAGTGCAACACTTGCATTTCTGGACTCAGGAAGTCAACACTATTCAGATGTTATTAGTACAGACAAGGTGCAAATTACACCAAGACACCAACCAAGGTAAATCAATATCAGTCAAAGAGCCTTTGTCTGGTCTCACTATAACCAGCTGTGCAGAGGCCAAGCACTTACAAGCTCTTAAACACATGCGCATGTATTGCTGCTTACTATCTGAAAAACAAAGAAGGCTTCATAGCCCGTTGATTTTACCTCCTTAGACTTATCTGAAGATACAGTCAGTTTAGAGACAAACAGGGACAATCAGCTGTTTTATAACTCCAGTGTAAACACAGAGGAAGATGCAGGTTAGATCACAAGCAACCACCCTGCCTTTCCAATTAACACTTTACCTTCTATTTCCACCTTGCCTTAGATACTTCCAATCAATGTCATTCACTGCTGAGACCAGACATGGTACATCTAAGACAGAGGTTATGTATATTACAATATATACTATATTTGAATAGGTTAAAAATAAATGTGGTTTACAGCTTATTCTTGACAGTAAGGGTTAGAAAGATGCCTTACTTTCCCACAGTATACTGAGAATATTTCAGAAATACTTTAAGTAGCAGTTTATGCAAACTAGACCTGATTTTTAAGAAAGCAACCACGTTGTCTTGCACCTACTACTACTGATCAGAGCAGCATCTTCCCTGGAAGGTCAATACAAAATGTAGCCCAGGAGCCTGGGCTACAATTTCCCATGTCTGCTGCTATACCCTTATGAGTCAAAGAGATCTGTACAGATGTACACATTTTTGATAAAAACTACTAGATTATAACCCTAAACTCCTGTCTGCCTTACAGTAAGTGAGGGAAAGAGAGCATAAGACAAGCAACATTTAAGATGCATGTGTAACGCAGAAAAGCTATTAAAAAATACTAAAAGCATCTTACCCACATTTCAGTTTCATGGAGATATTTCACATTCAGTTGTGGCCTAGGCTCCCTGTTCTTCCATCAGAGGATCACAACATGACACAGACCAAAAAGGTCTGGCAACTATGCATCCCACTCTCCCACTCCAAGCAGGGCCAGCTCTGGGGTCAGACCACATTGCTCAGAGCTTTACCCAATTGGGTTTTGATAATCTCCATAGAAGAAGCCTGTGCAACCTCTCAGGACATATTCTACCCAACCAGCCTAATGAGGAGAACGTTTTCCCCTTACAGCCAACCTAAACCTCTTTTGTTCTGGTTTATGGCCGTTGCTTCTCAACCTCTTGCCATGCACTGCTGTAAAGAGCCTACCTCTTCCTGTGCAGTAACCTCCTGAAAGGCACTGGGAGGCTGCTGCCAGCTCCTCCATAAAGCCAAGTGAATCACAGCTTCCCTGTATGCAGGCACTGCAGCATACCCTGGGAGCTATGGTTTTATTTTATGAGATGCAGTTCTGTGTGTCCAAATTATGACTTCCAAGAGAAACTATAGCAGTTTTTTCAAGAAACCAAATAGATCAGGGTTGGTGTGTTGTTTTTCTTTTTGCCAGTGAGACACTGACAACCCAAACCCCCACCCCAAGAAAAAAAATATTTTAAAGAAACAAAATAAAGCAGTAATGCAATGCTAGAACTGTTATATTCACATCCTTTTTATCCCAGTATCTCAACTGGAAGACTATAAGAACTGCAACATTTGAAAATAGAGCAGTAAATCCCTGGTAGCAGTTAACCAAATAGGGAAAAAGTGTATTCCATATAGAAGTTTAACAACACAAATAGAGAAGGTCTTACTTAAAAAAAATCCAGTTTGCCTGACTTGTTATTTAACAAACACCTTCTACTAAAATCTTACAGTTTGTTGACAGCAATCTGAAATGTGTTAAAGTAGGATACACATAGAGAATGCCTTATTTACTAAAGCAGAATTATTTTTGGAAAAGCTGAATGTAGAACAAGCTACATCTTGCTCTAGTTTACAGCTGAGCATCCTGTTTACATGCTGATGTCTGTGTTTGTTTTTTGGATACAGGAAGCAATGCTGAAAGACTTCAAATAATTCTGCCTCACACTGCCTATCAAGTTATTCCACTTCCATAGGAAACAATGGCTCGGGGTCAAGTTAGCTCATGCAGAGAAATGTGAGAAAGCAGAGTAGTCTCACTGCCCTAAGACAATGCCATTGTAACAGCTTTGATACAAGGATTTTCTTTGCCAGTCTTCTTGCTCCTGTCTGTGTCTCTGAAATACATATGAATTCCTTCTGGCTCTTTGTTCCCCATCAAAATATTGTTCACATCGTCATTCCTTCTATCTAAACCTTACCCTACTCCTCCTTCTACAGGAGGAAGTGCTAAAATTTTCATAAGACTTGCTCTCCATCTTCAAGATACACAGCCTTTGCACATCAGTCTGAACTATGGAGCTAAATACAGCAATATTATTTACATTAAATAACATATGCATGAGTATAACGAATATCTTGAAATACAGAAAGGACTGTTATATTGAGGGTTAAGAAAACCAGGACAGTTTTCCATATGAATCTCTGCACAAGTGCCAGCTGGATTTTGCAGCCCTGTGCTCAGCAAAGCACAGTAAGACAAGAATGCAGTTAGTATTCTTACAGTGCTCTGAAGAACAGGAAGAGGCAAGAAAATAATCTTGCTCTATACCAGAAAGAAGGGCTGGAAAGTCAAAGAGGAAAATTCAAGCTCCATCCTCTGCAGCACACAGTCAACATCAGTCCTAGTCTCTCTCACCCATCACAGTGCCACTAAAGGTAATAATAAGCTGGACATGAAAGAAAGGAAACACTGAAGAGATACTGTTATAACACATCCCCCTCTCCTCTAGCTCCACGTGCCCTCCAGAAGAACACATTGCTGGCAGGACACCGCAACTACAATTTGTTGAATCTCTCCCCAAGAAGGGACCCACTGTACACACCTTCCTGTATCTCAGGACATATGGATTAATGATTTATAGCAATACACCCACTCAAACAACTGGACTCAACTCGGGTCTTTCAATTTTTAATTTAACAGCTAACTCACTCTACCTTCAGAGCAGTGCTAAGCAGCATGAGGCAGGCCCAACCTCGGAGAGCCCTGGAACATAGGTGATGCTGGAGCAAGGCAGAGGCAGCAATGACTCCTTAATACTTCAAACATGCTTCAAGAGCAACAAAAACAAAGGAGGTCCAGGACAAAAACTGGCATAACAGCACCATCCTGTTTCTTCTACAATTGCTTGCCTAACTCTGCAAATAAAAACCTATTTGTTCCCCTATGCTTGCATATCCCAAATCATTACTTATGTCAGGGACTCTAAAGTGGTATAGCAGAGCACGCAGTGAAAATCCTGCAAGCTCCAAGGTTATACAGAAGGGAAAACAAGATCACTTTTTTCACCTCAGGGGCAAAATTGGAGTTCACATGTGTGATGGACTGAATAATGCTTCAGCACAAGAGTCAATTTTCTTCCAACTCCCTGCAGCTCTTAAAACATAGATCTTATTTTTGTTCTTGATTTGCTAAATGGATTTTTTCTCTATCACACCTTCAAAAAAATAAAGGTGATAAACAGAGAATATCATGATTTACTCAGCTCAACAGAAACACGACTTTTAGGAAGGAGTACTGTTCTCACTTAAGAAATTTATACAGATATATAAGAAAAGTTACATTACTTCTGCCCTTCCACAAGGAGAAAAGCACTATTTTCTCAGTGGAAATAAAAGTGAGAAGAAGATATTATGTAGTTATTAATATGGAAGTTAACTAAAAATGAGAGAAAACCTGGGACTCATAAATAACAAACAAAAAGCCCTAGGGTGGTTCCACCTCACACAGCTTAAATCTGAGTGCTAATTGTTGCAGAAGCATGAGATAAGGAGGAAAAAAAAAGGGAGAGAGTGAGTAGAAGAGCATGTAGCATGTAAGCTTTGAATCAATAAAGGTAAATAAAATTGCATAACTTAAGGAAGAAAATACCTCAGCAAACACTGAGGTATTTTCTTAACAGATAAGACTTCGTTAGATATGTTTTACATATGCACACTTTTTTTTTTTTTTACATGACATCTCTCCCCATATTGAAAGCTTTCCTCCTTTGGATTTGTTGCCTTGATCTGCTACAGAAAACATCTATCTCTGCAGGCACAGCACCATGAGGAAGCAGCACCCCATGACCACACCCCACAGCCTCCAAGGTCTGCAGCCCCCTCATGGATTCCCATGATAGGAACCTCCTCCCCATAAACTCTCTTGAGAAACTCTGTCAGTTAATGTGCTCAGAAAAAAAAAAATACCAGAAGAAAAGAAAGGAACCCCAACAAACTCCGACCACAGCACAAGAACACCCCTTTATACACCATCCCACAGCTCTGCCTAACTCAGCTTACACACATTCCAAAACACTGGTAGAAAAACCATACAAATGCTATCCTACCTTGCCCTTCAGACTGCCCAGCAACCACTTTCACCCTCACGGAACCTTCTGGAGCACAGAAGGCAGCTGGCTCACCTCTTATACCCCTCACTGAGCTCCATGCACAGCTGAACATCATCACCACCACACAGCTGAGGCTTCGTTAGCCTGTGCCCACCTCCTCACGCCCACAGCTGTGGTCTTGCCTTCACTTTCTGGAAGTTTCTCTGGCACATCTCACCCTGCTGCTTCCAGACTGCAACTGCTGAGCCTCAGGGATGAAAACAAACCCCTTCTACCAGCATCACCTTGGGCTCCCAGGGGTCTCACACTTTGCCACTAGGGCTTCAGCATCCAGGCTCTGTGTTTGTTAATCTCTTGCCAGGCTGCAGTGCCTCACAGGCTCTAGGACTGCAGATGTGGATGCTTAAAAAACATCCAGGAGGTTTTAATTTCTTACCACTGATATCATCAGAGAAATTTTATTCATGGAAGTCAGAGCCACAGAATAAAAGTTGGCTTTAGAAGTGCTTGACAGCTGATGCAACTCTGACCACTTGCAGAGGAGATGATGAACTAATTTGAAGGTGCTTGATTTATTTTCCTCTGCTCTGTTTTTATTTAATATTGAGAGAAACTAAAAGCAGCTGATTTGAAAAATAAAGTTGAGCCAGAGATATAAGATGGAACAAGGAAAAGCCCCCCACTGTTTTCAGCATGTTACGAAATAAATGATACCTTTTATAATAATGCAGCAAGAATAAACCAGCCTTTCGTGATCGAGAAGAGACAGTGTTCCTTGTTCTGGTGGTTTCTGACTTTCAGAGGCAGCGTGCTTCAGATGGTGGTTATTTTTGTTGCTGCCAATTTATCAACTTGTAAAGGAATGACATCAGACCAAGATGCACATTTTAGTACCGTTTTCCTCCCTATTACAAATGTTTTTAGGTGGCAATAAGAGTAATTTTTAGTACCTCATACCAGCCAAAGTTCTTTTGCTGGCTCGGTGTCCTTACTAACTTCAGTCCTAGAAGACATTTCATATTTAGCTGCTGCCTAAATCTAGTGTCTTTTACTTGCAAAGAAGTCCTAATTTGGAAGCTCACTGTGACGCTCTGTGGTTCAGACACTTGATGCGGTTTTCAGGAGAACATCACATGCCAAGCCAGACCCACAAAAGGAAATCCAAGTGAGTAAAATTTCTCTCTCTTCAGCAGAGGTCAGTATCCAAGTCACGTATGGCACACACCCCTCCTGACCTATTGCGAAATCCTTAAGGCCACATACCAAGTCTTTGTCTCAGCAGCACAGTCCCACACTAAGCCAAGGTGTGCAGTGCCAGGCCATTAGTGCTTGCAGGTAAGGCAGCAGCACGCAGTGCAGCCCCAGGTGAATGCCCCAACCATGCATCCCTGCCTATGCCCATCATTCTTGCCTTGTCCTTCTCAAGCGAATCTCAGCTGTAAAGAAATAATGATTTTCTTTGTCCTTAATACTGCCGACAAATAGCTTCTCAATTTTTAGTCCATTAACAAATCTTTCCTGGGATCTATTAACGTGTCACTACAGAGTGTCTTTTACTTCAAAGTTTAATACAGCTTAACTCTGTCTTAATCATATTGCTCCACTACACTTTATAGCCTGCGGCTTCAGGGAACCTTTGCCTTTTATTAGTACCCATATACAATCATGAAGTCATTCCAAAAATCAGTGCTGCTTTGGGTTCCATAAATTCTTATGCCTTTGATTTATTTGGTATATCCAGAACTCTGGGAGAAGGGAGATGTGAAGGCAGGGCAAGGAAATGAAATGCAGTAGTGCTGAGTTGTGTCAGCACGTTGCTTAGCAAAGAGGAAATGACAGGAGATGCAGACACTTCTCCACTGCAATGACCTTCTTCAGAGTTAACAACAATGGCTTGGCCAAGCTCTTGATACAGTCAAGGAGAATCCTGTTATGACAGTCAGTGAGAGCTGACAGATCTCTGTTGATTTCACATCGTAGCTTTGCTGTCAGTCACCGTTTCTGGCCTGATAGTGCCCCATAAAGAAGATGTCGTGCCACAGTTCTGCTGTTGCAGCATTTCTGGTTTTGTCAGCCTCAAAGACCTATGGACTGCCTGGTGGGAAAAGGAGCTGAGTACATCTTTGTAACCTATTTGTGTTCCTTTGTGCCTTCACATGAGGAAAAAGAACTCAGGGGTTGAAAATTCTACTTAGAGAAAATCCAAATACATTTATCTGTTGTTTTTGTTTTTGTGTGATATTTTGCACTTTGTAATGATGTTCGTAAGCAATGTACCAAAGCCATAATGTGATAAATCTGTGGCCTCCATCCATTAGATCTCAAATCACTCATATCACTGGCTTCATTACTGGAGATGACAAAACTAGGATTATGTGCTTGTATAAAAGAAGCTGCTGACAACTCTGTTGTCTTTTCCAATTCCACTTCTTCGGAGAAGCATATTTTAAATGCAGTTTAAGGTGCCATGGTCTCAGGAGCATGAACAAGATGTATTCACTAATTAAATGGAAACACGAGGTCCAGCCTGCTATCTTAAATTACACCTGATCCCATCATAGTCACAGGATTGTCTCCCTGTTGTTGTGAAGATCTGTAATTTGCAGGTGCTTCATATTCTTCTTAGTATCACTTCAGAGACTGAAAAATTCCCCTTTGTATCTTAAAATAAGGCACCATCAAAATTATATTTTTAAGGACCCAAATATCCATTGACTGCTTGGACTTTTGTTTCTTTTTCCAGTTTCTTTACAAGAGGTTTTTTTGCTTTTGTTTCTGATTTTTTTTTCCAAGTCAGTGTTGCTGTTACGTGCTCTATGTGGTGCAACTGTTCAAAGGAATTGGGAATGTGCAGCTCATACAGAATGCAGCTGCCTGGCTGTGAAATAGTATTAGACACAGAGAATACAGTATATTGATTCTTTGGCAGCTATATCAGCTTCCTGTTAGTTTCTGAGTGTATTTTAAGTCCTAGTTTTTTTTACCTGGTTGTAACCTGAAAGGTTACTGCTTTTGTCTATATGAATTGCCATAGCAACTGTGGTGCAGGAGCAAACAGTCGAGGGCTTTAACAGCCTGCAGCTCTGCAGCACACCTCTCCCAGTTTGGAGACCTTCATCTCTAAAATCGGGGTTGTTTCACCAGTTTGACTGGGCTATATTTTCTGTACTCCAGCATAACTCGGCTAAGAATCCCGATATCTGCATGGGAAGAGATGTGAGTTTGTGTGTGTTTATTTGGGAAGGATTGTATTCCTTTTATTTTAAAAACCCGCCCAAAACCCAAGCACACAGTGGCTTGCATGTGTACCTTGATGTAAAGGCTATGCTGACCTTCATTCATTGCAGGGCTATGGCTCAAGTCTAAGGCACAGATGAGACACTGAGCACAATGAAATCACATCTGTCTGACCTGGAACTGAATGTGGGCTGTTGTGCTGTGCCTTGGGCAGCTCGGCTGTCCAACCTTGGCAGCGCAGAGGGGCTGTTATTTGCAGCTCTCCATTCTTTCACAACAGCTGCCGAGGCAGTGTTTTCCCCTTGTCTTCACACCTTTCTTTATTGCTCACAGGGCCTTGCACCTGCAAACCCCCACAATGTTGCCAAAGCAGGTTCTGGTGGGAACCAGCTGCCACAGATGTAACGATCATGCCTTTTCCCTAACCTGTTCTTACCTTGGATTGTATATGTTACTTACACTGAAGACAGTTGAGCATAATGCACAACACAAGGAAAGTCACAAAGGCAGTAGGGCTGATAACTGTATTTTCCTACTTGTCAGCAGGTCTGCCTTGCCCTGTAGATGGTAGAGCAGAAAGCAGTGCCTACTTCCTGTGCCACAAATATCTTACATTAAGTAACACGTAATTTAAATATCGATAATGATACAGACACAATCGGTCACTTGACCAGTGGTCAAATGTGTCTATCACTCTGCTGTACTGCTAACATTTTAATCAAAATTGGTGCAGCTGGGGATCTTATCAATAAGAACAGCTGAGTGCCAGTCCTCATTCTCCATAGAAATAAAAGCATCCAAGGCTGATGCTTTTAAATATCCAAGGTGCTCCCCTTCCGTGCTTTTTGGTGTCAATCTGTAATACTCTAATACAGTTGTTCAGTAATACTGCTGACATAGGCAGTGAAATCAAGGAAATCATCAAACTGTACTCAACAGCGTTCAGGGGTCTTGTATTTCCATCTTTCAGGTCAATCTCTTCTGACCTGTTTGCTCTGCGACTGCATTCTGTGTTTTATCAGGATTTGGGGATTGAATCAACTGACTATACAGCTGATAAACAGATACATCTATCTCCAGATAGGTTGAAGCTTGAAGCCAAGCTTCTCGAATAATCTGCATGAACACCAGAGGTACATTTCTGCACAACTGCCTCTTTACAGGTATGGTTTTAAGAGATAGTTGCTGTGAAGTTAAATATTATCAAGAATACTGTTTTACCCTTCTCCTGCTTCACTTTTACCTCTGAGGCAGCTACCAGCAGTGGAGGACATTCCCACATTCTTCAGATCAATGATCGCTACCCACATTCTTCCTAGAATAGAAAACATCAGTTTCAAAGGGATCTGAAACAGCCTAGAAAAGTAACTTTATGTGAACCTGCAATGCCTACAGAGACAATGAACTTTTCATCGCATTCTTTGTCCTTGGCTACCCTTTTCTGCATGTAGTGGGATGAGTTAAGCCCCAGAGAAGTCACTCACCTTTAGTCTTCAGGGCATTCCCCTTACACTTCTCACTTCCTTTCAAAACCAGCTATTTTTTTTCCAACACAAAGTGTTAAAAGAGCAGGATGCTGATACAGCAGCTGGGGCAGCATGTCAGAAACAGATCTTGGTCTCTGGAGTGATGAGCATGGAACGGGGGAGGTGAGAGAAAGCCTAAGACAATTGTAGTTTTACAGTCTTCTTTTTCTGCTTGCAAACTGGAGATGAGAGCAGACAAGCTTTACGACAGTGTAGAGAAATCAATACATTTTTATTGATTCTTGTAGCTGCAGAACTCTCACCCAGCACCAGTACAGGGGTCAGAGTATGAGTACATGACTGTCCTGCTGCACTACAAGTGCGCTCCTCAGAAGTCATGCTATTTGATTCACCAAGGCTGAAGCCTGCTCTGTGGGACTGCAACAGCAGCAGCTGACCCACTCGGTGTGGAATTTAGGTGCTGCACATTATTTGCTGCTGGTGGCAGCTGCTGCTGAAGGCACAGCTTCACGTAAGGAAAAAAGTATTTTTGAACACTGACGCAACATTTAAATGATGGATGTTATTCCAAAAGCAAAGAGATCCATAAACTGGAATGTGGTGAATGATGCAGAAGTAGAAGCATCTATACAATGCAACTTGGAAAACTAGCTAAGGAGAGGCATAGTCAAAATAGAAGGGAATCAGGGAGTTATAACCAGTTTTAGAATGAAATGAATGAAAAACTGAATGTGGGAAAGAATTGGAGCAGACATCTAGGGTTTACATTTATTTTAATTCTTTGTTAATCCTCCAAATGTATATGTGAGTGTTTTTCAAAGTTGTTTTGATTTTGCAGAGGCATCCATTTATTTAATTGGCAATTCCAGCCTCTCTTTCATAGTTTCTGACCCGTTTCATCCTTAAGAAGAAGCCCTTCATTAGCAAACTGTGAGGCTCTATGGACATTTTCTGTAGCTGTAAAGCTGTCAAAATGGAGTAAAACTTACTGGAAGGTCCTTTTAATATTATGACTCGCCTTTGCAGCTGACATTTAATAGTTAATTTGATTGTACAACAATGGACTTCACCTTTGCGCAGTGTCTTTCATTCTCTATCTTTTCAGCCAAGTCCATTATCACTTGTTCCAAATTCCTTCAACTCTTCTCTTTGACTTTGTGTTACTTTCCACTTCATTCTCAGACTGCACCGCCTTACACTCTACACCTGTTTTTGATATCACCAAACAGGGACAATAACTACAAAGTTATTTCCCTTTACATGTCAAACCTGGAAGGTCTCTCTGTTGTTCATTCTATTTCCATTGCCGGTGTAAGTGTCCTTGTTGTTTTTCCCCCTAGTGAAGAAAGGGCAAATGTCATATTCACTGAAGCAAAGACTTCGCTTTGAAGCAGTATCGATTTTTCCTTTTCCCTTCTGAAGCTTTGCCAGGCTCCATAAAAGCTTGTCTCTTGTTCAGAAACTCTTTGGATGGAGAGACAACGGGCAGCAGTACCAGCGGGGAGCAGTTGGAAGTTAGGGCATCTGGTGGGGAATGACAATTTTGACAGCAGCTAGAAAAAGAAAGAGGTCATTTTATTTTTAACTGTACTGTGAGAACAATCATGGATCAGAACAAAGCCGAATGGGAAATGCAGCTTTAATTCCAGCCTATGATTTCTCCTTGTCTAAATCTGAACATGGACTCTTTTCCAGGATTCAGCGGTTGGCAGCAAGACACCCGGACCACCAGAAGTGACATCTTGGTTAGAGGCTTAACCACAAACATGGCAACATCCATGTCTACCTGGCAGAAGATGATAAAAAAATACAGGCCTTGTGATGAACTGGAGCAACTGCATGCAGAGAGCTTCTTTGGATGAAGGTCTGATGCTACAACCAGACTCCTATTTAAGCCATCTGAAATAGCTGAGATACCTGTTTAGAGCTACCAGGGTAGAAATATCCAATAGCATTTAGTAAGCTCACATGTACTGCAAAGAAAAAAAAGCCCCATCTTTCCCCACTGCCAGTCAGGATGCTGTGCAGTCTATATGCACATATACATATTTATCATCCATACACAGGAGAGCCTCTCATTCTTAATGAGACGTTGGGTCCTGGCTCCAGGCCTTATTTACAAGTGGTGACTCCCAGGGCCTCCAGTGCTTTCATAGCATTTTGTTCCTGCTGACTCAGAGAGAATGTCGCTTATTGAAACATCAGTGCCACTTTTTGCCATGGGTCTGTATTTCTTGGTGTTGTCAGAGCTGGTTTTCCAAAGGTTATTAGATGAGCAGCCGATACTGGACGTGCATGTGAAGTTACAGCAGCTGCTTTGCACAGTAAGTCAAGTAATAATTATAGTACATTTGCCTTGATTTCTTGATTTTTTTTTTTAAAACTTCTTGTCTTTGAGTATACCGTAATTAAGAAAACAGCAATCAGAATGATTCCTAATGCTAGACTGAAGTCTCACACTCACAAGAATTAGATCAACCAAGTTCCTCCCCTTTTATTACCTTCTGCTCTTCAAGTCTAATCTCCCAGTCAGAAGGATAAGGTTCTGCGGGTCACTCAGGTCTGAACAGCTCGCCTCACCACCACCCTGCTGCTGACCTGTGCTGTGCACATCAGCACTTCTCTGGCTGATGATGGCACACATGGAAGCACTTCAGCCTCCCCCAGCAAAGCTACCACCTGTACCTGCCACTGCAATTTTACAAGCCTTCTCCAGCAATAGGAAGTAACTTAAAACTGTGACACCCTGCATGGGGGAAGAAAAGCATAACTGATAATGTTTGCCCTATCAAGACCTGAGCACAGCAAGTAATAAACACATGGAAACTATTTCAGTGTCCCAGATCAGCTTTAACTTTACAGTTTCCTGCCACACACTTCAGGGCACATCACGCTGCTGACCTCTGCACTCGTGTTACCCATCCAGCTCTGTGCGTACATTTGTTTTCATTACTTGTGCCCTCTCCTGCTGGCTTTTTTTTTGACAAGCCCAGCATCTGAAAGCCACTTTCTCAGACCTTTAACTAACAACTCATCATCAGCTGTACTGTGTGTGGAAGGCTGCAGCCTGAATTTGTTTTCACAAAAGGCACATCACAGGACCTGCCTAATCAGCAGTTACCTAGTTTGCTCACACCAGACAGAGTCAATTTACAGACCACGTCTGCTGTTGACCCCGCTGTCTGCTCTGGATTATTCCAGTCTGCCTCCACTTTCTTTTTTTTTAATTGCTGATTTTAACTCTTGCCTAATTGGGCACAAGCTACAGACCTCTCAAAAGAAAGCAAGTAAGATAACTGGTACGGGCAAAATCAGTTTGTGCCATTCTGTCTTTGCCCCATCCCGCATAGATGGAAGAATGGCATTGAAAGAAGTGGGGTACTCTGTCCCCTCCTCACCTCCTCTCACCTCAGATGGACCACTGTGCTGCAGAGACATCACTGCTAATTTAATTCAAAGCAGCTCTGAGGCTACTACTTCTTCACGTTGCAACTGGAAGAGTGTGTAGACACTGAACAGCATACTCTGAGCAGGCTGAATATGGCATGTGGTCAGTGCCATCCCATCTTAAAAACCTCAAAGTCGATAATAAACACAGCCTACCCTACACACTTTACTTGAGAGGGTGTCAAAATCTTGCCATGTGAGAATTCCATGTTCAGCTCTGAATAATAGAATTATTTTTCTCTGCCCACAAAAAGGCTCTGACCATGCAGAGACAGACCCAGAATGATCATTCTGGAGACAAGCTCAGCATCTGCCTCGGGGTAATCAACTGATCACAGACCACGTGAAGGATGAGACCAAGGAATTAGCCTCACAGATGCTTGCTCTACACCTGAGCACCTGAGTGCTCAAGCTACTGTCTCCTAGTGTGCAGCAAAGCCACAGCAGCTCTGCTGTAATATCTGCAAGCAATGGTCAGCAGCAAGCCAACAGTTCAGACTGAAATTGAAAATGGTTGCTTGTTTTCCTTCAAGATGTTACCAAGATTTAATTTGCTGTTTCTATTTCCACAGCACATAAGTCCACAGACCATCGTGACTGTGAGAGAATCCAAAATAAGCTCTCTGGATGTTCCCAGCTGCTGCCTTTGTGATGGCTGCGGATGCCATGTGGAAGTGTCCCTGATGAATTCAACTGTGACCATTTGTCCTCAGCAGCCTGCAGAAAAACAATGCTTTCCAGTGGCAGTGCTGCCTTCTGATAACCTTTCTTGATGCCTCAGTGAGTCTTTAGCACTGCTTAGGCAGACAGCAGGGCTATGGAGACTGCAGTGTTTGTGGTCTACACGTAATTGATTGCTTTATCCTGTCATAATGTTCTTACAGTACTATTGTACTGTGTGACCTGCAATGATCAACTTAAAACACATTTGTGTAACAGCTCAATAATACTCTACGGTTGTGCTGTCACTAACATAAAAAAGGCAAAGACATTCTGCATCCAAAATTTGAACAAGAACATTCAAGATTTCTTTTTCCATTACCATACCCCTAAGTGATTGGAGAGAGAGAAAAAGTAGACAGTAATGCAAATCTAATTGCAGTAACAAACTGTGTGAAAAGTAGCCAGGAAGTAAGGTCCTGTCAGCAGGGATATAGCCAGGATATCTGCCACTTCCTAGAATTGCCTTTTATTAACTTTGTGAAAGCCAACGAAGATATGCAAGTAAGCATGCTGCCCAAGCTCCTTTCCACTCCTCAGAAAATGCCATGCAAACATGACTGATGCTAGGAACACACAGGTAAATTCCAATCACAGTAGCAAAAAAACCTATCTTTTTCCCAAAGAGATGTGAAATCTCATTGTATCAATCCTTAAGCAACACAATTCTACCATAAACCACAGTCTGCATCTCAGTTAACACACTCCTTAAACAGAGTCTCTGGAAGATATCAGTTTCAATGAGTCTCATGAATACTCACAGCTGTTTCCTGAAACTCAGCATTTTCTAGCTGTGACCTCTGATCTTTTTGACCAAAATGGGCACACACTTGGTGTGACTGCACCACAGGTAGTCCCCATTAGCTGATGCTTTTCATATTGATCTCTTTCCTAAATGGATAATGTTCAGTAGTTTCGTAGTCAATGAAGCCATCAGTAACTATCAGCTTTTACACCTCTCTGACCTCAGTGTGTAGCAAATATTGCAATCAGTTTTATCTGATTTGTTCTCATTGTTTTTCAGTTAATCTGATTGCAACACAGTACCTGAGAATCAAGAGGTTTCCGCAAATGCAGCTGCAGCATTTTTGTAACTCCTGGACAATAAACATCACACTTCACATAGTTCTCTTCAAAATATTCATGATTTACAGGGTAATAATCAGTCCTCCCTCCAGTTTAATAATTTTAAAATGATTTAAATGAAATAAGCTCTAAAGCATCTTTTTATAAATTTTACAGTCTTAGGCGTTTGCCGAACAGATGTCAGAGACCACACACAAGTTCTAAAAATACTCACGTAAACTCTTCAGGTGCTTGACATTGATCTGTCTGCTGTACATCTTCGTGCTCAACACAGGTTAAAATAGTGCTGCTGTGACATTATAACCAGAGGCTGCTAAGCTGACAAACATTTTTTCATGCTGCTTACAACTAATCAAACCCCTCAGCTTTCAGTCAGATTTGAAACTACAAGCTGTATCCCTTTCACTCTCTTGCTGTTTCTACCACCTCTTATAGTCCTTAGGCAAAGATGTGAAGCGTACAAACACACTCAAAACTAGAAAAGGAATCCCCACTACATAAAAAAGGACCCCACTGCACCAGAAGAAGTGTTATGGGTTTTTTTAAATGCAGCTAAACCCATACTATCTTGAGAGAAGAACCAGTGGTCCAGTTGATCAAAAAAGCTCAAACGGGCGAAACTCGTCAGCCTCACAAGGTGCTACAGCAACTTCACCTCTGCCAGTGTGCCAAGCTGCTTTGATCCCGAAAATAAACCTCCTATTGGCTGAGCATCAATTTTCTTTATCTGTTTCTTAGCCCACCTTACTCTCCCCTATGGTATTTCTCTGTTCTCCTGCAGTTCCACTTTGCAAACTCACTGCGGAATGAGCTTTCTCCTCACCACATACCACTGCATAGAACAAAATAACATTGTGGAGCTAACAATTCTTGCAAACTATATGACAATGTCGTAGCTATTAAGCTTGTTCTAATTCTAGAGCTATTTAGAGGAGTGGAAGACATAAGAAAGAATCTTCAGTTTGCCTACCCACCCCAAGGCAGAAATCTGTTCTGAAATGCCTTCTGTGCTACAAATGCCGCAGGCAACCAGCTCAAGTCATAACTATGCTTACCATTGGAAAGCTTCTTCACTATAAGGTTTTCAAAGTAAGGATTGTTCATTGCTTCATGCTGCTTCAGAGCCTTTACTATTTCATTCTTAACACTGCTGGTCTTATTCCCTCAGCCATAGGCACTGTAGTAATAAAATAAACAATGGGTATAAAAAGCTATTATTCTGATCTGTACAACTTTATATATATCTCAATTGCATATGTATACATTTAAAAAACTAGGAGAGAGTGCTTTATCTCCTAACAAGGTTTCAGAGTTTCGTAGTTAAACTGAAAGAAAAGATTGCATTAATTCAGCTACTGTTGGTTCCCCCTACATATGCCTGCAGACTATGATTTATCCAGTACTAAAATTCTTCCTCTAATTAACTTCATGTAAGGTCGAGTCAAATTCTCTGTATGTTCACCTGATGTTGGTAGTTAAATCTAGGGAAGAAGAATTTAATCCTGACAGATCCAGCCGGAAATCTACAGCAAAAACACCTCCCACACTGGAATCAAAACTATAAAGCCATCCTTCCACACTTTAAAAGCTGTTTAAAATAAATAAATAGATAGTTTTTGAACAACAGCAAATTAAGTTTGATGCTTCACACCTGTTGCTCATTCCCTTCCACAATGGAATGCGCACATCTTTCTCACGAGCAGTCAGAGGAGATTTTGCTGTTTACTGCAGTAGGGTCAGCGTGATCTTGGCTCAGCAGCACCGTAACAGGCACAGGCACGGTGACAAAGCTTGCTTCAGAACAGAGGTCTTAATGTCTGCACAGCAAGTGAAAATACATCAACACTTGTGTGAAGCATGGCCACGAGCTATACAGCCCTTTAACAAACAGAAGACATTACAAGTCACTACTAATTCCTGGAGGCACACTCTTGCCTTAGGTCATGGTTTGCTTTTGTCTGTGAAATTGTACCTCCAGCAACTTTCAAAGGAAAAATTACCATCTGGCATGGGCATGAAGATAATTCATTGACAGTGTGAACTTCCTGGAACTTCTTATTGTTGACTGAAGGAGTTCTTCCTACTCACAAGCAGCTGGCCTTGGCCTTGTTAGTTGCTACAGATACTAGAGCAGACTGATTTCCAGCACCATCCAGTATACCACTACTTCTGTGGCTGTAATTTCATAAGCCAATAGAGGAGTTTCATCTCCAGAGCTTTTCTGAGAAGTGTTTATGCCCAAACACTTCATTCATAGACAGGAGATTATCTATGAATAACCCCAGGTGTGCAACTACGACAAAAACAAGATAAACCAAAATTCCAATTCCAAATATACAAGAAGATTGTTAAAAATACATGAAGAGATATTTAAAATATTTGAAATATTTGCATTTGTGTGAGACAATAGTTACAATGATAAGAAAGGGCATGAAGAAGAATAAAATTGTGCTTATCAAAGACATTAAAAAAAGGGAATAAGTGAAAAATAAAAACAAATCATAACTGAAAGGATTTGGATAATGTACTTCTTGCATAAATGACTGATGAATGAGAAAATTAAAACTGAAACATTGTGGAGGGAAAAAAAAGAGTAAAAAAAAACATCCCTGAACTGAGTTGTAATATGTAACCAAGAGAAGTCTACGAAAAGGGAAAATCACAGGCAGTCTTACCACACAATCAAAGCTCTAATAACTAAGTAGCCCTTTTAAGTTTAAGATATACTGTATTTGTGAAAAAGGATTACATGTTTGTTAGAACATAGTTAATAGAATGCCAAATATACAAACATTTACAATATTGTAGTAAATTTGACAATGTTATGTTTCTTCTCCTATCAAACAGAGCAGAATTTGCAAGCATTTTTCACAGTTCCTTGATGTGTCTCAGAACCACAGATAGGTGTGGATTTCTGGAGGTCTCCTTTTGTGGATTTAACCATATCCTTTCTTCTAGAACAAGGAAAGACAAACATTCCCAACTAGGTTTCTGGCTGTGGCAGTTATGGTTGCATACTTTCCTGTAGGTATATACATATACATATAGAATCAAGATAATAGAATACACCTACAGAAGAAAAAAAAATAGCAAAAAAAAAAAAAGGCTTGCTATTTTCCTTGTATCACTTTTTCCAATCTTGGCCACCGAAGTCATGATTCATGAGAAGAAAGAAATGGTTCATACTATCTTCATCTTCTAAGAAGAACCGTCATTGCATACTTACTCCAGTTACTGGGGAGAATAAAATATATTTAAGGCAAATCGATGATTGTTAAAGAAAAAAATCAGCACAAAGTTTTACATGAGAACAGCCACTAACTGTCCAAGAGAAGCTGGTTTTGGATATCACTTACCTCTTTAAGAGAAGATTCAAGTTTCCACCTCACTGACATTGCTCTAGACTTACCTGCCTGTAAATGTATTCATCTGCTTAGCCAAACATCAGCACTACATGGTATTAACCTTGTGAAAGGCAGAGAAACAACACTGCGCAACCATATCATAATAATCAATCATTAAAATATTGCATGACTTCTGAAAATATATTTGGTGACAATGAACAATATATTATCTTCAGAACCTTTCATATACTCTTTAATTACCTTAAGTTACTGCTGATGTTGTTTCTACTTATTAATGGGTGAAATAGGTGTCTTACACATTCACACTCCCAAATTTTCTCTCATTTTCTTCCAGGGAAAATATATGTTGAGTATATTTTCCTGGGCACGGCCAATGGCTGATCTGCAGCCACAAGATTTCCTTTTGGGGCCTTCATACCAATGAGAAGCAATGACCCTCTGGTCCAAAGCCACGTGGCCACACAGACAAGGTGCTTGGAGCAACATTTTAAGATTCACTGAAAGATCGTGTACCTTAGAACATCAGCTGAGGTTTGACCTTGCAATGCCACAGTGACTTATTTTGGAAAGAACTGCTCAGCATTTGGCTGCTAAATGCAAAAACCCAATCATTTGCACTCTGCTTTGCAGAGGTACAGAGAGATGAGTAATTCAGCTCACAAACCTCAGCCTTCACAAACCCGTTGTTAATTTAGCCCTAGTATTATTACTAACTCTGGGTGCCAGTATTACCATCTCCCATTTTAGAAAAGGTTACTTGCTTCCACAGCTCTGAGGCTGAAAATCTGAATACAAAATGCCCAACTGTACAGACTTAAGAACTCCACATTTATTATTTAAATCGCATCATTCTAAAGCAACTCTCATAAATGCTGAATGCCTGCAGTTGCTAACATTGAGAAGGGAAAATTCAGGTGACAGAAAATCCAACTGTTTCTGACCTGAATCTACAGCACACTTGTGGCTCGGCTGTGTGCCTGTTTCCATACTGATCAGCAGAGAAAAGCACAGTGAGCAGGGTTACAGCTGCTCTAACGTGTCATCGATTTTTTGACATACAAATCAACATATAGATTTGAGGATCAGACACATGACTGAATGTTCATTATTTAAAAGTTCTCAGCATAACATTTGTTATGCCATGCTGATGCTACAAACTGTATTACAGACCTTTTCTTTCCACCAATGTAATTAGCAGGAGTTTTTATCCATAGAAGACTTACATGCAACTATCAACCTACTTTAAAGTACATTTTTAGCACCAGATGGTGATCAAAAATCAGGCAGTTATGCTTCTATTAATTACCAAGAGTGCATGTGTGAGAAGATACGCCAAAGAGGAAGGTGAGATGAGCCATGATGGACATTAAAGGTCCAGGAGCAGATCTATAACTGGTGTAAACTGCCAGGGCTTCACTGATTTCAGTGATACTATGATAAATACTCGTTCAGCTGGTAATAAAATAAGTGTCATCAGCTAAGTATCTGGTCAGTAACATTTCAGAATGCAGAGTGAGGCAATAGTGTGACCTCCATATCTACCTTTGAACTGAATCTGCATGACGAAAAAGGGTAATGTTTCCTGTTTTGTTTCTGCCTCAAGAAAGCTCCTCTGTTGGCTGGGGTACTGCCTGCGGGTAAGCACATGGACAGAAAGATTCATGTATGTATACAAGTAAATATTTTCTGTGACAAACAAGTACACTGCTTTAACTGCTCTGATGTTACTTTTATCTTCAAAAAAAAAAAAAAAAAGCACAGCATTGAAGACTTGCACAAATGTCTTGCTCTTCCATTTGCCATTCATCTCAATAGTAAGGGAAATTAAGCTGAGAGTTGGCTTTAATCCACAATTTACTTGCCATATGATATTTAACTTCCTTTTAGAAAATAAAGCTTATTAAAGCAATGATAGTTTCATGTATATATGAATTACTGAGAACCATAATACTAACAAAAAGAAGTCAGGTTTGCATAAAATCTACACTTTTTAGGTGATTCTCAATGGTTTTTTTTCCCTAAACATTTTCCACCAGACAGTTTTAAGTTCATTACCTTTTTCTAACCATTTCCTATTTCACAAGGTTAAGATTTTACTGAATCTATAACTAAGAAATCAATTGTACGATGGCAATAAGAGATCCTAAAAAAAAAGGCTCTTTGTGCAGAACTGATGGTTAACTCACTGATTCTGCTGCGCAGTTCTCCTGAAGGCCTCGTCAAATGCTGCTCATTTCTGGTCTGCATACACATGGCGTGAATGGGACAGACTTCAATCGAACTGGAACGCTGAGGTAAAAGCTGTGTTTCAAACTCTTCACATTTATTTGGAGACCTCAAAAGGATGACTTAATCTTATAGTGTTATTATTTCAAATGGAGAAAGAGATTTCTGATGTTATTTAGAGAACATCCCTCAGTTTATAGACGGAGAAAAAGCAGAATTCATTCAACAGATATTCTGGCAAGGGCTTTGAATGAAAAATAACAAAACCTCTGCAGGGACTTTCCCTTTCCTTTCATTTATTTGGCTGCACATTTTCACAATAATAATTAAATTATCTAATGTTTGCTTATGCTAAGGAATGATCATCGGCAACAATCCACTAGTAGAAAAAAGAGGGGGATCAAAGGCTAATATTTTAAACCAACAGCTCAGGGAGAAAACAACTTCCAAACATCAAAGGAATGCCATGATATTCAGCAGCTTCTTATGGATTCAGTTATCATCTCTTAGTGAAGATGGCAACAGAAATCTCAGCATTTGTGAGCAGTGGTGTCTCTAAAACTGCAACACGTTTACAAGTTAGACCTCTATTTTTCCTGTTTTCAGCGTGTTTCAATAACAAAAACATCTGGTAATTAGAGTTTTGTAACACTGGAATCCATACTTAGTGCAGATAACAAAAACAAGAAGTACATTTTCCTATGGAACATTCAGGTAATCCATCCATGCGATGCGGCTCTTCTGTGGGTGCAGAATACCACATAGAACCAACTAAGATACCATTGAGCAAAATGCATTTTTATCTGCTTTATTTCTCCTAGAAACGTCAGCACAGCACATTATATTGCCTGTAATTTTAATAGGTAAATGAGACAATGATTCCATTGTTATTCTTTTCTCAAAATGGTAGAATACATTTCCTTTCAAAGGTCTGCAAATATATTTACAAAAGTGTGAAAGCAGTAAATGCAGGCTCTTCATAGTTTCACTGAATTTCCAAAGATTGACTAATATCTTAATTTTATTGGAAATCTGGTCCAAGGATGATACAAGAAATTAAATAGCACACTTGATTTTGTTCTCGTGGAGGCTAGTGTGGAAACAAATCAAACAGAAATATTTTTAAAAAGAACAAACTTATATTCCATGAAGCGTAATGATGATATTCCCAAAGCATTTCCTCTATTTTTATTATCTTTCAGCTTTAAAACATCTCTTGGTCTTTCTCCATGTTGTCTTAAGATGTGGGAAACCATCTCCCTTTTGGAAGGCCAGCTGCTGATGTGAAGTAGCCATTACAATATCATTCACAGTATCTGCATCGTATGTGAACTGATTTTCAAATAGGACTTATAAAATTTGTGTCATTGACTTCATCTTTCACATTTTAAATACGGTTGGCTGACAAAAATAAAGTGTGGTGTCATGCTTGGTTTACCTAAATCATTTATTTTGTAACTAATAAAAGTAAACAATTACCAGATACTGTATATATAGAGATATATAGATATATGGCCACAAATAAACTATAGTAGAAAGTTATTTTGGTTTCGATAAAGTTAAGAAAAGCACATAAAATCATATTTCATTAATATCTCGTTTTATGGCCATCAATATTTTTGTGACTTTTTTCTGTTTTGTTTCATCAACATAGCAAAATACAATCTTCCTATTAAACAATAATTATCAGATGGCAGACAATTTTTTTTATTGGTTTACATTGGCAGGTCACAGTCTAAAAGCACAACCACATCAGGCAGAAATTGCACACAGACCGCCCTGGATTTTGAAGACTATATATTTTTTTGCTTCTACCAAAAGATTTTTTTTAATGTAACATTGGGGACTGAGAGATGCACTTATTAAATACAAGGAGTTAAACTGTGGGCTTTTTTAGCTAAATAAAATGACTGAAATCACATTATTTTATTTTGATTACAGCTTCAGTTTTCATGTTAGTGCTTGATGTTAGCAAACATGCTCTGAACTTCCTAGCAGTTGTTCCATAAACGTTAACACATCCGAATAAACCAAGGTGATCTTTTCTGTTGTGGTACTGCAAATTTATTCCAATTAGGGCTGTTCATGGGCTTTCTTTTTGGTCTTCCTATTTGTATTTTCAACTTATTTCTGAAAACGATAGCAGAGATTTCTGTGTAATACTGTAATGCTGTACAATTAAGTCGGTAGTTTTGGAAATCTGACTGTAGCTGGGAGCGGCCTGCAAATCTGCAGTTCTGTTAACTGTAGAAGGCGTGTTCATGTCTTCAAAAACCAGACTGGTCTTAAGATATTACTCTTTATTTGAGACAGTTACCATTACTTCATTAAAAAATGACAAAACAGCAATAAACATTTTAGCTCTTTAATGAGCAAAGATCAGGTCTCTTAGCATTGGAATAATATTCGTTATCCAGATTATCTTTATTTCACTCAGTGACCATTAATATGGCCGAGAAGTACAAAGTAATTTTCCATCAAGTAGTATACAATTTATTATTTTTTGTGTGTAATAAGCTTTCATTCTTGAAAAAGAGTAACTGAAAAGAAATGTTTCTGTTACTGCAGTTAGTTTGTCAGAGAAAGTTCTTCGCATTATCTTACAAACTATCAAAATTGCTAGTAATTTGAAAAAATGTAAAAAAAAATCACATAACTTTAGTCTAATAGAAATATAGTACAGGTAAGAGAGAAAGTATTTATCAGGGATGTGCTCTTAAGTCCATCTCAATTATTTCTTTTATATAAATGTACATCTGATTACATATACAAACATTTTGAAAGGACCGTGGTATATAATTACTGGAAAGCAAAGGGAATGAAAAATTTCTCTTGATTTTAGAACACTCATTTCAAATCACACAAACATATGTAGTACTCGGATTTCAAAATTTCCAGGTTTGGGCTCTCTCCCCGTTCTTACATACCCTCTTCTTCCAGTCTGCAGAATTAATTTAAATGGCTAATGTATAGCATAAAGGGAAATAACTTCATACTAAAGTATTATAAGTAAACTCTGTAACATGCAAAATGAGTTTAAACAATAAACTGAGAGATGTAATCAGAGTGGTAACACTGGGGCATTTTTACCTTGCGAAATATCACTGTAATTAAATCTTTGGACACACTTTACCTCACCAATTTGAACTAAATATACTGTAACTAAGTCACAGAAAATTATAAATCCTTTATCAAAGGAGTTTCCATTAGAGTTACACTTATATTAATGTTAGACATTATTTAAGTGGAAAGGGAAGACAACATTAATAAAACAGATTTTTTTTTCTGGGATTCAAATTAATGCGTTTTCACCACTGCATACCTACAATTCCAAAAATACCTTTTGTAACTGTTGCAATTCCTTCTTTTACTGAAATTACATTGAAATATTTCACTGTAATTACTTTTGCCCCTTTAAAAAAACTTCTTTAGGTTGTGCCAATTGATGGAGAAAGCTTCTATTAAAAACTCCAATGGGATGAGAAGAATTTTAATTACGGCTTAATCAGCAGCACAGCCACCAAGCATATAAATTATCATGCACATCGTGCTAAAAATATCCAGTTTCTTTTATTCCCACAACTTTTATACTGACAGCACTTAAGTGATAATGTTGTACCTGCCAGGCTGTAAAACTTCTTTGTCTGACTGGCAGATCTCAGCATGAGCCCCTTCCTAAGGCCTTAACAGCATTGGTGCTTTGTGTACTTATTCAAATATGTAAATATGGTCTACACAATAAAACAGGTCCAAATAAAAATTGGTGAAAATTATCTGACATTCCATTAGTGTGTCCCTTGTGCATATTTATAGGTTTTTAAAATTTTCAGTCTTTGTTCTTTCCTGTTCGTGTTGCACATGCCTAATTCCATTATGTAACTTAAAATCTTCAGAAAATTAACACTTGAATGTGAATGAAAAAGTATCATTCAGGACAACTGTTTCAAGCAATTGCAAACAGTTGGGTGGTTTTTTTTTGTTTGTTTGCTTTTCTTTCTTAAGTTCATTTCATATATGTACAATTCATTTTTTTTTTCAAAACCCCAAAAGTTCTTGATATGTATATTCACATAATATTCCTCCATATTTAAATAGTAAGAGTCTTGTAGGTTGAAAGCCAAGTAATCTTCAGTTATATCACCTACTGTAATCCATCAAAAAATAAAGTTTGTTTCATCTTGTCTGGCTATACCCTGGTTGTTGAGTGTGAATGGGGGTGGGGATGAGGATGGGGCAGAGTATTGTTCTGTCCTCCGGTAAATGTATTGAATGTGTGTAGGGGTTGAATCCCTGGTATAGTGTTGGGGATCATTGTGATGGTGTTGGGCGTCATTAAGGGAATATCATCAGGAGACCTCCTCATAGCTAGCGTGTAGTCTGGGGGACAGGCGGTCCTGAGAACCACCTCATGTGGATGGATGGACTCACATTCATGATCCAAGTCAGTGTGCTTCATTTGGAGGGACATTATCTCCTCTTCTTGTGCATGGGTAAGATCATTGGTAGTAGTACGCTGTGGGCTACATCTCCTGTGAACATCGTGTCTCCGCTTGTCCTTTTTGTAGTACAATGCTGCAAAGGCCAAAATGTTCAGGAAGAGTAAAGATGCACCAACTGCAATAGTAACACTCAATTCTGTTGAATAGTCCCTTTGATCCACTGAAAACGGGCTTGGCTGTTGTTTGGGATCGTCTTGTTTGGCCGTAGGAAAGGCTGAAGTAACAGAAATGGAATTTTTCCTTGTTGGTCTGAAAGTATTATCTGTTGACGGCACTTTAGTTGTGGTAGAGGTATACTGTGAAATGTCGTTAAGATTGTGCAGATGAGGTACCAGTTCCAACCAAAGGTTCACTTTATTGGCCCTATAATGTTCTTTTACTCGTGGTTTTAAACCAATGTGAAGATACAGTTGGTCTTTCTGAGAATATCTGGTCCATGCTACTTCTTCAAAACGGTTTGGTTTTGTATGGATGAATTTTGTATCTTGTGGCACTGGCTGATTTGGGTCACTAAAACAGAAAATCTCAAGTTTTATACGGTATTTCAAAAGGAATTGTAAAATTAGAACTTTATAGTTAACTTTTAAGTCTGCCTTTGAACAGTGCAGAATAATATTTCTCAAAAGGAAAGGTCTTATTAATCTTAGTTAGATACAGTATTATGCAAATGAACCATATATAATCTTTTGTTGCATAGAATTCATCACTTCTCTATTTCTCCAAAATGAAAGTATCACTCACACAAATCTTTTACTGCTGAGGAAAAACTGCCAGCAGCGTGGTGACATGGGCAAATGCCTACAAGAGACCAGTGTGAGAGGTCATTAAGCTTTTTCTATTTTCATTCTAGTAACTTGAAGCACAGCATTTCAGTTCACACGCAGTATCTGTGGTCTACCAGAGGTGAAAAGACCACAGCAGGGCATAACTCAATGTAACACATACTGACTTAGACTCTAATCGCCGAAGGTGGAGAAGTATTTTGAGCTACCATTAAAAGCATTAGAAGTGAAAACATCAAAACTTCTCAAGTTCTGAGTCACATATTTTTTAGCTAGATGTATTAATGTAAAACATTTAACTCATGTGCATATATTAAACAATTTATTACTTTTCTAGGTAACCCTTAGATGATTTTTGTGCACATGGTGTTTAAAATTTCTTCATTCAGATTACTCACAAAGATATTTTTCCCTCCTTTTGCCAGAACGTAGAAGGGAACTCAGTGACAATACACAGGTGTGTAACCCAGTTCTTAATTTCTTACTCATCTGTACATACTTCCAAGGGAGATACTCAAGGGAAAGCATTGCTTAGTTATACACAGTTTGTACACAAAATTATTCATTATCTGGTACTCACCCAGTTTTTGCGAAGTTTGTCCAGTATGTCATCACTACTGCACTTAGCATGACATCATTTTTGGAGAAATTACAAGGAAATAATTCAGTAGGGCCAATCATGGGGATTCCCAGTACGTAAGGAACCTCATCTCCATGGGCTGCATCTGCCCACGCAGGTACCTGATCTGTCTGGCAATGATGGTAAAAGGCATAGAAATATGTAGGCGATCCAAAATTCGAGTGAAGATCTGCTGTGGCCACTGCTGGTGCAACCCATTGGTGATCGGTAAACAAAGCCAGCAGTGTTTTCCTTCTGGTCTCAGGATTGTGTCGATCTGCCCAGTCGGTGTACATAAATTTAATAGTTTCCCTCAATATATCTTTGCCTTCAGGGTATCCATACAAGTTATCGACAAAATTGGAAACTGCGAAGTCAAAATCACTAGCCGATATGCCATCTTCACTATCCACAATATTTTCAACAAATTTTAACCCTTCACCTTGATTAACTCCCAGCATGATGTCGTAATTGAGGAATTCTCCTTGTTCCATCAATATCTGAGGATCATCTGGTATCACATCGCCATCAATTACTGGTCCAAAGGCTATATGGTATCTAGCTGGTTGAATGTCCTGGTCAACGAGTTCTCTGTAAGGCTTCTTCTGTAGACATTCTACCAGTTCTACAGTGTCTGACATGTTGCAACCAACTTTTGTAGCCAGCATCCTGGCATATTTTGCAGGCTGGAAACTAACCGCCCAGCTGGAGAGTGCTGTTCCACTTTGAGCTATTGCTCTTTGAAAAAGTCCTGTGGGGAGAAATATTTTAAAACTACTGAAGTGACCTTGAAACAGCTACGTACTTGAAAGATTCAAAGGAATTCTTTGAAACAATAGTAAAGTTTAACAGAAAAAAAACCACTTAAGAACAATTTTACTAATAGAAAAATACACAAGATGATGAGATCTGACTGCCGTTGAGTCTACAGGTAATGTCTCCAAAATAAACACAATATGTGCTGAAACTGAAGCAAATGATTCTACTTCTGTGTAGTCCAGCTGAAGATCAGACTTTCAAAAGGAAGTCAGAGAGAAAAAGAAGTAGCATTACCTTGTGTAGAGTAATACTATTAGCATGAAAGAAACTCCTGCCTTTAAAGCCCTTCGTAGGTTGAAGAAAAAGCCAGGAAGTCTCTTCAAGCCATCATCAGCATGCATGTATATGATCACATGTTAAATAAAACTCATACACTGCTATTTTACTTTCTCCTTGGGATTAAACCTGGTTTGACAGGTAGTGTTTTTGAATTATGTATTATAGAAAAAGTTAATGTTTTGGAGCAATGGATGAGAAGATACTAGGCATCTATTAAATTTATATGTCTGAGAGTCTTCTTGTGAAGTCTTTTTTTTTAATGAATGTTTATAGCGATCACACATGAAACAGGAAAAATGTATATTTTACACTGTTTAGCTTTGTAATTCAGAGATATGAGCATATGTTCAGGTATTCATTTAGGAAAGAGAGCATGAACCAGCCCTGTACATAAACTTACAGCAAATCCCAAGGACTTCAGTGTAACTAATTTGAATTTCTGCTGAGTTAACTAGCATTCTGCATCAGGAATTCTACTCACAGAAATAAAAAATGTTTTTAGATAGACCTCTTCCTCTCCCTTCCGTAATCACTTTTGAGTGTGTTATGCAGTAAAGTCTCACCTCTCTTGTAGTCAATAAATCAATCAATAGTTTTACTATTGTCTTAAATATGGTGAAGACTCCAACCTTATTCCTATATCTCATGTATTCCTTTCATTCCAGGCTCTTCCTTTTTCCCACTCCCTCTGGAGAGAGCGGTTCCAATTCTGAAAGAAATTTTGAGTGTAACAAAGGGCAGAACAATTGCTCTCCCATAATTCTCATCTCTGATGTTAGTACAGTGGAAACTTAGCTTATGGCCTTTCTTTTTTTTTTTTTTTCATTGATGCTTGTGGCCTATTTTTTTTTTTTTTTTGCATTTTCAGGGATGTGCATTCAGTTCATTTCAAGTCTTTAGCACTTACTTTGGGAAAGTATTTAACACTGGATTCTTCCTTTCTATAGCTCACTGTGGGTACTACGAAATGGTCTATTGCAAGTGTAAGCCATACTGACATAAGATATATAGCTCAGAATTAGGTTTTACTTAACGTTTGTAGGTACCTGGAGTAATTCCACTGACTTTGGTCAGGAACTGACAGGAAATGACATCTGGCCTCACTTAGTTATATGTACATTCTGGCCCATACTTCATGAAGAGCTGGGTACTTCCACAAAAGGGACTAGAGCTAAGGTACTCAGCTTAGAACTCGATTTCAATAATGCCAAACATGACATATACTTTGACAGGTAACATATTTCTATTGATTAAAAAAAAATAAAATGTAATACTTCTGTATTTTCTTCATTAAGTCAGAGACATGTCTTTATGAACTGTATTGCAGTACCAGGTTCTGCACATTCAGAAGCTAGTAAGAATCAATTGCTGTCAGGAAACATTTTACAAGCTTCTGAGGAATTTTCAAATCATTTTAGACTGTATTAGAGTGAAATCCAAGTCTTAAAATCAGATAGGTGTAGGGACTGAAATATGTGAACTCAAGCTTCTCCTTAAATTTACGAGAAGTCATATTCAAGATATTATTTCCTTACAAGAAGTGAGTAAAAATAAGAAAGAGCTGGAGCTATAAAGCAAATGCAAAATATATTTGCATGTTTACAAGGTCACATATTGAGCTAGTATAAATCAGTTCAAAGTCAGAGGAATTACCACAGAAGATCCAGGTATTGTAATAAATGTAACAAAATGACAAAACTGAATTTTCACAAAGATGTATTTCATGATACTTCATAATGTTTCTTTTTGCATATTGCATAAATCTCTTTTTAGTGCTTTATTAAATATCTCTGAACAAGGACAGAAAGAAAAGGCTGTGTAATAAGAAAATGCTGATTTAAACACAATGGCTCGCTAAGTGTATATAAACATTAAGCACTGGATTAAATAAAAGTGGTCAAGTCCTCTGGCCATAAAGTTATCTTAGGAACAGAAACTTAACATCCTCCATTCTGGTGAAGAATTCTCAAGGAAATATTCCTCATCTCAAACTATTTGATAAAAGATGAATAGTGTTGTGAAAAATTATTTTCATTCTGTCAGATCAGTATCTCACAGGAAGGAGAAATATATTTTTATCTGATAATATTTATGATTATTATAGCTTATGGGCTTCAAACTGATGGCAAGAATATTTAAATGCTCAGCAGACCATATCGCTTTGTGACTCCTATTCAAAAGCTCACCAAATAAATAATAATAATTTGCAATTTGCATTTATTCATCTTCATTTTCAGAGCGCTTTCTAAAGATGAGTGCTGTTCTGCCCACTTGCAGATGGGCAGCAATGAACAGCACCATCTTGAAAGGGGCTGAATGTGTCCTCTCAGCTACCAAGTGATCTGCCAAAGGAAAATGGGAGAGCAACTGAATTTGCATCTTATGGAAGAGTCTGGTTAAGAATTTGCAACAAAATTTGTTTGGAAAGTATTAGGGTATTTCGAAATATTTGAAAATTTGAAGCAGGTTTCCTTATTTGAAGCTGACCAATTTCTTTTAATACTTTTTTAGTGGCAAGTCTAACAATCTCCAATTGAAACATAATGAGTGCATCTGAGTATGGCACATTCTGTTTAATCCAAAATGAAATAAAGGGTTTTTTTTTGTTTTGTTTTTGTTATAAAAGAAACCCTGACATTTACAACTCTATCCTTAAACCACCCCCCCCCCACCACCACACACACATCCTTTGAGCTGCTTTGTTAGAAAATAATGGCACCAGAATTCCCCAGAAATTTTGCTCTTTGCAAAGTTCTGGATGTGTGTTGAATATTGAATATTGAATCCCTTCCGACTGGGGATATTCTATGATTAAGATCAAGTAAGAGGAAGAAAGAGAAACAAGGTCTCATTTAACTTTAAGCTAAATCCTCTTCACCAACATTTATTCTTTTGTGAGTTCTGGTGAAAAAAAATGAAGAAGCAGTGTGACCTTCAGATTACACTGTAACGTTTCTTGTAAAAATAATCCATGTATTTCTCTCTTTTAAAATAGTTTAAAGGCCTAATCTAAAGAACCTGTCACTTTCATTGACCTCAGTGGGTTCTGTATCATGGCTTTGGGTAAACACAGCTCTTTTACTGTCAGCAGAATTTTTGTTTTATGACTGGCCAATTAGTCTTCCTCAAAAATGCCACAATATAAACCAGTGTAGGATTGTGTGCCAAGTGATTATGTTATTTCCTTTGTAAAAATAAACAATACAAATTTATTTGTGAAAACAGTGAGAAGCAATGTGATCAATAAGCAATAGCCATGCAAATGAGAAAAAACGTGGAACTTTGATACTAAGCTTATGGAATAAAAAATTGGGGGCCTCAAACAACATGTTTTTAATTTCCTGCTGCCTGCCTCAAGTAGAGAGAAAAGGTGTTAGTTATGGAATAGGAAAATATATAGAAGAAAATCCATTTGCAACTTGGATGCTTTGACAATTTTGGATCATGCATGCAAGACATTCAACCATTTTTTTCTTAGATGACAGCAAGTGAAGTTTATGCAGTTTCAGACCAAAGATTTCTGAACTAGGTACTCTTCTCCTTCACACAAAATAATAGTTTTAAGTATTTTAGTTGTTAGCCTGAAAAGCAAAACTGTGTTTTTTTAGTTTTCCTTAAATTCTGCTCCTCATGAGAAACTAAACTTGCCTTTCATGCTTGTCTGAATATAGACGACCTCATCTACTGTGAGCATGACTGACTGGTTTTCCAAAAAGGACACCCTTAGGTAGGAAAGAAGAGAGACAAAACTGATACACTGAGCATATGCTGTTCAGAAGTCTGCTATAAAGCGTTTCAACAAAGCTCCATAGGAAAAAGAAGAAAGTGACCCAAAATTTAAACATGCACAGAAGAGCTGAGGGAGAAGGCGGCTAAGTACAGCCTTTAGAAAGTTTGCTTAATATTGAGCTGAACTCAACTGCTCGTAGAACAAAGGGAATATACAGAGCATCACATAGTACTAATGGTGGTGGCATGCAGACACCAAAATTGTCAAAATTTGCAACCTGCATAATACCTTTGGTTGAATTGCTCCAACGGTTACCTTCAGAATAATGGGATAAAGTCAACAGATTGACACATGAACCGCCTGCGCCAGATCCAAAAACAGTTATTCTTAATGGGTCACCACCAAAGAACCCAATATTTTCACTAGTCCATCGCAAAGCTTGAATTAGATCAAGAAGGCCATAGTTTCCTTTTGCTGCTTGGTCCCCAGTGCTCAAAAATCCTGTGAATGGAAACAAAGGAAAGAAAAGGTTAGAGAAGTACTCTTTGACTAATCTTTTTGCAGTCTTCCAGGTAACATTTTAAAGGTACATGAAATTAAGCATCATGTTACAGCACTGTTTCCCATATTCACTACACAGCAGTTTGCAATTTTGCACTCTTTCTGGAGATCACTCCTTTGGACATGATATATTAATGGAGTGAAGATGAAGAAACATCACAGGCTGAGTATTCATCAAAGTACTACCAGGCCAGAACTTAGTACTCCTAAAGACCCTGTGCTGATTATCCTAAGTTAAAGAGTAAAGGTTTAGCAAACAGATGTGATGAACACATATTTAAGGGATAGGTTAAATGCGTATTGCACTTCTGTAAATGCATCCGATAGCTTTGTTCCTTCCTGAGAGGCAGCAGCTCCACTTCTTTGTATATCATGTTCAGTTAACTCGAAATAATACAATCTATTTTTTTTTCTTTTTTTCTCCCATTTTCTTTTCTCTCCCTAAAAATACAGCTGGTATCACAGGACAGACCACACTGAAAAATGAATTCAACTCCCCAAGTTCCAGGACACAGTCATTAACCTCAATTAAGTGAATCTACATTAAAAGGATAAAGACAATTTAAGTGGTTTCTGTGTCCCCTTAACTTCAAGAAGATAAGAGCTCAGGGGCCATCAGCAGAGCATAGGAATTACTTTCTTTTATTCCTACTGAAGAAAAAACAATGCAACACATCAGGTGCAGGAAAGACTGTTTTATGCTTTACTCCCAGCAGCGCCCCTGGCATTTATTATTGCCATTACTTCTGTCATTAGAGAGTACTGAATAGACGGTGGACAATAAAAACTTTGGAGAGAATCACTGTTGATAAAAGACATTGTTTTGCTCTTGGATCCTATTAGTCGACATTTAAAAAAAAAAGAAGTTTAAATAATACCAGCATTGAGATGTAGCCCAGTGCCTCCATTTGCATATGGAACTGATTTAATTGTCACTAAATCAACAACATAACTGTTTTTCAGTACATGCTTTGTAAAGAAATGCAACCATTAGTGCAATTATTTCCACATTAGTTATGTATTAGTGGGTTTTCTACTCTAGTTAAAGTTACACTGCTTTAACTCTCTTTAGTGTAGACTGCCTACTCAAAAGAAGTTCACATTTTTTTTCCAAACAAAACTTATAACGTGGCTCACAGAGGTCTGTCATTGCTTCATTACGACAAGAACAAGATCTTTTGAGACATTTCTACAAAGAATTTTCTACAAAAGTACAAATACATGCATAATGTAAGAATTTAACAAGAAGACGGCTAGGTGCACACACGTACCTATATCCATATGTATTAGGAACATGCAATTTGTTACTTATGATTGTTCTATTTGACTTCACGTGGCAAACTTACACGTGGCATTCTTTTGAATTTGGTATTCTTATGTAGGCATTTATAGAAAGAGACCTTTGCTGTAAACTGCACTGATGTCTAATTGGCATCGCTGCCACAGTTGTTGAGCTATGGCACGTTTGGGGTCAACAGCCTTGTTTGTGTAGGTCAGCCCTGATTTTTGTTACCATGGAGAGGAAACAGGAAAGTGGCATAAGGTGCCAGGCCAGCAATTCTCCCGCTTTCAGAGCTAATGTACAGGTCTAATGAGCATGCTTCATTCACTGTAGCAGTTGTAAATCGTTGTTTGGATGCCAGACTCTAAAATAACCACTATTTTACAACTAAATCTTGCCAAACTTACTTATTATTTAACTGCACGAGAAAGGTAAGTAGCATCACTATCATAGAAGAAAATGTCACCATCTTATTCAGGGAAAACGCAGAAATGAACCCATAATGATTTCATTGTCGTTTTACTATTACAACTCGGTACTCAGTTGAGATGAATGTTATTTTACTCTCCTTTTTAACTCTTTCACATTTATTTCCTTCCACCAGCCAAAGAGGCTGGTGAGCACGCCTGTGCAAAAGACCAGCTGCAATATGCACAGAAGCACTCTTCCCTGTTCCCACATAAACAGTTTTTAAAGATGCAGAGAGACGATATCATTGTATCTCTGACAGCAAATGCGATGAAAGCTTCCTAACTAGTCTCACAGCTTTGTCAGCCTGCTTGGAGCTGAGGGATAGTACCAGTGACTGCAAGAAAATTAAAATGCGTGAACCTATGGGAACTACTGGATCCTGTGGCTGCAGATGCTGGGGGAACCCTCACCATTCCTTATGTAAGCACATGACTGTGGAAAATCAGTGGCATATCAATTCATCAAGAAACACATAAGTGATTGTGCCGATTTGAAGGATTAGCACAAAAATCGAGAGTGGCACTCCTTGAAACAAAAGCACCAATGGGGTAGGAGCGATTACCAAAACTGTGCCCTAAACAGCTCCCTCTTTGTTTGTTTTCCCCTTTTTCTGCCCTGGAGGTTTGGGAAGGATCTGCTCTGAACAGAGCTGCATGTTGGTTTGAAAAGATGCTGTAGAATTCTCAGTGATTCCTAGCATTAAGAAAATAGACGGCAACGAAAGTCTTGAAGGAAAACAAATAGAAACACTCAAGATTTCTGAACAAGCTGTTTTCTATATTCCATGTAGTATGCTGCAAAACAGGCAGCAAGTGAATCTTCGCCTGGAAAAACGACAGATGAAAATTATAGGTAAAGACTTAAGCAATCCCCTGTTGTTAAATGAGTTCACATCAAGCCCTGAAGCTTGATGGGAAAATTGGAAATCCTTGGGAAATTGTACATATAGGAATTTTAAAGAATTCTTTGTGGAAAGGATCTTAAAAAGAAAGCAAAAGAGGAAACATCTCTTGCTGCTAAAAGAAACTTGAGTTTAATTCAGGAAATGTGCCAGAAGGGGGAGCTTTCAGTTTATTTAAAAAAAAAAAAAAAAGAAGAAGAAAAAAAGAAAAAGAAAAAAAAGAAAGTATTAGTAATATTTGCTTCATTCATCTGTATTAGAGAAACTATGACTTGTGTCCAGAGAAATAGCTCTGATGCAAAAGAAATATCTCACGCCTCCTCAGCAAGCACCACATTGGCTGACTTCCATATCTACACAAGATGGATGATTATTGATGTTGACTTTCATGACATGAAACATTTCTATCTCAATTTACAGAACCATAAGAAGCCTGTTAATATCACCACCTGTTCATGCATTTTTTCTTATATGCAATAGTATCAGCATGGTCTAAAAGCATTCAAAATGTCATGAAATTTGAGATAGGTCTGATAAAACAGATGAAGTTTTTCTTTCTTTTTTTATTTATTTATTTTTCTTATCAAGGAGCTCCTCATTGCAGTTACATCCAGAAATACATTAAAGCACTGCATCATACTCTGTAGGTCTACTCTTATCTAGCAATTAGACCAAATAAGAGGTTCTACCAATACTTTTTATCCCCAGAGATTTCAGAATGTAGATAACATGGATATCATACAAACCAGTATCAAATCTGTTCCTCCATCTGTGTCATTTCTAGGACATGATCATTACACAATGCAGATATTAAGCTAACAATATGGAGTCAAAGAGGTGAACCTGCTTTTGGTGGAAATGGCTTGTATGCCTGAAAGCCTATCTGTTTGTTTTTTTTTTTTTCAACTGCACAGTCTAATCTATTAAAACATATTATCCCTCTCTGCAAATGGTGTCTTATCAATATCCTAGGATTGTCATCTCTGCAGGAACACTGCCATCAGATGCCATCATCTCTGACTCTTGTAAAAAACAAACAAAGAAACAAAAAATGTGAAGTAAACGATTCCGTATTTTAGTGATTTGAAGAAGACATTTCCAAAAAAAATCCTTACTTTTTTATTACTCTCCAAAAAGGTCAGATCGGGCTAATTTTGTTCCATAATTAAGTTCTCCTACTGGAAATATCTCAATCATCAACTGAACAACTGCTGTTTTATATTCTGAACAGAGAGGTTATCTCTTCTCTTATCTCCTCCAAAGGAGCAGACACTAATAGAATTATGGAAGTGAGGACATGGTCTTTTGTGAGATGAGAAAGAGATTTATTAAACTCATTTGGACCACGGCTCTGCTATATGGCTGTTCAACAAATGGACAGAGTGTGCCACAACCAGGCCCTCTATTTTGTGTTTAAATACATTTTAATGCTGCATAGGCTTATCTGCCCATTTAATGATTTATGCCTGCCATTCAGATAAATAATTTTCTAATGCAATTCCAGTATTTTTGAAGAATAAATAAAATAATAGAGATGGGAAAGTTTAAAGATGTTGTTAAAAACCTTAGTAGATTCAATTATATTAAGCTCTGACCTAATTTAAACATGCAAATTAATGCAGAGAGGAAGGCTAAGAGAGAATTTTGTCCTAAAGGACTACAGCCTGATGCTGCAGCAGGAGTTGGCTTGGGCTGGCAGATACCTAAGTGCCATTTCCTATTGCTGAGAACCAAAGCATCCTTCTGATGAGTTCTGTCCGTGGGAGCGTTCCACAGCCCAGCAACCTCTGTGCTCGGATGAAAAAAGGGGGCAGAATGTCTTGCTGTGCCTGTGAGAAAATGCACAGTGGCAAATGCTACTCTGAAAATAAAACACATGATAGAAAGTCCTCTAACATGCTTTGAGGCGGATTGCTTTTTCTTTTTTCCTTTTTTTTTCCCAAAGAGCTACGTTAGTGAAAGCAGCAACATTTATGACTTTTAAATTGCCTGCCTGCTTAGGCATGTGTTTCAGCTGTTTCCAGTTACAAATCCCTATGCAGTAAACGTCATCTTTTATTTTGCTAAAAGAATATGTTGCACTGTGCAAGTAAAATGCTTCAATGTACAGTGGAAGAATACAGGGCGATTTGAGGGATGGCTTCATATTTCCTTTGGATTTCAGGTTCCTTGGTTAGGACTTTGCTTTGACAATCTCTATTACTATTCAATTACAGAAAATTTCAGTTGCCCTTTAGACTGTACCTACTCAGTTAGAAATGTGAGCAAGATAAGCAAATTTTAAGTAATATGGTTAAACTTAAAGAGCACATTCGTTTCCATCATAGATATCTCTCTTGGATTTGCATCAGCTAACTAATCTGAATGAATTACGTGGGCAGCAGCACTGTGAACATTAATGTATATGTGATATTCATGGAGCAGAGGGTACTGCTCCTCGCTTTGCTGATCAGCCCTAATATTAATAACATATTTTAGCAATGGATAAGGGGTAAGGTTACTAAAAGGAATAGAGCATCCTGCAAGGAAGATGTCAGAGATAAAAACCATTTATTGAAAGAAAAATATTCCTTCATATTCACCTGCAATATGCTTCTGCTCAAGGATGAGCAAGACTTCTTTTATAGATGGACTGCATTTAGATTTTTTGTATAGAGGATCAATTAACAAGCCAGACTCTTTGCAGGTGGATGCATTTTTAAACAATTAGAAAACAGATGCAATTACACTTAAAACCAATATTACAATTAGAAGACAGTTCGATTGTACGATTTTGTTAATGGGTATACATTCTTTCCACATCTATGTTTGCAAACTATTCGCTTTTCACCCAAGTGCTAAGGTTATGTGATAGGACACATAAATTGCTCAAAAACTTATTTATGCTCTCTGGACTCATGCCATAAATGCTATAAATCAAAGGCAAACATCTTCCACACAAATAGCCTGAACTGATTTTTTCAGCCCATGACTTTGCTTTGGGATGTGTTAGGCTTGAATTTCTGCAATGATCAAGTTGTGACTAGCAAAATTTAGCTGGATGTGCTACATAACACTGATCAAAGTGATGGGAGAGACCAGGAAGGGCTCCGATATGAGGCCATTTCAATTGGAAATCATCTAGAGCTGTGCATTTTATTTTTTCTTTTCTAACAGAAAGCAAATACATCCCTTCAACATGGACTATAAGCTGACTTAAGGGAAACATCTCAGAAACCAAGAAGTTTCTGTGAGTAGTTGTTTCCACTATTACATAACTTCAGTCACCCAGCTCAACTATTTTAAGTGCCCTAATTAGGTTGTTACTGTAAAAACAGTACCTCAAAGTTAAGTGCACGAACAATAACACATACTGTGAAAATGCACAACAGCTGCAATAATTCATACACTTATTGGGCTGTAAAGTGCTGCAGCTGTGAGGAAGAAAGGCTTAAACATCCCAACAGCACCAACTTCTCTGTCCTGTGCCATTGCTCCAGAAGCTAGCTCTTGGAAATTCCTAGTCATTTCACCAAGGTCAACAATTTACAGAATTTAATTAGTTCTCTATAAAGAACTCATAACTATATCCTTTGTCCTTTGGCATTTTAAAAGCATGCATGGAGAAAAGCGCATGGTGGTATAAGATCTCTGCTGTGATTTTCAGCATTGCTGTTTTATGCTGGAATTTTAGCACTCCTCCAAGCGGTACCAGATCCCCTGATTGATATCAGCAAAGTCTGTCACACAAAGGCTGATGTGGGTGGTCTCTCAGATTATGAGATGCTCACCCAACTACCCCATGCTTTGTGGAAGGCCCACACAGCAGCAGGTCAGTATTGGTTGTAAGGCCTCTTGCTGACTGCTTCCAAGCTGTGGCATGCTGGTGCTCCTAGAACAAATAAAGGGGCTTCAGCTGCCCTTTGCTTGTCAGACCTGTGCTCAAAGCACAGTGCAGCCAGTCCCAAATGATCACCCATGAGATCAGCTGTATAGTGGCTTATTACAGATGATCTTTACCGAAGAGTCAAATGAAAGTCTGATAATAATCTTGGAGATGCTTTAAAACAGTTGTGTAAGCAACACAGCTAGTCCAAAGAAGCGATCTTTAATACAGATTTCTGGATATACTGTGAGAGGAAAAAAGAAAAGGAGGAGGCAAGTCTAGTCTCGGGGATACAGCCGCAGAAACTCATTTTAAAGGATTTTTAGTGATATGTGCTGACACATATTGGAAAGTAGAAGTAAGCCCTAAGAACTGATGGATGACATTTGGCATAGGTGGCCACAAAAGGCAGCTGGAATATATTTGATTTTTCTGCTTTTCTTCGTTAAAAATAGAGGGGAAAAAGAGATTTACAAATATATATTTTGGTACTGAAAGGAGTAGGTATCTATTAATATTTTCATCTTTGAAAAAAAGGAGCAATTCTGTTGCCAGCAGATAACATCTGCTTTAATGCCTTCCACAAGGGAAAATTAATACTTGTTAGAACACAACTGAGTCATGCTCTAGGGTGATGTAACTTCTAGTTTAAAATATTTTTAAGCTGCATACAAAATTTTCACAGGATAATGAACAACATTGTAGTACTGAATAATACGATAGCAATGCTTATATGATTTACCTTCTCCGAGAACTTTAACAAAAATATAAGTAAGATCAACAGTCACTAACAGACAGCATAGGCAAAGCCAAATCTTATTATAGGATAAAGTGTGAATAATAAAAATCAAACATGCACTGATCCATTGAAGTATACTTAACCAAACCACAGATGATAAGGAGACTATCTGGAGAATGGAAAACTCCATAGCCAAGGCCATCAATTGATTTTCTGACTTAGTAGAAGAACGCCATACCCTGAGGGAGAGATTCTTGGCCTCACCAAGACTTAGTGCACAGCTGTTCCAGTGCTATTTACTTCAAGTAGCATGATACACAAAACTGTGTACCCCACAGCACACTGTATTCAATATCTGTCTTCTACTTCAGCCCTTCTCTGTTACCATTGTCAACAGCAAAGCCAGAAACAGGACATTAAGATATACCAGTCTGTGCCACAGCGTGCTGTAGGTTTTAACATTAGATAATGCAACAAAAGGCAGTGGCCACAGGCCTGGGTAACATGTTTTAGTGGAGAGTTAACAAATACCAATATTCTTAATGTACAAAGTTTCAAAAATCAAAATTGAGCCCATAAAAAAGTCTCCTCTCCATATTCGTACAAGATTTGGGCAAAACTAGTTCATTATTTTCAAAATAGCACAGATGGCACTTGAAGATCTCTCTACCCAACATATTTGAGAAATTTATGCCATATAATGAGCTGTTTAATTTGTGCAGCTACTTAGAAATACAAGTAGTTCAAATTCAGATTTCACAAGCATCATTTATGTCTCACATTTCAGCTGATTGTTCCATGCCAGAGACCATGTTACTTTTTCTAACTTGGGCCTGGAAATCATTTTTGCTTTACAATGGTCATTTTGGTTTTTGTAGTAGTATAAGTTTTCAGTAATGTCTCCCAGTTTTTCAGAATTTTGAATATGCACACAGATGAGAAAAAGGATGGATTTAATTTCACTAGTGGGAAAAAAATCATAGTTAAGAAGTAAGAAAATCATAATTATGAGTTTCATCAAGAGGGACAGCACCATAATTTCTTATACTTCTTCACAGTGTTGAGATGTGTGATGAGGGTCCAATCAACGTTAATATATATTCTACGAGTTGATGAAAGGGAAGTCAGAAATCTTCACGTACAACTGTGTATGCAAATCACTAGTTAAAGCCCCGCAGTCATTTGGAAGTGCAATCTTTCAATCAGAACACAGAAATTATGGTGCTAATTTACTGTGAACTCAAATCTCCTTATTTGAAAATAAATAGAAAAGATTAACCATCGGACCAATTTACTAAGAACTGCATTCAGAATGCCATCACTTGCACTTTGAAATCAGAACTGGAGACTTTCTAAAAATAAGTCATGGTTCAGATAAGATGTAATCCAGGAAAGTCTTATGAACGCAGTAATACAGGTAGCTGTCATATCAGATTATCACAGGAATGCTTTCTTGCTTTTGAATATATGAGTTGAACAACATATGAGCCTTAAACAATCAAGATTTGACTTCTGTAGTCTGAGCAGTGCACACACAGTGCAAACACAAATATACCTTATGACTACCTTTGCCAGCAGGTAAAGATTTGAGAGGTATGTGACAGAACACGTTGAAAACAATGATCTTCATACATGAACTTGTGCTATCCAGATTCCCACACTGTTTTCATTGCTATTGATGACAGAAGCATTCATATATACCTAGGCAGAGGCATCAGATCTAATTCTTCGCTAAATATTGATTAGTTGTGGTAAAACGTGAAGTAAATAAGAATTGACTGTATCACCATATGCCTGTTCCTTTCTCACAAGGGCATCCTGCCTCTTTGAACACAGGTTTTGCTTTCTGCTGTGTCTGAATTTCCTGTTCCACAGGGCAAAATGCTTTATTTCTTTGCAATGATTTTGCTGCATTGCAACATGCATTTTGTTTATTACAAGGAGGGAAATGAAGAAAAGTCAAGAATAGGATAAGGTAACTGTTAAAGGGATGGAAACTGCCATTTACAAAAACAACAAAAAGATTGCTATTAAGCTATTTCTCTCCAGCAGAATACTGAGGGATTTGGTCACCACTGACTGCACATCTCTTAAACAACACATTATGATATTGAAGATGTATATAAAAATACAAATCATACGTTCAAATCCTGTGTGTTTCTTCAGAGCAGTCTTACAGAACACCTGGTCACACATACAGCCCCTAAATTTTCTAGCAACAGTTTAAATAAATACAAAATGTCTAATAATCTTCTTTAGTTCAAGGAAAGGAAAGGAAAAGAGACTAAAATCCACCCAAAGTTAATTGAGGCTAAAATCACTGCAGCTCCATCTATCGCAATTTCACATTGGTGCACTTCAATTAAGGCATAATAAGAGTGCAAAGTAATTTATACTCATAGATTAGATGTCGTCTGTGAAAAATCACCAGTTAACTCGAAGTAGGCTTCTGGAGCACCACAAGCACAAACGTTGTAGCACTGAGTTATGCTCTTCAGTTAGCACCTTGATAGCACAAAAGGAAAGCCTAAATTCCTTCATTTAAAGGCATTAGTAGAGAAATACTTTGTATATGTTGGCACACACAGACGCTATCAGCACGCTAGTCTTCATGCTTCACTAAATAATTTCATTCACTAAAAAAAGTGCCGCCATGAAAATGCTTGCACTGTTTCCAGTAGTGATCTCCAATGTTTACTCAGTTGCTGAAAGGCAGTATTTTTATTTACACTGTTATCTTACAATTAGAGAATCTTTGAAAGATTTCCAGCCTCAACTAAATGCACAGTTCTTATTTTCCATGAGATGCTGCAAACTTTCACTCTGCAGTATCAAATGCACTGCACCTATGTCATCTGAAAATACACATACACACAGCAGCAGATAAACCAGGCTTACTGCAATTCTAATTCAAAGTAATTCCAGGTAAGTAAAGACAATCTGTCCATTCAAACCAAGCAGGCACATGATTCCATGTACTTCATCTTTCAGGGTGTGTAAAAGCGTGACTTCAGGTGCATTCATAAATATTACATCAATGCACAGCACTAACAAAATATCTAATCTAAGTAATAACAAATGGGTAGCATGGAGTAATTGATATTTCAGATAATTATGTACATGAAACGACTGAAAGCTGAAGTAAGATTCTGGAAATCTTTGAAAAGAAAAATGTGTGTCCATATGCATCCAGCTCTCAATTACTGAGATTGCTCTACATTTAAAGATGTCTTCAACAAATGAAGTTAACAGCAGCCAGTGTTGAGCTGAGGTAAATATACTGTAAGAGATGCTAACTTTGCATTTAGTGCTCCTATATTTGGTCCACAGTAGGAAGCCAGGTCTTCAATACTGCCCAATTGGAGACCATCACAGAAGAGCCTCATCTAGTGTGGCTAGATTCATCTTTTCACTTTTCACCTGGTAAATGCCAAAGAGACAAAAAATAATAATAATAATTAAAAAAAAAAAGGAAAGCAAATCTAAACTCTTTCATGCTTCTATCAAGTATTTTAAGATCTAGCCCTTTTATTTTTTTTTTGGAAAGCTACTCTACAATTATGAAGTAATATTTTGGTACAGTACAAATTACATAGTCTTTGAGTAGGAGGACTTCTTTATGGGGAGGGTAAAATATTTCACTTATTCACATTCAGATGAAATTAAATGTCTTGAAGCTAATAAAACCCACCTGCAGTCAATATGAGAGAAGAAAAAGGAGTCAGTGGTCGCAGAGAACAAATTCTTAACCCTGGCCAAGAGGTAAATTTATACAGGAAAACAGTGCTCAGAAGATGACAAAACATCAAGCACTTCCATGGGGCAATGAAGAAGTGTTATGGCAGAGTGACCTACTCAGAGACAGCAGTTTTCTATTTTGCCATTATGCATTTCAGAGCAATTCTTGTGGCTTACCACAAAGTGCACTAATACACAATACTCATACACTAAGTGAAACGCTGCTGATCTGTTATTAACAGTTAACCAATAGCACAGGTTCTGAAGGCCCTTTCTTATCTTCAGCCGAGTTGGTGTAAAACAATCTGTGTCAACTTTCACCAAAAAGGATGGTGCATGAATTAAACTTCATAGCCTCTTGGAAACTTCCATTCTCACTAGGTTCCTTTGGGACTATAAGTGTTTATTTCATAAGGCTCTATTCTCCACTTAAATAGCTGAAAGCACCCTGCATTATTGTATAGGATGATATATTCAATGGGAGTGAAGTCACAGAATTTGGGCTCTCGAGGGATCATGTTATCTATACAAAGCTTGTATATGCCACAACATTTTTTTCCATGGACAGTATGATGGTATCTGTGCTATTTACAGTGGGAAATAATTTCACACTAGGCCAAGCAGCAGTATTTACTATGGAAAGCAAATAAAGCCAGGACTAGGCCACTAAACCTTATTCATATACAGCTCTAGAGCAAGGTGGAGTTATGAACTCTTAGAATGAAGATCATCTGGTCTGAAAACAAAGACTGCAGACTGTAGGTAACGATAGGTGACTTTTGCTGTTTCTTATTTTGTCAACAGCTCAAAACCTCAACCCAGACCAGGGCTAAACTACGTCAGGGAGATCAAGGCAGGGTGTTCAATGCAGAGGAAAGGAATAAGCGTATGGGAAACAAGTTACAGTTATGAAGGTGAAGTGACATTAAAAAAGAGAGTTAATCAAAATAACATGAGTCACAGTTTCTTGCTAGTCTCTGAAAGAACAGATTTCTGCCCATGCTGTTGCAGCACTGCAACCTTCAAAAAGAACATTTCACAAAAATCATGGCACCTACTGAGAGAATCCCTTGATCTGGAGCTGCTGCACCTCCACAGCAGCATGTCTTAATCCTCCCCTCTGTGCCACGCTTTTCTACATGTCTCACAAACAAACCTGAGTCCTGGGGTCTACCCTGATTTCAGCCTTATCTGCTTATTTTAAGGTTAATGGAACAAAATATAAATGGTCTACTGCTGTTCTTTTTTTCCTATGACATTTACTGAACTACTCTGGAACTATAATGGTTTATTATATCCTACATTTGTACCCTCACCCAATTGATACCGTGATAGCAATATACAGTTCATAGAAACAAGATGATACAGCATAAAGAAGGCAGCCATTATGGATGAGGGAACCGAACTGATCACTAAACTACAAGGATGGAAAGAGGTTCTATTTTTTCCCCCCTTGTGCAAGTATGAGATTGTTCACATCTCAGGAAGGAAATCTCTTGTAGTTTCTTTCCCCCAAACAGAGGAGCTGGTGGACTAAAGCAAAGAAACATCAAGAAGAGTATCACATCACTATATTTTGAATATTTTTAGGAGCTACACATCTGTATTTGAAGTTCCAGAAAAACGCTGTTTTAAAAGAGCATATAAAGTAAGTCAGGTGCTAACTTGTAAAATAAATTGAGTTTTTATAGCCTTCACTCTACAACACACCCCAAATGATACATCAGTAATTACCATCAGATCTCAAGCAAAGTCCTGAAAAAGTTACTGAATGCAAAAGCGCATCTGCAAGATTGCAATGCATTGCAATCTTAGTGTGCTTGAGACTTGTCAGAAAATGTATTTATACTCAACAGTAATTCTGCTGACTTCAAGGATTGCTTCAGCCAACAAAGGCATCTCTGACACTGCAGAACAGAATCATGTCCCACTTCTGGCAAAGTACTGCTAGCAAAATACCAGCTGTCTTCAGTGGAGGATCAGTGTGATACAATGAGTAGACATGCTGGCTTGATTAATCTTTATATGATTTCTCAGCCTCTAACATAAGATGTGCATAACTTTATATTTGTACTCAACGGTGTAGAACATCACTTGATAGTTAAAGTACTGAAGTACTTATTCTTTACTCATGAGACAGCTACTGAAGAAAGTTAATCTCTCTTTTAATTTGTTAACTTACAAAAACAGCAGTGATGAGTCAGCTACATAGACTACAGAAAGGAAGAGAGCAGCTCAGCAACCAGCAGCTTCACTTAGCTCCGTTCTGTATATGGCCATGTGCCTACAAAAGAACAAAGGTGCTACGTAGCTTTTGCTCCTCAGTGATTCATCATCAGTCAAATCAGTCAAAGAAGCTGAAATATTATTTCAGTTACAGGCTTTGAAAATGTTCTGCAAGTTCTTGTTGCAAAATTAAGAATTAAAAAATTAAGAAATAAGCAAAGGAATTTTCCCTAACGTTTAGTATAAGTCTCAGCAATTTTAAACCAATATATTTCTTCCTAGGATAAAAACTAGGACTACTTAAGTATCATTCTTTCTTCTCAAGATTACTGTTCAGTGCTGTATGTCTGGAAGACTATTAGACAGCACCAAAAGCACACATGTTGATCTCTGCTTCTATGTAAACCATTTTTAAATATTACTGCATGCTGCTCCAGCTATTGTTTCACAATATGTATACATCACAGTCAACAAGATGTTATACCTCACACTAGATGTGACTGAACACAAATAATGCTGTGCAAGGTGTGAAAAATATTTGTTTTAATACTATAAATCTCTTCCTGATAGCTGTTGGGAGCTGGCCATCTAGGAGAGTTTATGTTTCCTCCCACCTTTGTCTTTCCTCCAAGAAGTATATCAAAATAGATATAGAAAAGATGCTATGCATTATGTCAAGTAAAATCTGTTATAGCTGGACAGTCAGAAACCTAGGCATAAGGAAAGTGAGCTTGTTTGGACACTTGAGTAGTGCAGCACGACGTTATTTCTAAATCTATGGCTATTATTTTCATTTGTGCGTTTGCATTCACAGTGCTCTAAGTAACTTAAAAGCAATTTCTCATAAACTCATCTGTTTTATGGGCTCTGTCTAAATTTGGGGAGCTAAGGATAACGTCTACCTCTAGCTCACAGACTGCTTATCACAGAGTGGTTTGCAACTGCTTGGGGTCTTCATGTTCCCTATGTTTTCCATTCATATTATTTTATACCCTTACCTTCTCCCATTTGTATGAGATGTGCAACTAGAAAATTGTTCTCTGTTTTCAAAATGTGGTTGTGAGCTCAAGTTTTTTGTTTGTTTCTTTGTTTTGTTTTGTTTATAATATAAAATTATTTAAGTGAGAGAGCTCAGTCAACATGGTAACAGAGCTAGGATACAAGAATGACATATAGAAAAGTCTACTTCAAGCCTTTATCAGTTATTTCCTATGAATTTGTTCATGGGGATTTTTGCATTGTTTTCAAAAAGTGATTGTTTTTTGATGCAATGAAGCCAGGGAGCTTAATGAAGGTATTTCCATTAATTTCATAGACTCTGGATTCCTCATTTAAAACAGGGATTGAACACTGTCACACTTCCTGCTGTTTATTGCTGTTGCAGCAAAATCTTGAATATACATTTTAAAGCAAAACCCCTGAAGTAATTTATTCGAAAGTGATTAATTGATTGGAGAAGAGGCTTATCATAAAATAATGAAAGATTTGCTTCACAGCTTGTCTACTGCATTTATTTACTATTTCCAATAATATATATGGCAGAAATGGAAGTAGCAGTTATTTCATCACTATATTGTTTTCTTTCATCTATTCTCAAATTAGTAATCAGATTACTTTTGCCTACACTCTCAGCATGGAGGGGTGAACAGGATGAACTTTTCACCCTTCAAATCTTTTATATTCAGAGCATTTGATTTCCCACAAGCTGAAGTAAAAATAATTATACAATCTTTGTTCCCACTGCAGGTACCTAGCAGGTTTTAAATATAATAAATGCATTCTGGCAAAGTTAATGTACCATAAAATCAGGCAGACTGTATCACTCTTTGATACATATACCTGGAAAGCCATCATTGAAAATAACAGTAATTTATGCTAACAGATTATTCATCCATAGCAAACCCACCCTCTCTGTCAGGAAAGGTATTTTAAGATACAAAAACATAATCCCCTCCTCCTGTATACTTTCTCTAAGTATATTATTTATCCAGGATACAGTGTCTAGTTTAAGTCCTGCTTTTAGTCAATTTTATAGCATGGCTGAAACACTGGAAGTCAAGTGACTCAGTGCAAGGTCACACAATGAATCTGCACCTCACGCAACCTGGAGCTTGCTGCTGCCAATGCTTGCTCCTTGGCCCTACATCATTCCTCCTTTCAAAGCGTTAGCCTCCAAAAGAAGTTGCAAATCCTCTTTTCAGTCATCAAAGGTGGGCACAGCATTCTTCACGAGGATCAGATAGCTCTCGTGATTGGGATGCAGGGCAAACTGTGCTTGTAAAACCAACCTAAGGGACTGCAGACTTCCTCTTTTCTGTCGCAATAGGACTTCTCCTTCATGCGACAAAACAGTGCAGATGCCAAGGTCATAACAAGTATTATATGGTTCTGCCTGCCGCCTCTTCAAGGTGGGTTGGCAAGGCAAAGGGCTACAGACAGAAAAATGGAGTAATAAAGTTTAAGTAGTGGGCAATAATATCCATCTGCAGTGCTGCAATGCCGATTAAGAGATTGAAAAAGATTCCCTGCAGTTCTAATTGGATTTTCTTGTGTTGTGTATAACACTGCGCTGATAAACCCTACTACTCACAGCCCGTTTATCCTACACGCCTGATTCCACATAATGGGTTCATCTGAAAAGCATACACAACCCTACTGCACCGAGTAGCTGTTGCAGGAGGACAAGGGGGGTCAGTACTAGGACTGATCTTGTTTAACATCTTCAATAATGAGCTTGACTGAAGGGATAGACAGCACCCTCAACAAGTTTGCTGATGAGGTTCAGCAAGGGCAACTGTAGAGTCCTGCAGCTGGGAAGGAATAACTGCATGCATCGCTATAGGTTAGGGGATGGCCCGCAGGGCAGGAGCTGTGCAGGGAAAGATCTGGGTGTTCTAGTGGGCAGCAGGTTGGCCATGAGCCAGCAATGTGCCCTTGTGACCAAAAAAGGCCAGTGGTGTCCACGTGTGCATTACAAAGAGCATGGCCAGTGGGTCCAGGGAGGTGGTCCTCCCCATCTACTCTGCCCTGCTGAGGTCACATCTGGAGCACTGTGTCCTGTCCCTTCCTGCCCCTGAAAATCTGTGGTCCCACAACAGCGTTTAGAAACAGCATTATGTTACTCAGAAAAGAAAAATCTTATCAATCATTACCACAAAGCACAACAAAAATGGCAACCTAAAAATATTTACGCTATTAGGAGATCAACAGCAAGATCAGAATGCAGTAGTCTGTATGTGGTTATTTAGCTGATATAAAATCCTGTTAGAACCTGTAGATTGATATGATAAATGTAAATAAATTTGAGAGAAAAAGAAAGAAAGCACATACAAAAAAAACCCACTAATTTTTGGAAAACAAAATATTTGTCTGGGAAAGCAAAAACCTATATCATTTGAACATTCCTTTCTGCCAAGCTCAATCTGTTTTGATTTACTAACCTTGTTCACAGACATTTAAAAAACAAAAAAAAGAAACATTTTTCTGCATCTGAAGACAGTTCTCACAATTTCTTAAACTACAGACCAAAGCAATTAACTATTCCTATTTACTGCTAATTTCTAATTTCCAACCCATTAAGCAGGACAGAAACTGATAAAAGCTGAAAAGGTTTCATTCAGCAGAAAGAATGCTGTAACTGTTAGCTGTTAAGAAAACTCCAGAACAAAAGAAATACTAGAAGACTGGGAATGTATTTATGCTTTTGCAAGAAACAGAAAGAAGCTGGAAGGACAAAGCAACAAATCTCTCCCTCTCCCAATAATTAGAGGGCTCAGAGTCAGGAAGGGGAAATCAAAAGTTGGGAATAGAGCAGTACGTCTGTGATTCATCAACACAGAGCTGACAGTTGTCTTTGTTTGAGATTATTGAGTGCTATTTATTGAATTTTGTTCCTTGCTTATGATTCTGCCTGCTTCCTTTATTCAGATTCTTTCAGCTTCCTACACATGACCTGATGATTATGTAAGATCACATGGACTGAGCTCTTGATATCTAGCACTTTTGAGAGCCATGTTGGCAGTATCTAGCTGACATGAATGCCATTAAAAAGGGCTTTAGAACCTTATTTTTATTTTATTTTTATTTGAAAAATAATTGGGAAGAAGGCAGAAAAACAGCTAAATGAACCAACTACTCTAAAATGAGAAGAGACTTGTGAACACAGAAGCAATAAAATAGAGATGGAAAGCACAACAATATGGAGAAGAAAGATTAGCTGCAGAAAAAAAATGCAGACTGCTAAAGCTGGGGAGAAATTGAAGAAGATAGAACAACATATGTGTGATTTCTCTACTCCTACCCCAGGTAAGTCCATCACAGGTTTGCAATGCCATATGGCAGCCAAAACTGATGCTTCTGCAAAGCAGCTCAGTACTTGTTCAGCAGTGTGTAGGTATTAAACAACCCAGGTGTGACAGCACGTCTTTCTTAACCAGAATGCAGAGGAAAAACAAATAGGAGTAAGCTCACAAAAGAGAAATCAAAATGATAAGGTGCTGACAGGGGAAGAGCTTGGCAAAGATCAAAAATTGAGTAAACAACACAAGGTAAAATGAGTGTAGTTTGGTCAAAAAGCAGCCTAGGGACAACAGGTACATTACAGTATGAATTATTCAGGTGCTACATCAGGTTATCACTGGGCACAATACTACAGAAATAAGAACAGGAAACATCTATTGGTTATGGGAACTGCTAAAAATGAGGAAAAGTTTCCCAAGGGAAATGGTGGCATACCTCATTGATCTGAACTTTTAAAATCAAGAGACGTGAAGCACCAGGAAACTGGTGGACAGCAGAGAGATGAAGATGAAAACAGAGCTTTTCCCTGTCTAATTTCTCCAGTTCCGTGTTTCTGCAGCTTTGCTGATAGCATGATTGATAAACGATCCTTACAGTATTTTACCATCACCGTGCTCCTGCTTTCCAGTAATGAGAAGACTTTCCTTAGAAGGGCAGCATATGGGAGGCTTTCTCTACTTTATAAATTTTAGCCTTGAAGCAGGCTAGCTGCCAATTACTGCAGAAGGTTAGAGAACCTGGGATGTGAGGGTACAATATGCTTCAGATCCTCTGTATAGCTCTCTAGAAAAGGCATTATTAATAAAGGATGTTGATGTGATTTCAATATGGCCTTAGAAACATGGGTCAGGCGTCGCTGAAGAATTTTGCATTTCGTGTCATGAACTGCCATTCAGAAAACCTCCCCTTCGTTCCCCCTTTAATTCCAGAGACAATAATATTAACTTAATCCCTTGTGCCACGGGACCAAGTTGCCAAATTTTACTCTGATTAGTTGCTTGTATCCCTTCCTACAGGCATTTATAGATCTGCTGTTCTCCACTCGCTGAAAGCAAAGTAACAGAGAACTTGGCCTCTGCAGGGGCCATGCAAGCAATTGTGAAATGTCCAGTAAAGCAAATGTTCCCAAACCCAAACAGGAAACGGCTCCCAACCCATTCAGAAAGCAAGACAGCATTCAAGCTTCAGGCTGAAACAGTCAGTGCCTGCGCTGATGGATTTCCTTTTCCTCAAACTTCGATGCACTAAGGCTGCATCTTTTAAAGTGGTTAAGGAAGCAAATGAAGCATTTCTGTCGTTTACAATTTGGCCAGTAAATCCTGTTTGTGGGCAGTTAGGATTAAAAGTAAATACTTACACAATGCTCTCAATAACCCTTTTACTCTTTTTTTTTTCTTCTCAATTTAGATGTTAAGTTCTAATCCATGAGAAGCTACAACTTAAATCATGATGCTCATGCCTATAATGCTATGAAAAGCAGCTGTTTTTGTAATATAATTGAATCGTTCTGGAGTCAGTCAAAGAGCTCTAGAAACTAAAAACAGGAAGAAAAAAGGGTGGTTTCTCAGCACCTGCTGTTCAACCCCCAGTTGCCACGTTCATCAATCCTGTGCAGCCACGAATGCCTGCAAGCACACTTCACCACGACTGACACCTGCGCACATACATCAGCAATGCTATTAGAGCCTGAAAAGAGCATTTATAAAAGCTCAAGGGGATAAACTCTAAAACCTGTGTGCACTTTACTACTGTGGTTGTTAACCTGCACAAGTGTATCTGCAAAAACATCTGTTTGCACGAGTAGTGGAGCATATTTTAGAAGGAAACACAGTTGGAAATTTGGTTTCCAGCACAGTCATTGAATATAAAACTTCTGGAGCAGGTGTGAGGGTCAGCACTAGTGAGGAAAACAAACAGGCATCTCCCTTTGTTGCACAGAATTTTTATTAGAGAGACCAGGGTTGAGATGTATCTGCTAGACCACAGCCAGCCCGTAGGACAAGTCAGTCTGCAGCCTAAGGGCTGAAAGCTCCTCAGCGCTTGGCTGCTTTTTCTGGCAAGCCAATCAAAGATGCAGCTTCTGCTTGGAAATAGGTGCACTTTGAAACTGGCTTCCAGTGCTCACTGAAGTCAAGGCAAATTGGATCAGGATACTATGAAGAGTATTTGGACTGTATGCTTGACACTGTCAAAATACTCAAGTTTCTCATTTGCGAAAATGAATAAGGCATTTACAGATTTGAAGTGGAAAGCATTTTCAAACAACTTAGGAGAGCTGCTGTATTTAGTCTGTGTAAGTACAGAATAAAATCCAGAGGCAAAAGCATGCCATTGAAGTGGCACACGGGCAGGGAGATATAGCTGAGCTCAACAGAGCCAATTCTGCAGCTCGAATGGCAGCACCGGCCCCGCCAAGGGCTCCGATTTACCACGTGTCTGCTCAGTGGCTTCAAGATGATGCCTACTCTCAGGGCTGTACTTCCACTCTGTTTAAAAACCCGAGGCAACCAAGAATTCAGCATATACTCCTCAGACCTGATACGGTGAGGAGTTTGAGCACCCGAGCACTTACGCTGAAGTGCTTTGCCCAATCAGGGGCTAAATGTTGAAAGTGATTAAAAACCCCTTGTAGTCTGAAGGATAAGTCATTACAGTGCTCTTGCATAAATTTAAATGAATACATCTCCAAAAAACTTAAGAGCTTTGGAGCCAATTTGTGGAAAAAAAAAAAAAAAACAAGTGGAAGCACAATTAGTGAATTGTGCAAGTCTAAACATCACTACTTTTGTTTTTATAAGCATAATGAAATAAACCTTAGATCTAACCCCAGGCTAATTGTATTTTGAAATGGGTTAGATGGCAGAAGCAAAGCAAAATGCTTTGTGGCTATGCTTTGAATCTCAAGGCTCTCCTCATAGGAAAACAGAGAACACAGAGCTGCTGCTGCCGAGAACTGAGAGGCACGTATTGTGGCTGTTGTTTTTTCTTGCTGCACTGTAAGCACAGCCCATTTTACATACCACAAATAACTCAAAGGTTGCAAATGCACTTACCCTTAAACAAAGCAAGAATAAGGCATGTTGGCACGTCTTATTCATTACTGCAAATGAGAAATTTAAGAGTTCCTAAAAGGTAGGTCTGTATCACTAGATCAAACATAATAATATGAATAATTTTTAACATACTCTTCCTGCTGGCCTTTTCCCAGCTAGCACATTTAAATCTGTCCTTAATGAACCCCTACAGACTAGGAAATGATGTCCAGAGGCAGGTAATCCAAAAGGATTTTGCAGGAGCCATCTGCAGTAAATCTGTTTGAAGTTTAGTTAATCTGCATTTTAATAGTTCACCAGCTAGGAAATTCAAGATTTGAAAAGTTGGAGCTTGGTGGTACAAGAAGCTCTAGCACTAAGCTCTACAAATGAAAGACAGTGAACACAGAATCACAGGATAGCCTAGGTTGGACCTTAAAGCACCCTCAGCCCTAACTCCCTTCCTAGGCTGGCTGCTTCCCCCAATTTGAGCTGCCCAGGGCCTCAGGCACCTCCAGGCATGGGGCACCCACAGCTCTGGGTAGCAGTGCCATGGCCTCTCAACCTTCTGAGTGAACAGCTCAGGACTTACTCACTATAAATAAGCGTTCTGTGGACTTCAGGCTGAGGAGATGCTTCAGATCACAATAGTTCTGCATCTGCTAGAAATGCAGTTCATTCTGCCCCTCTGCATGACCGCCAGCTCCCGTCAGTAGCCCTCTCCTAACCCAGAGCTGCACTTCCCTTATAAATAACGCCTACATTAAAGGAGAGAGGCACTTTTTGTGTCTGCCAGGCCTTTGAGTAGCTCCAGAAATGTCCTGCCTTGCCTGCAGGTCACACACGGGCTGTTCATCAGGTTCTGGACAATTTAGCTATCAGTCTTTTTATTTCGTTTTGTATAGGCAAACTATTCTTGGGAGCAGTAGGCTGGAATTTGTTGGCTTTCATATGTGAAACATCTGAAGATTCAAAGTTTGTCTAAGCCTAACTTCCTAACAACACTGCAGGCCTGTAAAGCACTAAGAACGTATCTGATAACCATATAAACAAGAAATAATGCCAAAATGTGAACAAAACAAAACAAGGCTTTGCTGTGGGGGAACTTCTTTTTACCTCCTTACTTCATGGCTCAGAAAGTCCAGACTGTCCTGTGTTTGTATTTTAATTAGGGATTTCTCCTCTGAGAACCTGAGTGAATACGTACCTTGCTTTGCTATAAACACAGAGAAATGACTGTATTTTTGTGTGGACAAAAATCTGTCTCTCTCTGATTAAGCAGTAGTCCCTCAAGCTAAAGGCAGCTCTGACCCCTATAGCAACTCGGGTCTGGTCCCAAAACTTGACTAAACAAGCAATTTCAACAACACAATGAAACAAATCTGGCATAGAGACCAATCCATTTACTGGAATGCAAGAAAAGTGACCCCGAATAGGAAGTCAATAAGCATTTCTGAGTTTGACTCATTTTTACCAATTAATCAAACTAGGGCTAAATTCCCACCTAGTATAACGCACTCGAGCTGTCCTCCTACCTACATTTGGACTGATTATGGCCTTCCCACATATATTGTTTCTGCTAATACATGATTTTGAGGAATAAGTAGCTATTCAAGAGCACTGCTTGAGCATGTTAGGATACAAAGCACCTCTCCAGCAGCAGGTGGCAAGCCTCCCTTGGCTTGTCAGCTGCATCCGTTCCTCTTAGCTCACAGATAGATCACAGCTCCAAGCCTCATTTTTCCCACATAAAAGATGAGGATTACAGTTCCCTCTTCTGAGGATTATTTTGAAGTCTACTGGTGTAAAATGATATACATATCATTTATTAATAATATGTGACTGTAAAAATCTTTTGAGATTCTTGTAAGACACATACATTGAGGTACTCTGAAAGGAAAAAAGCCCTCAAAACCCAGAGGTTCTAAAATGACAGTAACAAGGGATAATACAGACAACACACCCAAACACTGCCTCCAAGAGACATTTCAGGTTACAATAAATAATAAAAACTCATTATTAGCATGGCTATCCTAGGGCCTTCTGTAAATCCAGCCCTGTTCACTACTGTCAGTCATTAGTGGAAAGCCAAAGAATGACTCATTACCCCTCAAACAATTACTTATGAGATTTTCGGTTTTTATGTTGTATTAACCCAAAGGTAAATACAGCTTCAGCCTCATCGCTGCATGATCTCTGCCTGCTCATCAGCTGCACTTGTTCCTCTTCTTGTTTGCTCACCAAAGAAGGGCAGTCAGCGTGACAGCAGAGAGATGACATTTTGAAAAGAATATTACTATACAGCATCTGTTGTGAACTGTCTGTTTTTTGAACCACCTCATAAATGGCAGGTTATTTTTCACAAATCAAGTATTTTCACATCAAGCTTTTGCAATACCAGAAGCCTCCTACCCTGTCAATTACTGCTTTAATTAAAAGAATGGATTTTTTTTTTTCCAGATTTTAGAGATTGACAGGGCAGGTATCTATTTTCCATCACGAGAACAGAGTCTGGAAAAACACAGACTTAAAGCACGAGCGATAGGATTTCCTTTTTCATGCACAGACTGATAATATTCACTTCCCATGAAAAAGAACGTCAGCCTCACTGAAATTCACCCTGTCAGCGTGCCACGTATGGAAGGGAAGTTATTGTCGCTAAAGACAAATCAAAGGGCCATTTTTTGGCTTCTGTCTACAAGCCAAAGGAACACTTTTGATTCAGATTTGGGCTCCAATTCTTCAGTTGTGTAAAAAAATATAAAAACTCAAGACTCTGGCTCGCTTTGCACTGAGAGTACAGCACAGAGACCTGATGTATCCCACACAGGTGGCTCCGTAGATGCACTGCCCTTGGCAGCTGCAGATGGCAGGCGCAGGTCTGGCACTGCTACGTGGTCCCAGTGGTACTGTGCACTATGGCTTCATATGAGAACACAATTTGGGCACCAAGACTCAAGGAACATACGTGTTTGTAACCTTTTAGAACAAGCCTGGAGTTTATAGATGCATATTGCAGCTTCAGCTGAAATGGTGAAAGCCATCTGCACTGATCAGAATAAGCGTATCAAATGCTGCTGTGGGACCATTATCTTTTGAGTTTAATAAAGAGTGACCGTTGTAACATGTCATTTAATTAACTGTCATCTGCATCATGTTCTGAAAGCACGAGTAGTTATTTATTTATTTAGAAGAAAAAAAACATAAAGAAAGCTAGTTTCATTTTTAAGCTTGTCTCTACTTTACAATAGTTCTGTGCTTATCACATTCAGGTTTTTGGGTTTTAAAAAGAAGAAACCTATTAATACAAAGCCAATGTAGTGTTTCATTAAAGAAATGTAAATAGGCTCTGGAGTTAATTTTGCTCATCTGAGTTGGTTCAGACCTTGCTGTAATCTAAATAACCCGATTTAGCTGTGAAGGATGGAAATGAGGATGATGAATATAAAAAAGAAAGCATTATAAGAAGGTTTTATTCTAATTCTGATTCAATAGCAACTGTGTAGCTCTTGGTATTTTTGGAAAAGCCGTAGATGGCTAATCTTAGACTTGATGAATGGAGGTTACAGTTCTTTTAGGAGGAAAATAACAGGAGAACAGAATATTAAATCAAATGAACAGACATCCTCATGAATAAGGCTGACTAGAGAGACATCTGGATCAAGCATATGGAAAAACTAACTTCCTCTCAGTACCTGGGTACCTCTCTGGTTCATTTATTTTCAGGTCAAAAACCAAATTATAGGTAAGATGTGCACAGATTGCATGTCAAAAAAACAATGGATTGTTTTAGAATATACCTGTTTCTTTTCAATATACAATGACAGCAGCCAGAACAGATAAAGCAGAGTACCCTGCCAGTGCTGATCTCTGACCTGAGAAGAGCAATATGCAGAAATACGTACACATTCACATTTTCTGAGAGTCAAAGGAGAAAATGGATCTTTGCATAGCAAGGTATTTAAAGCCCTTACACAACGTCCTTCAGATTCCTCACATAAAAGAGATTCATATTCAAGCAGTCCTCACAGCAGTGGTGACAGATGAGGCACTTTCAGGTATTTTGAAATCTCCCCTGAAAACATCTCTTTTAACTAAGTCAGTAAAAAATCACTCTACAATTCAGATAATGCACGTCAGCATACAACAGACCCACGCATGCAAGAAGAAAAGAAATTGCTAGTTTGAGAAGAGGCAAAATGCAGTGCAAGAAATAGAATTACCTGCCCAACACCTGTGCAGAGTGGCTAGCATAAAACTCTGAGGCTGGCGTTTTATCAAACTTGCCCATAGGTTGACAAAACACATCATGATGTACCTATGCAGTACTTGAACTCGGAAGTGAGTGCAAGGAGTATCATTTAAATCACACAGACATGGACCTGCTTCTTCTCTTGTCTTAATAGGTAAGACATTTCAAGAGCAAATTTCCCAGCATTTAAATGTGTTAAAAGCTAAGGTTTATGTCATCCAGTAATTTAATTGCAAAACTGAGTTTCAGTACTGCAGTTGACCATGTTATACCTTTTCACTCTGACTCTGTCCCAAGTGTTGTTATATTCCCATTTACTGAACCCCACTGGATATTGATGTCATGGTTGTAAATTGGCTTCCCTCCCAACCTAATAACCTCAAGACTCTCTCTAAAACAGATGTAATATTAAAATGCAGACAAGTGACCTAAAAATGGCCCTGGAAGGCAGGCCTGCAATTTCCTGAATCACACATTCCTCATTCCCTCATTTGTTAAGTTTCACAACATCAACTTTTACACTGTTGCTGTTCTATTCTGTCCAAATGATTGCTGAATAGTAATGAACTGTCTCCCTTTGACAAATGAGTTATTGTTTGATATATTACATTAGGGACACAGAGACTAAACTACTTACAGATACTAGACATTTATAGAAAATACATTTACATAATAGTATACTATTAGTGTAATGAGGTCCCATATTTGGAAGTAAATCAGAGTTTCCATAAACACAAATTCTGGTGGCTATATTCAAGCTATAGTAATATTCTGTGAAATAAAAGTAGGGAAACAATGAAAAATCATGCTTTTTCCAAATACTTTTTCATTTTGACATTCTATCCTGCGCTAGCTAGCTGTTCAAACACAGCTGACAATACAAGCATAGTAACACCAGTATGCTTCAGTACTATGGTTATCCTACAGTTATGCTTTATAATGTAAAGATTATGAGGTCCTCTACTAGGGCTTGAGTTTATTCAGATTATTCACCAGTGGTGTATTGTATTTCAACTCTCCTGTACACCTCTTATATTCCCTTAAAAGAGGGAACATATAAAAAATCTTGAGTGGACTAGCCTCATTTATCTAATGCTTTGCAGAGTACCTGCTCTGTATTGGAACTTCTCCATAGCTCGTTATTAATTGCTTTTCCAAAAAATTTAATGAAGGTAATTCTGCACGGAAATCCTCTCTCCTTTATTATCTGTCAGAGGCTGGGCACTCTTGGAGTACATAAAGGGAGTCACTGATCCTCCCTGACGACTCTAACAAGTCGTCTTAAGTTGTGACGACTTTTCTTTTGACAAATTAGGTACCGTCTCTTTTCCACAGGTGGATTTTCCTTCAACTGGAACTCCCAGAATATTTTGCTTTCCCACTGATTAAACAAAGGACTTGCCATTCAGAAGTCTTTAATCAATGTTTCTTCTTCCTACAGTTGATTCTAAGCACAGAAATAAGAAACTCAAACTGTACCTTACTGCAGTTCATACTGGCTTCATTATTTCAAGGCAGGATCATCTAGTTCTAGTTGCTGTGCAAGAGCACACTGATCTGAGCTATCAGAATTTGCTGTAACAGAGCATGTAACAGAGCTTCTTCTTCAACTGGGAAGACTGACATCCTAAAAATACACTGCACTGTCTTGTCTTTGATTTTTAAGGCTTTTTGCTCCTACACAGAGGCACTGATATTTTCCTTTTGTTCAGTATTGCTTGCTGTTTGTGGTTCACTTTTCCTTTCATAAGCTACTTCTGAACACAGTCTGTCTTAGATTTACTTTACTAATATTGGCTGGTGCTTCTATTTGAACTCTGCTAAATGAATTCGTTTCTATTTGGGGGTCTGAGGAGAACAAGACACTTTCTGAAGGCAGGGATAGAAATATCTGTGTGCAGCAGCATATACTTTTCCCTGGCTCAGATCACAGACTATAAGGCAACAAAAGGGAAGGACCTTTGATTTCTAAAATCTTTCAGATTAAGAAAAGGGGAAAGGAGGTAGATGCAACGCTCCTTTATTCGACTTGTATTTTATGCATCAAAATGTGATTATGATCTCAGGTTTTTAGAATTCCTTCGTAATCAGCATCTGGATGTAAAACATGGAAACTAATTCTTCTAGAAATTCACTTATACATTTTATTACTACTAAATAAGAGCCTTTGTTCTTTTTGTATTAACAGTCATTAAGCTGAGTGAACAGTTCAATTCAATGACATTTTATTTCCTACAAAAATACGCATTTTTTTTCCTTTTGACTCTAGCCTTCATTAATGAAATTTGGAACTTAAGTTTTGCAATTTGAAACAATCTTTTTATGTTCCTTTCATGTTACAGGTATTGAATTAACCCACCAGTGGTACCATGGTGCTCGTTGAGACCTAAATATTTGGACTACCAATTTCACTGAGCAGTGGAGAGTAGGATGGCTTATGAAAAGTTCTAATCAAATCATTAGCACAGCCAGTGATCCTTCTAAGAACATGATGTTGCTGCCCTTCTAATTCTTGGCAACTTAACAGTGATTGCATGTATTTAAATATGAATAAATGTATATAAAATTTATGGAGAAATCTCCCAAAGAACCAATTAAAACCAACAGTTAGTTTGAGAAGATCCCTCATTTAAACGCCGAAGAAGTTCTTTTGGGCAATCTATCTACTTTGAAGCCATTGCTGTAAATCAGAAGCTCTTTCATGTCAGTTTTATTTCATTTCTTACAGTTAAGTACTATCCCCAATACATCTCACTACCAAGAACTCGCACAGAGGTTATCTATCATTTATATAAGCTAGTAGGTTTATAAGATTGGTCAAATCAACATATTCAGAAATAGAGGGGAAAAAAAACTAACACATCTGTAAGTATGCATTTGAATTGCTCCACTTCAGTACCTCGACATGAACAGTGCCAAGATAGCTTTTGATTCCTTCCCACATTTAAATGCCATGCTCTAAGCTCTCATTTGTTAAACCTTTCACCAGTCAGCACTTCCATTCGCTATTAAACATTTGCCATTACTCTTCTCCCAAATACTAAATGCTCTTCTCCTCGTTCCACGTCTTCATTAAATCATATTATGAAATATTTACCCAGAAAGCCTATTTTGTGGAGACAGTGCATGCTTTGTTCCCAAGCTGCTATGAAACATATTACTTGGCAAACTGACCATGCTTCTGCATAGGTTTATCAACAAGAAAAAAACACCACACCATAATCTTTCACAAGAGACTGCCTACCCGGGGCTCAGTAAAGGACTGTAAGGTTCACAGCTGCATCTTTGACTGCTCTAGTGAATGCAGTACTAACAATATAATATGTGTTGTTTCCAACACCTCCTTTCACCAACTTTGGAACTGCCAAGTTAGGTGAAGTGCATGTTTGCATAATTACCATAAAAATTATTACAATTACTGCAGGCATTCAAGATGCTGCTATTAGGAAGGAAATATTACCTAATTCATTTCTATTCTTATTTTGACCACACAACTTTTTTAATTAAGTATCCTGTAACACCTGTATTTTATGAACAACATTTATTAAAAGCATTACCACTTTCCCATTTATTCTGTAAAGGTTATTAAGTTAATGCAACTGTCACTTTCAAATTGTGAGGAAATAAGCTCAAGGAGTATTATAACTAAAATCAAACAGGAATTAGAAGTTGATATACTGTGTATGAATTAATGCTAGATGAATGAGTCACTTATTGAGTGCGAATAAGAGGCTTGTGAATATATATTTTTTAAGTTCCTTCTTAACTAAAAGCACAAAAACTCAAATTCTTTTTTAAGAACAGAGCACATCATGAAGCCAACACACATCATTCTGGACTGGGAGGTGAGATACAATTTACCACTGGTACCCAAATGACAGTAAATAACAACCTAGAAACAACCAGGCATCCCGAAGAGTTCAGACTGTCCAGGTCATTTCAAGATACGCTTAATGATTTGCAGTGATAGACAGGTTGCATGAATACCACGTACTGGTGTTCTGGTAATCAATAATGGAATCAAGTTTCAAAACAAATGCTTCAAGTGAACCTTTGCACCCTCAGCAGGAAGCTGAAAGCTATGAAGCTAATAGCTGTGGGTACCACACTCAGAATTTTCCCCTAAGTGCCAACTAAGTAACACTTTTCTTACGTTTCTGCTTCAAAACCATTTCCATGAGCTGCAGGAGTTAGGAAACCTGCTTTCCTATCACTTCTGCTCTTCAGTAGCACAGTTAAATTTACGAGTTAATGTTTCCCTAGCTTAGGGCACTAGGTAGAGATAAAGACTTCTTCCAATTTCACTGTCTTTCTCCTCTCTCTGGCTTCCCACATACATGAAGCATGTAGGTACTGAAACAGAATAATTTTCAACAGACTGGGCTGGAGCCTGAACTATTGTTTCTTAGACTATAATAAATTACATCACCACAAGCACTATTAATGATTTTAATGACATACAGAGAATTCATCGTGAATATTTTCACTGCCACCTCAAACTCATTTTAACAAAGTGTATGATGGAAGGCTGTTTAAAGCACATTGTTAAGATGATGTATTACATCAACTAGGCAACGAGGCTGCAGTGATGTATTATTACAAGATGTTGTAAGAATGTCCTTGTGTAGTAAATGATTATTTGGTACATCATGAGAGAACATCTGGAAACATGGAGCCTGGGAAACAGGTCTGTTTGGGAAAGTTGAACTGCATGGAAGCACATATTTTGCTAAGAAACAATTTGAGGCAAAGGTCTGTAAAAAGGTCTCATAGAAACAAGGACAGTTTCTGGTTAGGATCCAGTGAGTGCAAAAGAAAGCTCTATATTAAAAATGATAACCATTTTAAATAGCTGATCTACCCAAGAAGGAGACCAGAGAAGCTTTGTGTTGTGGGGCTGTGCACCAAGATAGTAGAAAGCAAGATGTTTAAGAAGTATCTCTAGAGATGGTGTAAACAGGTAACTGATGTTGTGACAGGAAGATTAATGGGAATGAGATACAGCAGAAAGGGTGTGAGATGTAATGCTGCTGAGCTGTTTCCATAGACTTTGTTACTTTGGATACTGAGTACTATTCCAGGAACTAGTAGAACCAGAGAAAACCACTCCAAAGGAGAAATAAGCCAAACAGTACGGATTACATAAAGGCATAAAAACCATGCCCAAGCACTCAAGTGCTCAAAAACACATGAGAAAAATATCTGGTGTAGTTTTTTGTTGCTAAGCCTGATTTCACAGAAGGGAAAAGTAACACAAGCAGATGAACTCTGACAGGTCCCATCCTTGCATGAAATGTCTGCAGTAATTAGGCACAGGGGATTGATATACCACACACAAAAAAAAACATGACGTGCATAGATCACTTTCTACCTCACTTTTCCCAGATGTAGAGTAAATTTATGTTTGAGTCTCAGTGAGAAAATTCAAGGTTTCTGAAGTTTGCTATTAGTCTCATTAGCTTGTTTCAAACAAATAGGGGCAGAAAAGGGACCACATTAAATATAAGTCAAGCCTAACTGACAATTTTAGATTTGAGTTTTATCAACTCCAGGGGAAAAGACATCCACAGCCAGTCATTCTTCCCTATGAACATGCTGAAAGGACCTCAAAGAGCCCTAGCTGCTTCTCACTTCTCCACCAAAAGCGGATTGCTGGACTTATTGAAGAAGTCTACATCTAAATTCACAAACAGTGCAAGTCTTTACAAATGCTGCCCTTCTTTTTACACAGATTAATAGGTCATTTCCCTCCTGCCGCTCTTCCTTTTTATTAAAAACAAACACATGCACAGAGCTTTCATAGGGCTCGATAGTTTTCAGTGAGCTTTTCTCTCTGTGTAGTTACTTGGCTTCTGTCATGGAGGCGACTTCATAGCAAGGCACAAACCACAGCCCTCCCACAGCGATGCTTGGCAGTGGGACTCCAGAGCTGGAGCTCTCGTTTGTGTTAGCACAGCTCAGGCTCAGCATCCCAATAAACTTTACAGGTGCTAGTGTTATAGGGAAGTCCTGCTGAGGATTCAATTAGACAAAGAGGAATAGTGCCAGGGGGTGACACATCTTGAACATGTGGCCTCAAGTTCCAGGTCTGGACCTTTATTATGTGGCTATTGCTCACCATTCCATATTGAAAGGCAAGAGTTCAGGGAATGGATGCAAGTTCTGCTCAGCCAACTGGTCATGGGAGCAGTTCAGCAGCTAACCTGGCAGATTATTAGAAAAATCAGCAGGAAAGTAGCAACTAAAAGGTGAGAACTTATTTCAAAATGCATCTGGACATCCTATTTCATTTATAGGCCTAATTTGTCACTAGTTCCACTAATCCCAGAAAGTTTGATTTCCCTGTGTTCATCTTTGAAGGACTTATTTTATATTTCTGAAGTTTATGACAGTTTAATTAGTACCTTTAAGTGAAATGGCAACTGCTAAACACCTGGAAAAACAGTTTCTTCAAGCTGAATATTCAAAAGTTGAAACAGATTAACATAAACATTTCTGAAACATCTGGTTGTGTTCTCTAGCAATAAGCTTCACTCCAGTTCTTGAAATGCAAGAATATTATTTCCAAGTGGGAGCTGATTTAAATTATTATTTTCACTCCTTTCTGTGAAGTACTCATTCCTAACTAGAAGATATCGTCCACACACACGAACTACTGATGTGGACACTGCCAACACAGCAGAGAATCAAAACACTCATTTAAAGGATGAACTCAGCAAACTTTTCACACAAGTAGCATATGGGGCGCATTGAAATCAAATAATCAATGTGTTTATTATTGCTGGCCAAAATAATAATAATAATTGAAGGAAAAAAAAACACTGGAAAATAAACTGCAGTGGAAAATTAGGTTGCAAGAGGATGTATGTGCATTTGTAGGATCTAAGGGAGCTGAAAATACAGCGGAATTAAAATAGCTCAAGACAGTCTAAAGTCTAATCTCTGCTGTGATGGACATATAGCTCTTGCAGCACAATATTCTGCAGCACCAGAGAATAACTGGGCTTTGTGCACAGCTTTGAGGTGTACAGACGTGCTTATGCATCTCCTCCACTTGTAAAATAAGCTGGAGCAATCCCACAACCTGCCTTGCAATAGTTCAGTTTTTAAACACTTAGCCGTAAGGGAAATAAATTTAATCTCATTCTCCAATAATTTCTTTTTTAGAACTTCCCTTCAGCCTTAACAAGAAATTGTTTAGTCTCTATCTTTAAACTGAGCACCCAGTAATGACAGAGAGCACTGGTGCAGGAGCTAGAGCAGATGGATGCTGAAGCTTTCGCTCCATCGCACCAGGCGCTATCGTTAGGCCATTTGGGTCTGCTCTAAGGCAGAAAGTAGATAGCGACGCTGTGGATCCTTGTAGCTGAAATTTCCCTACTGCTGTGACACCAAGGGGGAGAACAGTTGGCTTACTGCTGTGATGAATGGGAAAGTCATTATTATGAGATACTTTAACACTGTTTTTCCTCTATTGGCACTACGCTTACCATCACAGATCTTCCCTGAAGAAGGGAAAAACACCGCTGCTAACTTTATTTTCCACTGTTTCATCGGAAGTCTATTCTGATCCTGCACCATATAGAGATTTACTTCACTGGTCAACAGAATGAGAACACAAAGCAATTTAAACCTTTTTTTTCCTATGGATTCCAACATTCTTATTTGTAGAATTTTACAAAGTGGCTCTGGATGCCACTTACATCATCAAAACAGTCATTATAGTTTGGAACTCAAAAATCATAGTGAAGAAATGTGTATTGCTGAAATAGTGCAATTGAGCGTTGTGATTGCTAAGAAGCATCTGCATTGTATGTATCAGTCAGGAAACATACCAAAAAATATTCTCATTTGATAGGAATCTACAAGACTCTTTTCTGCTCAAGGTTTCCTGACCTGAATAAATCTCATTCTACTCTGTACTTACGCTCAAATATAAACTCCCTTTAGTAGAACACATTTTGGTCAGCCCCATGGTGGAAAAACTAAGACAGGTTTCACAGTAGTACAGATGGCTTACAACAACTTTAGCTTGAATTCTTCTCTCCCTCCCACTCTGCCTATTGACATTCACACAGAACTTATCCTAAAAAAAAAATCTATTAACCAGTCCTCTTAGGTCTCAGCAAGAGTAACAGAATCTGACCTCACGCTAAACACAGGGAAGATAAAAAGTGCCAAATCTCGTATACCAGGTGGGTTAGAATGAATTCACGTAAGTACCTCAGCATTGAGCCCAGCTTTCACCTATACTCATAAGCTTACAAATTGAGATGAAAATTTTGCGAGTGGTTTTCTTAAATTGCTTTATTTTCTTTGTCTGGCTTGACCTGAAATTGAGATTTATATTTTAAAAAGTGGCTTTATCCTCCCTTGGAGGCTGCTTCAGCTATTTTAAGAACCATGTAAACCACACAGACATAACAGCGTTTCTTCCAACACTGCTATGTGAAAAATTTGAAGCTTATTCCCACCATATATTGCTCACAAATGCCTCATTGTCCCTCTGACAAACGTTCTGTGGCAAATTGCTGAAATCATCTCTTGCAGCAATGCAGCTTGAAAGATTCATGCCATTGAATACTCTCCCTCAAAGGCTGAAGTCTAGCCTCAAAAAATTCAAATATTGCAGCTTAATAAAATTTTAAAGACTTTGAGACCCTCTCCTGGGATCAGCTGTCAAACATCTTTTGAAAAGAAGATATAAACAGCCTCCACCCTAGAGTCTGAATGTTTTAGTCTTTGGGAAAAATAAAAATAAAATAAAAAAGACATAGCAAGGAGTGTTTATCATTGAAAAAGAATATTCAGAATACGCTTTTTGATGTTAAAATGATAAGGTTTTGATGTTCTGTTGAAATCTATGCAGAGATACTTCCTTTAAATGCTAGGATCCTGTTTATAATGGAAAAGCACAACTATAGTTATCTTCTTGTGGTTTTAAATATCCACTGCAAATGTGGATGTTCCCTGGGAAATGCATGCCCCTTTTCATCACACAGAGCTTTCCCCTGGTAGCTGCACTCCATCTCGTCATCCCAGCAATACACCACACTTCATCTGGGCTTTCCTGCCTGCCCCGAGGAAAGAGCAAAGTTCAGCATAGTTCATGACACTTCCAGTCTCGTTTATTTCCTTCTAATCAAACCGTATCACAGATTTTTTTAGGAAGTTTCAGTAATACTCTCTGTCACCATATGCTTGGAAAGCTCATCCCCCAGTAGGCACTTCTGTGAGGGAGAAATGACTGTTGTTTGGCAACCACAGCAAGGTAAAGTAGCACAGAACATTCCTGCTTTCAGGAATGCACTTTGGGCCCCTCAGGAAGAGATGACAGCCCTGAGAGGAAGGTCAGTACAAGGCAGCGTTGGCACAGACCACAACTAGGTGAGTTTACAATCCAGCATCTGTGCGCACACTGCTGCACTGGTAGCTTAAGGTCACACATGAGATTGGGACCCAGAGAAGATAGGAAAATGTGTTTTATTCTGCCACCTTGGTGAACAGAAGGGGTGGTGTATATGACTTTCAGAAGCAGTGTCACTGCTGAAAGCTCATCAGAGTACAAAAGAGCATGATTTAGTCCTAAACCTTGCATGGTATTCCTCTCCAGGCCCTAAACCCACACCTTTAATTATGGATGTCTTTTAGACTCTCATCTAACCCATGCTAAGTAAAGGTACCTATTTTATCGCATCTGTCAAAGTTATTTTTGAATAAAAAATCCATGAAATCTGCTGCAACCACTTTACATCTTGGAAGAGAAGAAGAATGGGAGCTATTTAATGAGAATTAATGGGGGATGTACTGAAACCTGAGCTCTGAGCCTTCTCCGAGCTCTCAGATGTGCACTATGTGGGCACTGAGAGAGAGTTCTAAAACTTTTAAATTCCAACCTATTAATCAATACCATCGCACTTAGTGGCAAAACTCTTGAGTAATTAATGCTTAAATGAAGTTATAAAGCAATGGGTTGATTAGGCTGATTCAAGTACATCAGCGTGTCTCCATGTTCCAACCACAAAGTGGTGCTTAGAGAATACCTGAATCACTTCTACCACGTTAATGCTCAATATAAATAAACTTTGCTAACTGGAAAATAGTTCCACTTGCAAATACTTTTGTTAGGCATAATGACCAGGAGCAAAGAACCCCTTTACTACCCAACCTACACGAGACTACCGTTAGAAGACTCACAAGTCTACCTTACTGAAAGAGCTATGGTCTGATTGCTTATTTTGTAACAGAAATGTTCCCTGGGATAGTTTTGCAGTTCACTTGCATTCCAGCAGTCTGGTTCAACACTCACAAAAATTAAGGAAGGTATTCTTACGTTTCCAAAATGCGCTGGGTGAGAACTTTACTCTTGCCCTCTACTTCACCAAACTGACAGCTAAATTCAGTCCCTACAGACATTACAAATCAGTATGCAACTGTGTACCCTATCAAAAATGTAAACGTATATTGGATATTCCTGTCCTATCAGTTGGTGCATACGTATCATTTCCATGCTACACAATACAAACTTTAAAGCATGTCAGGTGATGCCAGTATTCTTGCCATCCGTTCATCAGTGATTCTACTGACTCATCTTGTAATTCAAATCCCCAAGATTAAATCACTAACTTACTTGACCATATGTATAACTGACCACATATAATTTCACTGAATTTGCTCGAAACTAAAGCACGTAGTTTTTCCTTGTCACACAGGAAGAGTCCCTTACATTTAGATTTATCATATATAAATACTGCAAATACAAAAATATACTCCTCAATGTAATTCATATATAATACAAATTCAGGCTTTCATTCATACTCTGGAATATATGAAAAATTCCACAGTAAGATTTGAAGCGTGGAGATGGAAGAGAGAGGGGTAAAGAGAGCTGAATTTAGAAGATGGAGTAATTTTGTAATAAACTGACTGAAGAGTTTAGGTGACTCTTGTTAAAGTTCTGAAACTGGCAGCCCTATGAATGGCATTGGCTTTTTTAAAAAAGCATTTAAAGCCCAAATGATCACTGCCAAATTCTCTCTGTAAGTAATGGAGAAATGCCTACCATTTATGAGTAATTACTCATTTCCACTCATTTCTAAAGGCAGTGGCAGGAGGTGAAACATGAATTGTGCAGCATTTCATTACATAAGGACATACTGGGCCTTTTTTTGGAATCCAACCTGCCAAAATCTAAAGGAATATATCTTATTAATAAATGATGCTTTCTCAAAGGCACTCAGAATAGAGGACAACAGCTAGAAAGGGTAAGAATTCTCCTAAAGCTGGAATTATGGATATGATGGATTCCTTCCTGCCAGATCTGCATTACTCTGCAGTCCTCTGATGCAAAAACTTGAACTTTAGAGCTATATGCCACATAATCTGAAACTTTACGGGGATGGAGACTCCAATGTTGACAGTGACAGGTTCCGAAGTCTTGAAGTGTCAAGAGACTTGCTGAATCCTAGACAGATGCCCTGAAGGAAAGGAAATACTTCCACTGCCAAGTCCCTAGTGAGCGATCATGGCTAGAAAGAAGAAACTGGCAAGCCTTATGAATGGTTATGTTGGGCTGCTTTCATGCTTTAAAGTTGTGGGTGAATGGAATATTACTATTCACGCTTCATAATGAGTGGGGAAGACGAATGTGGCTAGTAGGACTTCTTGTTGACTTGTTATCTATCTTGTTCTCATACTGTCTATAATTCATATGTAAAACTCTTGTAAATCTTGAATTCCAAAAGAAGAGTTCTGCCCTTGCAGACTACCAGCCCAAAGCCCAGAAGAGAAAACTCCACAATAAATAGCCTCCATAATAAATAGCCAGGACTAAGAAGCTGAGCAGAAATGAAATCTAATCCTTTCAGCGGGAAAGCAATGAAGCAGAAATTTACGATGGGAGATACAGTGCAGCTGCAAGCTCCAGGTGTAAACAGGAGCTGAGTGGGGTTGCAAGGTGGATAAGAATGGAAATGTGATTTCTGTAAAGCAAGGAATTCAAATACTACTCCAGCATATTCAATATGAGAATGAGTTCATGTACATGAAATAAGAAAGCTGCTTATTACAAAACGTTAATCACAGAGTCAGTGGACAAAATTGCATCAAGTAGGTACGAAAGCTGAAACTAATAACTATGGAAAGTTATTTCTTGCTTATGGAAACAGGGCAGGACTCAACACAATGCATATCAATTAATTAAAATTGGAGTAACTGCCAGAAAAATTGCCTCTAGTTCTAACAGGATAAATGTACATTAGACCGTATAGGACGGATACAAAGGTAGCAGTCCTAAAACAGATGAGCAGAAGGGCACTAACAGTATGTCCCCACTGACACAATCTTACCCAGCACATCCAGGGGCTGGGAAATTCCCAGCACTGCCACCACAGTGATGTTCAAATGACTGAGCAACAGTGCTTCAGGCAAAGGGAGAGGAAAGGGAAAGACTCCTGAGCATCCCTATGGACAAGGTTTAAGATGGGATCTCAACTACTGTTTCACCACCCCTGAAGCTGAGCACTGCAGATTACTGTCAGCAGCACATCACAGCCCCGGCACTGAAGGAGCTGTGACAAGAGCCCTGTTGATATGAGACTTGTCACGAGACACAGCGACTGACAGGGTCAGCATCATGGAGAACAGCTTTGATGGCACTCTGATAAGGGTCTGTGTGCCTGATGCCAAAATGACTGCACCTCTCGCACAAAAATCCACCCAGTTAACCCTAGGCTCCCTGACTGCTGGGGGCATTACCCCAAGCCGAGCCAGGGGAGGGAGCACCAAGGATGCTCAGGCTAGTGTTGCCTGGGGGTGTTCACACAATCAAGCAGCTTTGGGAACAAAGTTGATACTGCTCCCCACCAAGCACACAGACCAGTTCACTACCTACTGTGAAATGGGGGTAAGCTGGATATTCCAGTTCACTCTGCAACTCTCAGAAGGGGGAAGAGGAAGGACCGGGATTAACTGCAATCACTAAGGTCTAACACTACGGGAAGCATATGGCACAATGCACCCCTCGGTATTGGATTCCAATACATTCAAGTAATGCACTACTCTACAGCACAAATACTTAAGGATAGTGACTTATCAGTGCTGTAACTGTTTCTGAAAAAGGAACACTGCAATTTAAAATTATATGAAAAGAAGAACATTACTTTAACCTGTGAAATTTCTCAACATTAACTGTCTCAGCATTAATGGAAAATATTCATGGCAGTCTTCTCTCTTCATATTTTGTATCCCTTCTCATCTTTTTATCTTACATTGTTGGAAGCAGCAAGTCTTGTCTATTCTAATGTTAACAGACATATCTTTCCAGGCTGAAGCCCAAAGCTACAACAGATTAATTAAGATCTTCCTTTTAATCTAAACACTTGCTTAGGTCTTGTTATTTTCCTTTTTTTTTCCCCCCTTATTTTTTCAGTCCCCATATCAGGGCTGATATTTTTGTCCTAGTGACATCAGTAAGGTCCATCTCAGCAAGGGAATGAATGACAAGTCTAATTCTCAGGATTTTCAACAGATTCTAACTCATCATTCTGAAGTCTCATTGAAGAAAAAAAAACCCAATTTTTGAGTTGTATTTTTGTTTTCTCATGGATTACTAGATAAGCATACAACCTTACCTTCACTTAGAGTAAGTAAATAGCACTCACTATTAACTTGCTGAAAAATAATTTGATGTCAAGGGATTTTCTATGCTTGCATTTTTCTTTCTTATTACAGTTTACTGTATCACTACTTCAGCTAGGGCAAAAAACAAACCAATCTCCCCCCAAACCCTGGAGTATTCTTAGGAGATCTAGAAAGCAATGTCACACATGAAAAAGCAATCTTACAGTAATATTTAATTGCCTACATTCTGTCTTTTTGCTGCCATGGGTTGGGCTGCACCATTTTAATTCAAGGAAGAATTTGGCCCCTTATGTTTAACTTGTCTACACTTTTTTTTTTTTTTTTTTTGGAAAAAATCTCACATCATCAATAATTAATTCTCTGATCTAAATACTGGATAACAACACATTCCAGAAATTAGAAGGAAAAAACTAAACTAGCTGTCAACATCATACAGAGTAATTCAATAGTACTGGAATATCCCGAGGGTGGATATGAATAAACAATTCATGAGAAGCTGGTAAATTACATTTCAGCTTCTGTTCATTGCAGAACTAGATCCTAGTCAAATACTTAGCTCTATCGAATGAAGATAGCCCATTGGGCTTAGAATAAAGAGCATTTCTTAAGAGTTTTTCTTGTGTATTTATTTTGTGCAGGACAGGTTTTGTTTTTTTCAGCAGTCTTAAATACAAACAGATGAGATGACATCAGACAAGGTCAAAGAGGGAATCTGATGGCCTGCAGCAAGCTGGGTTAGTCCTTAATTCTTTCATAGGGTATACAAAAAATAATGAACTAGAAAGAATATGACTTTCAATTTCTAGACCAGCTTTTAAGATTACATAAAAAATGAATAGAGTTTCAAATATCTTCATGCTACATTTAGAAGCATTTGTAAAACACAGATAAGCCCATAGCATGCGATTCTTCTAAGACCACAGTTCACATTCATTTTATAACTCTAAACAAAATTATTTTAAACCCTTGGAGCAAATCAAGACAAATGAGAAGATCACGAAATAATATTCAGTGTGAAATTGGTGGCAAAGAATCAAAGAACATTTAAGGGCAGAAGTGATCCCTGTACTCAGCCTGGGAAAGGTTTTGCTCCAAACAGAGCCAACTTCAAACTTTGAAGGCAGGTCAGGTTGCTCAGGGTTTTATCCAGACATGTTTTTCTTTCCTCTGATGACAGAGGCTACAAAACACCACTGGTCAACTTCTTAAATGTTTTTCCACCCTCATGAATACTGTTCCTCATAGCTCAGAAGTTCTCTTGTTGTATAATGGTCCTAGATTCTTGTGTTGCTTAACAACACAAAAGCCTGTACCACTCTCTCAAGTCACGTCACTAACCTGTGTAATGCCAGAACAGCACCACTTAGAAAGATGAGAGCTCTGGGAATTTTCTCCACCCTTACAAAGGCTGTGAATAATCTCTTAAACTGGCAAAATACCAGATCTCTTGTCACTAGGTCCAACTGCAAGTTTCACTTGCTTGTTGAAGGATACTCCCAAGTGAAATCATCCTCTTTTTCATATCTCCTGAGGGGAGAAAATTAGGAGAAAAAAGTGCAGCAGAAAGGTCAGAGAAAGGAGAAAGCCCTAATATGCTGCTGCCTTCAGCAGCACAAACAAGGATCAGATCTAATCTTACAGTACTCGTGCATACGTACTAAGAGTAGCATGATCAAGTCTAACTTGCTGCACAACACATGCCAAAGAATGTAATTTTAAAACTGAATTTAGGTTACACACACGTATTTGCAAGTACTGTTTGCAGAACCGCACTTGATAAAGTTATTAGGACAAGCCTGAAACCCATTGTTAACCACCTTAAACATCACTTTTTCCACCAAAGACCACATCCAGTTCATCTACTAGTTTATTCATCCACAGTACTGCTGGTGAACCAGTCTCTATATTCTTTAGGTGGTTGTCCAGTTTACTACAATAAACAATATCCAATACAATTATTGGGTTTTGCATTGCTTTTGCTAGAAGTAGTTTGACATCAAGTATGAGATTCATTTTTGGAACAGCCCTAGGACTGCTGAAATGTCAGGGCCATAAAAACTGGATGCTGTTCATTTTTAGGGCATTAGTGAAGTACTATGAAGGTAATCCAGCAAGCACCTTGCTAGCCTTCTCACTGTTAAGGACATGCTCTGGGGCTGTTAAGGAAGTTTGAGAGTAAATGGCAGCAAGGTGAAACGGTGAATAAGCTTCTGCGATGCTTAATGCTCACACTTGGAGCTCTGGGAAGAGAGATGAGGTGAGCATGCAGGATTGTTAGTCAAGAAAATCATCAGGAATGAAATGCATGTTGCTAACTATACCACAACCATATGGCAAACCAATAAATAACACCGAAGTGGTGATCTCTATAATGAAAATCACAATCATTCTCACCACAAACTTCTCAGATTTATTAGCACAAATTGTCACTCCAGCCAAAGATGCTCTGACAGATATTAACTGAAGGTTGTAGGTAATTTTAACAATATTTTCCCGTTCAGATGTTATGTTTGATTTGTTTCTACCTGCTACCATAGCTTGTACTGACAGCATTAAAAATGGGTTACTGCACCATGGTATTTTACCAAGGTTCACATCACTTCTTGTTACTTCATTTCATGTGGCAACATGACAGAGCACAGTCTGATATTATGTAGCGTGGCCTTCTGTATTAGAAAGGGTCAAACATTTTCAAAACTGTAATTTTTAGTTTGGAATGGATATTAACAGAGCAGTGTTAAGTGTTAGATCAAATTGTGACAGCAGGTTATTTTCCATTTCTTTTATTTAATATGGATCATACACACTAGGTTACATCGGTCGATACCCTGCACGAGAAAATTATTTCTGTAGAAATGAAAGAGATTGAGGAGGAAAAAAAAAAGGATAAACATAAAGATAAAATAATTGAATGCCTTTTTTCCCCAACATTCACAAAGAAAACACCTGTGCACACCATTCTATGGTCTAGCATAGTCATGGTAAAACACTTGTCTATTTGTGTGAGAGGGTGAGAATACATTTCCTACTATCCTCTGCAGCAATTTGTACACCTCATTTAGTCCTCCTCTGCTTGCTATTTAGGAAGAATTTGGTATTTCTCCTTAAAACTATGGCAAGTATGTCTAAAGTACATCAAAATGTTAAACCAAAAGAGTGGGAGTTTTAGCAAAAGTCACAACAAAGACTAGTGTTTAAAAAAAACAGAATAATATCACAATTTATTTGATTGTGTAACATGTATTGGGAAATTAGAACTAAAGTAGTAGATCAAGCATCTGTTATTGATAAGTTTCTCAAGCTTATATTAATTAAATGATGTATTTCCTCCACAAATGATACCAGTTGAGAGCTGTGTAGACACAAGTAGTCTTACAGATTGTTTCTCTATCTGGAGCAGTCCAGGATCCTAGAAGTGTAAGCTTTCCGTACGCTGACTATCACTGTCAGTTGGCAAAAGTATAACTGTTGGTATAAATTTAAACCAATTTAACTTAAAACAGGTGCAAAAGACTGTGTTATTTGGGCTTAAGCCAAACTCATTTAAGATAATTTCAATCAATATGAATTGACTTAACGTTAAATTTAATTAAACCAATCCTAAAAAAATAAATTGAAATTGCCTTAATGAGAAGCTGTACGGGAGTAACTTAAATTAGGTTTAAAAATTACATATGGTAAAATGTGCAACCATCTTTCATAGGTAAGTGTCAGAAGTTAAAGACATAAGTCAGAATTACAAGAGTTTGTGTTCCTAAATGTTGCCTGAAGCTGAGCAACACAGCCCATGCCAGAACTGCTGCACAGCGAGATGGAAACATAAGGGTGCTCTGACCAGGCCTGCCTTCCAGGAGTGGTCTACAACACTCAGAACGCAATGGCAGTAACTTCTAGGAAATCATCAACTGTTATTCTGTTGTGTTTTTTTTTTCTTTTTCTGATGAAAAATGGTCATTCTTTGTGTTTTCAACAAGATATTTATTAAAAGAAATGCATAAAAACATTTTTCGAAGCAATGCTTTCTTTTCAATGACCTTTTTAAAAGATTTCAGAATTAAGAATAATTTCCATCTATAATACATTTTGCCACTGCCTTTTTTTTTTTGTTGGTGTGTTACTGCATTCCATGACAGCAACAGTGCACTGCAATTAGTGATACTGTCAACTATTGCATAAGAGCTGAAATATGCTACTATTAAAATCAGACACATCTGCCAGCAAGCATTGATTAAAATGTGACTTGTTCTTGAAATGTACTCTGCATAGTGTATGATGGAATATCCTGACACCTCCACAATCAATAATACACAACAGTAGCCCTTAAAATGGCTTTAAAAGCAGAAGGAAATATTTCAATTATGCTAGTCAATAACATGTCAAATCAGAAGTAGCAGTGAGAAGAACAGCAGACCGCCTTCTCTACATCGGTCTATTTGTAAAAGTTCACAACAAAAGTCCAAAGAACTTCCTTGAAACACCAAGATTTCCTTGAAACAACAATTTCCAGGAAAAGACATTCTCCTGGAAAATTTTTGTCTAGTTCTTCACTCTCATTTCTTTCCATTTTCTGTACTTACCAACTCTAAGTGCCCCTACAACTTGCAAGCATATCATAAAACTGACAAATGAAATTCCCATTGAACTAGCACTAGAGAGTTCTCATCTGTATCTTCCACGAATACACATAGAAAAAATGCTTTTAAGTTTGCCCTCAGTTTCTTCATAATTTGACACATTAAACTTCTCATTAATTACCATGACCTCAGAATACCCAGTACAGCACAAATGTTGAAGTCTTATTACATAAAGAACTGTTGAAGGTGGGAGTTTTCCAGCTGTTTTATAATAACCAATTTCACAGAACCCTGGGGTGCACACACTCAGCTCCAGGGGACAGCTTTGCTCTTCTGCCCACAAAGACTAAAGCTATGAACAGAAGGAAAATGAGAATATTTTGTGGCAGAGAAAGGGAAAGAATGTCCAGACAAGTGAAACATCCAGGGTTGGGAGCCAAAATCATGAGCAAAAACATCCAGAGCCAACAACCAGGAAAGCAGGCAGGTAGAGGCATGCAGCCAAATAGCAGAGTTGGGCCATTGGGCAGCAACAACTGAACTCCACCTTCATCAGAAGAACAGGTGATAGGGAAAGGTGGGAGAAAACGGCAGCAGATGGGAGGAGGAGGAGGCGTGGAAGAGCAGAAATGCAGTTAACAGTTTTCCAAGTGGTTTAAATGGTTTTGAATCAAGAACTGCTAAAATTCACAAACAACAAACAAGCATTTTCCACCTGTAGGTGCCAAGTGCTCCAGGAGGAGTCATGCTGCATTAACTCCATGTGCAGGTAACAAAACTGAGGCACACAAAAGCAAAATCAAAGGTGTCCAACAGGCTGGTCTCAGCAACAGGCTGAATGATGCTCACAGCTTCATCTCCAGCTGCATTTCCCATGTATCCTTTCTAAGTTAATAACTTTTTCTATAATTAGACAGATAAGCTTACAGATAAGCAGACAAATAAGTGGGTAGTAGTGTAGGATGGGGCAAAATGAGCCTCTGCAAAAGGGGAGCCTATGGAGCCTGATTGTACAGTTTGAGAATCCCAGAGTAAGTAGGAAATGGTTATTCTTAAATGGTCTTCTAGACAAACCCAGTGACCTTATCCTTTTAAATTAACTGATATTTATGAACACGATGGGGAAGACATTTCTCAAAGATCTGAAATTCACATTTAACACAATTTACTGGGAACAGAAGGTTCTCAAACCTTGAAGACAGCCATTAGCATTTCACAATATTTTAGCATTTAGTATGTAGTCAGGTCACTTTTAAGTACCAATAGACCAACTCTTCCGACAGAAAGTATTCTAAAGATGAGTGCTAGAAACTCTACAAAATCTTGTCATTATAGGTGATAAAAACGTTAGCTGATATAATAACATTTGGGGAAAAAATGTGGACAATTTTCAAATTCCAGCAGAACAGTAAATTGACCTTTCATAATGAAAATGACTAACCTTATATTTCAAAAAAGGAAAAAAAAAAATCAGACATTATAGTGTGCAAAAGTGATGAGAAGGCAGCAGCATGTCTAACACTGACTCTTCTACCACTAACAATGAGTCGAAGGAATTTCTTTTTTTTTCCCCTCTGTTAGTTATTTTCTTACTCTATTAAGGAATCCTGTTGGTGAAAGTATTAAGGTCAGATCTTGATGTGCACTGGAGTTGGTGCTGCACCCTGGAGAGGAAGAAAAAAAAATCTCTCTTTTCCCTATATTTCTAGTTTTAATTTGACTTGATAGCTTGTTGCACTTTGAATTGTACTGTTTCCTACGTAGAGAAGTCACATCCAAAAGTTAAAAGATCGTAAAAATCTGAGTTTCGATACACTGAACGTCACAGCTTTCCTGAGCATGCAGGAGCCATCTTGCCCTAGACATAAAGAAGATACCCTCCAAAATGCCACTATGGAAGAGCTCCTCTCACAACGGTTTATTCCAAAATTAATCACCCAGAGACACCAGTGACTGTGGCAGGAAGATAGAGAAGGGTACAGAATCATAGAATTGTACGCACTGAACTACCAAGATTGTTGTGTGGGAAGGCTAAATGGAAAATTCTGCAAGTTCCTATAAAACTAGAACACTGCAGGGATATGAAAGACAGAAAAGCTTTTCATAAATGTGTCTTAGTTTCTGAGCAATATTTTGAAAATAAAACAAACAACAACAAAAAAGAAACCCTTACGTAGAAGGTTTCCAAATTCCAGAATGAGAATATTCCCTTCCTTGTCTTAAGACATATTCAACATAGGAATTTCAGCCATAAATAAATAAAGTGAAAATATTACACAACAACCAGCCTCTAGAATAACATCTCAACAGTGGCAGAACACAACTCAGTGCTCTACACAACAAGGTCCAAGACTTCGCATCATTGCCTGTAGTTGTTACACACAAGCTTTCTTTCATCTCTTCACAGCTTGATGCAAAATTTCCATTTTTAAAACTAATTGTGCTGGTAACATCTTTTACCTGCTGTGTCCATGCATCATTTTATTTGTGAGGATTTTTGTTTTTAAAGAATATGTCATGTTGGCTTTTGCTTTCCTTATAAATTCCCTCAATCTCTTATTCTCTGTTGCCCAAGGTATCCTTGCCTGCATTTTTATTGAGAACAAAGATCTTATTATTAGAAAAGTTTTCAATAATTACTGGAAAAAGGAATTGATAACACTTTTGAGAAGAAATACTTCATTGTTTTTTGTATTAGAAAAGTTGCCAAATGCAAATATTGTTTAATTTCATCTCACAGTATTGTGAAATGACAGAAGTATTACCAAGTATGCGCACAAGCGTTTAGTTTCTTCTCTATGCAAAAATTCTGCAGGTCATTTCTGTTTGAGCGGCCAGTTCTTCACGTGGAAACAAAGCTCAGACAATGTCTTACTGAATAAAACAGACTTGTTTCATGATTCATTACACCACTTTCTGTTCTTATGTGTAAACCAGCTTCTCAGTTCCATACCAAGGCCGAGTGCACATTGGAGGTTTTGCAGAGCCATAAAAATAATGCTGCAAATTCTCATGCATATAGTAAAAAGCTCAATAAAAATAAGAACATTTTGGAAAAGGTACTAATAGTCCCCATTTTAGAACCGATTTTTCATTCTGCATAAGCTCATTTTTCTTTGTACTTAAACAAAATGACAGATGTTCATAAAAACGATATTAAAGATTCCTTTTGGCACTTCTGTTCAGTGTTCTCGTTTATTACTCTTCTGGTAATAAAGTATGCAATGTTATTCTTACAAAACCAGGATCATCAAAATTGCCAGGTGTCTGATGTGTGATCACTCCTGCTATGTGCAGAGCAAAAGTGTTTCCAAACGTATCAGTCTAGTGAATTCTGTGCTTACGGCTCAGTTCTTCAGAGTGTTGTGTACTCTGATTATATACACCTTAGCTCTGTAAGTTTAATGTCAATAATGTTCAGCCTCCTGTAAGATTGAGCCCTTGAAGAAAAATAAATTCTAATTGTGATTCTGCTACTGAACAGGTTTGTGTTCTTGAGCAAATCCATAAAGTCAGGTTCCAAACTATAAAATCCATTCACATTTTCAAGCTGTAAGACACATTTCTTCTTCAGAAATGTGGGGCTGCAGATAAAAGTTTGCAGTAAAGTCAGTGAGAATAACAGCTGCCTAAATATAAAGTTTAGCACTTAAATTAAGATGCCTGGAACTGGTGCTGCTTGCAAAATCTTTTGCATATGAATGACTTGCATGCTTCCTCTTCCCCCTCACCTCCATCTCCCCTACGAGAAAAGCAGCTCAGATCCATTCAGTTCAAAAAGTGGACCTCTGTAGACGGATGAAGCTGTGCCACAGAAGGCTGGAGGAAGCAGGATAAAGTTGAGCAACATGTGGCAAAGGAGACAGCTGGAAGCTGAACCCCACAATCTGCGCACACCAGGCACGTATTGCAGACATTCATGTAACACTTTCTAAGAAGCAAGAGTTTTCATAGTTGGTAGAAGAACAGGACAACCTGTCAGCAGCTTTACAGACACTGAGTGGCAGCAAAACAAAGAGGACTTTTGGAAGCTTCTTTCAGCCCCCGAACTCCATTTGCTCAACTAGAGAGCCCTGCTTTGTGCTTCTCTCCATTTTCTGCTACCTCTGGCATTCAGTCCACCTAGCTCCCGATTTTCTTCTTGTCCCGGCCTTGTTTTGTCACCCCCACCATCTGTTTCCTCATTCCTCTTCCCACATATCCTTATTTCAGGCACCTGTTCAGTTCATACTCCCCATTTCTACTGATTCCAACTCAAAGAAAAACAGCAGAAACAAAATACTTTACAAACGAATGCATCCTTTAATTGTGCACCTAAGAGAACACTATTTTGTTGATCTGGGAGCGTTACTTTTCTAAATATTTCAAGTGCATTATTTTCTGCTCAGCCATGTTCTCCCTTCTTAGGAAAAAAATGTTTCTAATGACTGCAGTGTCACTATGAAGATGACATTCAATGGCATATTCCTGGCTTGGGATAAACTACAATATTATCTTCTTAGCCACGGGGCAGTTAAATGGTAACGGATTTACTAATCACAACTTTAAGAGAGATAAATCTGTTTACATCCCAAATAATAGAGAGATCCTGCCTCCAGCTAGTTATTTCTTCTTCTTGTCTAGAAGTTTTTACCCCCTCACAGTCACCAACTAAAAACTGAAACAGAATTTGTTAAAACAAACAATTCTGTGAGATGTACCATAGCAATGAGGAGCGTTGTGGAGGTTGGGGGTGGAGAAAGGAATCTCCTAAAGTGGAACAGAATGAAGCTGCACTAATGGCAAAATTAGTTTTAAAAATCCTTATCCTCCTACATTTGTTCCTGCTCTTTCCTAGGTTCTCATTTCTTTATTTACACCTCATGAGGACTGAACTGATTAAATGGCCACAGCCTGAGTGAGAAAGTATGAAACAAAGCAGAGAGTATAAATAACCAGCATGAATGCAAATGTATATATTTGGTTTTTGGAAGATGATTAAACATTGGACCCATGAGCCAAAGCAAACAAAACTGCTTACAAGGAGCACTGCTTCTGCTCCTACCCCCTCCAGCACAACGTCACTCAAAACAAGAATCAGAAAAGATGTAAAATTAGAAAATACAAAACTAGATTTCTAGTAAGCATCTGATGGACACATCTAAAAGATGAAATATGAAGAACTCATAGAACCACTATGAAATAGGCATCACTGAAGAAAAACTGCCTCCCCATATTGTGGTATTACAAATCCATGTGCCAAAATATGTGGGTGAAAAGCTTTCACGGACAACATTCTGGGAACTTAATTTAGAAAAATCTTCTCTAACCAGGTTTCATGCTTTGAAGAGAAAATGCTCTAGTTTTCCCTTTATGTCAGACAGACACGAAGATCTGCTGTGGTTTTCAACAATTACAAAGTCATGAAAGCAATTCTAAGAGGCACCTTACAGAATAAGTAGCATTAGAAAACCCTAGTCACAGCCTACATAATGTCCCTGCTCATACTGTACTTACTAGCACATATCTTACAGTAAGCTGTAAATACACTTCCAAATCAGTACTTCAGATAGTAGCAGAACAAGAGAATTCCACATAAATGCTGCAAGGATTCAGAATGTAGTTGTGTGAGAAGAGAAATAACACTGCTGGTGTACTTTGAAAACCTCGTGTGAAAAGAATGAAACAGTGACCAGAGTGTCATGTATCAGGATGCTCTCTATTTACCCCAAAATTTTATCTGTAATTATATGAACGAGATTCTGCAACTATGCTTGAACACTTCCAAGGTTATGGTTGGGCTTGTCCTGTGTTTTTTTCCAGATCAAACCTCGCAAAGTCAAATGCTCTGTAAATTAGCAGAACATTTGGCTGGTTAGAGAAGACCTCAGGTGGTCTTTCAGCCAAAGGTGCACGATTCATCTTTGCACTGATCAAAAAATCTCCAGGACCTAAGGACAGAATTTTTTATTTTATCTTGCTATTTCCACTGCAAAATGAAGACCCAGATTTGCATAGCACTAATTAAAGCATTTAATCTCAGGCCAAACCTCTACTCTATACACAGCTCACATTTTGCTACCACTGAAGTCATGGAAGATATAGCTCTTTATTCAACAGGGCAACAGTTAAGCAACTAAAAATGACTCCAATATTTCTTGCACTCTAATCTCCGCATCATTCATCATCTGTCCTGCTTAATTAATGACAAAGTGTGTTCTTTCTCTTTAGTGTTTACATACTTTTGTTGTTACTGTTCTTAAACTAGGAAAATAATGAAGATTTTATCCACTCCAAATCAGACACAGTGTGTAATGATGCCCTGACAGCAGTAATAAATGAGTTTTCTCATCAAGTTATAAGCTTATCACAGGTATCTGTTGCAATGTTGCCCCTGTCTCTGTTGTATGAGCATTAATTACTATGAGGGATGAGTACAGCAGAGCTCTCTTGCTTTGGAAGTCTGCTCCCCCATAATGATTTAAAAACATCACTTCCAGCTTGAAGGGCAAATTTAGTGCAGAACAGTCATGGGGGAATATTACAAATGATTCCCCACATTACAGCCTAACACCCTGATGAGGTTGTTGCGATGTAAAACTAGAAAATCAGAGGTAAAAATAAAATGCTTCTCCCTTTGGACTAAAAACAGCTTAAGATCAAAATAACCTATTCAATTTTTGTCATTCCGTATGAAAAATCTTCCTGTCTTTCCAGGATTTTATACTCTTCTAGTTCTTTTACTAGTCGCAAGGTAGATTTCAGTGTCAATCCACCACTTTTACGAGCTGATTGATGCCAGACTATGTGCCAACTGCTGTCTGGGGAGTTACAGTTTACTCCTTCTCTGTAGCAAAGTGTGAATTTAAGGGCTGTGGTACAGCAGCAGCACTCAAATTTTCCAAGCTTCCAAAAACACACGCAATGTGAAGAACACAGGGCGTTATGCTGGCTGAGAAACTAGAAAAGATGTGGAAACCTCTCGGGCATGCCCTGGGTAGGGTGGAATTGAGGCTAGAGTGCTCAGAATCTCTTTTAAGACTTGATTTATGCTTCTCCACAGCAAAAACAATTATTCTGTGATGATTAGATAAGCTAAGGATATGGTCACCTTGCTGTGCTCTGGTGCTTTCTCAGGCAGCTGCTGTTTTTACATTTTGCTTCAACTCAAACTTCACCTCCCAGCAAGTATCACACTTCAGATGCTTTAGGGAACACATTGGTTCTTCCTCCCTTGTCTCTCAGCAGGGGAAGAAGGATGTAGCAATTAATTACCTTGCAAACACATGATCATCTCTGGTCATCCATCACCTGCATGGTGCTTCTACTGTATTATGGTTAACGTAAGTCAGCAGACATGTAGGTCTATCATCCATCTCTGAACCATCACTGTAGCAAGATGCCTATCGGAGACAACGTAACCAAAGCAGACTTGTCTGAGGGCACTCCAGTCAAAGTCCAGCTTTCTTCACTTATAAGCTACACCACTTTGCATTATGGCTCCCACAATGCACAAGACCAGGAGATACAGAGAGGAGTCCAGCAGTGGTAAGACACTGCAGAAAGTTCATAGCCCACAGCATCCGCTCATAAATAGCGGGCCATGATGGCTGAAGGCAAGCCATGTCTGGCTGGGAATTTCAGAGTAAACTGCAGCCTGGGACAGGGCTCTGACAAACACTCATTGCACTCAGAACTTAAGGACAAAATCACAGGACCTTGAGCACAGCAGGTCACCCAGCCTGCAGCTTGCACTCAAGCATTGTCGTTCTCCTGAACGCTGGGAGAAGCCATTGCTGTACCAGGGATACACGCTGGTACGTTGACCTTCATTCTTTTATTTTCCAAGCTACCTAGCACATTAGCAGAGAAAAGCTAATGCAATTGGCATCAAAGGACTTACACGCCATCTGATGGGCTGGAGCACTGCCAAGCCTCTAATCCATCATGTGACTGACAGGACTCTGGTCCCCAGGAGAAAGTGATTTTTAGTACAGTTTTCTATTTCTCTGAAGTTATCAGCAGTTTCATTCAGATCATACAGATCAAATGCCTTCAAGGTAAGTGATTATTTAAGGAATTATTTTCAATGAGAGCCTTTGGTCCTAGTGTTCATTCCGATAGTAGCTGGAAAGAAAAAATATACTTTGGTTCACTGACGTTGAGCTTTTTTTGTACTGAGTTGTGCCAGATGAGGCTTATGCTACACAAAAAGAAAAATAATCTGGGCTTTATATATAAAGAAAAAGAAAAAAGTGAAGTTCAAAGGTAAATACGGTAATCATTCTGGGGGTCACCTAAACAGATGAAGCTAAATCAATATTAAAAATATCTCCTATCTTATGCTGCAGCTTTAAATATCAGCATGTATTGTATCTGCATCCATGGAGTTTGCTACAAAATGGTCAGAAAGGAACAAGGGATAAGGGATTCAGAAAAGCACTATGGCACCTACTAACTTTCCTCATTAAAAAGTGTCCAAAATAATAAAATTAGATCACCTCAGTGACTGTAACAGGACTCAAACTTGGCTAAAGCCGTGAGGCACATCTGCCTATACCTTTTCCATATTGTGAGATCACAAAAAAAGACAGGTATTCTCCTAAAATTAAAAAAGTCAGTTAAGTAAGAATCAGAATATCTTCTTATGTTTAATAACTAGACAATACAGAAAAATAAAAAAAATGGATTTGGGGAAGATTTTCCCCTTCCTCCCCTGCTCTTCCAGGCTGCTCCTCTGCCCTAAGGTTAATGCCAATCCCTCTGCAAGCTTACTGGATTGCAACAAGCACAGTTCAGCCTCTGAATTCCAAACAAATTGCCTTTCTGCCATCCTGAAGGCTGGTGAGGAGGATCTCTTCTCAGCCCTGCTCAGCATCTCTGCTGCCTGTGCTGTAGCCCTTCCTTTCCTCTCTGCTGGTACCCTGCAGACCCCAGGCACCACCAGGACCCCCTGACCCTGCCTTTGGAGCAGCCAATTGCACAAACTCAGCAAACACAATCCAGAAAATCTGCCATGAGGCCTAAATCCACGTATTCTCATACGCTTCTGTGGCCAAAATTTCTCAGTGAGGCTTACATGGCCTGTCCATAAATCGAACTGCAGGACCTGCAAGGAGTGATGTTCTTGTTTAAATCTATGCCCCTCAGAAGTCCCATTGATTTCAATAGGATGACTTAGGCATGTGAAGTAAAGCACATATATTTTGTGGGCTGTAGGTTTAGCTTTCGTAGCAGGTGATCAAGGAGATTTATAGCACTGCTTTTTTCACCTGGGTTTTTACCCCATTTGTCCAGATGGGTGGAAAAATGACCAACAGCCAGTACCTGTAGTGAACGCTGAGCAGGCTTTCACTGCACGGGAATATGAGCTATAGAGATGGTAAAAACTATCCAAAGCTCACAGAGTTCATGTTCCTTTCTTTTCAATACCCCAACAGACAAGCTTGGGTTCCCAGCTAGGATACTGATACTTCTAGGCTGAGCATGGAAGAAATGCCAAACGAGCGACAAACTCTACCTAAATACCTTGCAAGTTGGTCATAAGTTACAAACAAACATGAGTACACACTAAGGTACAATCATTTAAATCCCACAGATGCAGTCCAGATCTGCAGATTACCACCCAAACCCCATAACCATGAGATCCTCCCTATACACAGAAACAATCCATTCAAAATCCCATACATTTCTATAGTGTTGGTTTTCCTCATTTTTACTGCACAGAAAGGAATAAACAATTAAGCAAAAATCTCTGAGCAGTGTAAATTTATCTACATTGCATTAATCTCGTCTCCTAATTTACTAGTTAAGCTCTTTAAAATATGCTTTACAAAGTCAGAAATCCACTGCAAGAGAATCAATTTTGGTGAGAGAGAGTCAACCAGAGCATTTGTTAGGGTTGTTTCAGGGGGGTGATTAAATACTTAGCATAATCTGCCATCAAATTATTTCTGGAGTTTAACACAATTTCTAATTCGGCTATGCACTTTGAAGCACACAAAAGATATTATACAACTCAATAGATGATCATATTGATTTTATTCACATTTTAAATGCCAGGGGAGGAAGGGTGCAGAAAAAATGGTGGACTGATATCTATTTTTTTCATGCCAGGAAATAGCACAGAAAATTGACTGGAAATAAATACAAGCTAGCCTTGGGCACACATTTTGTTTTCCCAGAGATGGTTTTGAAACATAATAAATTATTGGAAACAGAGACTTCACATCCAGCAAATTAAGTAAAAACACCCTCCAAGGCCAATAACACTTATGCTCTGCATATTACTGCCAAAGATAAAGCATTCATTAAGGGTACATACTAGAGATAACACAAGAATATGCAATATCAAAAACGGGTGGGTCTTAGGAAAAAAATGAGATGGCCATTTTCTGTTTCTTTAGCATATATGGTAAACTGTTTGAGGCATTGTTTTCACAACCTGTACAAAATCAATATTGTCCATTTGCAATCTATAGAATGCATAAATACATTCAAAAATGGGAGAATGAGCTATCCAAACCCAAACCCAAGGTCAGATACTCCTGACTAAATGCAACTGGAAAGTTTCCAGGCCCTGTGAGTGAAATGCCAATAAACCTGCTTTGTGGAAAGCACTGCGTAAAGAGAATGTTAACTTCTACTTCTCTTAAAAACAAATTGAATCCATTCTACAGAAAATATATTCACTGAAAATGTACCTCTCTTATGCTGCATCACGTCTAATATTCCATAAACTATATTCTGAAGACAAACATTTGTTTTCTAATATGCTTAATGGAATGTGATTTATGATCCCAAACATAAATTGGTCAGCATTTTCCAGATACCTCTTTGAAAACAGTAAGAATGTCTTTTATAAGATTTTCTTTTAAACCAAAGCAAAAATTAGCTGAATAAGTCCTTGAAAATTGGATGAGACCATGTATCCAGATGGCAGTGAACTTGACATTAAATGAATTTAAAATTTAAGGGGAAAATAACACATTTTATCTGTCTAATAATTTATAAAGGAAAGGACATGAGTTTAAATTTTCCTTTTCTTGACAAACTGTAATTGTTCCTTTGACACAGTCTAGTTTAAATTTATGGTCGGAATGAATGTAGCAACAGAATAATAGGCCTGAGGAGCTCAGTTAAGTATTTATAGAGTTACTAGAATAATCTATACTCTGCTTTAAAATTTTGAAGTACATATACATTAAATTGTAACTTTATAATCTTCATGTAGTGAGTATGGTTTCAAGTTGCCACTTCTAGCCTGATCTTTTTTATTAGTTCGGTGCTTGGCTTTTTATTTTTTTTTCTTTCTTCTACTCACCAGTAGTTGTGAGATCTAAATCTAAAAATGGGAGTCTATAATGTGAACTGAACCTAATGATCTAGGATTTGGGGTAAAAATAAGTAAAAAATGCAAGCATGGAAATAAACTCTTTCACAGGCTTCAGAAAGAACAGGTACAGATGCTAAAATCTATGAACATCACCTAAAATACAGTGAAGTAACTGGAAATACTTTTTCTACTTAAATGTCCTTTGGATTGTATCAGACCTTCACACAGACTTAGTTGTGGCTTATCTAGGACTTAAGGGAGATCCACTATCAAATCTAAAGCAAAAAACCTCTTCCAAAGTGAACAGTACTTGAAGTGAAAAAAGAAGTCCAATTTCACATCTTTTTTGATTTATAAAATTATTGAATGATTACTTACAATTGCATCAAGTCTACAGTCCAAATTAAACAAAATCTTCACATAATTGAAAAACCGTGTGGCTTCTTTTCTTTTTAATTTGTTCATATTTATCAGTGGTAGAATATTTGGTTTTAAAATTCTTTTCTAAGATGTTAGTTCTACATCGAGACAAAATCAAGTGTCTTAGTGAAACCTGCCCAAGGCATTCTAACTAATAAAATCAAAAATTATTTAAAAATTATTTTTCAAGCACGAGCTGGAACTTCTGATATACTACTAGTTCTTCTCATATTTTATGTAGGTGTAACCTACATAAAGACTTATTTACTGTTTTTAAGTAACCAGTGCAGCAAAACATTCTCATTTTCCTTCATTCCTGTTAAGCGTTAATATAGTTACTCTGTCACAGCAGCACCAAATTCTCCTGCACAGCATATACAGCAAAGTATAACATTAAGAAATATCATAGAAATGCCAGTATGTCAGGCTGATGATTTATACAGCTGTATTTTCACTAGCCTACAATGATATATGTATTTTAACAGATCAGGCTTCAGTCAGACTGTCAAAAATCAGTATCCCATTTGAAATAGATGCTTTTTGCCTACATCAACTAGAATGTACCAGGGAGTCTTCTGCCTCTTGCTTCTTTCTGATTCTCAAGTGCCAGACTCAGATAAGCAAGGAAAATGAAGCCCCAGTGCTTGGTCTAAATAAGAAGCAGCTCCTGCCGGGTACCAGTGCTGCTGTCAGTGAGGACTGCTGGCTCCTGTATTAGACCCGTGCATCGCTTTTTAAAAATGTCCTGAGTGTTGCTGCTTCTAGGGAAAGCTCATCTGTTGATGTCTTAGAATGTGTATTTATTTATATCACATTATTATACTGAAATTATTAAAATATATTTATTCCAGGCAACTATTGTTGCTTGGGTGAAGTCCTTTGTTCATTTTGCTGCGCACACTTAGGACTGCAGAAGATGAAACTGCTTGTAAATACTATGTTGTTTTCCATGGGAAGTCATACCAGCTATTACACTACCTTTGATTAAAATGTAGTAATTTTTGGCATGCTTAGCTGCCACAGGCTATCTTACTAAACTGAGCTTATGTCACTGCAGGCTCAAGAACCATTTCTACAGGGAATGCTTCAAACTCAGAATTTGGCATAGAACTATCGGTCTAATTCTATTTTTCTAACAATGAGACAATAATACAATGACCACGAGACAACACAAGCAAGCAGCTTCCAACCTATAATACAAAACTCTATTCTGAGATATTAACTTGAATCCACACTGCCTTAAGGCCTGACTTATGAGATGTTACCCAGTGCCAAAGAGTCTTGAAGAACTTGGTTCCCAGTAGGCCCAGCCCCCTCAGTGAGACACGCACAGCACACCAGAAAATGTCAAACACTTTCAGACTCTGGCACTTGCTCTGTGTCCTCCTACGAGTCGATTAGTTCATCATCATGACAACTTGTGAACTTCTAATGCTCTACAAATGTTCTCCAAAGACTAAATCAAGGTCATCATGCGCATATCTGCTTTTACTCTAAATCACAGCAGATGTGAAGGCAGGTTGTACTACGCACTCGGATTAATCCACTCTGTCACTTGTCATTTATTTAGCCTACTGACCCAGACAAATCAACAGAATAGTGCTGATTGCATCTTCAGTAGATATGTCAAATATTGGAGGTTTTTTATTACCTTGTAAGAACTTAGGTAATAAATTTTTAAGCGCTATCAAGCCAATATATAACAAAAACATTAAAAAAAAAGGGGGAACAAACTACAAAGTATTTTTTCTCAAAAAGAAATGGGGAGATCTTTCAGCTACCCTATCTTTGAACCTGAATTGTGTACAGACTAAAGAGAGCTACAGTCTACAACTTAACTTCTTTATATTAAACCTAGGCTAATCAAGACAGTAATTGAAGTAGTTGAAAAAAAAAATTGTGATCAAAGCAGGAGAAATTCTGAGAAGAAATGAAGAGCAACTAGTGTTTTTTCTAAATGGAGGTAAAGTCTAATAAGGTAACGTGAAAGCAGAAACGAATTTAGTAACTTTGGATAAACCTTACTCTGTAATGAAAAGAATCCAACCACATGAACATTCAGAAGCAAAAAATACCCACGTGTGTGAACAAAACAACTAGTTTATAGATACAGCTGTAACATTCAGAAAAATGTTTCCTTTACCTGTTTAGAATATCAATGTAAATAACTCTAATGTGTTATACTGTGGAAATAAAATAAACATACAATATGCTGGAATAAATTGTCTTTCATTTTAACAGATAAAAAAACACAATAGCCAAACCAAAGGCACTGGTGAGCTGATGTACACAAAGGCTCCCAGGTCCTGCAAATACAGTACAAACATTTCCTCACAGAAACACAGTGAAATGCCATAAATGTGGCAGTCTTGCCTCTAAGTCTACTTGTCACCACTTGGAACAGCCCTAACGAAAGTAATCACTGAATATAAATTCACAGTCCTTGATCACAGAAGTTTTTAGAAAGCGTCTGCAAATTCTCTCACAAATTAACGCAAAATATGAAGTAAATTCACAGATCTGCATGAGGAGCATACCTAGATTCTTTCCCTTATTTTAACACTTGGAGCATTCAGCAATTACTATTACAATTAATTAATAAAAATGGTAGGTTAGAAGTCTTAAGAATCCACTTTATATTTTTTCTATTTCAAGTTAACTTCTTATTTATTGTCTTCCGCTTCTGAGAAACAGCATGCTACAGCTGCACTTTGCTACAGTGAAAAGCAATCACTTCAGGTACGGAGTAAGTGGGACTGTAAGGTAAAGGGCTTTTTCGTCCCTAATTTTACCTGCTAAAAAATGATGCAATGCGATGCACAGCATTGTCTGAGCACTTGTCCAGCAGCCCTCAGCTGAAGAGTTGGCAGAAGAAAGGTGCTCCTTGTTGCCACTATTTGTGGGAGAAGTAAAAATTACTCCCTCAAGAAATCTTAAGCCTGCAAACCCTTCACTTGTCAAACCTCATTGATTAGAGAAGAAATCAGAAATAATAATAGTGCATACTAGTGTGTGTGAGCCATCCAAACCCCACAGGAATTCCAGATTTAATTCCAATAAGCGATGCTGCACAGCACTGCACTCCAGTGAATGCAGGCTCATTTCTTACACCCCCAACATCAGAAGAATTACATTTAGCATCAGGTTGAGATGAGATATCCACATGTTGATTGAATTCGGCAGATAAGTTACTTCCTGACAGCAAGAAGGTAAAAAAGAAGGAGAGCTACCTTGGGCTGCTGAACTAGCTGGCACACACCCAGACCCGCTGTGCTATCAGCGAGCTGCAAGTGTCATGTTGGATATCAGTAGTTAAAGCAGAAGAGCACAGGTCTGAAGCAGGGCAATTTTCATTAAGGAAGCTCAGCATTAGACAATGCATCTACGATCTTTTGTGAAAACAACTCCAAAACAACTTGAACAATAATGCACACAGCCACAAGCTGCAGTAAGATTTATGATCATACTGGGCTCAGCCCTATTTTATAGCTGCCATATGAGATTTTATTTCTGGAAAGAAGCAGCATTGATAAAGAGGTTTAATTGTCTGTCAGCGTGCCTTATGCTGCAGTTGCTTCATTTACTTCAAGCCTGAATCTCATTACTACTTCAATTCTCCACGTTCCCCTCCATCTCGAGGTAGGTGCTTAATTAGAGCAACCCTGGTAATGCAAGCAAATACAACAGACATTCACTTTTTTCTCCCTGTCATCCCGACAAATCTAATAGACTATTGATTTTCCATCCTCAAAGAGATCAGGCTCCACTTTTACCATTCAGTCACGATATTAGCTGTCCATTAACTCCAATTCCCCAGCTTGACAGCTTGCGGACACCTCCAAGGCCACTCAATCAGCCAGTCAACACCCGGACAACAACGCAATTACAAACCTCTTCCAGACCGTAGCCAAGGTCTTCACCTTCTTTTTCTCACTTCTGTTCCTATTTTCGTATTTCGTATTTATCAACTTAATAATACTATTGCTTATTTAATTACTGTGCTTGAAAGGAAACATATTTGTGATTGACAGGATGATTGTGTTATTTCCTGGCAAGATAATCATTATTCTTCCACCTCTGCTACACCTGTAATGGTTTGAAACTAAAGCAAGTACCATAAACGTGTGGTATTTGTCATATCTCAGAGTTCTTCATTAATTTCAGTAGTGCAATCTGTCCCACCATTTAAAAACTGATAGTCAGGGATGACTGGTCCACTAATGAGACCATTCAGCATCTAGTGAAAAGAAAGGAAAACAGTGATCCTCCGATGGCTTCTTTCTTGCTTATTAAACAGTCCACTTCAGAAAGCATAAGGAATGGTCACAAATTTTGGGACAACTGTCCTTTCTCAAGAATTGAAGCACTGAAATGTACTTTTAGATAAATTAACTCCACATTATTAATAATTATTATTAATACTCCTGTCTTTTGCAAACATTAAAAGCCTAAAGTTCATTTGTTGTTGCTTTGGCTTATGGCAGTCACCAATGCCCATGGTATTGCTGACCATTGTAAAAAGAGAGCTCACCCAGAGCTTTAAGAGACTGTAACAACTGTGGCACCAGTGAGCTCAGTTTGCTAAGAACAGCCACGCAATTTGGCATGAACACAAAGAAAACACTTGTACCTTATGAGAACATCCTTACGTACATAAAGTATACAGAAAAGTAACCACTTACAATAATCTTATCTATAAGAATACAGATTCAGTTTGTTGGCTTTTTTTTTTTAACCAATAAATTTTAAAAACCAATCAGCTTTCCCTGGTTTTACTTCTATTCATAATGGAACAAGCCTCACATTATATTCTTTAAAAAGCCTTTTGTTTGCAAGATTTTAGGAGGGATGGGGCATTTTGGTACTCAAGTTCTGCCTGCCACACCATATTTGACTCAATTTTTTTCACAGCTAAAATTCTAACAGGTACCTGACTGTATAAAGCAGTCTTTAATTACTTGGTGATCGCATCGCATGGCATTCTTACTGCATGCACTGCAGGGGGCAGTTCAGCAAGAGTGATCATGTCAGAAAACGTATATAATACGTGTAGTGACATTTTGGTTCTCTGCTGAGAGGATGCAGATGTGTTTCAGTGTGAATAAACATTAGCTTTAATGAATAAATGCATGGTTTTACATGCTCCAATACAGACTGCTTTGTTTGTTGTTCTTGCTTTATTTTAAGCAATAGATAAGTTGTCATAATTACTGGTAACATTGCAAATAAGAAATCTGCTAAGTTTTTACACTGCATGTTAATCTGTTCCAGGTCAGCTTATTCCAGAGATCAGAAACATAACTGATGCCCCAGGCTGTATTACACTTCCTGAGTCCAGTGATCAAATATTTACTAGGTCTTCCAATCAGGCCAAATTAATGCACCTCAAAGGACAGAGTTCATGTCCCCAATTAATTTTGCTCCAGGTTACTTCAAACCAAAACTCTTAACTGAAGAAAACGTTTTTCTGTGCCACGCTGCAGAGCAATATGCACTGGGAAGAATGACACTGCCACAATAAGCCCTTCTGTATTCTGGCCATGTCAGGCACCATTCTGTCAGACTGCCCCCACGCTGCCATCTGTCACATGGCAACAAAATGTAATGGGATATTGGAGGGAAGTTTCACTCTACTGCCATTCCAACCAACATCTGCCTCTGACGTCATTGGCAAACATAACAACATAGGAGGCTTGACTTCTGGAGCGTGCCGGTCTTATCTACTCAACATGCATTCATTCAAGTAATTTTTAAAGACTCTGTTCTGTGATTTCTCTAAAAATAGTCTTTATGTCCATTCGTTGAGGTTTTAGCATACATGCATAAACACCTTTCAGCCTGATTCAAAGATTTTTTATACCGATTCAGTAATTAAGTAGGCTCAAAGTCAGCAGGACTATAGGGGCTTAAAGATTACCTAAATGAGTTAAAGCATATAATAAATACATAAATAAAATTGAGCCCAAAAAGAAGTCACCACTGAAAGAAGCAAACAGGTAAAGTTATACTCTAAATCCAAGACTGAAAGATTGGAAGGGTGAATGGTTCTAAATAATACATTCTGTTTCTAAAAACTTTCCACACAGTCTTTTTTCATCTGCTGACTTTACTGTGGGGAAAACTGCCGTATCTTTTAATAAAAACTAAATATCTCATTTGCAGTCTTACAATTTGATTCAATTGGAAGCTTTTTCCATCTATTCCCTGTAGGTGTAACTTCTTTAGACATTTAATGAAGTAGTAATGCCTTGACCACCGTTACTTAATTTGGTATTTCAACTCTAAAATGGTCACTTGGTATTTGCATTCTACTATTAAAAAAAAAAACCTATCCCCACAAATTTGATCTTAATTTGGGCCAATATTTTAAAGGGTTTTGGTTGGTTGGTTTTCTTTTTGTTGGTTTATTCATTGTTTGGGTATTTTTTTTTTTTGTCTTGTCGCATCACATTGTTTCTATCCTAAGGCCAGTATCATTTTTTTAAATGAATTTGATATTAGTTTCAGAATTCACCAGAGTCACTTTTGAGCAGCTCCTGAAGAATAAAAAGTTCACTTCCATCTTCCACACTATTCAGTTTCACACGGCCCCATGAACATTTCTGAATTAGCACTGACAAAAATTACAGCCAGGACTTGTTGATGTAATTTATCTGCTGACTATTTCAAGTATTTTTGACGCTACCAATGATAACATTGTAATGAATTGCTTACACAGCTACAGCATTATCTCAACAAGCAGTGAATAATTTCACTCTTCTGTGAATTTATTCAGTTAAAACACGGGAAAAAAAAAAAACCAATCAATCAATCAACAAGAAAAGGAAAAAATAAAAGGCACCACTAACAAGAAATAGGTAGCAGACATCTCTCACTAGAAGATTTCCCTGATTTCTGGTTTTCTCCAGGAGACTCTCGGGGTCACATTTTAACACTGATCCCTAACTCAGGGCACCACTACTTCACAGAGCACTTTGGTTTGAATTTTCATTTGTATGCAAATAAGTCTCTGATTTATGGCACTAGTAAAGATATTACTTGATGACTCCTATTTTTCAAAGTTGCTTTCAGGGTACACAGAATTAGATAAACAACAATTTTCTCTTCAGCCTACATGCTAGCAAAATTCAGCACAGTAGTATAGTACCACCTAACTTTTTGCTAAATAAAAAGAAGAATTGAAAAGTTTATTTTTTTAATGAATTTTTTGTTTGTCTGCTTTCAATAGAGCTCTTAAAAAAGAAAAAGAAATAAGAAATAAACTTTAATATAAAAAGCTTTATTTCTGACTATCTGATTGTCTGTAGTATGACAAACTTCTTGTTCATATTTTGTTTCCAAGAGATTAAGGGATTTATAGTTGCACTTGAAGCTCACACCTGAATTTTGTTGAGTTTGAATCACTGATAACAAAACTAGATGTATAAACTAAAGAAATCACACAAGAACAATAAATAGGAATAATGGCATACCCTTCTTCATCAAACATCACATCTCATTCTTATTCAACAGAATCCATGCAAAGTTGATTCACACTGATTTTGTTACGGTAAACAGCCACAAATGCATGACTTAATAAGGGTATTTTTTGTATCCCTATTTACACGGCTATTCAAGAAGCTATAAAATTCATTTTTGTGCATGCAAATCTCCATTTTCCATCTCCTTCTGCACCTTTATAAATCACCTAGAAAATATGCTAATAATCAATGTCTCAATAATCTTTTAGAGTAGTTCAGTTTGTACTGCATCCATTGCCTATCTATGGCAGTTCAGGTTCTGGCTGCTCCCTCATTAAAACCCAAAGCAAGGGAGTGGGGATCAGTACAGATGGCAGCATATGAGCACACACTAAGGAAGCTTCCTCATATTATCCTTCCACGCTGGAAGGTCTCTGTTCTGCTGGTCTGACACACTTAATTAGAAAGGAGAATAATCTTTTCATGCACATACATGGTGTGATTCACACAGCCCCATGCTATCTGTCATATTATCTCAAGCTGAAGAAATGCTGTCATTAGTTAGATGACTGTGCTTCAGAGGAAATGAGTGAGCAATCACTAATTGCAGCTCAGGGCTGAATGTTCTCACCACCACCCTGCTGCACAGGATGCAGAGGCCGGAAACAATGTCACCACCAAAAGTGTCACTTCCACTCCAGTTCTGGTGATTTCTGTCCCACAGAGATGAGGGAAAGAGCACCGGGAAAACAGCATTTCCATCTGGCAGAAACTGGAGAAAGCAAGAGAAGAGTATCCATCCACAAGTCTGCGGAGGGTTATCAGGGGCATCAGCTTCTTCCATCAGTCCCATTATTCATAGCTTTTACCACATCACTTAACAGACTGATATGCAGCCCAGATGCTGCAACTGCGAGATCTAATTATGCAGAGCATTGTGCTTTGAAATGAGCAATTTATATCAAAAAGTGTAGACAAAATACTTTGATTTCAACCATCTACTAAATACAAGCCTGTCATTTATTCTGTATATGGTGTTCCTTTTTATGGAAAAGAATTCTTGTACTTAATCTTTTTTGTTTAGATTTCCCCAAGGCAACAACCAAATTAATATGTTCCTCATGGGAAAACACATGTTGGTAATAATATTGTAGACAAATTAGGCAGATAACCTGAAATCACAGTCAGAAATAATCAGATCAGCGCTGAGTTCTGGGACAGAAAACAATAACAGTTTTTCCTTCTGTAATATTTCTAAACTAAGTTTCTATGTGTGACCTAAACAAAGTACTGCAGAAGACTTCATAAAGGCCATCCTTACTAGTGAGAATACAGAGCATCCTTACTTGCAAAAAGATACTTCTTCCTTCAGTAGAGATTATAAATTTTAGGCTTTGTTCAAAATATGCCCTTTAAAGCGGGAGGTCTCAGAAGGGGAAAATTTTTGTGAGTTGCAAACAACGTCTAGCACCACAGGAGTATATAGGATGAGGAATGCATAAATAGCAGTGTATCTTTCTCTTCTTCTTTACACCGTGGTCAGAAATTTGTCTACCTGTTAACCACTGGGTTCTTCACCTTGAGCTGTGGACAGCTGAGCCACAAAGCAGCAAACCACACCGCTTCTCATCAGCCTAAATTTCCTGTGCTCAGTTATAGCCTGATACGCACCTACAATCCCTAAATCACTCTAAATAAATCTTCCTCTATTTTGTACTTAGAGTCTCCAGAAGTCTCAGACAGTTATGCCTTCCCTCCTTTGTATATTTACAGCCTGATTCTTCTTTCTTTACAACAGTGTAAATCACAGGTCACTCCAATGGAATCAGCACATTTGTGCTGATGTAAAAGAGGCATTAGAAGTATATCAGGCCATTGTTCTGATGAGGTTTAAAGATGGTCTGTTATGGCCAGGTATCAGATGCGTGGGGAAAAAAAAAAAAAACACTTTCACTGGTTAGAAGTAATTCAAAGTTCACTGATTATCTCTCAGTTTTATGCTCCTACAAGGTACGCACGCAGTACCCACTTCCCTTCTGAACAAATTAAAGAGGTATTGTTCACACAAATATATTTGACAAGATAGATATAGAGAAGCGACAGGATGAAGTGTGAATGAATTCAGTATCTTCTTTATAATTAAGCATCATCTACAATGATCCATTTACACAGAAAATTATTTCTTAATACAAGTTGACATTACAAAGATTACGAAGATCCAAATATGTGCATTTACACAGAGAAGGCAATTTCTCAAAGTCCAAAAAAATACGATGGGGGAAAGAAATAGAACTGAAACTGAAAGATAGGCAGTGGCCAACCATCAGGTAACTCTCTGTCCTGCACCGGATTGCCTTTGTGATCCTGAGAGACAAGGACCATCAAGCCATGTTCTACAACTTATCACATGAAATCACACCATCCTGACCCTGTACAAGGCAGCCATTATTATGCTTCTAAAGGCAGCAGAACAAAAATACCTCACAAACATTTAAATTACATATAAAACAAAGAACCTGCATTTTATAAATTTCTTATAACACAACTGTCTTCCTATATGACACCTTATAGAGCACCTCTAAATAAGCATTTGGGAAAAGCAATCTGAGTAAATGGTTTTAAAGACAGGTTATTTATTTATTACATGAGACAACTTCTCACATTATTGCCTCAAGTAAAATGAATGCTGATAATGCTCCCGTCTCTGAAACTGAACACATTTATATTAAAAATGTAGAAAGTACAGTATACACTGAGGTGCAATCTATTGACTATGTCAGTAATAGCAGCTTTTTCATTTTTCCCCTTGTAATAGAAGTCATTGCTTGCATTCAGAATGTATTGTCAAGCTTTATTAATCTCACCACAGAGGCCATCCTGGGCCTTGAAAGCTATTGATTTTTTTTAAAGAGATGGTATTCTTTTTCTATGGCCTACTCGAGATCTATTTCAGATCTGTCATAAAAAGGAACCTCAAATTACAGGACTACTTAAACAACACTTAGTGATCAGTCATGTGTTTAAAGTCTCTTCACTGAAAAGCTTGAAAATGAATTACAATATCTCTTTTTTTTTTCCAGAAAGGATGTTTCCTTGCAGGGTGGCAATTGCACTGTAAGATGCTTCTGTGTCTCATTATTCTCAGATGAGAATTGATTATTAGACACCAAAGGTGATGTTCGGAGCAGAGCTGAATGCTTGATCTAGGGAAAGGCCCAAGAAACATCCCTCTCTGAGCTCAGTAGAAAGAGCAGTCATTTTGGCATCTTCATTCCAGAGATGAAATTCTGACCCTGGGGAATGGAAAGTGAATTCCCAGTGAATTATCTACAGGGCTGTTGGGATGGTTTGTTGATTTTTTTTGTTTGGTTTTCTTCTAACTTATGAGAGCGTGGAGAATTACAGTGCTACCAGCAGTGCCAGCAACCCCAGCATCATTTGGACTTCCCTGTTCTGAAGAAGAAGGGCCAGACAACCTTCTGTGTACTGAGAGACAGTGGAGTTGTTATAAGATATAGAATTTCTGTAGCATTCACATGTGGTTCTTCTCTAAGGAACAGTATGCAGTGGTATAAGATTCATCAGTAACTCCTTAACTATATGATAAGTCTGAATCTAAATGACAAAGAGCACTCCTCTCCCTGTTTTGCAGTACTAACACAGCAACCTTCTTACAGTGCATGTCTGCATTACTTGCCGATCACCTGTTAAGGGTTAGGAAACAGAAGATCAAGACATTACAACCAGCTAAAACACCACTGGTTTTCTGACAAGCCCCTACCTACCTGCATCACTATTTCTGCATCTGTTCTAAAATTCACATTGGCAAATGATTTGCATGACACATTCTATGCAACACTTACTGTGGGGAGAAAGGGCAAATTGCAAAGCACGTATTACTGAAATGCAAGATTTTATACAGCATAAGATGCTTGAATTCAGAACCATTAATAGTAGAGTGGGAAACGCTGAAATACGAAACAAGCTGCTCAATGCCTTTGGTGGCCAATGATGATGCTCTGAATTACTTGTATTTGTCAGGACTACGTGCTTCCATACTGCCCTTGAAGGTATGACGAGGGTATTTTGCACCCTTGGTAATGGTAACACTGAACAAGACTTCATTTGGCAATCTTTCAGTGAAGTCATGCTGAAAAAAAAGAAAACTAAATTTCAGCACCAAAATACTGAGATTTAAATCTTGCAAGTGATATGCACAAAATGAAACACAGAGCAGATACAGTTAATGAAGTTTAAAACCAACTCAAATTCTGTGATTTACAATTAAAATCTGATAAGCCAACAACTGCTTATTCAAGAACTTTTGCTCTGGTTGATTTAAAAGGTTTATTTTTTGTTTTGTCAAGGAAAAGATGGTTTCAAAAGTTTGGTTGTGTGAATATCATTTAAAGAGATAGGTTAGAAAGCCACTATATTTTTCCTCATGTAAATCTGGTAGATAGAAAGAACGCTTTGTAGGACAAAGTAGTATTATGTAATCACACTAGCCAACAATATTTTATTATTAAGTTGGCAGTTACCTACTTAAATTTAGGACTACTTTGGGGTGAACACTGCTGACAGAACCAGTTCAATCAATATATTTTTCAGGAATGTGTTTTAACTTTCTTATACCAAACCTTGCATACAGGCGGCACCAAAGGTATGCAATGAGTTATTAGAATCAATTTATGGCATTCCAGTTTTTAACATTTTATTTATGGTACGTATCATATACAGCTCAAAGACTGCCTTAGATTGCTGCAATTCTTGCACATCTTGCAAGAATGAGAGATTACTAAATGAATCAAATTCCAGGAAGAAATTATGTGGGTTTTCCAGAAAGTCCATAGGAGTTGTGTCTTTTTTTATTCCCCTGAAAATAAAAGGGGACAAATACAAGACCCTTGGCTTGCTTGTTCCATCTATACCATGATATCAGACCTTAAGTAAATGCATTGAGTAATCCTCAAGAATAATTGATGCCATTTCAAAATGGGCTCACGGAAAAAAGAAAACAAAAACTCCCTCATAGCCACATAGTAAATGTCCTTTGTTTAATATGGTGAATTGCTGTTGAAGTCAGCAATAAAATGTTGTGCCAATGAACTGAATAAATTTTGGATAATTTGACAATTTAAGTAACAAGATACACTGCCATAAACTGTGTTCCTTCCGGACTGAAGTATATGATGACAGTACCCTGTTCTAACGCATTATGAGATGCTGGGAAAAATCTTTTTGTGTTAAATGACACCAGTAGCATTTCACTGATGGGATGACATTTTAATATCTTAATTTTGGCCAAAGCAACTTATTTCTTGTTTTAAAATTTCTTGTAATTTATGTTTCTTTTTAACGTTCAGACTCAACAGTAACAGATATGGTCCATATTTAATAAATCTACTCCGAAGACATCAAATTATTATATATATTTATTAATGACTCTAAACACTGATATCCAAATAAAACAAAATTAAAGCCAAAACTACTGATTTTTATTAAGAACGATCAATCTAATCACCTCTGTAGTGTCAGGTCCTAAAGAAAAGCAGCATACTTGCTCAGTGTACTTAGATGATGTAGTCATGCTTTACACCAGAGAAAATAAGACAAAAAAGCCCTGAAGTTATGTTTTGCAGTTAACAAGGTCATCCTCTAATAACGTTCTCTCTTTTCCATGGCCTATTTTATACTGCAGGGCAAATTTCAGCCTAGTAGTTGTGTCTATATGAGTAGTTTTTACAGCTCCACTTCCTACAATACTACACGCCTCTCTGTGGTCTGTCCATTATCAAATACTATGTAATAGACTGGAAATACCCATAAATACACACACACACACATTCTGTGCTCACATCTATACATATCATTAATCCCTTCTATTGTGCCAGGTATACTAATAATTTAGTAAACATGTAATTTGAAGACAGACTTGAATAAGAAAGGAAAAAAGGAGCTGCTTACAAAATGTTAGGTCTCATTTGCTAAGGAAGAAAGACTAGGAGAGTATATCAGTATAATACAAGAAGATCCTTACAAGCACATGTGAAGGATTCAGTACAATAGGGACAAAGCGAGGAATAATGGACTAAGGAGTTAAAAACTGTCAATGCTTTTCTACAGGATGAGAAGCAAAGTAGTTCATCATGGTTGCCCTATAATCAGGTACTGTGATCTAACTACTTCCCTCCCTTACGTAGCAGAGATCACTATTAAAGCATATTTTGACAGTAAAGAAGCTTCTGACAAGAGCAGAGGTCTTGTTCCTGATGGCTTGAGCAGTATGCGTATGAGATGTTGAGGATTTCATCTTTAGTGGAAGCTGCCCAGAACTCAGCAGCTCCGAAAACCCAGCTTAGAAAATCTGTTGCTGTCAACACCTGCATTGCAGTGGTTGTGGGCAGAATGAGAAGCAACAGAGAAAATAAAGTAGAAACATCCACTTTCTGACCCAATATTTCCGAGGTATAAAATTTGCAATCTGTAAAAACTTAAATGCTTTTGCAAGTCACCCCTTTTTATTACATAGCCAAAGTTTTGTTGAGACTAGTAAGTTCAATGTTTGTTTTCTATTAAAAAAAAAGCCAAAAGATTGGGTTTACAGTTCTGTTTCCTTTTCTTCCAGTAAGGTAGAAGATGCTAATGTAAAAATGGAGAACAAATGGGCTCTTTATTTGTGAAGGACAAAGAGCATTTGAACTACATCAGTGGCTCTTTGACTGCCTTCAAAGCTTGTCTCTGACTAAATTAAAGCCTCTGCTGACTTCTGATTTCCACAACACTGTGGGCTTTCCATTGCACTAGCAACTAGATGTATGCAATTAATTTAATGTTACCTTACAATAACATAGCCCATGAAAAAATTCCCAATTAAGATTTACGGATGGCTATACGCTCACTCAATGCAAAGTAGCGTAGCTCCCCTAAGATCAATTTTTATTATAGCATTTTAACAGTGGCTCTGAATCTGACCCCTAATTCAATGAGCTAGTTCTGAGAGAAAAGTCTTAACCTTATTCTGTAGAACCAGGGTAGCACATTTTGAGGTCACCGATAACATGAAATAGTTTAACTGGAATTAAAGTGATTTTCTGAAGATAGAAAAGCACAACTCAGCAGATGAACCAGCAAAATTGGCCCCAGTGTAGGAGACCACTGATCCTGATCTCACTTAAATTAAGAGGCACTCCTGTGAAATCTGTAAGGTTATCTTAGTACAGGAAAACCAATCACAACACTAAAGAGAAGAGCAGAAAAGTGCATAGAATGCATTTAATGGATGCAATCCTGATGTGTTGGCATTTCTTCATCATAACATTACAAATATCTTCTAACACCTAAATATCTACACATGATGAGAGCAGAGAGTAAACACTTGTCAATAAAACTGAAATGCATGCTTAGTTCTCTCAGCCCACTGCTCTCATTGTGGGGCTGTCTCCAGACTCCTCCTGATAGAAGAGATGCAGCTGATGAAAAGATCTTGACACAGGAACGGAAAGACATAGATTGGCTTTTTAAACAATCTCTTTTGGATACAAAGAATCCATGTTCTTTATGTTTACCCTATATTCCTCATGCATATACCTGTTAGGAATTATTGGACTAAAAATATTGGATTTTCATTTTGGTATTTTACACCTGAATTACAGTTACTCTGCTCACACTGGCCTCATCCTAGTACTCACTGAGGATGCACTACAGCTAATAAGTCTAGAAGTTATTTAAAAAAATCTCATTGATTTTCATTAAAGAAATTCAAATACCAACACACAAGAGGCAAAACGTTAACTAAACCAATAAACTCAATGTGCTGTAGTGTTTTCTTTTAAGATAGTTTGCCTTATCAGCATTTAGAAAATGAGAATTATGCTATTTAAATGATATTTCTACACCAAGACTTTAATATCCCTGAAAGAATTCACCCACCACTGCAAGGCTACTCCCAAAAGGCTGGGCTCCTGAGAGGATGGAGGTAGAAAGGAGAGATGAACCGTTTGGGAATAAAGGTAGAGTGCTCGAGTGGCAACAACAACAAAATTTCTAAGACTTGCAGAAATCTTGTGCACGCCTATTTTCAACAGGCACTCACTAAAATCATAAACACAGGAGCAAAGATTCATTAGACGCTGCAAGCAAGGAATGGAAAACTTCAGCATACACTTCACACAAAGATCAGCATGCAGTTAGACTGTTCGAGCTGCATTTATCAGTCATCCCATAATTTGCCATTCAAATGACAAGTTTTGCAGCAGCTGACTGTTCCTTTGATTTCATCTAGAATTGTGTAGTTTTAAACAGACATTAGGACATGAGCAAACCAGGAAAGAGGAGAAACAGTGCATTAATCATAAATACAAGAAAAAAAACATTCACATTTCGTGTGTGGAAGAACTCTAGAGTGTGCTTTGGCCCAGCTAGGAGACAGATTATTCCTGGGAGTTGCAGAAGGAATTAATTATGTCAAAACACTCACTTCTCAGTTTACTGCTTTCTCCACGAAGAGGCAGACAAGCTTAACCAGCACAGTTTTGAGAACTCAACTGATGCCACTTAAAATACCTGAACTAAGCAAGAAGTAGCAGAACTGGTCTGGTTGTTATCTTCCTATTGTATTACTGCAAACAGTGGAGCAGCTATGTTGACTATATAGATCAATTAAAAGACGTTTACATTAATGGAAAAGCATGTGGGATAACGTCCTTGTAGTTCTACCACAAAATTGGATTGCTGGCTAGTTATTTAATAAAAATAAATACCCTCAGCTGCTGAAATTTGGCTAGGAAACAAGGTTTACCATGCATCATTACCCTTTTCAAAGTTAAGATATTTACTTATTACCATACAAATCTTGACTTAAACCCTGCTCATCCCAGACACCCTCTCACCTGAAGGGCAGGATTTGGATGTCCAGTCTTTTTCAGGCTCTTCAAATTATACTATGGTCATTTGACTTATGGTCACCAAGCACAAGCATGGGCTTAGGCTTTCCTCCCTCGTGTAATTCTTGTGATTTCAGCAGCTCTCTCTACTGTGATGAGCTAGAAGCAAGCATTTCTACAGCCTGCCTGCCAGAGTTTGATAAACCACGGACAAGCTCCCGCTTGTAACATCACCGCAGCAGATCAAACACAAATTCTCCCAGAGCTCACTGCCCTGTTCCTCCATCCGCCTCATTCACTTAATAGTGTTTTCAGTGTTACAAGTTTCACGTCTTACTGCTCATAAAGCACAATAACATCTCCCAACAACCACCAAATCCTGTTCATCCCTGCAAAGTATGTTGCAATTTGATTTTCGGAGTGAATGTTTTGTTCCTAATGATGCCAGGCTAATAATCCCCAAGGCTTATTTTTAAGGTAAAGCACTAAAAGTGTAAGCAAGGTACCTTTATTAAGGCCTTTATTTTGTGAGCTTACGGGGGAGGAAAAAGATTGTTTATACCGGGGAAGACCAATACACCATAGGCTCAGGCAGCTTCTCTAACAGTAAACAAACAAATAAGGGGTTTTTATTATTATTACTCAGATAGTCATCTCAACACATGTCCATAGGGAGACATGAAATAAAAAAATCCTTTGGCTCCTATAAACTCAGCTCAGGCCTCCCCCCATCAGCTATGAACGCACATAAAGGAAACCTACACTTACTCTTTGCTCTGGCCGGTCACATCTCCTGCTGTCTACATCAATTAAGTGTCTATTTTCTGGGAAATTTGCTGCTTAACAGTTGCAGCTGACAACATGCAGCTTTCTGAAGGCTGATGCTTGCCAGTCCTAGAAGGACTGCTTACTGCTGGAGGTCACTGCACCAGCATGGAGGTGCTTTCTTTGTGACATTCCGTCACACAGCAGCAAACAATGGGCGATATGTATCTGAGCACACTTGTAACCTTATGTTTATCAGTTCTGAAAGAAAGCCTCAACCTTCTTGAGATCTGTCAGTCACAGATGAGGAGAGTGCCATTTAGACAAGAGTGCCTCAAGCATTGCCAGCGCATGCCTCCCCTCTTCTAAGAGCACTCTGTGATATCAGAGCTTGGCCACAGACGTGACTCCGTGTGATCACTGTGTGCTTCTGATTGCTGTGCATTAAGGGTGCACCTGAACAACGTAATCCCACTTGAACCGCACATCCTATGTCAGGATGGAAACCTTTTGCTGTAAACTTGTTCTTACCATAGAGCATTCTACAAACAAATCACATGAAATCTTTTCTGAGGCCACAGTTACTAAGCGATCTGTCTGAAAACATGTACTCAGTACAAACTCTTGGTGGATGCAGTCATGTTCAGCCCACCTGAGGAGCACCACCAGGCTTGGGAGCAGGATTAGCACCAGCCTGCAGGGTTCAGCTCTGGGCTTCTGATGCACTGTGTGGTGCCTCTTTGTCTTATGCTGCACAGAAAGAGGGGCACTGAAAAAAAAAATCAATGAGACACATTTCATCTGACTTTTAACTTCAGCTTGTCACTGAAATTCTATGAAATAAGCTCTCCAAGGATTAATAATTTCCTATTGTTGCATGCAGTCTGTTGATACTGCCCTCTGGCTTACTCTCACAACATCATCATTCAGAAGTCTCAGCCAGGGTAGCCTGATAGCAGGTACTGTACAGCTGTATTTTCCCCAAAGCATGTGAAATTTGGTTATAATTGAGATAAAATGGGAATAAGAAAATAAAAGTAACCTTTATGCATTTTTTGTTTAAAAAATTTTTTTGGCTGAGCTGGTAATTTCACTTCCATAGAGTTATTATTTGTGCATTATATCCTGCTTTTAGAGGCAGCGTATAGTGCTATTCTCTCCTTATCTGGTAAGATAAAAGCAACTGGGATGAAAAAAAAGAAAGAATTGGGGAAAGAAAAGGAGTAAGCTTTCTCTTAGTTATAATAAGCTTAAAACTAAAGTCACATGGGATCTTTGGAGCTGCTGTGGTGTTGGTTTGGACAGATGACAGAATGACAGATAGGGTTCTGATTCAGCATCACAGAATGGTTGGTTTAATTTAGTTGCAAATTAAACCAATCACAGATAAAGCACGGGGTGGGGGGGAAGAAAGCAACCAGGGCATATCTGTAAGGAATCCTCAAAGAAAGCAGGATGGCATCATAGCAATAAGAAGCATTTCTAAAGAACATTCTGAAAGAGCAACTACTGAAAGAAGAGGAAATAAAAATAATAAACAAAAAGAATCAGCTAGTTTCACAACTATAAGAAGGTCCAAAGCAGAGAGCAAGGAACTAAACCTGAGGTTTGCCAAAGAAACGGTTGTGATGCTTACATTGCCATAAAGGGAATACAGATCTGGCAATTTAGTCCTGAGCTGGAGAAGAAAAGCCCCACGTAACATATGAAATCACACTGTCCATGAGGTAAAGATGGAAAGAGAAGAGGAAGGTGAGGCAGTCATGAGAAGTAACTTAGCACATGGCCACAGTTTGAACCCCAAAGATTCCACCTGCTCCACCTTCATCACCATTCACACAGTGACCTCAATCAGCAAGACTGCCAGAAGCAAGCACACAGCTCTGGGAGAAGCATCATGATACTTCAGTGTTTTTGTGTAAATTCAGCAAGAAACTAAGTATAAAATGATTCCCCTACAATAGATTTAAAAAAAAAATGCCATTTCTCACAAATTTTAGCATAGGGTTTTGCAAATATTGACATTTAAACCATGGGATGAACTTAAAGGAACTGTAAGACAAGTCACAATTTGAGTCTAGGATCCCTGAAGTGACACTGAAAAATGCTCCCTCACAGCTCTTATAATGCTATTCCCAGAGACAACGCTAGCAGTGGCTCCGTAATGTGGCATGTAGCTGCCTTGTCTATTAGCAACAAGGAAGCATGTATTAAATATTCCACTTTGATTTGACAAATTAGAATAAAACGTAACTCAAACAGGTAATTAAAAGTAATAAACCATTTTTAATTGGTTAAGTAACCATGTAGAAATTCAGTACCAGTAGCAAAGGCGTAAAATACTGCAACTTGGATTTTGGTGTCATAAGTATCTCTGACACTTGACAAGCCACAACAGTTTCAGATACCATAGGGATGCTAGTACATCATTTCTATATGCATGTAGAAATCATTATCACACCTGATTCTATACACTTAAAATATGTAATATAGATAACTGACATCCTGAACACAGCAGGAAGGTGATTAAATAGCAGGTACTCAAGAAATATTGCAGACAGGGCCTCAAGGCATTTTTATTTCTCTTCTGGCCAAGCTAATAAGAGCCCTGATGACCCCATCTCACAGCAATACACCGTTAAATTTCAGTAGGAGCAATGACAAGCCTTCATAAATAAAAACATCAATTCACAATACTCACTGAACAAAAGTAGGTACTGCACTTTGCTAGTGCTTGCAGCTAAGGGCATAATCCTTGCATGCTATGGCCAAAATCCAGCAGACCAACACTGGACATGACAACCAGCACCAGGCAGCAGTAGCAGATGCTCTGAAAACTCAGAAATCTCCTGAAAGACCCCACAAGAGCTAGTAATTTTGAACTGGTTAAATTATGTTAAGTATAACGCCATTCTCTTCAAAATCTCTCTGCAGAAATAGAGCAAGAGCAGCAGTGCAGATGTGTTGGGCATAGAAGGTGGGTATCCTAAGCACCGAGGGTTTGATGGAAAATATAATGAGCAACTCCAAAAGCTATTGGCTCATTACCAGTGCCCTACAGGAAAGAATTTTCCATCTAATTATAGAAGTATGACAAGCACAGATTCTCAATATGATCTGAAGCCTGCTTAATTCAACTGCTTTGGGAGCAGGGCCCTTGATTTCTCCCTTTCTCTGTCACTTACATAATTTGGGCACTGAAGTGCAAACTCTATTACGTGGTTCAACATGAAAATTGAGATTTTTTTTCAAGCTTTTTTTCAAGCATCATTAACATACTGTTGCAGAAACTGGCCTCAACAGAAGCTCAGTCATTTTGCAAGACTCACAATCTCTAACCATTTGATGACAAAAATAATAAGATCCATTTTACAAAGAAAAACCAGGATTATAAAATACTATACACAATACAAAATAGAGTTCTCATCCATGCCAGGTTCTCTACAACAAAACTTATCAAACCAGCACCTCTTTTGGGTCAGGGTGTAATACTTTACATTAGCCATAAAACTGCAAGTCCATTGTCTCCAGCACTTTACTAATTTTTGGGCCGACTTTTTGCACTCATTTTACCTGGTCATATCACCAGCAGCTTCTGTGGATATAAGTGGGTATCAACACAGAGTTGCCTCTCTCTTTCTGAATGTCACATTCATGATTTCTTTTCCAATCTATCCTAAACAGGGCCTGAATAGGATATAGGCACTTTCAAGTTGATTTCCCTACAGAGGTGAGAGCAATGTACACCAAGAAGTACATAAATACTACAGCACATTCCTTATCTTTCCTTTCTTGAAATAACTGATAATTCTCTGCAACTTACACTGGAACCCAGGACTGTTTCCAAAAAAAAAAGCCAAAATATCAGAAAAGTAGAACATATTTAATCATGTGTCCGACCACACCTCACATCTGTCTGTCTCAACACTGAACTAAATTTAAAAATGTTATGATGTTATGATAAAACAAATATTGAGAACAATGTTCAGACATTCCAAAAAACTCTGACTGCATGTGCTTTCACAGAAAAAAGTTGGTTAATAAAGTACATTTTTCTAAACAAAAAGTACTGTAAACCTAATACAAAATGCAAGGAGTAAAATTAGTTTGCAATTCCAAAGCCAACATCTTTTGATTACTGAACTGAAGCAAATATTTATCTTACAAAGAAGTGTTTATACTTCAGGTAGCCCCAGGAAGACTCCACGTAGCCCTACACATGCATACAAAATTGTTTTTTTGGTGGATGGTGTGGAATAGCAGTCACATTTTTAATAGAATAAATAAGAAAAAAAACAGCTTTTATTTTTCAGTGACTGAGACTGGGAGAAACCAAATGAAAAAAAAAGTAGTTGAAGCAATTCAGGGCACATGTTTGTTATTCATTTTTATTCTGAAGGTGCTATTTCTGGCAACATGCCTTATTTTTCATAGGTGCTTGCAGTCAACAACAGAGATAACTCACTGAAAGAAGGATGCATTAATGGGAAACAGGATATAATGTCTCAATTGACTGTAACTGGCAAAAAGTTTATAACATACTAGCAGAAAAAAAAAGGATAGATAACTAATGCAAAGTACAGCTTGAGGAGCTCATAGAAATAGCAACTAGTCTGATCACTATGGAATTTAAATTCTTATGCACAACTCTTTCAGATACAACATGGAACCAAAAGTATCGTGCCTCAACCAACTATAATTTTGATTCAGAAATAATCCAGCAAGAGCGTTCTACTCACTCCTTCACTTTTGTCCCTCTTACAGCCCTCTGCTCCTTTCCTCTATGGATCCTCAACTATAAAATCAGAGAAGGTGGATAGTAGAACAGTGCCTGTGCCTGGATGTTCTGGCCGTATCAGCACAGCACTGGGTCCAAAGTTTTAGCCCTTGGAAGCCCAAATGAGAGTGGAGATGCAGTTCAGGAGATCTTAAGCGTTTGTAGTTAATTAAGATATTTTGGCATATCTTACAGAATAAGTAATGGGTAAATAACACATTTTAGCTGAGATACAGTGAGTTTAAGACTCCTTAAAACTTCCAAATCAAGCATATTTGCTGTACTGAGGACAAAAGCATCAAGCATGAAGTTATACGCTGACATCTGTACTGTTACTGTCCAGACTGGATGCGCAGTTCGGTCATTACCCAAAGATCCCATGTTTAGCAGAAGCCTGTTCTCAAAACAAGACGTACAAACAAAAGCATCACGTCTAGGCCATGCAGAGAGATCCCTTCTACTCTAATAAGCGTAGAAAAGACTTCTAGAGAACTGCCTCTGCTTTGACACTACCTTCACAGGCAGGAGATGTGAGGAGAGGAACAGGGAACAGCAAAGAGATTACAAGGAACATAATGCATGAAAGAAAACCTTGTGAGCTGGTGAAGATGGTCTAAAAGAGAGACTTGATAACAGTCTGCCGATATGTAAACAACTCCTACAATGCATTCTTCAATCCTTGTACTACCTACTCTGAAGAAGAGTGGAGCAAAGTAGATTTTGATTAGTTATTAGGAAAAGTATCTAGTGATAAGGACAGTCAAACACAGGAATAGATTTTCTGGAGCAGTTAAGAGTCATTTCCTCTCAGGAACTGTATGAAGATGGATGTTAACAACCATCAGGAATGACAGGAATATGGTTGATATCCTGTTTGGGACAGGAGAATGAATTAGGTAACTCCTGGGAGCCTGACCCCTGAGACTGTTTGAGAAATATCTGCAAAGTGGGTCTCTTTGAATCAGTGTCCAGGAAAACATCTGTCAGAGAGACAGACCTGCAGGTTTTAGGGATTTTATTCTGAAATACACCAAAAAGGGACCGTACTGGGATGGATACTAGATCCTTTATTTCTGAAGAGAAGCTGTGTAAAGCTGGGGTTTGGCATTTTCTAGTTGCAGTGTGGGACAGATAGAGGCTGGACCCCAGTAAACATAAAACCTTCTGAGTTGTCAGGTTTGGTTTAGCAGGATTGTTGCGCGTTCACAGCTTTGGAAGGGAACTGAGAGAAACCTAGTTGGTGTCAGAAAGAAGTTTCTGTAACTTTCCGCTCATTTCTTCAGTAACATCTTTCTCTAGTAAAACACTACCTGCTGATTAATTAAACGCCTTTGCATAATCAATGCACAGAAGAATATGCCTCCAATATTTAAAGCTTTCTTTGAAAACCTATGAGCTCTTTTATCACAATCTGCAAAGAGACGGTACTCTCTAGAACAAAATAGAGCTGCACAGCAAGTGTGAAAGCGTGACAAGAAAGGCACTGAATATGTTGCTGCTTAGCTGAGGATGTTGAAACAAAGCATGTTCAGAAATGGAATAACGTGACAGGCAATTTACAGTGATCTGATGTAAGCTGACTGGATGCCAAATAACCTGGTCACGGTAATTTTTTTTTTCCTCCAGATACACAGAGTATCTTCTTTCGAAGCTGGCTGTAATTGACACATTAGATTAGTTACAAGATCACCTGCCAGGAATGAAAAGGGATGAACACTGACATCTAGCTTTTTAGGACCATTTAGGAATAACAGGCTTGATGCTTTCTACGCAGCTCAAGTTTAGGAAATTATCAGTGTCCATCCAGACAACAGCAAAGTTGGTATCAGCTTTCAGGGAGTTTTCCTCTTTTTGGATTTAATTTCCTAAATAACATGAATTAATTCACACAGGGAGAAAACCAATGACTTTGGAGGTCAATCTGGGAATAGTGCAAACTCTTATCCTGTCCTGCTTTCACTAAAGGCAACAAAGACTGGGTGATTTCTAAAGGTACTGGATGATGATTAGTGGTATTTGTTCTTTTAGTTCTCCCAGCTGAGTATTTGCATGTTTAAGTAATTAACAAATGTAGTCCTGGAATGGTCACGTCAAATTAGTCCTTTCATGTTCCAAATATGAATAACTTAAAGTTCTAAGCTTTACTTAAATAATTAAACTACCTAATCTGACAGAGCAAGTGGGAAAGTCTGCATGCAAGATTATAGAAGTTTATAATAAAAACTAAAAAAAATCACGTAACATTCTTGTCAATGGACAGATTATGACAAATTATGCCAGAATATAAATTAGGCTATCCAAAGAACAGGAAAGCAAAATTGTTTCATATATTTAGTTACTCTTAAATTTTCTAAGGACATGGCAGTTAGAGCTTAGATTTATTCTTTCATTTTATTTCATAATGCACAATAGCTTAAATTAATTTGAAGTTGATTATAATGGAAGAAAGCTACAGGACCTGTTAAATGGTATTGCATCTGATGAACACCTAATATTTCACCAATTATAGAGCCCATTTTTCAGGGAAACAGAGGATAATGATTAAATCTATAGGACTGATGGATACCTTCTCGTGTAAATATGATTTCGGAAGGCCACAACCACTTTCTATGCTACAAAACATAAAGCCAGACTTCACAGTTATTATTCCAGTATTCTGCATATATATATATGACAATACCTTGCAAAAAAAACCTGCCAACCTACAATTATATGGTGTAGCAGCTCCAGTTGTTTAAAAACCCTGTTTTTAAAGCTGAACCCCATACAATTCTGTTTATCTTCCGTCTTTCTACCTACAATGCATTAACTAGTTCCAGTGGCTTTCTTGAAAGCATAATGACTTTCCCTGTACTCCAGCAAAAATATATCCCTACAAATCAAGAGGAAGCAGACTCAGACTAAGTGGCTGAGAAGATTTACATTCCATTGCTAACTCAGTTATTACTCTGCTGAAAACCCCATAGCATCAATATAATGAATCCCTCAACCTCTGCTGCTAGCACAATTTTTCTTCCCAACCTCATTGGCTCCCAACTTTCTGCTTGACCTTTTACAATCTGTGTGCAGCAGAACTTCATTACAACCTTTTAATGATGCACAAATGGCACACAACACCAAGGTCACAGCACATCCCTGGTGAGAACTTCTCCAACACCTCCTGAACAGAGCAAGATCTCATTTAAAGAAACAGACAGTCCAGTGAAGAAACAAAACCTTAGTATTTAGTAAAGTTCCCATCAACTACTAATCCACAAAAATTGACTATGTCATAAAATGAGTGGCTATTCCCATTAAAATGTTACATGAAACAAATGGATGCCTCAAGCTGTCAGCATCCAAATAAACAACATGGCTCATTTAGAGATTTACCTCTCAGAAAAATAGTACATTTTCCATATGGAAATATTACTTAAACTTTATATGTATCTCCACATTTTTAAAATACGTATTATGTAAATGTTAAGGGGTCAGAAACATTCATCCATGTAGCATATTAGAAGTCTTCCTAACATTACAGCAATCAACAGAGTATCAGACAATGGATATTACTCTAAGTAATAACCTATTTCTGATAAAACAGCAAATAAATAGTTCAAATTCCACACTATTTTTCCAACTAAACCACGGCACTACCAATTCTTCAGCTAACCTAACTTTAAAAAAAATTTTCAGTTTCTTATACCAGAATTGTCACATAAATGCTAAGCATTCCTCTATCCAAGTCTAGAGACTGAAGATCACATCACTCAAGACTGGATATTATACATGCATAGTACTACATTCCAAGTATAGATTTAGTAAATACCCTCTGAACTTTGTGTACAAAGTAATTAATGCTAAAAACCATCAAGCTGATGTATGAAAATGGAAAACAATGTGTGGTTTAATGCAATTTTTATATTAAAAAGAAAATCCCTAAAGAACCTGGTATTTCTGAGATATACTGAAAGCTCATTTCTTATTAATTTGAGCAAGTTCACACAGACTCTTAGGTTTTCCAAAACAGAGAATAGTTTCCTTGTATCTAAATCACACTGCCACTCACAACGGTAAGATTCTAATAAACCAACTTACTAAGTCAGCCAGAGAAAAACTGAGTATATTTAAGTGACATCAATGGATACACCTGCAGAAGACTAACTAGGTTCAGTTTGTGCTCTGATTACCGAAAGTATTTTTATTTATTTATTTAGGAGGGGAAGAAGGAAATGCATAGTGCTGCTAGGGAATGGGTAAGTTGGAAAGCAGTTCTGGGCAGACGAGAGTGGAGATAGATACACACGAGAAGAAAATTATGGCCAAACCTTCATCGAGAAGAAAGCTGGAGTTCAACATAAAAAGCATGAGAATGACTTGCTTACTGTAAAACACAAATTCGCATCTACTGCATATCAAATCAAATCGTGAGATACATTTTGTTTTAATACTAATTTGCTATGAAGGTAATCACCCTAATGGTTCAGTTTACCGAGAACATTGCATGCATCATGTAACATAAACTCCACTAACACTTTGTGATCATAATGGCTGTCCAGGGAATATTCAGAAAATCTTTGAGACTTTCACAAACATTCAGACAAGAGCTTGAGCAGCCCTATCAAACTCTGGTGTTGGCCCTTTTCTCAGCATGACTGTGGACAGATTTGCAGAGGTGTTTCCTGACCTATGATTCTGTGCCTGGTGGCTTACTCAAGTTCATTTCCACTGAAGGCGTGAAAATATTTTTAAATTAGATTTATCTTCTGGAGAAATTAGGATAACATGGTCAAGTTTTAGAAATATATAACTAGTATCACGTATCAGTTAACATGAAGAAATCCCATTTCATGAAAGGCTCTTTCCTGCATATTCTCTATGCAATGTCACAATAGAAAATGTTAAAAAAAAGACTTCAGGAGAACTGTTACAAGCAGCAAATATTTACTGGTATGGATATGCTCTCAATCTCAATGATCTTCTACTTCTTTACTCTTGCCTAGACAGAGCAACTGCATGTTACCGGGAAGTATTGCTCTTCCTATACCTATTTCACTGAAATTGTTTTCCATTTACTCCAGTGGCTCCAACTGTCTCAAAACCTTTCACAGATGTATTGCTAATAATGCACATAAGTGCATTAGGAGCCTATTTAGTTTAAATTTCATTATTAGTATATACAGCAACAGAGAGGAAGAAGGGAAACGAATCAGTACATCGATTTTTACATAATCTTAGTTATCAGGGTGCACTAACTGCTTTTCAAATAGAAAAAGACTTGCTGTTTGTGTATCTAAAACTCAGATTTTGCCTTGACTTAAAGGAAGGAGTTACCCATTCGTAGGATCATACAAAACCAGTGCCTGCAATATCTCATTCTATTCCCTTCCACTGTTAGTCCTTCCCATAATGAAAGAAACAACTTTTGTAATACACATATCATATGTAATATACACTTAACCCCGTACTTGTTAAATCCCAATTTAATGTCAGGACCACAGACAATGCATACACTAATTCTTTCTTATACCTATACGAAAACAGCATACTTATAACATGCTACTACAGGCACAGAAATCCTTTTATTAATATCGATACTGCAGTAACCACTCAACTGCATCTTACACTGGGTACTCCTCCATTTTGAAATACTGTGCTATCACGTGGTTCTACAATTTGTCATTATTCAAACTTTCCTCTTACATTTTCATGTTAAAAATTGGTAATGAGGCTCCCTTCTTGCTGACAAACTCATAGAAACAATCCTGCTGCTCCTCTAATGAAGTCCCCAGACACAACCAACAATTTTCTAAAGAACAAAAGAAAAATGTTGCTTTAAGCTTCTATTGACTGGAAGCTGTTTCTTACTTTGTTGTAAATTAATGCACTGAGCAAATTAACCCAGACCAAAAAGGCAGAAGAAAAGGCTTAAATGACACTCACGCCACATTTTGCATTTGGTTTTGTCAGCAGTTGTTTTGGGCCAAAACCACTAACATCTTATTAAGAGGATGTGTATGACATCTCATGGCAGACCTGGCCAATATCAAAAATAACTGTAAGTAAAATCAAGCACAGGTGATATTCTTCAAGAGGGAAACAAAATTAATTCATGGAAGTACAGGAAATGAAAACTGTAGACCTTTACTTCTTTACAGCATCTGTTCTTCTCATATCATCTGTTTCTGACCCATATTAATACGGATTTAATTTTCTTACTCAAGAAACTCAAAATATTACTCATCAGTAATACTGCAGCATGATCTCTGCCACTTTGCTCTACAGACATAGCACCCACACTACTGATATTTCTTTATTCTTTAAAATAACATTATCTCCTAGCTTTCAGTTCTACTTCATTTACTACCATTATTTTTTGTTACTTGTTGCTGCTCTACCTCTTAAACCACGTGCAATTTCTCTCTTCATTCTCTTCATTCAAAAGTCTGCTGACAGGGTCTCATTTTTATATTATTTACTACTATAACAATTGTTTATAACTTTTGCTTAATACTTCAATCAAAGCACAGGAATATTGATTACATTAGCCAAAAATAACTGGTTGACATTAAAAAGTATTTGTTTCAGTAGACATACAAGCTAAACGTAAGCAAATTTAACTAAAGAAAGTAAAAGGCATTAGTTAACTATAATTCTAGTAATGAAGCAGCAGAATCTAATTCTCAAGAGAGATTAAATATTGAGGTAAGTATTCAGCCTCATCTTTTAACCTCCATTCCCTGGTGTCACATTCACTTGGGCTTCATCTTCCCCTCACATACAGCTATGATTTAAGAGGAAAGAACAAATTTGTAGCGGTCAATAGCCACAGAACTAGCCACAACAGAAATAGCCACAAACTGTGGCTTAACATGCTACAGGGCTAAGCACCATCACACTGCCCAACACTGGCACCCAGCAGGTCCTTGCTGGCCAGGCAGCCATACGTTGTGGTGACTGTCAACCACTGCTTCTTTCTGGGTTGTGCTGATCCTTCATCTCACAGGGAGTCAGCCCTCTGAACCTGCCTTTTCTGAACATTTTTATCTTTTCATGCCAGTGTTCTTCCCTTGAGCTTCAGATTTACTATCATCATCTCAAGTTTCCAGTTTTTGATTATTAGTTGTTGTATCACAATGCTTTTGCTTATAGGTAACCTCAGAGCTCAACTCTGTCTTTGTGGGACACAGCTGTGTGACTGGCTTAGTTTTACAGGAAAAACAGAATTAAACAATCTCAGCTTTGACAGAGACAGCAGAACACCTAGATCATGGGTCACAGCCAGGGCTCAGCATCACTTTGAGTTACAGCCTACTTGTGTCGTGAGAGACAGTTTTCTTGTGTTTATCATTAAATGACTAGAGAGTTTATTTTTTTTCTACAAGTCCTGAAATTTTATTTTCAAATCTACTCCAAATAGGCTTTCCGCTCATTTCATTTGTTTTGTTAAAATCAGTTTGAAATAAGGGTTTTATATTACAAGACCAATCCAAACTCATAATCTTGCCACAGCATAACAACTAACGGTTGAAAGTTTCCATTGCAATTCTTTCCTTGTAGTAATTAGTAACTAGTGTTTTGCATTACAGCATTATTTAAATTCAATTGCTTGACAGACTTACTGCATTATTAAACCTTTTGCTCTTGGGGCCACTATTTCAATTTCTGGTTGTGCTGGTAGAATCTGCACAATGCTCTCCAATGTCAAGTGGCAATTTTCTGAAGTTCATTCTCACTGGTAAGGACCAGTACCCTCACTGATAGCGAGTTCATTTGCTTCCAGGAAAGAAGAAAATGATTAGGGTTAAATTCCCTCTGGCCTTCATTACAGGAGCAGATAGTAGGTTTCAAGTTGGTAACTTTCTCTATTTAAACATATTTGAGTTTAGCACTAAAAGACGAGCAATTTGAAAAGCATGATGATTATTTGTATCCCTATTGCATAGAGGGTCTAGAACTCAGCTTTCAAATGGGAGTGGAGGAGCACTTTAGAAAGCTGCATTTATTCGTCTCCATCAAAGCAGATGTGAATAAAATACTAAGGCAACCATTGGTGAGATTTCAGTGCAGTGTTGGCAGAGGACTTTCAGGACCACTGACAAGCAACAGGAGGCAAATGTACCTTCGTGCAAAGCAAAACCAGAGTCCACTGAACGCAGTGATATCATTAGGCTTCTACTAAGAAGAAAATACACCTTGGCATTTAGAACATGCGGTAGGTTATATTTGCACACTGATTATACTATTTTTATACAAAGAACACATGCATTACTATACCAACTGTCTTCTAAAAGAAGTACTATTTATTCGTAGGTTCAAGTCAAAGCCAACACAAGGGCTGAGATGTGACAGAAAAGATGGTGGTCGTTGGGAATAACAGCAAGCCCCTTTTGTTGTATAAAATGATGCATTTAGGAATAAGAAGGTAAAAAAAAAAACAAAAACATGCAGACTCATTAAATACAGTAAATCATTTGAGGACAGAAACACCAATGCCATCTACAGTAACTTCCTTTAAAATCTGTATAGCTGTAAAACAGAAACTGTAAATCCTATCTCATTTCATGGGATGGAAGCCAGTTAAGATTAAAAGCTGATTTCCAGAATAAATTTATCATGCAATGATTCACTATTTTGTACTCCTTTCATCAGCAAAAAAAGACTTGAGGTATACTACTTCATTTTATACATCTGCTGCTGGAGTGGTCCAGATACAAAAAGAGTACTGGCTGAACCATGAGGCTAGAGATAAATTCTTAAAAATGTGTTTTAATAAACATCCCTTAGTTGTGGCTGGACATGGGTAAGTATACAGGTAAATAAAACTAGCAGACATTATATTTAAAAGAAAAGACATTACTTTGATCCTTTAGTCATAAGATGCTGTGCTGAAGCTTTTTGATAAAATAAGCAGGTAATTTTCAGCTTTTATGGTAAGTAGTTATGATCAAGCTTGATGTATTTTTAGCTATCCTCTCTCAACACCCCTGTCTACACAGTACTACAGAGGGCAAGATGAAGCATATGTAGTTTCCCCAAGATCTGCTCCACTAGTTCCCATTTGAAGTCATTTCTACTCTCTTCAAAAAATTGTCCACATTTCTTTCAAAATGTGGAACCTACAGCTTTCTCCAAAGGTGATATATTGCAACATGCTTTTATAATCTTCCTTCTTCCTTTTGCTAATTCCTGATTATTCATCCTACCCCCTTCTCTCAAGTCATTCCCTTGGATATTTGAGGCTTGAGTATATCAATAGGGCAGGAAAGGTAACAAAAACAGGAAGATATATTGCAGCAATAATCCCTAACCCCATCTCCTTTGATGTCTCATTATGAAATAAGCACCAGCTCTAAAAACAAGGACTGTGCTGATGTTATTACAGAGGAGAAAAAAAATAACCCATTTAAAAATGCAGCATCAAGCACCACCTGATGTACCTTAAATGAAGAACGATTTACACAAATCCTGGTAACACAGGACTGTTGTTCATTCTGCTACAGCAGATACTGCAGTAACTGATCTCAAAACTTCTTTAAAAAGTCAGAGTAACATTATCCTTTGGAAGAATACATGGTTTTCATTCTCGAATATGGGAGGGACTGAAACGCTAGGATCTTATCCCTAATCTGGTTTTTATTGTGTGTGAGCAACTTTGAAAGAAAACCATGACAATGTTTCAGATCCGTCTCACTCTCTAAGTAAACATATCCCCATGCATGCAACTTCTAAGCAGGTCAGTTTGTATTGATTCAACATAGGCAAAAAAGAAAACTCAAAGAAAAAGGCACATCAAGTACCAAAAAGAAAGAATATGTACGTTTTCAGTTAAGCAATCAATTTCATGAACTTGTTCAAAATTTTGTGAGCTTATAATTTGTACATTATTGTTACAGTGAGTTAGAATAATCACTGTTGGAAGTCTTACCCTAGGGAGATTAGTACCTAAGTGATGCGTAGACATTTAAACACTTCACTGCTCTAACGTGACACAACCACTAAATAAGGTATACTGGTAATGAAATCATTGTTTGTGTCTTTCAACTCCAAGCTTGGAAGTATCAAGATTCAGCCTTGTCTGGGAGAAGATGTGCCATTCACACTTCCTAAGAAGACCGTGACTTGTAACGGGAACGCACAAAGTACCTGGAGAGCTGCAGAGTTCAGATCGGAGGCTGCTCTCCATGGGGTATACCAGGGAAACTTGTTATTCAAAAGCCATAAAGACAAAGTATTCCCTCATCTGAGACCTTCTGCAAAATTTAAAAGAAAAGTGGCTTTCTTGAACAAATCAAAGAAAACAAAAAAACAAGAAGCATTTCTGCAAGAAAACAAAGAAATCAGGGAAAAGAGCCTCAGCACTCAAGCTGTTGCCTGTCAAGGCATAGATCTGAAGGAGAAGGGTTCTTGCTGGGATACGTGCCACAGAGGAATTAGAGCACACCTAGACCTTCACTGTAGTGCAGCTGCGTATCCTGCACAGAGTCATGGTAAATTTGAAGACCTAAAGCTTCACTAAGATTTTACAATACTAATTTCATTTCTTGTTCTGGCCTTCTAAAGTAACTCTATTTTCAGTTACTGAAAAGATCTCTCTGATTGAAGGTCTTGTGCTGCTCATGTAATTAGCAGTTTACCAATCTGCTGCATAATAAACAGACATTTTCTTAAAAATTGGCAATGAGCTATTTCATAACTAAAACACAATGGATAGGAAGAAATACTAAGGGAAGAAATACTAAAAGTTTAAGCACAAGAACCAAGAGTCATTAACAAACGCTAGCTGGCAACAAGTAGCAGGGGGCTGAGTGAAGTTCTAAGGCAGCTCTTCTGTAAGAGTGATGGAGGTGGAAAACATAAGTAGTTTCTAAACAGCATGATATATATACTCACGGTGTTGTGATTTGGTTGGTTGGAGACCATAAACACTGCAACTCAGGGCACTTCCTTTCCTTCTATGATGTGATATTTACCCTAAATCAAAGTGTTTCACCAGAAAAGAATTACCTTTTCATTATATGCAGTCTGAGGAATGTTTCTTACTGGTTTAAGTGTTGTTGGAAATTTGTATACATGCTGTTACTTGCTAAACAACAGACTAATTTGTCGTAGCCTTCAGTTCTGGTTAGAAAAAAAAAAAGAAACTCAAAAAAAACCCCTCCAGTCCCAAAACGTTATCTTGCTGAAACCTTGCAGCAAAAATTTAAAAACACAGCAGCTGTCATTTACCAGATCCTCCAGTACTCTTCTAAAGCCAGATAAGATGAATACAGAAATCTCTAAGGACAGCATATAAACTGCAGTATAAATGGGAAAATGTGATACAGAATTCATTAAAATACATCAGTAGCTCTACTACCAGCTTAGAATGGATTGATTCAGGAGAAAATCCTGTGCAGAACTTACTGAACTGCTGCTGGCAGGCAGCAGAGGCTCAACATGCGCAAAAGTGATAACTGGTGAGACCGCAGAAGGCCTCTTGGCGATTTAAATGCATAGGCTGCAGACAATTGAAGACTGATTCTCCACCATCGTTTTTAGTGTTTATTTCATTACTTTCTGCAGCAAATGTCTGAGAACAGAAGGGTAGCTACATTAAGTGGGGAAAAAAAAAAAACTGTGCTTGCTGTCTGCCCAAAAACGTGACTGAGTCAGTTTATCCCTTCAGTCATGTCCTTGCAAAAAATGAAAAGAATGTCTATGACCACGACATGTCCCACCACAGCTGCTGGCAGTGCCAAAGACCCTCAGATCAAGAAAACAGACAAAGGCTGAGGATGTGTTTAGTTTTCTGTACAGTCAACTTTCTCGTCTCTACATTCTCAAGCACACTAGGGCAAAATTAAGTAACGACAATCCAATTCACTCCAGAGAACTAATGGCAAAGCTAGATTCAATATCCTAAACTTTGACCAACATCCCATGTCCTGTCCAACAGCTGTGGATTCTAATACTTTTTCTTCATACACCAGGACCAACACGAGTCTATGGTACAGAGATGTTTGCAAAACACTTCTAATACCATACTTCATCCCAAATTCTAAAACATGTTAAGCCATACCAGAAAAATAAGTAGAGAGGCCTGCATAAATTGTATCCAACCTATCTGGATTTTCTGATTTTAAAGTCTTGCCAATAAACAAACATATAAATAAATCATATCCACAGCTGATCCAAACTGCCTTATCAGCAAAAGTCCCTAGGGAAAAGCAGAACAACAACAGATGTTCTCCAACTAGCACTACGCTAGCATAGATATATCAACAGAATTTTCCAATGAAGACTATGAGTTTAAAACAAACTGTCCAACAACAGACCCTTTCTGAAGAAGAACAAAAGTGGATTCAAATATCATCCAACATGACCACATATCCACCCATCAAGCCCCTAAAAGCAGGGTCACAAGTGTGGGTGTGCTGCTGCAGCCAGCTCCAGCCACTGGAACATCAACACACAGCAGAGATGCTCCTAAAATAAACTTCTCAATTTCCAAAACGGAATGGGAATTTTTAATGTTAATTTCTTGGCTCCAAGATTTCCTTCAGCACTGTGATACAATTAAGATACCTCCATCAAGTATTTTTTTTTTCCTTATGTCACTTCCCCTCCCTACATGCAGCTTATTCCTCAGAATGGAACAAGCCCTCCAGTTTGTCATTGGCAGCACAGCTCCTAAAACTTTTTAACCAAAGAATGTTAAAGTTCTCTGACAAAATCCAGAGCATCTTCTGGATTTCCATTTCAAGCCACCTAAAACATTATAATGAATTTCAAATGGTAATTTATTACTCTTGCTTCCCTTTGTCACGCTTGTTCTATTTTCTTGCCTGATTTTTTCCTGTTTCATTTTTACATTTTATTTGCTTAGACTCCTCCACTAATTATCTTGAGCTATTCTCATACATCACAGGCTCATTTTGAGATGTGTCATAAGATCAGTTCTCACATATCGGAGCAAATATTTCTGCAAATTATACACAAAAAAGTACATGACCTATTTAGAAGTGTAAGATTCTTCATGCACAGAAGTAATGCATGCAGGCAGCCAACTAAAGCCATTATTATGTTCTGCTTTTAGGTGTTTTCCCTGTAACAGAAGTAGAAGATAGACTAAAAAGCTAGACTGAAAGGAACAGAGCTATCCTTCAGCAAATTATGATTAGTAAAAACAATACAAAACCATAATTGCCATTTGTCACAGCCTTAACTTTGAATTATGAGAGAGGATGCAAGATGCCAGCATGGTTTGGGTATCCACCAACACACCAGGTTGTCAGTCCCTTCTTGGAAACTCTTCCTGAGATGATATTTCTGGGAACGATGCTAATTAGTCACCAATCAACATTACCAGCGCTGTTCCCAGAAATGCATTTTCTGTAGTCATATTTCCAGGAACAAAAGTTGGTATGTTTATAGAAGCAGACAAAGGTAATAGGCACTTACATACACGAGACCAGAGAACCCTGGCTTTTAAAAGGCAGATATTTGTGAGGCTTGCTCTTGCAAAACACCACTCACAAGTACATTTTAGTCAGACACAACATTACTTCTGATTAAACTGGTAACATTTTTCTCAAACTGGGCTTCTCTGCAGCATAAAGTGCACATCATTTTTTGTGTACTATTGCATACAGAAGTAAGGTTATCTGTTTGCTTTGATGGAATGGAGTCCTCTTGCTGCCAGTTCAGAGGAAAATATCTGCATTGCATCCCTTTTCATACAGATTGGTTGCATTCATCAGATTGTAGGATTTTGGACCCAAACAGCACAATTACTAGGCTAAACAAGAAAGTATTGGGATCCTTAAAAGAGCCTTTAAAACTAAACAGGTCACAGCTATTGATTTTAAAGGGAGTTAGGCTACAACTTTGTTAGGTGCCTTTTGAAAAATCCAAGCCAGTGTGCAGCTGCATGGTCAGACACTTAGTGAGCTGGCTCTAACTTTTCAACAAGTGAAAGTATTGCATCAATTCTCAATCATTTTACCATTTCAAAACAACTCCAAAACACAAATTTACATCATTTATAAATGTATTTTCTTAACCAGATTTTCATTTTTTTTCTGCCTTACACACTCCACATTCAAGGAATGGTGTTCTGATAGAAGTACAATGTCTAATAATGGTGAATTTGATTTCATCACTATAGATTAAGGCAAAAGTCACTGAACTGCAGCGCATTCACAGCCACTTAAAGACAGTTGAAGCATTCAAATTAGCACTTATGCTAGAATATGGCATAGATGCTAATGTAAAATGAATCCTTTACAAGTTTATATAGATTTCTTCAACTACAATTTGTAATAGATTTCCTAATTAATCTAATCGTAACTTTGGGAAGAAGAACAGTCCTTGAAATAAATGCCTACGTTGAAATAATTAGTTTGAATTACAGTATTAATCATCTCTTCAGGAAGATACAAGGCTTGTTTTGTAAGAGTCTGTAAAGGTAAAAAGGAATTCATGCTAACCTAGTGCAATTTATCTGCTGAAAAAGCAGACTGAGCAGGAGACCAGATGTACTTCCACAGCTGAACTGTTGAAAAATGGTACCTTTAAATCTTTATTTGGGTCCAAGTGTAGGTAGTTACTGAAGTTATCTCTGGTACATTGCACCAGAATACTGGAGCAGAAATCACTGGAAAGTAAACCTGTAGAACACATGTGCTCACTTTCCTGAAGAGAAGGAAAAGTTGCTCAATTGAACCTTGGCTGTATTTAGGGTTTACTGAAAGATCAAAATACTTTGGTTCTGTTCCTGGCTGACATTCAGAGATTAGTGTTTCTACATCAGCACTTTTCTTACTGGCCAATATATAACAAAAACAATCACCATAAAAATAAAGTGGAAGCAAACAAAGTTAAGGCTTCTATTTCTCAGCCCAATAAAAGAATGGAAAGAATATTTAATAGAACTTCTGTTGTTTTTATTAGAAGAAACTAAAGTGTTTTGGCGTCATTAGATAATCTACCACCACCAAAGTATTAAGTCTAGAAGATGCATCAAGTTAGAGTTAATAGAATTATCTACTTAATGCTTTCATTTCCGCTGCGAATTTTCACTACCTTTTCCCTTTGTGCTTGGAGAACAAGGGAGTACCAAAACAGTTTAAAGATTAGTAGCTTTGAAGACTATAGAACCACCAAATGACAGCAATAACAGCTCACTTTCCAAAATATTATTTTTACCTCTTAGTGGAGATCTCTGAATAGAAACCGTTCCTTTGCAATTTCCCTTTCCACATTTGCTAAGTGTGTACTTTGATAGCACTAAGAAAAAATAACAGTAAGTCAGTGGATATTTTGTCACAGACAGGGCCTGCTACAAAAACCTCGTAACGTTTTTTTATCTTCACAAACTCCCTCTCCTCTCAAATGAACATAAACATGGCTTTAAGCCAATCGTGTAGGTATTCTGTAATCAAGGATGTGACATACTGAAAACCATAAGCAGATTGAATCGTCCTTCGGGTTATTTCATTTTTCTCTTTAGAGATGCTCTATTTTCCCAGTTCCCTTCCTTCCATGTTCAGTGAGGAAATATGATGGGAGGAGCAATACGTATGCAATTTCTCTGAATCTTTAAAAGGGCTACTAATAAGTATCAACTACTATAACAACTTTCAAATAAGTTTAAGAAAAGAAATATTCCTATCATCCTATTATCTATGCAGGAGGGCTTAAGAACATAGAAATTCAGATGTGGCATAGGCAGCATTAGAAAATAATAAAATAGGTGATTCTGAAGAAAGAACCTGAAGATTTGATTACAGATGTAAAGACTCCCTTAAGACATTGAAATTATTTTAAGCAGTGTTGGGTTATGTGTGTGCACTCATTTCCAGAGCCAAAGGAGAACGAACACAGTATTTTCTCTAGCACTGCTCTCTGAGAATGCTATTCCACATTTACAGCTCTAGCTCCCCTAAATGCTAATGCTGAAGCACCGTTGGATGCTGAGAGCAAGAAGAAATGAGATGACTGCTAGTTGAACATAACCACATCATACTGACCTGTATCTATTCTCTATGCTTCCACTGGTTGATGGAAAACCTTATGTATGTTCAGTACATAGAATTGACTTAACTGCTTTTATAGCTAGTATCTTATTTGATCCTTCCTCCAGAAATTTATGTTAGCAAGACCATCTCAAAACTAGTATTCATTGTAATGTATTTGCATGCTTTTCTCCTAGGGAATTTAAATACTCTTATTCCCATTAGGAGTGCTCGATGACAACAAAATAACTACTGCAAACAACCTGCCAGAGAAATTCATCAGCTAATGCTGCAAAGAATGCTTCTGCCAACCTACCAGAGAATGGAACACAAATCAGAAACTGTTTAATTTACTACAAGTAAATGTATTTAGCAAAAATCCCAGGCCAGAAACAGAGGTGACAAATGGAACTGTAAATTATAGACTAGTAAACGGGAAAAAGGCAGAGTAAATTGGCATAAGTTGAAGAAAAGTAATTTAGAGCCTTAATTTCTGAAAATGGCTATGACATGGAATGTAAGACCAGAGATGACTGTCTGGCATGGTATTGAGAATATTTTAAGCCACTACTAGAGTTCATATTTATGTATTTCTCTAGTTGGAAAGAGATATATTTCCACGATCTCTAAATGACCACTTAAAAGATTTATGAAAGCACTTATCACAGCCTTGCTAAGTCTGGCCTTAAGAGCCACAAAATGTACATGACCAAAGTTCCACACATCCAAACAGCAAATAAAAAGGGTGTGCACAAAGAAAAAAAAAGTAACCACTAGTGTTATAAACACTACAACAATCTTTTTCAGTATAAATTTAGCTTTAAAGGGAACAAATATCACTTTGACAATATAACTACAAACATTTTAATGGAAATTTCATTTAAAAAAATCTATACTATGAATAATAATATGGAAAAACCTTTTTTTGAACCCCACACACAATGGAGCCAACATACCTACCCACTGGACTATTCACACCAATTGTATTTCATGGCTTCCTGTTAATATGCTGGGTTTTTATTATATAACGAAAGCAAACTTAAAGCTCCAGCATCCTTGTTCCTGTTCTGCCATCAAACTCAGCAGCAATTGAGTCATTTAGAAACATAAATGTGACCTTGAAGCTTTAAATTTTTATTATCCCACCGTGTCACAAAAATAGCTATAAACTCCTTTGTAATTATCTTTTTCTTAAAAGGTGGGAGAGATCTTGCATTTTTATTATTTAAAACCAATACCATTTTCTTGAGAGTCAAACAAAATCATTGTCTCTATAATATCTAGATCTGGATATTTTCATAATTGTCTACGGGCACAAAATGAATCTTCTGAAGAAAAGAGACAATAAATCATCAGAAAATTCATAAATTTTCATTCAGTAAACCAGAAAAATTGATGAAGCAAAACCTTAGCTCACAGTTTCAATTTTTAATTGTGTGTTCCACCAACTGTAAGCCATTTAACTAATAAGCAATTCAAAAGTTATTCAAAATCTGTCAGAGGAAAATTTGTAACTATATTGTGTTACAGGAAAATTATTGGATAAGAAGAACATGTGTTGCCTACAATAGGCAGGTTTACTTACATCTGTCATAGTTCTGCCATGTTAAAAAAAAGGCAAGTTTTCTTCATTGAAATTGGTCTTATGCTTTTGCATTATACTGTAAGTAACATGGGAAAAGCTTATTGTTCTGTACATTACACTTCCAGATGATTTTCGATGCTTTTGAGCTTCATATTGGCTATAGCAGAATGTGCACTGCATATAGCAAGAATAAATTGCTGGTTTGAATGAATAAAATGGTATTTCAGGTATTGCACAGAAAACAGTTATTTGTGCAAAAAGACTACCATTTAATTATATCTAACAAAAAGCTTCACCCAAACTAAGACTGCTGCACCACAGAAAGCCACGTGCCACATCCTGCCCCATCAAGCACCTTTCTCCTCATTGAAAGACAACCAACATTCCCACATTCTCTAACAGCCTAATGTGGCCTCTACAGCCAAAAGCTGTCCTGCTCTCACATCTGGGACAGTTCAAAGAAAGAAGATTCCAACTCCTCTGAACACACTGCACATCTCACAAGGAGCCCTGCTCTCCGTCCGCTCAAGGAAAAAAATTAACGGACTCAGCATAGCTGTGTCTGATACTGAGCAAAACCATTAATTAGCAAGGCAGAGGTGCTAAATTTGAGTCAATTCTAAATGTTTTTAATTCTTAATTACTGAACTGACTTGCTAGTCCTTGAGTTCATGCATGAGTGTAGCATAAGGGCCTTTTCATGTAATTTAGGATTCAATCAAGCATCATGTATTGAAGAATTAGCTTACTACATTGCTCTTCAACATGTTAGCAGACTCATTCTTCAGAGCTAAATATCTTTTCTTCAGTGTCTCCAGTGCACAAAGCTAAAGAACTCTACCCATACAGAAGGAAATATACACTGAATTTATTTTAGTACAACTGCATGAAGATATCATGCAGGTAGCAATGGTTTCTACATAATGTGAGTTACGCTTAGATGAACAAATCTCCAGAAAAACTGTGTAAGACCATTACCTGCATTTCAGTGAAGTTGCATCTACCCACTTTAAGTCACTTAAACATTCATGAACATTCATTGGACCCAAGTTTGACTACGGCACTGAATTTGCTAATCTAGGTCCAACGCCAATGTTACACATTAGTACGATACTTAAAAATACCCACACTTACAGCCTAGTGGATTTCATTAGAAATTATTAATATAAGTAAAACATGTCTAAAACGAAGTTTTAAATTGACTTACAAAGGGTCAAAAATGTTTTCCCATGTGACACACACCTGTAACCTGCAACAGCACCTACTAACCGAAGGATTCTGTAACAGATCTTAGAAAAATACTACAGAATTCATAGAACACATTCAAAAGCAAAATATACGTGGACACGGTAAGCTGTTTTTTCCTTAGCACTGATCCCTTTAATTAGTTTTAGCTTCATTACAGTGATATTACAGACAGCATATGTATGTAGGACATAATTAGTCCCAGTTATATATGCTTAACAGAATAGGAATCTTTTAATTCCTAATTTGACTGAATTTCAAAACTGGTAACCACTAATAAAATCAGTTTGAGAGTTTAATTGGGTCTTCAAGGTATAGCACTCCCATAACTCAAGATTCTCCAGTTTTTTCCACTACATACAGGTCACATATATTATATAATGTTATAACAATTCTTTTCTCAGTGATACAACAACTAAGACTGCAGGACAACCCTTACTTAAACAAGAATAAGGGCAAAAAAGGAAAAAAAGACTATTTATCCACAGGAATCAAAGATGCTCTTGTTTTATTCAACTTCACACATTTTAATTGTCTCACTTTTTAAAACGAACATGGAAAAAACAAATCAAGATACTTTTATCACTGGGGAAAAAAGTAAATACACTAAGCCATAACATTACATTATGTGTCCATAACGTTACACTCCTGCTACATATTTTTCCTTTCCATAAGATTGCTAAAAACATATCACATAATGGATTAAAAAAGGCAGAACTCCTGATTTGTAGAACACTGGCATAACTACAATGAAAAGAATGCACTTATTTCCAGCTATATATGTACAAGGAGAGCAGCAAATCGTTAAGAAAAAACCTGCAAAAGTAGTAACTATGAGTATATGAGTATAGAAAGAAAAATTTATGAAGGAGTGCAAGAAATAATATGAATAACTAAACTAAATAATTGCTAAATTGACTCATGATTACTGTGCAGAATTATTTCAAGGATTTAAACATCAGTGAATTGCAAGGGGACTTTGCTAGCATTAAAGATTTTAAGTACAGCAGAAAAGTGTTTAACATTAGCACTGTATTTTTCATTAGTAAATCCCAGCCCCTTTTAAATAACATATTCTTAAGCACTTGAGAAGGGCACACATCCTCTCCAGAATTGGTTTAATTTTTTATATATGCGGCTGCAGGCAACATTAAAAAAATGGTTACCTAGGCTAAGCAAAACAAGCTAGGTAACAACACAATCATAAGCCACTGCTGAAACAGCTTGGATACCAATTAAATGTGAGCAATAAGTTGCACAGAGACAATACCAAGAAGTGGATGAACATCACCAAGCATTTTCATTTCTTAGATTTTATCTGTATAATGCTGTTGTTTGTCTTTGGTTTCAGCTACAAGAGACTAACACTCAAATCTCACAACAAAGAAACAAACTGAGCAACTTAAGAGGATGGACAACATTTAGAAGTCGAGTTGAGAGACACAGTTTAGGGAGAACTATTGGTGACAGGTGGACAAATGGACTGGATGGTCTTGTGGGTCTTTTCCAGTCTTGATGATCCTATGACTTCATGACAAACAGCTTCAGGTAGCTGAATTATTATGGTAAAAAAAAAAAAGTAACTCAATTTCACAAAAGAAAACATCACTGGGAGCTGTTAAATATTGGAAAAAAAAAGACAGAACTTCTTAAAGTGCACCTGGGCACCATCAGCCTTTTGACCACCAGGGCACCACCAGGGCAATGTATCAGGACAACCAGGCCCTTCTCTGCAGAGCTCCTCTCCAACAGGTCAGCCCCTAACCTGTACTAACACATTAAGCAGGAAAAAAAAAAAACATTCAAGGAACAGCTTTCTTCCTTTTAAAAGCTTACTGACATAGCACTAAATGAAGTTAGTGCCAAAGTTAAGGGCAAAGATGACCTCACTGATCTGAGTAACAGCTTCTGCTTATTGACCACCTCACAAAATCTAGTTATACCTCAATTAAATTTACTTGTAAAATATTCCTGTTCTCCCTCAAGGTTCATGCAACACTGAAAGAATCTTAGAAGTATTTGTGCACATGACAAGTTTGCTTGAAAAAAATAAACAATTCATTTACAGCAACAGCAGTAAACTTTCTCAACTGATACTGGAGGGAGATGGTGCTTTGCACCTCATTAACCTCACGCTGTCTTAAGATCCTCTGGAAAGGGTTCAGTAGATCTACACTTGGTGGGGTTTTGTTGGTTCTTCTCTCCTAAATATCAATGTTATTTCAAGTCAAATACATTCCATTTAGATGAAAAAGCTATGAGACTTAAGGGCCAAGAGCAATGACTTCCATTTAAATAGGGAAGGCATGGTTGCAAAGACAAAGGAATAAAAGATTTCCTACACTTCATATAAGCATGGGATAGCAGTGGTAGACATTTCAGTATAGAAAAATAATAAAATCCTATAATAATTTAGATTCTTGATTTCTTCTGGAGATATGCTCCAAAGTTCTCAAAATTGCTTCTGACAACTGGAATCTGTCACGTGAAAAAAATAATAGCTTTTTGGGAAGACACTAAGAACTTTCACTACTTTTGAGAAAAGGGATGAGTGCACTGACCTCCTGAGGCTTTAACCCCTTCACACCCACAGTGCACATGGAAAATCATTTGCTTCAATGATGTTTAAAGCGCCTATAAAACAGCTTTTTGCAATGTTTAGTGAGAAACCACACAGGGATATCGTACATCAATGTCACCAGGCTTGAAAAACAAACTGCATTATTTGCCAAACATCAATCTATAAAATATACGTCAGTTGTTTCTCTATAAGAAACAAATTAATAGCTGTTACTGTGTGAAATATTCATGAATATGCATTTCTACACAAACATTTTGCACAGCAGCTGTGAGTTGTTTACTAATTTCTCGTTCAAATCATAATGACACTATTTGAGAAGGTGAATATCACAGTAACTGTTATTTAAGTGAGAATTCCTCAAGTAGCCAGCATAGGAAACAAGTACATTATCATCAGATCTATCATAGGATCTTTATATGCAGAATTTAAATTTCCATAGAAGCAGAAATTGCCCATTGTTTTCTGCAAAAGTACAAATAGTGATGAAATATGATTATCAAATGTCTCAAGGAATAAATTTTCCCTACACATTTCAATGCAAGCCCTGAGCATAGGAAAATAATGAAATTTAGAGCAGGAAGACAAGATGGAAGCATGAAAAAGTGATGGACTTTGGTTTTTCACCTTAGAACTTTTACCCCCCCAAAAAAGTAAACACCTTGTTCAAAGCAGCATCCAGCTCTACACTGCATACTTAAAATCCTTGTCAATAACATCTACATTAAAACATCATTGCCTCTTCTTCCAGATGAAGAGAATCACTACCAGAATTTGTGCGTACACTTAAAAGAAAACAGAACTGTGTCTGTGATGAACAGGAACAGATACAAGCTCAGGGCATGAATTCTACATCATTTCAAATATCTCATTAAGTTTTCTCATCTCTTCCCTGCTTTTACCTCGACTGGATACTTTCATTAAGGAGATTTCATAAAAGAACAGTACCTTGAACAATGATCCTGCTTGGCACTCTCTGAACTCCACACCTTAATACTCCATCAGTCCAAAACAACTAAAACCATACTGACTTCTAACAAATAGTTGCTGTGATGAGACAGTGGCTATTACCAGGTTGTAATGCCAGACAACATCTTGAATGTGATACAGACAGATTCAAGTTCCCATGTGTGGTGCTAGTAAAGACTCAGCACTCAAGGAGAAGCAACTACAAGCAGCTGACACGCAGCAGTTATGCTGACATGAATACTGGATCCAGTGCTCATATCGTTCTGCATGAGATCAAAGCTAGAATCAAGACTTAGAATGCACAGGATTCTCTTTTTCAAGACTACAGGAAGCTAAGTGATGCTAAAGGATTGAGATAATTGGTGTTTCTTTCTGAGAGCCTCTACTACCACTTCAGTAAGATTATTCTACACATGAGGTGGAATTACAGTTTCAGTTTATTTACCTACGCAAATTATTGTTGAAGTCATACAAACAAGATCTCATTCCTATAATTTCCTATGGGAAATCTTTGCAACAACACATTATGTATTTGCATAAAGACATACAACAAAGGGTTTTTAATTTTGCTCTGTAGCTTCCAAAACTCAAGAGAAGAGAGAGAGTTTTTCTAGGCAAATTTGGAGAAAATCAGCAGAAGTTTCCTTATAAAAATGGCAGCCATGCAGTCACTTTTATTTTCTGTTTCCCCTAAGATTTTTTTCCATGTTTCGTTCCAGAACTGTCTCCACTTCTGCACATTTTGCCTTTGAACAGGTTTTGGACCTCTTTCTACGCTGGAGGAAATAGAAAGATATGCAGTTCCCAAAGCACTGACTCTTCAGAACTACCTGCCCTCAGGACCTCATTTTTAAGTTTTCTGTGGTATGTATTTCCTAATTCTTTGTCACAAGACTTCTTTCTACTTCTGCAAAAGGCAGAAATTTTCCTACCCATAAAGGTTGTTTTTACTTTCATTATTAATACACCAGTACTTCGTTAGTCTTTATAGGAATATTCATTAATAACACACATTGAAAATGATTAATATAATGCATTGAAGGGCATGAAATTAATCTTTTATAGAATACAAATGAAAGCATACATAAACTTTGATCTTCTGCCATGAACTGTTCTGCAGAAATTGATTTGATATGTTATCATAAACAATGTGTTTACATCTCATGCATATTTGAGGCAGGAAACTTGCAATAAATCTTTCATTTAAAACACATCTGTAACCACGCGTGGTAATCTTATACATACAGGAAGACTTTCATTAACTCTAATTGTTAATTGATAACACTCCTGATTATCTGCCCCAAGACATTATGAATTCTAATTGTTTTTTCACAGTTGTAATGACTGCATGTTTTCATTAATCTGACTCTGTTAGCTCACTCTTTGCTTTGTGATCTCAGCATCAATCAATTATTCTGCGAGCGCATGCATAAACCAATTAAAATGGATTTGGGAAACTGGAAATGTTATTTTCTTATTTTTCATTTTTTAGAATTTTGACTAACTGTTCCAAGAATCTGAGTCATAAAATTATGTAACTGCTTTTTAAACATAAGTAATAGTATAACTTCTGTGTTTTCAAGCAGCCACATCTTACTTGTCTCCACAATGTCCAGTATTTCTCTGTCCATTCTCTAACACAAAAGAAACAAAACCAGAAGGCACGTGGATACGTTAAAAATATTAGTAGAAAACAGTATTTTTAAGTCCTGAACTTGTCAGAAGAGGTAAATGAGAAGTCGCTCTGAAGATGCCACACACTTGATGGTGTCTCTTAGCAACAGCTTCATGAGCTAAGTCTGCAGAGAGCTGAAAACATGATTCAGGCAGTACTTTGCTGTGCAGTGATTCACTTCCTCACCCTGAATTAAAATGACCCTGATTCTTTGTTGTTTATATTGTATTTAATCCAAAGATAAATCTTTACTTAATGAACACACAGTAAGATACAACTATAATTTTTGTAACTTAGGACAATTCCAACAAAAAATATTGAAGTGTTGCGTTTTGTTTTTAAAGCAACTTTTAAAACCTTGATTGTCTTTATAAAAACGAGGAAGCCTGTATTTAAAACAGTGTGGACATTAAGTTGAATTAGTCTTGGGATATTAAATACTATTCATTTTTTAAAACTACTTTAAAGCACACAGGCTTTTCTTCAACAGAGAAAACACATAGCTAATGGTGGTCACTGTGCTAAAAAAATAAGTACTTTATGCTGAGAATTTGTTCTATCGAATAGTGTAATTATGCTCTCTGCATCTGTTATAGTTTCTATGGAAACTAATAGAAGGCATTACTTTCAGAGCAAACTATGTATATAGAACAGAAAGCACACCATCTAACAATAAAATAGATCCTACACATTACTCACTTAAGATTCACTGCAGTTCATCTACAGTACAAACATCACCAAAATGAAGGCAGGCTCTAGCACCTGCCTGAGAAGCGTGCAGGAAGAGCTTCTACTACAACCACACATGATCACAGAATCACAGATAAACTTGCTAAACACCATTTTGATATAAATAGAATCACTATTTTGTTCCTATTGACAATTCTCATTCAAGAATGAAATGTCATTGGACAACTGCCTTATCTAGATTAGAGATAACAATTAACTAGAGATAATACGATCTCTTTTCCTGTGGATGGGCATTAATGGAATTCTTGAAAGGGAAGACTATGGAGAATGGAACATTTCCAGGAGAAAAACTTCAACTCATGGTATCTTTCTGGACTGTGACTGGAGCTATCAGGCAGCCCTACATCTCCAGTAACTAAGAAAGAGATGCACTTGTCAAATCTATACGGCCTCAGGGTATTTCAGGAGCCCGTGGGCTAGCTTCAGGGCTGCTCCAGTCTGGCAAATCCCTTGAATAATGCCAAGAACACAGGTAGCTGATACACCTCCATACCTTCATTTACGATGCATCACAGCATGGAACTACAATTTCAATCAACTGGTTCACCTCCAATGGTGCTGGCCTTCATTATTCTTCCAACCTTGTACTTGCCAAACCAATTTTCACAATTATTTTGCATGTTTGATAAATGGATACACTACTCCTGCAAAACTTATTTAATTGCTACATAGTAAATACTAGATTTCTGCCTCCTATTACAGTTATTTAAAAAACAAAAACAAAGTGCATCTCAAATGGTCTGAAATATAATTTTCATGCTAACAAGTGCACATTTATAATTGTTATTTATATTTCTACATTAGCAAACATCCCTCTTTACATTCCTGACTTCAACCCAGGCCATAAGTACTTTTATAATTACAGCTTCCATTCATGCAAATGACAGTTATGCCTTGGTATTTATCAATGGGAAATGCTAGAGAATTCTAAGTGGAGCACGACATACCCAAAATCATTAAAAAACCTCTCAATCAACAGTTGACATACAGTAACACACTGAATAGAGTTAAATGTTTGTCTTCAGAGATTTTGTGCATTAGCTTAAAAAGTGATTGATAATGCCAAAATTAGTGATGGATTTGTCTGCAGTTTGCTCTCTTCTGTTTATCTGAGATGCATAACTGGAAATAATCTCTCTTTGAAATAAACATCCCAATATAAAAAACAGATGGAAATAAGTTTGATTTGAAACTCAATCCAAGCATGCTATTTACCAAGACCAGAGGAGAAGGTATTAAAAAAAACAAGACACCTTTTGTTGATATTACTATTTTACAGTAACAGTCTGTGTGGTCAGGCATAAATATGTCTGTTAGCTAACATTCATCCTCACAAACATCCAAACAGAAGGGACATGCACAGACAATCACTGTCCTTAAAACAACTTAAGCTGTTGTGAAACATGTCAAAAACCCAAGATTTAAGAAAAAAATCAAAGTTCATGAGGGCTATCACATTGCTGTAGTTAGCTGAATCCCTCTTCTATGAGGCTGCTTCTGAAACATTCAATCCAATAAGGTCTGTGAACTTCACCTAAAGGTGATTCTTATGTAGTGTTTGAGGTGCAGAGCTACAGCACAACCTCAGGTTGGATGACATGCTAAAGGATGAAATTCTGTGTAGGTGTTCTTCCAGAATTCATCACACCTTCCACATCTTTATCTACGAAACACATATGAAAGCTTAAGTGGACCAGTAAAAGGAAATGTACTAACAAATGTCCTCTGAGGATTACAGATTTACTCACTAAATTCCCAATTTGTACTGTTATGAGTTGGCATATGTGTTCTTCCTGTAGCTATTGCAGTGATTAAACAACAATGCCCTTCTCAAATACAATAATGACTTTGTATATTCCTCGGCTTTTTACTCTGTCGCAGTTCCCTCTGTGCCAGTTGGACCCCTCCTCCAGTGGCTCTTCAGTGGATTCTTGGGGCAGTTCCTCAGCATTGTATTTTCAAACACTAAGTAATCTTCAGATAATCTCACGTGCAAATGAAATGAACAATATTTCAGGTTCCACTTGAAATTTTTTCTCCCTGTGAATCTCCAAGGGCACCTGCATTAAGGCTGACATACCTAAGCCAGCTTTAATATAACTAGCTCAAGTAGCAATTCAGTGATGTCAACACAAATTAGCTGGCCAATTCAGCTCAAGTTCCACAGCATTTTCCCAAAATCTTATTTGAAACTGCAGTTGTTCTGTCATTACTGCCATCACTCATAAATAATGCAGAGAAACGTCTAAATATGCTGCAATCACGTCTCCACTGATATTCAAATATATCCTGCCACACTTGCTGTCTTAGACTTTAAGCTCTTAATAACAGTAGGTTCTTGTTGCACATTTATGTCTCCTGGTCCTATGATGACTGAAATCATGGATCATAAAACAAAATCAATAGAATTTTCAATTTAATCTAATTCTTTTTGTTCTATTCCTACATTGAAATTCTCTTCATCATCAGAACTCCTCACTGTAATTTCAGAATCTATAGATGTTGCACACTGTCACAGCACGACTCCAAAATTTTATACTCAGAAAGATATGTACTTCTTAAAACAACATTCTCTGCAATTTCAGTGATTAATGGGCTTCCTACCTTCTCCCTTCTGCTCTCCCCTCATAGTCCTTGTGCTAGAGATGGATACAAAATCCAAAATACCTCTAAGGAATATACATAAGCATGGCATTAAATGAAAGGAAGAATAACTTCTCCACAGAGGAAAAAAAGTTAACGTGGGGCTTCCATGTGGTGCAACAGAAAAAGCAGAGTATATAAATACCTCAAAGGCAAAGATACGCACTGTACTTTTAATTGCAGATAGAGAATTGCTCTGCTGAGCAGGGCACCTATACTGAAATAAAACAAACAAACACTTGAAAGAATTAATTGGTTTTTCATCTATCATTCTAGAAGACCTAGTTTTAAAGCTAGATTGCCCAAATTCAATTCCTAAGAATTTGGAGTTCATAACACTCAAATTCTTGCATTATGTTCATAAATTTCTGCCTTTTACTTGCAGAGCAACAAGCAAATACAGACAGATATGAGAAACTAAAAATTGAAAGTTATACATTGCACTTACTCCGCATATCTTTCTATAAAGAGGCATTTAGAATAATGTTTTGTATAGTGTTATTATCATCATCATCTAGAGCCACATTCTCAGTCTAGCTGCATATTTTTATGATGCCCTGATTTTATAGTTGTTTTCAATTGTTACTCCCACTAAAATTAGAGTTAAAAATATTAATTTACTCAATCTAAGCCACGGAATGTCTTGAAGATTCATAATTAGCATAAATTCTCAGCTGTCATCCATATTCATTCCGCAGATTGTGGCAATGCTTAGTGGCTGAACTAGAACTGATGAAGCCTTAAGCTGTTTTAGTGCTACACTCCATAAACCTGTGAATTCAGCAAATCTTACCGTTACCACCTACAGCAAGCACCATGTATAATGTTAAGCAAGTGCCGTAAACTTCATTAAAGCCATCATGGGAACTGCACGCTTAGTCACAGCAGAGAGTAGAAATAACATCATCAGTGTCCATGCAGCTTGTCCTCAGCTGCACGCATCCCTGTGCTGTGCAACTGGTGTGCCTCTGTCCTCTAAGAGGTCATACATGTAAGCAGAGTGCATGTACAACCTGAGCTGCTGCCCCAAGAATGCAGATGCACATCTCCTGCCACAGCACATGTGATGGGAATCACCAAGGAGCATCAGAGTCAGAAGTTCAGAGCTCCATGAACCATGCAAAAGCTTGGGTAACAACTGGAGATGCTCCCTGAGCTCACATTCCTTACAAGGTTACTCTGATATCTGGCCCACGCTGCCCCTGATTAGGAGATCAGCAGGTGACAAATGATAAGAGGCTCCTTCAGGAAAATGGCTAATAGAAGTAATCTCATCCAATTTCGGGAACAGCAAACATGGGGACAGACTACTGCAGGTAAGTGGGTTAGTCAAAAAAAAAACCAAAACAGATGGCCAAGAAGTTATTATGCACCTGATATAAAGCAAGCTGTACCTTCCTAAGCAGTGCTGGAAAATGAGTTCCCACAGAAAAAGCACTATCCTCACCAAATACAAACAATGAGATACAAGTTTAATTCCTTTACTGTTAAAAAACTTATAAATATTTCAATGAACAAATCCTAACGGGCTGTAATCATGCTCTTAATCCTCCTGGCTTTGAGGAAACAGGATTAGAAACAAACACCTCAGAGCCTTCAGATCACAGACGTGCCCTCACACTCATCCCCATACTCTCCGGACTGCCCTCACACTCATCCCCAGGGCTAACTCACCCCTCTCAGTCGTACCCACAGCTGCAAACCTCATACAGGCTCCACACCTTTTAAAAATAACAATTGCTTTGCTTCTCCATTACAATGCTTCGCACACAACAATCCCAGGAAAAATACAGCCTGGCTTCATTAATGTTTATAGGGCCATTCAAAGTCAGAATATCCTTCACAAAAGACTCACATACATATAAACGCCACCGAGATGCACTGCAGATTGTTATTTTAATCTCTCCACATACAAAAGGACATAAATTCTTGTAAAATACAAGAACCTACTCTTGTGTATGCATAGGCCAAATACTGTTAGAAAAACTGACAATTTTAACTCAGAGCCCTAAGTTCTTATTCTCCTTCTATACTTTTTCCAGACATTAGTACTACAATGCCTACGTTATGATTAAGTTATAATTAACAAGCAGAAGACATTTTTACTGGCCACAGATGCCCATAGTTCTAAGGACAACCAGCTGCCTTGCTCTTCATGAAAAAAAGTACTATTCTTGCATATACTGTATTTTATAGCTCAGCCAGGGTTTCTATTTATTCTATAATATTTCCATTCCTTTAGCATCGAGCAACAGTAATACGAATGGGGTCATCAAGATAAGTGCCAAACAGGCTCACTGAAAATGCACCATTCTTTGACACATTTTCCTCTCAGCACAGAGCTGAGAATTTCTATAGAGGTTCAGTGCATTAATGTCTTTCGATAAAGCCTTGCCCTTTGTCTCATAAATGATTACAATAAGTTGTTAGGCTGCAATCCTTTCAAATAACTCAACTTCATTTTTCTTTGAAAGTCTCCTCATCTGTCCACTGATCTCACTTGCTGCGTTTAAAGGACACGTAGCAGCCACCACATAAATGTATAAGAGCACACTCCCTATTTCCTGACTCAACCTGAACCCAAGAGGCAGTGAAGAAATCTTAATCATGTGTAATTTTAGAATATGCACACAGATTTCTAATATTATGAGAGATTTCTTATCACACAAATCAAACTACAGACATCAAATTTTTCCACTGAAGCATGTTTCTGAAAAGACTCTTAATAACTGCATCTGGACAGCTGTCTATTTTTGTCATTGGTTTGCATTCAACAAGCACTTGGGTCAAACATCATTTCACATCTCTGCAGATGAAAATCTCTCAGTAAATGGATGGCTAACATCCTTCAACAGCAAGAGATGGATGGTGATGATCCCTTTCCCTCTATGGCATGGTGAATCAAGTAGCTGATGCAGTAATGCAAGACATTATTAATGCTATTACCTCTGCTAATTCTAAATCTACCAGAGAGCCTTAAATCTGCTGCAGCAATTTCTGCTATTTCTCCCCTCTCATTGCTGCATTCCGTATTTCTGGAGCAGAAACTCTCTCACAAGGATTTCTGATCCAGCTACTTCAGAGAAGGCAGACACCCATTATCAAGTTTGTCAGTAAATGTTTTCAAATGTCAAGTAGAAAGAAGTCCAAGTGGCTAATTTTTCTATGGTCCATTCATCATTTAATATATTGGCCTAAATACATCCCACATCCACACAGGAGACCAGTTCCTCAAAATCTCATTTATGCATATATATATTTTTTTTTAAGGAGAGAGAAGCATTTTAAAGGCTTTGCATCAGGGCAAAATATTTCTTTACCAATATCACTCAAATATCTTTTTTCTTTCCCTACTTTATTGAACAATTTGTTAGTTTTAAAAATAGAAATAAAAAAGGAAGGAAGGGAGGAATGATGAAATGACGACTCAATTGGGGCAGCACAGGTGAGTGGTGCCCCTCCCACAGAGCCCACAGCCAGCTGGGCCACCCAGCAGCCATTTTCCTTTCCTCATCTTTAAGTAGGGAGCAAACCAGATGATATGATGTGTAGTTTAAATGAGGTAATGAGCAACTGATAGAGAGTAAGAGCATTCCTTCAAACATGGTCCTTTTTTAAAGGTGGAGACTATAAAACTGGTCCCAGCACTAAGGGCGGAGTGAGGTGCTTATGCTTCACATCCCACAGTGCCCAAACATTTCAGTTTTATTGCTTCAACATTATTACAGCAAGGGAGGTTAAAGGAAGCATGCTAAACCAAAAATAACATGCACAGGAAGACTTGATTTATACAAACAATGTTCAAAGCTAATGGGAAGGAACCTCAGGACACAGCACCTTGGGAGTCTTATTTGAATGGTCTCAAGCTACAGAATGACCAGTTAAGAGAGAGGAACTAAAGGCAATCTTAATTTCCTTCCTCTCTGTACAAGACAAATGGCAACATCTCTGGTGTTTTGTGCTGACTTTGCCATTCCAGTACTATAGCTGAATATTTGGACAGTCCAGGCTTGACAATCCAGCATTTGCTGATCCTGTTCTTTTATTCCACCCCCAGCCCTGTGCCTCATATTCCCCTGAAAGAAAAACATTGCAAATAGAAGACAGCAAGGGACTAGCCCAGCATTCCCTTAGTAGACACCCAAACATAAGAGTCTTATTTACTACTGTTCAAAAAAAAAAAGCACTTAGAAACAATTAGTTCAGCTCCAAATGTAGGAAGTCAATATTAAAACATCAAAAACAAAACCTCAGACAAACTTAAGAACAATAACATTTTTTTCCTCGGTCTGTGTCAATGTATCACATCTTTCACACTGTTTATCCCACCCTGATAGTAGCAGAAGGGCGTGCTCCTGACTTGACTGAATTATTGATATATTTCCTATATTATTGATAGGTTTCCTATTAACCCTGATATCAGCATTCACAACACGAGGCTTTTTTAAGCAATCTTTGTGACCTTTCCAGCTCCACCATGAATACAGAGCAGAAACACTCAGCAGAGAGGTCCTGCAACACTGCACAAACATCCCACCCAACCTGAGGGTGCGCATCCAGGTGTCCTCGCAGCACACTTGCATGGCTATTGTTAAGAAGCAAGAATGAGAATCTCCCATGTATAAAGAGATCTCTGAATAGACAGTAATATGTTTAAATATATTTAAAATACCATGTCATGAGCATCCAAAAATGATAGTTTACTTTCATATCTTTAACCCTGTTAAAAAAAGTCTCCCATGTGCAATAAGGAAGTCTCAGAACTAATGCTGCAGGACTAATGTTCTAATAAACTCTTTGAACTGAAAAATCAAAGCAGGCTTCTGATTATTAGCAACAAGAAATCTGTAGACTTTAAGGCACGTTAGTACACATGACTAACACCTGCATTACACAGAGGATGTGTCTGATGCACCAACTGTCTCAAACGGAACCAGAAATTCCACTGCAGACAAAATCTGAGTAGGGAACGCTGGGAAAACAAACAAAAAAAGCCATAGCTCTGCATTCAGTTTCAGCCATCCCTATGAAATGCCACCAAATCACTTAGAAGATATTCAAAAACATCAAAAAACACAGCTTCGTTTCAAAACCATCTTCAACCATTACTTGTCACTGGTCAGAGACATGCTCTCAAAGCTAGAAAAATTGAGTAGAATGTCATTTCTTTCCATGTATTTTTATACAACAGTGAGGAACACACATCCCACAATAGTCCCACCTCTACTTTCTCACATGGGACCCAGGATAAGCCAGCAAAATGAGACAGAGAGAAAACGCTCTTTGTAGAGGAAAGAACAGAAGGAAAGCAGGATAGGGACCACAGAGCAAGTTCCTCTGCTGCCAAAGATGCTCTGACTTCCAGATGGTGGAGAAGGGAGCTGACTGCTTTCCTGTGGGAAGAACTGCATAGCCCAATACTTGCCAGGTGCTTCAATCTTTTGCTCTGTGAATTCATCCTGCCCACTCCTGCTCCCCATTGTTTAGCGCAGAAGCTCAATTTTCAGGGAAAATTGGCTGCTTAGAGATTATTGCTGAGGCAAAGACTGGTGGACATTTACGGCAGTATAACTTAAATACACAGGCATAGGTCACAGGAGTCAAAGTTGATAGTCCAAGGAAAAGTTTAGTTGATCACACCTTTTGGGTAGTGTCCAGGAGTGACAGAAGGGGAATGCAGGGAAGCACTGTTTTCATAGCCAGAGATTAAACCTGCACCACATTCTCAATCTTCCCCTAAAAGGTTGAACTGCCAATAGCACTAGGTGGATAAAAAAGAACAACTCGTTAGAGGTTTACTGTATTGGGGTGTAAAAAAAAAAATCTCTGTACCACTCCTACTTTAGTACCACTTGAAACCACTAAGTACATTAACAAGGCTGAAGTGCAACACTTCAAAATCATCCCTTTAAACACACACTACTCAGGACTGTACAAAATCATAATAAACGGAGTGACCATTTTAGAACACCCACCACTACTCTGAAGTACTCCACTTACTGCAGAGAAGCAAGAAAAAAAAACACTTTTAGCAGAGCATCTCTAGATGATCAAGGCAACTTGCAAAAATAGTCCAATCCAATCTCCTCCCAACAAAATAGGACCCATCTCTATCAAGGTCAGGTGCGTGAGCTTCTATAAGCAGGTATAAAGCTTTCATAATGCCCCAGGGGAATTTAGAAATAAATCAGTATACATGAGAACTCCATCTTACGTACTATGTGTGCCTGCGAGAAATGTCTGTGCTATCATTTGATTCTAGCAGCTTTTAATAAAAAGAGTAAATTAAAAGCAAACAACAAAATACAGACCAACAAGTTTTCAAAGATTCAGGGAGCACGGACCCACGTAGGACCCATCTTCACACTGGTTTTAGAAACCACAGCGCCTGAGATAAGGAAGGAGTGACTCAGTTGAGCACATGAACTGAACTTGCACTTTCTGCTTTGCTAAGCTGTGCTTCATTAGCAGCATTACTCATCACTTCATTAAAAATAAAAATGAATTTAAAAAAGAAATATGCTTATTGTCAATGAGACATATTTGATAGGCTTTTTATGCTGGTAACTACATAATGAATAAACACTTCTAGTAGCTATTAAAACTTAAATGTAAGGTAAGTAAAAATGCATCTCTCCCCTGACACCATGTGTTTCTTAGACATACCAAAGCTCTCTCTGCTATATAATAGGAAAAGAAAAAGCTTCATCTTAATCTGTAATGCCATTTCAGAAATGACTTTTACAGTACAGTAATTCTGGAAATGCTGAGAAATGAAGACAAGCAGCCACAACTGAGTCTAGAGTTAAGCTGAGTCCTCGAGGGAGAGCACAGCTACAGCATAAAAACGTCCTTCTGCTGAGAGAAAGCAGATTTCTTGACACAAGTTGTGCTCCTCCAGTTGTCAGGAGTTTCACTTTAAAGAGCAGAAGAAAACCTAGTTGCACCCCAAAATAAATGAAGTTGCTACAAAAGAACATAAAGGAGCAACTTGGAATGCAGAGAAGTCATTTATCTGGGGTATGCTACTCCCCCAGCAAAGTGATAAAGACCACAACAAACAGACATTCAGAGCACACTCAAAGACTGCATTCAGGAAAGTCAAAGAAACAGTCAGAAATGACTCACGGTAGCAGAAAACCTTCTAAGAGAGGTCCAGCAGCAGCAAATGCAATTTTATTTATCTTTGATTTCATGGATTATGCCAGTCTTTGCTTCATCTGCAATACAGCAGCTCCATTTCTGTGTGGTTAATTTGATGTAAAGGTGTGAAAGTTACAGTAGTCAGCTTTCCTCACCAAAATTATCACATTCCAGAGTGCAATTCACAGGGAGGTTGGGGGAGGACACCAAACGATCTGACCTGTCAATCACAGGCAGTTTGAGATGCTTGATACTAATTAAGCATATCAGCTGTGATGCCAGACTTTTGTAAGACAATGGGTTCCATCAAACTGATAAGACTCTGCTAAGCAGAGTTTAAAATTAATTCATAATTTCTTTTACGTTTGTCATGTTTTGTGAAAATGAACTGCCATTCAATTTTTCATAAGCTCTGCACAAGTTTAATTCCAGGCATGCACTGACAGGCCTGGGTACTTTTATGAACAAATTATGATCACACACAGTGATCAAGATCCAGATCATTGAAGCAGTACACCAAACTATCCAGCACACAGACATTAATGGACATCCCCAAAGGCTCTTTGAATCTGCATAATCCACAAAGTTTTTGCTTATTTTTGCATTTGGAGTATCTCCAGCATAAACATTTTAGAAGAGTTATCTAAAGGATCACCCAATGAAGATCACCCTCTTACATCTCCTAATTTTTGCGTGGAGACGGAAACCAAGCGAGCCTACACCAGAAGCACCGTGTTCAGAGCAGGTACCTGGGAAGTGCTGCTCCTGCATTCTGCTGCTGATTGTGGGGAGAACATGCTCCAGTCGAATACTTACACATCTATTTTTATGGGAGCTGAACATTCCCTAATAAATCAACAGGGATTTGGTAACTGCTTCTCCAGAAAAAACAGAGCCTCTGCAGCTCAAGCTTTAACTTCAGAAACACATCGTGATAAACCAACAGCATTAACTCTGCCTAAGTGCTCAATAGCTGACATAAGCTTATTTTAAGGTAGCTTGCAGTTTTAGAGTTGACATCTACCTCATTGCAAAATACTGGCATTAAGCACAACCCAAAGGCTGAGATTTAGTTAACTTCTGTGTCTGTTACACTGGTAAATATTAAACCTGTGAATTAACTAACCACACCTGAAATCAATTTAAAAACAAGCACAAGTAGATCTTTAACATTAAAAACTAAAACCACGCTTTGTTTTAAGCTGGCAAAGAAAGTGGTGAGACTCATTGCTTGAGGCACTAGAAAAAAATAGCATTAATATTGTCAAGGCAACAATGGATATATTTTACTATTATTAGGTGGAAAATTGAAGGTGCAGAAATCCTTCACTTGCTTTGTAATAGCTTGTTTAATAATGGGAGACCAGAATAATCGTTTTTCAACTTTAATATTATTATAGAGAAAGAGAAAAATGGTGTCTGGGATCTAGAGCTGAAACCTGTTTTCCTGCTGGCTGTGAACAACTTTGTCTGTTTTGACAAATCTGTTGCTGCAGCAAACAAAAAAGCCCTTCACTATCACCTCATTAAAAGTGTCATGAGTGGTTTCATTGATTAGTTCCTGTTATAGCAGTAATCCTCCACATGTTGCATGGTTCACATAAATACTGTTGCGTGCAAATAACCATCAGTGACTAGTGATCAACAGAAATATAAAGGTAATGGGGTGAGGACATACTAAGAGACACTGCTTCATTCTCCAGATATTCTAAGGGAGAAGAGATGCAGAGACTTTTCACCATCCAGCCTCCGACAGGTCCACAAATGTACTTCATTATGTTTTCAGTCTCTCTCCTTCCTTCAGGCTCAGAGATCATATAAACTACTGAACATTTCACTGTGAAGTGAAAGAGCTGAGTAGTACACTTTCAGAAAAGCAGGTGCTCAAGTTTTGTGATGTACAACTCTTTGGCTACAAAATCTAATATAAGATCACCGAAGCATTCTGTGAGAAAACAGCAAAGAGGTAAGGGCATAGCTGGTCTAACCCCACATGAATTTAACCCCGAAGATGAAGCAGTGAGGCATCCTATAACGGGAGCAATGCTCCCCATTTTGGGGGCTGTAAGAGGAGACATTTCTACCATGCCTCTTCACAAAACCCAGCATCAGTCTGAGCCTTCAGAAGCATCACCTCATCCTTTTGTGCTGTCCTTAACACAGATGGTTTCAATTGTGTCAGCACATCCTAACACACCAGGAGGGTCTGGATCAGCACATTCAAGATTGTTTCACTGATGCAACATCTCTACTTTCTCTTCCAAAAAAAGTCAGAGCTCACAGCATTATGCCACTTCCTTTCCCTACCAAATCAGTCCCAGCTTAAGTTCTGCTTTCCCAGGTGAGGCACAAGTAATGACTTCCAGCAACATTCATTTCAGCATTCCTTGCCAATGTCACACCTGTCTTCAGCAGCAGCTGTGAGTCACAAGGCTTGCTGAGATCATCCTAGGGCTTGTGTATCTTAATGAACTTAGAAGACGAGTCTACACAAACCAATATCTCCATTTCCATTCCCTTTCAACTTGAAAACTAGAGCCTAAATCAGATACTTTGAGGTACTCATCACAAGTCATTATTTTCTATTACTGTACACATTGTAAATTGCTGCAGATAAAAGCCATGTCTTCCATTTACAACTGCTCATAATAGTAAATTCCTTTTCATTAGCTGCAGCATGTAAAGCTTTGCAAGCGCATTATTAAAAGCAACTAATTGTTCTTTGAAGCATTTAGTACATATTTCTCTTTCCAACTGAAGTTTTTAGAAAAACCAAAATATCCTACTGTGCATAACAGTTTATAATGTTTTAATTTGTGCAAAACCTCAGATTAAGTTCAATCCTTTCATGTTCTTGCTTAATCTAAACGATAAACAAGTATTTTAAGTTATCAGATACCACAGGAAAACCATTCAGCTAAATAAGAACTTCAGTGGAAAAAACAATTTATAAAAGTCAATAAAAATGTAGCTAGTTCAAAAAGCCACTTTGTTATGCTATCATCTACATAACACATGATGGTAATAATGCTGAAACGAGTACGAATTGCAGTGATAACTGTACAGAAGAGTTCTCTCAAGGCGTTTCTCTCAAGGCTGTAACGTTATTACAGGAATGGCACAGCAGAACCAAGCACATACCTTAAGGCCTTCAAGAATGATAGATGCAATACACTAATTCCTGATGGCTAAGGGATGGTATTACCACTGTAAAGGTCATTTCTTCAATCTTATGATATGCCTTCAGCCAAGAATGCCAATTTAGATGTAAGCTGCAATGCTACAGTCAACCACAGGGAAGCTAAAATGGCAGCTCTGCAGATAAACAAATCAATGGCCAGTCGAAGACTTTAAATAATAATAACTATAAGAAGAGTCAGCAATACTCTCTTTGAGATGAAAATAATGACAGTCCTGAATTAGTTTCTTCTAATAGATTTATCACAGGTGTTGAAATTTTCTTTTGAAGTGATAATGTCAGATTTACAAAGGACAGTAGAAAGTGACTGATAGCAGTAATTTTGAGCAAAGGCTAGTCATTAACAGCTTAAAGACACTTCATCCGTAATTCTAGGTACGTCTGACACATTCTCTTGGTTCCCCCTTTGTAATACTTAGAGACACAAACGCACTCTATTTGGCACATCGTACATGAATCTCTTTAAGGACTGAAGCTTGTTTTGCAAAATTTTGCAAAAGTTTGCATTGGATTTATTAATATTGGTTTTCATAGAATCTGAAGATGAAAACAGAAGGTTGTTTGGAAAGTCCACAAAGAATAAAGCAGTTCCCCCCTTCTAGATACTGTTCTGGAACAGAAAGCATAGCACCTTGACACACAAAGGTGCTCTACGACACTTCAGAGCTGGCTGCCATCAGATGTTAAGATATTAGAGTAGTCCCTACCAGGACCTACTCCTGCACTGCCACAAGGCTTCCTTCCACTCTTCCCATGCTCCTACAAGAGCTGCTGTGGACCTGAGGGCTCTGCATGGGCAGTGGCACCAGGATAACCAAAATAGCAAATGCTGCCAGCAGGGCTTTGTTGAACCTGCTCCCAGTCTGGTGACCTCACATCCTCTGACTGTGAGAGCTCAGGCAGCAAAATAGTAAATGAGTTTTAAATAGAAACCACACTTCATTCTCTTCTTGAGAATATGAGCATGCACCTATGGAGTTCAGTAGAAATCCTCTCAAATTGAACAGAATTTGAAAGGAATGTGAAGGTCCATCATCATCATAACTGTGTGACTGCAGTTTCATAATTGATTAAGTATCACGCATTTACTTTTTAATTACTATTACCTTTAAAACCTTCATCACTCTCTAGCAAATAACAAATAAAAGAACAAATACAGTAACAGACGTTTTACTGAAATATTGTCCATAATAATTCCTTTATATAAGTCTGTTTTTTGTTTGTTTGCTTTGCGTGCTCTTTATTTAACTAAAAATAAAATTGCTTTGACTCACAACATTTAATTAGATGTACTTAAAGCTTTTAGCCAAAGCAGCTTCTTAAATAATCAAGGAGTTACATGGTATGCAAATATATATTATTTACTCACACTTAGCGTATTAAGCCTACTGCATTTTGACACACTGAAGCCTGTTTGTTATTAGTTTCCCTACATGGAAGGCAAGTCTATTCCTGACAGTTTCCAGATATAGCTCGCTGCAGTACGCAGTGTTTTTCTGAACAGACTGAAGCCATGATTGCATCAGGAACGGATTTACTGCGTCAGGCTACAACAAAGCTAACTCCATGGGATAGCAGGGGAAAAGAACACTGACTCCACCCATTCTTTCAGGAAAAAGCTCACAATCTGAGTCAAGCACAGTAGAAGTACTCTATTTAACTGTGGAGACACCACACAGGCCCACGCGTCCTAAATGTTTTCTTCAAGAACAGCCTCAGCTCCAGCAAGACTCCCTCACACCATCCTTTCATGAGTTGGACAGGGACTTCCAAAGGGGTGATCAAGGAGCAGAAGACCCAATCCTAGTCCATCCCAACACCTCCACCTGTCCATGCCACGGTTCAGGAGCACAGAGTGCAGCAGGAAGAACACCAGAGACTTTCTACAGCATTGATGGAAATAAGGTTGCAGCCCCAAGAGGCTTAGGCTCTCCTCTTCCCCACTGGAGAGGGTGAGACAGCAGCCACCAGATTCTGAGTATCTCAGGGAAGTACCTCCACTCATGTGAGAGAAGCATAAACCAGTGGCAGCTTCAAAGGAACCTTGCAGAAGCAAATGAACTCATATGAGATCTTCTTTACCCCCTTCCCCCGTTTTACTGACCAGTCACAGTTTTACTCATGGAATTAAGCACTGCCAGCACACCACCTTTGTGCCAGAAAGCAACAGCATGAAGAGAGAGCTCTTGTGTGGGGGAAGGAAGGATTGCAGACATTTCCATTTGCAGTGGAGTCTGTTCTATTCATTCTCCCCTTGAACTGTTGTTTCTGGGAGTCTTTCCCTGCATGGAAAACCTTTCAGTCTCTAAATGATGGGATAATACACCACAGATTATTCCCAGTGTAATGAAGTAAAATCCTGACATAACGATGAGATGTCCAGGGAGGCTGAAATTCTGCTGTTCTTCCATCAGAAGCTAATTTGGCTTCCCTAGCTGCAGGACAAGGCATTTCAGTACCATTAACCCCATAGTGCATTTATCCCATCTTTTCAGATTAGAAAGCAAGTCATAAACTTCATCCTACTTATCTTCTCTTTTCTATTCTGTTTTCGAACATGTCCGAAATAGCTTCTCAACTACTTTTATTCCATTACCTTAAGTACTTAAATTTCATTTTCAGGAAGGCACTATTTAATGAATATTTATGAGTAGATCCTGCAGCGTTCACTGAAACTGTAGACTTCCTTTCGCAGCAGGCTACAGATTTACATTTTGCTTTTTACTACTAAAATGTTAGCCACACAAATTGATGTCAGTTAGAAAACAAGATGACAGTTCTTCCTCCAACTCTAGCACCTTCATCTGAGTAACTTCATGCACCATGTTACTCTTCGGCTCCAGAGAAATAATTTACTTCTGATATGCAGTATTTAATTAAAAATGCATAATTACAAAACATCCAGCAGCCAAAATTTACACATGGCAGCCTCAAGTCAGCAAACCACTGCGAGGGCTCTCCCTGAAGTCACCAAGATCACTGGTGTGAATAAAATCACTCACTCGCATAAGCGATCACAAGACAAGATCCTCATTGCAGCAACATTAACACTGAACTTGCTTCTTCTGTAGGCACCAATTAGAGGGAGTTGTTGGTCCCTCTGTGTGTGATGTGTGGGCAGAGCACTGCAAAGCCATCTTGTCAATTGCTTCCCAGGTTCTGAAACTGTAACCCTTTTTCTAAGGTAACAGAAACTCTCAAAGTAGTGAAACAGATGAAAAAAAAACAACAGCAGCCACAGCCCCCTCAGTCCTAAACTGAACTTTGTGCTTGCAGAAGTAAGCAAGCAGCTCTAGCCTAACTTAAAGGAGTACCCACAGCTGCCTACATTCAGACAATAATAGAGTTCATCTACCCGAGGCAGATGAATGATCCAAGAGGCACTCTGCACACAGCTGTGTAACGAAACAGAGAATAAGCAATGGACTCTACTCCACAGCCAGTTACAGAGAGAGATGGATTCAAAGAAGATGAATTCAAGCAATGCAGCAAAGCAAATTTTTTTTTCCCTCCATCAGAGTTGATGATATTCCCTTATTACCTTAAGTTTACTGCTTAATCAGATTTCTTTGAGCTCCCCCTTAGAGTAGAAACAGATACAAAAAACCTGTTGAAACTTTTGTAGTATCAAACAGAGCTTCAGACATACATACTCTATAGACTTCACTTAGGTAGAAGTGTTTCCTCCAAGTCAAACTACCCTAATAGGCTATGAAGAGGTTGCAGCTGTCTATAATACAGGATTGCTATGGAAGACAGAAATGAAAAACCACAAATTATGTTAAAAAAAAAAAGAAAACAAGCCACCTCATGCTGAGCCATATACAGATAAATAAAAACTTATTCAAGGGTAAGATGCACTTTATGCTCTTGAGGCTCACAGCAAGAAAGGTACAGCACTTACACTGTATCATCAGCTGGGTTGAAAGTTCACATTAAATGCAAAAAATCAATTAAATGCATAAAATCAACAAGTGGGCATCACCCGTTCTACGATTTGCACCTAAAACATTATAGCAACTGACATGAGCTGCCTATCAAGGTGTAATCAAGGTTCAGTCTGCACACTCACAGTTCAGATAGCTTAACTTACTACTTCTGTGCTTTCCATCATGTGGGAAAGATGAAAACATTTACTCTTCCCTTGTAATGAGGAAGATACATTATTTTGTACATGAACACAGCTTCATCCTCAAGGTGATGAAGTAAGTTCCATTTGACAAAGATACTTGTAGACATTTGTAATGTGACAGAAAGCACAGCAATGACAGCAGAGCAGCAAGGCCCTAGGCTGCAGCAAGTGAGGATTTGCTCAAATGCAACAGCCACAGGCAGAGAAATAAAGAAGCTACTTACCTTCAGAAGGTCTCAGATACACAGAGTTCTCCAGCAAGATATTCTCATCTCCACTGCCAACCCCTAAATAAGGTCTGAGAAGGGATGGATTCCGGCTTTACCTCTTCCAGTCACTCAAGCAAATTGCACACACCTGAGCTCCTGTGGGTTGGCCTTGCCTTTCCAGCAGGTGCTCAATCACTGCTTCAAGCTGTGACTTGCAGCATCTCAGGCACAGAATCACAGAATTGTAGGGGTTGAAAGGTACCTCTAGAGATCACCAAGTCCAACCCCCCTGCAAAGCAGGCTTCCTACAGCAGGTTGGACAGGTAGGCATCCAAGTGGGTCCTCAATATCTCCAGAGAAAAACAATCCACAGCCTCCTTGGGCAGCTTGTTCCAGTGCTCCATCACTCTTACTGTGAAGAAATTCCTTCTCATATTGGTGTAGAACTTCCTATGCTCCAGTTTATGGCCATTTCTCCTTGTCCTGTCCCTGCAGACCACTGAAAAGAGGTCGGCCATGTCCCTTCAACTCCCACAGTTAAGGTATGTATAAACACTAATAAGATCACCTCTGAGTTGTCTTTTCTCAAGGCTGAATAGACCCAGCCTTTCCTCATCAGGGAGATCCTCCAGGCCTGGTATCATCATTGTGGCCCTCTGCTGGACTCTTTCTAGGAAATCTCTGTCTTTTTTGTACCGGGGAGCCCAGACCTGGATACAGCACTCCAAGCAAGGCCTAACCACAGCAGGTTAGAGAGGGAGGATGGCCCACCTTGATCTACTGCCCACCCCAGGATGCCTTTGGCCTTCTTGGCCACCAGGACACACTGCTGGCTCGTGACCAACCTGTCCTCCATCAGGACTTCCCAGCCCTCCTCTGCAGCTGTCCCAGCCTGTACTGGTACTTGCAATTATTCCCTCCCAGCTGCCAGAGTCTACACTTCTGTTAAACCTCATCTGGTTTCTTGCTCTCCAATTTGTGCAGGTCTTGCAGGTCCTAACATCCTTTATATACATCTCCAAGCTCCCTTCTGTAACTTTCCATCCCCCCCAACGTGCCAACAGAACACTCAACAAGTCTCCTTCATGTCCAGGTGCTAATTGCCCACACAGGTGGTCATCCAATCAGAGCCACAAGTTGTTAATATTCACGGGCTTCTTCTCCAGTCAGGGTCGTCATCACTCAGGGATTAAGTGCCCCACTTGACTTCTGCTCTTGTCTCCCAGAAAGAGCTTTTGTTCACATTGTTCTCTTCCACACCCTGTCAAACTTGTTTTTCAGCCTCTAGTCTGAACGTTGTCTTGAACCCCAACAGTGACTTCCCGCTTCTGCTTCAACATTCAATTCCTCAGCTCAGCAGTGCTTCTCTAAAGGTGACAGTAGGGTGCAGGTACTGTGCCTTACCCATCGAGGCTGCAGATAGGGCCCAAAAGAAGAGGATTCTTTAAAAACCTTTACAGGTAGATCTGGATCCTGACAGACCGTCTCCATATAGCCAGAAATAATAAAAATATGATCAGCAATACACACTGGAGGTTTATATTAATTCACAATTCTACAGCATTGATCTTCTGCCATGAACAGATGCAAAGACTGAAACAGTGTTGTTACACCCCAGGTCTGAAAGCAGCACAGTATGAGATTCTAAAGGATTTTCTGGGGAACACTGTATCAAAAGAGTCCCACTGGGAATTGTTCAGATCAGAACACGGTACTAGTTCTGTTTCTTCTTGTTGAAATACAGACAGCTAAATCACAGAACAAAACCAGAGTTTCAGACAAAATCAGCCTCACCTGGAGATGCACAGCTGTCACCTGCACTTTTTAGCAGTCTGCCTGGGAGAACCTGGCAGAGCAAATACTGCATGCACGTTTCAGTTTGTCCTTCTGCTAAATTTGAATTTTTTCAGCTTTCTGTAAGAATAATTAATTGCTTGCCAGAGTGCTTACTTCCATTCAGAATTTGTTAAAGTCAGACACCATAACAAAAAAATCAAGAACAGTTCTTGCATTAGACAACAAGAAGCCACGCATCCCTTACACTTGCTTTCTTTCTGCCTGGCCAACAAAACTTCAGTGATAACTGTTTCCTGCATAATATTACAGACAACAGGACACAGTCATTCAAAAATCTGTCCTCCATTAACCTGTATAAAAGGTGTGTACCATGGGCTGAAAAAATCACCATTTTGCTTTTTGCTGAAGCTTCACTTGCTACCCTTTCCCCTCTTCACAAATATCTGTTCTGAGGCATCAGGAAACCAGGTTAGGGTTACGTTCAGAGTCCCACAGCCTGGAAGTGAGGTGCTGTTGCACTTGCTAAGCTGCAGTTCAGGAAGATCGCTCCAGATGAGCTCCTGCATATTCTGTCAGGAAACACAGTGTCACTTCTATTGCTTTTTGTGTATTTATTACAAAGAAGCAAGGACAGGAGTGAGGAAAGAGAATCACCATATAAACTCTTCTTGCAACGGAAAACAAACAGAATTCAGGTCAGACAGTTGGAAGAGAACAAACAGGATGTTGCTCTAAATCCAAACAGCTGTTGATTGCCGTTGTAATTAGTAAATACAAGGTTTGTATACAGCGCTGAAGGTATGGATGTCAAAAGCAGTGATAGGCTGGGAACGACTCATTTTTAAATAGCAGAGATATCCCCTAGGTTGTCAGGGATTACAGTTACTTTTTCACCTTCCAGATGAATGAAATAAAGAGAAATTTTGTGCTATTCATACTCAGCTATGTTTTAACTCAGCACAAACCCTGCTGCAGTAAACAGACAGAGCTAATAAGGGTGTCAGAATCCATCTGACAAACTCGGTTTATTACATTGGCCAACAATTGCTTCAGTTCTATAACTAAGTAATTTAACACAAACACACATTATGAAAGAGAAAGGAGTAGCCACAGATAATGATGCCATTTAAGTGATTCTGATTAAGTAATGAAAAGACATATTAAAGATAACCAGAGAGAAGGGAAAGAGAGAGAAGTCAGTTGCAAGCACTTACTGTCAGCAAGCCTGTATTAAGTATCTTGTTGCAATAAGGCAAACAAAAATCCTTTTTCAGAACAGCACTCTCTAGCTGCTTGATTTAATGGATTACACTATTAAGCCCTGTTACTAAAGAGCTATCTTCCAGCCTGCTAGTTTCCTCTCACACTACAAACATTCGACATTTGCATTGCGCTAAAGTGTATTTCCTCTCGTGACAACTCCCCATGAAATATCTCAAAGTCCTCTTGTGCATTTCACTGTACCTTTTAGACCAAAACACGTCCGAAGAGCATGAATACATCTCTAACAACTCTGCTGGGGTTCCTGGCTCCTTGTTAAAACTGGAACAGAATCGTGTTTCTCCCTCCGGCACTGCCTTAAAAAAAAACTTTAGGCCATACGTTCTTGAATTATTTATCAGAAGTTACTATGCAAACAAGGATTAAATAATTCTCTTTGAGCTGGTTGTGGTAAACACAGCAGCTAGAGGCATTTGCCTGTGTAATATCTACATCTCATCCAGCCTTCCTGGCAAACAAATTGCCTTTTGCTAGAGATGCGAGACCTGATTTTCCACTTTCCTCACACTGGTGTAAGGGAAAAAAATCCTCAGAATTTGATGGAGTTACATCAGCATAATAGTGGGTAAGTGAATCAAGGATACTATTATTTTCCAAATGCATTTGATTAATGAATGTAGGACAGAAATAGTACAGGCTTAGACTTTATTCTGCCCTCTGGCTCAGTTCATTTGGCATTGCTTTAAAAAACAGCTAATCTGTTAATGAATAAAGGAAATGAACAATAACCACAGAATAATTTCAATTTTTGGAAAAGCTAAGCATGTCATCAACCGTATGCAATAGATGGCAGTCCTAGCATTTTCCAAATTAGACATCACTTTCTAAGAACTTTTAAAAAATATCTGTCATCTGCTGTTGCTTCTGTATGATCTGAGTTCAAACAATTACCAGCCTATTTAAAATGTGGATTTGCACTACAATGCAATTTTGAAAAATAAATAAAATCATGAGCTGTATCCAAGGGTGTTATGGGCAGAGAGATGAAGCGATTATTGCTGCTGCACTTAAGTACTACCTTATTTTTACCATTTTTGTCATACGCACAAACTTAAGAATACGAACAAAACGCGAAACCCCAATTTCCTGTAGCAAACTCCCAAAGAGGACAGAGATCGCTTTGCTCATTTCTACAAGGCAGCTTACACACACACACACACACAGACATGTAAGCACAAGAGGGGTTCAGTTTCACTCCAGCCACAACAGCACAACAGCCTGACCACTGCGGATCAGATGATAATGTAAGGAGAGGGAAAAGCTGCATTCAGCACAGCCCCCAGAGCCATCCCCGTCGGGCTGCAGACGCTGTTAACCTCCAGCCCTGAACATTCCAAGCAGCTTCAATGGTCTCCACTGGTCCCTCAGGAGCTGCTCGTAGTTAGATCGAGCTTTGGACACTCTGCTGGAAGAGTCCCAGCAGTGCTGAATCATGCTCTTGCCTTCCCAGGGAGGTTCACACTCACAATATTTCAGGGGCTAATTCTGTAAGTCTCTCCTGGGTGAATGTAGCCCCAGGGAAACACAGGGCTTGATAGCTAAAGCCAATGGAACTTTGTAATTAATGTCAATGAGTTCAGAATGACATCCTTAAAGAAGTTAATTAAAATTGAGAGGTTTAGTGCAATATAAAGATGAGTAATGTGCTTCGTGTATTAATACAGATTTTTTTTCAAATGCTCCGAACAGCAGCTCCAACACTGGTCAGTGTTCTGGACTACTACATACACTCCAGAGGAGAAACAAAGAAAACAGTAACTGTCTTTATCGCATCTCAGCCATAAATATTTGCACAAAAACAGTATTGTTAAAAAAGAAAGTTTTAGGCTTTAGGTTTTAACTTTCAGGTAGAAATAGGGAACAAATAGTAAAGTTCATACTGAAAAGATCTTTATTGCTCAAGAGCAGCAATCCAAACAGCTCCACTGCCACGGCGTTTGTACTAAGAGCTTTGCCTTTCAGCCCCCAAGCTTGTTTTCACATGCCTGCCTGCTAAACTGCATTTGCTTTGTGCTGGAACTTTAGAAGAAACATTAGTAGCAATATTTCTTTTTGATTTTGTCCTTGAAAACTAATAATCTTTGAGAGACTGACACACAGGCTGCTCTTGCCAGCTATTAAGTGTTCTCTTTTCGTAAGCGCTGAGCACCTCTCAGAACCAAAACGTGAATCAAAATAAAGCACACAATCAGATGCTATTCAAGTAAGTTATTTTATTTTCCCATATTTATGTTGTTGATAGACAGATGCTAAAGCCTGCATCTCCTCACACCTCATTAATTTTTATATTTGGCAGTTTAAATTTAAAAAGTCCCCATAAGATTAACGCTGTTGCACTTTCTCTCTCAGGAAGGAGAAAAGGAAAAGTGTCATATGTTTTGGAATTTTTAAGTTCTGGATGAATAACGATAAAAACCATGTGGTGCGAGTACCAAATATTTACACTTCTCAGATTGATCAGCTCACTGGGAGAGCTGAGGGACCAGATCTGGAAACCACAGGCTCTAGAGGCCCCAGAAAAAAAATCCCAAATCCAAGTATAATGCGGCAATATAATTAGTGGGTAAAACTGCTGTGGTTGTAGAAGCTTTTGAAGCCCCTTTGCCAGACATTTGGATAAGCTGAAAACAAACTGCTACCTTCCTGAGCAACGAGCAACAAAACCACATGGAGCCCTACGAGATCAGTTTTGCTGGTACTGAAATAAGGGTCAAGGTGAACAGGGCAGATTTCTTTGCCGATGCAGGAATCCCTTTGCCAAAGTATCTTCCCTTCAACCCTCCACAGCAGCGAGATCAGTTCCCATAGGAACTTTCCAACAGGAGATGATGATGAGGAGCTTTCCACCTTCAGGCGGAAATAGCTCTGCCAAAGCACTGAGTTAATTCACACGAGGATTACATCTAAAATCCTATGCTGCTTTACTACAAGTGTGTAAAGCCTTTAGACTCACATTTCTGCTTGGAACGGGATATTCCATGAAATAAGACAACAGTTGTAGACTGCAGTGAAAGCTTAAATAGCATAACTGAGAATTACGTGACCGGCTCTCAAAGACTGCTCAAAGAGCAAGCATTCTACTTAGTGGGAATACGATTCCACACCTTCCTCTGAGTGACAGATTCTGGCCCTCGGCTCCCTGGTAATGGAGATGGATATGCAAATTCACTCGTCGTTCTTGTACTGCTCAGTGCCTTGAGGCTCTCAAAGCTTCCAATTCGCATACTTGGAGTAAGAGCTCTCGCTAAAAACACCGTGTGTAGCAGGCAGAACAATGTGGGGGATCACTCAGTTTCATGACCGTGCAGTCCTTTGTATTTTACATTAGCTTCAGATGTTATACTATGGAACAAGAGACTTTTATGAATGTAAATCTGATTGCCTGGAATGACTAAATCCAACAGATGCAGGCATGCCACACCACTGCTTATATTGATTACAAGTTTGAGTGCTGCGTGCACCACAGAACAAATTTATTACCACGCTTGTAGAATGAAATCTCTGGAGTTTATACAGGTCAGTAAACACAACATCTCTGCTGTAAAGTATTTATTATGTAACCTGCCTTTTCCAACCACACTAGTGCTGAAATATTCCTTTCACACCTACTGGTGTGTTACACCATGATAACACATTTATTCTACTAAGCAATAGTATCTGATTCCCTTCCTAAACAAAGAGGATTTAAATCACACAAACACCAGCAAGGACAATAGGTATATAGACATAGGGAGTAAAAAAAAAATCTCAAGGGATGAAGGAAAATCTCTGGATAGCCCAAAGAAATGTAAGTAGAAAAGACATGCGAAAGTTAAAAGACATGAAAAAAATATATACCATGAGAAGAACTGATCTAAGGGACAGCTAGCTGTCTGACTGTCCCAGGAACAGGCTGTCTATATACAGGTTTTACTTCCCTTCATTATTTCTTACTCCAAAGACAGTGCAAGCACTTCAGAGCTACAGGATACCACTGAAAGTGCAAGCCCCTGAACATGGTATACATTTAAAGGTATTAAATAAGACAGTTTTAAATACTGCTGCAGAGAGGACCCATGTGCTGCTGAGCTCACTACTTTCCCTGCTGTGGGTTCCCTTTTTCACATTTATTTTCAACATCTTTTCAGTTTACTGGGAAATCAACTTGAAGACCTATTTTTTCCCTTCTCCTTTCCATTTTCAGAAGTTATAGTCATCCCATAAATAACATGACCTTACAGAATTTACCCATCACTTGCTCCCCATAAGATACTTTATTACCATACAAACTATAAAACATTGAAGTAGAAAGGATTTATATTACAGTGTAAGAGCAAACAATGCTACTAACTTCCAGATAAAAAATAAACTACTACAGTTACCAACTTAAGCTTAATAAAAAAGTGTTTTAACATCACACAAACCCATCTTGCAAAGAAAAAGATAACTCCCACGCACCACTCCCATATTAGTTACCTTTTCCTGGGAAACGCGTATAGTTGAGTTCCCTCAGGAAACTTCTAACTATAGCAAGAGCTCTCTTAAAGATGAGAAGTGCTCTCCTTAATTGCCCCTGGCCCTCCCCTTTTTCTTCTTCCTTCTACTGTCACTGCTGCAGCTGCAGTGCCTAATCACCCCTCTCTGGGATCCAGCAACCGAATCCATGATAAAAACTATACAGAGCTCATCTAAATCTTCCTGACGTCTTCATGACTGTAGTTGGTGTGCATACTGCACATACATTTAGCTTTGATCCGCGATGTTTCACTCTAAGATTATGCAGGTTATATCGAACACATCCATTAGGATGTTATAGGTCTTAGTTAATACTGAATTCAGTTATGCCTTTAGCTGAACTAAAGGGAAAGAACATGTATCATTTTATCACATCACCAACAACTGAACTACTGAAGTGAATGTTACTCTGAGAAACTAAATTTTCTCAGTCATTTCAGTAATCACCATCCTATTGCTGCAAATTCCCTTCTTCCCTTCCTATTTGTGTTGCTGGTTTGCCCTTAAATTCCTCATCTGGCTCTAATGAAGAAGAAAGACTAAAATCTCTCCCCAGATAATCTATTGAAGCAGAAATGTATGTTGTTGCATGTATTATGCATACACAGTGTGAAGTCAGAAAGGAAAGATGGCATCTGAGATAGGTTGCTGCATCTTGCCATGTTGCTTGCTGCCATGCTGGGCTCTACAGTCTGCACTCTCATTACTCCCACATTTGCTGATCTCTCCAGTACCACCCATTAGAACGTCACTACTTTATAGAGAAGATGTTAAATTTGTTTTCTCTTGATATAGTGTTCCTATGCATCTGTTATTCAGCTGTATAAAGTAATTCAAAAACACTGTCATGGAAAAAAGAGCAGAGCTCTCTCTTAGGAACATGTTTGAAAAAAATCACTGAGAAAAAGTATTTAATACTTATTTTTACTGCCGTAATGTCAGTTCTCCAGTTATCTCCAAATGCAGATTTTAAGAAGGGAATTACTGGGCACAGTAGGTTTGTCTGTACAGAAGAATAAGCGGGCCGCAGTTGTGAGAAGATGCTGAGCATTTTCATTTCAAAATAAAATTAGTCTTCATTTTGCAATGAAAGTTTCTACTTTCACACTTCCTTTGCCACTGTCCTTCGCCACATAGTAATGCCCAGCCTCAGCTGAGTGGTTCTGTGACGCAGTCCAGGGCAGGATTTCAACAGAGGTACCAGTAGAAATTATACTTTTTGTTACAGATATGTTTTTTAAAAAGCAAAGAAGGCATCTATAGTAGGTAAGTGTGCATTCGTGTGTATGTTGGGTGCACAACATCACAGGGTCTCTGGAGAGACTGAAATCTTCAGTTTAAGCTAAGAATTCTCTGATTTTAAAGTCACTATACTTCTGTTATAACCTTTTCACCTCTCATGTTTCTCTTACACTTACTAAAAGATCTTCTGAAGTAAAGATTCACATCCTTGAAGTCTATTATTAAACAAGCTAAAATTGCAGCTTTCGTTGTGACACTTAATTGGGATGTTTCGTGTCAGGACCCATTAGAGCTCTCCTGCTGGCATGCTTGGTAATGCCATGTTATGCCATATGGAAGGCTTAAGCTTGGAAGCGATTTGGGGATGTTTGATCTGTGTGCCAATGGAGACTGAAATAGAAACGAACGCACATCCCATCTCTAGGGACTAGACAGAACAGGTTCAATTACTCTTCGGTGTCCCCTAGTGGCTGATAAAGTGCATGGGATTTTAAAACAAGTCAGCGTTAATTGCGTAACAGAGAGATGCAACCAGTTAATAATTATCACCTTTTCCCTGAAGATTACCTTAGATTAGGCCCAGGAAGTTTCTTGTGTTAGAAAGAGGTGGCTTTACAAAAAAAAAGTTTGTGGAAAGGCTGATTTAAGTAAAACAATTTATAATTGCACGATGCAATAATGGTGGGAATCATCTTACAGTTGCTGTAGGTGTTAGAATGATGTTAAAAATCTCAGTATACGTGATTCATGTATGTCTATATCATTACTGGACAAAAAATATTTGGTAAAGTCATGTAAAACAAGTCATGCAATCCTGGCTTTCTGAAGAGAACACCCAAAAGATGTTCTTCAATACGGGAAAACGTTAAGTACTTTCTGTCACTAACTTAAAGAAGTCTGTTTCCAGGCAACATACCAGGATGTAAAGATCGTGGATTGGAAACTCATTCCATCTTTCAAATTGAATGACAGTATTTCTGTAATTACCAAATCATTGTCTTTCATAAATTAGAATTAAACTGAGTGTTCATAACTTGTTTACGTTGATATTTTGTTTTCCTCTAGAAAATCATCTTCAGGTTCCCCCTCCAAGTTATTTCTAATTGAACTAACAAACTGCTTCTAAACCAGTCTAACCTTTTTAGGTGTAATGGACTGGAGGTGAGTATCGTGTTATGTCTGCCTCTAAGAATAACAGGAGTAGATTGGATTATGTTTTTTGTTACATGTTTACATCTCCTCAATGAATCTCTCCATCCCTCTCTCAGATTATGGCAATAGATTTTTACAATTGAAACTACATTACATTCATAAAACATGATTGTAGCCTTCAAGTTGATAGATTTTAGGCTCGAGCTTGCTGGGATTCATGGCAGAGCACTCAGTAATAATTCTACCTTTGACACCGTTGCACTATTCGTAAATCTCCTTCTGCAATGAGAAACAACAATTACTGGAGAGTTGACTATTTTTTCCTTCTTTCCACATGAAAATTTACCAATTTAAAAAAGCAATTGCTATACAACAGCAGCAGTAAGACCGCTTCTGATACACCTGGTGTAAAATGAGGTTCAACCTTATTCAAAATACACTTTCAGACTCAGTAAGGAGGGCAAGGGCTCATGAAACATTCAGTTTGAAGCGGTGTGTAAATGCCCTATTCTCTTGAACCCGTGTACAAGTAATTTTCAAAATTAAAAAATGATCCAGTTTTTGCAGTGTATTCATATTTCTGTAAAATGCCTAGAAAAAGCACCTACAACAACTATTGCCTCTGCTCAAGGAAGGCTCTTGGGATCCGGTTCTGGTAACAGCAACTCAGAGCACATTCACTGTGTCCCAGTAGAGTTTTGTCAACGCACAATAAGAAAAGCTTGCTTGAACAGGCATGTAAGGATGACGATACTGAGGCATTATGGAGATATGACAAAACTATGAAGCCATGCTGACACTGAAGTTTCACTGCTGGAATATCACTGTGTATGTACCATAAGGTGAATAATCCACAGCAGGATGACGTATTTCAAGGTCACTGCAGCAAAGAAAGCCCCTACAATTTTTATTTTTTTATTTTTTTTCTAAGAATAAACCTTAAAATCATGCTACATTTTTAAAAACAAACAGTTGATTGAAATTACTTTTAATTGGCAATTTTGTAAATGCTTCTGCAGCAAAATCACTTTTTTAGTCTCTGAAAATTTTTAGCTGTGATTGAAGTACACATGTCATCAAAGGTCCAACGGGGGGGAAAAAAAAGGAAGAAAATTATTTCAGCAGAAGAGACCATCCTACATGGAGAAGCTTCGCTTTGGGGCATCTTGGAAAAGCTGAAGACAAGATGAGGACAGTGTATTTGTGCAAGTGGTCTCCAACTGCCCAGGTGAAGGGGGAATAGAAACAATCCTTGCTTTTTTCCTAGGAGATTCATAAAGCAATTGCCATTTCTTTTAATGGATTTGCCCTTTCAAACTTGTATTTGCAGCTAAGAGCTCAAGAAACAAAGTATGAAGGGAAAGGCAATAGAGGGGAAAAAAGTAGAGTAGATTAAAGAATTGGAAGAAAGAACAGAAGAAGTAAAAAAATGAAAAGGGAAAAATGAAATGAATCTAGAATGCTAATAATAAAACCAGTTTTGGACATCAAAGTATACCGATGTCACAAGAGAAAACAAGAGACTTCAAACAGGTTTATGGGTAAAATGGAGTTTCAAAGACAAAATGCAAAAGGAAACATACAACACATTATTACTCTGTCATTAACAGATTGTTTTATTTATGCTATATATGCGTGTACATTTATGTATGTGTGTGCATCTCATTGAAGGATAGTGGCTTCAGTCATTTGAAAGTCAAACTCTAATGTCTTCCCACGGGAGGTGCATCCCTGCACTCAGTAAACCTGTACAGTCCCCAGGGACTGCATTGATCACACCTCACTTCACAAAGGAATCACTCAGTGCTTTCCTCTTTTTAACTCTCACAAGGTGCATTCATTATTAGATCAAAGTCTATCTCTGTCTGCAGAATTGTTCCAGCATGAGTTTTTTAAATTAATCTTCCCAATCTATATTCAAGAACCAATTCTGAAGGAGCATGGCTTAGTAATAGCTACTGTCTCCTTACCACACTACTGCCAGAATCATTTTTAAAGTTCTGTTCATGCCACTTCAATAGGTGGAAACAAAAGCAGACGTTTTCGTAGCAGGCAGTGGTATTAAAAGTAGACATAATTTGAGGCCATAAAATACATGTTTGCATTATATTATCTCTGTTACTAAAAACAAACAAAAAAATCCCAACACCCTCATCCCGTATCATTGCAAGAATAACCGTGGCAGAAGAGCAGCATTCACTGCTGCTATCAGCATAAAAATATCAGTTAATTTAGTTAATTAATTCTTAGAAGGCCCTCCAAGCTGAATTTAAAGTTTAAACTGTTAAAGTTTCTTCTGTTTCACTCTATCATATAAAATCAGAAGCTTTTCAAAAACTCACAAAGCTGTTAAGAAATTGGAATACTCAGTTTTCCATAGTACATCCTACTTAATGAAGCAGTTCAGAAAAATAAATCCCTTTGCTTACGTGGGCTTCAGGAAGCAAAAATTGAAAGCATTAGATTTTCAGCTGTTATGATATTAAACTCATGCATACAGAGAACCAGCACAAGTGCTTGTAATTATCATACACCTTAACTTGAGTTTTAAACAGAAGCTGGAGCTAGAAACATTTTGTCTTCAAAATGTACACCCTGTTCATTATCAGATCCCTCATACAGATGGGTTTAAGCTCTTTAGAAAGGATACAGAAAAAGACTGTAGAAGAGGGAATAAATGAGTAGAACATTTTAAAAATATTTTGATTAGCTCTCATAACCACAGAAGATCTACACCTATGTAGGTATGGGTGCCCTTCTACATGCAGCTGCTCTGGAATATAGAATATATAGCCCAGCTAAAGGAAGCTGACATTCAGCTCTGAGATGTGCCCATACAACTCTAATAGTTTGCTCAATTTTTTTTTGAATGTGCAAAAATGAAAGTATGCTTAAGAGCCTAGGATAAAGATATGTGCATTGTCATTTCAGAAAGTGAAGTCAGGCTCCTATTCCTATATTTTTGGGGTTAGAAAAATAGAAAGATTAGAAATCTCTAAAAGCCTGCCATTGCATTACACTTACCTTCACACAAATACACACATAATAGGCATCAGCTAAAAGCAGAGCTACTGGGTCTGGGCTCATCACTTTGTATGCTGTTCCCTACAATGTTATCTGGATGTTTTAGCTTGGGAAAAAAAAAAGGGTTTAAAAATGAATGAGTCACTGACCTTAGAATTGAAAGATTTATCAGCCTATGTTTGCATGACAAAATATAGCTCTACACAGAAATATTCTGCCTCTAAACGTGACTTTTCCAAAATGGAAAAGGATTTAACTGAATTAGCACAGTCCTCTGATCAGCCTCCTATGCCCTGCTGTTCACTAAAGCTACTTAACCCAGACAGAGCTGCACTAACACAGTTACACATGTCCTGGTTTCTGTGCTCCCCCAGCATGATTCTTCACTGAATTTAACTCAAAAGAGATTTAGAGGATGCTTTCTTGAAAGGACCCCTGACCTACCACCAACTCTTAATTTCAACTTAAACAAGACCCTTACTGGTTTAAGAGTAAAAAAAAACAAAAACAAATAAAAACCTAACAAATCTTTATTACTGTGTACACTGAGAAGTTGTGTCCACTAAATCTTTCACATCATCACCAGTAGAAGGGTGAAGGTACAAACATAAAAAAAGAACACTACCAGTGCATCCTATGTAATCATGGAATCACTGAAATTGGAACAGATTTCTAAGATCATCTAGTCTAACCCCACCCCTAAAATCCATCCCAAAATCATCTAGACTGTAGACAGCAGAGACACAACAGAACCTATAAAGACACTGTAGAGGTTGTGGACTCACTGGAGTCAGAAAGCTCTCTAAAATGACAAATGGAAAATGAAAAAGAAGAGCAAAAGAAGCATTTCTTTGCGTCTAAATGAGATTATGAGATTAGAATATGCTCAAGACTTCCTAGAAAGTGGAAGGAATTCATCCCTAACTTCCTTCCATGATGAGGAGCCTGAGAAACAGAGATGCAGTCGGATTTGCATCTTTATGAACACAGATGTAATCTGGATGACACTGCTGGCACTTAGCGGAGAAGGCAGCAATGGAAAAGTAATGTTAAAACAAATCTTTAGAAAGGATTGAGGGGCAGTGGAAAACATAATAATATTCTATGTCAATAAGTAATTCTGTGAGTTTAATAACAAATGAAGCTTGGCCTTTTAGTCATCTTTTGCTTGTGAATGATTGGCAGCTAAGTTGACATCAGCTGTAGATGAAACTTTTTATTTTTTTTTACAGCTCACTGCTTGTAAAAGCTTTCCCATGAGGATTCTTTGACATCTAATGAGCCTTTTCCATAGCCTGAGCACTCTTAACAATCCTTTTTCTAACTGGGAAATGATTTTCCTAGGTATAAGCCAAAACTGTAGAAAGTCTATTGTCTTTGAGACTATCACTTATATCTCACACAAGAAATTAATTTGGAAAGAGACCAGAGAGGGAGGAAATCGTTAGAAACACATACAACAGAGTTGTCAACATGTTAATGCTAAGCAGAAGATCTGGAATGCTCGTGGACTCATAGCACAGCTGCACAGAAGATGAAGTCTCTTTTGATATCTGCTGTGTATCATCAAACACCCCATGGGACATGATGAAGGGATACGTCAGCACCTAACTGCAGTATGTAAAGAAGCAATCGTGATCATGAGAGAGTTCAGTGTGAGAGGTCAAATCCTGAGCATTTCCTTCTGTTGGAAATAAAATAAAACTTTGGGAGTTATAGGAGAAGGTCTCTTATCTCAAATATGTGAATCTAATGTGAGGGGATGCTGCATCACGCTGTTGTAGGTTACTATCCTGAGGAAAGCATATCTGATGTAAAAGAGTGCCACCTCCCTCCTTCAATTTTTCTCTGTAAACCTGAGCTGCACTCCCACTTTTCTGGAAAAGATTACCATTCCTCAGTTACAGTAATCCAGTTGATCCTGTGATCTGGGTATCTGAACTGGTTATGTGAAATAATGTAGCTTGTGAGGAGATTGAGAAAAAAAATTAAACTACATAATTGTCACAGATGCATCTAAGGATGGTGCTAGCACTTGTCTTCAAAAATAAAAGAGAATAAGAATTCACTGTAACTTCCAGTTACACTAGTTTCCAGTCACTATAATCTGGTATATTTTGTTACAATAAAATTGAACAAACCATTCCTTTTTCTTTAGAACGTCTAATTCCGTAAAGCTGAAAATAATCATAAATCAAATCACTTGGGAGAAAGAGCTAAAAAAAAAAAAAAAAAAAAGAGGGGTGGTGGTGAGAATAGCTTAGTAGATGCTCAATTTAAATGGAAAAGTCATGAATTATAACTGGGAACTGCTTAAGAGCATTTTCCTAAATGCTCAACACCAGAAACCAATAATCACAAAACACAACTCTAAAAACTGACAACCAAGCAAAACAACATGTTTTAAAGCAGAACTGAACGCAGCTCTTTAGACAGTGTAAAGAGATATTATTATAGCAGCTGGGGGGGAAAGGGGAAGTTCTCAGTAATAAATATAAGCCTGTAGAAAAGAACTCAAGGAACCTTAAAAAACTAAGCAAAAAACATAAAATCAGGGGCTGGCAGATTTATTAAGAATGACAGAAAACTTTGAAGTATGTTACTGATGAAGGGATTCCTTTTACATACAGATTTAGTGCACTTCTCATAATGCTGAACATGCAGAAGATCCCAGCAAATACTTTGCTTCTGAACAAATTAAGTGTTGCCGTAGAACAGTGTGACTAAAAATAATAAAATCCTTTGCAGCATAAACAAACAGAAATGTAATGGGACAGCTTTCATACCAGAGGCCTAAAACAGCTGCCTGAGAACCTCACTATATACATGAAATAGATTAAATTGTCAAAGTGTATTAAATACTTAGGCTTTTAGGTTACCAAGGAAATTCTGGAAAACTAGTAAAAAGCTTAAATTGAGCTAGTGCTAATTAAGAGAGGGATACAGAAAAACATTTATGTTAAGTTTCTCTTGACAACTTTTAGAAAAGTCTGATTTGGTTTCCAGAGATCCCGGTATTGACATATTAAATAGAGTATCACATGAGATTTTTATTAATAAAGTGGAATGATTCAAAACTCAGCATGCAATACATTAAATTAGTTGCAAGCTGGTTGCCTTCTTGAAACTGTAATTAAAAAGAGAACCATCAAGCATCATTAACACTCCAATTGCACGCCATTATGAAAATCCACTGACATGAGATATATAAAAGCATTCACATGCCACTACCCAAGTTGTGCAGCTAGGACTACTAGGATTGTGACATTTCCATACAGTCCTTGTCAAGAAGCAGGAGATCTTAAAAGCCCAGTCAGTCCATCAGGACTTCTGTTTTTCCCTGCAAACCATACCATGGTGACAGGAAAGCAGACCATTTCTCATCAAACTACTACCACTCTATCAGTAGTATGTTGTCCTAGAAGTTCTTCATTGTATTTCAATTTAAAGAAGAAAATTAAAATAAAATATTAAATTAAAATAAAAAATTCCTGTAAAAAAGCAGAGTGAACTGCAACCAGAGGCCAGCACTGACATCAATGGTGCACTGTGCAGTACTCTAATGCAATGAAGATACAGTGGAAGACCGGGTGTCATAAAGCAGTTCCACTGACTTGGTCAGAATATTACACCTGCTGAGTTTTCTATTTCCTCCATGCTTAAACTACGTCTATATTTATGAGGAGAGAAAATGAAATATTAACACAGTAAGAAGCTAGAAAATCTATTTGTTTGCTAAAATTTAACACATGCTGCTGTAAAAGACCAAAGTCCTGGAAGCAAGCTGCAGGGCCTTCAGGGAGACAAGGAGCTGTCTTGGTACATGCCCTGCAGCCACAACAGCTCACCTCAAGCATTTGGGATTACTGCATCCAGGGTCATTGCTGCTGGGCCTCAGGAAACTTACAGGCTCTAGGTATACCTTATAAAGAGATAAAAATAGAATTATGTTCTTTTTTTTTTTTTCCCATGGAAATAGAGTTGAGCTGGAATAAAAAAAAAAGGAAGCTATGAAAGCAACATTCCTAACTTATTTGTAGCTCAATGTAACTACTAATAGATTTTCCTCAGAAGATCAAAGAGTGGCTTTCACCTACTAGCAACAGACTTGGAAATGTTCCATGGCTTTCTCTTTCTGACTAGCAAGATGCATTTTTTAGGCTTAATCATACAGTCAGCCCAACTTTACTGTCAATTGACTTGACTCTCTTAAACTGCCATCCAGACTTGTCTTTGGAAATAACAACAGAGGTCAGAACTTCTTCAAAGTTTGAAAACTTGCCTTAGGGGAAAACTGTCACAGGAGAATACAGTTTGTGTGACAAGAGCAACTTACGTAAGACAGAAGCGGACCACATTATCCATGCTTATTCCATGGCATCAGTCACTAACTCTGGCTATATGGATTGTACAAGAGAATCTATCCTTGAAGCTATGGATAAGTAAGACATGAGAACCAGGGAGTTGAAAGTTGAAGTACTGCTAACCACTCAGATGTTGCTAGCTACTTTCCCAAAACCTTTCAGGTTGCAAAGATTACCAATCAATGAATCTAGATATGATATTATTCTAAATAAAAACCATTATCGACATGTCACCTAAGCGTTTCTGGGTGGGAACCTGTCCCTATTTAGCAGAAACAGCACATAAAAGGTTTGAGGCTCTATTCTTAAATTGTTCTTGTACTCTACCATAATGAAGAGATTGTAGAGAGATGTTAATTTGCACTGAAAAGTGTAAATATACATATAAACATTGGAAATTTCAAGATTCACAATTTTTTTTTTCAAAGTATAAATTGCTATAGAAAATATGATATAAAAGACTGTGTGTAAAAGCTTACTCTGGACCTCTGTATTGTAAGTGATCCCAAAAAAGAGACACCCAGCCCTACCCCTGCAAAGGAAACTGTGCTTTACATAGCATTAACCAAAACAGAGAAATAGCTATGGGGCACTAGAAAAGTAAGACAAATCTCTTGACTTCAAAGTAGAAATTACCCTTATGTTACTATAACATACAGCTAGATCCCTCACTCTCTTAATAAAAAGGTGAAGTACAAATTTTTGTTCTGATGGATTGTTAGAAGAGATGGAGAGAATCACTCAGGACATAATGGAACAATGACATTTGTAAAAAGAAAGATCACATTTGTTATTTCAAATGGTCAATTGATCCATAGCTGCACTCAGGGGCCTTGCAGAGCCTTGGTGATTTTTAACTTTGAATAGTGCAATGTCCATCATCCAACAAGAATAAAAAAACTTGAAGCTTAGACACCACAAACATGAAGCACTTCTCTAGAAAATGTTTTTGACCCTGACAATGCCAGCTTGCTCATACCAAGTCCCAGCCCACCCATCCATACCTTACATTCAAACCTTGCTAGAGCATACAATAACTTGATGCAGAAGCAAATTTAAATATCCCCATGTACAACACTAAGTAGAAAAGGGGGAGGAAAGTAATTAAAACATTAACTAGATTGAAAATTAAATGGCATGGATCACTGGGTAGCTCTGTGTTGGCTTATTGACTGTTGATAGGTTACTTCAATTATTTGCAGTTTCTAATGCAGCAACATTAAGGGCCCCATTGTGCCACGGATTGTGTATACACGCCTGCTCTTAGTGACTACATTTTAAAAGACAACACATGGGAAGTGACACAGAGTCATAAAGAGGTTAATGGACTTAACCAAGGTTACAAGGCAGATAATAGGAGGGATGAGACTAAAATAAAACAAGCAAAGACTACAAGCCATACCTCCTATCCCTCTGTCATGCTTAAAATAACTCCATGATTTAGATAAATGAGCTTTACAAGAAAGTAGTTCTACAGTCCTAATGCAATGCATCTCAAAGTCATCCAGTGACTTTCTGGTGGATATCCTTCCATGGAAAGATAATTTTTATGTAATCAGGTAGAAGTTACCTAAAATTTAAGGTAATGTGATATAAATAAGGACATGTTAATTAGACTCAAAATGTTCTTTGATTCTGAAAATTGTCTGTAAATGCAGACTTGCTTCTCAGTGGACTAAAATTCCTTCTTTTAGTTAACATCTCAGGTGAGAATATTAAATTTCATTTGCTGCGTATGTCATCAACAGAACTGTTTACTATTCCTAACTCATAACTGAGAATTACTTTTAAAGTTGATAACAAGAACTACAAAGAAACTATCCACACTTCCAGGTGTAAGCTGCTGAAATTAAGGCATGCTGGCACATTCCATTTTAAACCTAGTGACAGTCATCTGAACTAACGTAGGAAATACTGACTGTTCACCTTGTGAGAGCAAGTTGTTTATGGTTAAACTGTGAGTTTTGTTTATTTTCCTGTGGGCATCTGCTATTCCAGCAGGTACAGATAAGGTGTTCTACCTTTGTGCCATGTTACGCATGTAAACAGAGATGCTGTGTTTTTCTACATAAACCAATTGCCTGTTGCTATTAGTGCTGCATTTCTAAGCGCTGCAGCTTTTTCTTGGATTTTTAGTTTTTAGCTAGGATGATTTTGTTTTTAATTCCTAATTTATCCTATTAGAGTTGCTAAGCTACCAGCCTTAAGAATCAATGTATTACTCATGTTGTTAGCACCACTTTAGATTTTTCTGGCTTTATGAGGATACTTCAATCAGTTCTTGTTATTACTTCCTTAACTCAGCTCAACTGTGTGCATAGGAGACCAAAAATAGACAAATTAAGAAGTATTCATTGGATTGTGCTAAATGAATATTCATTGAACATTGCTCAGTATGGCTACCTCAATACTTGTGATTCCTTACTAGAACAGTACAAAAAGCCATTTTCAGCTTAACTGAGCTTGTGTTGACTTCATCATATTATCCATCTCAACTTCAACTGAAATAATGGTATGATAACATCTTCAAGAATCTTGACTCTATTGTTTCAAGCTGACCATCAAAAATCAATGGACAGCCTTGTGCAACATGCAACGTCTGAATCATCTCCTGAAGCTCAGAACTGAACTACACTATATCTTCTGGTGACATTCCTTTGACTAGGAAGAGAAATGGTTTCCCACAATATCTCTCTATTATTTACCTACCTACCTACCTGTCTATCATCATGGCAAAGATTTGGAGAGTCAAAGCAGTTACAAAATCCCTTTTCTAATTTGTGTTACATGTGCTTACAGTAGAGGAGTAGTGCTCTAAGACCTATGAGAAGTAAGCACTTGTGATAAGGCTCTTAAAGAGTGAAATCAGAGGATTTCAGGTGCTTACAGTTCTGGGTGGTGACTTCTTCATGGCATAGATTGGGTAAAGTTATTTTATGATAATAAAGAATTAGCCCGAAGGAAAGAAATTTGTCACCCATTTCACGAATAGATTGAAGACAATGGAAGACTACATTCTAATTTTAAAAAGTGATAGTAAATGACAGTCTACCACAAAAATTGCCAATATGTACATCTATTAGCTGCCACAGCAATGAACTGCAACAGATTTATTAACCGATCTTGGGTCTCATTTCCTCAGCTAAGAGACAAAGGTGATCTCTCCAGCTGGATTCACAATTAAAAGCAGGCACATATTGGAATTCTTGACCAATGCTCAAATGCACTGCATCTATTTAAAAATGAAATTTAGCAGTCTATCATACTTCTAAAAAGGAATGTCACAATGACCTACACTATGTGTTCTCATTTCTTTGTTTTAAATAATAGACATCAGTAATTTAGCATAATTGTAGAGTGTGAAAGGTGATATTAATAATTATGGCACCTATTATTTTCTTCATCTATTCTTTCTTTATTCCATCAGAGAGCTTCCCCTTTATTCAGGCTGACAGATATGGAATCCACTGATAGTGGCATAGCTAAGCTGACTGCTTTAGAACACCAGAGCAACCCCAACCAATGTGTTGGTTTCAAAGACATAAAAATTCCAAGGGGAGAAGTCCCAAAACTTTCCTATTTCATATGCTCTAAAGGTCCATACTGCAAATGCACAATTGCAACTGGCACTGATGAAAAAAAATGAAAAGCATTTGGGTGTTGTTTTTGTGTCTTTATTACATATTCCCTTTCAACAGAACCTCTCAAAACCAATTTGCTTCTCTGTAAGAGAATGCTTTATGAAGTTTTTACTGTGATTTCTTGATCAGGAACCAATCTTAAAATAGCCATTCTCCAGGGTTATTATCTCAAGACCTTTCACAATCAGCAGATTCAAATCCATAAACAGTAAGAATGAGTTTAACATCATCTCTAACAATTAATATGTATTGCAGGTCATGTTTATGTGTTCCCAATGTAATACCCAAAGTTTTGCCAAAGGGTCTTTCTTAATCTTAACTAAACTATTTCTAAAATGCTATTAGAGTAGGAATCAAGACAAGAGGGAATACATTTTTTTTTCAGAGAAATTTTACAAGCAAAATGTGCAGCACTATACAAAGGACCCATTCTAGACAATTTACTTCACATGATGAATAAAGAGCCCACATAAAAAATTAATTTGGGCTCAATACTTAAAGGTTTAAAATTGACATTCAAAAGGAAATGAAAACCAATAATGTGTGGGTTGAGGATTACCATAGGATTCAGGAAGGAAGATGCCTTTGGAAATTAAAGTTGTGTGTTTACATTAGGATAACCAGTGATAAAAATCATGGCCCATTTTAATAAACAGAAGGAATGAACAAGGAAAGTAGACCACACTGAATACCTGTCTAAATGGCAGCATTTGAACAAAATAAACCAAATCTCTGCATGACAGAGCCTCAGTTTTTCTAACCACTATAACAGTTAAATCAGAGGCTATTGTTATTTTGTTTAACAGGGATTCTAGAAAAATAAACTATTATTTTTTTTTAGTTTGAATTTGTGGATATATTCTGAAAAAAGAAATTGCAAGTGCTGCACATAACTTCCAGAATGCAAATATAGAAATTATTTCATTTTATGTAAATGAACAGAGAAACAGTATATGCCTTTCCAATTCAGGTAACAAAATAAATATAAAAATTAGAGTAATAATTATTAATATTAATACCTTTGGTTTTCTGGAGTGAATGATAATTCACATGTAGGAGATAGCTCTCCAGAGATGTCAAAACACTTTACAAATATTAATAACTGATGATAGCAGTGCAATAAATATAATAAGTAGCAATTTTCCATTCTACAGAACAAGAAACTATGTCAGTTTTTTTAAAACAGGCAGCGTATAGGAAACAAAAAGAAATCAACTCTGATTCCCTCCTACATTCCAATGGTTTTCTGTTTGCTTATGTTTGACATTAAGCTGTCTATTGCTACAATATCTGTGCCTTTATCGTAGAAAAAGAAACCATTCTGAGATGATGGAGGGCACAATGGATGCCATTTATTATTTTTCATGTGAAATACCATGAATTTCCAAATACCAAGAATTTCCAGTGAACACTGGAAGAGCGGGAACATGTATCAGCCATGAGATAGGGATGAATGAATGAACAATCAGATGGTTCCACAGATCAAGAAAGTGAGGCACATGATCAGCTCATGAAAATTAACAGGTCTGTATGTGAGAGATAAAGAACAAAAATTTGGGGAAAAAAGCTGAGAAGAGAATGCGTGAGTAGCTGAGGTGTGAAAGATTTGCGCCAGCTTACTTTTGGTAAAGTCAATCGCCTGCAAGTACTTGTAACTACTTGCCTTTTGAAGGCCAGAAAGGACCATTAAGATCAGCTCCTCTTTCTAGTGAAATACAGCAAACCAGAGATTCAAACACCATTATTACAGCAGATAAACTGAGTTTTTCAAGAAAGAAACAGCAATGAAGGGCAACAAATTTCCATTTAATTGCAATGGAAAGGAGCCTGATTAATTCATTCAATAACTATCCAAGGAATTTGTAGTTTCCATAAAAGCCAGAGAAATGCAATAATAAAAGAGGCTGGAAAGCAACAGTAATTGGAACTGGTTGGTGCACCTTGTGCACTGAGTTTTTCAGGTCTCTTCTAGATACCCAAATGTTTTAAGTGGCATACACAAAGAAATATCTTCTCACTTTATTCCTATTTATAACTAAGAAACTGCATTAAAATTCTTTCAATCACTCTTTGTATATCGTTCCTAAATAAATTGCTAAAAACTAACATCAAATTGGAACAAAGAGTAGGGAAGTAACATAAACGAAGTCTACAAGTAATTTTCCCTGAATTAATATAGAAAAGAAAAAAACAACAAAAAAACAAAACCCAAGGAAAACAAACAAAAAAAAAGCCATTTGGCATATTCTTTGCCAACATAAAAGTAAAAAGGAGAAATTCTTCTCAACTTTTTTTATGAGTCAGGAAAATAGTTATCCCTTCTGCCTGCATAGCTTTACACTGGAGAAATGAGAAAAGCCAGAGGCAAAAACAACTTATAAAAAAGACCCCAAGCCAACACCACCACTCCCCCAATGGTTCCAGCCTGTACTCTAACTTACAAACATGAATTCAGCTTCTTTCTCACAGTGAACAGTATTAACACAATTTCTTCTATGTAACATCTGATTTTAATAGGTTTTTTTTGTGTTTATTTTTGCCCCAAGAGGGTGAATAATAAGAAAAAGAAGAAGAACGTCATCCTGATGCCTCTTTCCACTTCAGTATAGGATGGCCAGTCAGAAAGAAGTATCTTCAAAAGTTGTTAGGATACCAATGACAATATGATAATATAATCTTTTTAGCTGTTGCACCCATCCCAATGTATCCAATGCCAAGACAAACATGTTAAAAGCTAGAAATGAGTAGATGTGAAATTATCTACATAATAATTACAGCAGCAACCAACTGTGTACCATCGTTGCTTTCTTAATTAGCAGCTGCTCAGATCTGTTTTTTTAAGGCCTGACTCATTCTTGTTTGCATTTGATTTCTGTATCACCTGGACCACAAAGCATCTTCTTTGCAGCTGACTGCATTGAGGACTTAATTTTATATTTTATTTTGCATTATTTTTAAAGATAAAAACTTGACCAGATTCAGAAGTTTTCTATTTGGGTAAGAAAACCCAAATAGAAATAAGAAAAGGCTGTTTTGCTCTGAAATTCCAAGGGGAAAATACAAGATCTGATTCTGGAAAACAGAAAAGTACTGGAAAGTTCTCTCTCTAAAGTGATAAGCATTTATCCAGTCAAACAGAAAAAAAAATCAGAAAGAAAGAATAATGTTCAGATTTCTCCAGATTTTAAACTTATGTCCTCACAAGTTCACCAAATCTGGTGCTCTCCCGCATAAAATACATTATAGCTGCAGTGTTCAGTTGCCTTTATAGTGGTCCCACTTGTACCTTTGATAGCTCTCATTACCAACTGCCCTCGATTTATCCAAATATACTGATTAATACATTTAAACAGAAGGAACCACTATTAGCATGCAGACAGACTCCGAGCAAAGAAGGACAAAGAATAATGTCTATGATGGTCTCTATGGAGATTACTTTGTGTGATTTAACAATAGCTAAGAAATAAAAAAAATATTGTGCGTTTCAAATTAATAAATTCTAATAATGACCTGAAGATGAAGAGAAGTCTGAACTAGATATTAATAACTTATGAACTCTGTTCAAAAATCAAAACATTAGAATAGCTCTATTTGATTGTTTTTTGTGCTTGCTGTTTTGTTTTCAATTTTCTGTTGGCACTTACCCATTGGTGATTACACCTAAATAACTGAATTTTAGGGACTTTGCTTCACTACCTTCTGAAATGTAGCATTTCTTTTGCTTAAGAATAATTTCCATAGATTTCAAGTAATCGTTTACAGATAAAAAGTAGACTTTAATTTCAAGTAGGAATTCACTTTGTCCATTTTTATTAAACCTTTTAAAAACTTTTCAGATTTATGTGTTCCTAGTCTACATAAGTTACAGAAAAAAGACACTAATTAAAGAAACTCTTTCCACATCAGAATCAAGAGTGTGTGAAAAACTGCTATTAAGCAGATGGTTGTCTGTGAAGTAAGGAAAAAAAAAGGAAAAAAAAAAAGAAAGGGTAAGAGAGAGAGGAAGAAAAGAGGAAAAAAAAAGATAGATGTCATAACAAACATTTAGCTCCACTAATTATAGAAAATTTCCCTCAAGTACTGATCCCTTATTTATATTCTGGAGAGTCTCATGTCTTTTATAAAATGCTAAGTTTGATAAAAAATTAAAACAATTCTATACAGCAACTCTTTCTGATCACTTCAGAGTCTTTGGTCACTTCCTCCTATGGGATAGATTTTTCTTTAAGAATAATTTTCAACACTTAAGGATAACATTGCTTATTCAGTTACTAAAGGAAAGACTTCTTAGTATTTAGTGTGGTTGCTGACATTACTGACTTAGCATTCTCTGAAAAATGTTCTGCCTAAGTAGGTTTCATAGAAGATGTTTGCCAAAATCAGTGTAATCGACACGTAGCTATGTACAGTGTGTATGTAGGTGGCACAACTCTATGCTTACATCAGAACTCAGTGACATTGGTCTTTAGAAGACCAACATGTTTGGGTTCACTGTTCTTAGTGATTAAAAAAGCAAGGTTTTTTATTACCTTAGATTCTCCTGTTGTTTGTCTGATAGACGTTGATACTTTTGAACTCTCAGGCCTGATGTGGCAAACATATCCACAGGAATGCAATCACTTGAGGAGAAACAAACTGTACCACTTACTGAGACGAATATTCAGGTACTTAAAAGCAAGGTATTTCAGCTGTTGGTTTGAGTTAAAGAGAACCGAATCAGTTTTAGTCAGGGGTATTACTTCTGTGGCGTCTTCAAAGCCTAAAATCTACTTGAGGAAATACTTGATAATGTATTTCATTTCTTCCTACAATTTTGATGACTGCTCATTGTAGGATTGAAAATAAAACATTGCACTGTAGTGTCAAAGTTTCATATATACAGGCAAAATAAATAGTTTGTAAAAAGGTTTGGAAAATTACACTGTGCTCTTTGGAAGCCACAGCTTCAAAATCTTTCCCCTGTGACCTGAGAGAAAGCACAGCATCCCTGACTTTATTTTTGCAAAGCATTACCTTAACCAGAGACCTGCAAACTAGGTATGAATCGTTTTGAATTCTGCTGCAAGACTAGTAGAGCTAAAACTCTTCTTTCAGAAGACAAGCGATGATAAGTAAGCTAGAAACTACTTCAAGGAGTAAAATCAAAAGAAAAGTTAGAATAGAATGGATCAAAAGGGGACTGAATTTTTATAGAGATGTAGAAGACCATTTTATTATTAAATAGCATTATTTCTTGCATGGGATATCACCCAGTATCAAGGGATGTATGATATCCATAACTGTAAATTTCCAGGTAAAGCTAGAAAGACTTTCACTGTGATGGATGAGTAAAATAAAACCAAAAATATTACAAAATTTCTGAATGTTTCCAAAGGTCTGAAATGCAAGAACTCCAAAATAATAAATTTCTATGAAAGATGAATCACCTAAATTAACCTAGGACATACGTAGCCACATGCTCTGTAATAGAAATGGTGCACAGCCTAGCCACTATTGCTGCACCTAAGACAGGCTTTTGCTGTAGAGATAGCATAAAACATTAACCTTAAAGTTGCATCCTTCCTTAAACGCCCTAAATGGTCTCAAAAATGCGTGTGCCTTTATCAGACACTAAACCAGTATGCTGCCTGTGGCCAGGGTTACATTTATATTGTGCTTTCATCCTAATAAGAACGTGCCCTTCATGTTTGATTGAAAACTTAAACATCCAGTTTGTTTCAAAATTGGCTGATTTTATAATGAATATAATACCAAAAAAACATTCACGTATAAGTTGGCTTTCTCTATGAAAAATTTTTTGGAACAAGCTGTGGTTACATGCAGTTCAGCAGTTCACTGCTACCGACCGTAGCACTTAGTAACTCCACTTTGAGGAGGCTGGAGTCCCACAGGGAACTATTCTTTTTCCCCGGTATATTTGACATGTTCAGCTGTTAGTGCTCATTATGGTCATTATGAGCTATTACTGCTCATTATGCTGTTAGGCAGATGACACCTAGATTTACTGAGTTAATGGTGATGGGGGTGGGAGAATCTTTCTTTTTAGATACATGAGTAATCAAAAAAAAAAGAGTCAAAAAATCTTTGAGATTGGGGAAGAAAAAAAGCTATCGAAAGAAACACTGTACTTTTAAACTCTGAGCAGTGATATCAAATCATGTTTGCCATTTGCCATTATCTGTACCTGTGCCAATTACATGCTTCTCCCTCTGTTTTTCTCCCTGCTAAGCTCTAGAAGCCATATAACTCAACTACTGAAAACAACAATGAATCTAAGCTAATTAGAAGAGTAATTCCAATATTACTGTTCTATTTCCTCTGTGCCATCCCTCACACAATGACACATTTCACTTTGGTAACATTTTTTTACTGATACAATTTCAGATAGCCTTAGGCATGACAATTTAATTATTCTCTAAAACAAAAATAGAAATATTGGCATAGGCAGTTTCTGAAAATCATATGGAGAGCTACGCAGCAACAGGCCTGTCTGCAAAAAAAACTACTGCAATTATTTTTTCGCTTTTTCCATTTTCAACTAATACAAACCATATATAAATTTATTGTCTGAACACAATTATTACAAAGAAGTAACAAAGAATGTTTGTCTCATAAAAACATACAGCGCGGTGCCTAAATAATATAATAACATAGAAATAACTTATCAAAGCAGTTTCTTTTTTGAATCATCATTATATCCTTTTCAAATACGTAGATGCATTATTCTGTCAGAAAAATATAAGACTAGCAACGATATTTGATTTTGTTTCACTCTGAATTAAGATTTTTACGTGAAGGATGAGAGATTAAACACCACCTTCTGAAAAATAAATGGATTACAATGCCAAATTTCTGGTTTCTCTTTTATTACTACGCCAAACGTAAGGCTACAGCATACTCTGGCTTTCAGATCTATACGGGTACTTTATTAACTTCCCTGTGTGTCACACAACTCAACACAGCTCTCAAGCTCCCTGACGTGAAATCCTCGAATAGAATCTCTGAGGGTGCACTGTGCTGCAATAGCTTTAAGTATTATGCCCTTGCTAGTGCAAAGTGCCCGGTATAAGCTGGAGGATCAAGGGAAAGGAAATGCTATTGCTACCTGCTACTTGGTGTAGAACAAGAAAGAAGCAAGTAATAATCTTTCCCCTCAAGGTTTGCACTCAGCTGTGTACGGGCAGGCAGCGAAGCCAATGTTTGCTGGCTGAGAAACAAAACAAATGCAAAACATACAAGGAGATACATAACACTAATCTGCTTGTTGGACCCCAGAAACCAAACATTTCTGCAGTACATAGCTAGAGTATGGGAAATCTCAGAATCAAAAGCACCATCTACTTCTCTCTAAGAAACCAAATGAGAAATTCATTAATGAATTGGTCACGTATAATTAATAGATCATTAAATAATACACAGGGGCATCAGCGTAACGTAGAGATAGTTTTAACAATCTGGGTATTTCCAGTATTGTCTCTTCTGCTGAGAAACAATTGTAAGGGACACCAAAGAATGGGTCTTGCTACACATCAGGCCAAACTGGTATCACACCAATGCAGTGATGCTACTCAGAAGCTCAAATGTATGATGTGCAGTTTCTTCCCTGCTAGCCAAATTTTTGGCAGTGTTTGTACACTAGAGACAAAGAAAGATGCTCTAATAGATTGAAAAGAGATCAGCATCAGGTGGATGCCACCCTAAAAGGAGCAAAGCAACATTTAAATGAGTATAAATAAATACAAATTCTGACATAATTTCCTAACTTTTGCTGAAGGAAATTTTGAGCAGGCTTTTTTTTTTCTCTTGATTGAATGCTGTCTCATGGTTAATCCTGCACCAATAATTACAACTTATGAGCAGCACAGTATTTTCTAAGAATTATGTTATCAGATATCACAAAGGCAGTGGAAAATTCCATCACATTACAATTTCATTTGACAGAAATAAAAGAGGCACTGATCTATTTCAGTTACCACATAACCTACAATTTCTTTCAGGGTTTTTTTTAAGTAATATCATATATTAATATGGCACTTTCCAGAGCATCATTACTGCATTCCTTATGTAAACACCCTTCTACAGTGTGATGTGTTAATGATGGCAGCACTTCAATAAGAACATTTAATAAACACATGTTTAAAGCTGTTTTACGTTACACAAAATGATGAAACACCTCCATTCTCCCTTCCCTTCCTTTAGAATAACACAACAATGTCTCCTTTTGTGGAGTAAAAAAAAAGAGCTGAATTTTAAGCTACATCGAACAACTGATTGTTTGTTGTGCTGAGCGTTACTGCTGACCCAGGTAGCAGTGTTTTATAGTCTGAAGATCAAAGTGCAGTTTACACATCAAAATCAAATTCAAGCTTTTGTTTATTACTCTCTTAACCTTTCATCTGCACTTCATGTACACTTCACACAGCACTGAAAAGCACAAAAACAAAAATGTTCAGAAACCTTGTTTCCGTGAGTGATCTTTATTTCTTGACCTACCTTACTATTAACAAGTTATTTGCCTTTCTTAATATTCTTCAGTCATTATAATTACATCCCTTCTGAAAAGTGTCTCCATGTGTAGAATCTTTTGTTTTCAAGAGAAAAAAGTACTGGATTTGCCTATGTGATGTTTATGTTAAAGACTCAATATTAATGATAAATTTGGTGAAGGTTTATCACTAGCCTTGCCTTCTCATTCTTGTATTCTTTTTAAACTAACATTATTACTGGGATTTTTAAAGGAAATTACACAAAAGGTACCAGATATACGTAAAAACTCTCAAGGGAAAGGAAAACAAAACCATTTATCAGTTGTATTCCTACAGAGGAATCCGCAAAGATGTCTTTAATGCAGATTACTGCATTCTGCAAGTTGTTAAGCACAGGACATCAGACCTACTTTCTGCAACCGCTTCATTCCAAAGCATCTCAGTACTCGCATTTACTGACAAGCTGCTATTAAAAGCACCTCCAATCTGCTTTATGCATGTCAACTTCAGAAAGCTATTAGCTCTAATTGGCAATTTATTTTTTTCCTCTTTCTGCTTTTAAAGTATGAATAAGTTCCAAAAAGTAAGGTTTTAGAATTTTGCTAATGTATCATAAGTGATGCATTCACCAATAGCGTAGGCAGTTTTTAGATAAGAAACAGGCATTCATCAACATGTGATTTTTCAGTGTGTGTCAAGAGATGTAAAAAAAAAAAATAGGTGCTCTGGTACTGTGAATTGTAGTGGCAAAGGAACAGAGAGAGAACTGAGAACACAGAGGAAACCTTTTGGCATGACTAAAACAAAAGAGAAAAACAGAATGCCACATAGGTCAGTGGTTGGCAGGCTGAACCTAAGAAATTGGCATAAACATAGGCTTGTTCTAGTTTGATGAGTGTATTTACACTGAATTCCTTCCTGAGAGAAAAAGCAGGGGGGAAATGGGGTGAAAAATTAGCTCTCCACTCACTTATAACTTTCAGGCAGCCTTTAGAACTCAAAATCAAGAGCTCCTTCCCAGAATTCTCAAATTCAAATTGAAAAAGCCCTAATAAGTAGGTGATAATATGTAGATTGAAGTAGAGTAGTTATTGTTTACAGTAGAGCATTGCTTTCATTTTTCTTGTTTCTTTGGGGTTGTTTTTTTTTGCCCAAGACTCTGTAATGGATCCATAATTTCCACACAACTTCAATCTATGGTTTAGAATACCTACAAAGATTGTCAGGGGTACAAAGATCAGAGAGATGACCAGAAAACAATTCACCTGCTCCTTGTCATCCTTCTGCTGGGTTTTAACATTACAGAATCACAATCTCAAGGCAGCAGGAACCTCTGCACATTTGATCTGCTACGTCCTCTACTGAAGCAGGGTCAGCTACAGCAGATTACTCAGTACCACATCCAGGTGGAGTGTGAGTATCTTTTTGGACTGAAGACTCCACAGCCTGTTTGGGAAACCTGCTTCACTGATTCCCCTCAGACTGAAAAAGTAAGCTCAGCTCTGGAAAATAACTTGTTCAAGAGATTTTTTTCCCAGAGCAGTGGTCAGCAGTGCCAATCCTTTTAATTTTCTGCAAAGCTGCCTGTTTTGGGAAAAATCTTCCTCATTTTATATAAACTTAAATTGAAGCTAGTGCAAAACAAAGCCTTTCAACATGCCTGTTTCCATTGCTTCTGTTTCCACGTATCACTTGCCAAAGAGAAGTTCAGAACCAAATTCTGGGTATGTTTTTGCTGGGTTCTGCAACTTTGCAGGATGACTTTAAAAACAAGTAATTATTAGCAGACATTGATCGTCACAAGTAATTTTGTTTCTCTCAGAGTGAGATTGATTATCTTTACCTAACTCGTGCAGATCTCCTGGGAGGATACCACACAATGTGTGGAAAAACCTTTTAAAGGACTCAAAAGTTTTATCAACAAAAGACTAACTAAGCACTCGTGTAAATGAAAAGTGTGTATCTCATGACAAAAGCTCTCCTCTATATAACCAGGGAAAGGAACTTCATTTATCTGTTTCAATCATCCAAATGTCAGTTTTCAGTCTTTAAAGGGATATAAACCTAATTGCCCCATCTTTTTTTTTCCTCCTTTTGAATGCCAGAAGAGACCCAGACAAGAGCAGAGGAAGACTTGCACACTGCTAGAGCAATGGTGGTAGGCTACAAAGGAGATTACAAAAACAGGAATAAAAAGAAAGCCAAGTACATGTGCCAACTTTTCCTTGGTGCTTCAGTCAGCAGAACAAGAACCTCCATCACAGGCACTGCAGCAACTGGTTGTCCTGCGGACACAGCATGTCACTGCCTCCGTGGTAAATGACACGGTATTTTCTCACTGCGGCTGGTCCAAGTAAGGATGATGCTCTATCACAGCTGAGGACCATCTGATGACAGTTGCTGGCAACTGTTTTGACAGAGGTCTTGTTCTGTGTTAACCTGGAATTGGGAGTGGTCACAAAACAATACTGAAAGAAAGCGTCCTTAAAATAGTTCAGAATATTTTTGACTGTCGGCTGCATCTTTGATACACTATAGTCACATATAATGCTATTTTTTTCATTGTCTGAAGAAACAAAAAGATTTAAATAGAGAATTTACTAAGGTTACTACTTCTTCAAAGCTGTTGGTTCCACTACCAACATCCAGTTACCAATATCTTTCTGTTTGTAAATTTGTTTGCCCATAGTGCTCTCAAGAGAAGCTTATCAACAAAAACATCTGCCGCCATGACTGAATTTGAACCTGAGATCAAAATACTGCCTATGATATCTTTATAAAAGGAAACTATCTAAAAACTAAATTGAACTTTCCATTTAGTTTTGAAGAAACATTATGCACATATACAGAGGAAAAAAATAAGCATTATTTTAAAGCTATTAAAAAAAATAGTCTTAAATATGATGTTCTGATTATAAGTTCCTTAATGTTCAGCTGAGAGACAACTGCAAAGACAGAAATCATCAGATCAGAAGCTGAATTCTACAATTCCTTGAAAACACACATAAAGTCTTGCTGGCTATCAGTAACAAAACATTTTCAGCTGGAGAAAACTCACATAAGAAAAGAGCTATATTAGCAATGCAAAGCCAAATAAATTCTTTCTTTCCTTTTCCATCAAGAAGAAAAAATATGAAATAGTGATCAATTTTCCATTGCTTTTTAATATGAATTTAAGACGTAAATGACAAGCAAAAATCTAGCAATGTGCATCCAAACAGCTGTTACTTGTGACAACAGGAAAAACTCATATTAAATGGTTTGTAATCTTGGACCACACAGGATGTACAAGTCTATGAAGTGCTAAAAGAAAGTTTTAAATTACCAGAAAGAAATGGTGAAAAGTATATTAATATTCTTTTTATTGTGAACATTTCCCTTTCAATCTCCCATAAATAAGCCTTCCTAGTTAAGGGGTGTAGGAAAGGAAAGGAAAATATTTAGAGATTTTTTTTTAAGAGGCATGTAATAATAAAACGAGTAATTATAATAGCATTAGGACACTCAGGAGTGTATTTTACAGGGTCATTAATATGGTTCATGGGCAGCTGAAAGCACATGGCCTTTGGCCTCATGCCTCACAACACACATGGGGCATACATTAATGGCTCTGTAAAGCACATCCTATTGTGTCTCAGTGCTTTAATAAAGCCTTGCAGATGAAATGCAAGACCATTTTCAGTTGAGCCAGAGTACTTTCCTGAAGTTGAAAGGGAAATTACAGCCACAGAAGCAAAGCAACTAATGTGCAATACATTATACCAGCAAGCAGAGATGGAAACAAACTTTTGGGGGAAGAATTTAATTTACCCATATGTTCCTTGTGGAAATCAGTCAGAAGATACCAATAAATGTTCACTAACACCACGCAGCATCAGAAACTAAGTAAGGAAAACAAGTTAGGGAGATGTTTGTCTTTTCTTTTTTAAACTTTGGATCTATATGGTACTATGCCTCCGCTATTTCTGTTTCATACTGAATACTTCATTATCACTTAATGAAAAACAAAACAACCTAAATTTTTTTTACAGCATACCTGTGGCAACGTGAAATCATTCAACCAGAATTCTGATGAAGAGTGCTGAGAAGGTGAACAAATCATGATGAAAGTGGGAGATTTCATAAAATCAAAAATTCAACAGCTGACAAATATACAGCAAGAAGTCATTTTTACAATCAGTGGAATTCTTGAACATGTAGTGAATATCTCAGAAAAAGACTGCTCACCATTTTTATTCTATAACATTAGAATCTTGGCACATAAAAAGTGAAATATTACTGCAGAGTAATGAAAAAGCCTGAGTATAATTTCTGTCTTTCCTCTCATTTTGAGCAATGATAGACATCCTGAAACATGCAGCAGATATTTCAAACACATAGAAAGTGTATGCGTAATGGCAAGAGGACCAAGGCAATGAGAAGGAGTTACAAAGAAAGAAGGAAACTGAATGCTCACCTGTCCATTTTTGTGGAGTTATTCCTGTGAGCCTAGATTCTCAGAGACCGGTGAGCATTCAGTTTCCTTCTTTCTTTGTAATGCCTTCCCATTGTGTTGGTCCTGTTGCCTGGGGCCCCGGCACAAGAAAGATGCAGAGCTCTTGGAACAAGTCCAGAGGAGGGTCACTAAAATGATCAGAGGGCTGGGCACCTCTGCTACGAGGAAAGGCTGAGGGAACTCAGCTTGTTTAGCTTAGAGAAGGCTGCGGGGAGACCTCATTGTGGCCTTCCAATAATCAAAATTGTTCACATTACAATATAAAACCATTAGAAAGTTCTGTGACAACCTTAAAACACAGATCATGTTCGTTTGATTCAAAAAGTATTGAGGTATTACGCCAAAGAAGCATCAAATCAATATTTGAGCTAGTACATCCATATGTAAACTACTTCACACATGAAAAAAACCAACATAAAATTTGAGCAGTATTATGCATTTCAATAGGTTGAAAAATGTGAACATTTCCAGTCAAGATCCTTGTCATGTCATCCATTGTTTCCAAGGATCAGAGGGATACACAATTGCTTCATTTAAACATCAGAAAACTTGTGACTCCTTCAATACATGTAATGAAATAGCATAATTTTGAATCCGTAATTCATTGTATCTATGCTAACTGTGCTATATCTGGGAAGTGATATAATCTAGATGCTGAGCTGTAGGATATTTCTTAATGTTACATTATAATGATCTTAATAACTTCTTAATCTTTCTGCCTTGGTTGAAAATCAGAAGATTATTTCAGTGTTGGAATGCTCTGCAGCGAGATCAGATTGCATAGAAGTCCTAATGTATTCCCAGTTCTTGGCTTGCAGATTATTTCCTGGGAAGTGTGACATACAGGAAACATGAAACACTTGTAGTATTGTAGAGAAGAGGTTATGCACAGGGAACAATGACAGCGTAGAAGTAATTTGGTCAAATATTACTTAGAGAAAAGTGAAGGTAACTACACATGATTAGAGAGTAAAAAATACAAAATTAACAGAGGATAAAAGGGTCAAAGATTTTTTTTCCTGAGGCAGTAAGATTTCTATAACTTCTCTTCAATGAATCTTTCACAAATATTATCAAGTTGAAGTTTATTATGAGTTCAAAGATTAATCTGGCAGAATGAAATATTTTTATTCTATGAATTAATATTGATCAAGGAAGCTTACCAAAAAGCAATTTCTCTTTACAGCAACGACACAAACTGTTCTTATAACAAACTTCATAAACTATTTCTTTTGGTATTTGTTATTTTTTGTTTACCAAAAAAGAAGCCCAATGACAAACACTAGAACAAACCTGTTAGTTAAAGGGTACCTGTACCAAGACAGAAACCTATTCAGTGGCAAACAAAATAATGTCTTTGTGCCCTGAAAAACAATGAAGCTGGTATATACCCATCTATCTAAGCAGATGGATAACGTCAATCTGTTGTGCTAGAAAAAGCACAAATAGAAAAGAAATGGTTCATTTTAAAAGTGCACTATATATTCAGGGTTCCCATTTCATAAATATGTTGCATGCTGTGCACTGCAGTTGACCCTTTAAACGAATCTAGTCAATAACCTATTGTTTACTTCAAGTTCATTTTGTCATTTTGATAGTACAGATTCAAGTGTGGCAATCTTCCTTTCTCTGCTTCACTGCATACATGACTCCCTTTGGCTGGTACTAGCTCGCAAAAAAAGCCACTAAAATGTCATTAATTAGAGCTGGTTTGAGATCCAAATGCTAATTCAATTAACAGATCTATGAAATTAGGACACTGTAAATCTAGCTGAGTTGTGCCTGGGCCTCCTGCAATCTGAGTTGACCTGAGGTTACCTACTATATTAACTAAGAATTGTCTAATACATTTTTAGAATGCTATGTGTAAATCAGTCCATGTGAAGTATGTCACCAGAGGGAATAGAAAGCTGCAGCACGCCTTTTATCTTATCCTGTTCTATTTATCCAGTGCTAGCTTCATTTGGAGGGCTTCATATGAAGAAACAGCAATGCTCAAGGATAAGGAGGGATGAGATAAGACCTTCAGGACAAGTTCCCTGCTGTGTAACCTCAAAATGATAAAAGTTAATTTATGAACAACTTCATATTTATATATCTAATAGAGACTTGTTACAAAGCTGTCAAGGGTCCCCAGAAGTATTTACAAATTTCATTCTCTGTATGTTCATCCAATTCAGAAAACTTGAATGATTTTCAACTGCACATTCTGATGTGCTTTGCTATTAATTTTCCATCTTTACTTTCAATGTAATGTACTTTTAATTAGGCAATAATATATAATTTTCAATTCATCTATCATTTCTACTCAAATATATTAGTAAAGAGAGAATAGAAAAAGGCTCATTGGAGACCCCTTCATGGTAAGCAAAGCTGGGAAGAAATGGCATCTCCTGATAGTATCTTAAAGGTTTCATAAAAAGGTAATGGATGTGCTTGTCACAGTCACTAATGATCAAACATTTTCCCATTTTTACTGGATATTAAATTGTGAACTATAAAAGACAACTTCACAGTCTAAGGAATGTAGCCAAAAGAATCTCACAGAATTTTTTTTTCTCTCTTATGCCTAACTAACATAAGCCTTCTTATTCCACCGTTACTTCAACTAAATGGTTACTACGATGTGGATAGGTGAAAAGACTTATTTTTGAGAGGCAAGACAGCTCTTCAGGTTGCAGAACAGCCCATGTAATTATATGGGCAAAAATACTTACGTGACACAGAGTGCTAATTCATTATGATATCTTTATAAAGATGAATAAAGCTTTTCTCATCTGCCATGAAGCAATTTTTGAAAGTGTTATGTTTAAAATTAATATGCATTTTTGAAAGCATCTACTGAATGCATTGAAAACATATTTGAATGATATCCTCTGTTTAATATTTTCATTAGTATTACCAAGATAGAATAGGCAAGGCAAGAAAAAAACAAAAGCAAAAAATTATCTGATGAAAAAAATGCTAAGAAAATGATTACCAAAAAAGAATCAGACAGTTTAACGAATTATATTAGCACAAAAGAAATTAGATCTAATTTGAAAGCACTGAAATAATTTTGTTTTCTATTCTGCTTAGGAGGAGGAAAGAAAATGCAAAGAAAACAAGACAATGTCCTCCAGTCAATTGCAATGGAACCACACTCCCGAACTCATGGAACCATTTGAATTGGAATGGGTCCGTAAAGGTTATCTAGTCCAACTTCCCTGATAAATGGACAGGTGGCTCAAAATTGTACCGAGTTTCTTTGCTGCATGTACTCATGTAGGGTAAATAATCCCCAAGGATAGTGCGCAAAAAAAACAGTATAGAAGACGGCATATTTCAGTAGGTCTCTATAGATGGCACACAAGTAGTAAGCAAAAGAAGGTGGCTCACCTTTAGGATGATGAAGGCTCACTGTGGACTCCACACAGGAGGGATCTCCAAGAAGAAAGATCCTTCCCTGGTGGTGGTCAGCCCTTAAATGGGGTTTGGGAGAGGTGGAGCCAGGCTCCACCCCTTCCAATCACACAGGTATATCACCTTCACCTGTGCACCTCATGGCTGACTCGGTGCTCACCTCAGGTCACCAATCAGTGGTTCAGGCTGTGATTCAACAGTTCCCATACAACTCATCCCTATGTTTGATCCTGCAAATGGTCAAACAGGCAGTTCTTCAACCCATGGGTAATGGCAGAAATGTGGGGCATGGGACAAATTGCCTAGTCTATATTTCATGTCACTCTTTTGCCTATAACATATTGCTGGTTGGCTGTACCATGTGAGGAGAAAAATATGTTTTCAAGCCCAATGTATTTTCCAAACACATGTATTCTAACACACAGCTACAAATAATGTTAAGGCATAATAAGAGTCATCCGTTATCGCTTCATTGTTCACAAAGCTCTTACAGTTGCTAACAAAAGTAAGAAACAACTTTTGCTGCAGTGTTTTTGCTTTGCTTTCCTTTGCTTCAGTATTTTCTTTTACGTGACTGCTTCAGCCCACCATAGCCATCTGACACAACACACTATTGAAAAATTGAAGTTTAGGCTGAAGAACACAATAGGACTCTAAGAATAGCTCTTCTCAAAAGCTCTGTGCATAAGCAACAATTTTCTTGTTGTACTGTTTCAAACTGCAGGCAAACCAAGCTTTTCCATCCAGAAGCACTGTACTTATGAATCTCATTGATTTAAGTTCAACCATTGGAGAAATTAGGTATGAATGTGAATAAAGATACCAGACCTTTCAAATACAGCGCTGCAGTAAAAGCCCAAATAATTACAATCTGTCATTAAAAGTAAAAATCGGACAAAAAAACAAAAACAAAACCAAAGGAGGTGGAACCCTGGAAGGACAGCTTACTGTTTCTCTGGGAGAAACCGCTGTCTTATAAAGAGGAAAAAATTAGGAAATTCAAAGCAGTGCTTTACATAGAGATTCCTCTGCATTATTCTCCCATCTCTCCATTCAGTTTGTGAGCTGCTTTAAAAATGTTTTTTCTTTCAGTTCTATTAAATTCCAATCAAAAATCAAGAAACAGAAATGAATAAAATGAATAAATGTGTATGCAGTTGGCATAAACTGGTTCCCAACTTTCTCTTCTTTTTTGGAAACTTTAAACCAAAGGGGTAGAAGCCAATGCTGAATTCTCCTTTTCTAAATATACCTTTCAAAAGAAGAACACAGAAAATGGCACTGGGGTATTAAATACATCTATCATGATCTTTTTCTGGATGTAAAATAAACTCCATGTATAATCCCTTTACGTTTCATTTATGAAATTTAAATAAAAAGCTCCTGCCTTTTTACCAGTTGGAGATATTTTAGATAAACATTTGAAAACTTAATTTAGTTGAGTTCAAAATCTAAATTTATCTTCAAATCTGTCTTCTCATAAAAATAAGCTATAAAACTATAAAAATTTGCCTGCACCTACTTCTGTTCTGTCCTTCAAGGACATCAGACTACTCGTGCAGTACTTCTCACTAGAAAAGATTGCTTGCACAAGACTTGCATTTTAAAAGATTGTAAAGAAGATATAAATAGTCCATTTCCAATGCTTTCTTATTCAGTAGTCCCTGAGTTTCCAGGGCAAACAATTCTCTTCTCCATCTCATCAATATCTAAGGAATGATTCTAATAGACTTTTATTCTCAGGCTTGCTTCAGACAAATACAAAATTGGGTCAGAGAACTCTCAGGGTTCTTGTTTGTTTTTTAAATGCACTTGCTCCACACTTCAATTTTTATTATTATCTTTACCAAAGAGATTCCACTTTTAAGCATTCTAAAATTTTAGAAAGAAGCAAATCTTGCTTCTCTATAAAATGTAGTGCCTCAAGCAGATGAATCCATAGGACAAAGATTGTTTCAGCTCAGAATAAAAAGAAAATACTCTGAATTGTACCAAGAGCTATCTGCTATGGACTAAATAATGATACTGAAAATAATGCAATATAGTAGCATATCGTCCCTTTCCATCACTATCAGTTGGGACAAAACCTTTCCTGTTACCACTCTAAACATTTCCTTAACTCGATTTCTTGAAATGTGATAGGGAGAATCCTGTTTCAACAATGGCAGAATTCCTAAGACTCACATGTACCATCTGTATTAAGATATCCATCCACAAAGTCTGATACAAGAAACCCAGATGTGAGAAATGAGAAGACAGTCCCTAAATCTTCTCCTGTGGAGAAAGAATCCCTCTATTACCTTCCCGAGAAAGAATCTTTATATTACTTTTCCCTGTAGAGCCGGGCATTTTACACAGCAATGAAGTGACAACTAGTTCTCTCACAAGGAATGGACAGAGAAGTTAAACCTTATGGAATGTGAGTCAGGTAAGGGAACCTGAGAATTTGTCAGTGATGTCTTCATATAAGTGTGTTTTTTAATGCTACTGCAAAGAGTAATGTTCTGCTGTATCATTATGGACAAGCATTTCTGTACACTGATAAGTACATGTTTGAAAACAGAAAAAGCTGATAACTTGTATGATTACACAGGAGTCCAGCTCTGAAGCTATCTTACACAATTGTCTACACACCAGGGAATAAAAAGAAAGCTGGAAAAAAAATGCAAACTGTGCACATTTTGTTTTTTGACTACTGGCATGTCTCGACACTGTCTATTCAGAGATGTGCAATCATTATTTATTTAATACATTCCAGATAGGCATTGTACTGGAAACAAAATACACGACTGACTTTTATATATATATATAAAAAATACAGTTATTTTACTAAGAAGGCCTGCAAGCTTGATAAAGGGTTATTTTAGTTGGTTTGAAAATAATTTTAAGTATTCATGTCAATCACCAGATTCTGACATGTTTTAGAGGTTTTACTGTAATAAGTCTCACTTAAAAGAAAATTAACACTCCACTCCTTGAGGCTCTGTAAAGAGAACAAGGTTCAAAGAAGCACAAAAGCATGAACACAAATGAAAACCTCCAGGCTGACTAAGATGTCAGCAGTGGGTTACCTTTTCCAAAAGGAAAAGCCATTACCATTTAAGAAGATGAATTAATTTTCATCTTTCAAGCTACTAGCACTTTCAAACACTGCAACTACAAGTAAATTTAGGACTATATATTTCATAAACAATCCCCTCAGATAACGGCTACTGCATTACTGAACATAGTACCCTTCTTGGGTATAACACAGATAAATATTTGAAATAGAAAGGATGAGCACAGCTGTAAAAAGAAAATGTTGCTTATAGTCGCAGATTACAGATTAATAACTTCAGCAATAATATATGCCCAAGGACTCAAAGTAAACCAGGAGACAAATTATCAGTATTTTCTTCCTTAAAGAAGTTCATCACAGATGAAACCTTCAACCAGACACTAAGATAAGTCCAGCAACAAACAGTTATCTTTCTGGAATATATTCCATACTTTGTAAAAGGTAACTTCTGTAGATTAGGTCTTCAAAATCTAAGTCAAAATCCATTCCCAGTAAAATATAAACTGTTTTCAGGTAGCAAATTTTAATACAAGTGGCACTATTGGGGATAAATTACAGAGGGGATATTTATTGGGGATAAATTACAGAGATGATCAAACCAGAAAAAAAATAAATTCAATTATGACATTAACTGATTTCAAACAAGAAAGTAACAAAGTATTGATGAAATAAAATGACCATAGAAAAGAAAAACAGAGTAGCAGACATTGCTGTTGCCCACAAACTGAAAATAGAGTGCACTGATCTTCAGAACCAATTTGCTGCTGTGAATAACACCTGGCTTATCAAGCTACTTCAGACATCACAGGGAACACCCATATACCTATGCAAGTACTGTGACATTACTGTTCTGACATTCGAAATATCGAAGAATTGAAATCCTGCCTACAGGAGCCTTAGCAAGTAACACTGCAGTAGAATATGCAGAGCAAAACAAACAATTGTACAGTCGTCGCAAGACCTGTCAGACTTTTATCATATCTGTGACTACAGTGAACAAATAGCAAAATATGTTTTCTAGAAATACAGACAACCAGAGACATACCAGTCGAGTCTACCGATAGCATCAACATATCCTATTCACCATGTCTGAAATAATCAAAGTGCTCTATTCACCCTACAGTTTGGTTTAGAAAAGAAGTATTGGAGATACTTGAATTCTAACCACAAAACATTCTAAATCCACTATGGAGCTCAAAACAAATAGGTATAAAGTATAACACTCAATAAATAATATTTTCATAATGTGCTTAAGTTTTTTCAAAGTATGAAAGTGTTATTAATCAGAATTTAATCACTTCCAACAGAAAACTATTGTCTGTGATGTAACTGATTTACCTATCTGGGAAGTAAAGCATCACTGATATTCACAGAAAACAAGAACTCATCTGAACAACTCAGCAATGGAAACGCCAGCCTTGATATCACTAAATGCAAAGCATGACAGAAGTTCATCCAAACAATACAGATAATGCTTACAACGCCATTTCTTTCATCCTCAGAGTAAAAAAAAAATTATTATTTTTTTGTTTGTTTGTGGACAAATTTGTAAACTGAAGAAAACAGTATCAATAATGCTTTTTTGAAGAGTGCACTCTCATGTATAACAGAAATCACATTACACATGCCAGGGATTAATGAAATCTGAAAACTTCTTACCAAGTACCCCGAGGCGGTAGTTGACCGTGATGACGATCACGTTCCCATAACTTGCTAGAACACTGCCATCATATAAATTTCCAGTGCCTTCCATGTAGGACCCTCCATGAATATACACCATCACAGGCTTAGGTCCTCCACTGTCCCGGATGTCTGGAAAAAATATTAGGACACACTGTACCTCAAGAAAGCATCAAATAAGATACATGCAATATTTATTTTATTTAGTGAGGTTATTTTTCTTGAAGTGTTTCTCAAGCAACATATTGACGTAAGAAAATGGGCAGCTGGGCATAAGTGTTTCCTTGTGGCTTGCAAACTTACATCTAGAATGCATATTTTTGAAACACTTATTGGCCTCAGTAAAGCAGAAAGGGACTGAAAATGGTAACGCTTGCTCAAGCACAACGGGACCGTGGTGTGATTGTGTTCCTGATGAACTGGATGTAAAATGTCTATTAATGTCACTGTGAGCATATTTCCACACAGCCTGAGCACTTCAGAAAATCTCAGCCCATCCTTCTGCTCACTTAGCTAAAAGCAATCCACCACATTAAGATAAAGCAGCTTTCTCCTCATGCACAAAGTTGCTTAAGGCTTCCAGTGTGATGGATCAATAATTTATAATTCTTTATAAACTTATAAGTGAGCTGTCTTGGGAGTTCAGAAGCTCAAAATTTTAGAAATGACTTGGAAGCTGTTTAACACTCAGACCTCAGGTACACGTTATATTATAACCTGAGTAACCTGATGTTTAAGGAGTGTGGTACATAATTTACTGAACTGTGGCGAGGACTTTCTGCTACACCTGAAAGGGATGACCCTGCATTCAAAGACATCGCAAGGCTCCTAAATGTGACACTGAACTCAAGGAACAATTTTAAATCTCAGAGGCTCTACAACTCTTTTAGAAAATTAGATATTGATGTACCTTTGGAGGTTTCTTTTTAATGAGTACGTTGGTTAGGGGATCCTTTCCCTCCCAAATTGTGTGATTTTTAGATGGGTACACCTACTCAGGACAACACCTGGAATATCTGAAGTTTAGTGAAATCCCGAATCATCACTGCTTCTCGTAAGGACTGCTCTTGTGCACCAACTTAAAGAAACTGTTAACTGAGGAGTGGTGGAATAATATATGCTTGTAAAGGTTTCCTTTACTTTGATTGGAAAGAAAACAGCTAAAATGCAAATTTATACTTTTCATTTGTCTGGATTAAATTGTATTTTGAGCTAATTTAGCAGCTGTGTCTTTTCCCCCATCTGACATGTGTTCTAATATTCCATTCTAGCAGTCCCTAAAAATAATAACAGGGGAGCACATGAAAACTTCCCAACGAGGAACTGCATTGCACATTCTAGTTCAAAAATGTTTTTGTCATTATGAGAGCATTCAAGTGAATTCCCTGATTACTCACTTCAGCATTTGAAGAAATCTCAGATGTATTGTTCATTCCTTCAATTTGGATGAATCTTATTTAAGATTCTACTAGGCAGGATCACTCTAGACTTGAATGAATTGTTCTGAAGCACTGTGAGGAGTTCTAGGGAAGGGCAGTTAAACTAAAAGCTGTGCTTTGAAAATGTGATGAAAAAGATCAGCACAGATGTGTCTGTTTATAGAAAGCCAGGTGCTACTATTATTTGGATATTGACTGTGATTTGAAGAAAATGCCAGAACGGTCAAGATCAGAAATTGGAACTTCAATATTAGAAGTATTAGAACAATCACTTATTCAAGACCAAAAGGATGATAAAAGGTTGTACACGAAATTGCTTGTATTGCTTTCCTCACTCAAGCATACAGTAAGGGCTTTCCAACAAGCAATTTTCAAACTGCAGTGCTAAGGAGATTACTTCTCCTCATTGTCCATGCAATAGAATTATGAGCTCCTGATGTTAAAAATCTACACCAAGGAAGAAGTATTTGGAAATTCCCACCCTGCTTTCAGTAGATGGCACACTCATAGCTTGTGCCTTTCTCATCATTACTATTATTTGGTACAATTATGGAAGAAACAATAAATTATTAATCTGAAATCATTTTCTGACTGTTCCCAGCAGAAACTGTACACACTTAATTGTGTGCTTGGTGGTAGCACAGGGGGAGACTGTCTCAGAATTCTTCTTTAATTAAAATTACATAGAATTACATGGCACCAACTGTGAACAGTAATGAAATGTTGGTAGCACTGGTCTGTTTATCTGGGAAATAATACTGGGATATTTAGAAAAGGATGGGTGTCTTTCTTCTGAGAAAAGCACACATTTGTGATTAAAATCAGACACAATTTACTCTGAGTAAATTCTGTGCCGTATTTTTGTTATTTCCTGTCACTAGGACGTTTGTAAACATCACAGGCAGATAAAGAAAGGCCAATTTTAAACTCGAAAAGATCATTGCAGCTCCCTGTGCAGGAGTCCTTCAGGAGTGATCTCTGAAAACTACAGTTTTTGTATATGTTCTGACACACATTAATTATAGATACTCATGGATGTAGATGAACATGGAAGTAGCTTGCTCTGAACAGGCCTAAATAATTGGGGCGCAAATGTGACATTTCATCCAAGAAATGTAGATTCAGGTACAATTTAATCTAGCTGTGTACATTTTATAAAGTGCTGCTTTAAATAAAAAGACACACAAGCAATTTAGAGACGCACAGTAACAGTGCTGTCCAAGACCTTTCTCCAATTCCACTCTTCTGTTTTTACTCACACAGAAAGTAAGTTTTGAGCGCAATGATTTGTTTGGCTTTAAAGCATTAGTTTATAAAACATATAAGTAGGTCTTACAACATTGCTGTGAACAACCTTATTTATATGCTGTATACATTAACTTTCTTATTATGATTTCCATCATCTCTCTTCTGTACCTTCCTAATGTTTGTTGTGACTGCTTTTTATGCCAGCTCTTAATTACATTGCAGGCAATTTAGGAACGGGGCTATTCTTTATTCTGTGTTTGTTATATCACACAACAGGGAACTGGGTCTGACTGTGAATATTGGCCACAATTGTCATATATAACAAAACATAATTACACAGTCAGTCATTTGAAGCTGATGTGAGTGGGCCACGTGACTTCAGTTTAATTTGCAGAAAACAACCAAAACAGGAAAGGAAGGAATATTCCTGGGAGAGAACTCCTCACAGCATTTGCAAAATGAAAAATCTGAATTTTATGAAATTTAATTTCTAAGTAAAAATTGTGAAATTGTAATGTCGACTGTTAAGAAAATGTTGAGGGTGTTTTGGAACATGAAGTGACAGTGAAGCAGCAGATGACCTTTAGGTAGGTTACAGTAAAACCCATATATTCCTTACACAGGTCATCATTGGACAAAAGTGGTGCAGTTTCATGAACATTTTTTCCTAAAAGAGTTAATGGAGCATAGTAGCAATCAATGCAATACTTCTGATTGTTTAAAAGCCCTTTGGAAGTATGCAATCTTTCAGTTCAATCAAACTCCACATAGATGCAAGCTTTAAATTAGCAAGTGCCCTTATCAGTACTAATACGTAAACACCCAATTAATGTCATATTTTAAATGTGTGATCTTAGCTAGATGGCCTGAAACTGCTAAAATATCTGTTGGATATTTTATATTAAAAGATCGCCTCTACCTATCAAGTTTCAGCTAAATAAAAATAACTCCCTTCCTTTCATTTCTTTTTATACTTATCAAACCAAAGGATCATTTGGGCCACCCTGGAATGCCTAATTACACTCTCCTGAAAGAAAGGGATTTGAGATCCTGGTGAAGGTCTATAAAAACACATTTTACAATGTAAAGAAAGGTAAGGGATGGAAATTTTGAAGGCTGCTACAGGTATGCATGTGGAGCATGCTGTAATTACATTGAGATCTCAATGGCCAGCTAAGTAGCAATTTTAAGCTGTTAAAGAATGGCCAGAAATGCAAAAGCTGAGACTCTTCACTGCAGAAGCAATACTTGACACTGATAAAAATACAGCAGAGCACAAAAGAGGTCCTTAAACTAAAGGTCTGACAACATTTTTGCTATGCATTTTTTTTTTTTAAGTCTTAATAATATCACTTTGAAAATTCATCATCTGGATTGAGCTTCTCTGTGTAAAGAGAAAATGCCATTGTTTAAATTTAATATGCAAATAACATGACAATCTGTACATCAGAGCTGGAATCACAGACCTATCAGGAATGGGTGATGGAATGAATGGAAGATTTCTATGTGTATCTGTCAACAAGTCCATCCAGAGCGGTAAAATTTGTGCTGCTCCTGCCTGGATGGATCTCATTAGGGGCCATAATTAAAGCTGGAATGCACGGCTGCTTTGTGAGGTAAATGAACGTGTTCTGCTGTTTACTGATCTCTGAAGTCCAAAAATGTACAACTAGAGCCAGACGGAAAGATTGTTTCTCTCCCCATTTCTTACCATGACAGCTGAAAGCAGACGGAAAGCTAAACTTAGCAACCTAGTCTATTTTAATACTAATAGAGCAATAGGATTTTCTGGAAAAGATCCTGATTTCTGAAATGCTTTCTTCTCCTGTGCCAGTGAAGCCACAGTCTGTTAAGCATATGAACGAAATTGCAGATGGATTTTGCATCATTAGCAATTTAAAATTGAAGAGTGAATTTTGTTTTTGATTTAAAACATGCTCTGGACCAAGAACTTCCTTCATTCTATGAAGTTCAATGGCCCCTGTAAGGCAGAGCATCGTACTAAATGATCGGAATGATCACAGTTACAGCCTGTGAACAAACAGCAACATCTGTTCCCAATCTGTCTCCTATTTCACAGGAGGGATTGGAATGGAGAAGGGAAGAATAGCTGCATCTAGCAATTACTCTGCAGCCCTCACTTCGAGGCATGCATTGACAGTTCCCTGCTTTGCTGTGGACACGGCATCTGCATTCCTCACTATGTCTGTATTCCTCATTTCTAAAAATGGAATAATAGCATTCCACTATCTCAGAAGGATGTTGTGACAGTGAATACATTAAAAATTGAGATGCTCAGATAACACTGGGGACTAAATAAGGATCTAAGATTGACAGATTGATTTTCTAAGTAATGTGTGTATGACAGAATGGTGGATGGGAAGAATTCATTTGTGAGCAATCCTTCATGGATATTTAATACAGCACTAACTACTTAGAAGTCCAGTTGTGATCACTGATATGTAGTCTGATTAATAAGTTGTGTTGCTGTATTAAGTCACGCTAGGAATTTTAGCATACAGGAAATAAGAGCACATAAATTGCTTCTTCTTTGTTTTCTCCTGTAGCCATATTAAATGAAGTCAAAGTATTGCTTTACCAAAATTAAAACTGCTAGAAATATATTAACACTGCCAAGATATTTTGCTTTTTAAACCAAATTTCACTTCTAGACTGTGTGCACACTTGTGGAAGGTGCTGTTCATTCAGCTGCTGAATGACTTATATTTTGGTTCTATGCCAGATATTGTTTATCAGCATGTCAGCAAATAGGCAAATCCACCACTGCTACAAAGACTCAAAGGTGCTCACTACTTGCACACCTTTTTGCCACTCTTATTTTTGGTGCCTGCCCAGGTAATTCGATGCTCACTGAAAACAGGTAAGCAATTTCAAGAAAGGGTTACACAAACAAGAACGCTATCAGACTGGAGGGAAAAATGAGATATTTATATAATTTGACAGTGCACACATTTCACATCGGTAAAATCTGAATACACCTTCATTTTTTAAACAGCAAATTTGCAGATCATTAGCTGGTAATGTGCACTACTGCCTTTGGGTCTTTTGAAAACAAAAATGAAAAATGATCTAATTAAGCTTGGTCCACTGGTTGCAGCTCGTACCAGAGATCCATGTTTGACTGCTGATTCCAGTGCTTGCGCTGACAAGGTTTGGCCAGCAATACTGGTAGTGACACGTGGTGGATAGGAGGAGGATTATTGAACACTGTTTTAAAATGAAATTTTCTAATCAAACTCTGATGCTTGAGTGACACAACACAGAATACTTTCTAGGCATTTGAGCCAAGGAGTTGCTATGAGAGATTTTTCACTCAGTTAGGCTTAATACAACAAATGTAAGTGGGAGCTCTGAAATTCTTAAGTAACATAGAAACCATCCTGGGCATTTTAGATATCACTGCACATCTGCTTATGTAGCTTGGATTCTCTGGCTACTGATTCCAACCACATCATTCATATAGTTTAGTGTGAGTTATATATTTTGGTCCCAGTTTACAACTGTAGTTTTAATCAGTACAAAAACCTATCAATGCAAAAGGCAAAGGGTTTAATAGGCAGATCAGAAATCTCTAGAGAAGTAAACATGGCTTTATACTTCCTTTCTCTTTTTTCCCCACTACTCATATCTAAATATATGAGAGGTAGTTTGTGAACTCCTCAGTTCTGCATATGCAACATGTGCTAGAGCTCCAATGCAGAGAACAGGTTCACAAAACGAACATCATCCAATGCAACTCCTCCCCTGAGATACCTGTGTCTCTCCTGGCCTCAGCACATGGGGTTTCTACTAACCCAGCAGACGTTCCCAGCAGCCTTCATTATCTACTGAACATAAAAATTTAAGCTTGCCCTGTCTCTCTGTGGCTCTGGAAATAGCGAACATCTAATTAATGCTTGCATTTTTCTATTGGCACAGAAAGGGGAACAAAAACCACCACTTGTATGCCAGAGAAAATTAATCCCAGGACCATAAAATACAGAGATTTATTAACGTTGTAAATGTGTTTATTTCCCTCTAGTTTGACTGCTGTGTTCTTACAGTCCTCTCTCTCCTACAGCTGTTGACGTGGGAGTTGGGTTTTCTCTGACATGGATGCACGTTCTCCAAAGACCGAGATCCCTACTCCTACTTGACTGTGTTAAACTGCTTTCTGATAGCAGCCATTCTGCTGAATTTTAGCAAACTGTTTTAGTAGTATCTTATAAGCATGTCTACTTAGACACTGACTCAACAAATGTTATGACATTAGCATCTGTCCTGGCAATTATACAGCAAATTAGGAGAAACATTAAGGTCCACTGGATGAATAAACCAGGTTTCAAAACGTTTCATAAAACATACTGTTAAAACAAGACAGGCTCAACTTTTACAGAGGCTAATTCACTGCAGCGTGTCTTAGAGAATTCAGAAGAATGTCCTTTGCCATGCTTTGTCATGAACTAATGTAAAAATGACTTGGTCTTACAGAGCTAAGTGGATCTGAATTACCATCCTCAGCTCTGAATAGAGAGAGCTTTTAAATGAGTTTTTCAATTAGGTCTTCTTTCAAGGATTGGGCCAGCTGGTGGCCTTTCATTTACATACTTAACTTTCCCTTTAGAAGAGGAACAAGGAAAATGAGAGAAGTTTGTGAGTTTACATGCAAAGCCTCTGTTCTGCATTGGCCAAGAAGCTGAATACTCATTTCTCTTCCTTCATCTTTTGTGATAAGACCAAAACAGATAATGTACTCCATGATTAGAATTTTATTGAAAGCCTTGCTGTTTACAAATTAGGCTGTATTGTAATATCTGGCCAAAAAAAAAAAAAAAAAAAGTTGACATAGAAACAAGTAGAAACTACCAGTCTCATACTTGTTTTACTCACTGACCATAAAAAAATATAAACTATGTACTTAAGATTCAGAACTTTGAAACAAATCTAATTCAAAGGATGAGACTGCTCAGGAGATAGAGCCCCTTGTTACCATTTTCATTGCCTTGAACAAAAATCAAATCTGCTCAGCTTATAACAGATATAATTCATAAACGGAATGGTATGCTTGACATTTCAAAGTTTAGATATTACTTGGTAATCGGGAATCTAAGGAACACAAGCAGATAGGCATCTTTGTATACTTGTAAAAAACAGATGGGATCAGATTCCTTTGGATGACATCAGTTTAGCTCCACTGAATTCACAGTCACTGCGCAGAGCCTCACCAACTGCAAGTACTGCAGCTGCTCCAGGGCTGCCCCTCATGTACAGGGAGGTGGGGTAGTCGTGCAATGACTTGTATTTGTTCAGGTCACAATGAATGCAGAAGGTTTTGTATTTGGGGAAATTCAGTTGCTTAAGAGACACTTTCTAAGTTTTCTGTATTTTTCCTTTTACGAACAAATCATTTGATAAGTTTATCAAACTGATATCAGTCAGTGAAAAAAAAAGAAACATCTTTTTACTTGGTGAAATACATAGGGTTAGAAAACATGCAAAAAGGTGTACAGAGAAACTTTAAAAGAGTGTTAGTTCAAATAGAATGGACAAAATTGAGTCAAAAGGTGGAATGCAACATATCAAAAGTCCATTTCAAGAAAACAAAAAACCCTCTGCTTTAAATATTGTTACTGTTTTGTATCAAAACGTAGAACTTAACAACATTTTCTTTTAAAAAATTTAAAATATATATATGTATAACAACAAGCAAGAAGACAAAACACATCAAAAATGGGAATAAAAAAAAAACTCTTCAAAAGAAGACAAGAAGTCAAAAAAAGAGGGGGAGAAAAAAGATTTTCAGGGATCCTTGTCATGCAAATCAGTTTGGCGGCAAAAAAAATACCTTCATCTTCAGCACCGTCATTATCACCTAAATCATCTGTCTGTTTCTTTGTAAGGGGACCTAGGATTGAAAACGGAGAAAATGGAGGAAAAAAGACAATTCAAGAATATACAAGACTGAGGAAAAAAGCAATGATATTAAATTCCCATGGACGTTTCAAGAAAAGCATTTGCAAGGAGGGAAATCTTAGTTTATAACCACCAAATTTTCATTCAGTTTTTAAATATTACAGCAAAACCTTCCCTAGGGGTATGGCTATTAGAAACAACTAGCACAAGAATCAAAGAGTGCCCAGTGCTTTATTTTTGTTAAATGAAGAATCAAAGCTTGTTTTCTAAAAGCATACCCACCATAATAAACTATAGAGAAGCACTTAATTTCTAATTAGGAGTAATGGAGATAAATGTCAAATTAACTTTCATTTGGTACAACCAGGTAACTAATAAACATCTGCATTTGGTTTGAACAAAACTTTCTGCGGAATGCAAATTCACATTTCTTTATTCTTTTTTGATAGATAGATTACATCTGCTTTTAAATACAACTGTCGTTTCCCTTGAAACCTTTGACCACCTGCTGAGGTATTTGTGAAGAAACATGGAAATCCATATGTAAAGTCAAAACAAACGTGAAATCCTAGACCGACTGACAACAATGACTTTTGCCATTGATTTCAGCGTGGCCAGGGTTTCTCCTACAGGACACAGCAGTTACACTGAGCATGGAATTGCAGTTTCAGCATGGGCAGAACGCATACACAATGATTTTTTTTATTTCCATAAATAGTTTGCAACACGATTATTTCTTGCCCAGCAATATATCATTAACAAAACAGACTCATCACATTTTCCAGTTGGAAAAACGCCCACGTTTTTTAGTGAGTAATAAAAATATACACCAGAAGGAAAGTCAAAGGCCATTTTGAAAATATTTCCACGTCATATTTTACACACTTACGCACAAACAAAAGACAGTTGGAACCCAGCATTATCTTTCCTTTTTTTTTTTTTTTTTTCCAGAGCTCTCTCATTTCCATGACATTCTGTAATTTGCATGCAAAAAAGCAATCAGTACAAACACAGGACTAACAAAAAAAAAAAAAGGCAGCCAAGCACAGAGTTGAAAACAAGAACCATCTCATGCATAAAATAGCAATAGACAAAAACACCGATGAAAAAAGATGAACGGTATGTGCTGATATTTGCTGTAGATGTAGGCAAGAGACATGCATTAAATCTGAGCACCACTGTTATAACATTTGCACTGAAAAAGCTTTTCTTTTACAGGATATTAGTCATTCAACATTAAACTTGTAGTTTTTTGGCAAAGTACTATGCATTTGAGTGATGCATTTAAAAAAAAATAATCAAAAATGTTCATACCAGGTGTATGGATTTGAGAAACAGAAACAACCCATGAAGTACCATGAGATTTTAGCTGCGAATTTAGGAGGTGGACCACACCACTGAAAACCGAAACTCAATGTCTTAATTACTACATCAGTCAGAAATATAGTTTAAAACTCATTCTAAATACAGAACCACTAGAATTATACACGAGAAATTAAACAAGCATGTTTATAGTTACAACTGCAATAACCATCCTGTAGGGTACAGAACCTTGGTGAACACAGTATGGCTTTTCCTAACAGAAATCCTGAATGTAATCCTTACAATATATATGGCATCTAGATACCAATTGTTTCTGAATACACACATTCAAATGACTTGTTGCCCATCATTCTCATACCACAGCAACTTACTTCCGAAAGAATAAAACTATATAAGATGTATGCAAAGAACAACAATTTCACAGTGGGTTTTCAGTACAGGAAGGATTAACTTAGAATTCCTAGAGGTGTGCATTTAACCACAACGGAGAACCGGGCACAGCCAAAGGTAAACGTACACACCTCATTTACATGGTTTGTGTATTAATTTTTAAAAGGTCACCAGAAAGGAATAAAGCAGTCTGTGGAAAGGTAAGCAGCATACAGTTCTCCAAATAACTTGCACAGAAAGGGGCACTTTTCTTTTCTGAATGAAACCACAGCAGGTATTACTTTTAAAAAACAGATACCTATCTGGCCTTTATGGCTCCAAATCTCAACAGCAGTTACACAGCACATTAAATATCACAGAATCCTTAAGGTCGGAAAAGACATCTAAGTTTAACTGGTTCAACAATGTTCAGTAATATCCAATAACACAAAGGACCAATATTACACTATAATGTTTTCAATACAGTGAAACATTATTTGGAATAGCTACTACAGATGACCAGGCTGATTTTATTATTTACAGTTGTGAGTTTCTCTGAAAGGCACAAATCCAAGCCATCTTCCTTACAATCATGCTGCAATACACACCATACCCAGATTCCTCCTCCAAAGGGACTACATGAGCTATTTTTAAGATGTCACAGGTAAACTTGCTTTCTTCTCCCTCTCTCTGCCTCACAGAGAAAGGAGAAGATTCTCTGCAGCTGACCACTTCATGTTTGCAGGTAGCTCAAAATGAAAGAAGTATCGTAACTTCTACACAGTTAACAGAAGAGTAATTATGTGCTCAGAAATAATTAAAGTCCAGCCTTACTAATAGCATTTCTTATCATTCCCTTTGATGAAGGAGTAATGTACTTTAAGCTCTCAAATACATTAAAGCTGATTACAAATTCTTGATTCAGCAGAAATTATCTGTGGCCTTTCAGACCACACGTGCACGGGAGGAATGGACGCTGGGGATGTCATTAGCTTCTTGGCCTCAGGAAGCTGTTCCTCATAAGAACTGACACTGTAAGTTGACACCATTTTATAAAACAACAGCACAAATCCTCTAAACTTAACAGATCCCTTCTTTTGTATATGTAGCCATTGTTTGGGCCTAAGAGTTCTCCTTTAGTAATGAGAAAAGTCAGAACAAATAAAGGACTTTTTACATTAGGTTAAGTAGATTCTTTGGATCTATCAATTTAGAAATCACCATAGTGATAATCATCCTTCAAGCTAAAGCGTCTGTGCAATAGAAAGGGAAAGAGGCGAGATTATCGAAGACTGCTGAAATAGCAGAGCTATTAGAATAATTCACTGGGTGGATTACAACTCCTTGGAATTTGTTAGTGCACATGTTAAAAGATGAACTAGACATATATAATCTTAAATTAGCAATTTCTTGACCATTTCTTCTTCATTTGTTCAGTTTAATTCAAAATTAAAGATCTGAAGTGAAGCTACCTTGCCTTTTTAGGCACTGCACAGATTCAAGTACAAAATAACCAATCCTCTGTTATTTGAACTATTTTTTTGTGCAATTTAAACTCTGCAGATGAATGAAAAAAAAGTCTGTGTTGAATTATCCACCTATCAGATGTTAGCTGAAACACAATGATGTGTTTTACCTATCTCATGGTTTTTAATTTAAAAGAAAATGATGATGAGTTATAATTAAGTCATCAGACCTCAACATTTTTATTGAAGAGAATTCCAAAAAATCAAAGTCTTATATGTTGAAATTAAAATATAACTACATAATAGGTTTTTTTATAAAGGTAATGACAAATTGAAAGATGCAGCACAATAGTCACCTGATGAATAATGTTATAATATCATCTTCTTTCATTTGAAAATTAGAATGCTGTCAGCAGAAGGAAAAGAAGTAGAATTCCTTACAGAAATGATATTCAGATGTACAAACGGAAGCTGGGTCTAACAGAAAAACTTAACTGAAAAAAATCTCTGCCACTATAATTTATTGCAATAGACAAAATAATCCACCTTACATTATCCCTTATTATTGTCTTGCTTTCACCACATGCTCCCTTCTTTCCTTATTTCTCCCCTGTAAACTCCTTTTATTTGCAGTGTACTTATTTGTAGAGCTTATCAGCAGGGCAAAGCTCTGGTTGTCTTTGCTTTTTGATGATAACATTTGCACTCATGTTTTAACAACAAATGACAGCACAAACCTCGACCGTTTCACCTCTTACTACCTGATCTGTGATGACAATCAAGTATTGTAATTAGAGCTGCAAGTAACTCAAATTTGCATCTACAAGTGAATGACAGGTGCAAATTGAACCCACAAAAGGGTTGCCAACTTTCTTCAAAAATTTAAATGTATAAATGCTTTGTCACTGAAGAAGCTATTCTGACACTTCACGACTCACTCCTGCTGCGTCTTTTATAAAAGCATATTGCTGAAGTGTCACACTAAGCATGTTTAATCCCAAACCTTTTTATTCACAAGATTAATCACACTGGGTGGATCTTGATTTCCCTTAAATCTGAAGGAACTTCATTACTGAACAGTAGATTTGCATGAATTTAAATGATATAAAATCCATGACGGTGGATAACATTTCACTTCTCTGCTTCCTTTTTCAGGTGCAGTCTAAAATTCCATGTATTCTCTGAGGTGAAGGCAGTCTATGTTCACGTATCCCATATGGAAAAGCCTAAATGAAGCCTCATTTCAGGCTTTAAATCCCATTCCCTTTCCCACTTTTCAAATCTAATTCCCTTTCTTGGTGGCCTTCGGTTACATGACATGCCTTACATGGAGTCACGCAGCACTACTAGAGAAGAAGGCAGGATAAGTACAGATTGCTGTGAGAGCCACAGTGCTCCACATCCCATCCACTCAGCCCCGAAGCATCACACAGAATATCCTCCAGCTGCCTGCCCGCACTGGGCAGCCCTACAGTGCCCTACAGAGCAGCTCTCTGGTGAAGCTTTGCTTCGCATCACCCCTGCACAGCAGCACATACCACCCATGAGGTCTGTCAGCAATTTTTCCTAACCAACTACAAAGCTGATATCCTAGATGAGTTATCCGCTAATCCTTACAGGTTTGCAACGTAAAACTTAGCTCGCACTGAGTTCAGTACCCTTAGTACAAGGAAGAAGCAAGTCAGTGGAGAAGAGCTGACAGCCTCATAATTATTCTGAACCATACTGACTTCTGTTCTAGTCCTTGGAAAAAAAAAAAAGTTACACTGGAGAGAGAGAAGGAGGGAAAGCTATTCGTTTGTCTTGCCAGTGGAATAAGGAGAGGAGTGGGCACCTGTGGTGAAGCTGCGGCTGTTCTTCCCATTGGGATTACCCATGAGCAAAAAGATGCCTCAAACAAACTGGGACTCTGTTGGCCGATGTTGACAGAGAAGAACAAAGCCTGTCCGTTTAACAAGAAACCCTGCAGATGAAGTGCATTCAGAGGAGAGAGATGGGAAAGCAGCAGATATGAAAAATGAAATCCATAACAGTCATACAGCAGTTATCACCAGCATCCACCGCTCTTGTGTGACCTCACCAGCCCGTATCACGTGTCCTCAGAGCTTTTAACACTTCACGGGCATTAATAATTCATGTTGTCTAACAGACACTCACATTCCAGGGTGACACAGCACTATAATGAATTGAATGCAACATTACACAGCTGCTCCACCACCTGAACTTCAAGATCATGAATCAATTTTCTCTCTCTACAGGTAATGACTACAATTCAGATCCTAATGAAGACTCATGCACATGTTTAACTTCAAGCTGCTGGATAAGTTCTCTGAAGTCAACAGGCTAAATCTCTAATAATGTAAAGATAGATCCACTACCATTAGCAGAACTGCTCCTATTTGCATCTGGCCAGGAGGTCAACTCAGAGTTGAAGTTAATGGGCACTGAGCATCCCAAATTTTGCGTCTGGTAAAAATCCCATCAGTTTTTCTGAAGATAAATCTGATCAACAAATAATTTGAATCTCTTGGCCATACTGTCAAAGCTCTGTGATTAAATTAAACTGTTTTTCTTCTTATATGGACCTTTTTATTTGCGAACAGAAAAAAACATGCTAAATTTCCTTATTTACGTTAATCAAATGCTTCCTAGCTTTTAGAAAGACATGAGTTTGATTCAGACCACAAACCTAGGAAAGTGCTGTTTAGCTCATGCTATACAATTGAAAAGTCATGCTAAGATCCAAACTTTAAATCCAAAATTAAAAGTATCGCTATATCAGTTTTAATATCAATACTAATCTTCATATTTCTTTTAAATATGTCCCCAGTGTTCTGTACAGCACTACAAATCAGGATGTGGTAAGCGAAGGGTGCTTTTCAAGCGCATATGAAGAGAGAGCCAAGAAAACACCATCAATTTCAGTAAAAATGGCACAGTTTGGGCGATTTGTTGATGTTTGTGTTCTCTTTGTGCTATTTTCTTTCTTTTAGGCAGTACTGGCCTTCAGAAATGTTAGAAAGCATTCTCTGCTACCTCTTACTCTAAATACTGAAATGATTTAAAATGCTCTTAGAATTTCTCATTCTATGTTTTTAAATTTGCCTTTCCATTTTCAGACATGGAATCACAAATCTTCCAGCAAATGCCATCAGTCTGCCCTGTACTGGAAAAGCCTTCCCCCCAACTAATTCTACTAACTGCAGAGGCTGTTGTCACAGCATCTGTGTAGTTTTGTTTATAGCACAGCTGAGCTTACCGTCTGGTTCTCAAGACCTAGTTCCATATCCTAATCAGAGCAAAAGTACCTTCATATAACCATGCCACTGAACATGGCAGAAATCAAGTTAATTGTGCTGAATATTTTCATATAAGGGTTTGCAATGAAATAAGTTCTCCCAGTCTTTTCTCCAAAGTTCTTCATGTCTTCTGCTTTTCAGTTATATGCTTTCCAGTTCCATAATTCATCGCAGTGCTGCAACCTGTGCAGTACTCTTACAGTCTTGCATATAATAGAGATCATAAGTAAGCTTTATTCTTCACGAGTTCCCTAGTATCAGTAAACCACCTCACAGAGCTGAAGTTCCTTAAAGTAGAGAGAGCACTTCATTTGTCAACCTTGCAATTCCCTCATATTAAATCCAAATCACTGTTTCTTGCCCTGTGTCAGCAGCAAGAAGAAAGATTGGGTTAAATTAGGCTGAACTGTACTTCTTTGGTAATTGTAAAGGTCTGCCCTCAACATTGTCCAGAATTCCCCAATTATCTAACACTGACACTGGTATCTATGGCACAGAGTTTCCTTCTTCTCACTGTTAAGTCCACATTTGTTTCTTGTGATCTCAGAGGCAGAGACAACGCTTGTGAAATTTTACATCTATCTTCACATAGGGACACATTTAAGTGTTTTAAGAGTAATACAATAAACTTTCTCCCAGGAAGGTAAAGGCCAATGATTTGTTTTGGTTATGTATGGCTATGTGGAGATATGTACACACACATATATACAGACAGGTTCTCCTATGTACGTTTTTAATAGAGATACTTCCCACAGATCTGATGCTCTGAGTATTACTGAAATATAAATAGAAATACATTAAAAAAAATCAGTAAGTACTAATACTGAAAACTTAAGTGTTCAGAACTACAGTCTTTCCATTAACTTGGATCTTGAAAAGGATACTCCAAGTCAGATATTTCACCACTATTCAAAGCTTTCAAGGCATCCTTAAAAGCCCTCTAAATAGAAACTGTGGTCACCAGCTTTGAGAAATATAATTGTGTTTGCCCTCATTACCACACCTTCTGACAGAATCAAAGTGCACAGCTCGGAGAAACAGAGATAGGAGAACTGAGGGGGCAGCACTTATGTAAGAGGCTGTCAAAAGAAGATTGCCTCACCTCAATCTTTTTTCTTGTATTTACAAACTGTATTCTTAGAAGAGCATAATTTTAGGTAGGAAAACTCAAAACATCTCAGCAATGGAACAGTCACAAAGCAAGAACAGCTCAGCCAGCACTTGAAGATCTGTAGGATCAAGTACTTGTCATAAGAGAAATCATTTTCATCTTGACATGTTTTCAATATTCGTGTGGTACTTGTTTTGAAACCACAGTTCACTTGCTCTGCACGTTATATTAAGAATTCCCAAATCAATAGATAAAAAAACCTTACACCGAATCGAGCATGAAGGGAAATCAGTGCATCACTTCTAATGTAGCAGAACTTACAGACAAGTGATGATACCAGAGACCACACACGTACAGATACTGCCAACTACTACGGAAGGACAGAAGGCTCAAAAAACTAATAGAAACTTCCCCTTAGTGACTTGACTACCTTAACATAGAAGCTGGTGAACAGGAAAGGATCATCAAAATAAAGCAGCGTTACAAAATGTCAGCTTTGGCTCTACAGTATCTTATTTACAAAAGTACAAGAAACTTAAGTGTACAATGTCAGCGAAGACCTTGGTTTCATTTTCACAAGATCCACTTAGGTGAGATTGGATAGACTGGGGGCAATACAGCACTTCTAATCCTTTAGCTATCAACAATGACAGTGCTTTCTGTAGGAAAGCACCACAATACACAACATTTCTCAGCACTAAAAAAAAAAACCAACAAAACGATCAAACTCTCCCCTTTATCAATTAATTTCCATCTCAGAAGCCTGCTTACTTAGCATTGCTACAAAGGGTTCATTATCAGATGTTTTATACTGAGCTACATTTCTCTGCTTTAAAAGCTGACCCTGGTAGGGTAAGAGGTGTTTCATTTTCCTAACAAACACAGAGAATTTACATAAATAGCATGAATTACTAAATTAAAATGACGGTCCAACGTTTCATGCTACTCCTTGTGATAAAAACTTGTAGATAAATCAATATGGAATGATGCAACAACTGCAAAGAGCATTAAGATATTTTATAATCACACTTTAGAGATAATCACTATAATAATTTTTGCTTTAAAAAAATAGTCCCTGATAGCATGGGAATATCAAATCCCTGGGGATAACTCTAAAAAAAGCTGAGCAAACACTGCTTCATGACTCTTCCCCAAGTCAACAGAGCTCATGGAAAGATATCACGATAATCCAAGCCACTCCCCACTGAGCACACTTTCTACAGCAAGCATAGCAAAAGCTGGACACACAATAATACTGCAGACCCTTAAACTCACAAAAAAGGGAAACTGAATGGCGTTCTTGTAACAGGCAGCTAATGCCTTTTTCCTACAGGGCAAAGACTGATTTTGCTTGTGGATCCAATATACATACATATATATATATGTATGTTTGTACATATGTATATGTGTGTATACACACACACACAGTCCTTGCTTTCACTTTACCATCAACAATTCGGATTTACCACAGATTTCCTTTAAGATTCTGGTTTGCTATCACTTCAGATTCAACAAAGTTTTGGTAACATTAGACGTTCAATTTAGCTATTTAGCTATAGGATTATGAAAGAAAACTGTAAAAGAAATGGATTTAATGTAGGAAAAAAGGTGTCAATCCAATTTACTTCAGTAGGCTCTGAGAGCTTTTAAATCATGCCTTCAGATTTACAGATGTGCTAAGCATATATTAACTTCTGATTTAAATGTAGAAGTTTAGAAATGCATTCTAAAGTAAGAAGTTAAGGTAATCCTCTTTCTTGTAGGATTTTCTGTTTACAATTTGGGTACATCTGATAGAAAAAGACTACGTGCAGATGTGATCGTTTGAAAGCAACAGAAAAGGAACCTATTACTGATAGTAACTTTCTAAAAACAAACAATGGGTTTATTTTGCTCCTGGAAACAACACTGAATAGATATTCTTGAGTTTTTGACAGAACAATTTTATTTTTTTTTAATTGCTGTTATGTAATCTAATTTTTTCTGGAAATAATTATTATGGACATAGACTTCTACACAGACTAAGCACAATGAGCTCTTCATTTAAATGAATGAATTGAGTATTCAGCTTTATGCTGTCAGACAGATAAAAAACAGTGTTAATGTTTCAATATAAAGTAGTGGAAACAACTTTGCAATCATGATCATCTGTAAATTAAAAACATGTGCACGTAAGGATATAATTCACTGCAGTTTTGGGTGGGGTTACACACACACACAGCTCATACTGAGCTATGTTGTGTCCTCAGCTGGAACTGCTTGCATAGAAGTTACAGGACTTGTCCTGTGCCCTTTGTCTGTCCCTGCAGGTCATAGCCTTTGAATTCATCCCAACCCATGGCACACTGCTGTAGTGCTTCTCAGATTTCTAGCAGGCCACAGCTTTTCTTTTAGCAAATTGTGGCCATTCTCTGTGTAAAGGAGAAACAGAAAACACTTCCTGACACTAGTGGTTTAAGTTCCACAGTGGGATACCCAAATTCAAGGTAAAGAGCTATAACTTTACAAGTTAGCTTTGAACTATCAAGACTAAATCTAGTTCCCCGTGCATCATCCAGGGAGCTAAAAAAGGAACTTGCAGAGAGTACAGTCAGTGCAGCCAACAGGTAAATCTAATACCCAAACATAAACCCTTCCACCTGTAAACACCATGGATGTCAGCAACCAAACCTCTTCAAATGATAACAGGTGCTCAGATAGCTGGCTCATACAGACAGACAGGGTGACTCCCACATCATCAAATCTTCACATGAATCCCACTCCAACTTCCAGAAATTGGGATTAGGCAGAGAAGGGGCAGGAGGGGATGTACCCATCCCTCACATGAAACCTAGAATTAATTATGGTTTTGTTTCTTAGAGAAGTATGAAATTGCTTGTATTAAAACTATCCAGTTCATTGCTAATTTGTGCATGGAGTTCATTTCACGCAGGCCAGAAGAGCTGAATTTATACATTCAACACACTGTGCACTGCATTTATATAATAATCTGAAATACTATTGTCTTGAATATTAGCGCACAACACTGAAAGCACAGATGGGTGATTCACATGAATATGTGTCATATCCAAAATTTACTGAACCCTTAAAAGTCTTCCAACTAGTTGCATCTGTCATCTTTTCTATGTCAAATAATAAGCTGTAGAGCCTATTCCAGGTTTCAGGCTTGAATTAAAGGTCCCAAAGATTGCCTTGCCATCATCCTTTAAAAACGAATCCATTACTGGAACCCATGAATGGAGAACAAGTTATCTAGAAACCTGTACCATTTTGGTAGCAAGATGCTCTATTTACTTCTCTCTTTACAACCACTAAGGACCAAAAAAAAAAAAAAAAAAAACACCCCTTACTTTATAGCCACCTACTAAAATTTCTCACTGCAGAAATGTTCCAATCTCCATTTGCTAAAAATTTGCCCCAATGTTTCATTTTAGCTTTGAATTTTAATTTTCTTAAAGAGAAAATTATACATTAAATGGACCACAGCTGTCTGGAAAGTATGTATTTGACAGGCATACAGTGCTAATTTGGAAAATGAATATCATTTACTTGATGAGTCACAATGAATATCCGTAAATGTCTAAGTTCTTTACTAGAGACTGGTCTTAGAAGTGTTGTTACATAGAAGTCATACTTAAACATGGAAACAGTTCCCACAGAACTGAGGCCAAAGCTAACAGCTCCCACTTTCCTTACTGATTTTATGCTTTTCTTGCATGATGAAGTCCAGAAGTGAGATACTGTCAAAGAGTTCAAATTGTGAACGCAACAGAGACTTTCTCCATTTTATCTGTTTTGCAGAAGAGAAATCCCAAGGCATGGCAGCAGATGGCCTCTTGCTGCAGATGAAATAATAGTTCCATTAAAGCCAGGCACTTGGGCAGTGGCCTGGCCCTGAGCAATAGGAATGGTTCTGGCACCGTGTGCCATGCCCCCAGCTGCTCTCTCCTCATGCCCCTTAAACATCTACTTGCCCAGTTCCGTGGCAGGAGAAAACATGGATATTGTGTGTCACAGAGAAGGTGGAGTGGGCAGAGTAAGAAGCAAGAGAACACATGGACAAGACTGCACCTGTGCCTTCGATAGGGAGCAACTACCTGACAAGTCAGTACTTGGTGGGTCGTTTATTGAATGATTCTGGCAGCACCAGGGACCTTTGGGACTCTGAGGCTTCAATATAAGGAAAAAGAGAACATTCTGCATAACATCACCTGTTCCTTAAAGTAATTTTCATTAATAAAGATATCGGAATAATTAGCATAGTGCCAGAAACATCTCAGATGCAAAGCTACAAATTCTGTTGACAGTATTAAGTTTAATCAAACTCTCATTAATTCACTAATAATGAATTTAAAACTGAGATTGTAACCAGTGAAATCTCAGCTTCTAGAAATACACTAGAGACAGAATATAGTACCGACCCATAACAAACACATACTCGTCTCCTGTTTGATAATATAAAAGGTGGAAGTGATTAAAAAAAAAAAGTGTGCTTATCACCAGTAGATAGGCCATCAATCTGTTCTAAAATCTTTCTTCCTTGAGTTTTCAAAACAAATGAAATAATTCACGCACCTCATACTCAAGGCATTTCCATGAGCAGTTTCCCATAGAAAGTAAAATAATACCACCCCGTCTACCTTAGAAAATACGTGACAGATCAATTCCTTAATTTTTAACTGTAATGACAGATATAATCAGAACTAAGTTTGTTGATGTAGCAAATCTGAAAACAAACAAGAGCACTAGCTGGTACTTTAAAACCTTTGCAGCATCATGTAGCACCTATATTATAAAGACGTGTTCATTTGTGGGTTTTTTAGTGGTTTATTCTCAGCATCCAAAACCCTAGATCCATTTTAGTAAACCTTGATTCCCTGATTATGTGGAACACTCCCAAGTAACTGAATACAAATGCAGTATTTTCTAAAAATGAAAATAAAGTCAGAAAGCCAGAGCAAGGCCTGCATTACAAAAGCAAGTTCAGTTATGCCCTACTTTACAAACAGAAGAGAGATTCACGTGGTTCATAAGCCCTTGGTAGCCTTCTGTAAAAAGGATGAACTTGTTTTTGTGTCTTCTGAAATATCGACCCCAGGTCAATACTGTGCCATTAAAAATAAGTAGCTCACACAGCTCTCAAAGATGTCTGAGATCTTTAGAAATATCACAAGTACTCACACAAATTTTTCAGAAGCAGTTGCAGCATTTTGTTTTTGGAAGACTTAAAGGATAAGAGTAACTTTAGATGTAGGTTTCTTTCAGCTTTGGAAGATGAAAGGGATTAATGGAGGGTCACAAGAGAAGGATGGAGGAAGTGGAAATAAGAGGAGAGTGCTACGGGATGTAGGTTATCCTCTCCCTAGGCAGTGGTTAGAGGTATCTGAGAGAAAAAAGGGATTGACTTCTTGTTGCATATTATTCCTAAAGAAGGATGAGTATAGTGCAAATGGGATTTTCTTACCCTCTTTGTAAGAAGAATACTAAAGTCATGATGTTCTTTATACAGAATTGGATTTAGTGAAAAACTCTTAGCTCCTTCAAGTTGAGAATTACTGTGGAGGCTACAAAGGACTGCACAGGTCCCCTGTTTTATTAGATTTTTAAGAAAGCTGAAAAAAAAAAAAAAAACACAACCCATGTTCCGTGCAGTTACATGCCAGTGCAGATCTTTGCACAAGGGCAGTGATACACATTGTGCTGCTCTGCTGCTGCACAGACAGAAAAAATTTCATACTTCCAAGAGACAACCCATTACCCCTTGAGTATATCAAATAATGTGCACACTACTACAACAGAAAAGGTTTAATTTCATTCGTAAGCATGTCTTAAAATGTAAGAAACTATGCACTTGGTGATTTTTTTTTTGTTCTAAATTCTGAAAAATATATTGAGGACAAAACCATAGTTCAAAGTTTTGTTAATACATCCACACAGTGTCACAGGTACTGAGAAATGCTACTCCACACTCCCTCTGGAAAACACAGACATGCATTTGCTAAGAAAGAAGGAGGCAGACCTCTAGCCCTGCAGAGCATTTAATGAAGTAGTACTGGGGCAGTGTGTATGTTTCTGAACGTCAGGTTATGGGAACAGATGCAACAGATGGCAATAGGTATGATTCAGGTCCTGTGAATGTACAGCATCATACAAGAAAGCTAAAATTAATTTCCAGACTTCAGAAAACAGGAAGCTAAACACATGTAACAGATGAAAGACAGCTATGCCAGACAGCTATTTGAGATTAAGGCCTATATTCCAGCATAGTATGGCATGAATGGAGAAACAAGGAGGACCTACTGCAGAAGAGATATAACTGAAGACAGAACTCAAGCTTAACTTAAGGAGACTTAAGCATAACTCTCCTGCAGTATGGTCAGAAGTAGAAGCTTTGGCAGCTTTTAAAGGCTGAGCAGAGGGAAAAGGAAGTCAGAGGTTGAACTACTGTGCAAACTTAACATCAATTGTAATTTATAGGGTTATATAGTCTCAGAGCCTTCTGAGATCTGAGCTAGAACTAGTAGGGAACATTTTCAGAGACACAGAAGGTAGCTGAGCAATGTCTTTTGATAACCACTTCTTCCTGCCTTCCATTTCTTGTGTTTATTACTGTTTTTACACTCATGTGAACAAGTACTTCTTGTAAATGAATGAATTTACAGTCAAAATTCATCTATGACATAGAGGTGATTTTGCATTTCCATTTGGGAGAATGAGAACAAACCAATGTTGGAACGGTTTACTTGAGGTTGCATAGGAAGTCCGCTGCAAAGCTGGCTTTTTATCTCATTTTGTGTTCTTCCTCACTAAGCCTGAATACACTTGAAGCACTGAGAAGCATTTTATCCACTGTGTGACTTGCAAAAAGCCTTCAGGAATATTAACAGTGTATTATTTCTATACAATTCCAAGGGAAAAAGAAAGTGGGCTACTCTGGTCATTAACGACCACATTTTGATGGTTTCAAGTACAAGCATTCAACACAGGTTCCCCCCACCATACTGCATCAGCATCTTAATGCAACTGCTGTTCCAGTTTCTTATTCCTGCTTCCTGCACCAAGGAAGAGAATATATCTTCTTTCACAGCCATCTGCAGTGACATTTGACATTTTCTGCATTTTTGTGACCTCGTGAAAAGTAACTTTGTGATTAACACAAAAATAAAAGACAGACCTCAGCAAGAAATGATAATCTAAGTGGTTTCTTTTGAAATCTCACAATTTAACCTCCATTATAAAGATTCTCAAAGTAAAATTAGGTTTCTCATATCCACTGGAGGTAGATGACCTTTATCTTTTTTTCTGCTGTTAATTGCTTTCTTCATCTTTGTGACTTCAATTCTATGAATCCTTTTTCAACAGTGAAAATATTAAAAACCCTCTAGTTTTCTTTTCCTATTTCCCCAAATGGGAAATTATTAAACTACTGAAAAGGTAAACATCCAAATACGACATATACTGCTTCATTTCCCTTCAGAGTTTGTGAAAATACTTTCTCCACTTGCTTTTAGTGACAGCTACTCAGCACAGTAATCTCAGTCGGTATGAATAAAACCCTTTATTACACAGCACACCACAAACAACATCTGCTGCTGTGCATGGGGTAAGCATGAAAGATCTCTACCCTTAACATCCCTGTTGGGACTCATTGTGTAGGCTTTAAGGCATGTGTAATGAGAGTGCAAACCAACTGCTGACTTATGTACAATGATAAATTAAGCACATTTTGTACCTTTTCACTTTTGTCTCTTTTATGACACTTTTTTTCAAATATATTTTCTGTCATTTACCCATGACATAGTACAGCAATATCCTACTTGAAACTGCAGATTCTTTGGCTAAGACAAAGCACCGAATGCTTTTGTGATCTGACATGCATTCCACTGGGGACAATATCATGCATGTGCCTCATACACGTGGTCTCACAGGTCATTTCTATTTCTCATTTTGATGAGATGGCAGCGGATTTGTTCCGCTAAAAAACACAGCTTCAGTTTAATATGTCACTACAGTTAGGAAAAAAAAACACCTCTATAAAAAAAACAAAACAAAAACAACAACTACTTGAGCAAAGCCAGGTCTACCCCTCTATCTGAATGTGGGCTCTCCAGACTCACGTGTGTTAGACAGATGATACTGCAGGGGGACACTTCCCTCTCTCATTCTGTCATGCCCTAAACCTCCCACACTTGGGTCCCAGCAGTCTCCCTACATTGGTATCTGCATTCTTTGTAAAGATCTGAAGTAAGAAAGCTTGTATTTTTCTCCTGCTGACTGAAGACTATTTTGAAAGACTTGCTGAGGAAAAGCTATTGTAAAGTTTCTGAGTCGCTGTGAACCATCACAGTGAAGGAGACTTAAAGCAAAACCTCCAGCTTTCCTGAAAATAGGCTATTTGCAATAAGGGATGCACCTAAAAAAAACAAAGAAAGTATCTCCTCCTTCCCCATCCCATCAAGGCAAAGTAATACTCTGCTAGAGTCTAATCATGCATTCAAACACTTATTTCAAATACTGCATCTGACAATCACACCTGATAATGGTAAAACTCATTTTAAGTGTGCAAAAATGTCTGTCTTCATGATTCTGTCATGTAAATCACCCTGCATTCTTCTTACACCTCCTCCTTTATTTCCACTTGTATCTTTCCAAATTTCTGCTCGTCTCTTTTTAAAGCCTTTTTACATGCTATTTGCATTCCAAGTAAAAATCCTTTCTCCACCTTATAGAAAATTCTGCTAAAAGTAAGGTTTCTGACAGCTGCCTCCCTTCCACCTGCTTCTTAATCTGAGCACTGTTCTGAATACAGCAGAAAATGGCCTTGTATTCATGGTTATTTTTCTTAATACTTGAATTGTTCTTTTACCTGTATGTTCAGGGCATGGTATCACTTCAATCCAAATCTCACCAGTTTTTTTTTTATTTTTTATTTTTTGGAGGTGGGGGGGAGTGGGGGGTGTTCCTCCTTCTTGCCTAGGAGTCTTTGCTGCTATCCATCTCTTTTGGAAAATCTTTGTGGCTAATCTTCATGTGTTACCTAACTTTTGAAGAGCATAACACAACTAAGATGAGTACATGCAAGTATTTGCAGTGTTCCCTGAAAGGGTAAATACAACAGGGTAGAATGAGGAGTTAAATCCAGACCTTTATCTTCACAGTTCAGAATATAATCCTGGCAACTGACATTTAACATTTAATTCACCATTACAGTTAGTAAATCATCTTCAAACAAATATCCCTCTGGTGATCCCCATGTTATGTAGTTATTTCTTCTCCTTCCCATCCCCATAACTGTCTGCACTCTCATCATTTAAGCTGATTTTTAAAGTTCTTCCTAAGGATTTCTGGAAGGTTTTGTCTATCCTTTGCATCTTGGTGCAATTTCATATACCACTAGAGAGTAAATATTCCATATATATACATGGAAGGAAGAAACAGCAGCTATGTTTATTCTTCTGAATCCATCACAGTTGCCTATAACTCCTGGTGATTTAATCTATTGTATGATTTCATTGATTTCACACAGTAGAATGCTTTTCTATACCTTTATCAGAAGGGGAGTGCCAAAGCTTTCACAAAATCCAGTGTAAATGGGTCACTATCACCAGTCAGTCACCTAAAGAAAAATAATAGTCCAACTGAACTCCTACTCCTCTTATTCGTTCCACTTTCACCCTATTGAGTGTATAAAAGTAATTTTCAATGAAGCTAATCCTAAACCAGTAAAAAAAATAAATCTCTAAACCTACTCAAGTTTCATTTATCTCATCCATCACGATTAAAGGATTTCTCTTCACTGTTGTGTTAGAGGATCCTGCCTGCATGTTCTCTCAAACCAAATTCCCATCCACACAACAGAAGCCTGAATTCAGGCATAGAGCTAACTGCAGCATTCTTGTTGCTCCTTTTACGTACTGCTTAACACTACAGTATTATTTTGCTTACTGCAAAATAAAAATTCACACACTCTGCACTGAATCATGCTAAACCTCTCAGATACAAATAATCCTCTCACAGCTCTTCAATATCTCCTCATGGCTTCCAAAAGACAAGTTTTCCTGTGGTTCCCTGGTAAAGAACAGACCATCTCAGTTACCATTTCCCTAGGAGCTGTGAAGGTGACCTATGACATCCTACAGACACAAGTGTCAACAGCATCAGCACAGGGATTTGGAACAGGTGTCAGGGTGGCTTCTCTGCATAGCTGCCAAAGCAGGAATCCACATAAAGGCCCATCACTGAAAGTCCCTCCTGCTCAGAAGACTTCTGCCGAGCCCGACAAGACTGCAAGGGGAACAGATGCACACTGCTTCCTCTCTGAAACAAAGCCGCTGAGTGACAACTGGCCTGCCAGCCTGCAGACTGCATAAACCTTCTCTTGAATCACTAATCCATTACCATCAGCCATTTGATGCAACTGTTTGGAGCTGCAGATATGTTTCTAAGGCAGACATCTAAGGTTATAAGAGAAACAGGGCAACTACTGTACCGAAAAAAAAGGAGTGTCTATTGAATAAATAAGTTGGTTAACCATGACAGAAATATTTCATCTGTGATTACTGTGAGCAAAGATTGAGGTTCATGACAACTGTTACTTTCCTCTCTCCTCCTAGCATTAAATTACCAGTCATGCTCACTTGTATTCAATTGGTTCTTTTTCCCTCCAGAACCTTATCATGAATTCTTTATCATGTATTGCTTATAAAATATTTAAGAAGTATATAACCTTAACTACAAAGACATATTTCCCTCTAGCATACTTTTCACATCAAAAAGACCCAGAATCATTGAGTATGAACTTTACAATAAATTAACTAGAAACAATAATTAACTAGAAAAAAAAAGCATAAATAATCTTATTTAGCAGTCTTTAAAAGGAAGCTCTTAACACCAAAAATATAAGAAACATCCAAGCTGACAGGAGAAAAAGCCTAACACCACATATATCTATAAAGGTTCCTATGCCATAGGTCCCCCCCAAGGCAATATGCACCCACCAAGCAAAACTCAAGCTAAGAGTCATTGCCAAATTGCCTTTACAGTGGAAAGTAAGTATAAAAAGGATGCGCAGAGTCCTCTGCTAAAATCCAGCATTCCCTTGATGCCTCTGTGGCACCTGGGCTAAATCATACCATTTTTGTATGTGAATGAGAAGTTTCAATTAGTTCAGAACACAGCCACTGAATTCCATCAGACCAAAAGCTAACAGTGCATCATCCCTCTTCCCCTACGCTATTCCCCACATAGTATTCGGTCAAATTCAAGGTCTTGCTGATACACTTCAAAACCCTCTAAGGGACTGATTTAAAATCTTGTGAGCACCTCTCTTTACAACACCAACTTCCCAAAAGAAAAACGTTCTCCAAAAACTTTGAGGCTGTCATCCTCAAAGACAACACTTACGATTCCAGGAGACAGGGCTATTTCCACAAAGGACTCCAGTTTGAGTTCACATCAGAGGAGTGTACAATGACCATAAATACAATAAAGTAAAATTCCCTTCTGTAATTTAGTATCTTTAGAGGTAGAAGGAAAGTGCAGAGAAATTAAGTTTAAAAGCTATACAGCCCCAGATATTATGTGGAATGTTGCAGACCAGAAGGGTAGTTCGTGTTGTTAATCCTTGGACAACACAGATTCTACAGTGAAGATGCAGAACGCAGACAGTAGCAGGTTAAAAAACAAATGCATTTACAAGTGAAGCCATTCCATGTTAAACATCTTTTTTCAGATATGATAGGAAAAAAAAAACCACTGTTTTTGGCTTTTATCAACACAAACACGCAATCATTTGGAAAAAAAAAACACTAACAACACATCCATTTACACTTTCTGGGTCAGTTTGGTTCATGCTTTTACTTCTGATACTGAGACAAGTAAGCATCCAAAGCTGCTTGCCAGCTTAAAGGCTGCCCCTTTTAGCAATTAGATGGCCATGTAAGCAGAGGTTCACGTAACAGTGATCTAACATGGACAAGAACTGCACAGTGTGAAGGGGTTGACTTGAAACGGTGCAAACAGAGCACTTCAGAGTTATGCCTGTCTTTACCTTATCTCCCTTTCTCTGCCTCCTGCAGGAATCTTGTACAAAATCATTGAAGGATATTCTGTCCCATGTGTGCTGTAACACTGACCTAGCGCTGAATTAATAGATACGCAAGAGCTTTAGCTTCTATTTTCATTGATTTTATGGACTTAAGTTAAAACCATTTCATTATTTGAAGGTTTCTTTTTTAAGGTTATTTATTTAAGTGTATCTCAAGGATATAGCTGACAAGACACAGGAACACGGCTCATTAACATGCAATATTACATTAATTAGAACCATTGATTCTTGTTTCATGTTATAATGATAATGTGCACCACAACTATTGCAGTGGATCTTACAGCAAAAGGGACAAGCACTTGATAATATATCAAAAGCTCATTTCCCATTTCAAATTAAGACACATCACGAACATTACACAACATCAGCTGTGTATGTTTTTCCTCACTGCTTGCTTCTTACTGTGACCCAACAAAAACCTTAAACACCATTCCCAGAAAATACCCACCAGCATATTTTACATCCTAGACCACAAAAGCCAGAACAAAGATGCTATGAGCTCCTTTACTCAAAACGGGCAAAATGACAAATGTATTGTGACACTCATTCTTTTCTTCATATAGGATAAATATGTAAGCTTATTACTGCTTTTGCTACTCTATTCTATCTCTACAAAATCATGAGGAAACATTCAATGTCAGGAACATTCAGTCAGATCGCTTTCAGCTGTCTGAGCTGCAATAGAAATAAGCCAAACTTGTTAAAAAACTCTGTGTACATGCGTGGTCGTCTCATCCATATATGCACAAACAGACTTGATGATGTCTGTGCCTGAGTGCCAGCAACTTGTTTTACCTCGACAACTGGAATGAGAAAATCTAACCGCAGGCTGTGCCTGAACCAAAGTTTGCACAGTAGCATGTGGGACGTGCTCCTGCCAGAAACTCACCTCTCCCCATAAGGCGATCAGGTAATACGATCATGACATACCATTTACCAGGCTATTTTGTCTGGTTAAGAGCTATTCACTTAGCTTCTGTAAGGTCAGATTTGAACTATCTGTGATGTAAAGTAGTTGGGGTATTGAAAATGAAAAGCTACAGCTTGAGCTCATGTCATTTTAGAGACTCAAAACCCCCCAAAATAATAGCAGAAAAAGAAGTTAAATGGTACCAGCCTCATGTGCATTCTGTATTTTTTGCTATGTGAAATACACAGATTCGTTCTGCTAAGCTGTATTTTGAGAATAATTTGAGCCAGCCTACTACTGATTTATATTAAAATACCATGAGCCTGTTCTTTTAAGCTGTTACATCTAGTTCTGATCAAGGAACATTAACTTCACATTATATTTGGGTGTACTTTGGAGCTTTTGTGCCCCAGACTGTGCAACACAGACTTGGAATGAACATGGAGATGAGCCAGGATCAAGAAATTGCTGAAATACTATTAATCATCATTATCAAGGTCAACGTGAGTTGTTTGAGCCCTGAAACCAGTGTTATCTCTGTGATGATCAGATTTAAGTAATTGGAGGTTTCTGAGGAGAGGTAGAAGCTTTTAATAGAACTACAATCCAGCCAGGAAATAAAGGTAGAGGGCGAAATAATAATAATAAAAAAAGTAGTTTGGTAGAACTGATTAATGCCATTGAAGTGAACCAAATGAAGTACTTTCCAACTTCATCTTTGCATGGATTTAGGTGTTACTTTGACCTGTGGAAAGGACACCTGCATGAAATCATGTATTTTCCATACTACATCAGAAGATAAATGACATATCAACTAGAATCATCAGAATAGCCTGGTATTTTAGTGATCATATATCACTTCATAAACTTACAAGAAATAGAAGGAAGGAGTGAAGAAATAAAGCAATGAAGTAAAACTTGCAGCTTTCGTTTCCTGAACTATTCTGGTGTTCTCCTACAGACCCCTTTTTCTTACAGGACTCTCTAGCATGGAAATGTTGTGGTAAATTGATAGCAGTCACAAATACTAAATGCAGACTCAAGCTTTGAAAAGATATGCAGAAACAAATGACCCCACATTTCATTTTACCACATTTGTCTTACATATTTGTGCTGACAAGAATCCAATGAACTAAAATGCTGTATATACATAGTCTGAAACCATTTAAAAATAATAAATACAGAACTGACACTTCCAGTATTTTGCATATAAATCTTACCCAGATGGCAAATGAACTGCATGTCAAGTTGTATTTGAGTCTAAATCAAAGCTCACCCCTCATCATTTGAATTGAGAACAAAATCTGCATAGGATATAATTTTGATCGTAAAGATCTCGAGCCATAGCAGTCATACAGTCTGTTCCTGCTTCTATCTGTTTTTCCACCTTTTAACTCCTCTGATGTTTTCCCAGCACAGAACACCAGAAGAAGCTAGAACAGATTGCTTTGCTTTTCAGTGAACACACATACAGTTTTGTTTCATAGGAAGCACATTATGAAAATCAGTTAATGTGGTGGGGAATAATACAATATTCTCCAGCCGAATTCCTAGTATCACCTAATTAATCAACTGCGTATCACACGCTAATTAATAATGCTCATTCCAGCTACTGCAGTATGAACACATTACACATCCATTAGTCTAACATCCAAGGTTCACTTTAAAAACCAAGGCAGCATGAAAGCACACTGCATTTACCTACACTGCTAGTCATCCTATATAAAGAACAACATGTACAGAACTCTGTGACTGAATGGTATTTTCTCTTTCCCGTGGGCTTTGACTTTTTTTTCCTTCAAAGTTCAGTTTTTCATTTCACAATCGGTGAAGACAAGTGTTTTTCAAACCATTATCTGATTATTTCTCCTCCCCACCCTCCACTGCTACACGCACCTCTCTGTGACGACTGTAATTCTGGGCCTGCAAACACAAGCCAACAAATAATTACAAAACATACTAAAACACAGCACTCTGCTATTAGCCATCCCTTCATACATGTCAGTCCAATAGGTCAGAGTATGAAGTGGTACTCATTACTAATAAAAAATACCTCAGTTTCTGGCTGTTGCACCTCGGTAAAGGTAGCTCTCCAAACCCCTGCCAGCAGAACAGCAGCTGGGGCCTATGACTAGACTCTACTACTAGGGTAAAAAATTAAATGGCAGTTATGTCTTTCTAATTTTATGAGTCAGTAACCAATGTTAAATTTAGCTCCCCCCTGTGCTAAGCCCCCATGTTAGAGGGCATCTCTCCTGCATAGGAAGAGGATGGCAGAGGAATCCCTGCGTAACAGCGTAGCAAAGACCATTTAAAACAGGAGGTTTGGTAAAGGTTCAGCAGATGCAAGTGAGAAACAATCCTAAAATGTGTGCTTGGAGCCTATCATCATTGCTGAGAGGATGACAAAGGTCAGTGCATGCAGTAAGCCCAGCCCAGCACCCTCAGGGAGCCTGAGTCACGCAGTGTGACAAACCCTCCTGAGCAGTCTGAGTCACCACAGAGGTGGAGGGAATTTCTGAGCACATGGTTAGGTATTCTGGAACAGACAACTCAGTTAAGGTTGATGAGTCCTCAAGATAACAGCGAACAGCAAGAGGGAGCAAACTCATCCATTACACAGTGGTGAGGAGCTGACGTTTGGGGAGTTCATTAAAGCGCTGAATAAAGCTGTGATGTCCTCCCAATCCTCCCATGAATTCTGACCTGTCAGTGGTTTCACAGCCACACAAGAAAAGCTAGATTCAAAACTGAGCTTTCTCTTTCCACAGTGTTAGCTCACTGAATCATCCAAGCTCTGCAGCATCTTCAGTCTCAATTAACAAACGGTGCACCTCAGAACAGTACATTTTTTGTGGATGTGATGAATGCTGCAACAGCAGTCTGCAATTATATCGTTAAAACACATCCCTCCACTCACTAAGCAACTAGTTTTAAAAACGAATTAAAACAACATAAACAACCATAACAGTTCTGAAAATTTTGTGGTATTATTTATAACCCATCAGAAAATGACTCATCTTTACGTTCTTATCACCCCTACCCTCCAAGCACTTGGCCTAACTGGAAGCTTTATCAGCAGGGCACTGCAATAAGGGATGTGACAGGACAAGTATAGGGAAAGGCCTTGGAAATCTGCTGGTAGCATACACCTTTTGGACACTGTATGCAATCTAGGATCATGTAAACAAAGACTATACTTCTCACTTCAGAAATAATTTTAAGAGCTAGACAAAAGTCAGTACTAGCAAACAGATTAAAGTCCATAAGAAGAAAGGGAAACAATCAATAGAAAGGGAAAATTCCACATCTGTTTGGCCCACGGTAGCTGGGCTGTTACAGTCCAGTATGCAATAATCGAAGGTCATGAGTGCAAATCCCCCACTGCTTTTAGTTCACAGCTAAACCAAAACAAAAGTAGGTGATAAACAGTTCTTGATTGTTTCTGTCAATCATTTTTTCCAGATAAAATGAGAAAAAACATACAGGGTTAACTGAGAAAGCAGGGTTGGAGCTCCTTTGATATAAATGGGAATTGAACTCATGGGACCGCGCTGCTAAGAAAGACTTTGCAACATTTTCATCTTTTCCAGGACTCCTCTCTGCCTCAAATTCTCTAGGCATCATGCAAAGCCCACATTTATTCACTGGCATTTAGGGAGTGAACCAAACTCACTGAAGTCAATAGGAACCTTTTCATTGACTTTAGTGACCTTTACATCAGCTTTTAAAAAAGAGACAGACAGCACAGGCATGGACAGAAGATGTAACAAAGATTCCCAATTCGGTGCAGGCCATGGCTATTGTGTTTTACTTGTAAAGGATCTGTAACATGGAATTCTCTTGAGCGTTACATGGAAAAAAAAATAATTGTCTTCCTTTACTGTGGGAGATGTTATGACCATTAGGCAGACGCCTGATGAAGAAAATAAAAATGCATTAATCCTAGACAAATCCTGGAAAAGGGGACCCCACATCCAGTACATCTTACTGTTACTGAGCATTCTTATTTTTTTCCACTTTAGCTAATCCAGTGAGATAAAATACTTACTTGAATTTCACATGCAAAAGCTTGCCATATTTAAAATTAAAGTGACCAACAAAAGAACGATAGCGTGTCGGAATAACACAGTTTCATAGAGAAGGTCTAAAGTCAAAAATAGAAAAAAACAGATTTGTTTTGAATGATTACACAAGACATGTACAGTCCTGGTCGTTCAGCCCATTTTGGTCAGCTGATACATTCTGAAGATTAACAGACCAAATTTAGACCCTCAGAACCAATAGGCAAAATTCTAGTACCAATGTAGAGCATACTATTTGCTAGTATGTCGCCTTGTACAGCGCAAAGCACGTGCTCACAAAACGTACTGGTCTTCTTCCATCCTAAAGGATGTAATCAGTTCGACACTGAACGATATCCCTTTGTCTCTAAGCACATCTTCATGACAAGAATAGGTGTCATTTTGGAAATAGTTGGCAGGAACTAATTTTGGCCTGTTTTAGGTTTTTTTGTTTGTTTTACCTCACACTGATTATTGCTCATGCTATTTAGGGAAAAAAATACTTGCAGTCTTTACACTCAATGATAACGAGAAACCTTTTCTATGTTAAACATTCTATACTGACAGATGTTTATCCCACCCAAACTTTAGCAGGTAAGCCACAAGAATCAGGTCATTCAGCCACTCTGAGCAGCAAATGCCAAAGCTGCACAAGCAATGCAGCAATTTACTTCCCACTTAATAAAAGCACTGTTGAGAGCCTGTCGTAATGGTTTAGTTTAAGTTCTTGGAAAAATTAATATTTCAAGTTATTTTCTCACATGATTTATTACAGGAAACTACCCTGAACAAACACAGAAATGGATGCCCTGTAATTTTTACAGGCTTTTTTGATGTCTTTTTCTCTTTGACCCTCTGGCCCTTGGTTTCAGATACAAATGCTAACTGTATATTGACAGCTTCAGGGACAAAGACCGAGAGGCATACAGTGACAGACAGTAATCTAGAATTGCAAGTCACATGCATACCCCAGCCAAGCAAACAGGCCCCTTGCACACATTAAGACAGAGCACATCTCCTTGAACCAGAAAAGGTGACCACAGAAGTCACAGATTTTTAAGAAAACACATTATCATTCAAAGAGAATTGTAAGTAATGAGATTAAAAGCTTTACCATTAGCACGTATCTGCATGTTGGACTCCTGGGGGAGTCCACACAGAGCACTTCCTAATTCATCTTTCTTCACTCCCCCAATTGCGTGTCTTACGCAGTAGAGACTTCTCATTAATTTCCCTTTCTATTGCCCTATCAGTCTCCTCAGTACCTTTTTGCACCCTGCTTACTAGTAACACTTCCTTTTTCCATCCAATTCCCATGCTTCTCCTGCTGTACCCTTGCATGTTTTGCACCTGTCACTTTTCACGACGTGCTTTCCCACTTGCTTCCTTCTTTAACTCATTTGTCTCCTTTACTCTTCTCAGTTACCAGAATAATAATTTCTTTTATCCTTCCCCTTCAGTCAATTTAATTGATCAGTTTTAAGGTATGCAGCAGTATGTGTATGGTGACAGAGTGCCAAGGTTGAAAAAAAACCAAACTCCAGTATCTTTCAACACCTGCAGTCAGTGACAAAGATCAGTAGTACCAGTCCAATAGCATAGAGTCCACAGATCTGTTTGGCACATGTGAAGATCTTGATTTCTTTGCTTTTTCTTTTCTTCAACAGCAGCAGTAGTACTGAAGTATTACTACTATTAAGCATCCAACATTTTTGTTTTAGAGTATCCAGAAGAAAAAAAAAGAGAACCCCTGAAGTCTTACTTATACTATTTCCCACATGCCTTTCCAGAACCTGAAAGCTCGAGTTCCTATCAAACTCATTCTCCATGGCACAAAATTCTTTGCAGCTCCTTAAAGCTTCATTAACGATCAAGCACTTCTGCTATTTGCCTTTTTGCCCCTCACTTCCATTAGGCATTTAAAACAGACAGCTGGTTTATTTCCCAGTAACTGCTTCTGTAGTCTCTTCATGGCAAAGAACCATTTTCAGTTATAGACTGAGAGAAGTCAAATAATTCTCATTGTTTGCCATGATGTCTACAGACTTCCAGCACCTTAAGACCAGAGGAGGAATAAATAAATCTCTAGAAACCAGAAGGGTAAATTAATTGAAAAAAGCAATAATTATGAAACTGTTGGATACAAATAAATATACCGTCATTTAATGGAGTGATGTTGAATAAATATTTGCAGAATTATAGAGTCCAGCATGCATTTTGAAAGAAGTGCTTGCTTCAGCACTTATAAAAACCTTTTTGTAGTGCTTTTTGTCCAGAGTTTTCATTTATATTTTGTACAGCTCTGCCCATTCCACAGCCTGACATTCAATTACAAATACTCACGAAACCTTTCCTTCCATGTGAAAAGTTCCTTGTCCACAAGGGCTTTGACAAAATGACAGAGGGTGCCCATGATTTTGCCTGTCTTATTAAATCTTGAACTAATGTAAGCAAACGTCGTCAGCTGTCAGGATAAACTGCTCCATTTCAATGCCACTGCTGGAAGCTGGCTACCCAGGCAGCGCACGGACCTTTCAGCCTCTTGACCGTACATTGTTAACAGGCTGACCTAGATCAGCAGTTTTCTTTACTTTTGGGATCCTAGAAAATAACAGCCTCACTGCTCTTGTTCCTGTTTGTTGAGACTTTAAAACGTTAAAGGTTTTTACATTACAAAGACTGCAGTCTCTAATTGTGCCAGACAACCTAAAACACGCATCTGCTCAACATTTATGAATGCAATGGCATGTTAATAAGGAAAAAAGCTATTGAAAAAAACTCTTGCAATTGTAAGATCTTTCCTCCAGCAATTCACCAGTGATTGTCATCTAGAAGCCTTATAAAAACAGACTTTTGTCAGGAAAGCCCACAATTACTTGAAAACTGCTACTCTGAATGATCTAGGAATGTTTCTCATTGACTTTAATCCACTTTCAGGGGTATTTTTTTGTTTGCTGTACCCTTGCATTGAAGGTTACACCAAAATTTAATGAATCCTGGTACTTTTTATATGTACCTGTATATATTAATTTCCTTACAAGAATTATGCTATCACTTAACGATATGAAAGCATATGCAAATAGTAAGTAGATTAGATTTAGATAACTAAAAATGATCAATAAAGCAGGTTGTGGCACTGCAGTCTCGTGCTCAAATTTTACTGAGCACTCCAATCTACATGTTGTCATCATTAGAGCTAATATTTACAGGCTCCAATCACACTAAACGAGCATGTCCTTAATTTCTGTAGTTTTTATGCAGTTGCTCTCTAATTTCTGCTTCTTCACGCATGGCTAGCAGTTGTTTTCTTTGCTACTGAGACATAACCACCCATCCCAGCGAGGTATACTTATACCTCTTCCACATTGCTGATATGGACTAAGTACTCTTCACTCTTCCCTAGACTTTCTTGTTCTGTTTTACGTAGAAAAGAATAAATAGAGAGGATTAATAACATAAGCATGCTTATAATCACTAGCAAAACTACACAGCAGTCTGAGATATACAACAAAAGCAGAACATGAGGCGTATGTTTCAGCAAAAAAAAAAAAAACAGTTGAAGAATAACTGTTGAGATTATTATAAAATACATTTATACCTCACCTATGCTAAACTCTAAGCTATTGAAAACATCTCCTATGATGCTGATCAGATAGAAATATACTAATAAATGTAATAGTGTTACTATACTATATACACACAAATATCCATGCACTGTATCCTTGATACAGCTTGTTGTGTCCCAGTACTGCAACTGGATTCACAAGGGCAGACACTTGCACTGATTACAGACTCCCTCAGTCACAGTCTGTGTTAAAAACCTCTTAGAGCACTTTGTTTTAGAGCACATTCCAAAAGTAATAAGAACAATTGATGGCAATTACAGCAAATTTTGTAAGATGGTAAAAGAGACAAACAGAGAACATAAAGATAACAATTTATGGGCCAGATGAGAGTGCAGAACTCCCATTCTGCCACTGTGTCAGGAATGAAATTGATCTCCAGGACAGAAACTCTCATGTCAACCAGCTTATCTCAGCATTTTGTTGACAGCCAGCCCCGTGAACAAAAGCTTTGGTGCCCACTTTAGGACAAATCCATCCAGTCATTTTCCCAGCACGGGAGCAGGGGCTTTTTGACAGCCAGTGCTGAAATAGAAACAGAGATTCTCAAATGCAAATACATGAGAGCAGATTCTGACCACTGGAGATGACCAGCACAACCTACAGTTGAAAGGTTCAGGATAATCTGCTAAGGGAGGAGATCTGCTCCCGGGTCTCGTATAACAGCCCTGTTCTGCCTCTGGAGTCAGCCTGCACCAAAACTCCATGATACTAATATCCACTTTCATAATACATACGTAGTCTGCATATGCTTAGAGAAACAGGGTCTGGTTTTGCACGAGTACGTAAGTACAATATCCTCTGAAGCCAGACTTCTAATTACCACACTGCAAATCTGTTTCAGAACTCACTGAGATAACTAAAACCAGAAAAAGGAGCTCGTTTCCCTCATTCACAAAAATAAGGAATGGCACGTTGTTCTTTTCAATCAAAAATAATCACTAGCTCCATGTCTTTATTACATTGCTAAATCCAATGCTGGTGGCACTTCAAAGATGAGCAGACAGAGACGAGCACTAAGCACAACACCGGGTAGAACAGGAGCCACGCACTGACACCTAGCACAGATAATGCTGAGCCCTGCCACGGGGAGCAGCCAGGGCAAGAATAGCAATAGTTTGACAAAGCCATCGAAGAGAGACAAGGGATATCTTCACAGCAAGATCTCTGCACAGAGGAGATGAAGCAAAGAGATGGCCAAACACAGCCAAAAGCCTGGCAGGAGCTTGTCTCAACTCTGTAGCCATAATGATTGGGTAAATGTTCCTTCAAGGGATCCCAGACATGCAGGTGGCTTGAGTTTAGGTGGAAGAAATGAAATTGTTACCTCCTTTCAGCATTTATCAAGCCTCACCACTGCCAGTGGTGAAAGGGTTCTCTCCAATCACCAGACAAGAATTTCAATTTAGCAACTGAAGGGAAAACATGTTTGTTTGAACAGCTAATTTGTTCTTCTGAGGGCTGAAAGCCATCTCAAAAGTAGCTTTGTTTAGAGAACAAAACCACTACTATCAGTGGGGATGGAAAGTGCCATGGAACGTACCAACCCTGGAAGAGCATTAACCTGCCTACTTTGTGCTGTGTGCAAACAGCTCACTAAAATATCACTGATACATTAATCCAACCTTCGTGAGGTCTGGATAGCATCTGAGATGATTTCTGAGTGTGGAGATTTGCGGCAAGGAGAGATGGCCCGATGCACCAATGTGATTCAATTGACTTGAAGCAACCGTTTCTTTTCTCTGTTGCCATTTTAAAGGAGAAAAATATGAGGGAAGAAAAAAAAAAAGGGAACAGGAAAAAAGCCACAGGCCATCTCCTCTGCTCAGCTCAGGCTGCGTGCCTAAGGCTGACACACCTGGAGCAGCACTCACAGCATCACGTCAGGGCAGTCCTGATTGGCTTCTCTTTTTTCCCCACCCCTCCCGCAGGTGCCTCACGTGACGACTTGCATTCTGTTACACATCTCCGCCTATAAATCCATATTAAATATTTATTTCTCATCTTGCGCCGAGGCACGGCCTCCAAGCAGCATCGCCAGGTCGCCATGGCAACCGAGCGGGGACCGAGCGGCCGCTGCCGACGTGCAATGGGAAGCAATGAGCGGTCCCACCCCCCCAACGCTGCCGCTCAGCCGGAAGGATCGCGCCCTAACAAAAGCCCGCCGCAGGAGGGTCGGCCTACGTTTATTTTGATCCCCCCCCACACGTCTTTGCTGTTGTTTACAAGAAGTAATGACAAGAAAACGTCTTGCTCCGGAAAGTGGAAGACGGAGCAAGAAGCCTGCTCACCCTGAAAATTACTGGGATGCGAAGGCTTAAACTTGACACGCTGCTAATTCACACCCTTTAACTGCTCTTTGTAATCCAAGTAGCAGTGTAAACAAGAGAGATAATAAAACCTGATGAGAGATTAATGTCTGGCTGAAGTAGTAATTCCTTTTTTAAAGATACACAATCAACAGATTTATGACGTAGAGCGGAGGAGACACTGCAGTGCAATGGGTAATGACGTATGGCACCAACCCTGCGCAGCCAAACCAAACCTGGCTTTGTTCGAGCTAGAACACACAGAACCAGAAAGCATCAAAACTATGCAGAAGTTCTATGTATTTATTCGTAGCCTGTTCGAGAGATGCAGAGAGCTCTGAAAGCACTCAGGACACTTCTGAAATAAAGTACATTTTCTCAATGCAATTAAAGTAGGAAAAAAAAATCAGAATAGGTGTTTACATGCTGTCAAACTGTATGAGGCAGTCAGAGATGCTGGGGGAATGAGAAGCAGTTGTGCAAGGAGGACAGCAGCCACCAGCACAACCCATGCCAACACAGACAAGGCTGCAGTCACCATTCTGGGGCCTGCTGGGGCAGAAGGGCTCCAGCCACAGCCAGTCCCTGCTCTGTGCCAGAACCACTGGCACTGAGCAACTGGGAGCGTTGTGAAAAGTTCTGCAACACCTTATAGCAAATGGAAGTGTTTTCTCTGCAGAAAGCTCATCTCCCAGGAGAAGGACACAATCCCACAGGTGAATGACGAGTTGTACTAGTTCAGAGAGTCTTCCTGTAGGACACAAGGATGTTGAGAGGTTAAATGAGGTGCTGATAGCCAAATGCAGACCTATACTGTTCATCACTCTGCAGTGAATCCATTTATCAGGGATGTAAGTGCAAAGTGATCGGTTGTCTTTAGCACAGTGCCAGAAGTCCATACAAAACTAAGAGGAATATTTAAGTTTCCGTATAAGGAGATATTAAACAAAATTCAGATTCATCAAAATCAGGTGGGAGGATCCACATGACTGGAGTGATGAAAGTCTCCAATACACAAAGTCAAGAAGAGCAGCATGGCTAGCAAGGGCTGGGGAGAGGAAGTGCTATTGCATCAAATTATTCACACATCAGAAATCCAGGCTCTGAAATGGATTAAAGTCCTATCTGACAGCAGCAATCATTAATGTTTGCTGCAGAGCACCACATTAGATCAAAGAGCAGAATTCAACATGTATGATAAAGAGAAGAAAAATACATTATCCAAGTGACATCAATCTGGAGGACATATGCTAGCTATCTTCTGCTGCCATTACTAAAATATCTTTAGAGAAAGTGCAAATGATCACAGCCTGACTGCATGTACATTTCCTAAAAAGATAAATCTATAGAATTCTTGGTTGTTCCAGAAAAATTTTCATTGCACTTTCACCAGTAACTTAAAAGTGGTCATATACACAATGTTTGCAGAATTCTGAATTGGATCCCTGTATGCAAGTGCTTTTCCTAATTGTCTAGAAAACTAGAATAAAAGTACAAAGCTAGTATAAGTAGAAGCAGTGAACTATCCTGATGGGAGGATGACAGTTTTCTGAACGCTAGAAAACTCTGAAAAGGGCATAATCATAATCAAGTCAACTTTTCTATGTATGCTAGCATAGCTTCCTTAGTTGTATTAAACAAATATCAAGGAGGTATAGCCAAATGTTTTTACACTTAAGTGAAATTATGATGCTCTTCCTCACGTTCTTGAATAGGTAAGAGAGATTTAAGAGATTTACTTATTAATAAAAAAGGTTCCAGAAATGAACTATAAAATATCCATATTCCAACTGAGCTCCTTCTCCAAATGAAGAATTTATTTCTAAAAACTGCTGAACTGTCTTTTCCAAGGAATAAATTTATCCTCAGCTCTGAGACACTTCTAAAGAGCAAATATTTTGCCTTTGAAATACACCTCATTGCACCAGATGGTGTGTTTATATGTATTTTTAAATGTTCCTGTGGATGAATACTCCCACATATTCCTTACAATAGCACCTTCATCACTGTTCAAACCATAGAAACATACTTAAGGGCACACAATTGCAAACTTAGTCATATCAAAATCTAGCAAAGGAGTAGTGAGGAACAAAGAATATTATTCAGCTGGATAGAACTGCTATGCTTGTTAATGTCCCTGGTAGCAATGCTACTGTTTAGTTTTCAATACTTTTACAAGGTCTAAAAATCACGTAGAAATCTAGAGTACCAAATGCATAGATACATTTTAAAGTTGTACATGTTTATCCAACAAACTGGAAAGAAACTTCCTAGTTAGTTCAATTTTTACTAACGTCTCAGGCATCCTGTTATTTTAAAGAATAAACCTGAAGCAGGTAATTGCTGTGTTCTGGGCCACCCACAACTTCACTACCACATATACATGTACTGCTAGATCATTACTCAGTCACCACTTGAAGCACCAGTGACCTTAATGGATTTTTAGGTAGATTACAACAGACTGGGAGAAAAACAAGCATGGGCAGACTTGCAGCTGAACCCAGTGAAGCTCAGTTATTTCACATGGGACTGCACTGATGTCTCAGCTGAGAATACAGTCCCTAATTTGCTGTTGCATCTTGACCCAGCTCCTTCACTCAAAGAATGGTAAATTTAATATTTTTCTTTTGATTTACCACTACATTTTTTTTCTCTGAAGTTTCTATAAATGTAATTACTGTCCAAGCAAAGTATTCTTCTATTATGTAAGCCCCCACTCCCCTTAAATTTTTTTCTCCACCATTACTAAGTCTTTGTGTAAGAGCTATTCTAGGATGCATATTTTTACCATAAATTAAGTTTTAAAAATTAAAACTAAACCTCAGGCTGCAACTCCCACAGAAACCTAAAATAATGACCTAAGCTACAGTCAATACGATCTTCTTTCATAGTTAGTTAAGCTGTCAGCATGAAATAATCATTCAATTGAACACGAGTGTTGTCACATCATATGAGACAAAACTGCCCTACAAAACAGAAGAAAATTCTTCTGTGTCAGGAACGCCAGACTGGAAGTCCTTAGCAGTATTATTCAGGACACATAGGAAATGACCATCAAAGAAACACATTCATTGCTTTCAGTACCGCTTACCAGTACTTTATCATTTAAGCAGATTATTCATCTCACAGCTTAATACCTTCTAGTCTGCCTCCCAAATACAGATAAATGCATAAAATCCACACAGAGAACTGAGTGCCTAAGCTCTGGCATGTGGAAGTCCATATACCTCTGCTACGTCCACTAGAAGGGGATCAAAAATAGCAATAAAGGAAGAATAAAGTCCTGCATTTTTGGTTCTGCAGATGCACTGTTGAGGACGATAAAGAAGCAAGAGTGCCAGGGAGGTGCTGATAGCTTTTTAAATTCTCAAGAACTTCTGTCACCTTGAGTGCTGCTATAGTTAATGTAGTAAGGATTAACTGAAAAAATGGGAATTATTCATATAAAACTGTGATACTTAAATTCTTACCCATTTCCTCTCATTTGTAAAAACACATTCCTACAGACCTGCACTAAATAACAAATTAAGAACAGAAAAAATAAAAGGCATCATTATGCATTTTTCTTCTCAGTAACTTCTTGAACCAAAGGACCACACAATCCCTATTTTAATCTCTCCTTGTCAGGTTTGTGCTGCAACAGCAGTGCTATTTCAGGGCTCTCGAGGTTTTTTATTTAACTAGCAAAGGATATGGAAAAACGCCACATAACTGAGCATGGAACAAGCAAAAGAGCTTTGATATTCTTATTGCTTTAAGAAGGCTACCAAGTAATAATGCTGGTAAAATTATGCAAGGAACATGGCATTCTCCCACAGACACACATTTAATATCTTCTGAGACTTGATGCATTGCATAGAATAGAAAATGTGAAAAATCTGTCATAAGGTTTCTTTGTAAAAATGTTTCTGGAGATGGTAACTGTTCCATAGAGAAGTCAGGAGTGGATAATTTTTCATATGTGTAGCATCAGTATTAAAATGGAAATTAACTTCATAAAAGGCATATAAAACACCCAAACCCCTATGATTTGGAGTGTGTAGTTCCTCTCAAAGCCCCAATCCCCGGCCCCTGAGGAACAGCCCCTGTTTGTGCAGACAACGTTCTGATATGAATATTGACACAGCAGGAAAGCTTACAATATCTCTTGGAAGGGAAGGGAACAGTAAGATGTAGGGAGAAGGAAGGAAGAGGAGTAATAGCAAAGGAAATCACAGCTCTGGAGAATAAATGTCAACCTTTGTTAACTAACAGGCAAGCATTCAACCCAAGCAAGCCGAACAAACTCTTTAAAATGAATTTATATCCCTGCTGTAGCACTTATGCAGAAGATCTTGTTCTTTTTGGGATGGAAGTCCATGTTAATATAATTCCATTTTGCCCATATTTATTAAATGTCTATATTTAAATTTATTAACAACATGATTCAAAACCCTTTAAAAGTCACTAACAAGAGCTGGAAACTTCCCACATGCAGGAGAGGACCCAGGTAATTATTATTTGCCATAAATATTGAAGAAACTATAAATTATAATGCTATTATGGAGTAGGACTGATGCAAAGAGAAAATACGGCAAGCTGTGGGGGCAATATTAATGCAAATAAAGACATTGGACAAATTGAAAAGATGAGCAAATAGAATCACTTAGTAAGAAGACAGATGATAGACCATATAACTGGATATCTGATACATTATTCCTTGAAATCAATAGATGTTGTGAGCATGATATTAATTCAGTACCAGATGCTAAGAGCAGCAAGACAAAAAAAACACTAAGAGGAGAATTTGTTTTCATTTATACTGCAATCGGTGAAAGTGAAGCTTGCACTTTGTAAGACCAAATGCCTAGCCCACTTGATCCCAAGGAATAGCACAAAGCAAGCAAAGTATCCATCTCCTGTGTGAAAGTCTGAAGTCAACAGTCTCATTATTCAAAGCAAACTGTTCATTACTAAGCATTAGAAACTAAAATTGTTTCTCAGGGTTGTCATTACCCTTAAATTATTCTCATGCATGTCCATACAAAAAACTGAATTTATGTATAGAAAGACACAAGGAAAGAGTTAGGACATGACCATTTTGATTGAATAGGATGCACTTTAATACAAAAAAAATATTTTAATATTGGCTGGAAAAAAAAAGTTCTCTTGACGTAATGCAGTCATCTATTTTACTTTCTTTCCAATATCTCTAAAAGAATAAGGCATAGAGCTGATGCAGGTAGAAAATATGTTGTTGTATTTAAAAGAAATTAAAACATTCACTCAATTTTAATTAGCCTAGTTATTTCTGTACAATCTGCTTCACCCATGTGTGCATTAAGAGAAGAGTTTTATATTAATATACATCTGTCAAAAACAGTTCAAATCTAAATTGTAGAACAGATTTGCATCCTTTTCAGCTCTTCTCTAAAAAGAGATGAAAAAAGGGAATTATTGATGCATTCAAACAGTGTACATCTTGCTTTGTAATATAATCTGTTGTTGTGTTTTTTTTTTCCCCTTAACACCTACACAGCTTATGTTCCTGGCTAGTACAGCTGAAAGAATAAATATGGACCCAGGGTATCTACTTCCAAAGAAGAACTTGTAGGAAGTTCCTTGCAGATCTGCATTTTGTTATTTCAGAACACGACAGTCAAGTTCAAGTTTTAGCTCCTTCAGAGGCTTAAAACAGCTGAAATGATTATTGCTGTTTCTGGAATTCATCACTTAAGGTCTGATATAGCTACTGTACCTGTTAATGCAAATTCCTCTTTCCCTGCAGACTTTCATAAACAAGTCAGGAGCCATTAAGCCAGAATAGAGCACGTTTTCTTCTGGAAATGAAAACCCTGTTGTACTGACTATATCCATGATGAACGTATAAATGCAAACCAAGGAGGACCAGAGAGAGTGATGGCACGCATGCTGATGCCCCTTTATTTTGGAGAAGTATGCTTAACTTGTAGAGAACAGTGTGCTTTTAACCCACTCGTAAGCCCTGTCCCTTAAAACAGTACACAATCACAAAACATTTGTAAGACCTAAAGGAGACCCTGGTCAGCAAAGAAAAGAAGCTGAGGCTGTGATTTAATATTTGTAAACAGCGTGGCATAAATCACTGTGTGCAGAACAAGTACTGCATTGCCCCAGTATCAGCCACAAGAAGTTTTAACCCACAGCATCAGGGGATGGCCAGGTTGGGGACGGAAGGAAGGAAAGAAGGAAAAAACAGCTAGGTGATCAGCTTCAGTTCATGATCAGATGCGTCTAAACAAAATATTGTCTCCTGCACTCCTCAGGGAGAGCTGCAAGGCTGACTTGCCCACGTTCAATTCGTGCAACTATAAGCTCTGATAAATGAGATGCTTTTCTCCATGTAAATGGGAGTTCTTTGTATGTGTATATTCCCAAACATTTTGCAGAAAATACCTGCTTGGAGAAAGTCTGATTTCATACATTTTAAAGAACCCTACTAGTTTCCTTCACACATTATAAAACCCTAGGTTCTTATGGAAAGAAGCCGAGAGGAATAAGCGATCTATGCAATAAATCTTATTTCCTGTCCTCCATTATTGTACATTAATTGCTATTCTTTTTAAACTTCCCTTGCACCTTTAAGGCAATCCAAGTGCAATAAAACTGTTCTCATGCAACATGTGTAGTACTAGTATTTCTCCGTTAATCACAAAAATGTATTCTGACCGCGGAACATGCTGCCCATTTTTCAGTAAATAGAAGTTACTGACATTTTTAGAATAATGCCAATGCTTTGACTGCAGTATAGTGCTGCTTCTAAATTGATCAGAAAGCATGCAGTAAAGTGTAATCACAGCAGTGTAATAGGGATGGAGAGAGCCTGCATAAAATCTGAAAAACCATTTTGGATGTATTTATGTAAATGGTACTCAAACAAACAGAGGCCATTGCTGATGAGGATAAATATCTACAAACGTATTATTGCTAAAATGTGTATTTGACTAAAGCCAAGTTTTAAAATACAAGAACTATTAGAAGCTTTCGTGTTACTGAATTTGCTCACAAAGCTGGTATGATAGATTGTTCAAGTTCATTACTTCGCTTTTCTGGAGCTGCCCTACAGATGATAAAGATGCTCAGAAAGGAAAAAATGACACATATAGCACGAGGTTATACACAGAAAGGGCATTTCTCCCCAGTGGAATTAGATAGTAAGCCCAAGGAAGCAAAAGTGAATGAGCAGCATATGTCATAATGAGTCTTAAAATTTGTGCAGCGTAAATACAGGTGTACTGCAGGGAGCCTGTCCTGTCCGCATGGCAGCAGTTCAACACTTTTATCTCTTCTCATTGTGTGATGCTTCTTGGCAACTCCACAGTTCAGTACATTTCACACACTACAGAACATCAGAATTGAGGAAAAAAAGGACATTTTACACAAAAGAGGAGTCAGATGGTAGATGCACCAAATAAGGGCAAGAAGAGAAAATGATATAAAAATAAGGCTGGCAAAAATCACAGGTAAGGAAGAAATGAGAATAAGGGTAGCACAAAACACAACGAGGCAATGAAGAGAATAAAAGCCTACCTGTTTAAGGGTACAAGAAACAGGAGTTTTTGACTAGAGAGGCAGAAGGTGGAAGAACAGCAACGTGCAGCTTTGCAAATAAAGATGAAGCAGAGCAGGTAGGAACGGAAAGGAACAACAAATCTAGCAAGAGAGGATTCTGTGACAGTTCTTTGACATTGGTGCATTCCTGTGCAAACCAGGTGATGAAACAAAGCTCACACCAACCACAGCAGAAATCACTACACTCTTCCTTCTAAAGACCTCTTCAAAAGACAGACAGCATTCATGAGCATTGGTTTTGGTACCTTTGAGAAGAGTGTCACCTAGTTCCAGTGGTGGAGCACCACAGCATTCCAAGGATGACCAGCAACCACTACACCCCAGCTCTAACTGGTGGCTCCAACAAAGTTAACACTACAAGCTTTTTTCCTTAGCAGAGCAGTGTCAGGTCTCCTAAAGCTTCTCCTTCACTGCTCAGGTACAACTCTACACTTGTCCCCACCCAGGCCGTGGTGTCATGCTTTTACAGTTTTCTTACATATAAACACAGGAGATCCTTTACAGGACTTGGAGCCTAGCTTAAAGAATTTCAGTGAGCATACTTGACACCTACTTGGCAACTAACCCTTTTCCTCACTCTGAACATAATTTATGAGGAATTCTCCAAAGCAGCATGCAAGATACGTTTCTGAGAAACATTCCTAAAGAGACTAGTCAAGACCTGTATTTTTCTGACACTGTTCTTCATCTCTTAACAGCTTCCTGCAGGTTCAGGGTAGAAGAGCCCTTACTCTACTTACTGCTGGTTCACAAGTTTGTTCTCAATCGATTGCATTCCCCAGTATTACTGCTTCACAGAAGTGATTATCCTGTCTCTTGCAAAGACCATATATTTTGTCTGGGAGATTATTCATTTCTTATCAGTTCCATGTAGAGAGCACTTTTATCAGTCACCTTGTACTGGGATAAAAAATATCTTGTTGGCAGTTGGTCTAGTGGAAGAATTAGAAGAACCACCTCAAAGTGGCAGGTTACTCTGAAGTTTGATCAACTAACACAAATAACACAGACCTAGCTGACTATTTCTGCAAGCTTGTAGCTCCATGAAGCATACGAATCAAAAGATAGAATTCCTTTGAGAAAGGAGGCAGGTAAGAACAGTGAGAGGCACATTTTTTTTTAATCTCCACTGCTAGAAAAAGACTTTCATTACTTCTTTGTTGCCAGGGATATTTTACAGTTTTCTAGAAATCATCTATAGCTCCATACAAGGGAAAAATTAGCACGTTGGATTAGATTATATCAAACACAGCTAATGCATGAGGCTACCTGGTAACTATAAGCATTACTGTGACATCACAAAATAAAATTACACTGCTTACATTTACTCCTATCAGTGTAGGCTTTGTTTGATCTACACTCCACAATAATGCAGTGAAGAGTTGGAACTGAAAAGAGGTTGAAGTCATCTACTCATCAGGAGTCTTTTAATAAAAGGCTGCAACAGTAGCTGGAGGGAAATTCAAATACCAGAAATGAATTCAGGCTCTGCCATCAAACTGCAGTTTCATTGATTAATGTCTGTTAAAATAAACTGCTGGACTGTAGAAGCTCTCATTTATTGCCTTCACCATGTTTCAGTTGCTATCATATCCTTCTAAAGATACGTGGCAATTACGCATTTGGGAGTTGTAGGCAGGCAGAGGACAGAACGAGCAAAAGTTGCTAATTAAAATGGATGATTAACAAATAAGCCAAATTTAATTATTCTTGTGCCCTCATTGTGAAGCTCTCAGGAAACCTTTGCACCCACCAACAGTGAAATTCTTAGTCTTCTCTATTAACACAGAGAGTTTCTGTTCTGTGATTAGACAAAGCTGAGCATTTTCAGCGGATGCATTCTGGGCAGCATTAAATAAAGTGGAGGTGGAGTCCCATTTTGCACAGATGGGCTCAGAAGCAATAAAGAGCTCAGGGCCCCCTAACATTCTTGTATTTTAGAGCGCTAGAGCACAGGCATCCCTAAGAATTTATGAAAACAGATGTAATTTTTTTCCTTCTCCCTCTCTCTTTTCAACACAATCCCCACTCCCATTATACATTATCTCAACCCACTCTGCACAGTGCTACCCAAGCCCTCCACGCACCTACCAGAACATCCAGAAGCAGGAGGCTCTCATCCATCCACTAACCAGCCAAGCTCTGGAAGTTTGCATGATACTCTACTCCCAGCACCACTTAATGCTGCTGACAACAGGTGGGTGCAAACCAGGCTAGGCAAATCAGTGTATTTGTGCACTGACTCATAAGCAGCTACACCTGCACTGACAAGCACAGGCAGAAGGTAACAGTGGAGTGCAGGTGGAAGTCACAGTGATGTTTAGACATTAAGAGTTTTATTTCTGGCAATGATGTAAGAGAAGGAGAGAACACAGTTTGCTCCAAAGCTTTTGGTGGGAAAAAAATCTTCACTTGTAAACAGAGCACTGGAAATCATTGAAAAATAAAACCTCATGGAGGCCGGAAATTAAATATTCTGAAATAGAGAGGAGAGGAGCATTGCAATACTACCCCCAACAAACAGCTTCAGCCATTTGTTGAGCAGTCTTCTCCGTTTCTAAATCAAAACCAGGTTTCTCACTAACAGTTGAAAATGACTTGTATTTGACCATATGCTACATCAAGGTGCTCACAACAACAAAACCAGCACTATTCAGACACAAGATACTGACTTCAAGAACTGTCTGTGTTTCCACTGGACCACCACAGTATGTACATATATAAACATATATGCAAGGTGCCATAAAAGTGAAAAGGAGTCACTGGAATAATGTGTAATGGGAATAGGGACTGCGTTGAAAAGGGAGGGAGAAGGAAAACTTTATGTCCATTTTCATAAATGTTTAGAAAGAATGCCTACACTCTAGTACTCTAAAATACAAGTCACTTCCCTGGATGTAACGTTATTCTTGCTATTGCTGGACCCTGTGAGGACAGAAATGAAAAAACGGAAGTTTCATTAAAACAGGGAATATGGTTAGAACGAAATAAAAAAATAAAAATAATCAAAAAGAAGACAAAATCTTTAGTTTTGGTATAGGAGAAGTTCCTTTCAAGCTAAACACGGCTGAGAAAAATTGTTCACATTCAGCTAAGTCATACAAGGAATTCGGGAGAACAGATGTCAGGTATTCACAGGAGGGATCGAGATGATCAGGGCTGTCAGTGGGGCAGGAAGACAGACAGGAAATTGCTGCCTCTGGAATACAAGATATAAATGGAGAATTATAATGCGTAATGTTGATTTCCTTGTTTTAATATCCAGTAGATGTGAATTACTCTCCTCCCATAGCTGTCTGAAGGTATTTTTTGGATCTTCCCTAAGGATTTGTAAGGGAGGATGGAAACAGAGTGGTTGTCCTGAGAGAAATATCGTTTTGGTTTTTTTTTTTCAGCAACTGGATGGGCGAATTCATTTTAATGCACAGGGGTTGTTTATTTTCACTCACAGTTTCCCCGAGGACATTTGGTTGCACTGGATGAAATATGCTGCAGCCTGAGATAGACAGTGGGAGCAAGAGAGAATCCATGAATTTTGATGGTTGTGTTGTAAGAACTATTTCTTAGCAGTGGTTATGAAAACATTTTTGCAAATTTTACACTTGTTGCTCTGGCATGAGATGGCTTCTGGTATGTGTCCGTAACTAGAGGATTTTGCTTCTAATGACAGCGTTAGCAAGTCTGCAATGCCTCTGAATTCTTGGAAGAGAAATTCTGGGAAACTATCACTCAGTGTACAGTACTTCTCACATAGGCTGTTCTGGACAAGCGCTCTCGGACAAACATCCTTTCTTATTGAAAGCTGACATGTGACTTTGTTCACAGCAGATGTGGTGGTGTCCAGCAGCAGGGCTGTACATTAGCGATCCTACATTCTCAGAAGAGCAGCCATCCCCACACCATGTCAAGAGCCCCCATTTTCTCCCCACCAGATCCACATTCAATTTTCTGCAGGCAGCTGGAATTTTGCATCCCATTTTATAATGTCTCGATTGCCAAGTTTAAGTCTCTTCTGTGAATACTGACTATCAGTTTTCCTAAATTCTATAAATAAGTCAACAACCTGTGGAACTCTCTAGAAAATCAAATACAATAGACTGACCCATGGACATGGAATAACTATTTGAACTACAACGTTGTCATTTTCTCAGAGAGCAGCAGGTTATTAGGTACACTTGATAACTGAGGATTCCCATGAAAATAAGTAGCAAACATTGGCTTCTAGATGCTCAGTGCGTTCTGACAGATTTTAGCCACAGTAGCGACGCTTTCCAAACCAAGACCTCAGTCTTGCTCTGGGTTGTGCTCCAAATAACACAGTGGGATACTGCAGAAGTACAGAGCACAGATCCGTGGGATTGGACCCCCTCTGGAGTAAACAGCAACCTGAGTGACTGTAAGACAAAGGACAGAGATAGACAATAGCAGAAAGTCTTGTCCACCATCAGCCCTTTTGGTAGAGGAATGATAAGAAAGGGGATGGAGGCTCTCATACCGATGCACAGCAATGAAATTTGAATCTTGCTAATGATAATGGAAGTTTCACTGCCGATTGTAATGGAGCTGGCAATTCACAGAAAGGATATGGTTTCTTTCTCCATACTATTCATAAGGAAAGAAAAAAAAACAACCCTACTTTATTCAGTGTAACATTGATGTGAGAAATGATATAAGAAAACAATGACACTGAATAACAGTGAAATGATGTATATCGCTTTAGTTATATCTACACATCATAATGTGTTTTATAACAATTTGTTAGAGCAGCATCTGTTATGAATTTACTAAAACAATTTGAATATGCTTTTCAGTGAGCTGAAGAAACAGGCTCCACCTATTAATCATGAAATACGTATTTATGAATAATTTATAAATGGTACCTTTATTCAAAGTGCTTCCAATTAACTAAACAGACACTGCATTCATAATTATGTCTGTCATTTCTAAACTTTCAACCTTTATCAAGATTTCAAACACAGAGGCAGAGAAAATGAATGAAAAGTAAATTCTTAGCATAGCAGCTTCACTGACATTGACATCCTCTGGCATCCCCGACATTCCTCAGAAAAAGCAATTCTGAACTCTTTCATGTAAAATATATATATATTTCTATTTCACACCCCACAGCTTTTTAAAGACAATCATAACTGCATGCTGTAAATACAGCAAAATAAAAATAGGTACTGTGTATCTACAAAAGAAGTAAAGCAAGGCTAACAATAGTCCTACAGAACAAGGACTATATCCCGTAGCTTGGTGTTTCTACAGATTTCTTCTTCTGCAAGTCAGGTAGAAAGCTGTAATTTTTTTCTTGAGGCCTTGCCCTCTTCCTGTCTTCCAACAGCAAAACAAACTGTGCAATTACAGGCACTGCACTGTCTTCCAGTCCCACTCACCATAGCGAGATGTTTACTTCGAAACCCATGTAGAAACATTTGTACAGAGAGACAGAAATGCAGGAAGCCTGTCTTGCCTAGTTGGTTTTTTTTTGTTGTTTTTGTTTTAGTTTTGTTTTTTGTTTTTAATTAAAATGATAAATAATTGCAAGCAGCCACATTAATTCCAGCGTAAAACTGCAACTGTAAATCACAAAGGGTCACATTTAATGGTGGCATAAACAGAAGTCAAAATCATCTGCATACATTTTTAATGTAAATTGGTGTTATTTGCATGTCCAGAAAGAAGGAAGGATGGTAGCAAATAAAAAGGGCAGTCAACTGTCTCGCCTTAAAGCCTCATGTTGGTTTCCTTCCCCTTCTGCAGAAGAGCCCTCTGGCCTCTCAGCATGGCGGCTGAGCTAACACTGACTGCCTGATGCGCGAGATGCAGCTGTGATATTTAGCTAATTGAAAAACATCCTCCGAAGCACATTAGTAAATTGTGGAAAGATTGGGCTGCGTCAAGGTTTTGTTCACAGAACCCCTGAATTTGGCCCCAGATACTTTCAGGGCTTTTTTTGGCCATGTTGGTTTGGCAACACTGCAAATTTGACGTTTGTTTTATACTCCAGACTTCATCCTTTGTTTCTTTGCTGTGTGGAACTTCTCCTGTTCCAAAACATTCACCAAACACACACAGATCAATAGCATTCACTTTGAGAGTATGTCTGTGGCAGTGTTTTTCTGTTTTTTCAACTTATATTAACGTATAGGGGAGAGTGTTGTCATGTGTTTGTATTCCTATAAAATGTCATCGTGCAACGTTACAGTTTTATGTACCACAATGTGTATGTGCATTTGTGACTGTGTGTGTAGGATTCATATATATGAATTAATTCATATCCAAAACAAAAGGAAATGTTCACATCCCATACATAGTGAGAGACAGTGGTTAGACTTGGGGATAAAGGGAATGCAACTGTGGCACGTATTATTGTTCTCACAGTATGGAACAATTGGAAAAAAAGAGAGCAGAGAGCCACCAGCAAGAGCACCCAAAGGAACAATAAATTCCTGAGAACATGAAAAGAAGCCAGAACAGACGATGCATCTACCTCATCTTATAATGCAACCATCCCCAGATCTTTAGAGGAAAGATACAAATGAGAACTCAGTGAACTTGTAGACTGGTAATTGCAAATCTCTGTAACTATCCCGGTTACCAGGGAGTTTTTCATCTATTTGTGCTAAAGTACACTGTTTTTTCAAACCAAGGCAAAATTGTAGAGACACTATTAGGGAGTAGATTAAGATAATATTTTTAAGTATGTAATAAGAATAAGGAACATCTCTGATTTTACGTCCTATAACACCACTCAAACTGCTTCAATTAGATTTCCTGTGGTGCCTCCAGACCACGGAGGTAATGCATTTTCATGGGGCCTTCAGCTGCTGGTGTGACACCCGTGACACACAGGGATTTAATGCAGCTGCCGGGGTTTTGTCTAGCAGGAAGAACAATCCCTCACAGGCACTTCCAAGCTCACCACTGAACGTCACCACCAGTGGAGCACATTACTGTATCATAGGAATTATGATAATTATTGACTTGATAATGGTTGAAAAACATTTCCAAGTGGCTGCTTCGTAACTTGGAATTTTAAAAGAATTTTAATCGTTTTCTATGTAGACATAAGCAGTAAGAGGAAATCTTCCAAGAAAACAGTTTAAAAATCCTTCCTCTGATTCATTTGTACTTTAAATAGCTGAAATTAACAGATGCTGGGACTCCGAGCATTTTTCCCTTAGATCTTTAGTCATGCAACAGAGGCAAGCCAAATAAGTGAACTAGGTTGAACCTTCACCAAACTAAAGTTAGTAACAGGCTGGAGGCTACAATCATGTCCGCTGTCCCTATCAGCGTGCAGCTGATGGATGTGCTGAACTGATGGCGTATGAAAACAGAACAAAACAAGATCTCACATTCATTCTTAAAATCTCTTTACTAAACAAAATAGGTGTTCTGTTCCCATCGGTGAAATCCTCACCAGCGGCAGTAACGCTGCTCACCCAGAAGGACAGAGATCTGGACAGAGATGCCCTTAGGTATCAGGACGAGCTGCAGTGCTGATGCAGGGTGCAGTGGGCAGAGAGGAGCACTATTTCCAAACAAGAGTACCATCAAAATACGGCCAGAAACAGCCTCGAAAGGGGGAATCTGTAAAGGTGCAAATGTGACGGAAATGCAAGAAGGCTTAGCAAATCTTTTGTAATTTCTTAAAGGGATGAGTACATTACCTATGTGTTAAGTACACTCCTGTTCCTTTACTAAACTGCCAACTGCTCCAGGGCTGCTGTCCCTCTGCTCCGGTCTTGTGCATTGCTTCTTGTTGCACTCTTACGCTCTTCATTATATTTCTGTCTCCTTATTTTATTTCCTCTGTTGTTTTTTTCCTTTTATCTGTTCAGTTACATCACAGACAGAGTAACGATATGAAAAGCTGTAAGCCACTTCCTGTCGTCACTTTCATGCCTGTCTACCTATCTGTATTACTTTCTGCATCTTGAATGGCTTGAACTGCAGAGATGGATAAAATTAATGAAAAAAATGAGGAATTAACAAAGAAAGAGAAATGCCAATGCTTTTTTTCACTCATGGAAATACTTGGGTGACTGTTTTCCCTGCAATCCATCAATAGTGCCTTTCTGCAACTTCCTGTCATTGAAGGATTAAGACACACAGTGATCCAGATGATGCTGAATATGATGCTGAAAACAAAATATGCAGAGTGAAACGACAGTTCTAGCACTGACAGATGGCACAAATCTTTGCATTTTGGATGATATTTTTTCCTGAAATACATACAATTTTTTACTTAAGACAACTAATAAGCCAAAGAATGCACTGTTTAAACAGAAATGTTTGCATATGAAGAGAAAGAATACAAAGTAATGAAGTTTTGTTTCTATGATTGATATATTTTGTACGACTACCCAGACCTCTCTGGGGCTGTCTGGTTGCTCCCAGTCAGCAAGGACAATGGCATCCTGAAGTTATCATTTCTCACTCTTTTCACTGAATGCCATTCTCAGGTAGAAGGGAAATTAAGTGATTAAACAGGAAGAGCACTGAGCTGTCGCAGGAGAATTAATATTTCCAAATTAACTTGAGACAAAGGATGCGTAAAATGTAAGGTGTGTTGATGAAAACAAGAAGTTTCTCAATAATAAATATGTAAATCGAGCCATTGATCTATCAGTTACTGTGACAGTCTAATGTCTCAGAAAAGCTCGCTGTGATTCCAGGCCACATCCGTGCAATGATGAATACATGCGGTAGCAGATCAAGATGGTAATGCACAACTGAGTACTTGGAATGCTAAAAAAGAACCTTTTATCAGGTAATTTTTAATATAAACAGCTTCTAAATGCTAGAGCCTTATCTGTCACTGTTAATTAAACCTGTACTTTGTCAACATACAATAATCCATTTATTACAGTAAAAGCCACTACATTTCAAACCACTCACAAATTACAAACCATAATTGCTAGGATTATTTATTTCCAAGTGCAGGCAGCAAAGCCACCTTAAGATTCAACAATGGTGAGATAATTTTGGAGTGTAACCATAGCTCGATCTCACAGTTCATTGGCTTTAGTATTGGCAGCAGACAAGCTGTAATTTTTCATTTCCTAATTAGATTTAGCCATTAATTTAACTATTCTATCATATTGTTGGGATAAAACAACCCTATTTGTTTTCCTCGTTGTTTTTACTAAGTACTGAATGCTTGATAAATGCAGTAAATGAGAGCATAAAACACAAGGACATGAACACACCAAACGACCTCACCACATCCACTCTGCCCATGGAACTTCCTAATTTTTAGCACCTGACTTCTAAACCCATGGCACCATAAGAAGTACCTACACACATGGGGAAATAGGCACTCAGGGAGGGATTCACAACAGCTAACAGATAAGAGCGGATCAGGAATGCTGAAGAGATGGGAGCCATAAACCCACTTCCCTGTAAGGATCAGGTGCCTCACCGGAGCCTTCCATATCCACCAGGAGTTCACAGTACAGCTCCCTGTGCTCTGGGGAGCTGATGGGGGCAGGCATTTGGAGGTGCTCCCTGTGTCATTATGGTCCTTCTCTGTTATCTGCTGCCATTCCCATTAACAGATTGTGTGAATGTTTCAGGACCAGCTCAACAAGTCAGATTAGTTTGAATCACCTTTAATGCTGGTTCAAGCTCACCTGCCTGACGCTAGATCAAGAAGCAATAAGATCAACTGCCTGGAGGCAGTGATTGCTTGCAGAGAAAGGGTAGCAACACAGAAGGGCAGTGTAGTGGTTACCTCTCTACCTGCTGCAGCCAGTCGCCAAATAATCCTTTTCTACTAGAGTTTTTAAAGAAGGGACTGAGGATCATTCCTATAAAAGTGTTATGGAAGGAAGCGATGCAAGTCAATTTGCTTCTGTACACTGCTGAGAAAAAGAGGCAACGGTGCTATATCATTCTTGCATGGCAGTGTTCAATCTCATGACTTTTACCCACTCCTGTAATGCTCTAACCATCTGCTCTCAGCCACAAGTGCTCTCTGCCCTCTGCAACCATCCCAAATGCTCAGATTAACTGGAGCCAAAGAGGTGTGCAGGCTGGGGTAAAGCAGCTATTTACAACAAGCAAGAAAGAGGGGTTTGTGTGCCAGTGCCTCTCCTGGGGACTGCTCGTGGGGGATCTCACCTAATGGTCGTTTCATCTATATGTGAGTGAAGAACTCGACCTAGATCTCTGCTGACCCTGGTGGCAGCAGCCTCAGTGACTGAGCTGCAGACAGACTGTCTGTTCAGCTCAGGAAGCTTGAGGGTTTGGGTTTTGTTGTTTTTTTTTTTCAAAATGACAGAGATTTAACCAGCATGGACAGTGCCTTCATGCTGAATACCTCAGGCGTTCCAATGGGAAATGGAAGGTAAGAATATGATCTCCCTGAGGCTGCAATCCCAGAGTTTTAGTCCTGCAAGACTGAATGAGTATTCTGTCTACTAAAATACTGTATGAACATCAGAAGCCCTCATTCAGCCATTATACTGTGGGAAATCATCACATCAACCATGCTTTAGCTGGATAAGACTGCTCAGGAGGTGTAAGCAAAGCATTGCTATTTTGAAGATCCCAAGGAGCTTTGTATTTGAGATGAATCTGTCACATGCATAAAGCAGCTTTTTAGGAAGACAGGTGCTTTACTAGAAAAACGAGTATGAGCCCATTTGGGCTATGAAAGGGATTTTAAAGTCCACTGCTACACACTGATGTACATTTTGTAGAGTCTCTACTTCACATGGCTGAACCCCACATTTTTCCAAAGAGTTTTTGTTGTGGTATTTTAATGTTCCTTGTCTTCCAGAGAAAGTCCTAACCTAATGAAAGTGTTTTTAAATCAATGTCAGTAACAGGGTAAACAACAGGAAATAATAGGGTAAATCTTCCATCAAGTCTAATGAGTGAACAGCCCCCTTTAGAGTTGTTTCATAATTCACTCCCACATGTATTTTTACTGTTCTCTCTCTGGGATGACACTACACCTAAATAAAAAATTATTCAAGGATTGCTGAGCATTAGGGTATCATTAGATCATTATCTGGATAACTAATGTAGGATAATCAATTAAAAATTCAAGAATTTGTTTTCATACGAGAAAGAAAAGTGTTTTATGTTTTTTCCTGATCTTTTGGAGCTACAAAGTGTACATACTGCAGCATGGGCAGACACTTTTAGCAACCCATGGGAAATAGGTTTAGAAGCATGAAATGCAGGCCTGAAAAGAAGATAGGAAATCATTTGTCCTGTAAATCCATCTCATGGTGGCTTCTTGGTCATATTTATTTTTCCCTGTTGAGGATCAGGCCAAGAATCTCACTCTAAAATCAGTGAGATGTACAAATGAGCAAGGTGAGACTGGATATTTAAGCCAAGAGAGCCAACGACCTGGCTCTGCAGCTATGAGCAACAGATCTGTTATGTGTTACTGGCACACAGTCCATCGGTTTCGTGCAAAACTTCAGCTTATGCTAACAGGCAGATTTGTTATACCTGAAAAAACATGAGGGGTTGCTCCAGACACCTCTAAACACAGCACATAACCCTCACGACAGAAAAGCAGATCTTTCTTCTACGTGAACAAGCACCTAATTAATCCTTAACCATGACTGTAAGTCACTCAACCAAAAAGCAAGGTCAAACCAGGAGTTTGTAAATCACAGAACATTGCGAGCCTTTACATTTTCTGTTTTCAAAGATACAGGTGAAGCATCCTACAGACTGTTACAGCACGTGCCACCAGAAAAAAATATATCCTGAACTACATATTACAAAACCAAATGTTTTTCCATTTGTTAATTATGGACATTTTCCCATTAAAAGTTAGAGGTTCTATATCTATTATTGTCATAAGAAAAGAAAAGAAGAATGTAAAGAAAAAAAAAAGGAAAAATAACAATACTTTGTGATTTTAAAGGATACACTTCCACTGCCACTAATTGCTCTCTGAATCTGAATTGGTAAAACCATAAGATTATCAACAAGACTCAATACAGGTAGAACAATAAAAACTAATTATTTCTCACAAGCAGACCATTCAATTTAAAATAGAGGAAAGCTAGGAGCAATAAAGCCTATGCCATTAACAATTAGTCTTCTGCACACATGATTAGACTCACAGAGATAAAGAAGCCTCTGCATTTAATGACGAATCCCATATTTCTGGCTGGGCTCAATATTCTCTGCTAATTATGTTGAAAGACCTTGTGCTACTTGAAAGTACTTAGACTACAAAATATGACACTGTCTCCACAGATTCACTGTTAGCACTTAACATTTAATATTGGGTACTAAACTACACTGTGAATTAATATCAGCATTTAGGGTTATTTCTTTTGTTTTATTTTTTTGAAGAAAGTAATTCTGGAGAGCTTGAGGACAGTGTTTTATGAGCTCTTTGCTATTTAGAAGCCCTTAAATATGAGCTGGATGCAGATGCTACCTTGAATTAAAATTCAGCAGAACATGTCACTGAGCAAACTTGGGACAGCAGAACCAAGTGCTTCAAGAGGATGCACTACGTACCCAGCAAGGGCTGGTTCTTAGCAAAACCAAGAACAAGTAGGATTATACTGCTTACATGTGATCAGAAGCGAGAAAAATATTTTCTCTGAACTTACATAATGTACTAATGCTAGGAAAAAGTGTATAACTGAAATACATCTACCAAGCTATTGAGCACTACAGGGAAGAAAAAAACCTTAACCTCTGAAAAAGAAATTTGCAATATCTAATTTACAATATTTATAATATCAAAAAAGGTTTATTGTTTTTAAAGCACGATTCCTTAACTCTTTTCAGTATAGTCAACCGTGTATTTTCTACAGATTGTTACACAATTGATAACAGAGATTTCTTTCCTGACACGTAAAGAATACTTTTACATGCTGCTCTGTGTGCATATTTTAAGAGCTTTCTGAAATATGTAACAGCTCCTTGGAACAATGCTCTTGGTTTGAAGTATGCACAAACTACACACATGTATGCATATACACCCATGAATACGTAGCCCAGTAAACTCTCTTCGTGTTTTCCCTATTAAAAGACGAGGAGAAGTTTATGTGATTTTTGGATGGCTGGACCTGGTTTCTACTCTGCAAAAGCAGAGGAATTTGCTCACAACTAACAGATCGTTTCACACAATGCCGTGTGGGTGAGAACACGTGCAAAGCACTGCTAAAACACTGCACACAGGGGCTGGATTATTTTTACCAGCTCTACCACAAAATTTGACACTCTCCAACTGCAAGCGACATCAGACATAGGAACAATTTAATCAAAATGAATCATCATGTTTTGGGAATCTGTTTTTATGTACTCCCTATACGAAATTATTGCAGAGACAAAGAAGCGGATTTTGATAAATCAGATTAGAAAAAAAAAGTAATTACAACAGCTAGATAAATTACCACGGCTTCTTGTTATGACAAATTAAGGTGTATACAGTTACTCATGTGTGGAAATTAATTTGATTGACTCGCTGGTGATCATGCAACCCACAAAGGAGAGGCTGTGCTGGTCCATGAAGCTGTTGGCCGTGCCACAATGCACTGCATGTACCATGGAGGGAACTGCTGGGCCTATTTCTTGAGCACCGGGCGTGCTCCTTTGAAAATCAATCCATAAACATAATTGTGGGTGCTAGGCAGCACGGCATGACATCGACGTGCTGATATGCCCAATATACATAAGCACTAATATCTGCATTTTCCAAGAACATCTTCTATTTAGCTGCTTTGGAGTTCATTCAAGGCTGCAATCTACTTTATATTTCCATTGAGACAAATATTTTAGTTTGTACTTTCTCTCAGAAATGCAATTAAAACCCGTATAATGCTGCAGCTTACACAACCCATGATACATTTCAATCTGTAGGTTTTACTGAATTTCATATGACAAAAACATTTTAACAAGTTTTGTAATCTGCATCAAAACACCCAATTAATAGTAGGTAGATTCTCAACATCAAACTTCATAGCCCTGGTAAGCCTGGCAGGTCAAGTCCTGGTGTGAACTCAGAGTCACTGGGGACAGTTTCCTGCTGGAAAACCAAGCAGGAATGATTGCAGCAAACTAATTTGATATTCAAGAGAAGAATTCTAATGGCCATTACTGATTTCTGACAGTGCGATGTAGAAATCTCAAGCATATTAATTAAAATCAGCATTAGCCCTACACCAAATCTAAAACCTAGACCAGCTGTTGTGTCAAAGTATTACTGGAATTGTCATCTGAGCAGGTGTCAACAGGAAACTCTCGTGCTCACAGACCTCAGCTGCCAGATTGCCATATGACCTGCTCTATGTTATCCTCAACCTTGTACATGACAAGATAAGACAGACACACAGATCTCCATTCTGATGGTATGAATTCATTGCCAGCAGCACATCCACTCAGCTCACATCCTTAAAGACACATTAAACAAAACTTATGTTGTGTTATTGTAAAAACAAAATGGTAATCCTAGTTTATCGACACTAATTCACTACCTTTGCCTTGTTTACAAGTGCCTCACATGAGAATCTGACAAATGGTGATTTTAAATTTATGGAAGTAAAAGAAGAACCCAGTCAAATTTCTTTACTGTCAAAGTTGGAGGACACCAAGGACAAATAATTCTCAACTCAATTCTCAATTCTCAACTAGACTACTTTCCTTTTGCTCTGGGTGTATTTATTTACTTTATTTTTCCACAGCAGCTGTGTCCTTCCTTGTTCCATTTAATATACTGGTCATTCTTTATCACAATATAAAGTAAAATTACCCGTCACCAAACCTCCGCATTGCTCATTTAGCATGCTTCTGAATGAGGATTTGTTTTGCAACCCAACAAGCATTGGATTGCTCCATTACAGCTACGAATTAGAGCCTGGCCACATACCTCACCCATTCCTGTTCTGCATACACAATATAATGCAGTAAAACACAAACTGAAAGTATGAATATGTGCATTTTCCAATACGAGTCAAAATCATAACGAGTCATTATCACTTATAAGAAACTCACTGGCTCAGCTCATGCACACATGTGCACTTCCTTCAGAACAACAGACCCAAAGGGACACAACCCAAAGAGGACCTCATACTCAGATTTACACAAGTTGTGTACTGACACACTTAAATAAATCTCAAAGAAAATGTCACTGCTCTCAACCTTCTCAGCACCTTTCCTAGCCCCTGGTGTCCAAATTGTTTTCAGTCAGTTCAGCACATCTCTAGTGTATAATTTGTTTTATTCAGTGGAATTTCCTGTCATGTCTTGTCACATCAGTCCCAGAATGGCTCACTGCCTTTAAGAGATACACAACAGTCTACAGTGAGGGGAAAATGTCAGAGAACACCACAGTCACAGCTGACTCGATGCGAAGGGAAACATTCATATGGAATAGCTTTTTCTGAACCCTAGAAAAACACAAACTTCAAGAGATGTAGAGATCATTCTGTGTTGCAATGGAGAATGAAATCGTAGAGCAGAAGTTCTTTACATCAAAATAGAAAGCAAAAGGCATTTTATATACATCCCATTGAAGTGAAATGGAGAAACCTCCAGTGCAACTGTCTCAGACTCACATTTAATGCAAAAGTCATTGTGCATGCTGAGATTTCAGCTTGCCTTCAGTTCAGCATAAGAGAAAAAGGTAAATCCCGTGTCAAGCTGCACTCGTGTCATCTACATTTCTGCATTCCAGTGTAACTTGCTTCCTCTGGGGTATCTCACATTTCAGGCTCATAGCAGTGCTCAATTTGTTGAACAACTTAACAATCAGCTAGGGAAATATATTCTATTTCCTCAGAAATTATGAAATCATTTCCTCAAAGTGGAAAAAAAAAAAAAACAACAACAGAAAACAGTCTTGAGTTTGTAACAGCAACAGAGCCTAATGACCTGAGTTTATCCAGGTAACAAACTGCAGCTTTACACCACAGAATTGATTGGGTGAAGGTCTGTGGACAGAAAATCAAATTGGATTATGATGTTTCCTTCTGATGTTTTACAGTATGAATCTGCAGTTCAGCCCTCAGCTTTAGTTTTCACAGTGTTTGTCTGAAAGTGAGTTATATTTTTATTAACACTACTGGTTCATGTATTCCCTTCTTGTTGGCAAACCTCTTTTAGCAACTCTCTAATTTCACCAAGTTTTCCAAAAATTAATCTGTTCCTGAAGAAATACTTCGATGAGTCTGTGCAGCGCTGAGTCAAATATACACGTGCTGCTAATTCACTTTCATCTGGACAAGGGAGCATTTGGTCCATAATTTAATGATAAAAAGGCCAATGAAATGTGTGAGTTCAGACACAGGCAGCCAGCTTGTGACAAACCTCACAATAAAGTTTAGCCATTATTTAAGGGACAGAAAAAAGAATTCTACTCTGCATTCACACAGACTGGTGGAATAGGACACAGGACAGTACAATAGGTTTGGGGGTTCATACAGGGAAAGAGCAATGAAAGATTCAGAGGTAGAGACACACATGATGTGCCATACACACACTGGGGTCCCCCCTGCTTTGGGGAGACCTGGGTGCCCCCAGAGAACCTACAGCTGGCAAGGGGACACTGAGATTAGGACAATAAATGCAGAGGTTTTTATGCCCCTGTGAGAGAAATTAAGTACCCAGCAGAGGAAAGTGAGGCAGAGATTCCAAAGAGACTGCAAAGGCAAAAGCAGATGTCATTTGGCAAGCCTGACCACGGAAAGGAAAGAAAGATTTGAGCACGTCAGGTTGAGAACAGTGTTATAAACCTGCTACGAAACGCTGACCTCAGTGCTGTGTCACATTCTTCCATTGGCTGAAATACAGCACTGGTGTTCAAGAAGTCCCCATTTTCCCAATTAGAAGCCCAAGGCTGTAAAAAATGCTTGTTAGGAAAATGTAGGGAAGTGTCACGATGTGGTAAAGGATAACAAGCTCAGTCTCATCGAGTCTTAGAAGGGTTTTTAAAATTATTCACAAACGTTCTGGCAAAGCACAAGTACAGCACCCTGGGATTCCCATGCAGGATTCCGTTTCCAAACAGCCGTGCAGCTGGGTTAGGTTTTTATCAGGATCCATCTTACAAGGCACCAGTTAACCTCCTGTGGGCATACACATTTCCGAATGAAACACACACCGCATCACCCGGCTCATGACACGATCATTTGGCAGTTTTTGTAAGAGATCAAAAGAGGAGGGAGAAAAACAACAACAAAATCAAGCTCCCTGCCTCCACCCCAGGCATCTGAACACAACCTGTTCTTGGATGCCGTCCCAACGAAGGGCATATGCCAGGGGAGCTTGGAGCTCTGCAAGTGCGATGCAGCAGGGCAGAATTATCCCAGATTTACATCTCACTAATTTCCGCTTTAAAGCGAGGTGATGCAGAAATCCCTCTGGGGACCTCAAGGAGGCTGCGGCAGGGCACAAGTCTGCATCCCTTTGCTTTAACTAACAGGAACATCTTCTTGGTGGCCTCAGCAGGTTAAGGGCATCCTGCTGGAAGCTGCTTCTGAACTCGGACAGCAGCAGCGGTGCGGTGAGCTTCCCCTGCTGGGATAGCATCTGCATCCCATTTCGGTAGGATCGTTGCTTCTGAGCTGTTCTAATTGAAAAAAAAAAAACCAAAAATCATATTCTCTGCTCGTTTCTGTGAAATGTCAGTAACTCACGCCTGTCAGGTTCACCCGACCTGGGAATATGCTATGCTTGCATATTACAAAATATTGAGTGAGCGTGTCAACACAGCTTACTAATTTAGCTGTTTCTGTCCTCCTATCTCTGTGCAGCTCTTTTGGCTGCCTGTTGCAATTAGTAACTGTCAAGCGTGTCACTTTGTCTATATCTAGTGCTACATTAACAGCAGCTTATCTGAGTCGATTTGAGATCAAGAAGATGATCAGAGATCCCACACATTTTCTTTTCTTATGTGCATTCTGGAAGCTTTCTACCCTGCTCGGGTAGAAGGACGACCCTTCAGGTGATCTAATAGTGACAGCTGACATGCTTGTTAAATCTGCTGGCACCAAGCTGCACGATAGATGATTCAAATGGCAACACAACTTGATATTGGGCATTAATTCTCCATTACTATGCATCACTCTGTAGATTCTTGGCATTTTATCCAAAACTTGCCTTCAGAATATATAAAAAAAATTCATCTGTAGAATAGAATAGTCGGGCAATAGAACTAATGAGGAAAGGCTGTCTTTGTAATGTTGTTTATATATTGCTTTCTTGTTCATTTTTTTTTATAGGTGTCTTAGAAAAATTGGAAAACAGAAGTGGAATGACTCTAAGAAAGCTTCATAAAAATAGCTGGCATTTCATTTTTTTCCTATGCCAATTTATTTCAAACACTGGAACACTAGAGAGTACTGTGTCAAAATTGACTGCAAAAAATCATTTTTATACTAAAAATTTCATCTCTCCAATTTACTTAAAGAAAGAAGCTCTCAAAATATTTGGTGCAAAATAGCAGAGCCACGACTTTCCAAGGTCTGCTCTTAATTGTACATCAAATGACCAGCGGGACAGCTGCAGGAAACTGCATTATGAAAATGAAGGATTGAAGTTCGTATGAGCGTCTGAAGGGTACATTCCTTCCACACGGATCCTTAAAGTCTAGCTTCCACAGAGAGCTCTAATGGTCTGTGAGTAAATTACTGCCATGAACATCTTTTACATCATATTACCCCAGGGAGACCTTAGACCTACTAACTTCAGCACATGAAAGATGTATTAAATGTGTTCTGACCATTGACTGTCAGGTTTATGCTTGTCAAAACTGCCTCAGACAACAAAAAATTATAGACAGTGTTCTGATCCTGATGATGCTCATGCAGAAATTGATGTTACTTAATCTTCGTGTCTTTGAGAAATGCAACTCACAGCAAGAGCATCCATTCTCATCCCTAAGTCAAAGAAAGAATATATATATTTTTAATATTTATTTTGTGTTCCTAATTATTCAACGCTCTTTCTATGCTATGGCAAAGAACTCTTTACTCTCAGGGTATTGACTGCTGTAATCCAAGCACTTTATCACTCATTTACCCCTTTTTGTGGACTGGGTTATATTTTTCATTGAGTGATGGTGAAGAATTATTGGGAGGTTTTCCATTGAATTTTCTGGTACTGATAATTTTATAGCGTAGGTATTGTACCTTCTGTTTCTGAAGCATTCACTTTTCATCTTGGAAAGTAAGAGGGAACACAAGATGGGAAGAACAAAACAAGAGGAGCTATGGGGAGTGAAGAAAGAGAGGAAGAAACAGGCAGTGCATTGTCTGGAGAGAAAAAATAATGTCAGATTTCTTTTATGTTGAGCAAGCTATGGGAGGCAACATGCACACAGCAAAAAAAGCTAAAGATTTAAATGTAACTTTGTAAGACTGAGCACTAAACCAGTACTGAAAGCAAAGTATTCTGTAAGGAAAACAAATGCCTTTCATCTCCTTTGCATCATGTTGAGAAAAAGAGGAAACAAACAAACAAAAAACCTCGATCTACAAGAGCACAAATACCATAAAACACCTTCCGTTGGCTGTGGGCACGGCATCCTTAATCTGTCCGAGAAACCTGGTCTTGAAGGTAACCCCAGGTCTCAGTGTCACCCTGCATGTCACAGCCAGGGGGATGGCAGTGGTGATGCTGCAGCTGGTGGTGACAGCAGATGCCACACGGAGCATCGCTGACATGCAGCCCTTCAGGGATGAGCACCGAGACCTTGGTGCTCTGCTGCATGGTGACAGCTTGTAAGAGGTGATGGAAGGGAGACTCGAGAGAAAAAACAGCTGCTTACAAACAGAGGGATCTGATTTCTGAAAGGAATGGGGAAAGCTAACTGGAAGCCTCTCTGACCTGAAGTCATCAGAAAAACCTCCTTTCTAGGGTCACATTGGATATGCTCACAGAAATGCACACAAGTGCATGGCCTGAGAAAAATGTCTGTTTTCTGCCTGGGGTAACCAGAGCTTTTGGCACAGCACGTTGGTTCAGAAATAAACACTGCTACCTTGATGTGTCCCAACTTAAGACTGGTATTCAGGGACCACACCCTAGGATTGCTCATTGTCTTTTCAGTGCAACTGTCAATAAAGCCATTAACTAACAATTTCAGCTGCAGGTGTGCACAGGTGCAGAGCACAAGCCAATGAAAGAGGATGAAGATGACCTTCCTCTTACTTTTACGGCCATCGGAAACTCATTGATTAGTAATCAGAGTGAATTTAACTTGTGAACTCAGATGACAAATCCGCAGTTTGCTCCCTATCCCAAGAGTCAATCTGCCAGAAACATTGATAAAATATTGAGATTCAAATGTTCTTTGCAGTGGTTGCAAGATGACAGCCCTGAATCCATTTCTGTTTTTAGGAAACAGCTTGCTTCATAGAAAAAAAAAATGTCGAAAGGTGTCAATTAATATTCATCAAGACATCAGTCTTCTTCCATTCTCTTTTAAAGGCTGAACACCAACCACAAAGTCTCTCTATGTTACCTTGCCAAAAGCAAGAAAATCTTTTTGTCTATTTCCTAGCATATAAAACGCTATTCTCTACATAAAACACTCTCTCTGATTTCTGTCATCTTTGAAACTGAAAAATGTATGTGAATATAACTTTATCTGGTGATAACTAGCTTTATACTATTGATCAGGAAAGAAACACAGCCCTAACTGAAATACTTAAACCAGCACTGAATTTATGTTTACACAAAATGCATAACTACTTTCAGAGCAGGGTAATGCACTCCCGTTACTCAACAGCTATGGATCATTTTGTATCTGTTTGAAGAATGCCATCCTTCAGGTGTACCTGTACAGCAGGCTATTCAAGTGAACATCAAAGGACGGAAATTAAGATGCGGCTTGCTCAGCTTTATAAAGATGAGCAGAATTAACGTGGCAGAGTTATGAAAATGTGATTAAACTCAAATAATTTAAAGCTTAAGCTACCCTAGCACCTCTTGCAGCCTTTCATGAAAAGGAGAAAAGAAAATCCAATGTCACAAAAAACATAGGTGAGCTTTCTCCCTCACCCCTTTTTAGACTCTTGCAGCCATCTCACCGAGCAGTTTGAAAGCACTGCCTGTGGAAGTGAAATAATCCTACCCTTAGCCTGCCTATCATTAGAAAAAATGGTCTTAGAAACCATTAAGCAGAGGTAGTCACAATCCTTGCCAAGAAACTTGCTGTTAAAGAAGAAAATTGCCCTTATTTTTTAAAGCTTCACCCAAAGCCAAAGGACAAGAGCAGCAGGTGAGGATGGAGGCAATTAACTAGGATCCCCTTTTTCTAGCCATGCATTCTTACCAATGCTGTTGGGTGCAGTGGTCACAAACACCCCGATGACTGAGTGCAGAGAAACGTAAGGAAAAGGAACTGTACTGAAGAACAAGGAAACTAAGTAATCTTGGCGGAGTTAATTTCTCCACATCAGAGCCACACTTCTGGATGCCACTAGAGCTATTACTGTGTCACTGCATAAAAAGAAAAAAGAATAAAAGGAACAGGCTCTTCCTTCTCTTCTGAGGGGAAACATGACACAGCAGAGTCTCATAGTAAACCCTTTATCTTCATGCTGAGGTCTTCTGACATTTTAAATATCAGCCATAATGATTAACATCTCTCCTTTAAGCCAGAAGCTAAAATCCGCCAGTCTGCCACACACAGTGACACCTTTAAACACTTGCACACTTCAGCAGTTACTAATTTTCCAATCCAGTACCTGGATATGACATTTTGACAAGTTTGCAAAGGATTTGCTGAAGTACTTAATAGTTCAACGTCTAAAAGTATGCTTTTTCTGCAATACCTTTCAAAAATAACTTCTGAATACGTTTTATACGTGATTTTCTAAATTAGCTTTCCCATCGCTCCACTTCCGCGTACCAGAAGATCCTAATGGGACCTGCAGGATTCAGGCAACTTAGAACATCTGACTACTTCAGCTTTATTTTGAGTAAAATCAAACTATTTCCTATGTAAGTCCTCTGAAGCAATACGGTCATTAGGCAAATGGATGGATCAACAATTTGCAATGGCATCTGCACTGATTCGAAGTGGATACCGCTGGAGGTATTCGATGGTTCATGTAAGACAGGAATATGGCCTGAAGCTGCTTTGTATTTGATAGATGTGCCTGCCACAAACATCACCATTAAAATAAAATAAAATAAAACAAACAAAAAAAGCAATGCTGTGGGTGTTTTAATAAAAAGGTAAAAGATATGATAATGAAAAACATCCTTGTTGGAGAAAGCAGTGAAGGGTGAAGGCTGTGAGGAAGCCATCACTGCTTTTTTGGCATGCAGGGTCAGGGGAAAGCAAGAAGCTCAGTCCAGTACTGTTGGCAACTATTGAATCGGTTAGAGAAAACATGTTATAATTTAATTAACTCAGAGCTTCCCTATAATGGCTGCATTATTCTTTCTCCCTGAAGTTCTCATGGGTCAAGTGACTGTTTTCCCATTTACAGAATAATGATTGGTTATTCTACGGATCTCAATATCCTGAAGATATCCTCTGAAGATGCTTTTTATTATCTTGAAGGCTAACTGGATCACATGTTAGCTCTGGTGCAAACTACAGGCTGGTTTAATAAGACAACAATGTAAACTAGAATCATTCACAGTGGGGTAGCATTCAGCATGCATTGTTAGCAGAAATGTTGGCAGTGAAATTATTACGCCGTGCTAAGACAGACCCAGCACTACACAAACATTTCATTACCCCAAAAGGCTTCACAAAGTATCTGAACTTGCAAAGAGATGGGAGAAATGGAGATTACAAATAACCTTACAAAAGTCACGAAGTAGATCAAAAGCACTAGAAAACAAGAATGGTGATCAGACTGTAAGCTCAACTCCGTGCCCATGCACTGACTGAGTGTCCTTGCATGAACTACAGGTCTGGGCCATGCGTAGCAATGCTCACTTGGCAGCAATGCAATACTCCACAGGCTAAATGTTGTCTCTGATGCATACAAACGCATCATAGATGACTTCAAATTGATCCCAGAAGAATTCAGCCCTTATTCTTCTAAGAAGGGGGCATCATTCCTATCCAGATCTACGTGGCTGTCCACTTCACCTCACATTCAGAGGTTATGCTGCTGGGCAGACAGCATGAACTGTCAGAAATCAGAGATGATGCGTACTGCAAGCTTTTTTCACTGGAAAAAAATAATCAGTACTCATACAAAGGAAGTTGTAGTAGATAGGACTCATGAACCTGGTTGCAATGGAGGGATGCTGACCACAGGGGGTGTTCTTAGTAGCTGTACAGTCTAATGGACAGATAAGCGTTCATATATCCTGGTATGTGATTTATATATATTCTCTGTTATCAGCGATGCCTTTTGAACTACAGACATTTTTAGTTCTGGAAGCAGATAAAGCAGGGGTGTGGGGGGTCAGAGATTAGGGCCCCGCCACATTTTCCATCAACATTCAGAATCTGTGCAAGGACAAGATCCGAATAGGCATCATGTATGTTAGTGTGGCTTTGACTGCTTTTCAAATGTGTACCAAAACACCTTTAGCTATTGCACTTTATATCTGTAACTCAAGAAGAGAACTCAGGTCCTAAATTAATCTAAAACTTTCCATCTCTCTTTTTGTCTGTCAAAGAAAAATTGGTCATACCACCAGTATATACCAATATGTAGAAGGAGATGAATATGACAGTCATGATGCAAAGTGCAAGGCATTTAAAAATTGTGTTAGGATGATGGTAATGCACTTATAAATTATGCAGTGACAATTCTGGTTTAGAGTTTACTTTTCACAAAGGCTTTTAATCAAAGATCACTTTTTAAACAATACCTTACATTTTTAACTGCATTTTTCCTGTACAGAATTTAACTTGCTTCAGTGCAGTGCAGAGGGAGGACAGGTTTAGTCCTCAGCTAAATCCTTGAAGCAACTATACAATCAAGAAGGAAGGTCACCAGATTTTGAAAATACAAAGATGTCATTAGATTTTGTGGTGATTTTGTGCCATGACTGTTCCATTAATCACATCCCCACACCTGGACAGGTTACTACTCCTCGTGGACAGAGACCAATGTCACTGAATGGAAGCATCCCAACCCCAATCCTGACACAAGCTGATTTCAAAAAGAGCAATCTGTATAGTGCCAAGGAAGTTGCTGGGTCTGTGCCCACGCTGCTCACTGCGTACCTTGGCTTTTTAGCATAAGTTTATTGATTTTTGTGTAGTTACAAGATCAGACATATACGGTCTTTTTATAATAATGACTAAAATTGTTTTGAAAAGTATCCAAGACTCTTCCAGAGGATGTCAAGGACTGCAAGAAACATAAGTAAAATAAGAGACATCATGGGTCGAAATGTGCTCGTCGTTAGCGAGAAGAGAAGACTGTTGTTATCTGTTTCAACCCAATTCCAGCACCATTTTCACTGCGGATTCAGTTTCTCTCACTCTCAGGAATGCTCCCGGGTGCCATCTGGTGTTTTATTTTTACGTAACAGTTCTTGTTAGATGAATATTCCCTGCAGATACAGGGAACACAACTTTATCGTTACATTCAGCTAAACGCGAACAAAAAAAATCACAGAACAACAGTTGTAAACTGTTGATTTAGTTTAGGCAAAATGAAACTTGGAGTCTTTCCCGTACCCATGCTTGGTCACTGCCAATACATGCAATAGCACACATAGTTCCTTCTGCAATACAAAAAATAACACATGACCTTACCCATTGGGGCCCACAATTTAACTATGCCTCATCTGAACCTTTTAAAACATAAATTAAAAGATGAATAAGGAGACTGATTGCCTGACATGTAATTCTAGCCACCAGCATTCTCCTGCTACATATCAAACAAGGCTTTGCTGTGTCTTTGCTTGAAGGTCAAGCATGAGGTTTGGCATGCTCATTGCAATGTTTCAGCACCCAAAACGAGGAACAGAAGCAATTTTATTTTTCCCACTATGGAAATGGACAGATGTTCCTCTATTTCTATACTTCCTTTTAAAACTAAAACTGTTCTAAAAATAAAGGTCAAAAGTGTCAGGTAGAATTATATTTAGATAGACAGCATTAGGCCTGATAGCCCTTTTTCTTTTTACAAGGAAGTCAGTGGGAATTTTGTGCATTTAAAGAAGGCAAAATTGGGCCTTTTATTGTGGCATATTGTGAGTTTCTTTCTCACACTGCTGAATAGTTACTCAATGGAATAGTGCCATTGACTGTAATGAAGCTATTCCAATACAGTGCTAAAGGAGCGCCTGAGTCAACCTGAAATGTCTCAGAAGGATTCTGATTGCCTCACAGGAGGGAACCAAGACACCAGAGGAAAATTTCTCAAGTTTCACTTTTTAAAGAGAGCGTATGGCAGGATGTCCCAGCCATTCGTAGCAGCACTAGGCAGAGGACACGAGTCCACAGGGGCTCGCAGTCTCTCAGCACAGAGAAGCAGAACAGCCCCAGTGCAGGTGCCAGCAGCACCCCAAGCAACAGGTTCCCAATGCACATACACCTGGCAATAGACCTTTCAGTGGGCATACATTTACTCTAAAACAGAACGTGCAACAATTTTGTGCATACATGTATGTTTTTCTGAGCTAATCATCTCATCTCAGCTAATCCATCTTGATTTTTGTTTACTTTGTGAACTCATACATGGTTTTCCCACTCACATCATAACCTAAGAAAAATTGTATATTATATGTAGGGGAAAAAAAGGAAAAAAAAAGAAGAAATTAAACTGTGCACTAAAATTAAAGTGGAGTTTTATATTTCAACATTACCAAGAATCAGATTATCCACAAAGTAAAGAAAATGATGTAGCAATGATTGTATTAAATCTTTTTTTTCTTTCCAGACTTAGCTGACGTACAGACTTACCTACTACTATTTCTACTTTTAAAATACATGAAAGTTTCATAGAAAAAATGGCTGGAATTGGAAGGCAAGTATAACTTGTGAATAATGTATCCTCTTTGCACTGCTGCATTATAGTGACTGTCGTAGCTCACTCACTATTCCTAGAGCAGTGCAAAATATCACGTGAGTGACTGTGGAGCAGTAAAACCAGGGACAACCACGGTGTCTCTACACACAGCACCCAGAACTCCTCCATACAGCAGATGCAGTGAGATTGTTCTTAGGCTGGTGCATTTTACACTGTCCAGCAGTGTAAAACCACCTCAATTCCCACTTACACATATCTAACCACTGACACAGCTCCCTCTGTAGTAGAAGCTGAGCATGGAAGGACAAATCCATTTCACCAAACATGCTGCAATTGTGATAGCTTTACTGGTTGGGGAGAGACAGCTCTCCCATTTCCTGCAATTCCTTTCCCTGCTTTGACAAGTTTCTAATTAAATACCCCCACCACTCCTTCCACCCAAATGGCCATCACGCTGCTTCCAGAGCACATCCTCACAGATCAGATCCCACAGCTGTATCTTTCTAACACTCCACTAATTTCCTTTTAGGGCTTTGTGGGTTTAAAAGCACTGCAATCCCTGCAGGGAGTTACCCCAACTATTTTCTACAGCGCGGGAGCTTTGAGGTCACGAAGCGACTGAGCCTATCCTTGTTTCATAAGCAGCTTCCTTCAACAGCTGTAATATCTGGGACGAGTGCTCAGAGAGTGTCATTTGGCCTCACTGAGTGATTCATTGTGTACTGGAAAACTGCTCTGCATTCTTCTGGATGTCTTTGCAGTGTAGACAGGACAAAGGCCCATTTAGCTGGAAGCTCAGCATAGCGGCTCATTATTTACCTGCCACAGCAGTCACAATATTGTGAGGGCTTCTAGACAATGCTGAAAATTTCCACCTACTTCTTATAGGAACACACTCCTTTTTCTACTTTTGTATCCTTTTTTTATCTGGGGGAGAAATACATTTCAAACTCCACAGCAAAGTAAATGCTCGCTTCAAATGCGCTGCATTTAACAGCTGGGTTTTTTCTACCGTATATTTTTGCTCAGAGCAGCAATAGTTCAATAAAACGTAAGAGGTGCCTTTAACAGTTTTCCCCTCCAATATTTGTCCTGTAATACAGTGCTGCAGAGGGATATCCTCAGCCCCTTGTGAAGGCTTTTAGAGGAGAAAGATTTCTACCTCAGCAGGGAAGTAAACAGTACCAGCAGGCTCTACGCTAAATGGCACCTGCATTTAGTTCCTACGTTGTCCTTCCACCACTCTCTGTCTTTGCTTTGGTTGCCACCTCCTCATTCATCAAACCCATCACTGTCACATTTACAGGGAGCACACATTGCACCGAGACACATCCCAGTTACATCCACTTACTGCGTGCCTGCGTGGCAAAAATCATCAACAGGTATTTGGGAAACAAATGTTCCACAAAACATGCTGCACCCCTGCGGAGATTGCCACCTACTTCCTATTAAACCAAAGCATGCCATATGTTTCAAGGGCTTTTAACCTCCTTTCTTCCTCACACAGTCTTGTGCACAACGTCGTGCTGCTGCCATCAGATGTGCTTGTGGATGGGTGGGAAGGGAAGGACAGGAGGAGGAAGGGAAGGAGATTTTACATTTGCCTCAGGGAAATGCGTGCACGTCTTTTCCTTTAGCACTGCCCCAGAAGGCCAGGTGAAACCATCCTGCTCCAGCAAAATTGGAGGCTTCATCACGGCACTGACAGATTGCCACCATCACACTCCTGCTTCTGTGCTGGAAGTCTCACAGCATTTGCTGTCATTTCTTAAGCCAAAGGCTACGGGGAAACTTCAGCCAATGTATTTCTAAGTTTGGTGATTGCTGAATACACCGTGGAAAGATGAAGGCAAAAGTTTGGGGAAAAGAAGGCACATTAAGATATCTGAAATTAAGATAGCTTAAGGTTTTTTTTTTCCTATAAGGCCAAATAGGGAACACAGTGAGGACAACAAGCCATTTCCAACTTCCTATTTTTATAATTAGGTAAAAAGACTGATTTATTAGCGTAATGTAATTTAATTAATAAGAAGAACATCTAACATAAATCATTTGGCATCTTGATTTATAATTAATATCAGAATAAACCCCCACAAGCTTTAAAATAATACATGTATTATGCTCTTTGGCATGTTTATTTCACATGAACACCAATTTATGCATTAGCTCCGATGCTAATTAGAACTTATGCTGCTGTACTGTCTGATGCTTTAAAGCTTTAAACTAGACTAATGCTTAATTGTGAAAGATCAAACAGATAAATTTTATCGTGGCTTTCTTAATCCAGTGTTAATACAATCCATAAGTAATGTGACTATCTCTCCTCCAGCACGTGGCCCCAGAACTCAAGGGAACACACAGTGTCACTCCAGTGACAACAAACATAGGAAAACTATACAAATTTTCAGACAGAAACAGTCTATACTTTATCTTTGCATTATAGATAATGCAAATGCATGTGGCTTTGTGAACTTTCTACCTTGAGAAACATGAGAGGATCCTACAGAGAAGCACAATAGAAATCTACAGAATTTAACAGTTCAGTGTGTCACTTTAAAGGCTTCTTTCAAAAAATCCTTCTGCCTCTACTGCAGCAGATATCTTCATCTGTGCTAATCACATAAACACTCAAATAAATCCCTTTGATTTCAAAGGAATGGAGATTTCACCCTTTTTGTGGTAGTTTACACAAGCTTTTCTTAAAGCCACCATAAAGAGACATTGCCATAAGAACACATATTTTCCTGTTCTTTCTCAGAAGCTTGTCCTGTTAAATTTTCCATGTGGCTATCAGATTTATAGGACCTATGGGGACTCTTGGTCTGTATTTCTCTAAAGAAACTATATTAAACTAACATTAAGGTTGCAGTGTCAAAGACTCAGAAAACACCACAATCAAGTTAAACTCCTATAATCTGGCTTCCTATACACGTGCCTTATGAAACTACCTACAGTCCATACTGCATGCACACATCTACCCCACGTCCGTATGGGAGAAGAGATGTCCTGCACTGGCCAGCTCTCCACACAAGAGAAGATAATGTACTTCTCTTAGCCTCGTCTTGCCTGTCTGCTACGAGGTTACAGAATCATAGAATGGATTGAGTTGGAAGGGACATTAAAGATTGCCGGGTTCTGACCCCCTGCCATGGGCTGGCTGTCCCCACCAGCTCAGGCTGCCCAGGGCCCATCCATGGCCTTGGGCATCTCCAGGGATGGGGCACCCACAGCTCTGGGCAGCAGTGCCAGGGCCTCACCAAACTGAGTGAAGAATTTCCTCCTAACATACAACCTAAATCTGCTCTCTTTTAGTTTAAAGTCTTTCCCCCTTGTCCTACCACTATCAGATCACACAAGAAGTTGGTCTCTTTCCTGATTATAAGTTCCTTTTAAGCACTGGAAGGTTGTTATTGAGCTTCTTGCACAACATTCAGCCTGAAGCTGATATAAGCACAGATAATTTTAATTGCTCAGACTTAAAAAAGAAGAAAAAAAAAAAAAAAACCAACCAGCCAACAACCATGAGTAAAACAACTTAATCTATCATAATCTTTGGCTTTGGTGCCTGTAAGAAACCCATGATGATGAAACTGTGTGCCACGGTGGGAGCACTAACTACAGCTGCAGCCACTGCACGGCCCAGCCGGTGCAGGAGGGATATGGTGGCTGCCAGCACTGCTTCCCAGGGCTGGTGGCTGCTGGGCACTTGTTCACAAACCACCCCGGGATTAAAGGTGTCACTTTGCGAAAAGAAGGGGAAAAAAAAACCAGATGTACAGCATCAACACACTGTGTTCTGTGACTGCCATGTGCCATGAATTATTAATTACTCTGGAGCGTAAATATTTATGCTTATTGTTCAGAGAAGCAGACTGCCTTCTGCTCTAGTCTTTAACTTTACATTAGTTTGCTGCTACCTACACTTAAGCTTTGGTGGATTTTCCACTCTAAATGACAACTTTTTTTGCAGTGTTTTGCTGCAATGCTCTCTGTGACTGTGACCAAAATCCTCATTTCAAATAGAAATTGAGAGGTTGAGCCAGTTTAAAGATGATCTGCAAAGGTAGCAAATAAGTGAGGAGTGCCCTTTGTCCTCTCAAAAAACAGAACACTGTACAAAAAGAAAGCTTGCTTTACGAAACACACGAGCTCCTCTTGTTTTTCTTTATGGGAACTTGAGCTAGGAAAGTTCTGCAGAAGTTGTGCGCAGTGTTTGGCAGCAATGTGTTAGCTCGTCAACAAATGCTGTGACAAAAGCATGCTTCTCCATGCTCTTTGCCTCCATATCAGTTGCTGTGCAGAAGTTGACATTTTGTGCTTTCCCTAAAAAAAAAAACTAAAGACAACCATAAATAATTGTCTAGAACGGCACTGAAGATGTGGTCAGGAAGACTGATGTGACATGGCAGAAGCACTTCTGAAGGCACGGTGTAAGCCTCAGCCTTGCGCTGCTATGAAAGTTTTATAGTGATACTGGATTAAACTGGGTTTTTGCTTCTTTATTTTTGAAGAGTGTTTCACATCTTTATTGCAAGAGCACTCCAAGATGTATAAAGTAGCAAGGGCTTTCAGTTCTAATCATTATGTTTTTCTGACTCCTCTGTGTGCCAATCCAAGGGAGGAAAATGCAGTCAGTTCACTTTGATTAACTCTGTCCAAGTTAATTTTTGGCTCAGATAATCCTGTGTGATCCCATGACAGAGTATCTTAATCTAAAGCAGAACTATAGGTTAATAAATATTAATTAGATAAAAAAATCCCTAAAATGCACTTATAGCTTTTATTTTTGTTTGCTCTCATTGACAAAATCTAAAAATTCACCTTAATTTCATCTAGAAATAGTTATTTCATACACTGTATTTTGAAATTTCTGCACCACCATTTTACTAATGATATTTAGTAATCGCAAGGGAAAGTCCCAAGCACAAAGTAATCAGTAGACTACTACAAGTTTGTCTTATAATGGGAAAGGGAAAGGGAAAGGGAAAGGGAAAGGGAAAGGGAAAGGGAAAGGGAAAGGGAAAGGGAAAGGGAAAGGGAAAGGGAAAGGGAAAGGGAAAGGGAAAGGGAAAGGGAAAGGGAAATCTACATCTGTTTCAGGAAAACATGAGGAACAAAGCTGCTTAGCTGCTGTATTGCACCTAGAGCAGAATTTTAGCACTGGGTGCACTGCCCTATGCACAAAGACACAAATTTGCCCAGAGTGAGTTATATCAGCAATATATTCAATTTAAAAAATGAAAATAATGTTAATTGTGGAAACCAATAAAACATATCCGCAAAGTGGAAAATGCCTAATTTTTTTCAGTTTTTTCATCAATGAGCATTAATGTTTTTTCACTATTCACAAGAAATGAGGGCAAGAGCACAGCAAAACTAGATTACATCAGACTGGAAGCAAGATAAGGTCAATTAGGGATCAGATTTTTGCTAATTCAGGTCTATGTTTTATTACTGCAAGGAATTACTCCAATTCGATAAAAGAGAGCAAAACTATAAAGCAGTTCATTCCTGTCTACCACAGGCCATAAAATGATTATGGATATTGTAGAGCCATGCTCACAGAAACCCTGGAATTAATGCACTTCTCAATGCATTCACACAATCTAGACCCCTTGAAAAGAAATTCTGGGCCAAAAATTCTGAGCCATTAAAATAATGCAGGAAACTTAAGTACAATGATTTTGATGCATCTGCTGCCAGAACAAATGACACGATGACTCCAAGAAAGACAGAGAAGTCATTCTAATTATCTCTTCTTTGAAGGAGGCAATGGCCCAAGCCAGACAGTTTGGATCCGAACCTGAGTTCTTGCAAAGCTCAAGGTGAAAGCCAGATGTGCCACTGAAGCCAGCTACCAGGGACACTGGCTCTTCCCATAAAACTGCTAAGTGCTTAATATGTGCAGAACAGTCTGTGTTTTGGGAACATCACTGGATCTGTAAAGTTTCACACCAACTGCCCCAAACAAATAATAAGCGCTTGCAATAGAGAACAGCATTCTATCAGTGCTGGGTGCAAGCCCAGCTCACTAGGAGGTGTGGGTAGTGTTCACAGTTAGTGATATACTGCATTTTTCCCACTTTTCTGAGCAGAAAACATACTAGGTATGATCCAGCTTGTTCCGCAGCTTCAGCATGTTTAATGCTACGATTCCAGCGGGAATCTAATTTTTGTTTAATTGCTTCCTCATTTTTTCAGTGCTGCATGAATGCTTTCCTAAACATACGCAAATATAAAGCTATACAGGTGACACAATACAAAAATAATTGGTGTTCTCATGAAGGTAATTAGCAATCATTCAAGTTGCAAAAGATGACGGTTTCAAGAAGACTTCTGCCCTGGCACAGAAGTAACTGCAACTTCCATTACAGTCAAACATTCTGTTCTTTAATGCCATTTTGCTCTAACAGACAAGCACGAGGTTGCTGATTATGTGTTCATTCCCAAGGATAGCTTTGGGCTGATCTTTTTGTCCACAGACTTGGAACCGTACACTCGACTCCTTTGTCTTGAAGTATTCCATCTTACAATTAGTGAAAAGAAAGTTACAGTAAATAAGCCAATAAATGCAGCTCCATGTGCAGACGGGCAACAGCAATGTCTTTGTAGCTACCTCAACCCAGGGTGTAAGTACACAAACATTCCAATCTTTGGCTGGCTCAGAATTCAGGCAGTGACTGCAATAATGTCTATGTTACAACAACATCTTAAGTTGATTTACAGACATTTTATGGCCACTTAAAACTGCCAAAGCAATGTCCACGTAATGTATGGTCCTTTGGAGTCATCCTTCCAGTTTCAGCAAACTATGGGACAAGTACTCCTCCCATCATTATAAGTGGTGATTTTGCCATCAGGCAAGCCTATAAATTACTGGCCAACATATAGAGTGTCCCTGGATAATTCCCAGACTCCACAACTGCCCTCCTGCTAAAAATTAGGGGCTTGCTTAAGCAAAGGCTTTAACTGGGTGCAGTGCTAGAGTTTGGGGGTGAAGGCTTTGGTGCAGTGCACTTCCTGGGCCAGAATCGAGCTCGAGCGTCCCGCTCCACGCAGCAAAGGGCGAAGAATAAATCACATAGTTGTTTTTTGTTGTTTTTTTCAGGCAACAGTTAGTATTGTTTTGAAATGCACTTTTATGTGCTACAGCCCTATTATTCTATCATACGTTATACCACTTAATATTTCTTCACTTCAACCGATCTCCATAGCAGCAATTGTAGCCCTTGGTACAACCCCAGTGAACCTACCAACGTGTGCTACCACACAATGCAGTGACAGTCACAAAGTCACTGGGAAATGATGCCAGCCTTTGTGGATTTCTGTACTCCGAGTCCAGCCTATTCACCTCGACTCACTCCGGCTTGTTTATACTCTCTTCTATTCTTTGTGCTCATCCTTTCATGGATCTAAAAATAAAATCACATTAGGGGAAAAGCAGAAAATGATAATGGTTCTACAGTAGAACAGAGGCAGCGTGCATCCAGCACAGCAATGTGCGGTCACACCGCTGCCTCAGGAAGGATGGGTGTGCACAGGCAGCTGCCACCAGAGCACAGAACAACGAACGTGCCCTCGCCTCCTCAGATCTGGCCAGTGCCATTGCTCCATGGGACTTGCAGGAACAGTCCCTCGCCGCCTCACACGTGGTGGGAGAGAGACCCACAGGTCCTCCTTCGAGATGTGCACTCGATTCTGCCACCCCCGGAGTTAAATGATTATATTCAGGAGCTGAAAGGGCACCGCTAAGACGCTGAGTGGTAAACACACAAATCAGGTCAATCCTTTTGCTTTCCTTGTAATCCCTGCACGTTATTTGTTACTGGCTTTTACTGCTGCCTCTTTCTCCTCTCGCAGCACTCCACGCACGCATCCCGCTCTCCTCCTTCACACCATGTATTACAGCAATCCCTTCTTATCAAAACTCCTGTATTCTGTGCTACTTTACTGCAGCCACTGCCTTTATATCTTCGCCCCTGTTGTCTTTTCTCCACTGTAAATTCACTAGAGCAGGGAACTTGTTTTCTCCAGGTTTGTACTAAAGCCTGTAAATTTACGGCACTCTAGGAATGTTTGATAACAGCATGTAAATAATTAATAGAAGCTGCAGCAATCCTTTCTTTTGCTGTATTTGGAAAAGAAAGTCAAGTGGGAGGCAGAAAATATTTCATGGGCGAGATAAGAATTGAGTCTCACCCCTGTAGGGGGCAACTGACTGACAAATACTTGCACTTAGGAAAGATCAGGATTAAGTTGTGTAAGAATTAAAGACAAGAAACATTGCTTCAGCTATGGGAGCCACAAAAGCAACCCAGGAGCATCATAAATAGCCTGGCCAAAAGAACAGGCGTGTGATGAAAAGAATGGGATGTGTTAACTTCAGCTCCACGACGGCATGAAGTCTCTTTCTCTCTGCGTGTGTGACTGCAGAAGTCCACTCTTTTGTCCTACTCTCTCTATTTTCAACATAAAGGAAAATTTTAACGGCGATATTGGCAAACGAACAGCTTGGGGGTTTTTTGTTTGTTTGTTTTTTGTTTGTTTTTTTTAGCCCTAAGGAATTTTTATATGAAGAAAAACAGAGTTGGAAACTGGAAATACAGACAACACAGAATAACGCCTGTGAGCTGGGGAAGCACAGAAAATATATAGAAGATGGTAAAACTGATTTGTCATCGCTGGAAGTATTGTGATGCAAGATGTACAACTACTTTTAAAATTACTTAGAAAAATAAAGATGGGGGGAAAGAAGAAAATAAAAGGAAAAAGGACATTCATATCTTCCAGTCACAGTCTTAAAAATCTTCTACAGAACGCTCCAATCCTCCTTACCTACTTCCCTGCTTAAGAGCATTCATCTTTAAGAAATGGAGGTTTGGTCTTGGTCTTCCTAAACTGGAATTTCATGACTGGCTTTGATGTGGCCAGGAACGCACCACTGAGTGCAAATGGGTACAGGTGCTTTCAGCTGAGCACAACAGAAAGGCCTTTATGGATTTTTGCGCCTTCAAAATAATCAATAATGTAATCCTGATGCTTATGTCAGTTTTGCAGCTAAGCATCCCAGTTTATGAAGGCAGTCGAGTACTTTGGCACCAAAGAATTGTAACTGCACTCAAAGAAATTTCAACCTGAAAAGTGCACCAACAAAACCAGAAGCTGCTACCTCTGGCACTAAATGCTTAATCAGGCAAAACATCATAAAACCACAGCAAAAAATAATTGTCAAGGGCGGTAAATTACTTGATTTTAGTGCAGTGGAGTCTTCAAAATTAGTTCTTTTTTAGAACAGAGACATAATGACTAGTTTCAGAATAGATATTGGCACAGCAGGGCACACAAAAGCCCTGATTAGCTGCTGTGTGATGGAATCTTTAGTTAATATCTCTTTTGGTGCTGATTTCTGACCTTTCTTCTTTGATTTTAATTGGTCAAAATCTAAACCTTTTTGAATGTATTTAATACCAGATAACTGTTTCTAAATTGTCAGAATGTGAGATTACGTGTGACATTAAGAATGGGGAAGAAACGCACTTCACAATTTTTTCCATTACTTTCTCAACTTCAGCCAACTCCGAAGTAGCAAGCAACATGTGTGACAAATGTAGCATCACTTGCAATGCAACAGTTCTTGAACTAGTTTGGGAAAGAAAAAAATGGGAAAAAGGACCAATCTTTATACCAAGTTAGTCCAGTTCTAACCCAGAAGCAAGGCTCAGTACTGGGCTTCCCATGAACACAATGAACTGCTATCTCAAACCTGATTCTGATGTCCTTCATCTTTACTTAAAAGGAGAGCTGGCACACTGCAATCTCAATCCTGTGTATTTATGCAGAGCTCACTGAGAAAAGAAGGGGATACAATCTTGTTCTAGATGTTAATATTAGACAAAACCAGCTGGAGCTTCTTTGTTAACTCCTAACCCAGTGATAATCCTGTGGCTTTTTTCACCTCTCTGTATTCACAGTAAATGCATAGGAAAATATTTCTTGATGTTTCAAAGCTCCAACTGTTGTTCAAATTCTGTGTGAGAGCCCCCTCACCAACTGATTTACATTCACCACTCCTCTTCCAAGACCTTCCTTACCAAATTACAAATGCTAATGATTTTCTATGCAAAATTTAACAACCTAATAGGCTGAACAAGTCAAATGAAAATACACTAATTGTTGCCTTTGATGTATACTATTCTGCCAACTCTCTCATGGAAACAGTATATTAGCATTAGCTTTAATTCTTACTAAAATATATATTTAAAGGAGAAGCTTGTACATATACACATGCTAGGAAAACGATACTGCAGGCTGTAGAAAGGATAACTGGAAGACTCAGAACTGACAAGACAGGCTGTTATACACTGGAAAACCATTTTCACAGGAATTCTGAAAACAAACAGCTAGAGAATGAATGAATCTTTATCTGAATTAGCTATAGCATTTGCTCAACTCACTGGGCTTATGCAACAAAAGTAGTCAACATCAGAGTCAGATTGAGACAACAGGAATAATAGAAGGATGTCAAGCAAACAGAAGGCTTCTGCCTAACCCCAGAGATCCAAAATGAGTTTCCCAAGAAACCTCTCAATTGCTTCAAAAACAAGACTTCCATGTGTGTGTATTCTTTCTCCTAGAGAACATGCAAAAATATGTTTGAGTTTCTGGAGAGCACCACAGAGGTTTCTGTGTACAGACTGGTTCTGATCCTGCAGCCCTGCACTGAAGCGAGGCTCAGCACCACCACGGTACTGAACAGATGCAGAGAAAACAGAGAAGCAAGCAAACAACAGCATAAATATCCACTACAGAAACACAGTGACACAAGATTACTTTCTATTGCTTTGTCTTTAAGAGTTTGCTTATAATGATCTGATAATCTAATCTAATTGATCTCTCCAAGTACGTCTATGGCTCTAGTCACTGCAGTATCTGATTAGTGGAACAGATCCATACTTTATCTCCAGATTTAATAACTAAATCTATACTTGAAATAGAGTCACGCAAGTTCACCAGGGGGAGAAGGCCAGATGCTGCTTAGCTAAGGGAGGAGGGAAGGAATGGGAAAAGGCTGGCAAGGACCAGAATGACTGGAAAGGAACATGTGGCCGTGTGTCAAATCATCCCCATGCAACCAAACTCCGTTTAAGCAGCACACTTCTGGGCTTACAGAATTGAAGTGGGAAAGTGACATAACTAATGGGGGCAGAACCAAAAATGAGCTACTGTCTATGGCCCGCTCTCCTTCAAACTGTCTTCTCTGCAAGCATAAAGTAAATGTAATTATTGTTTCTTTGTTCTCTTCCAGGCTTGCACTTCATCAGCCTGAAAACTGTGACATTTCTTGAATACGTTTCAATGGCTTCTTAACCTTTCTAGTTCCTGAGTGCCTGTACAATGGCACGCTGCACTTGGAGATTTCAGTAGTGAAGAGGTTAACACCCAAAACTGCTAATAATAACAACGGTATTCACTGAGCCAGATAATCACTCACACAGAATTTCAATCCAAAGTCACTTAAAATTCAAAAGAAACCACTGTATTTCTTTAAGGAAGTGACAGCATTTAGAAGAATATTCATAATTCAAACAACAGGCCAAAATCTGACTTACTGCTGAGTTTATCCATTTTTAATCAAGCGATATTAAGGGAGGGACAGCTTTTGCTCTACTTCAGGTCAAACCTATCTCGTGACATCACCCATCACCAACACCCAAGCCTGCTGGAGGGCTCCCCTCAGCCAGCTCTGCTCTGCACCCAGCAGACCAAGGGCCATCAGCTGCTCCTCACACCTCCTGCCCTCCAGACCCTTCCCCATCTTTGTAACCCTCCTTTAGACGCTTTCTAAATCACCTGCTGCTTCTATTCTGCTGCAGCCCGTTGTGCTGAGACAGATCAGCTTGTAGTTCAGTATGTCAAAGCTCTGGGCAGGAAAATGGCAACTAATACATGTAAGCAAACCGGAGGAAAAAAATACTTCCCGCCACTGCAGACTGCAGGGCGGATTTCTGCACTGCCTGCTTCTTGGTCTTGCTTTGCCTAAAGGGAAAGAGCCTTTTCATCTCAGCTCCGTGCTCGGCACGCACCTGCTGCCGCGCGGTGTCAGGAGCCGTCTTTGCTGTCAGCTCACCTTCCTGCTCCTCTCCGACACCGGCTGCCTCTCGCTCACCTCTGCGAGGCGATGGCCTGCTCCTGCCGCGCCGCATTCCGGCAGGCGTCGTTCACGGATGTCATGGAAAGAAGCAAAACCAGCCTGTCAAAAACACATGACTGCTTCGCAGTTCAAGGGGCAGCGCTCGCCTCCATGTGAACGACACAGAATGTAATGCGCGCAGAAGGGAGGAGAGCAGCTTCTGCCAGCAGGCCGGGATTCTGGATGGGGCACTCTTACAGTGACCTTGTCAGCATTCATCCCTCTCTCTGCAACACCTGAGCCAACGCTCCCTATGATCTGGCACCATAGCATGCTGCTGGCCAGGTAATGCCTTCAATACTTCAAGAGCTGTAAGTGCAACACTGCATGAAGTGTCAGTCAGTGCGCAGTTCCGTGGCACTGTGAAGGAAAGGCAATCGTTGCTTCTTTTGCCTCTTCCTTTAGGTGAGGCTTCATCCTTGAAAACATCCTACCAAGAGACTGCAGGTGCTTCAGCACTCACCTGCAGCCATTATTTTTTGTTTCAAAAGTTATTGTTTCTAGCAAAAGTAATCCGTTTGTAATTAATGAACATCTCCGTTAATGACTGAAAAGTACAGAGCATAAACTCAATTCTCCTGCCTGTGCTACACAGCACAGCTGTAACTGGTTCATATGGAGGGTACTTCATCCGAGTTTAGCATGGAGAAACAGGGAAAGGACTAAGAATTTAAAATCTAGGTTTACAGCCTAATGATTTCTTGTGAAATTTCCTGAAATAAACCTGCCTCTACACCAACTCTACAGCAGTATTTCACGGGTCTAAAGTGCTATATAGATCATGGGGCACTGTTATTACCGGAAGCAGTCTGAGAGTAAGTAAATGTGCAAAACCGGACATAGTGCCTGCTTGGCTCAAGTACGTGTCTTACATCTGGCCTCAAGCAACTGAATTGTACTATTATTATTATTATTATTATTATTATTATTAAAATCTCTGAAACTTTCTTGGTGTTTTAAAATAAATAGGAAAACAATGTAATTTTTTAAATGAAATTAGGCAATTTGTACTAGCATTACCTCGAGCTTTCCCATCTATTTGTGACTGTATATGTATACATATATGCATACATAAATGCCTGGTTCATAACTCCTTACCACTGGGTCCGTCTCACAACAAGCATTGTTTTGGGAATGAGGACTCTCAAACACCAAATTCTCATTGCTACAGACAGATCCTGCTGGTAACAGTATGTTTTGTTTCCCTGTTCTCTGTATTAATACCAATATACTGAAGACTAAAAGCAAAGCATAGTGTTGGCAGGAACAAAAATATTTCCTGCCAGGGCCATGGAACGGGACTTGACAGCTGGGGTGATGCTCAGCTTCTGGTTAAAGGGCAGCAGGTCCCTGGGAAACAGCCACCACCAGAGCAGCTCAGTCCCTCGGTGGCTGCCCCAGCTGGGAACCTGGACATCAACTGGTGCAGCCAGTGAGCTTGCCACAGCTAGATGGGCTTTTGGCAGCTCCAGCATCTCCTGCCTCTCGGAGGTTGGCTCCCATCCTTCTGTGGGACATTCTGCAGTAGAGTATCTCCTGTAAGCCCTCTTTAATCAATTAAATTGGGCAAAAATGAACTGATGTGAACCAAGCAAATTGAACATAAGGTTTGCCTAACCTGCCTGAACGCATCTGAAGTAACTGGGAAGAATGTGCATGAGTCATTCCCCCAGCAAATGGGGAGCAAGGACTGGAGGAGGAGCTCCAGCTGGAAGGTGGGAGGCGAGCAGCGGGTGCGCTCGGATGGGGCCCTCCAGCTGGTCTGCATGGCACCAGCCCTCAGCAGGGTGCTGCCTTCAGCAGCAAACCGAGGTGGGTGCTGTGGTGTGGGGTGGCTACACGAGTGGCAGTCCCGCCATGGGTTCTCTGTTATGTCCCCATCGCTTGGTAGCGCAGAGTTAGATTTAAAATAACAGACTGATAAAAGAAGCCTAAACGTTATATACGCCTTGCTGCCATTTTCAATGACTTTTAAAATTAACTGAAGGGAGAGATCATCTGCACACCACAGCAAGTTGACAGGGCAGAAGATGAGAAACCTGTGATCCTGAGGTTTTGCTAGATGCTGGCACATGTTATCCCTGCCTGTCTTTCCCCACCCACTCCAGAGACAGGAAGGGAGATGCTCTGCAGGGCCGCTCTGTTCCCACTCTGCCTAACGCTCCTCCCGCGCTTGGAGCATCACACTGCCCTGTGCAACAGGAGGAATTTCTCTCTCTCTTTCCCCACCACCTGCAGTTGCAGTATTTGAGCATTCCAACATACAGGCAAATCATCAATGCTCAGCACGTAATGAAACCTCCTCATATATATATTTTTTCCACCGCCTTGAACCAACTGTTGCATAGGTTTTTCCCCTAAGTACAGGCTGTGCTTTTACATAGATCCTATTTTGCTCCAGGCTGAGCCTTCTAGAAAGATTCAGCAAGCTGTGCAATCATCTTACACAACGCACCTTTCTATTAAAAATCTGCAGGTTTTGGGTGTAAGAATACAGAGAACAGAAAGTAATGACAGAGAGGCGATAGAGACAAATCCTTTTCCATGAGCTCCGTGAGATCTTTGCTCAAAATAACTTTGCAGGGGTTTCACTGCCAGTTCATAATGCGGATGAATCACTTCTGATATTTCTGATAAAACAATATTCAAAACTTCTAAATTACTTCCAATTCATTTATGTCATCATTTAATTAGGCCTTCTGCAACATGTTACAAGGACGTCATTATCCCTTATAATTGTATAATAATTACAATTTTTAATGAAATAATTGCAAGTACACTAGATGTGTAGATATAATTATTATAATTACATAAATACCTGATTTTCAGCTAATAATTAAAGAAGGCCTTTATAAAAAGGGTGAAATTTAACAAATGGAAGCTTGCCAGAAAACAAATACAAATAATAATCAGCTGTCTCTCTCTTATAGATTTCTGCTTACTAGATTCTCTTTACATATGATAATATGATTTTTCCACACATTACAAAATAAAATAAGGATGAAAAATGCATTTAAACAAATACTAAATTATACCAAGAGACCTCAGTACTTCGCCCCTGCAGGCCTGATCCTGAAACACTGCCATTAATATAGACCAAACTTAATTATCCTATGCAATAATTCAGCATCTCACAAGATATTGAACAGTAAATTGCCACTGACATAAATAAAAAGGGAACACCACCCACAAGAACTTGCAGTCTTTGTTCTGATTCCTCTGTGACATAAAGGGACAAGTCCTGGATCACCACAAACACTTCAGAAAAGTCCATGTGCAGGGCACAGCACTCCCACACAGCTGCTGCTAAAGCTTACCAGCCATACCGGCCACGATCTTCCCCAGAAATGCTCCTTCTGGTCAAATCTATTGGCTAAGAGAGAGAAATTGCAGGTTTTTTCTCTCTGTGCCCTTCTTGGTAGACAGATCTTTACAGGGTAATGAAAGTAATGGACTTCCAGAGCTTCTACATTTGAAGACCCAGAAAGGTAATTTTCCTTCAAATCTTAAGACAGCAATCTTATGAAAAAAGCACAGAAAACTCTACCAGGGCAGATTCCAAATACTGCTCTGATAACATCACGGGATATTAGAACAATTCCCACAGCAGAAGAATTAGCAACACGATTTACTGTTGCTTCTGAAGTTTGTCACTACAACAAAACTCTGGAAGGGAAAACCATCACTGTGCAGTCTCCACATGTCAGGCAATCTCCCCAGGAGGCTGATTCTAGCCAGCGACCTGTCGTGTCAGAATTTGGGTGCAAACAAAGCAGATTCGTCCCACTTCTACCAACCTTTTGTTGTTTGGGGTTGCTTCTATTTAGAATACAACACTGTTATTAAAAGCATGAGAAAGTAATATATGGGATATTAATATTAAAACAGAAGGAAATGGATTGATATCCCAAAAACAAATCTCATTTATGTTAAGCTCATTAAAGCAGCGGGGTTCTGAATGCAGAATATAATTAATACTATACATATCAAAGCAGAGAAGACGTGCATTTGGCAACACAAAGTAAGTAGAAATGAAGAGGGTTAAAGAATTACAAGTGAAAAGAATTTGAAGAAAACCTGGAATTATACTGGAGCATTCAAGTTCTAAGCGGATTATTAACATTATAATTGAGATGATCTTTAAGAATGGTTTGCCATGCAAGCGTAGTGTTTCTAGCTTCAAAAATATGCAAGGAATACTGTAAGTATTTGTATCCTTATGTATCATAAGGAAACAAGGAAACAAAGGGAATGAACACAGAAGAGCAAAGGAACAATAATGGGATACAGGAAAAAAATGACAAAAAAGAAGTATGCAGAAAAACATAGCTATCCAAAAGTTATGCAAGTTACTCAAAAAATCCTCCTGAAAATGTATGAATATACTTCTGTAACTGTTTCTTCTAATATTTTGTCCAGTTTGGCTTCATATGATAAATTAGAAAACAGCAGATTGAAAGGAAAACTGCTTCACTGTTATTTACTGAGTACAGCTGGTCCAACCTGAGAAAGTCAACATGAACAAGCACAAAACAGTTTTATCTGACTCTGTATTAGCAGGGTAACAGTACTATTTCAGAGCTCGTATGTGGGAGGATGTGGAAAATGAAAAGGGAGCAACAAAATAATGGACAAGGAATGGAATTAGATGAGAATTTAAGACCTGTTAGAGCTATAAGCACTGTCAAGTTGTATGAGCAAAGCAGTGACAGCACGATGACTATGTGGTCAGCAACAGCCTGAACAACTAGACATTTAGGGAGGACTCTGACCAGTGTTGATGGCATTTAAGACTTCTGGAGTCTTAAAATGCAGTCTGCAAAGTTGTCTATTGTCAAGCATTGGCTCACCCAGCAAAAGGACTGTGGAAAGTACATCAGAGTTTAAGTATTTTATGCTATTTCAAATATGACATAAACCTACTACATGTCTTTGAATAATGCTGCTAACTGACACTAACAGCTTTAGATTGTGAAAGGATGAAAAGGTCTGTACAAGACAATGTTTGCTTCATTATCTTCTTCCATGTATTACTAGTACAATAAAAAATACTGCCATGGTATCTGAGGAATGAAAAACAGGAACACAGTGATTCAAAGTGGAACAGAAAAATGGAATGGCCTTGTTGTTTTAGTACATGGCATCACAGTTCAGCATTATGGATCACATCGGTGCCAGTTGGTACTGCAGGGAAGAGCAGAGGGCAGAACGGGTTGGAGGGCACTTCAGCCAGGAATCAGGAAGGGCAAACAGAGGAAAACTGCAGATGTGTACAGGCAACAACTGGCAGAAATAAACTACAGGCGAACAATTCATTATGAATGGTCAAAGTGGCTGGGTGAAGATCTACACCCTTTGCAAAGGTTGATATACACCAAAATAAGAACTGAGGTACCTCCGGGGTCCTTGACATTCATTCTCAAGACATCATAAGCTCTGGTAATGGTCTGCAAGTGCATGTTCTCCGCCCTTGGGCAGTGCAACATAAATTGACACAGCTGAGCCTTCAGCACTGGAGCACACACCTCAGACTTCTTTCCTGTCCTTTATAAGACCACGGAGAGAGAATATCTCAATTGTTTTTCAGTAATACAGCATCTACATGCCCAACTCTTCAATATCCCTTTCTACATCAGATATTTAGAAAAAAAGCATCCGATAATCAATCAACAAATGTAGATGGAAATACAGGTCTGAAGTTATACTTTTCTTATCGATTTCAGAGCTGAAAGAAAGCGTACAGTAGGATGGTTATTTCATAAAGGTCCCAGAAACTGTATAGGTTGCATTAATTACCTTCTTTCCAAAATTAGACGGTCAGTCAAACAGCTCCGAGGTAGTTAAACAGAATATTGGAAGGATCATCCATTGTAAGCAAAGGGTAACAGGCTAAATTGGACTTTTCATATCTGCTTAGATTTATGAAAAATCTTTCATATTGCTAAGATTAAAAGCCCTACAGTTATCAGGGTCATTTATGAATCACAATTGATGTAAGATATTCTCTAAGGAAAGCAATGAATGTTCAGTGCAGGACAAGATGATAGCACTGCTCTTTTTATTTTGTTTCTGAGAGAGAATTTGTATGTATGCATATATATGTACCTGTGCATCCATGGTAATTGCAGATATAACCCAGAAAGTATGGTGGTGGGAGCTTTGCTCTCAGAAAATCAAATAGCCCATTAGGAGGCATAAATATTAATAGAGCTGTCTCATACTACACTCTCAAATGAGGTAGTTCAGATCATGATTCTCTGCATTTAAAATGTATTCACTGCACCAACTAGACTGAGAAACAGAATCCACATGTGAAGAAGTCACCGATTTTGGGAAGTTTCTTTGCCACTGGTAATTCCCAAATGTAAAAGTAAGGATCAAGTGATTTCTTTCCTTATTCTACCCCAAATTCTCCTACAAATAGTATTGTCTCCTGAACTACTGCCACAACATCCAGTATGTATCATATTTTCTATGAAAATCACACTTCCACATCTTCACACTGAGATATATTCAGGCAATATGAAGACTCTTGTACAGGCTCACAGCAAAAGGCATACTGTCATCCCATTGCATAGCACACAATCTCTAGGGTGTCTTTTAGTGGTCATACTAGGGATCATTTTCAAACCTCATTTTATACTTGTCATTAGAGCTTAAAGTATGACATTCATGGTGCAAACTCTTTTAACACAAATAAATGGATGTACACTATTAGTAAAAAAAGCAACACAAGCTTGCAGCTAAAACAGAAAGTACAATCCTCATAAGTGATAATGAGTTACTCTGTCGCTCCAGATCACAAGTTCATGCCCTGACTCTGAAACAGTGATCAGCAACACTAAACAAAGTGCAAAACTATTCAGGTATTTCCTATAAATGATGCTAAAGTTTGCAAGAAATACCACATGATCAGCAACATAACCAATTCAGTCAGTAAAATGCTGTTAACTGGGATTTAATTTTGGTTCTACTACAACTTCGAACTATGGAGCCTAGCCACAAAGAAAGCAACACAAAACTAACAAATGCCCTTCAAGAAATATTCTAAAACCAGCCCTACCAGACAGAGGTGTTATTGTATGCACATCCATAACGGAATTAAGCAACTTCTGACCTTCGCAGACACGGTAAGAAACAGACATGAAAACAGATGATCTTCCATTACTTATTGAGTCAGTAAATTGAAGATGAAGTATACTGCAATATAAGCAACTATACTGAGCCAAAATCAGGCCGGTATTTCCCCCTTCCTTTTCACTCAGCTCCCATCCTACCATCTCATAGTCTCTGCAGTGCTCATATCAGAATCCCAGCAACACATCGTAATGGTTATAATTCCCATTACAACATCTAGCAGAACTTGAAGATAGGATTGCTTTCATTTCTACATCTGTCTTCATCAGATTACTTCCTGTTCTTCAAAATTTTTAATTTCCTCACATCCCTCAGCTGACAATTAACTGTAGTTACTAGTTTATTTATCTAATAAGATCTATTTCATATAATAAGAAAGCATTAAACAGTATACGAGATAGCGTACTGTCGGTTTGGTAACTTCTAATTTATGTTTCTTGTTTTAATTAAGCAGATGTCATAAAAGTTTTCCTCTCATTTTCCTATTTACTCTTTTCAGTAACTAATCTCTAACTGTAATTAAATGACTACAACCTACATCCAGCAAACGAGGCAATATCAGACCTTCCTTCCTTCTCGTACAAAACCAAGGCCATTTCCAAGCCTGAAGATTCCCTTACTCCACTGCACCTTTGTTCTACCACTTGATCCCATCTGCTATGGGGTATGAAGGCACTCCAGGGCAAGGGTAACCTGAGGCTGCATATGGGTATAGGCAGAGGCAGAGCTGCTGTGAGAATGGGGATGGGTACTGCTCTGCCAGCTGCCCAGGATATTCAGTGGTTCTCTGCACTTGCCAAGGAGAAAAGGTAGACTGCTGCTGCTCCTTATTGTGCTGTTTGTGCAATGAATGTAACTGCAGAAATACCTCCTGAATTTCAAATAACTCTCTTTATTCTCCTTCAGGCTCGCAGGACAATAAACATGACTTTCTCATCTACTGGGCTCTTCCTGCCTTCATTTTTGCTATTTTTCTGACATTTTTTTTTCATATTCTCTCATAGGAAAAATACTTTCTGAGAACAATGATGGAGATCTGCATCTTTATTTATGACTTTGTGAATCAGTGTCTGGGTGATAGGAAGTGAAAGTTGCTCAGCTAATTACACACGCTTGATGAACTGCGTAATAACTGCTGCAGCACTGCACATTAATTGAATGCATATAAATGACAGCAGTTATTCTAACTTGAATGATGTGTGACGAAGTGACGTTGCTCACCGTACCCTGATTATCTTTGTTTCCAACTTTGGCAATCCAGCTTAAGCAATTGTATTTTTACAGCACTGAGAAAAGAAATTCCCCAACAGAAACATCAGAGGTTGACTCAAAGCCCAGTGCTTTAAAAACAAATGTAACTGCCTTAAGTAACTGCAAGTGGATTTAGACATCTAAAAAAGCATACGCTGAGTAACTATAATTAACAATTAATAATTAACAACTAGCTGCAGTTAACAATCAGTAGGAACTGCGAGTGCAAAAACCTTGGAAAATAAGGCCACTTTCATTTAGATGCCTAGATCTGAGTTAACAGAGCTGAACCTTGCCCAACTTTTTATGATTTCTTGCTATGACACCTTCCTAAAATATATTTGTTCTGGAATAACAGCAGCATATAGCAACTGATATTAAAAACACGGATTACAGGTAATAGGTACCTGAGTATTTCCACACAGCTCCGTTTACCCTAAAAAGCGCTCTAGATTCAAGAGTAGACCAACAATTACACAGCACATTTTAGACATAATAATAATAAAAAAAAATAACTTGTTGCAAAGCAAACGTGTAAAGTAGTACAAAATTAGTATTTTAAAGTTGTTACCAAATACTGCTTGAAATCAACACCAGAATATACCTTGCACATCACATATCAATTGCCATGGGGATTTGGAAGTGCCCACAAAGAAATCTGCAAATGCTATCTAACACTAAAATAGTAGAAGCCAAGCTTCCAAAACACCCTTATTTCCACAGCATCACTCACACTATTTTAACATTTCTCTACACCCCTATTAAGAGATTTGGGGTTGTACAAAGAGAGCTGTAATCACACCATAAAGGAAATCAGCACTCACTTTTTGAAACGTGTAAAGGAAAAGAAGTGATTCACAAAAACGTTCCAGGAAAGTTAACGCTCGTTTAAGAAAACAGCATGGACCAGGTAGGAAATCAACACAGATTTTCAGCTCTGCTTTGCTACAGTACCTAACAGCCACCACACTGGAATATAGAGCTTCAGTGGCTCCCAGGCATGAGAGCCACCTCCTGTGCATGCATATACAGTGCAGGGTGCCAGCATACGAGGGACACTCCGCTACACCACGAGGCCATGACAGAGAAGCTGCCAATGGGATCAGAGTAGGACAATGAAAGAGAGATGATCAAGTGCAACCAAGTTCAAGCTTTATGAATGTTATCTTCTCATCTGCTTTATGCACTCCTCTCTTTAAGTACTTTTCTGGCTTTATTGTGACATGACGGACCATAACTGTTCACTTCACACCATCAGCAAATCAACCTCTTTCAGACGTATAATATGTTCCTCCTTCTCAAAGTTTCGATTTTTCCCCCTTTTTTTTTTTTTGTCCACTTTATACATACCTCCTTTTCTACAAATTTTCTTGCCGGGTTTTCTGGCACATTCCTTGGATATTCTTTTGACTGAAAAATGAATAGAAGACTAGAAAATAACATGGAGCTCCGTCACAGACAGTAGGAGCATGCAACACCACTATCTAACTCAAATATGACCTGCTTTATTAGGTGCAGAAGAATCTCAACTTGTGGTGCCTGCACATGCAATGGACAAGATGTTGATGCATCTTCCCAGAAGTCAGTGGGTGGCAATGAGAATTAGGCACCAAATTTGACCTAAAAAATACACGTGCTGTGGGAGAAAAGAAATGAGTGTAGACATTTTTGTTTTTTTAAAAAGGACAGATGCATACAAAGAAAAGCAGCATGCATACATGTAGTATGCTGGCATGCAACAAAGAAAGCCATGCTAACAGTATACATGAATTAATATTGTTAGAACGTAGAACAGGAAAATAAAAAGATCTCCCTGTTTTGCCTGCTATTAACTCACCATCCTCGGTTGGGACATAGATATTTAAATAGAGGCAGTCTTCGTTCTGATCTTGTACATAGGTGGAAACTACATCCAAGTTATTAGTAAACCACACGGGAAGCATGACTTCAGGCAACCTGCCTTCTATAATGTTCTGGGGACACACTGGAGCAAACTGAGTGGTATTTTTGATATCTGCCCAGGGAGACGGAGGCTCAGGAGGTTGAAAGCGGCGCTCCCCTGTTGGAGGGGCAGCATACGGAACCCCAAGAAACTGAATAACAGGCCCCAAAATTTCATTATTTAGTTCCTTCTTAATCCCTCTTATCTTGCCAAAGTTGGTGGTCACCACTGGGTTGGTATCATCCAATTTTTGGGAGGACACAGCTGCAGCGTGAAGCAAAAATCCAAGTATAGAGAAAGCAAAAGTGGCATTCGATCCCATGTGTAGCAGGCGGGCAATCAGCGCTCTCCATACACAGTTCAGCCACATGGATCTTGGAAAGGCCATGGTCCCACATTAGTTGTGTGACTACAATGAAGCAATCTTATTTGTATCCACTGGTGTAAAAAGAGGGCGACCAAAGGAAACAGATCAAGTTTCCTAAATAGGAGCCTGTCAGAAAAATCTCAAAAGGCTTTTCATGCGGTAAGTATCTTCCATTGATTTCACACTTATTGAAGCTGCATCTTCACTCAGCACTATTTATCAGACTACATCCTATTGACAATTCTGTTTTCCATAGCAGCAATATGAAGAGAGCGGCCATTTACTGCAGAATCCCCTCTTATAAATCAAATCCAGTTAGCCGCAGGTCTATATCCTGGAGAAAATGAAAATAAATCATTAGTATGAAAGAGCTAATATGAGCAGAGTAGATGCTTCACAAGTTATGTACATACATTAATAGTGGCTAGAGCCATGTAAGTAAAACTGCACTAGTTTATGGGTCCATGAAATGGCGGGTGAAGCGCTGATTACTGGATTATCCATAACGTCAACCTGCTGAATTCACACAGGTTTCTCAGAAGAAACAAACCCGATAGAAAACGCATTTTTAAAATTCACCTTGTCAAGAATAAGAACTTCGCTGCCAGGCCCCATTAAATACATGTTTATGTTAATATTTTATTCAACTGAATCATCTCAAAATCAATTCTCATTTTATTTGCACTAGTTACCACAAAGAAAGTAATTATTTTTTTTTAAGTAAAAGAGTGAAATTAAGATATACAGGCATACAGAAGACTCAAATGCTTTTTATTTCATAAAAAGAAGATTACAATACATGCAAACATTTGCTCATTTAAAAATAGAACTTACAATTCAAACACCAGGACAATTGGTATACTTTTATGAGAATAACACAAATCACCATGCTTTGTATGCTTATCTCACCCCTCAAATTTCCAACAGCTAATGAAACGCACTCGAATTGTGGCAGTGTGAAACATTCCCAGTAACGATGAAGGTCCACAGTCCACTCCCACCAAAGAGAATGGAAACAGTGGGTTTGCACAGAACTGTGACTATACACCAGTGTTCTTCCCTGAAAACTGGTCTGCAAAAGGGTATGAACAGGCCCATTAAGGATGGAGCAGGTTATCACAGCGTTTACTTCTGACCAATCCCACCATCCTTTTAAACTACTCACAAATGAAAACTCACCACGAACACACTCAATTCCTACCATTCTTATTTTACAGTATAAACAATAAATGCTCCCATAAGACAGTGGAAATCTTATCTTTCGTATACCCACACGAAGAGTATCCTGGAAAATTCATCACTTAGGATCAGGGACTGCATAATCTCAAATTCCAGACTCTATTTTCAACCACGTTAGCTCAGGGGTTGTCACACAAGGCTGTGTTCCAGCACTTCTGAAATTACTCAGTGCATATCATTATATCTTCCATATGCATGTTAAACATATTTCTAACACGATTTACAATATCCTATTATTTAAAATGCAGTGTTATACACAACATAGCAGTGTAATCTTACGCTCCCTATTAAGCAGTGAGTAAAGCACAAGAAATGTGTTTTGCTTTGCATAGGAAACATTTTAAACCACCTGCTTTTGAACAGCATTGGCAGTTTTAATGAGAATTGTTTTTTTTATCATGTCTATACACATTGGAGAGAGAATTCAAAAGAACGGCTTGTCTAATAGTCAGACTACCCTGCAGTTTGGGTTATTAAAAAGGAGATTGTAAAAGCTATATAGGACAGCAGGAGATTTGGTTCATGTCTAGCATTCCTTTAGCTCTGAACAATCTATCTCAGGAGGCAATAAGGAGATAGATGAAGCTTTTCCACAGTTTTCTCTCTGCCTTTCTTTCTCTGCTAATTCTAACACCTTCACTGTGAAACTGCATTAACAGACAGGCTTATACCCTTCTCCAGCTTCAAACTCTCTGTGTTTGATGGAAACACACCAATTTAGCTGCAGAAAATAATTCCCCTGAGTTAACACATGTGTTTAATAAACTTGAACAGAATGGCACACGAACAATTGCCCTCTCAGTAAGCTGTTGCTTTCTCGCATTTCAAATTTTGAAGGTAGTGGGATATTGCTTGAGAAATAGTTAAGGCAGAGGATGGGTGCTGGAGCAGAGGCCACTTCGTGCAGCATTGCTGCTCTGAGCTGATGTGCAGTGATGGAACACGAGGTCGTGGAAAGATGGAACAATTCACCCTATAAGGTATAGACCAGTTTTCAGCTCAAAGACAACTTTCTAACCCACTTTTGGTACCTAAAACAGTATGTTTTAACAACAACAACAGAAATCACAGTAGCTTATCAGAACAGAGACAAATTTCAGGTTGTAAGACTAGGCTGAGACTTTTTCCTTTAAATAATTTTATTTCAGAATTAGTTATGCAAATTCAAAGCCAATCATAGATCTGGGCTATAGTTTTATGCTCATTCATCTTGCTGCTGCAGCTGAACATCGCTGTGACTGAAAGTTCTGGTTTGCTTCCCTTGGATGAAGTTTTGCTCTAAGACAGAAACTGGGCTAAAATGATAAGACTAAATTGTTTGGCTATTCTCATTAATTAATTCTTGGGTACTAGCTAGCTTCAGTGAATGAATTTTTAAGCCACACGAGGCAATAAATTGTAAGGCTTTGCAAAGTTGGAAGCAACAGATTTGCATTGTGTTCAAAACTTGAGTTCTAGGTTTGCATTTTTCCCCATTAGGTAGCAGTTTATTGTTGAGAATCAGACAGGTCAAACATCTGATTCCACTCCTGGCTGCACCGAGGCTACAACAGTAAGAACACTAACTCACACAAATAAGGAGACTGAGAATACTCAAATCTTTTGAGAATTTTATGTCAAAATTTTATTTCTTTCTTTTATTTATGCTAGAACAAGGTGGGAAGGCAAAATGGGGATGCCAGCCTGGAGCTCTGCTGTCTTACTTGCTTAGCATCAATGTTGGACACAGAATTTTCCTTAGTCCTCCAGCAGATGATCTACGTAGGACTTTCCCCTGCTATCCAGACTCCAAAGGACTGATCAGGAGTCAGTGGAGACAGAAGCAATTAACAGCAGAGGGAATAATCAGGGAGATGAGCAGCACAATAAACCAAAGAGCAATGATGATCAATTTGAGCCAAGGTATAAAGCTTTAGCAACAGAATACTGTAGATCTGAGGAGGACGAGGAGAAGCTTTTTCAGATTTTTTATTGTCTAGATGTGAGGATCTCAATTGTTCCCTGTGGTAACGCAAATGAATTCTACTGTAAAAGGTATTTGATAAAGTCTTTCACGGTCTTTGGAACAGTCTATGCTATATAGAGGTTTTTTCTATCATCCATTATTTGATTATCTTCTTTTCTGAATTTAAATTACTTTATAGTTCAGATGCTGAACTACTTCAGAACAGCATTTAGTATTCCGAGGAGCGAACAGCCCAAGATAACTTCAGAGTATCTTTGCATTTTCAATGACACAGGGCATCCCACAACCAGTCGTATCTGCTGCAAACTGCAGCAGCCAAACTCCTCTTTGTCACTCTTGCACAGAGCTTCGAATCTTAGGGGATGTCTTGAACTGTGCCACCTGTCAATAGCTCCAACAGATTAATAAAACCTTCGGTGGGACTTGGTGCTCCTGGCTATATGCCAGGCATTATTATGTCTTTACACCACTGGCTGTTTTCTTTTTAGCTGAAGATATACTTCGTGACTTGATATTCATGCTTAAAAATTCCTTTCCCCTTCAGTTTTGCTGCTAAATCCCAACTGCACAAATAGAAGGTGCAATTCATAGAAGGTGACTGTTAAGAGTTTTGCACATGACACAATGCCGCCTCATCTCAAAACACAGTTTTGCAGAACCAACTGCATTTGCATCCATTTTTCCTTACAACAGTCTCTACTTAACGACTGAGAGCCTAAAGATGTTTTGTGTCTCTAAAAGGAAACCTGTGTTCAGAAGAGCGCTATGATCCCAAACAGGAACGCGGCCAACGACACAGAAGCCATTAAAGGGACAACTCTGACCCAGGGTGAACACCGGATCGGTGTGACACACTGATTGTCAACATGATCAGGCAAATCCTCCAGAGACGTATCATGAAATTTCCCATCTCTTTTTTCACATTTCAAGTTGGTAAAGGGAAGCATTGTTTCACATATAGCATATTTTCTTGCTCTGTAGAGTAAAAATTCGGAAACAAACCCGCTTTTTGGTATTTCCATAGATACTTTGTTGGGGAAAGGGACTGACATGTGTTCAGATCAAGAAATGAACTGTTTACATTCTAAACAGCAGGTCTACGCAACGATAAGGGAGGAGACTGCGATCCTGAATCATATACACCTTAGAAAGGCACAGTAGGGTTTGGGGAGCTTCAGAAAGCAGCTAGGGATCCAAACCTATTAACATGCACAGCCCTTCCTGAAACTGCCAACAGGGGTACAAATAAGACATTATTCTGATGGGGTCACGGTCCCACCCCACATTAGGATGAGATTACAAGTGCTATGCTGTGCAGGTCCGCAAACAATCCGGGGTAGGGATTTCCAAATGCTTCAAGCTGTGTCAATATATCACTCACAGATCAGAGAATCTGATTCCACAATGTAACTCTCACGTTTGCCTCTATTTAACAGTACCTTTTGTACACAAAACCTTACAACCAAATTAGTAAAAAATACAAGTGCATATATATGAATTCATTATTCAACACAATGAAGCGCAAATTAATGAAAAGTTGAATTTAATTGAGTAGATGATATAAGACTCATTTAAATTGCCAAGTACTTTTCAGCTTCGCTATATTTTTGTTCTTCCCCATTAGTGGGAATATTCACTAATGCTAACTCATTATTAATTAGTATTTTCATGATCAAAAGATCTCTTTAAATAATTTCTGCAATCTTGGCTTGCCAAAATAAGAAGTCTTCTGATCATGATTTTCTATTAAGATGTTTTTGAATTAGATTGAATTAAACGTATAAAAAGAAGAGGGTCACTTCAGTCTTATTATCTTCCATTTACTCATATCAATAAATAATTCTCTTAGCTCTACTTCTTAGCCGAAGTAACTGTTTATATTACCAGAAGTTGGCTACAATTTATTGGTGTGGACTGTAGTTATCTGACATTTTGCACAGTAAGTAGGTAACGAAATGGTGATTTTACCCATAACAGAAAGAATGGGTAACTCTGTCACTTATGTGTAAAGTTTTAGACAGCTAAGTAATACAGATTTAAATTAAAAATGACAGATGCACTGGCGTGGAATATAATGGGCACTGAAGTGAACCCTTATTCCTTTTAGCAGCTTACGGTTAACTCTTAAATGGACCGCATTTATACTCACATTTGAGCGCTAGAGCTGTTCTGCCAAATGATCAGATGGCTGTTGTGTTGATGGCAGCAGCGCGCTTCAGGACATGAAGAGTTTTTGACCTACTCTAGAAACTGAACTGAATTCCTGTTAACCATAGGTCACGCTAGAGAAAAACAAATATTCTACATCTGTCTCTCATCTAAGATCTTCAATACTGAAATCGGCATACGCTACACTGTAAAGCCAAGTTAATTTAACTGTCTTCAGCTAATGCTTTTTAAAAGCAATCTCTTTAGCAGAGTATACCAGAGCTTGGTATACCCAGCTAGAGTGATCAGGTGGGAATTGAGGGCCCTGAGGGGTTCCTTGCAGGTGACAATGTTCTAAAATTAGTAACGAAGTTCATCCTCTGATCAATATTTGTGGCCAGCCCTTGGTTCACTGTGGTTAATCACAGGAGAAAAATAAATTGGATTTTGTTAACTATGTTTAATACAGTTATAATACCAACAATAACACTATCTTTAATGGAAGATCATCACCTAAGGCAAACGTCTGTATCAGATTCAGAAGAAAGATGCCACTTTGATTTTCCTATTTCAGGCATTAGGAATTCAAGATTAAAAAAGCTGAAATATAGTTATTACCTTTTCTTTGGAGAGAACTCTGAAAACACAGATAATGGAATGAACTCAGATTTGTCTATGAATTGTTCTGCTATCGGGCTAACATACAATAACACTTCCAAAGCACACAGAAATCTTGTTACAGAGCTAGATCAATAGCTAGTTTTTTAATATGATAAATTAAAAAGAAAAAAAAAAGGCATCAAACATCCTTGTGGCACCAAAGGAGCAAATGCTTAAACTACTGGATCTGACTCTGGTCTCAATTCCATCAGTGCAATCGAGATCAAATTGCAACCCGTTACAAAACCCACAGAGATATAAACATAATTTGTTAATCATAAATGCAGTATCTCTAACTCAGGTTCAGAAGTCCTCTTGAATGGTGTTACCATGCTTACAGAGCTCTGGAGTGCGTACTACATTTAGAGTGCAATACTGGCATCATAGGGATCTATCAACTTGAGAGTCCATTTCCTGTGATGGAGCATTCTGTACATCTGTGACTTTACTTGTATTTCTTCCAAAATGAATTTCATGCTTAACTTGTTTTTCTTAATTAAACTTCCTTTAGCAGTTTCTAATACGTGCATTATTAAAACTCATTAGTCCCATTCATGCCTGCCTGTCATTTTTAGCTTCACATTCATGTATTGAAGTGCTCTGTTGCTTTATATAGGAAGCAAATTAAATAATAAATATGAGAACTTGAACGTTTTATGAGTGTCAGTATGAGAAAGTGGCTGCAAGGCCCATAAGGTTTCACACAAAAAAAGCATTACAGCTAAAGCTAACATGCTGACACATCTCTGATCTATAAAGTCTGCAGTAATGGTAGCAGTAAAGTGTTGTGCCATAGACGGGGAATTTTTCTCTCACACGAAATAGAAATAGGATAGAGCACAGACTATATTTACTGTTGTAAAAAAATTTCAAATAAAATTTCCCAAAAGCTTAGAATATAACACTATTAAATGTCCGCAAAGATTTACTCTTTCCATCTCACTTCACGTGTAGCTCCTATTATTCAACTCCTTGTCCTGGTATCATTCTTCTCTACTCTCTGCGAGAGAGACACTCCTCTAAGTTATAGCACCCAGTCTCAGATCCGCCTGTGGCCACAATCATGGTGACCATGATTCCGGTGGCTGAAGTGCTTCCTAACCCAGCAGTGACTATTTCAGGGCTTCAGTCGCCACTGGAAGAACCAGACTGGAGAAACAAAGCTCCACCACAGACACCTATTTTACACAGGACTGAAATTGCCAGAATACTCACTACATTTTGCAGTAGGGCTTCTCTGAATGCAGTTTTCTCTCCTCCTGAATATATCTATCGCTATGTGCCTATCTAACACTTCACCACCCACAAGTATTTTTTTTTTTTTGGAAACTGGCGGATGGGATTGGGAAGGGGACAGTTACAGAAATATGTGCAATTCAGGTATTGCAGTGGAAACTTTTAAGAGAGATGGAATTAAGTAAGGGTACAATATACAACATAAATGTATTCCCCCTCATTAAATTCCCAGAACCAGTTCAACAAGTGGGTTAATGGCATCTCTAGGCAGGTTGTGATTGAGTAGATTTAGAAAATATATTTCACATTGCCATTTAGTTCTCTGCTTGGTTAAAAGGATATGAGTCACTTGAAATATAATATTTTAAAGTGTCCTTGATCATTTTTATGATTTTACATGCACGTGTTGCTAATTTTAAAGCATTAGATTCTCCTTTATAATGGTGCAAAAGATCTAACCAAGCATCAATAGAAAGTAGCAGACTACCCAAAGGCAGCACTAAAACTGATTATGCAGAAAATGTTACGAGAACAAAATAGAGGAATTCAACAAATGGGGGTAAGAGAGCTCCAAGTGCTTTTCTTTTAATGGCCTGATCTATAATTTGCCCATAGCAGTGGGGAAAAAAAAATCACATCGAGGTATGCGGTGCAGATTTTACATGGCTTGATTACCAAAAGGATATTCACAGCAGGCGCTGTGCCCCATGGTTTCATACATAGTGTCCCCCGACATCACCTCTCTTTTTTTAAGGTGCAAAGTGGCATCTTAGAGTGAGTGAATGGGAAACTTCAACTGTGATAATAAGGCACTAGCTAGGCACTTGTTCTCTTTGGGTAACAAACAGCACATCATTAACCAGCGATTCATAATTATGAAAATAAAGTTTGTTGGAAAAAGTGGGGTCTTCAGAGGGAGGTGAAAACATGCAGCTGAGTCACCAAGAAGTCAACATGGTATCTTCTTGTAACTGAGAGAATTCAACAGTCATTCTGGGGAACGCTAAGTCATCACTCGTCATTAAAACAACAGGATGCGTTTCAATATCCATGTTGAATCAGAAGATAACTTGTTGAAGTTTGCACATCAGCTTCTTTTTTGTATCCCCTTTCTCCCCACCGCTTCCATACAAACTCCTCTGCAACAAGCAGGGAGCGGGGAGGCATCTCTCTCTGCATGTACATTCCTCCCTGATGCAGAGCTCAGAAGCAGGGCTGCTGTAATGGAAATGTGCTTTTATAACAGCTTTTATTCAGCAGTCAGGATCTATTTTTGTCACTCTCCATTATATTTATCATGGACAGATCTCTGGGACCAACAAGAAATTATATTGTTTACTGGATCAGATTGATTACCGCCCATCTTTTATTAAAAGAAATACCCAAAGGTTTCTACTGAATCTCTGGCAAAATGTTGTCTTTTCACTATTTGCTTTCAAAGAATGTCTGTCTCCTTTTGCTCTTCTTTTTCACTATTTAATTTTTAAACAGTTTCTTTTTCATGTGATTAAAAAAACATAATAAATATGACAGCAAACAAATAATTCAGGGCTAGCCAAGGATCTGTAATACAGCTCCACGTCTCTATTAGAAAGGAACGTGTATTTGCTTTTAATAAAGAAAGGCATGCCAATCCATTACAAACTAAGACCATATCTAAGCCTCTGCTTTCTTCTCTTTTCCCCAGACTCCATTTGAACAATTACAGTGGTTTGTGGTTGTGTGTATGCCAGTGGCTATTAAATATGCAAACTGATAAAAAATAAAACTGCCACCATTACCATGTTCAAATCTTCCATTCATTTGCAAATCAATTTATCTGCCTACAGCTCTGTCCCAGTCTTTAAATAACCCTCCTCAGCAGCCTGCTCCACCTCCAGCCAAATAATCCCGAGCAAGCCCACTTTGTTAAGGGTGTTTCAGTACCAACAGCCAGGAGATCTCCTTACCCTACCACAGAAAAATGGGTGAGATACCAAAGCAGCAGCAGCAAAACAACATCTCTGCTTGCTTCCACGCAACATACTGCCTTAAACAGCCTGAATGCTCTCTGATGGCTTTGCTGCTACTTCACTTAATCACAAAACAGAGGTGTTCAGCCAAATCCTGCTTCCTAGTACACTTAGCATGATTATCCTCAGCCTCATTTTTTTTCCCTTCAGCCTGCATGTGGTTCATAACATATACATGGAATAAATGAGATTTGTAGTATGTGTTTAAGGATACTTCAACCACTTACTGCAAAACTGGTTTTTGCTATGTTGCTGCAATCTGTAGCTGTAGCCTAAAAAATCTGTTGTCATTTCTCAAAAGTAACTAAGAAGTATCCTTCTTCGCCTATGGATCATCCACCAGAGGGAGAAGGAAAAAAAAAAAATTAAAAAATTAAAAAGAAAAGAAAAGAAAAAAAAAGAACCACCCAAGCAGCATTTCCAAACATGGCTACTTAGCTCTTGGCTCCCAGTCTGCAAATCTCATTTCCAAGATGCAAAAGTGGGCTGTGTGTTACAGCTGTTGAGCCCACACAAGTCTCAGTGCAGTCAATGGGAATCAGTATCTCTGAAAATCAGGGCCCTGAGTAATGAGCTCTATTTTTACATGCTCATTTATATCACGCTTGGTCTTGCACTTGTCAGGTGCCTGTAATAAAGTGCATGCAATTTCATAAGTATCCTTTGCTTCAGATGAAGCCAGTCCAGAAAAAGAAAAAAAAAAAAAAAGAGGAGAAAAGTTCCCAAAGCTCAAAGTGCTGCTCCTTCACCAAGCATGATGATTGCATGCACTGGAAATGCTCCGACAGTAAAAATAATAATTATTATAAATAAATGTATAAATAAATAAATGAAAATTAAAAACAACAACCACCAAACAAACAAACAGAAATAAAGCAATGCAGATATTCAGGAAGCCCAAAAAAAGTTATTCGGAGCCTTGTCACAAATACACGTTTTCAGACATGAGTGATCTTTTGAATGCAGCGGTGCAGCCTGGTCCCACTAAGGCTCTGGACAAATGCAAATACTGCCTCAGTGGAAGTCAGCAGCAGCAAAGAAAATATTTCCTAGAACATTATCTTACGCTTGTGCTGGAAAAACAAAAACTGCTCTATTTCCTCTTCACAGAACATCTCAACGTGCTAAAAGCATGCACTTTGCTATCGATACCATCTCTAAGATACGTTTCCATTTTATACCCGTGGTCGTTAGTGCCATAGTTGTTAGAGCTCAACCAAACTGGCCTTCCAGAAAGCAAAGGCAGCGTCAAACTGAGATGCTGTTCCTCAGAAAGGTCAGCACATCTGTGGGAGAAAATGGCCTGTCCAGCCTGTGTCACCTGCAGCTGCAAGAACACACCGCTGTAATGAGGCTCTGTTTTCCTTTATTTAAACAATTATTTTAATGTAATTGATCTGGAACCATACGCATCCTTAAAATGATTTGAGATAATATCCTTTCTGCTGATTCCAAGGTAACTTTCTGGCTTTAATTATAAGTCAATTAATATTAAGTAATTTGACTGATTAATTTTAATTAAACCTGCTGAAAATTGATTTTCCTTCAGCAAGCCGAGATGAGACGAGAGCAATCGGCAGGAAAAGATGAAGGGGGGTGCGGGGGGGGGGGGGTGGTGGTTGGCGGTAGGGGTGGGGGGAGCACCGCACGGCGCTGCCCGGAGGAGGCAGTGCCCGCACCCGGCCGGCACCGAGCGCGGCCCTGGGGGCAGCAGGGAGGAAAAGTTCGCCGGGGCGGCCGCGTGGGGCAGATGTGCGTGTGCAGATCTCCCTGCAGCCCCCATCCCTCCCCAACCCCCCCCCCCCCCCTTCCCCGCAGACTCCCCCGAGGCTCCGCTTCCCGGGCGGCTGCAGCAGCGCACGGCTCCTCGGGCACACGCACCTCCGGGCTCAGCCCCGCACCGCCCTGGCGCTGCCCGTGGGTTCAGCCCGGCTCCCGCACCCCGACCTCATCCCAATCCCACAGCCCATCTCCAGCCCGGCCCGGGCTCGCCCCGCACGCCGACAGCATCAAAGTATTTACCAGTTCACGGCCGCTTTCCCGCAATCCCAGCTGAAACTGTAATTCACCGGATTCGCCTCCTCCGGCTCGCTCCGAGCCGCCGGGAGCTGGAGGTTTCCCAATCGTGCCCCGGACACTTCCGAATTACATCGATTTTGAGATATTTTTCTCCCCTTTCCTTGGATCGGGGCGAGGGAAGGGGGGGCTGGAAATCCCCATCCGGAATTCAGCCTCATCCGTGCCGAGCCACCTCCATTTAAATCCGACCATCAGGCAAGCAATAGAAATGATCAAACGCTACTTCTCTCCGTCTGCAGGCAGATAATCCTCCTAATCCAATAGATCTCCCCCGATCCGAAATTGCCCTCCAGACGAATCCCTTTCGCTCGATGTCCGGCGGGTGAGCGCGGAGCCGCGCGGTGCCCCGAGGATGTGCGTGTGTCTGTGTGCGTGTGCGTGTGTCTGTGTGTGTGTGTGTGTGGAAGTGGGGGTGAGCGTGCCTGCTGGGGGGGGGGGCCGCTAATCTTTTTTGGCTCCTGGCTGCACGGCTCGCCGACACCGCCGAGAACCCTGCTTTTTTTCCCCCTATTACACGTTTCCACTCCAAATTGCTGCTGGATGAAAAATGGTACAAAGATACCCCCAGCGGCAGCGCGGCGAACAGCCCCGGCCCCTCCGCACCGCCCCCCCACCCCCCGTGCCCCCCCGGACCCGAAGCGGGGGCTCCGCGGCACGAGTGGGGGCTCGGACCCCCCGGGGATGCACGGCCGCGCGGAGCCCACTCGTGTTAACGATGCAGAGCGGCCGTGTGCACCTGCGTGTGTGTGCACGCCGAGTTACACCCGCGTGCAACGCTCTGATGTTTCACACGGGCATCACTGAGTAAGCAACCATCTCTTACTTACTCAGACCGTCAGCGCACACGAAATATGGGGCTCCTGATGCGATGCCTTTTTTTTTTTCCCTTCTGATTTTTTTTCCCTATTATGGTTCTCCTTGCTTAATTTTTATCTTTAATTGAAAATAATCAGTCTCCAGCCCTTCCTGTTTTCTAGGAGCACAGCGGAGAATGAAAGTTGGTAAGCCCGAGTATGTGGGAGAGAGGAAGGCCAGATCAGAAGGGAAAGGAAAATAGTCATTTGAATGCTGAAAGGTCTTTTCATGTTTAAGAACAGACACAACCACACGCTAAAAGATTATGAGGATCCCGAGTTAAGCCTCTTGGAGAGAGAGCTCGTTACCATCTCCCGTTGTTTTAGGAGAGAATCCCCTCTCCCACTGTGGTAAAACCCCTATTTTGTTGTGTTGACAGCCACCTCGTTTCACAACAGAGACACCGACCCGGCACAGCACACCTGCTCACGCTCCCATGCAGGTGGGATCCCACTGTGGGGTTTGGTGTCACAGCCCTCACCTGCGAGCACGTCCCCGCGGAGTGAGGGCCGGTCCCAGCCGCACACTGCTATTTATGTCTCCAGGTCCCACTGAGGATCTATATCTAAGTGTCCATGGCAGGGATGACAGCTCACAGCAGCAGCTCATCCTGGGGCATTTTTGTGTACTGGAATCATTCTGTCTTGGGCACATTTTTCACCAGGTAAGTATCAATAATTATAATAGTTCATGATTAATTGTCAAAGTCCAGCATCCTCCAGTGCTCTGAAATTTAACTCTTCCACTGCAGATGAAAGCATGTGGCTCTGATACAGGAGGAAGAGGCACAGTCTTTGCTGATAGCGCAATCCTATGCACATTGTTATGCTATTCTCAAGGGAACACTAGGGGAAAAAAAAGATTTCAAAACCAGATAGAAAATGTGCATATGAATATCAATCACTTGCCACCAGCCACAGACAACCTACAGTCTACAAACTCTCAACGACGAGTGCAGTATGAGGTGAGCTGTTCTGCCATTCTCAATCTGTAACACAGCCTGGAGAAATTTTATCTTTGGCTGGGTATTTTTTTGCACTGAAATGCTGACAGAAAGCAAGCACGCCCTTGTTTCCATCTGATGAGCCGGTGGAATCCAGCTGTGTGCATTTTGCCTCTTGCTCCTTCAAGGAGGATACATCCATCTCCTCCCATCCATCACGCAAGCACTCATTGGAGTGCTCCAAAAATTCAGAAATGTATTGTCCACTGTCACCTACATGGAAAACCCCAACCATTTATCCCCCTTACCAGAGCTGTTCTGGGGGGAGATAATTGCCATCCCATGTGCTACAATCCCACCTCTAGCAGTCAGGCTTACACCTGACCCAAAGCCATCTTGGTATGTGCAGAAATGACACCAAATTCCTGCTGATTTTCTTTACCTCCCTCTCTCAGCAGCTGATGCATGGTACCAGTTCACCCATGCCACCTCTTTTGCTCTGCTCCATCCCCAGTGCTGGGATTTATTTACACATACATGCACATACAGATGTGTGTAAACATATACAGTGTTTGGACTCACAGGAAAGAAGGGGGAGAAGGGTTTGTAGTCAATCAAAACACTGTGAAATAGAATTAAATATGCTGCATGCCAAGAAAGTATAATTTTATTAAAATCTAAAGAAGGCCAAACTGGTTTAAAGAATAACATCAGCTAATACGTAATTCAGTGCATATTAAAATAATGGAAAGGGAAATAGATAAAATTAGCATGGACTGAGCATCCATGGGAGTTTCAAAGACCAGTGCCCTGCAGTACTCTGACATTTCACTCTTTGCTCCATTCTCTGCTCCTTCTCTGAGTTTTAAGAACACATACCCCTCCATGCAATCCACATCTCATACCCAACTTCAAAAAAATAAAGAACAAAACATACCATGAAAAGCAAGTAAGGAGAAAGATGACACCAACACACAAACTAAGCTGAAGTACGTATCTGAGCTATACAGTACACAGCTCATGTACTACTGCTCTGAAGGTCTCTCTCTGACACAGGTTTCACAAGCTATCAAAATATATAGCTTTGAATAATATTACCTTGTTTTAAATATAGATTTGTTCAGACTATAGAAAAGAATATTAACCTTTTTAATAGGTAGAAAAGGTGGGATTGTTTGCATATATAAGATTCTAATTATTCACTAATTTGCTTGTCTCAAGACAGCTCATTAAATTGTTTCTTGCAAGTAACATCATTAAATATTTTCTTTGATTTCCTGAAACTTCTTTAAGTTTATTTATGTTGCCCATTTATATTCTCTGGACAGGCCCTAACTGTCAAATCTTTAATAAAATTATAATACCTGTCTACAAGCAGCTTTAGTTAGCCACCACTGCTTCTTTATTGCTCCTCTTTTGGTTTAACCTTGTCAAGAGAAGAGTCATTTAAAGACCCAGTCCCTCCTCCCACTGCACAAACTCTTCAGAAGGATTAAGGCAGTCCCTCCGTCGCTTCAAGCATTTGTCATTAGTTGATTATGATTTGCTTTGCTTAATGTTGTTCTTTTATACTAAAAGAACCACATTTTAAAATTATGATGCTTTGCTTGTATGCAGAGAACTCCATCACTCAGGAACGGCCAGATGTTCACACAACAAGAGTTAAGACAATAAGAAGTACATGGTTTAAGTGCTTCAACTCTAAATCCATTCATCTGCCTTCAAAAAGTCCCCAAGCGTGTGCCCATCTGTCCTTACCGCAGTGCCTGACTTCAGCGGTCAGGGTCAGCGGTTCTCTTCCTCCCAGCCCGTGATGGGAATGGCACATCGTGTCATCGGGTAGGATTTGTATTCTGACATCATACAGATTGTCCTTGGTGACATTCGCTTTTTATCATTAGCACCTTGTACTGGAATATTTAATTGGTTACGTTGCATCTCAGCACTGTAGATTTATTTCACATGTTCATTTAATTAACAGCCATGACCAAGAGGAGTCTGATAGATGGCAAAGTCCTCTGTGAAGTCGGACCCTACCGAATTAAAAGCCCAACTCCTCACTGGTCGTTTTCACTGGAGCTCCTACAACACAGCCCATGAGCTTCATGGGAAGCACACAGGACACTAAGGTGGCACAAAACCTCTTCCTTCAGAGTGACCCCCTAATGCTGCACCGTCTCTACCAGATGCTGAGGTCAGCACGGTCTTTCCACGGTTGCTTTGAGACTCGGAATTTGAGGTTCTTTCAGGTGCTATTGAAGGACAGATATTGACAAAGAAAGCCACTGCCAGTGCTCTTACTGGAACTTAATCAGTAGATTACAACACGTTACGACACAGCACTTGCCAGGGAATTCTGAATTAATTATAAAATCCATTTCCTTGTTTATATGGCTGTGAATACTCTTAGACCAGAAGAGTTTTATGATTCTGTCTCTTTCCAAAAAATTTGTTATTCTTTGAAGACAAAACCCACCAGGACATTGGTTTGCAGTGACCAAATATAGAAAAACACTGGGCTAGACTATATTTACAATTACAAAAAGCATTCATGAAAAGATTTTTCTGTTTATGCTGTGTGAAAGCCAATCTATTGCTGGCTTTCCAATTAAATTAGTTTAAGCCAATAGGTGAAAAGGGTACATACTGCATGCTGCTTCTGACACAGTGAATTTTAAAGCATATGGGGACATCCTCCAAAGAAGGAAGTCAGCATCACGTACAGTTTGTGTTCTTTTTGACCCAGTAAATAAATGGCACAGCCAGCTTCATCAGTGGTGTAATGAACTGGATGTTAGAGGAACTTCATCAGAGAACTGTGGTGGTTTCCTGATACCTGATCTCAGCAGAAAAATGAAAATGTGGGCTGGATTGTTAGCATTTGCAAGCAAAAATAATAAATTGTTTTCTGCAGGCATTTAAAGAAGAACATCTTTTCCCTTCTCACCAGCCAGTTTCCATAAACCTTCAACTCTTGTGAATTAAGACTTGCTGAAACCTTGACACACACTCAGCACTGATAAACCATCTGAGGCCCTCATTTAAATCAGTCAGTAATAAGATGATTGTGAAATATATCATTATTTTGCTTCCAGTTTCTCTTGCCTTGATTGGAGTCTGTTTGCCTCTAGTTACGATTGCACTGATAACTCAGTGACCAATATAATTAAGCCTGGCTCTCATTATGGCTCCCGGCCAAGAGAACCCAAGTTTGCAAAGATATTTCTTAAAATTTCTTTTCAGATGCACCAGATAACACAATCCATTAATTAAAACCCATGTGGTCCCAGTTAATTCCTGACAACTGAAAAAGAGATGCAACTCGAAAACGCTCTCCAAAGGGCTGTAAACCACTGTCAACGCATTCTATGCGAGCTGCCTGCGAAAGAGATCTGTGTGGTCTTGGGTTTGGGCACTGAGGTACCTGTAGACCCAGAGCAGCAACACTTGACATTTTCCTACTTCATCTTTATTTAACCTGTTGTGATTTTAGCACCAGCAGGGCATTGCCCTGCACTGAGGAGGAGGAGGAGGAAGGGAGGCTGTGCAGAGCAGCCGCTCACTGCTGCCAGCCCCAGCTGCTTGGCACGGCCGGCACAGCCGCCTGCAGGTGCAGCTGCTCCGTGTTGCAGAAGGCATTGACAGACCTCTGAAAGAGTCCGGGCCCTGGGGGATCCTGTGGGACGCGCTGTTTTTGTGGGTGAGTCGATATAACGGGTTTATGAAATTCTGAAAAAGACATCTCCCTGTATTCTGCAGGCATTAATCAGCCTCAATAGTGCTGAGAAATCCAGGAGATGGTATCGTTATAAAAATACCATTGTACAAACAGTAATACATTCACCTGCTTATCTTAGTGTGTTTCAAAGCTCGCCATGTCCGGAAATCTGATTCACTGTGCAGTGACAAACCACACTGTCTTCAATAGGCATGTACGGGCAAGAACATACAGATAAAGCAGAGAGAAAAAAAAAATGCCAAGGATTTCCCAAGCAGAGAGGCCTAAAGAAGTCCTAATCTAAACAACCTGAAGAAATGTCATTTGTAACAGATGATGGGAGGGAGGGAACGTTAATCCCTTGAAAATGCAGTCACTATTAGTAAAGTAAATGCAAGGAGAACAAATCACGTGTGACGTTGGGAGATCTCAGTGTAGCATAAGCAGGCCATTATTTACAGCCCATTAACATTACTCCTGTAACATCTACTCATTCTCAAGATTTAACAGTGGACCAAGAACAGCAGAAGTCCTCCTTCTAGCTGCGTGATGGACAGTGCAGTTGTGTCTGTGGCTGCATGTACAGACATGCAGAGCAGTACCACTTCTACAGGATGTGGCTGCCAAGTCCCAGTGGAGAACTGCAAGCAGCATTGCTGCTCTGTGCACAGCATCTGAGACAACAGAAAGATAGGAAAAAGGCATAGAAAAACAGCAGCAAACTTCTTATTTAATTGATGTCATAACCCAGGAGAACGTATTATCCTCTGCACGCTATGGTCATATTACGATATGCACTCTACACGGAGTTGGAAATCTCAGCTGCTCTTTATACAAGATCTACCAGAGACATCTGAAAAGTGAAATCCATACAAACGCTCTCTAATACCCTTCTGCTGCTAAACTGAATCCCACACTCAGAAAGACATGATTTCGAATTTTAATCTTGAAACTTCTAAAGGTCTTGGTTGCAGAATGCAGGTTTTTATTCCACATCTGGCATTTGCAGAACTTAATGAACAGTGCCTCTGGCATCTAGGATAAGCACAATACAGCTTAATTTCTTTGTGGCAAACTTGGGCATTCCCTTGCTGAGAAAGCAAGTGCAGTGGTTCTCAGCAAATGGGTTTTCCAGCAAGACTAAGGAATTCATTTGTTTTTCGTTTCTCAGACAAATAGCAGACCCAAATTTTCTATTACTTTTAATAATGATGCTATTACATTTTTCGTGGGCAAGTGTTATTATTTTTTCAGAGAAAGTGAAAGCTCTCTGCGGTCTGGGCATCAGCCAGTAGAGGGTGCAGGCGGCTGGCTGCATTTCCTGCACTCCGTTGCTCCTAGCGCCGTATGATGGGGTGCGACTCAATGCTGAGTAATAAGCATAAATTGCGTGCCTCTCAGCTTCTCGTTTTCTTTACTCACAGCTGTTCTCAGAGGTCATAGTGCTGCAGGGATTGTGGCACACGCATGCAGCTCAGGGGCTTGGCAAGAAAAGCTTTCACAGTCACACTGCACACAGGCAAACGTAAGAGACGTCTGCAAGATATCTCCATAACCACACGAGCAAAAAAAGCGCATTTTCTATCAGTAGAAAAAATTATGCCTAATGTATTTTCAGGTTTTAATTAGGCTTCAGCCAAACAAACTTCCACTGAAATAATCCTTCCCCAGCACTGGGAACGTGGGCTTTTCATGATAACATAAATTAAAGAGGGGTAAAGAGGCATTTGCTTGCAAAGCGAACGTGACAGCGGCCCTTAGAAAAAGGGGAGTTATCTGAAGGCAGTGTTTTCCTCGTTCACAACCATCTGTGGGTTAAACAGTCCTGGCTGATGGGACTGTGTGATGGGCACTACTGCTGCACAGTCATCGCAGTACTGTGGACAGCTGTTGTTTTGTAAATATTTGGCTGTAAGGCCAGCGTGGATGTCAGTAACACTGCATCTGTATGAGCATCCGCACGTACCTGCTGCAGGCCAGTGCTGCACACCTGTAATTCTGATTAGCTTGCAATGTCCAGCCTGCTCAGCTGTTCTGGCATCTCTGACCAAAAGGAAACCCTGGGATTTGGTGGGATTTAGTGTTTCAGTGCTCCAAGCAACCTGAAACTCTGTTAGATTGAGTTCAGCACCTAGAGAATAATTGAAAACATGAAGTTGTGCTTCACAACTCCGAATCGTAGGTAAGTCGTTATCAAAAAGCGAGCACAAAGTACAAGGGCTGCTCCAAAAGTAATGCCCCCTATGTTATCTGATGCTGGCCCACGATGTCAGAGGCAGATGGTGGTGGTATGGCAGTGGAGGCTGAACCTTCCCACCAGTATCCCGTTACAAGTTGCTGCCATGTGACAGAGGGCAGCGGAGGAGCAGTGCGACAAAATGGTGACTGATATGAAAGCGCATATGAGAGTGTGGAAAGTAATTCCTCCATACAGGAAAAAATGGCACTTAGTGACATTCATGGATGCAGAATGCTGATGGAGATCAAACAGTGGATGTGAGCACAGTGAGGCAGCGGGTGGTGCATTTCAGCAGTGAGGCAGCGGTCACCTCTGCTGGAGCAGGTGTGTACAAGTGCAGCGAGCAGGCTCTTGTTCATTGCTGATGAGAATGCACAGCTAATGGTGGTGACTGTGTTGAAAAGTAGTGTTTGGCAGCTGAGAATTTCCTCTATCGAATAGTGTCGTTGTGCACTTTGTATCTGTTGTAGTTTCCATAGAAATAAAGAGGAGGCATTATTTTTGAAGTGACCTACATAATCATTGGTCTAAAGACCAAAACAGTGGTGCTGATGTCATTAGCACATGCTATACAAATGACATCCCTCTTTCCAAATCATCTGAAATCTGGTTACGAGCTCCCATTCAAAGACTAGACAAGATAAAGCCCCTCACATTAGCAAACTATCTGACAAGACAACTTTGCAGAACAGTTTGGTAAAATGCAGCGGTAAATTTTAAAAGTCAATATTCTTTACCTACCAGGAGTAAAAACAGTGTTGTCCGCTCTTTTCCCACATAGAAAACAACAATCCACATCTTAAATGAAATGTCTCAAATCTCAGTACCCACCCCTGCAGACATCTGGTTCATCAAAGTATGAAACAAACAGAGGAGAGCTCAAGTTCAATGACGCTCTAAGGGAAAATGATTGTCTGGCATCAGCACTGGATGTAGGATGTGACTGATGGATGATTTAGGATTGTTTTTTGAAAATACTGGGTAAATTGAGTAATTTGAACCAATCATGGAATATAACATGCAACACAACCTTGTTCCAGCCTGCAGTTTCTCTTCTGGGAAATGTGGAGTGGCAGTGAGTATATTTATCAAGAAAATAATGACCCCAAACAGACTCCTTGAAGCCTAAGTTTTTTTTTCTTATAAGAGGAATCTGGGGAACTAATTAGGAGGAAATAGCTCCTCAATGTCCTGAGCAAACTTCCACTGAGAAAACAAACAATTTACTGACTCACGCAACTACAGACATGAGTTGTTACAAATCCAGAACATAGACGAGCATGCAAACACAAAGTCTGCTAATGAAAAAAAACAGTACACATCCGAGGATTCACACTTGTCATGATTACTCTGATTTTTATCTTTGAACTGGGAAATAATTGAGCTAAACCAGAATAGTGTACACTGTCTTATTTTACTCAGTAATTAAGGTAAAAAGATAAGCTTTCTTTGTACATGTTTTTGTAATGTTTCTCCAGTTTCTTTAATATGCTTCACCCTATTAATTCTTTGGAGAATGGGAGAAGTAGGAGCTTTGGGTGTGAATGTTTGCTGTCAGGCAAGAGTTCTAGAACTGGCTTTGAAAACATTTTGTTTTAAAATATTCAATCTTTTGGACATTCTTCCTGGAAGAGAAGGCCAAATATTTCAGTCAACAAAGGAATAAAGTCATGAGAATGGAAAACAGGAGTGCAGGTATACAGAAGGTACATAACCAGGAGCTATGTAGAGTATCACAGGGAAGCATGACAAGTGAGGGAAGCACATCAATATTTAGTCTAAGCATCAGCAGAAGTGTCTTGTCAGAGTGATGTGCGGAATTATCCTAAGGGAAGTAACCATAGCTCGTTGTTGACAACCATTGCTTTTCAACCTTTCATTTTATGATAAGAATAGGAAATAAATATAAAATTGATAGGCAGTGATGTGCCACTGATATAGAAAACATAGCTGCTGTGGCAGAATGCAAAACTAAATAGCTTATTGCTTTCATAGCCAAATGTCTAAAGTAGGAGCCGTATGCTCTTAGGATTTTGAGAGAGAGAGAGAGAGAGAGAGAGAGAAAGCAACAAAGGGTTTTGGGATAATGATAATAAAGGCTGAACACACTGGTGCCATATTAAGTAATACATACATTCACTCACATACATTATCATTTCTTAACAGTTCAGTTCCCTCGTGTTTTTAGCATACTCTCTTTAAAAGGGCTTGTCAAGATAAATTGTCTTCCAAGTAAAAGAGACAATTCCTTAATATAATTTGATAATCATTTCCTAGGGAAGTGCATTAACTTCCAGCTGCAAACCCTTCTCCATTCCATCCCCATAGACTTTCTTTCTCCTGCTGACGTCCCAACAAATCTTGGCTACTTGTCATCCATACTAGTTATGTGCCCAAAAGTTGTGGGCAAGGCCTATTCTATGCTTTGCATTTTACACTTCCTGGATTCTGTACAAGAAGCATCTAAAGAGGACATGCATCTAAGGAGCATACTGGACATCTCTGACACTTTATCAATTGCTGTTGTCACTTCCATAAAACTCTGGTTAAAATCTGAAATGAATATCTTCTTCACAGGATCTTTTCCGAACACAGTGGTCTATAAAGTTACAATTCCATATTACATCTTCTGCATCTGGTATATCACACTTTTACTTAAAAACAACAACAAAAACCCTCACATTCACATAAGTATGGATTTTCTGATTAGCCATACTGCTTCTGCAGTTACTGTTAGAGTACCCCAGGGAATAAAATCCCTAATTTTGAACACTCATGCGAGACAGATCCGCAGTTGTGTTGTCAGAACTATTTCAAAACAAAATATTCAATCAATATGGAGTAATCCATAAATATTATAAAGATTAATACTATGACCAACAAATATTATAAATGCAAGGAGAAAACCTGACACTCAGAAGTTCTAAAACTGCTCTCCCAGCAGACTGCCTAATGAAAAAGTCGTCACCACTTTTTCTCACTGTTCATGACAAAGTTGCACATTACTGCACGCAGAAAAAAAAAAGTTAGTGGTTTCCTCCTTATTTATGGTTTGATCACACTTGAAGAGGCAAGAGAATAAGACTGTGATAAGTAGTGGTTAAATATGATTGTTGCTTAAAGTTCTCATATTGTAGAAATAGTACCAATATGATTTGAAAAATATCTATAGAATTATTAATAAAGTCATTATAGTTATTAAGTAGAACACTGGACACAGAAAGTTACCAGGAAAAAATAAAAAAATAAAAAAAGATGATGTGTGTTTTCTAGGTTGTATTACTTGCCTTAACAGATGATATCATGAACTGAAACAACTTTTATCCTATCCTGGTCAGCACAAGTTATGGCTGCAGTTAAACTAACTTGGGCACGGCTTCAGCATACAATTCCATGATGGATTAAGATAACGATGTAAAATGCAATAAACACTGCTAAGATTATTTGTCTTGTGTCCTATGTATGGATCCACTGAAAAAACTAAGTGAAAATTATTTGGGAAGAGATCTACAAGCTGCTGTTCATCACCGATGTTAGCATAAATTGCAGCTGATTTATAAAAGAATTTTGCTAGAAGGAATATTTAGAGAGTTCATTCTGGCTAGACATCATGCAAAAGAAGATTTATACATTTTAAGTTTTAGATCATTGCATACTGGGGAAACGTGACTGCACTCAGATCTCCAATGTCATCCTCATTTTTAGGCAGTTCTCCGAAAAAAGAGATACAAAACAGCAATCATTTATCTTTGATTTAAACATAATTGGATGCCTTTTTAACATACATAGAAAATAATTCAACACATTGCAAAATGCACACTAGACAGGATTCCAAATGACATTGGTGCTTACTGATATTTTGACATTTACAGGCATAAATTCAGGGGTTGCTCTCATGCCAGATGATATGAAAAAGTCTTTGTAATATCTTCTACAAAAATTATTCATTTGCTCAGTGTTTTAGTTGCATATTCTGCTGGCATTATTTCCTGCAGTGCTTAGAGATTCATGTTAGTTGGAGATTCTGATACTTATTTACTCATACAACACCATTAGTACCCTTGAAATGCCACGGAAATGCTGATTTGCAGGGTTTTACTACAGAACAGATTGTAATGACTATAGCAGTCTATGAAAATTCCCTGTAAAATATGACTGACATAACTATGCCCTAGAGAGCAATGGTTAAATAACAATATACATATATAATGCCATTATTATATTGATTTATACAGATGTAATATTACCCAGGCTATGTACGAAAGAAAAAAAACTGACAATTGCTACCAAAAAGAAAAACTAGTCATGTAACTTACGTAATCAAGAGAGATTTTTAAATGAATGTCAACCAACATATACCTATTATTTGTTTTCAGATCTGTGTTTTGAAACATCCCTGAAGCAAACACTAGGTAAATATAAAAGAGCAAATCAGCTCTTAGATCAACTGCTTACTATTCACAGCAGGTTTGATTCGACTTGGCCAGAAAAAGAGATTTCTTCAGACAAAGCCTTCTAAATACAACCTTGTTTCCTCAAAATCCATCAGCTCATTATTAGTTCTTTAGGAAACTGTGGGCCATCTGCAGTGAATGGAAGGCTCATGAAACACATGTCCTTCTTCGTTACTGAATGACGATTCAAACCTAACTTACTACACACTGGAGATTTTTTAATGTGCATCGGTCTACTAGCGGCACATAAAGGTTGTAACACACTCCTTTATTCTGGCAAGGCACTCCTATACCATGAAGAGGTGTACACAGATATTGCTATATTGGTAATAAAAGTTTTGAGGGAATAAGACCTCACGTACAATCATCATTAAGATGTGAATTAAAGGCATTCCGATTAGTCATTATTTCAATCAGCATATGTTTCTCCAGCTATTTTTGACATATACAAAATTGAGGTCAGAGGACAGCTGGAGGCTCATGGATCCTACTGAAAGAAACCTGTCTACCGAGACAAGATCATCTTTTATTGTTTTTTCTGTTTTGTTTTGTCTTTTAAAAATACAGACAATTTTTCCATTGATTCATTGGCCAAATCTCTCTTCCGGCTCTGCAGTGATGGAATTGCTGGACAGAAAACATACTTTTGCTCGGACTACATCCTAATGTTTTTACTGACTCAGTTCTTATCCAAAGTAAAAATATTTCAGAGCTTGTATACCAAACTTAAGCCTCATTTTCTACACTATGTTAAGAGTACAAGATACAGTTTTATATGCTGTATCATGTACTTAAATAGATAAAATTCCTCAGACTGTGAAACACTCTGAATAGAAGATACTAATTTCACTCGATATCATCAAAGTCTATGGCCTCAGCACAGTAAAATCCAGTACAGGTAGAAACATGCAGATAAAATGATACTTTTAGCTAAATAGTACATTTAGCTAAAACAGGCCAAACGAAGCAAATCATTTATAATCTTGGGAATCTGTATGTTAACACACGGGCAGATGCATACTTCAAAGCATCGAACTGAACACACTGAGCCCACAACAGAAAAATCCAAGTCAGTAACGAAGGGCAGTGAGTGCCTGTTCCTGGCAGATTGATGAACTGTTTCAAGCTAAGTGAAATATGAGTGGCCTGGAAAGGGGAATACTGTTGTATGAACAAAAGGAAAGACAAAAACTACCTGTTACATCTTACAACAGAAATCTGAAACATACTGAACAGTATTTGCATTCAATGTTTAGTAATGTGTAGAGTTACCTTTCCACAACATTTACAAAGCACAGAGGTCGGACATGTGCATTTGGCAACTGCAGGTGCCCCATGGACTGAGTTTCTTTTGGCTGGGCAAAATAAATCCACCTGTTCCAGCAAACTAGGCAGTGACATTGAGTTGGAATAACATTCCCTTTCTCCAAGATTTAAATCCTCAAGACAATTCAGCATGGCTGATGAGGTAGCCATATCAGGGCAAATAAATGCTCCAAGAGAAGTTCCACAGCAGTCAAAGGACTTTGTTTTAGTAGTCAACAATCTGCAAAAGACGGCTGGTGTTCTCTTTTGAAAGCTGCCATGTGCCACTGACAGCTGAGAGGATTTACAACAGCCATCAGAAACTTCTGCTGAGAACGATCCTTCTCAAGTAAAGCAAGTCAAAACAATCTATGCACCCAACTAAAAGCCTAACATCAGTAACAAGCTTTCCTTTCCACTAACAGTCAAAACATTACCACTTCTAGTCTGCAGATGAAAACATCCAGCAATATTAAAGTTGTTGATAGGGAGTCCTCCTTGATAGGTAAAGAGAAGGCCTTCAAAAAGAAATTTGATTGGTGATATATTCCTCAGTTTTAGCAGGGCTTCATATTGTGCCCTAATGTATTTCTTCAGTACATCATTTATATACTTCTATGATGGCATCAGTCATCACTAATGGCCTAAGATCTTTCTCATCTTTCACACAGCATTCATCAGAGCTGCTCTTATTTTGTTCCTTTTTTGAGCAAGGTACCGATTGCTATCTAAATTCATTATAATCAAAACATGACAGCTAGAGTGTTAGCTATCAGAAAATAAGTGCAGGTTCCCAAAAGCAGAATTCTCTAGTTGGTCTTTGGTTTCAGCAGGAACCTGTACAGTGTTGCCTCCAGACTACAGAAATCCTGTTCTGAAGTTCCACCACTGTAAATGGCTTCCATAAATCTTTCCCTTTTAATCCACAATGCAAGAAAACTTCATTTTAATATACTCCATGCACAAATTCCTCCCTCATTGCTTTGCTTTGGAGAAGTGCAAACAGCTTGCACTGCAGGTGACAGAGGTCTTTTTAGGAAGGAAATGGAGGGGCCAAGAGAAGCTCTCTGCTTCTCACCTCCACAGCATGAAGACCAGGTGTGTCCTTCCAGGTGTGCTTCATCACCTTCCATAGGATGACTCCATAAAAGATGCCAAAATACATTTTTGGCCTCTTCTAAACTTTTCCTGTTAAAGGCCTGAGTTTTATCACAAAACTTTCAGAAGCTGAGCGCTTGGCTAATTATTGCTTCGGTATTTCTGATACTTCCCAAAGAAGGACATAGCTATTCTTCAGCAGTATATTTGCCAGACAAGATGTACTTTGTACTGACAGCGTCTGTTCTATTGCTTCAATCCAAAGAGCAATGCTACCATTCTAGTATAATTGACATAATACTCAATAGCTGGACATCACAAATCACAATGTCCTAATAAAGGATAAAAAGAAAAGGAACATTTATGTGGCACAAGTAATTCATAGCAGATTTATATTGGTACTTTTCAAGAGCTGGAAAGGTATATAGGAAGAGGGTGGAAAGGAGAAGTGAAATGAAGAACGATGTGATATAGTGATCTGAGTGCAGACAAACTCTTGAAAACTTTTTAAATGTCATGGATACTCAGGATTATGCTGAAAACTTGTCTTTTTTCTCCTTCCTTCCTGATCTTACTTAATGTCATCCTCCTTCGCAATTTCATGCCACATCCAAGCTAGTTATTAACTTTCCTAGGCTCAGTGTTACTGTTCAAGAATTGTATTTACACTGAAATATATTATTGTGATCATTAATAATAACTTCAGGTTTTCAATTACCATGACCGCTGACATGGAATATGGTGCAGAACATACAAATAACAGCAAACACAACCAAGGATATATCTGCCTATTCGGTACAGAAGCTGCACCTGTTTTAGGAAAAGTGTCAGTTTTTCAGTAGGATTTACCCAGCACGATAGGAAACATCCTATGAGAAGGTGAAATTTGAAATCTTCAGACTCTTTCATTTCCACAAAAGTTTGTATTTCCTTTCTCTTGTGCCATTCTGAAAATTCTGTTGTCACTAATTCTCCAGATCACTTTGAATAATTGGGATCTTTAATTTTACCAGCTCCTGAAAAGGGCACAGAAATCATCTATCTCGTCATGACTTTTGTGGGAGTGCCATGAAGGGGAGCCATAGCAACTGACAATTTGGGCACAAGTGTTAAGTAATGTAAGAAAACGTAGGGAAATAAATACGCTGTGTTTGCCAGAACAGGATTGGTGTCACGGAGTCACTGCAAAACATAGCACGCCTCTCCAAAGTGAAGCCTACAGCACACCATCTCTCTTTTTGAAGGACATTTAGCAGCAGGCGTGCTGACCCTGCTGTTAACCCACCCCTGGCAGGCTCTGGCAGTCTTTCATTTCCCTGGGAAAGGTGAATGGAACAGGCGCATCTCCACAAACCCCGACATGCAGAGAGTCTGACTGCTTGACCTTCACGCTTTTAAAAGATGGGGAATCACCACATCAGTTATGACAACCACAGAAAAATGCCATACAGCAGCTACTGGTCTTTTCTAGCCTTCAAATATTGTACTTTCAGTTGTTTTTAGTGGTGTTGTTTTTTTTTTGTTGTGGGATTTTGTTTTGTTTTGTTTTTGCCTGGGAGGATAACAAGATTGCTCATACATATCACTGGTGAAAGATGAGGAGGTTAATGGCAAGACTGTAAAATAAAACTCCACTTAGAGTCAGACTCACCTTAGCAGCAAGTACCAGTATCTCCTAAAAACTTAAATGAGTCTGCCAAAACAGTTACATATGAAGCAACAGCTGAAAGTAAATCCAAGTCTATGGTCCTAGAGACTAAGTGTAATCACTATTTTATCTCCATTTAAGTGATACATTAGGACAGAAGGAACACCGCTGTGTTCCTAGCTCCACAAACAGATATTTAACAGTGGTAGCATTTTATGCAAACTACCTATTAAGCTACTTGGAAAGTGCCAAAAAATGTAGCAAAGTAATTAAATAATGGACAGGGCTTGAATTTTATTACAAGTTTTCCAAGCCACAAACACAATGCCAAAAGATTGCATAAATTTAGTATTGCTTTAAATTCCCTGGCACTGTGGATTCCTGAAGTTCTGTACTCTGATCTACTCGTTATTACTCATCCACAAAACATCTAGCGATTTTTATTGCAAGTCCCATCCATTACAGTATTAAACTTAAATTCAATATACACTGCAAGGTCGTGATCCCACTGGTGATGAAAATCTGTGCCTGGTATGGCTGGCTTCATTCAAAGCTCACATCTCATGACCTACTGAAAAAAAAAAACAACGAAGCTCACAAAAGTTGTGCTAGGATGTCAGAAAAAGTCAAGTTGGCATCAGAGTGGAAAGATTCCCTAGTATCTCCAAACAGGTTAATTGTATGCCAGACTCTATTTAGGAAGCCCTTCTGATGTTCCCGTTCTGGAAGAAACTGCCTCTGGTCATCTGATGTTAAAGTTGAATTTAGTCACGAACAACAAATACATATTTAAACCACACTGCATTATACTTGCCACTGGCTACAGTAAGCCTGTAACCTGTAATCTCTTCACTTTCCCTCAGTATTTGGCAAGTTATGTTGTCCTTTAGACTTTGTAGGACTGAAGTGGTAAGCCAGAGTAATGCTATTGTGCAGAAGGTAAATAGCACATTCTGGGTGGAATATACCATATAATCACCAAGGTTGGAAAAGACCTCCAAGATCAGCTAGTCCAATTGTCCATCTACCACCAATATTTCCCCACAAAACCATGTCCCTCAGTACAACACCTAAATGCTGAACTAAGGATGGGGCCAGAGAGGCATATCCCAACAGGTGACCTTAAATAAATCGTAGGGGATCTTACATTCTTAAGTCTCCAAAACAGGTACATACTCATACTGAAGAAACACACGATTCCTTAAACAGATCTACATCTTTATCTCATTCACCTTTGATTTTTTTCCCTTTTTCTCATTGTATCATTTTCTTTCTTCCATCTCAGAAGCAGTGTGATACTTTAAATTCTTTACATTTTACTTCTGGAGCAAGAATCTAGGATTTTTAATGCAAACAATGTGAAGTACTTTATATATTCTTCACAAATTTAGTTAATTAATACTAATTGTACCAATGCAGCCATCTCACTGGTCTTGTTTCTCACCCAATACTGTCTGCATAAGGACTTCGGGGAGATAACAAATCTATACTAGTTGTACTAAAAATCAGAATGTACAAAATTACACAAATTCTTTCGAGTTATTGCCTAGCAACAGCATAGTATTGCCTTAATATTCTGATTTGCTAGGACAGCTTTCTCTCAGAGCAACAAGCGACGTACATGAAGAAAATGCAGCACGGTCCAAATGCAAAAGGACATCCACCCAGCACCATCTATGCCTTGCAGTCAGACCAGCCTGCTGTGTCTAGCACGAATTCTGAAGGTTTGCCCTGCCTGCATCAGTGGGATAAATTCTTGCCGAACTCAAGATGGCAACACCCACTGGTAAATAACGCAAATTCTTTATGCTGTGTTCCTTTCCCGCCTGCACAGGAGGATGACCTTTCCTTCTTGTTCTCCAAATTCTCCTGATGGAGGTAATGGAGTGGGCTAAGAAAAGGCTGACCAGTTTCTACCATTTCCAGAGCTCATGAGACAAACGGAAGTCAGCTGTAATTCTGTGTGTAGTGTCATCTCCAAAGTGCTAGCTACACAATGTTCCCCTCCTCAGTAAAAAGAATTACATTGAACACAGTCTTCTGCAGCAACATATCTGCTAAGAATATCAGGCATGAGGCTTTGTAGTCCGGTCTAAAGAACAAGAAAAGCCAAAATAGAATTAGGTTTTGAGCAAGGATATTGGGATTTGTAAGCCTCATTGGGAATGTAAGGATGCTTCTGCATAAAAACACAGCCACTGTTGGTTATGTTGTTGCAGCAAAAACAATGGTAGAGGCCACTCCATAAATTAAAATAGCGAGCACGCAGAAAAGAGTGTAAGACACACTTTATAAACAAAGACTAAAGAAAAGCATTTTCAAACATTTCAGGACTATATGTGACACTCCCATTGTTAGGGATGGGAGCTGTGCCAAAATGCTTCCACTGAAAGAGAAGAGACAGTTTGGAACAGTTAAATGGAAATATTTTGTACAAAACGTGTAATTAAACCGTGGAGCACTCTTTCAGTGTAAAATACTGAGTCTAATAGCTTAGCAGGATATAAAAATACCTAGGTATTGTAGAAATAAGGACATACACAATGTATCATACCCATGTTCTCTAAAATAATGTGCTAGTCCACCTTGGTACCACAGAAAAGTTCATTTTACTGCTCAAGATACTGTGTTTTCAACCACTGGTGTATATATTATAATTGCTCCCTAGAGCTGCACGTCCAAAACCAGCAGAACAAAAAAGAAATAGGAGAACCCATTTTCTAATCCTTCAGGGAATGGCATAAAACTGGCCTTGATTTGCAAAACTGAGCTTTATGTCCCCAATAAAAAGATTTGTTTTCCAAAGAAAGACAAGGAAATTAGGTAAAGAAGGTACTGAGTTAATTCACAGCTTATAGGTGGAATCCTTGATCTACTGAGGGTAAAATGACTAAATCACTGGCTACCTAAATAAATACTGAAAATAACCATATGACTCGTAGACAGTTTGAAGTTGAGATACTACCACAGAAAGGACCAGGTGCTGAGCACCTGATATGATTTTTTAGTCCACAGACACGGATGCGTCAGATTAAAATAACTAAAATCCCCCAGAAATAACATACAAGAATTATTAGAAAAGGATAGAAATAAACCACAAAATATGGGAAGGCAGGGAAAGTTTGATTTTTCTTTACAAAAGGAACACAAAGCTTGTCCTTGTCTCACACAAACAGTAGAATAGTGACACCTCATTATTTTGGAAGTCATTACTACAAACAGCTCAACCAAACAATAAGGTACTGATGCACCTGCTTCTTCTTTCACTGTTGTCTCTACAAAAGAACATGAAGCTTAGTATATGCTCTTTAGAGTTATTCTTGCCTGTTTTTCACTTTATACTAAAATATTCATTTTCATGGGAAAAAAAACTCAAAATAGCACACCTGAAGAAAGAAATAACACTAGCAACCACGGAACTGCAGTAACCCAAACTTTCACTGATCAAAATTGTAGATCTGTCTCAAGCAATAGCGTTGTTAACAATCCTCTGCAAAGGCATCAAAAGCTCTTAATTTTACAGTAGCTTTGAATTCTAAGACACAGTGTTTTCAAATGTTTGTTATATTTAATGAAGTTAGTTAGTTAGCTTGCACTGGATTCTGGACCTGATGTTTTAGAAGAGTAAACAATAACATTACAATTATGTCTTAAGAGTTTTCATGTACAAGTCTGTGCTGAATATTTTCAGTGACATGTCGTGAGACTGCAGCAGAATGTAGACAAGCCCAGATCATTGGTGACATCAGTGCAAATTTTATATCCTTCTACTGAAAGACACTACATTGGTTATAATAACTTCATTACGATCACTGGAACAGCATTACCACACACAAAGGAAATTCTATATGTGTGAAAGCAAGACCATCGTTCCCATAAAAATTGTGCTTTTTGCTTATTTGAATATATTAAAAATTGTCTTTACAACTAAACATGGTTAGATTTTGCGAGTGAGAAGTGAGGAACAGATCCACCACCATTCTATATCTTGCACGGCCAAGAGACAAGTTATTTCACATCAGATTAGGAAATTTCCACACTTACTTTGCACCAACAAAAAGCTTCTGCATTAGATGAAAGATAGCAGCTAATCTGTTCCCAGCAGCTCTAAGTAAATTGTCCAACTATGAGAGAATTCCAATTTCAATCAGAATAAATCTATTTCTTATGTTATACTACACTTATTATGGTTACCAGGCTTTAAAATTATCCAGCATTGCCTCAAGTGGCTATCACAATTTCAGTAAAATCTCAAATGCAGAAAATATTATTTCACGATTTGAAACAGCAGGAGATCCTAATGTGCAACCTGTTCTATTTTGTTTTCTTGAATAATAAAAGAATTCCCTAAAAGTTCTTGTGGATTTAGAAAGTAAAACCAGTATGCATACCCACAATATTCATCAGGTTATGTCAAGGAAAAAAAGTGCAAAAATACCAGTCTTTCCAAAAAGTAGATTTTGAAGAAGCAAGTTTAAGAAAATTAATGTGATTTAAATAGTCCAGAAAATCAAGTGTAGTAAAGGAAAGATATTACCAGCAATGCTTGTTCCAATAAAACATCTACAGAATGTGTCACAAATGAGAACAGGAGTCAGCAAGAGGAAGAAAGGATAAGGAAAACAGTATCAAGGATAAAGTGACAGCGTTAAAAGGTAGAAAGAATCTAGAATACAGAAGGATTATGTAAATTATAACAAGAGCCTGAGGCAATCAAAAATACTTGAGAAAGCCAAATTGAAAAATGAGCATCAAATACTGCAAAGCATCGCAACTAATACCAAAGGATATTTAAAGCATAATTATAGACCAAGGAACTGACAGGAGAAAAAGGTGATGGAGTGTAAAGGAACAGGAAGGCTATACAGCAATTATTCCTGTACCTATCTTTAAAAATGAAGAGGGCAGACATTTGTCTGAGACTCAATGCACAGAAAAGATGGTGAGGAATTAAAAGAAAAGGTGATAATCCCCAAACTGTCAATTAACTGGATTGTTGTTCTTAAAACCGATAAGAGACCAGGGCTGAACAACTCTAATCTAAAAGTACTACACGAAGCAAGCATAGAAATTGAAGAAGGTGTAATGAAAATTTATATTTAGTACCATCATTTCAAAAGACTGGCATGGGGCCAAGCAGACACACAGCAAGAAATTACCAGTCAGTTCATTTCCCATTAGTTGTCGAGCAAGTCTTAGACAACCATTAAAAGGATCACACTGGGGCTGGGGAGGAGGGGAACATGAAAATTTAGAGCATAATCAAGGACAGTTAATATTGTTTCAGGTCATGCCTCAGTAACTCGGATTTCATTGAGCTTATTACAGACTAGCCTGGCAAAGGTGTGCAGTAAATGTCAAAGATGTTAGTTATTTAGATTGTCAGAAAACATTTGACAATGCTCCACATCTAGGAGGAACTTACCAATATTATAAACTAAGAGACAGTAAGCCCTAATGTGTCAGCAAGTTCTAAAACTTGGTTATTAAACATGCACCAGTAATGCAGAGTGCAAGATGTTAAAAACCAATAGTAAGAGCAGGCAAAGAAAAATAAACACCAGATCCAGAGTGACTAAAAGAAAGATCACAGATCCTTCATACAGATATGCTTGGTGGAGTGGAGAGCACCTCTGACAACGCAATCACAAGGGCGATTAAGTTATAAGGTAATTAGAGCTGTATCTTCTTGACAATGGAATCCAATTAGTTAGAACCAGGATGCAGAGGTTAGAAAAGGGCAAATCCTGGAAGTAAAGGGAAGGAATTCTGGCTGAGGTTCCCACTGCATAACCCAGGGCCTGCTCCTTCTCCTGGAAGGATGCCCTTGCAACACCCACCACTGTCACACACACTCCTGCCCTGCAGCAGCGTGTGGGCAGGGCTCTGTCTATTCTGGAGACCAACTCAATTTTTAGATTCTACTAAACGAAGACTGTTTGCACCTTTGTGTGCTGTTAATGCCTGTTGGCTCCCTATCATTCTTCACTTGGTTGTTGCTGTGTATTTTGGTGCAAGTCATCCAAAAAAAAGGATTTCATCCAGTTACCAAGCAGAAAACCTATTTTCCTCTTCCCAAAAGGCAGTGAATTTTATTCCTCATTCACATACACAGACAATTGTGGAGGTGTGGGGCGAGGGACCGTGAGCACTAGCACGTAAGTCACACTGCTATACAAAAAGGGGTGTCAACAGAACTGGGGAGGAAATCTAAAAAGAAAGAAGGTAGTAAGAATGGAAAAGTCTCTCTTTCTGCACACCCGCCATCACCTCTGCACAGGCTGGAGAGTTGGGCAGAGAGGAACTTTACAAGAAGACAAGCCCTGCAGCTTTAAGACATTTCTAGTTTTAATGAGAGGCTCTCCTAAACTGTGTTCAACTACTAAGAAACAATGTTGAATAATTTGTTATTAATCAGGCCTGCATTCTCTTAAGATCTTCTGATATTTTTATTTTATATTTTCTTGCCCTTTCAAGAAAAAACTGCAATCACCTGACTGGTTTATTGGGGAAAGAATTTGTGGTAGTTTGCATCATAATATATATATATATTTGGAAACCAGTAGAGAACTACAGGAGAGTAATTAAAGTCATTTATTTGGCTGAACTAAATAAAAGAGAAAGACTACACTGATTTACACATGAACAGATATGTTCCATTCCATGTTATTTAAAATAAAATCAAGGAGGAAAAAAACAAAACAAAAAAACAAGTAACATGAGGTAAAAGAGATCAGCTCCCTACCACAACAGTTCGTGAAATGCAAGACTTACTCATCCGGTATATACTCCTTTATCACCAAAGTGCTGTGTAATGGATTGCAGTAATAAAATGATTTCACTGGAATGATCTGGTTTACATAAGAATTCTTAAGCTTTTCTTTGCCTTTTCAAAGAATATATGAAAGCAAATTAGGAATTAGCTGCTAGGTTTAAAATAGCTGAGTGTGTTGAGAAAAATGCAGATGTGTAATCCTGTGAATGTACGATAATTTAATATAAATAATTCTTGAATTAATTAAAGGATTTACATGTTTGTCTTGCATTCTTTCTTCTTGCTTTTCTTTTTGAAACACGACTCAGAACAATCATCCCGCATGTATCTGACACACAGAGCCATAAGGGTGGTTGTAATGCACACAGCAATTTATAGGTGAAATTTGAAGTTATTTTGGGGTCTTCTATATTCCACCGTCCAATGCATTTTGTCTCACACAGCCCTCAGTTCTACAGTCAAGCCACATGGCTAAGTACTGGGCAGATTAGAAAAATCTATTAATTAGCAAAAGTCTTTAATTGGTCAGAGATAATCATAAAGAATGAGAGGTATTTCTCTTCTCATTTTGAGCAGAATGTAGATTCAGGGGTACTGCAATTCTTGCCAAACTGTGTGCGTCTCAGAGGTGAAAGGAGAAAAAAAGATGGATATACTTTTTAATGTTTATAAGATTTAGACGTAATTTTTGACTGTAGAACAAAAGCACTGCCTCATTCAGCAAGACGCCAAAAGGTTATTTGGCACCTGGCATCAAATACACTTCTTGCAAGAACCAGGCATGAAAACCAAAGCGATAATGAGTAAAATGCCAACGTCTGTGCAATAAAAGCATTGATGCTGAATGTTAAACAATCATAAACAGAATACTAAACCTCCAAAGAACATTACTCCTCTTCTGTGAGTGCCCCAAAATTAGACAAACCTAAGCTTACGGCTTCTCTGATATTAAGAAAATAAACAAACCTAATGTCCCAAGTTAATGTTACCATTAACTTTAATGTCCTAGGACATCACGTAAACTGTAGGAAACACATAGTGGTACTGCTAATGAATCATATGAAACAGAATGACATCAGTCCTCTTAATGGATACTATTCTCTGCCAAATCTATGGCTTTAAATTTAATTACAGCTGAGCTTCATCAATCATACAGCAAAAGAACATGGTGGTGAAGACTCCAAGTTCAGCCTTTAATCAACAGACATTTGCCTTATGCTCACCTAACACACTTGCCCATGAAAACTATTTGCTAGGGAGAACTGTGGTCCTTGAACCTTAATAGCTGCAATAGAAAAATTTAGCTTTTGTCCTACAGACAGCTCCTCACCACAAATAAAGATATAAAACACAGTGTTTAGGCTCAGACTCAAGAGTTCTCCAGTTTTATAGTTGCTTTACTCTACAGCTGCCAAACCATGCCTCTTCATGCCCATGTTTTCCCATCCATAGAAAAAGTGAATGGCATTATTCTGTATGTGTCATGGAATGTCAGTGATCAACCTTTACATCATGTGTGGCAGATTAAGGGTTACTGAGATGAATGAGCAAAGTTCCATTAACATCAGCAGTCTGCGTTAGCACTCTTAAGAAAATATCCCAATTATGAAAAATCTTTACTTCTATGGAAAACTGACTAGGAGCAAAATTGGGTATTTTTTCGTCTTTCTGTGTACCCTGCATGACAGATAAAGAAACAGATTTTGAAAGTTCAACATGCACATTTTCCTGACCGAATATATGTATCCACAGAAACCTGCATGTTGCCTACATGCAAGTAAGTCAAGAACACAATCCTGTTATCAATACTCAGCCAGTATTTCTACTGACCACAGGTGACTTCTGCAGGTAAGCACAGAATCTGCTGCAGGAATACTGTAAAACACAAACACTTTCTGTGAAATGCTTATCTTCAGAATCATAGATCTTTTGCTATTACTCCACTTCTAATAGTTAGAGGCATATAATCTAGATTCTGTTTGATCCTATGATTTTTCACAATTACATGCCAAACTGAGAAGTGTCCATTTTTCCACATTTAAATAATCAGTGTGAAAAAAAAATTAGTGAGAAGAGTGTATTTGTTTTCAAAAGCTGTTTGCACTGAGCAACAATAAAAAAGTCATGCACTCTTTCAGAAAGGCAACTGCTAGATCATTATGCATTTCAGAAGAAATGCTCATCAGCTAGGAGCAAAAAGGCATTCAAACTAGCAGTACTAGTGGATGTCAGCTTGGTAAAACTTCATACTAAGACAGCTGCATTGTATCTGCAACACTAATTAGTTCCTAACCAAGAATACTATGTATTCAAAAATGTTAATTAATCTTCATAATTTTCCCTATAAAATAAGAGATATTGGTTGTGTTGCAGTAAGAGAAGGAGATTTCGAAGCTGTGCTAGGGCTGCCCTGTGACAGGCAGGGTGAGAGCACTCTGCATTTTCACACCACTTCACCTCTCATCCTCCTCACCAGCACACGATGACCACACATCAGCTGCCTCAAATCTCATGCTGGAATCGTAGATCGTTCTCCTTAATGCAGCCTTATTATGTTTAGAGCAGATACTGCATACACTGAAACAATTTTTTATGAATAGATCTATCACTAACCCATGACTGTCTCTGGAATAACGATGGATTCAAGACAGGGGGAAGAAAACCAACAAGCATAATGTAAGCTGTAGAAGATCAAAAGAAACCAAAGAGTGCAATTAATTTCGTCCATTTTTAGAAGTAATTGTCTTTGCACCTTATCCGAAATTTAATGAGCATTACTCCTCTATCATGTAAAAAAGCTTTGTTCTTTTGACTTAATTGATTTGTAAACACAGTAGGAAAAGTGTATCTGAAGTTCAGTAACCTTGATAGTTGAAAGAAAGGGGGCATTCAGTGAACGTAATGCAGAAGACGTCTGGAAACGTAACTAAGAATTTGATCTCCTGTTCACTGAAACTCACATGGATTATATGTGTTCTGCTGTTTCAGTTACACTTTTTATATGCTCAAACTCTTTTTATACTTTTTTTTCCTCCTCCCCTTGTGATTTAGGTTTTTCATTTTGAATAACTTCATAGCACATGGTGATTTGACAGAAAAACAACATGAATTGAATGGCTGTTGAAAGAATTTACCACAGGAAAGATCCCTACCTTCCAAAAGGACAGAAAAGCATGACCAGCCACAGTTTCATCCATTATTGCTCAGAGATTACTAGCTTGAACTCAGTCAAAGGATTATGGGCTCAGTGCATCAGGAACGCTGAACTAGGGCAGTAGAAGAAGGAAAGGAAAAGACGTGGCTACTAAGATGAAGAAGAAAATTATTTTCAGTGAATACTTTAAGCCTGAGAAAAGTTAGGTTTATGTTTCATTTTTGCCCCTTAAGGAAAGATTTAAATCAGTATTGTTCAGTATGCAAATTCTAGTTACAGTCTAATGAGATTCTGACAAAATATCCTATTAACACTAGAGGCTCTGTTCTAAGATTGTACTTACATATGTTGCTTATCTTTTTCTCATCAGGGTTCTTTTATGCTCCTGGATGAGTTTCTCAGCTGGATCATTATAAAGCGTACAAATTATGGGATTGCTTACCTGTACTCCAGGAGATTAACTCATATGTTCTGCCACCACCCACTTAGACTCTGTGGTCATATGAAAATGCATTTGTAATTCAACATACAAATCCATTTAAGATGGCCTGGTGATTCAAATATAAATTGCAGACACAGTTTCATGTTTAATATCGGTATAAATATCGTCTCCTTGCCTCTCCACTAAATTCTGCAATATCAAAGCTGGCTGATCTCTCGGGAGTTTACAGGGAGGCCAGGGAATAACATAACCATCTCATCTCTGCAGAGCTTTCAACCAGGAGAGGTTTTGTGATATGAGACTTCAAAATGAGCCTTGCGTCCCTGGAGAGAAGTTAGAGTTACAACATGCAATGCTTCATTACCACGTGTATCACTTATAATGAGAAGGTAGTTATATTAGTGAACTAGCATTACACAGGATTATACGTGCCCCACATAGATGTGGGTTTAGTGTTATGATGTGTGGAGTGGAGGATTGGAATGAGCTCACACAGAATTTAGGCATTTATTTCCTTTAGTAATAAACTTTTACCACTATTGTTATTATGAGCAGAAGTAAAAATCAATTTTGAAACATGGCTACTTAATTCAGACTACAAGCATTTCTGTTTTTAGTTATCACATTTAGATTTCTATGTGATATTATGAATAGCAACGTTAAAATAAAATGTTAAAATATAAATGTCTTACAATCTATTAAAATCTTTTAAATGCTCATTTAAAAATATACCGAGCCAATAGCGCCTCACAAATCTTAATGAGCTGAAGAATATCTTCTCATTTGGATTAATTTCTTGAATGTTGGAAAAATGGCAATGAGCTGAAAAGCCAGCAAGTCTGAGATAAGGAAGCGGTAGGAAAGTATGTGATCTATTAATTCAAAAACGTGGAAGCAGTGGATGCAGAATACCAAGTAGCTCAGCAGAGTCCCTGCTAAACGTGCTAGGTGTTCAGCCTTCGCTGAATTCCAGTCCTCCTGATTTAGTCTAATTTGTCTGTTCTGACAACTGTGCCATGCATTAAATACCAAATATTTGGAAAGTTTGACAAATGATGATGAAAATAATTAGTTACAATGAAATTAATTAGAATTTCTTTTTTTTTTTTTTTTTTTTAGCGTTTTGGCCTCCAAAATAAATTTTGGTATATCTTTCTTTAAGAAAAGAACTGGAGACTACAACTGAATTTTATATGTTTGGTTGTTGTTGTTGTTGGTTTTTTTTCCAACTTAAAACTGTTATTTTAAATCACATATTTAAATAGGTCGTTTCCACTTGCAAACAGCTTTAACATCTACCTTTAGTTTCATCCTTCAGATATTGCATGGACCATAATTATCTGTCAGGAAGGTAAATCTGAAAGCTCTGAAAACAGATACTTGGAACACGATTAAAGTATATAAAACAATCCTGCTGATTTCACAAGATGTACTTCTTGTTCCCAAAAGAAGGGTTTCTGGCGTTTTCCAAGTTGTTTGGCCTCTGTCAAGACCATGAGCCTGCCAGCTCATCGTGGCATTCACGGTGTGGGATGGAATTTCATTCTGCTGCCCTTAAATAGCAATGTCTTTTGGACGTTTCCTCCAGAGCAATTGGCCAAATTGACTCCTTTGACATGGGCTTCTTCCAAACTGGAAACAGCAAAGCAAATCTGTTGAGCAAGCTGGTGCCAAGCCATTGTCTGCTTGGAGCCCTGCATAACACTGGGTGTAAAGCCACTCCATGTCATAGGGCAGCTTACAACTCGGCTGCATTCAGGGAAATCAGGCAAGTCTGGATTGTGTGAGCATTGGTCACCCACTTATACTTGGAAGCAGAAAAAAGATCGCCAATACCAGGCCACAAATGTTTAATGAAATAATTTTACATGTGCATCTGCAATCTTATTTTATGGAAAATACCTTCACGGAATAGGATTTTACCCTTTCTTCATTCATGAGAGGACAGCTCAGGACTGGCTCATTAATTTAGCACATACACATAGTGGCACATTCTGGCGTGACAGCCCTAAATCCATGGCATTTTTACCACTCTACTGATCATCTGTACACATAGCAATGAGGTTAGAAAAAGAAAATAAACTAGTTAATTAGGACACTTCCAAAAGAAATCCTTTTAAAACAGGACAGGAGATAAAGTGATAATAGGAATGGAGTAGAGGCTACAGAAGAATAATACTTCCTGAACACAAATACTTCCCAAGTATTTATTACTTATTTGCCCTAGTGCAAAGCTAATAATGTATTAATTAGTTAATGTTTATAGATGAAATAAATATATTAATCTTCCAGTTATGGTTAATTTTTTTGCCCTTTTTTTCATCTCACTGTGTTCTATGGGGTCAAAAATTCCTGCCTCCTGTGTCTTCAGATATAAGACATACATAAATTAATAAAAAGCAAACCGTACACCTAAGAGTGAGGTCTGATAGACTGCTGAATCATATTCCAAGAAGATGGCATAACAAAAATGAAACTGGAAAAAGCCTAAGTATCAGAAAGCTGAGGGACAGACCTAAAAGGGATACAGAAGATGAATTCAGTGGCCTTTTATATTCCTGTAGTCAAGTATAATGTCTGCACAGAAGGTTTATAAGCAGTAATCTTCTTTAATACTATTGTCTGAAATTTAATTGCAGGTTTTTTTTACTGAAATTGAGGGAGGTAGAGTCAGATTAGATCCAGTCTCCACTCAAACAAAGCAGCAAATAAATAGGTCACCCACGTCTGACTTTAACAACTCATATTAAAAGACAGGCATGTTTGCACTCTGAAACTCCAAAGAGTGTTTCTGGTTTTTTAAATACCATAAAATATGTCCCTGGTTATCACTAAAGATTAAAAAAATAGAATTAATACTTGAGAAATAGTAGATTTGATTTTTGTTTCTGTGCAAGGTAATTTTCATTTCATGCATATCCAATTAATATGCTCCATTTCCATTCTGTGAATGTGTCCTATTGCAGTTGTACTATAGCTAAAATTTTCTTTTGGCTGCACTTTTACTGAAGGAAGGAAAGTTTCAGTACCTCTGGGGGCATAATGTCACCAATTAAAAAAAAAAAATCCGATACCTTCATTAGTATCATCAGTATTAACTGACTTTGGCAGCTAAGGTGAACTGCTTGAACTTCTCAAGCTCAGCAGAAGCAAAAGGAACAGTCCCATGTTTGGATGCATTATCTCTGTTAAGGGTAAACTTCAGCTCAGGAACCATCTACTGTTTGAGTATGCACAGCATCAGCATAAGATTGGGTACCCACACAGATGTCTATCGGTGCCACAGGGAAGTGCTGTGCAAGTAACCTTACTTCAGGAATTTGATTTTCTATAGAAAAATCCTTGCTCATTTGGCCAACGCAAGAAGACATAAAACACAAATAGAGGACATAAAAACAACAGTCCCAAGTGCTCCAAGGCAACTCAAGTTTTCCATTAAGATTTCTGTGACATGTATGGTTCACTGAAATAACAAACAGTAAGGCACCATATAGAGCATATCTGGCCATACAAGGAATAAAAAAAATAGGCTGCATATCAGCTTTCTGTTTGGTGGCCTCTTTCATTTTTGCTATTACTTGTGCTCTTCTGAGACTAATCCATCTAACCTGTTTGGCAGGCTGTGTCAATTTTTAAATGGTTTTCTTTACTTTTCCACACCCACAGTCTGCCCATCTGTGGTACCTGGGAAATTTTCCCAGCAGTACATCAAGCTCTAGGGATACAAATACTCACAATATAATGGTATTATTATATGAATAGCAAATCTGACTTTTACCATCTCTTTCTCATTATGTTCCTGCCAACAGGTAACAGATTCTTACCATGGGACATGCAACAGAGATTTCAGGAGTTTTAGAATAAATCTAGTTGGCATTTAAGAATAATACTCTGGTGTAAAAATAGCCTAATTAACAGTCACCCTGAAAAATGTATTGTGCAACCACTGCTATGGGATACTTTTTTTACTCGAGAAAAACAATCTTCTGTTCTTGAGTTAGTAATAGATTAACAATGGGAATGGAATCAGACTGTCATCTGGCCACTTCCAGGAAGATAGTGACCAAAATCTACATCTAAATTGTTATTTCAGCCAAGGAGGTGCTGAAAATCTCAGAGCAGAGCTGTTACAACACAATAGCACTGCATTTCTAAAAGGTTGCAACAGCTAATGAAACTATTTGTTGGACTTCTGAAAGTTATTTTCTATAAACATCATAGGAATAGCTCTCTGAAGGAGCAACAGCATCATAAGAATCGAGATATACTAGGGAAAATGTGTTAAATCTACAAATTCAGAAAATCACATGAACAAGAGCTTGCTATTCAAACAAGATATGCATGGCTATGATCATTTCCTAACAATTGTCTAAAATCTCTGTCTAAAGAAAAAACATTAAGACCTGCTAGCACTCCCGTTTGGAAGCAAGCAACAATTTGAAATTCAATCTGAGACTCAATTCAGACCAGGTCTGGAATATATGTGGTTATTTAGAACAGTACAGTGCTGAGCACAGATGCACGTTCAAGTGAGATGACTCGTTTCAGTCTTCACTTTAATTTCTATTTACAACACAGAAAACCTAGAGTCAGTCTGCAGCTACAGCAGGCAACCATTTAAAATCCATCACCAGGGTAGAGTTCTGCTTTAAAATGAACCAAAAGCTGCCTTTTGAAAACTTAATGTCACAAAACATAGCTCTCACGGTATGTGCAAAATTGAGATTACTCCAATTAAACACCGGGGGAAAAAAAGACTCCTTATAAAGGTTTCAGGTACTCCAGCTATTATTCATGAAAATGCAGTGATTCCCAGCACTATAGCTTATCAAGTGCAAACCAGAATCCTACATTTTAAATGAAATGATGTGTAAAAGTTGCTATCTTCATGAACATGAGATATTAAACAATCTCAGAGAAGAACGTGCAAATCAATTCGATTCAGCAAAATAACTTCTCCAGTATCTGAATGTTGTGGATGCACTGAAACAACACGTGTCAAAGAACAGTGCTGACTCAAACATTTTTCTAAACAAAGCACTCAACGCACACTCACCCTGATACAAGATATCTAACCTCATTCAGAGCTGGATGCCAGACACCAGGGATATTTAGATTAATTACCCACACTGCATGTAAATGCACCACTTAATTTTATTTTTATTTTTCTAGTCCAAAACACATTTTTGTAAAGTTTGCTTATGCCTTCTTTCCCCAAAAAGCTCAGCTATCAGAGATTACTGTACCGTTAGAAGGGTCTCAAATGAAATCAAATTATAACATCTCATGCTGCTCATCCTTTGGTTTCTGTCCCAGGATAGGGTCATGGCTTTGCACTGAAAACACAGTGGGATAATAAAACTGCTCAGAGATACTGAAATGCCTCTTGTACAGCAAGAAGGTATGACTCTCCATTTTGAAAAAAATAAATAACTTAAATTTGTAGTTTTCTACTTACTGATAAAGATTCCAGGGATTCAGTTCTCACACACAATAAAAAAAAAAAAAAAAACAACAAAGCTATCAAACCCAAAGCTGCTACGAAAATGCTAGAATTCTCAAATTTTAAAGCTGCCCTGGCTTAAATAAATAAATAAACAAATAAATAAATAAATAAATAAATAAATAAATACGTCATGGCTATGAATGAATAACTAATATATAATTGGATTTAAAAAAAGAGATGCTAACCAATAGTTTTGAATAAGTATATTAGACAGAGTTATGAGTTCAGATGTGCTGACAGTTGTTCCCAGTTATTTTTTATACTGTCTTAATAGTATTTGTGTTAGATTTATGTATATTACATATAGAGATATTATACTTAGCAGACAATAAAATAATTCAAATACAGAGAATGCACATTGTAGCGTAGTACTGTAAATAAAACACTACTATGAATCATCAGAACTTGATATACTCCATTCTAACATCAAAAGAACAGGTTAAAATTCTCACTCCTTAAAGACACGTGGCCACTGCCTTTGCTAGATTGCCTGTAGACTGTAAAGAGCTGTAAACCAATGATCTCCCACCAGCAGAAAACAACATCACTCCTCCCACTGCTCTCAAAGCCATTGGAGCACTGAAGTTGCAAAGGGACTTGATGGAAACAAGTCCAAGAGTCACTTTTTCTCAAACGAGATCCATGCCCAAACAAGCTCTTGTAAGTGACATGAGACATAGTATTATCTTTGTTCTTTAGCATTTATCTATGATGAATAACCATAAGGTACATCCACTCGTAATCATTTTAGCATATTAGAAGGAGAAATTGCATGGAACAATTAGCCTACCTCGACTCTGCAAAATCTCCCAATTAATTTACTTTTAATTTGGTGGGTATTTGTGAGCAGATCTATAACTTTAAGTCTAGCTTCTGCTGATATTCCACTGACAGTGTAATGGCATTTTGTTGGTAAGTAGCATGGTCAAATACTTTAAAAGCAATTACACTTAAAGGCGCATGCTACTAGAATGATCCTGGACATAAATACAAGGTCAGCTTCCCCGACATTTTACTTCACAATCACTCATTGCTTCAGTCTGTTCACCTGACTTCCTTCGACCCACCTTGGAGCTACCTAAGATTTTCATGCAGACTACGTCAACACTGCTCTCACACTGGGGAAAGGTTCTGCATGCAAAAAGCACTTGTCATGGCATTTTAGGGGGCTGCTATCTTCTGACAGTTAACATTTACTTATTAATGGCACCTGTAATAATTAGACAAGACTGACAGTTCAGGTAACTTGCCCAAATAACATCAGGGAGGCCGCTCTGTTTAATCTGTTCCTAACAGGAGCTTTGCTGGACACAACTACTGGTTATGATGGAAAGAGTAAATTACTGTGACCTATTAACACTGCTAAATCATGCAAAAATGAAAATAATATTTAATAACTTGGCATATAAAAAGGGACAGACGTTAGTCTTTCATAAACATTGAAGTCTCAAATTACTAGAACTGAGAAATAGCATATTATTCTACTTAAACCCTTAAATAGTCGCTTAATTGTCAGGTCAACTCCAGTTCTATTATAAGAAGGGACAAAGAAAAATATGTCAAAGCATTAAAAACATTTTTACCTGACCCCCAGAGATAACAAACAGAAGTGAGATGTGAATTTTGATCTGAAGAGAACTCTTCACTGCATGATCTTTTTGATTAAGTCCTAAGGACAAGGCTAACCTTTTTTTATAACACAGCATCTAGAAGATCATCTCAGTAGAACAATAAAAACTTCACACTTTTTCAGTAACATTTCTAATCATATGAACGTAAAGAAATTAATGGAAAGCACTCAAAGAACCAAAAGAAGTAGTTACGAATCAACATTATTTCACATATGCAAAATATCTTAGAAATCTGTGCAAATTATCTCACAATCTCGTAGTAGAGACTGCATAATTAAATTGCTGCTATTATACCTCCAGCAATAATTAATGTATTGTCTTGAATAAAAGAAAACTGCTTTTCTTATCTATCTGATGAATTCTGGCTGAGACAACAATAGGGGCTCTACTCACATCTTTCCCTGAAACCACTTAGAGAGCTTGAAACGTCTCCCAGTTTGCTGCTAGAAATGCACTATTCCCACAGATGATGCATAGTTCAGCAGCAAGCTGGAATCCTAATCAAGGCTCCTAACCCCACATCAAACTCCTACTGACGTGGGAATGTATCACATGAGCTGAGGGGGCATCCATTTGAGACTCACAAACCTGAAGGAACAATATTGGTAATTTTCTGGGAAGGGGTTCCCAACTTTTTTTTCTTATATTACACTGTAATAGGTAAGTGACAAAGAACCTACCAGAGAACATATGTTCTCTTTTCAATGACAGACAAAAGAGACTGAGATTGAGGAGAACTGGCAAGAAACAGAAAAATAAAATTAAAAAAAAAAAGAAGAAAAAAATAGTTGCATACTTCAGTTTAGTGGGGTGGGAAATATCCCAGCTGAAATACATTCAAGCACTGTATGGACGTACATGTGCACTTCCATGCACTGGTCTCTGATCTGTCATTAAACAGTTGTGTAAAAGCCCTCAATTTAAAATCTTCAAAGTAAGTTCAACTTTAAATCTTGGGACAACAATTTTCTGTGACTCTAATCTCTCTGTATTTTTTAGGTTCACGACAGGATAGATCTACAGATTGTGTGCATTCAATCTTTCAAAGGCTGCTGTAATCACTGAGTCCATTGTCATGGTTACATCTAAACACAATTTTGAATTCCATCACATATAAGTAATTTTTAATATTGCAAAACTCATGCTATAAGCATACACAATAACTCACTGTGAAGCTACAAGTGCTTTATGCTTTATTAGCCTCATTTGTCTTCTCATTGAAATTCTGCTCCATTGACTAATGATGTATATAGCTCCATCTGCCATGTATGTGCCACTGAAGCTACCTGGGTTCTGTTCATTAGTGAATTGTGCAGCATTTATGACTTTGCACACATAAAAAGTTCAAGACCCTCCCAAAGGGTCTAACATGTTCCAGCTTTACAATACCCCAAAGTATTCTTATTTTGCATGGCAATAACTCACTCACTTCTGTGACTGGAAAGTAGGTAAGACAAAGTTAATTCTCACTTGATCTGTAGATAAGTCTAATGTCAAAATAAAAAATACTAAAAAGCAGACATCGCTCTGCTGAACTCACCCATGCCTCTAGCATAGTTTCTTGCTTAAAAAAAAGCAAACAAAAAAACCCGTAAAGACTGATGACAAAATGACCACATCTTTGGTATATCATATTGACCAACACAATTTCCTACAGTTACTGTGTCAGTATTTGGTCCTTTTGGACTTAAATTCATAGAAGACCACAGGCTGTCTGCTAGACCATGATATTTCTGCTACCTCTGAAGTAAAAGCACATGACCAGACAAAGAAATTCACCCAAACTTGTCAAGGTTTCTGCTTTTTGATGCAATGTGCATTCATTAGGGAATAAATCCTTAATATTGCATTAGCTGGTATATGTCTTTATGCTTTTAGAGTTTTTGGATGAATATCAACATTCATTAAACCATCAGACCAATCATTCTGTCGAGAACCAGGTACTCTGAGCCAACAGCTGCCCTCACAGCCAAAAAGGTCTGTCCATTGGAACTACACTGAGAAGTTGAATATAATTGAAGAAATACAGAGAAAGATAATTTGATTCTGTTTTGGGAGTTGATTTTCCAGCCTTCCTGTTATTCTATGCTTTCATTTGAAGGAGTTCTGAAATGCAGCATTCTGAACAAGGAAAAGTTGCTAACTGTCTCCTTTTTCTATTTTAATAATACAGTTATATGCATAACAGGCTTGCTTTATTTCTCCCTAGCTCCCCTCCCCCACCCTTATGGAAAGGGAAAAAGAGAGAAGCAAAACAAAACAGAAACATTTTTTCCCCTAGAATTTAGCAGCAGTAACCCAACAGTCTGCACATAACGAAGGCTGCATGTTGGTAACTTTTTTTGAAAGTCATGACACATTATCCTACTTTCATCTTTGCTGCTTCACAGTTCTTCAGTAATACCCCACTCATGTCCCAGAGAACTTGATTCTCTCACTCTTCACTGCACAGTGCCTGCCCTCCATCACACTCAAGCCATTAACTGAGAATTATTGAAATGCAGGACTGTCATGATCACCCTTACTGTGTCATTTGCATATATGCACACCACACATACAGCAAACACCCTTGCATGCAGAGTAGAGTCCCATGTGTGAGTGAGCTACCGTCAGCATGGTGGACATCACACCACAGGAGTTCAGAGACAATTACATGGGTGGCAAGGTGCAACTCTCACATAAATGCCAAAATACTATGGCTTCTTACGTGCTTCAGGATGGAAGTAGCTTTGTTTCACCCTTTTGGCAGACAATTCACCAAAATTCCACAGGCGTCCACTTCTGACAGCAAGGGAGCAGAAACTGAGGAGCAACAGCCTAGAGTGTATCAACAGCATCATTCCCACCACTGACATGATGGAGGACTCCCCACAGACTGGCTTCATGCTCTCCCCACATTTCTGGGTGAGTATAGCTCCCTGAAGAGTGCTGTTCTTCAACTACAAGAATATATTTCTTCAGTCTAAATTTATGCTGCCCAGTCTTTCTTTCAGAGTGCTACACTGCATAAATTATGAGTTACGGATTTGGGTAAGGAAGATGAGAATTTATTTAAGAGAAAGGAAATTATGTGAGAATATCAGTTGATATATAACAGAGTTTCAGCCATTCTGCAAGAATTAAGTGTGTAAATCTGTGCATGTCTGCTATAAAAATGTTTTCACTTTTTGCATACCGTGGTTTTTATGCTGAGCTCTAATTATCTTTTAATATGTAAAACTGGAATGATTAATATAGCTTAACACATTACACAGGATCTTGTCTTTGCAAGACAGCTTGCTTTCTGTTTATTCTCATCGAGATGTTTAATGAAGTGACTGCCATACCACACAAGTAGATGGGTTAAGTGAATCAAACACAACATTTTGCCTAATGAGAAGAATTTACAGAAAACTTATGTAAAGGTTAGACTGAAAAATAATAATAATAACCACAGAGACAGAACAGAAAGAATTCACAAGGCCTGTGCTCCTCAGGAAATCAGAAAGCCGTATGAAAATATAATGATCCAAAGTGTCACACAGAGGAGCTCTCAGTAATTATCAAAAACTTCAATATTGTCTGTAAGCTGTTACACTGAAGAGCCTAAAACCTGCATCTTTTTATTTTATCACTTCTCCAAACAAGTACAACTACATGAAGACTGAAATTGCTGCCCGAGTTTTTTAGAACACTACACCAAAATGGTTTGTGTGAAAGATGTTAAGCGTCTCCATCTTGCCAGTATGGGGGTGTTTAAGATTTTCTTGATATCACTACAGTGCAAAAGCGATCATTCAGAGTAGTTCCCTTAAAGACATTATCCACACTACGTAAATGTCAGTGTTACTGTTCCATGTGGTTCACGAGCATGGTGAGTCCCTACAGGCCTCAGGCTTGGACATCTGCAAAGGATGCAAGCAGAACTGTCGCTCCAGGAATTGAAAACTCACTACGTTCCTGGCAAAGCAAGAAAACTGATCTATAAGCAACTAGGACCACAAGCAATTCAGTAAATGTTGGCTTTGGGTTTTCTGAGGACCAATGGAATACAGTAACATCTCCATATTCCAAAGCTATCTCATATTATTATCAAGAACATCAGTAACTCAATTATAATATCGCTTCGTAACACTCAAACTCAATTAATTACCTCTGGTAAAAGCAAACAAACAAACACTTTGAAAGACTCATCAAGAATAATAAACCTGAAGCTCAGGCACAGAAATGGTCAAGAACCATCTCCACGGCTGGAGCATGCTCCCTCCAGCCTGAAGCCCAATACTGGCTTCAAAGTCGGGCAGGCAGTGTACTCTGCCTGTCCCCAGAGAACCACTGTGATCAGGACAAGTAGCTCACCCTGTGCAAGTGCTCTGGTGCAAATCCAGAGCCACTCCAGCTGCCTGCAGCCTAGCAGGACGATGGCAGAGGCTCCAGCTCTGTGACAGCACTGCCATTCCAGAATTTCACAAACTCGTCAGAAGATGCACGTGCTAACAGGGTTTCAGATGGCTGCCATGCCCATATTAGCAAGAAATCCTTTTCACCTGCTCAGGCCACAAGCTGATACATACGATATGTGAGGCTAAGGAACAAGCAAAAGATAGGAAACAACTGTAAAAGGATTTATTTCCACTTCTAACCAGAAGCGTTTTCATCTGTCTAACAGCTTCTCACTGAAGAAACATGATGAGGAAAATATAACATCACAGATTAATTACAGCAAAAGTATGGCTCTATGCAATGCTGTGCGTTAGGTAAGTACACACTGTAAACAGTAACAGACTAGAACAACGAGCTGAGTGGAAGCGATTGCCTGTAATTGTAGGTTGACACCAAAATTACTGGCTTCGAGATTGAATTCAGTGATAATGTAAATCACTCTCTGTTATTCTTTACTTAGCAGACTGTCTTATGAACTGCCTGAAAGAGGATCGCTTTCCTCTGTAAAGAAAATGCACCGAATTCATGGTATTTCCCATTTTCATTAAGATTTTTGTCTTTTGACTCTGTTAAGGTGAAGGGTTGGGGGCTGCCTTTCAACATTTCTTTTACCATCTCTGTTGTTAATATAGATCAATCTCCACTGCAGCTGCAGGCCCACTCCTTGTCAATAAAAGCACGCCCTGGTCACCTTTCCAGCAGTCCCTGTGAATGACGTGCTTTTATTACCACTCTGTCCTCCCAGGACCAACGTTTATTAAGAAAACCCTTGTGATTACAATTGCCCACTGCAGTTATGCGTCACGTCTGAGGGTTTGGTGTAACCGCACAGCATTTTTGTCTTGCAGCTCTTTCACAATGAGTAGAAGAGCAGCACACACTTTGGAAGACAGATGTAAAACTCCCTCACAGCCGCTTGTGTCATGGGAGCTCCTTATAACCAACCAACAACCCAACCGTGGCTAACGTGCTTCTGATCACAAAGCCACCTCTCTGTAAGATCCATCTTTCTAACGAGTCATACAAAGAGAGGGAAAAAAGACAGCAGCAATACAGACACAAAGGCTGTTTTTATACTCGCATTTTGGCTCAGAGCAACAGAGCAATTCTGAAGCAAATCCCTGATCCTTTCCACTTACTGTAGGCTGGTGTGGTTCACAAAGCATGATTTGGTGAGGGCAAACTCAGATCCCTGCAGAGCAAGCTGCATCCTTTGCGCTCCTGCAGGTGCAGAATGAGTACTCTCTACCTCTAATGAGCACTCAGCTATCAGATAGCCCCCAATGATAGCCTGGTGGGGGTGTTTGGCCTAGGGCACCAAACTAAATGTTTTAAGCATCATTATGCCACATTTGGCACAAGAAAAAGTGAAATCAATTTCAAGATCTGCAGAGCACTTTCATGTGCATGACACTAAATTGCTTGGTTCAGTGCTGCTGGCAATGCCTGCAACTTGGTTCCCAAGGACCAAGAAATGTGTTTGTTACCACTCTCAAGTAATTAGTTACAACACACCTCAACACAGCTGAGTGCCAGAATACAGCATCCTCCTAATGGAGGGTAAGCAGTGGCAAAAAGCCTTTGGAGATAACCCAGAATAGTAATTACTTAATACCCAATTGATCAGAACATGAATGAAATAAACAGCATGGTTTCTGGCAGCATGATAGGCATTATGGAAAGCACCTTAGTTATTAAACAATCAAGTAACACTTATCTAAGGAGCTCACAGCACCAGAGAAGAGCCTGAATAGCTAAAGAGGAAAAGACACAGGGTACAGGCAAAAGCTATTATCCTGTCAGATCTCTATGAGATTTCTAGAGAGAAGTTTGAAAATGTTCTGTATTACTCTGTCATGAAAGTAAATACTCTGGCTGTAACACTGGGGCTATGTGACACCACACATCAGAAAACAAAACCAGTCAGGAAAGACACACAAGACGAAATGCAGATTTCAACCATAAAGTAGACTAAATAAACCCCACTAATTACTATAATCCTCCAATTTACAAATGTAAGTGCATTATCAGGCTCCTTATTTCTGCATTTAAATTATGTACCATCAGGAAAAATAATGGGACAATATCAGAACTATTTAGCAGAGACTCAAGCTACTTTACCTTGGACAATAAACAGCAAATTCCTACTTGATTTTTATTCCTGTGAGTCTATGTTTAGAAGTACCTGGATCTGTGCTTCAACCAATTCTTGGCAACAAGTGAAAAGCTGTGGCCAAAAAACATTGGTCAAATCTGTCTGGTCACATTTGCTATAAAGTAAAGCTTGATCTTGAGAATGGCTAAGCATCTCATTAAAAAGCTGACAATCCCAGCTTCTGTACAAATCAAGACTACATACAATTATTTTGCAGACCTAGCTTTTTGTAGGCCTGCACAACAAACAGACAAAGCATAACTTATATTTAAAATAAATAAATAAATAAAAGGTTTGAAAGCGTTGTTTTCCATCTCCAAAGAGAAAGATAGAAAGAAACTGTACAGAAATACGACAGCATCCATTTACCTTCAACACGCCTACCAGCTTAAAAATTATGTAACATGAAAAGAAAAATATTATACCAGTAGTAAGGTAAAATAATGCACTGTTTTTAAAATAGATGCAGACAAAATATCTCAGAAATCAGCATCAAAGACGTGCTTAGCAGCAAAAGTACACAAATGCTCTACAGAAGGCAGGTCATGTAGAGCTGCATCCTACCATGTAAACCAAAAACAACTGGCATAGCATCTTTTATTTGTAACATCTACACAACCGATGATTCTCACACCTCTCTGTCCCAAATACTCATCAGCTTCACTTTGCCTCTACTGTTCTTTGTCAGATACACGCCATCTGAATAACTCAAGTGTCAACCAACTTAAAAAAACACATTTGCAATTTCAGCAGAAGTCGACACATGCCAAACTGAAATCAATCCCAAAGAATTTAAAAATATCATTTCTTCAGATCCACATGATTCTTAAAAATCATGCATATTGGTTTATATATTCACATGGTGTTTTACCAATATGGAATAACATAACCTGCTGTCATGAAATGCTTGAATGGAAAGGAAGACAAGAGGAAACAACACGAGGGAAAACACAGAATGACAGTCAGAACATGTTGAGTGAGGAGTGATTGCTGGCATTTTCAGCTAAGAAGGAAAGATTTCTGGTGTGAGTACTTTCTGAGGAAAACAGAGAAATGGTAGGAGAGAGGTGAACGCAAAACTGTAACGAGAAGAGCACAGTAATGATAAAAACTATGTGTACATGAACCAAAGGAAAATAGCACCAAGGTGAGATATCTGGAAAGGCCTGCAAATAAGGGAGGGAGTTAGAATTAGCTTCAGCATGCATTTGTGCAATGAAAAGTACCTTTGGACGTGGGAAGTGCGGCCTGGGCTCAGCTGCCACAAGAGCTTCCTGAGCAGCCAGTCTGAACACACCGACCAAGCCCTAGCACACCTCCATGGCAGTGGTGAAGTATCTCTGAGACCCAACGATGATCATTTAAATGACATGCTTATTGTTTCACCAGTGATCGTTCTGGCAGAAACATCTGCACTTCCATCTGCCTTGGTCGTCATTCTAGATTTCAGAAGCTCAGCTTCCTGCAGCTAACATGAGCACTGAGAGTGCCAGGTCGCCTGCACTCATCTTGTGCTATCAGTACTAACATCTACAATTTGTACAGTGAACTGTAAATATGAAGCGGGTGTAAACTCCAAGTTAAGCTGAAAATAAAAACAGAAGAGCTACTATTTCAGTCAGAATTTCATTTTCATATTGAATTCATCAGAAACTTGCATTTCAGTTTTAACTGGGGCTGTCACAGAACTACCCATCTGCCTTGCAAAAAGAGCTTCAGACTCAAGGAAACTTGCCACATAATGTAGGAGAAGTTTTCAGGGAAGACAGGGTTGTTTTTTTTCCAGAACAGAAGGTAACTGACAGAATAAGAGAAAGTAGGAATCATTTGAGATGATGCAAGTACATCAGCTAGGACCTTGAGTGATCTTTGATGAAACATGGGGTTGAGAAGGACAGACTTCTGCAGTCGCACTTTGGACAGATAGAAGTAGGAAGTACACATGGCAGAATGGAAAAATTGCAGCGAATAAGCCAACGTGTAACCAATATAGTAACAGGGGTTGGAGGTAAATTTATTTTCTAATCCTGGCAGAGACTTGAATGCATATTCCTTATGAAATAGATTCTGAATTATTAATATCAGATTGAAGAATGAAAACATTCAGAATTATATTTGATGTGTTTCCCATCCATTTCACACTAATGGCACAATTGATATAAGTCAATATGAAAATCAATGCTGAATATTTGGCATAACACAGCAGTACAAGGCAGAATCCACTGAGAGCTATTACATTCAAGAAATTAAGAACTTGCAAGGAAATAAATACAAATTATATGTAAGTAAATTGCATAAGGTTTTACAGTTTCGATAATGAAAAATGGTACCATCTGCTAAAATTAAAACAGCCCTTCACAGGACAGGAAATTGCTTTAAAGTTGAACATTATCAGTGGAAAAAAACATAAATGCGTATATCTAATCACACAGATGCTTCGTACTGTCCTCAGAAAATGTCCAAAATCTTTAGATTGTGCTCACAACTTTGTGCTCTTCAAACAGCCAGGAAAAGAAAGGAGTAAGCAGAATGGAAAGAAAACTTTGCAATTAAGAAAAGGTATGCATAGTAATAGAAAGGGTGGTTTCTGTCACCTCTGTTAGTGCCAAGGTACCTTTTGTAGGTTAGAAAGGAGCTGGTTACAGGAAAGTTAATGTCTTCATTGTGCTGAGCTGGTCTAGCCACTGCTCAAAGAGCATCAGTTTCACAGATGAACAAAGAGGACTTCAAGGACAAAGACTGAAGAAATTCGTGTTAAAATGCAATTATATGCTGAAAAATGACTCAGTAAGCGGTGCCAGTGAGTTCAATGTATGTTGTTGTGAATGACCCCTGATGAGATTCACTTGACTTATAAGGTTTTCTGATTTCCACCACTAAAATTCTGCCTGAGATCTGAACACAAGATTGGATTGTTTATGGTCCATGTGCCATCATCTATAATAAAGTCTACATTTGGGACTTAATTAATACAGTCACGTTTTAATCCAGCTCATCCCTTCTCAGAGATGTGTTGGCTCTGCAGTGCTAACTGGTGTAAAGAATAGCACATACTTATTTTTCCACAGGAGTCAGCAAAAGAAAATTTGCAGGGCAGAGATCTACTGCCATTTTTTGCAGACACTTTTTGGACCATATAAGTTTTTTAAAACAACAAATAATTTTGTCACTTCCCACAGCATTTGCAGTCCTTACTCAAGGAGTGTTTTGCCAGAGAAAGCACTTGAGCTCTATGGAAAATTATTGGCACAGTTACACTGAATTCTGCAGTATTCTGCTTGTTCTGAGGCTTGTTAGTCTAGAAGTGCAAGTAATTCTTCTATGTAAAGGTTGATCTAATTTTTCACGTCCACAAATTGATCTCTTCCATTTTGCCTATACAACAACGCACACATTCTTCAAATATCTACACACTGTGGAGGGCACTGACTGACCTTTTATTTCTTGTCTACTCTTTCCCGCTCCTGTCTGCCAGACATATGATACTGGGCAGAAATAGCTATGAGAAAGCCTTTCTAACTTCTACAGGAAGATGCCGATTAGGGGATGAGCTAGAGATATATTACGTATAGAACTTCAAGTTGGATCTGGACTCATGGATAATAACATTACTTTGTTTTCACTGCTGCTGGAAAAGAGTGATATGGGCAGAGCTACCTCATGCCAAATAGCTGCAGACTGACATTCTTAATTTTCAGAGGTAGGAAAACTGCCACCTCATTAAGAAGAACACTGTGTTATTAGTTTACTGGCGTGGTACCAGCAATGGAAAATGCAGCATGCGTGTCCTTGTGACTAAAGGCAAAAACCCAGAAAAGTTTATAGAAAGTTATTTCTTTAGACAGGAAGGAGAGAATAGTGGCTTTAAAGGGACCTGAAGCAACAGCCAATACTGAAGAACTTTCTACTTTTGAATATACCCTCCCTATCCATAATATTGTTCTAATTAGTGCACTTTCACTCACACCAATTATTTTAAAGACTCGTGAATGTAAGACAACTGATTGACATGCTAACATTGAAAACCTTACAATCCAACAAAGGAGAGACGGTATCACAGAAAGGTCACAGTGCACTGCTATCATAATGCAGATTCCTCCCTGAATTCCCCACCTTCTACATTCTGGTGATACACGGTAATAAGATTAACAGGAAGAAAAAGCAGCTTTCATTCTGAGCAGTCTTTCTGAAAATCAGCATTTCCAGCATTTCAATACTTATTTGCCACAGCAGGGAGCTAATCCTTTAAAATACCCAACCCAATCAACCAATAAGCCAACTGAACTGAAAGAATAATAACTCCTTTGAAGTTTTCTTTCACTGCACTGGGAAAGTTCAGATGCTCTTGCTGGGACAGTTCAGATGTCCCAACCTGCACTAATTACAAGACAAGTCCTCCCCATTCATTTTCATTGTTAATTGCAAGACTCCAAGGTAGGGGTAGGTTCATAATGAGGCTGCTGTTGATTCTTGCACAGGTATTACTCTCTAGCCAAGAGCTAATTCTTCAACTGAAAAACTTTGTTTTCAGGCTCTTGAAAATGCTTTTCCATCCTTGACATGCTTTAATTGACATGTAAGCTATCATACATCTTGTTTTTCTTTCACATGAAAGATTACTTGCAAATGGAACGTACATAAAACGAATGGCTCCACTCCATCATTGTATACTGCCCTTTGCAGAAAAACAACTAATCTAAGAGATGCATTGTTTCTGTTGGGATTTACAGCCTACCATTGTCTAATTATTCATGATGTGTTATCCATCATACTACAAACTTGTTCACAGGACTCACAAAAACAATGCGCTCCAGTTAAGAAAAATTGCAAAAACAGTGCTATCGAAAGCATATTCCACCTTGATACAAGTGTCTGCAATATTTTATTAACTTACTTGGGTATTGAACCTGCTGAAGTTTCCTTTTTCTGCAGGGCAATGAAAATTCTCAAAATGAATCCTATCAGACAGTGAAGTGAATTAAGCACCAACTGAAACAGTAAAATGTATCCAATCTTTGTCCTAAGAAATTTTAGTTTTCTTCAGTCTGAATCCTAACCTGCTTTAATTATAACACAGTTTCAAAACTATGCTGTTGAAGAGTAAAAATTATGAATGAAATGTCTTAGTATAACTAGATTCAAAAGTACCAGCTGGGATTAGATGGCTCAAAAATCTGCTTCCTGGTTATAAAACTCTTTAGGTCACAAATTAAACTTTAGGTCACAAATTAAATATAGAAAAAGTAAATAATGAATGGCAGTGCTGCCATTGATAACTGCTTGGGGATATAGGGAAATGAGCTTGCTTACGTCTGACTGTTCTCCACTTTCATGATGGCCACGTTTCAGCCACAACTACAGCTTCTTTGTTTACAGAGAACACCGTAGAGAGACTTGAGAGATAATTTATTGTTAGAGTAATAACATTAAATTCTACTCTTGATTATAAAGAGCAATGGAATGAAATTATTGTTCTGTCTGCACATGAAACTCAGTTCCTTCATGGTCTTCTAGCACTAGTGCAATTTATTTATTAATTTATTTATTCACCGCAAAACTGCTTTGTAGAATAAAAATTAAAAATAAGTATATGTAATTCTTTTAAATTATAATTTGGGTCTGCAGCTAGCTAAAATTGGTTCTAATCTAGATTGTCAAGCAAATTCTCTCCAGATATCCCAAAACAAATGCAGCCTTCGGCTCCTGCTCCAGAAGTACGTGGCTCTCTACAGGCTTGGATGCTTTGGGTATCCTGACACCTCAGGTGGCTTTGGACATCACTGTATGGGCAACTGGATTTCATTCCTATTGCTTGTTTTTCTGCCTCTGCTTTTGCCTTTTCTTTTCTAAAACCCTCTCATGCCTCAGCGACTAAAGGAACTAAGTTTCTCACAGGTTCTCAGTTTCTGGATAGCAAAACGATTATAACCAGAAGGCTTCCAGTGAGAGAACACAATACACACAACTAACCTCAAATTATCTCTCTCTGGTGCATCCACACAGTAGACTCCAAAAAACACTATGGCAGACGCCAGGCATAGCTATTTTTATTTTATGAGTAAGAGAAGTACTGCAGTGCCACGAGACCTGTGTGGTGGTGTCCCTACAGTCAGCCTCTGACAAGCTTTTCACCAAGTTCCATCTGAAACTGTAAGCATTTCTACCACCCAAACACACAGATATAAACTGTAATCACGAGTTTCTTCTGCTTAAATGGATTTCTTTCCTTTCACATGTAAAAGGAAAAGCACATCGACCAGTGCTTTCATTGGGACATTTAGGTTTTCAGACCAACACACAGAATAGGTGTTTTCTTCAGCTTGTAAAACTAATGCTGTTTAAATTGAGCCATAATTTGTATCCCTACTCAACACCTCTGATAAGGAAAAGTGCAAAATGTTTAGAGCATCACCAATATCAGGTAGTTCAGCAATTTCTGTGCTAGAGGAACCCACTTCTACTCCAGAGGTTCCATTACCCCAGTACATTTCTACATGTGTTGAAACAGCATGAGACCACATGCAAAAACAAATTAGAGAAAAAAAAAAAACAACAGCAAAAATCAAAAAAGAGCAGAAAAAAGACACATCAAATTTCCTCTAATGTGTTTTCTAAAATCTGTCATGTTCTGCTCAAGATGCTGTCACTTGCACCGAGTATGCAGTGCTACAGCATCAATCATACTCTCCAAATATGAGAAGCCTGCAAGTAGCCATAATGAAACAGATGTCAGACAACCTCCACTCATACCAGGTTGCAGCAGCTTCACATCTTCAAACACAAAGGACGGGTCTTTATTGCAGTTCTGGAAGTGTATCCATGTTTCAGATTGAAGCTTATACATGTCTCACTATCTGTGATGATTTATTTTTCTGTCTAACACTTGCAAAATATGAGAATGCAACCCACTGTGCAGTTTATTCACCATTTCAGGGAGGTCTAAGCCAGTCCATTGAAATTCTTTAGAGCTTGCCTCACTCACTTGGCATGCTAAGCATAAAGGGAAAGGCACTATCAATAATCTACTGCACAAAAGCTGGCTGCAAATATCTTCCTGATGATAGATTAAAATCACACCTCTGTAGGGACAAATTCCGTATCTGTACATGTTACCAGCACAAACATATCAGTCTAGTAAAGTCACTTTGAAGCAGAGAAATAGTCAGCAGATCATATGAATTGGCTTGCAGATTCACTCCAATAGGGTCAGCTTCCTACGATGGGATAGAAACTTTCCCAGCAAACCTTGGAGGAAATAACTCATTCTTTGACTGTGATAACCATGAAGTGAAGGATGTCTGACAACTAAAGAGAGATTTTAGTATTTTAATGGAAAAGGATTAAACATCACAGGCGGCTTCTAACAAAATAAGATTTACCAGCTAAGAAATCTACCGAGTAACTGTAGGAACGCAATGCTTTAAGAGAAGAAGAAAGAAGAAAGTGTGCACTACAAAAGCAGAGCGGTATCACAAGCAAGAAAAAGCTGGTGGAAATGGTAAGAACAGTCCCTTGCTCTTCCTGTTTAGGGTTCATAACATAGGTGCCCTGAGCCTGCCTCTTGTTCTGGGGCAAGAAACAAGCACTAGTACAAAAACCATGGGACACAGGTGGGCATTTATCTGAACTATCCATCCAGGGGCATGGCACAAAACTCATTCCCCAGGGGGAGAAGCAAAGAAGTTTCTGCCTGCTTTCATGCTTTGGTATGCTAGAAATTTGTTATAATAAATTCAAGTGAAAAACACATATTTACTTATTTTGGTCCTTGAAAGGCTGTTTCTTGGGCCCAACAACATTGTATATGTATATATATAGTGCTACATACTATAGGATTAAAAAACCCAGCACAACCAGCATTCAAGTTCACAGACTGTTTTGGGAAACACAGTACACTGAATAATCCCATTATGCGCTTGTTTCATAGAGGAGAGTGAAGAGCTAGAGGCCTACTTTCCTTCTCAACTAAGTAATACTGCATAAATTCAGAGTATGTCTGTGGGATATTAATCTGTTTTAAGATATTTATATCACTGTTTTTCATTTCAATTTCAAGTTGGTTTTTAGAGTTAAATACTGTAACAACTCATTGGTGCCTAACAAGATTCTTTGCTGTTCCTATAATATAGCCAGGCAGTAATACTGTAGGAGTTGGACATTTCCAGTGTAAGCCTGCTTAAAACACAAGATACTTCAGTGCACCAACATAAATGTGAGGTCAAAATTAAATGCAAAATTAAAATGCACTGTAGAGTCCACCTACTAGTAAAACTTCCAAAGCTTTGACCTGGACATTTAATTTCAAGCCTGAACGAGTGAGAAATTTTAAAAACTAAATTCTGAATGTGCACCCAGAGAATCAGATGCTTTTTTTTTTTTTTTTTTTTTTACCAAAAAAATAATAGAGTCAGAAAAACATGCAAGACCTGAGAGAAACAAATAGCAGATTACTCCTGGAGAGCTAATACAGATGTTTACATTACAATTCAGATTGAGTTTAGCTGTTCAATATTTAGACCTTATGTGGCACATAGCTAACTGGGATTACAACTTGGAAGGGACTAATTGCGCATGGCAAGCTTTGTTCTTCTATTAAAGCACATGCTCATGCTAAAGCAACACTTAAGTATTTATAAGTAATGAATCCTATAGACACCTGAAAAAGGCATCTTTCAAATCAAAACACTCTTCTGTCTAATACTAAAATCATTCGTATTTACTGAAGAGATGAGAACTGAGGACACTTGACACCTCCCAGGATCTTCTCCTATTGCGATTTCATTTGAAGCATATTTAGATTTTAAGTTATTTGACTTTTGAAGATGTACACAATGAATTCATTCCACGACAAGAAAAAGTCCTGAGCACAGCTGAGTACATCAGCGGTGACCAATGGGAATTTTATGCATTCATCGCTCGTATGCATTTCAGGTAATTTACTTTGTGATATAGAAGTCAGCTGCATCTAGAGAGGGCAAAATTAAACTCCAGTTTAGAAACTAAAGTCCCTGCTTAAAGGATTGGTTTAATGAATAAAGGCAAAATTCGGATAAGAATCAAAACAAGCACATCTACAGATAAACATATTCCTATGCTGAGTGGGTTTCCCTTTCAAATATTGTTTATATATAAACAGTTAACAGATTCTCTTACTAAAATACCAATTGCCTGTGCATTTGGGTCTGTCTCTGTAAGGCTGTTTTTTTCACTCGGTGTTGTTCTGTGGAATCCCATAAACCAATATTTGCAACCATGGTGATGGGCCAGCTAATTGTAAAATCTTAACTACAGACAGATAACTTCAAACAGCCTAAATTCCTTTAGAAGAGAAACATAAATGACCAGGAAATGAAATAACCACATTTTCAGATCAAAATAGTAAAATTACAAATGGCTCAATAACAGTCACAGTAAACTTTGCCAGCATACTTTGAAGTGGAAATGCAGAGAATTTTATGAAATTCTTCAAATCTTGAGCTCCTCTTGGAATGCATTTCCATTAGGTTATCAGAACTGAGCAGCTACACTATGAACAGTAATAGGTATAGATAAAGAAAAAAAGCAATAAAATGATTACCACTGTGTGAAAATTAAGAAAATGTTTTATTAAAAGTATTCAGCTGGAGAAAAACCCTGCCACATATATTTCTGCGGTGTTAGAGGTTTTAGGTTTCCCTCCAAGCTTGCATTTGAGAACTTCCACATAGATAATGAACTTGACTTTTTGTTGTTGTTGTTCCTCTCTTAAGAGGAGTATTTCCTTTCTTATTGCTATATGGGTCAACATCTTGAATTTTACACAGAAATAGGAGGAGAAAAAAAAGGAAGCCCGAAGCAGAACAGTTAATGATACATCCGTGCTTGTTTGAGCTCAGACCTCCAGCCACTACAAGGTACAGGTTTTCTGCAGGTTGAGCTGAACTGCAGCATTAAAGAGGCTCCAGCTCTTCCATCAACCTCAGCCCCTATTCCCACTATTGCTGCATGTGAAATCCCAGCCCAATAGCATACTACCCTGCTCCCCAGCTTCAAAACTGTTGTGTAAACGTACAAGTTTTGTACGGTCCAGAAAAACCTTAATCCAATTTAATTGTAAAAAATAAAGAGTTCTACAGTGATTCATTTATGAACAATAACACTGCATCTTATCATCAGAAGGTAGGGAAATGTTGAGGTTTTTCTTACACATCTTTGAGAACTCTGATGTTTCAATGCATCTTATATCATTTTTGCTTTTGCTAAGGGGCATAAGTCTTTCCTTACTTTGCACCCCCAAGACTGGGCTTGGTCTTTTTGATCAACAGGGTGCACAGACTGCATACATGGTCTGCTTCCACTGAGCAGACCAGCAGAGAAAAATGTTTACGCTTCCTTGCTTCGTATCCACATGCCAGAATCCACCACAATCTGGGCCTAAGAAAACAGAACACATTCAGCTAAAATGAGCAGAGATTCAATTACAGAATCAGTGATTTTCAGCAGGTGGTTTCTGGTGAATCCACTGCCAGAAACAGGCTCCGTATCAGGTAAATCCAACTCCTACTGCCAGGAAGTTAATCAAAAACCTATTACAACTTATTACTTGTCTCATCTGGGGCCTGCAAAGCATTGTAAACATTTTTTCGTTACTTATATAAGTAGTAAAACCATTATCTATGTCCAGATACAAGGACAGATAGATAAATTGATTACTTTGTAATTTAAGGTATGAGTTAATGTGTGCACACACTACTCAGCAGTTTACTGCTAATCCAGTTTCTTACATCATTTGGAATGTTTTCTACTTCTGAACAAATGGCAAAGCCAAGGAACAGTTAATGTACTGTGTATAATCTCTAAGATATGAAATGGAGTAACTTATACTAACAGTTTAAAATCGGGAAATCCAAAAATAAGATTCTAACATTAATGTTAAATGGTCCTCAGTGCACATCTCTCTATGAACAAAAGAGCTGTCTAAAGGGATCAGGAAACTCTGGCCTCTTAAATCCAGGATGCTTTCAGTGAGCATGGCTAGGATGCAAAGGTTCAGAGAAAGTGAACCTCCTTTCCTACTATAATGCGTTAACCAATTATGCCAAACCCAGCAGGTGATTAGCTTATGCCTTGAAGCATGAGATTTGATTATTCTTATCTTGGTTTGCATACTAGAGCTACAAATATTATTAACAGCAATAAAATCATCCAGCCTTTCAAAAAAAAAAAATCTAGTCTCAAAGTTTGATTTTATGACCCCTCTACGTGGCACATTCAAAAATGTTCTTTTTTCTTAAACTAAATGCTTTAACTGTCACATGATTGCCTGTATTCATTCACATCAGAGAAGGTAATTGCAAAGCCTAAGTGTTTTCTGTGCACGCTGCCCATTGACAAAGTATGTTCAAGCCACATTACTGCCTTGTTGGTAAGAAGGTTCAATGGAGCTCTAGACAAAAAACTGAGCATATAATTTCCTTTGCAATCAAAGGCAAACAATAAAAAAATGTTTCTTAACAGAAACACTATGGACAGCTGTAATATTTTTCATTAGAATGTCGTTAGTTAGTGGAGAATGCAACATTGCCAGAGCTTCTGAAAAGTGATCCACGTAACACTGACAGCAATGGGAAATTTTCCAAGGATTTCAATGGGCTCGGGGCTAAACCTAATTTGAGCTAAATCACACCACCTACTTTTGGTTGTGACTTTCAAGGATGACTCCTGATGGAATTCAGGTAACCCCCTAGGAAGCTGTAACCTCTCTTTCTCCAGCCAACCAAAAACCAGACTTCACCACCACACAGAGTTCTTCCACCAAGCCATTCTATGGTTCTCTGAATTTAAAATTAGGCAGATTGGAATTCAAGTGCCATTCCCCTGCCCAATTACTTCACTTTAATTTTTTCATAATCTCCAGGTTTTGATATATCACCCTGCACAGAGAAGTGAGATCGCACAGACTCATTTTGTCTTAGTAATAAATAATCTCCTTCAAGATACAAACAACAGCTACTGTTCTCTGAATGCTTGACTGAGAGAAGGTTCTTGGATAAATAGCCTCACTTAGAAAACATATTTGCAAAAGCATTTGAGAAAGTGCAACGTATATGACAGTTTCAAAAAGTGCTTTGAAAACGGTGTACTTGACCTGATACAAAACTGAAGACTTTTCATACGAACTTCCAATCCATCTCTCCTCCACACAAGTGAAATCACAACAAATTGTTCATCCTTGTTTAGTATTTGAAACAAACAGATAATAAACAGAATCAGAGACTAGAAAGATGAAGTCAAACACATTAAAAATACACTAAGGAGTCTCTCTCAAATGTTTAAGGTTGTTCAGTCCACTTCTGACAAGCTTCAAACCTGTAAGAGCGAAAGAGCATGTTTGAAAGTCGTAACTGTTAAAATCTGCAGCATTCAGGTTATGATTTTTCTAAGGGCATCAAATTTCTTGTTTGAGTGGGATTTTCTTCTTGAAATTTGATAAAAGGCCGCAAATTTAATGAAATCTACTATTCTTCCCTAACTGAAGGCCACTACCTTATCCAGCAGCAAGAAAAGGTTGCAGTGATACACAAACAACACTATAGGAGATCCTGAAAAGAAGAAGAACCAGTCAGATGATTTAACTGGTGTCTCAGGCCCATTTGTGCTTCTGTCCAAGTCCTTCTATGGGAGTTTACTTAGAGGCTTTGGTACCCCAGTTCAGCAGCTGAGTCCCTGAGACCACCTCCTCTCACCTGCATTCCCTGACTCTACTCACCTGTCTCAGCCATCAAGTGTGAAGAGAGATCCAGCACTGAGCTTTAGCATTTCAAGCTAACACTGTTACACTGCCTGGTTCCTGATTACTCGCTCAAATCAACTGAATTATCAGTTATGCTTATTTGCAATTCACTTAAGAATGGAAAAAGTTTCAGGATGAAATACAACACTTTTGTTCTTTATCATCATAAACTTGAAAACTAACTGATTTGCCATTTAAACCAAGCAGTATAACTTGCAGAATACTGACCTGCATTTATGTATGGATACATCTGTGTATATATATACACACATGCTGAAAATCTGTGTGCACATATACACACACACTCTCTTTTCATCTCCATGGGTAGGTACTTGCCTTGGAAATCTCTTAAGCAAGCAGACCATATACACTTCAGTGCTACAACATAATAACTTTGCAGCTCATGAATTGATTTTAGTACTATTATATCTGCCTTATCAGTAGAGCCCCTGTCTAAGGAAAGGATTTGTGCATGTTTGTGCATACGTCTGTGCACACACACCTGTAAATAAGTGAGTTTTACTACAGCAGCAGTAGGACACACTAATCTAGTTTTAAAAGTATTATTTTCAGTGTACAGAGCTCACATTTTATGGTAGTAAGGTTAAGAGAAGAAGAAATATCTTATGAATAAGGTGAACTAGAACTTCAGAGGTTCAGGTTCAATTCCTCACTCTGCCAGAGGCTACTTCTATGACCCCGGACAACTTGCAGAAGCAATTGCTTAACAGCTTAAGTCATCTTTCATCTATCCTAGCACAGAGATTACCAATGCTTTACACCAGGGTCCCAGTGGCACTGCATGGGGTGCTTTTCTACAGTGGCAAAAAAAAAAACCCACAAAAAATACCAGCAGCTCAGCTCTGATTTCACTTTGCAACACTGGAACTTCACCAGTACACAGATATTTGAATAATAATACTTTTACCCATGAAGTCCACAATTGTATCACACACACTCCAGTTCTGAGCAGTCTAAGAGAATGAATGTTATCCCATATTAAATATGGAATTACTAGGGAAAACAAAAGTGGGCATGTGAGGAGAAGAAGAATTAGCCTTATCTGTATTCCTGCCATGTACTGCATTGCTAAGAAAAAAAGAACACAGCTGTAAAGGTCCAATATGTAAATATTAAATGCACCGACACTATTACAACAAACATAGGGTCCAAAGTAACAGTTGTAACTGAGAATCATGATTTATTTTATAATACCTACTTTGCAAACTGCAAAACACAACAACAACCCAGAAAAAAAGGGGCTAGATTAGAATTTGAATTGGAACTGTTCAGTGTAAGAAAAAAGTCACATTTGGGAAATAGATCAACTCCCACCTCCCATGTAACTGCATCTTTAAAATACTGTTTTGTGTGTGGTAAGGGCTCAACAGCTTATGATTTCACTGCCATTTTGTCCCTTTTTGTTGGTCCTTTCCAGCCTTTGTGCTGCTCAGCAGACAAGAGCTGGGCAAGCAGCTCCCTCTGGCGCTGACACCAATGCGGCTCTCCATGGCACAGCTCTTGCTCCCTGCACTTAGTTTAGGACCTGATAATGGAAACTGATTATGCAGGCCCGGGTTTGTGAGTCTATAAGACATTTCTTTTCCTACCTATGGTTTTTTGAAACACCGAAATTGCTATTAGATAGGAAGCTCTGGAAGCACCACACTAAGCAGTAAGCTCTTATCACATGGTGTCAGTTACAGATCAAACATCAGATCAGATTTGCTGCTAGGGTTTACACATTTCCCATTTCGTATTCTTTGAAATCTCAAATATTTTCTGAATGACTGTGCAATCACAAGATGGCGGTTCAACTGTTTTATCAACCAAACACCAAGTAGCTTGCTACAAAACAGCCACAACTCCTACGTTGAGATGGCATATCCTCAGTGTTCTCCCAGTTTTGAGTTCCACTTGAAGATGCACTTGGCTTTTTGAATCGAAGCTGCTTTAGTATCACTGTTACTAATTCTTCAAATTTCTGACAGGTTTCTTGATCTAAAATGAAATTAAATATTTTGTTATCCTGCACAATGTAACTGAATCCTAATTTCTCATATCAAATGCTAATTGACTTCACAAATACTGTCTTAGTTCGTATTAAATGTTTAAGAGAAACCCTTTGCTTTCCGAATGGCCAGGCCCATAAACTTTGGGACACTGTGTTATTTTGGAATAAATGAACTTGAAAAGAATTAAATGCTGACATTTCACAAAAGCTGAACAATGTCAATCAGGAGTCCAACAAGATTTCCCCATGTGAAACTCTCCACATTTTCAAAGGCTATTGCCAAGGAGAACACTCATGAGAATGGGATCATTCATTGCACTGCCGGTCTCTGAACAAAGAATGGAGGCAGATGAAGAAAGACCTATGGCTCCCCCATTAATAGGAAGTTCAATATTTTCTTGCTTCTTCTGCCAGATCCTCTATGCAACTCTCATAACTTTTGAACTATGCGACGTTATACATAATGAGCTGAAGAGGCAGCACTGTATTTTTTCTATCTGCAGTGAGCTTTCCAAGTATTCATTAATCCTCACAGCATCCCAATGTAGTAGTTCAATTTATGGACGGGAAAACAAAATAGATTGAGTACTGGAATATATTTTAATGTGAGTGCCAAGTAAAGGCATGAGATTGAAAGTGCCCCAAGTATTTCTTTCTCTTGGTTGTGCGGCAGCTAAGATCTTAGACAAGAGTATGCTGGAAAAAAAACTGTCACAGCATAATTGCTACATCATAAGCCCAACAACTGAGTGAAGAATTAGTATGGGAAAAGCAAAGGCCAAACTATCACATCAGTTCTCCTCTTCATTTGCACTTGTCAATGGCTATAAACCACTGCACACTTCCTATGATTTGAACGAACTAAAAGTTTTTCTCTTTGTTGACAATGACAACATGAATCAAGGCAATGCAAAACCTTGCTAAATGGTCCAAAAGGAAAGCTGTGGCACTCTAAGATTTTATACATCATCAAGATTCCAAATGCTGCAAAAATTATGTTGAGGCAGTGTTCTTGTTCCTATTTATTCCATACTAAAATACGATGGTCAAAGTCAACTTCGACCTCAACAATTACCCACAAAAACATTACATCTGTAGGAGTAGATGTGACTGGAGGTGAATGAAGGGCAATGAATCATTAGGTTTTACATTTCTTACTTCAGTCTTGAATGTTAGATGCAGCAAACATCCTATAGAATGCAAAGACTCTTATCTTTATTGGACACTTTTAAAGTTTTCTGTTCAATTTTGTTCAACTTTGATCAGGTCTTCTCATGCCAAATGGTATGTGTCACCTGAATGGCTGCTGAACACGAGCTAAAAACCAATGTTTTTATGTTCAGGAGTTTTAATAAACAAGAAATTGAAATAGCAAGAAAAAAGCAATTTTAACTATGCATCTTTTATTACTTAAGGGCACAAAAACTCCCTGTGTCACTGTCTAATTAGAAGAAATGTTTTTTCTTCATATGTACTAGCTTCACAGATATTTGTTGCACATATCAACTCCAATAACATTTGTGGAATCTCTCTATTTACTTTGAAGCTGGAATCAGAGCATGCATAATTTATTTTATGTATTTGCACTATCACAGAGTATACCACGTCTGTATGTACTATTTTTTTTAAAATCCAAGTTTATCAAAGACAAGGAAAACTCTCAGATGGATTATATTAAAAACTGCCTCCAAATATTTATTTCTCTGAGCAGACTGAGCTTATTTTTCTGACCACTCTGCTTTCACATTGCATTCCATTTTACCCAGAATTTATGTTACTTTCACATGTTGTGAACACATGAACTCAGTGAGTCTGTGCTAAATCACACGTAGAGTGAAGTCAAAACTCCTTGAAACATACAATATATTATTTACTCATACAGTGCCTCGCACAAGCAGGTGATGATTTTGACTGAACCCCCTGGTTGCTCCTGGAATACAAACAATAAGCAATAAAACCTTAGCACTCAGCTATTCTTCTCTAACTCAGTAACATCTAATTTTCATTTTACTGCAATATAAATTGTTACCTGGCTATGTCTTTCAGTAAAACTTCATCTGCTTTTTATTTTAATTATCCAATAAATATGTCTAATTGGAGCTGTTCCAATTTTTCCCTTTTTTTTTTTTTTCCCTAACAAATACAGTAGTCAAATATATTTCAGCTGGATGTGATGCTTTATTGAAAACAGACGAGCCAATTCTGAACAAATGCTAAACAAAAGAAAAAGCAGGAGTCACAAACAAATAGTTTCAATTACGTTCCTACTTCCTTAAAGTGAACTTTCACCAACACCTGACTGCTGGCAGTTAACCATACAAGCACTAACAACATTTCTACTCCAAATTCAGAACCCCTGTGCTATGTTTTCTGACAACCAGGATGGAAAGACTCCCATTTACTTCGGAAGAACAATACAGCCTCCCTCTTTTCCTTCCTCTGAATAATAAAGTTCCCCTCAATAGGAAATGGATCAAATCCTAAATAAATAAATAAGCGCATCTGGTATTTGTTTATCCCAGTCCGTAGAAATTTGCATGCTAATTGCAGTCCTGTTACTAAGGCTCTGGAAAACATCTTATAGTTGTTTTTATACTACTTTTCCAAAATGCATAAGTATAAACACTTGCTTTCCCATTGTTTCTCCTCTCCCGTACTATATGAAATTAGAAAGTTGATTGACAACATCGCTGATGTATTCCTTCTACTTACTTCTTGTAGAATAGAAACTCTGAAAACTTCCCCTAAAACACAGTCCCTCTCCTAGGAAGAAAATCACATAGTCAAGGATTCATTCCAAGATTTTTTTCCTGGGTTTGCAAAAGCTTCTTCAGCACAGGCTGAGAATCATGTGCAGGTATTCCAATTCCTAGAAAGCTGCAGAAATCAATCTAGCATCTGATGTCACAAACATATGGTCATTTCCATAGCTAAACCTGGTCTCGTATGAAATCTTGAAACCTACTTACAAAAAAAAAAGCAAAAACCACAGACTTAACCATATGGATACACAGTAGGTTTCTGGCAATTATCCGTGGACCAATAGGGACATGGGATCACCAATATGTGAAGCGAGGAGACATCTCACTGCCTGCAAGGATTTCGCCCTTACCATGAATACTGAAATGCTATGAAGTGAACGAGACAGACAATTTGCCAGCTTGTTGCATGAGGAAATATATGAACTATAAAAGCTTTCACTTGTGGCCTTATAAAGCAGTAAAATCTAAACCACCACATCTACCAATTTTTTGATTGGTTGTTGATTTCAGCTCTACCTGCCTGAGGACCAGGAAAATTCCTTAAAAATAAGTGATGAAACAGACATGAAAAACTCTTCAATAGAAACCAACCTCTCTCAACATAAATACAAAAATCCTGCAATACGTTATAAGACACAAGAGAAAGCATGAAAGCTCTCAACAGAAACCGGGAAGGCGTTTCACTCAAAACCCAGAAGTCTTTGGGAATGCAGCTTTCAGGAGTTCTAGCATCCATAAACAAACACGAACGCCTTTCTTAAGCTGTCACAACTTTGACATACTTTGCTGAGCTTCTCCTGCTGACCACCATGAGGTTTTGAGTGTAGTAGTAACAGTCTGTGGCCACGTTACACTGGGCTGCTCCAACTGTCCCACACCCTGGATCTGGAGGTGCTCTTGGCAGCAGAATGCGTGGAATGTGACAGGGAGGGTCTTGCTGCTTCATTCAGTGGAGGGCTGGAGTCCAGACCAATGGCCCCAGCACCTTCTAGGCACTGTTTAATGAATTAGTTTAAGCTGCTACTAAAAGTACACAAAGACTGTTATACACGCATGTGCTTCTTTCTGTAACGTTTATTTCTGACATGCCTCAAAACGTTTTGTTCTTTCAGTATTCCCTTTCATTCTTCCTTGGAAACACTTGCCACTCTTGCAGAAGTTTCATACACACCTAGTGGGTACAGACTGGAAGTGAGCAACAAGAGCCACACTCGCTGCTGGATCCCCACATAACCTTTGATCACTCACCCGCTACAGGTACTTTTCCCATCAGTAAAAATTAAGACACTGATAGTTGGTCATGGAAAAGTGCAATGAGATTTCAAGGTAAAAGTCAAAATGTGGTCAAACAGTAGTATTAGTAACTATAGACTTGGGTACAACAGTTTTATTTCTTTGATGCATAAAAGACTGGATTTCTGCTCTCTTAATGCAAAATTATAGACTCCTGTGAATTATAATATGGAAGTTCTATAATACCAATTTTTATCTGAAAAAAACAACCTCCCAAAGCTAATTCAATATAAAGAACTACGGTGGAAATGCACTATACCTCTAGCAGAAATGATGGTTGGATATTTATATGCCATACACCTCAAGCAGCAAATGTTCTCTGTCCAGCAATGAATCACTGCACTGGCCAACAATCCCAAGCATTTACCTGCAGCTTGCTGTTGCCTAAGGAATCATCACTGCTACAGCACTTGGGGATAACCACGATCACGTAAGAGAATTCCTTCAATGACCTTTCAACTCAAGAATCAGATTATGCTCAAATGCGTAGACATGAACAGTAAAAAGGGACATGGAGATGTTTTCCAGTGATTCATCAGTTTTCTGAATGTTCTTCACGTTCACAGGAAAGACATTTTAAAGCCTCAAACCCACGTGCGTCCTCATTGACCAAGTGCTTTTTAGCAGAGAGGGATGACAGTGGCTGCATTCATGACACAACAGGAGATACTCTGATCCTTTCCAGTTAATGGAAATAAGAGTAAACTTTCTACTGACAAACTTCAAATAAATAGTATTAGCATCACCATTACTACATCTAAATCGTCTGCTTGCACAGACAGAAATCTCACTGGCAATACATTTACCAACTAATTCTCAAGGTCTACGGAAATTCCTGCTTGGGCAAAGACAGTATGACAGAACTCAGCATCATGAGATTTTTCATGTTAATGATAGTCACTCCAACAAGAGGGTCTCAGGGCAAAGAGCACTAAAACCTACACACATTTAATGAAATATCTTGTTAGAGTTGTGTTCCATTAACCTCACTTGCATGCCTTCTCAGCAGCCGCAAGGAACTCAGTTTTACCAGATTATGCACGTGGATATTTTCCAAAAAAGATAAGATAAATTTTTGAAGGACTCAGAATATCTCTGTCATTATACTGCATTTGGCAACTACCAGCCCAATTAATCGCATGGGGAATTGAACCTGCACCTCTTCCACTGTTGATGAATGTTTTTGTGCAGTAAACCATTTGTCAGCAACACTAAGTGGAGCTCCACCTGAGCACATACTGGACTACACGGATGAAATACATACACGTAAATGTCTGTTACATCCATCACCAGCTACAGTTCATCTTAATGACTGTTAAAGGCAGTGGAAATATAACTCAGGTAAATGCAAACCCTGTGGCTTAACAGTTCTCTAAAACAGTCCAGCTTGTTCCCCCTCCTCATAGCTTGCTCCTCTGTTCTGATGGAACAGTGGTACTTTATTCCAGCCCTTTCAATGCATCCAGACTGTAAATAATGGATCAAAAACACCATCATGAATAAAGAAGAAGGTGGAAATAAAGCAACAGAAAGCTTGAAAAAGGAGCATTTCTCACAAAACCACAGGAATACTCCTATGCTCTGCTGAAGGACTGAACTCCATCGCTCCTGCTTATTTTTAAGAGGATTTGACTATAGCTAACAACAGAATCATTAGGATATTTTTTAAAAAAGCAAGCTTTTTTTAAATCAAAACACGCAATCAGAAGGCCTAAGTGATGATTACCTCCTGCTTTCAGCCTTAGTCACTGAAGCAGTCCATTAAATGGGCTTTCACTGCCTTCAGTGCAGAGGATGAGGCACGCGTCACAGCACTGAGCAGGTACGTTCCGTACCACACTCACTCACTTCACAATTGCACGAGGACAGTGGCTGCCTACAGCTAAGGCACACTGCAGGAGTTCAGCAAACACGGGACCCACACCTAGGAAGCCTCTTTACAGGAACCTTTATTACCACAAACACGCTTGCAGTGGTAGCACAATTAATTGCCAGGATGGGGAGATACGCAAGAGAAGACCAAAAATTGCCTTTACTGGAACACAATTCATTTAGATGATTTATGGAGTTCTTTATTGTTGGCGTCACAAGAGCTTTTTCAAAACAAGAGAAATCATTAAATCCCATAAACCACGGACTATCGCTGCGGTTAGCTGGTAATTGATATCCTTGCTCGTGCCATTTATATCACTAAATAGAGCTGATAAAACAAGAATCAGTAAAGCATGCTGATGGAGCCTGCCACATCTCAGAGGGGAGCGGGATGAAGCGCAGGGTACCCCTCCCTCCTCTCCAACCACGCAGGAGGAATCCCTGCCCCCTGCACTTCACCGCCCCCAGCAGCGTTTTGAAGTCGGTGCAAGTGCTGCTCCAGCCGCCAGGGCTCAGCGCAGCACCCCAAAACCCACCCACCACCCCAGCCTGTGGGATGGGGCTGGATCCGGGGCCACCCCACCCTGGGTGAGGAAGGGAATTCATTTGCTTTTAAAACAGGGGAAAAGTCTGATGGCTATCTATCCCCCGACCCTTAACCTTTCCCATCAAGGAACTGTAAATACTTATTTTTCTTTTTTCTTTCTTTTTTTTTTTTTAATGCAAATAAAAAGGGTTTTGTGCTGCAGTTTCTCCGTGGGGTTTTCCAGGCAGATTGCTGGGTGGACAAAGTGCAAGATTAGAAATCATTTTCAACGGCGGACTGGTGACTTTATAAACAGTTACCAAATAACAGCCAAAACGTGTGCATGGCAAAGAAACTCCCAAATACAGAGCAGGAAGGGAGAAGGGATGTGTATTTCAGTGATGGGGAGCAAGCAGGCGTATTATAAAAGACTCAGAAGGACAGAAGAACAGCACCGAAAATGCAAATAAATCAGCTCAGACTGTATGGGGAAAAAAAAAGAAGCTGCTGATAACCCTGAGCAAACGCTGCTGCCTCAAAGATGGAAATTGCTCCCTTACCTTATTACTAATCCTCGCTTGCACCTGCTCTGCAATCATAAATACTTCGGGGTGCTTAATATGAAGCCAAATGGATGGCAGAATTTAAGCAATATCTTCGCCTCTTTTTAAAGATTCAAAAGGAAATTTTTAGCATCGTCCTCCTCAGTATCCATTTGCTTCCCAAAGAAATCCAATTTTCTTGGAGAAAAAAAAATAAAAAGACGAAAAAACCGCGGTATGCCTACATACAAACGGGCACTGTATAGATCCAAAAAGCGGGGAGTGGGGGAATCTGAGAGGTGGCACTACAAACTTGGCAAGCAGAACGTATCCTCGGCAGCAACGAGAGAGGGGAAAAAAAAAAAGGAAAACGCTGTAAAAGACAAAATTCCCAGGGAGATTTTGAAGAAGAAAAAGAAGAAGAAGAAAGGAAAACACGGAGGGAAGACGGATGGAGCGAGCACGCCGGGGCTGGCGGAGCTCTCCCGGCCACAGCCATCCGTCAGCCCCCGAGCAGCCGCTCTCCCCGCCCCGGCCCCGCACGGACACGCACACACGCACCGCCGGGGCGCGCCCCGTGGGCTCTGCGGGGATCCCCGCGCCCGTGTGCGTGGCTGCGCGCGCGTGTGTGTGCCCGCGCCCCGCACGTCACCGTGACGCTCAGCACGGCCGCCCGAGCAGCCGCAGCGGAAAGTTGTCCCCGCTCACCCCGGGGGCTCCGGTGGTTGAGATGCTTGGGCTCTTGGTTGCTTTTTTTTTTCCTTCCCCGCAGAAAGCTCGCTCTGCTTCTGCAGCCCTCTCTCCTTCCCTTCGCGTCCTCCCCTCCCCTAAACTCCCCGCTTTCCCAGAGCCGTCTGGGTGAGGAACGCAAGGTCCCTGGGCAGTCCTTCTCCCCCGGCCCGGCCATCGGGTGCAGCCCTCCCCCGCCCCATCTCTTCGGGTGCAGCTCAACTCCGCCCACCCCACCCATAGGTGCGGCCCTCACCTCCTATTCTGCTCCTTAACACACTTTCCTCCCCACCTGTTACACGTTTCACCTGAGATTTTCAAAGACCTCTAATTATTCTGTTAATATACATGCATAAATTTTCCCGAGCAGCATTTCATTAGGCAAACATCAGTCTGGGGCACGCAGATGCAAACAGAGGCGTTGAGGGCTAACAGCAGGTTACCCTGCTGACACATTGAGGTCGGAACAACATCTATTGCAGAGCTGCTCCGTTCTGTTTTCCAGGGAATTTGGTCTATATTATTTTTTTTACAAGGTTCGGTGTGAACAGCCTGTGTCAGTAGATTACCGGGTTACTAGGACAAGCCTGGCTTTACAGCAGCCTAGCAGGGCTCTCCTCCTTACAGTTAAACTAGGATGGGAGGAACAAAACATGAAAATCTCACCTCTCTGACCTACTAGCATCTCATAGTCGCATCATTTACATACTTCAAAGAGAAGCTGGTATTTTTTGTTCTCTTTGATAAAATGGAAGTCAGAAAATGGCACCTTGAGTAGAAGAAGTGCATCCGCCCACAACAAAAAGAGAAGAGCAAGAAAAACTGCTCTCCTGACCTGCACTGGGGTGGCTGCATCTGCGCTGCACCAGGATTTACTGCTTTTTCATCCCACAGAAGGTGCTTGGAAGAGGCACAAATGGATGGATGTGGAAGTCCAAAGGGAAGTCAGGGATCTGAAGGTCTAAACATGGCTGCAGAGAAGGCAGAGAGAAGGAGGAGAGGAAGCAGTGAGGCAGAGGAAGGGAGAGAACAGAGCAGAGAGGCTGGTAATAAATGCTTTAGGGCTTCCTCAACTGGAAAATACATCTTTGTCAAGGACTTTTACACGCTATTTTCCAGTGAGGAAATCAAAATCATATCCCAGCACTTCAGTGTCTGGTTGAATTTTGAGTGTTATTGTAGGACTGAAGGTGAAGGGCCTTAAAGCTTTCTTAACGTCTCTTTTTCCCCTGACAAAAGAAGAAACGATGAGGGATCAATTTAAAAGATGAGGGTTCGCTGTAACTCTGAGCCCAGGAAATATTCATCACTATTCTTGTACCAGATGACACATTTACAGTAAAATGAAAATACTGCTCCTGAGAATTTGGTACAAGAGGAAGAAGGGTTTGTGCTGTGCAGGCATTAAGGAAATCTGGAAGGCCTGCAGATATTGCAAAGATAGCACCTGCCTGCAACATAACGCATTTTTTAAGCCCTCAAATCAGTGTGACTACCAGGGCTCCATCCCAGAACACTTCCCCAGAACTGAGAAGGTCAGTGCATGAAAATATTGTTTTGTTTCTAAGTCAGACAATGCCTTGATTTATTCTCTCTAACAACGTATGTGACTTTGGAATATGCAGTTTCAACTTCGATCGCCGTTCCAATGGCTGCAGAAGCAAGGGCAGCTGCTCCCATCTGCTGTGTGGCACTGCAGGAGCAGAACAAGCCAGGGCCTCAGAGATGGACTGGCAGAGGCAGCATCTCTTGTTACACCTACAAGAGTCTCCAGACAGAGCAGCCCCCCGTCCACACCTAACGTAACAGCATACCAAAGATAGGTGCATACATCTTTGTACGACACTTGGGTCAAGCAGTGGCCATTTGGGGGAACGCAGCCAATGGAGAGAGGACAGAGCAACGGAGAGGGGAGCAGCTGTTCTGCACAGCATGGTGCCTTTTGCAGAATGCAGTTTTCAGATGGAGATCCATGTGGTTGTTTCAGCTCAGGAAAAAGGAGACATCAGCTCTTCACCTTCCATCCCCCTAGAGAAAACACTGCTGGTAGCAAGAGGCTCCAAAACAGAGCAGAAACGAAGGGGATGGGAATGTAGATGTAAGGGAGAGCACTGCACGTCTAGAAGGTAAGTCAGATATGTTTCTGAAGTGATCATTAATTTGGCATTCTCATCCCGAGGAGCAGATTTAACCTTCTGGCCAGTAAGTTATCAGCTTAATCCTCACCACTACGGTAACTGAATATCGTAAGAGCTTTATACTGGACATGCAGATGAAGTTCACACAGCCCAGATGTAAGGCTAGCAGCTTCAGACTCACTCAGATTTTTCTGTGGGTGGGAGCTTGGATGTAACACAGCTGCACATACGCAATTCCACCTTGTCAGGATTAGCCTTGGGTATTTCTAATACATTCCCTTTACTTGTGGTGATTATAGGATTGGAGATATCTTCAGTCCTTTCCAGTTTCTACATCTTCTCCTGTGGATTTATGTAGAAAGGAAGGTGCTGTAATGCAGCTGGTAGCTAATACATCTCACAAGGACAGCATAAAGTCACTTGCTAATATGAGTCCAGCCTTCTCCAGCTTGTAACCATGGCTCTGTGTGACCATGTGGGTCTTGCCAGATTCTTCAACGTCCAACCAGAACACACAGACAAAAATTTATGAGGAATAATGGCAAATAATTGCAAGCTTTACATTCCAAAAACAAAGAAAAGAGACTTCCACTCTTAATGTAATCTTTTTCTGTGAGACAGAGGGAATGAAGGTGCCCTAAACATGACAAACAGAAAACGATATGTACAAAAATAGGGAAAAGAGAGCTGCATAATAAAGCTGTCTTTAGTAACTGTCCATGGGAGACTGAGAAGGCTGAAAATGAATTGCAGCAAGGATGACTTTGAAGAGAAACTGTCAGCTTGCTTAGCTCCCAAATTCATACCTTCATGCACAGTCGTGAGTCAAAAAATAAAATGCACATGCCTGGGACTTCGGAGGCTGAGGATAAAACCCATATGCTTACTTCTGGCTTTGTTACATATTCACTGTATGATCTTAGCTTAAGTTTCATAACTGAAAGAGTTTTAATCATACAGTTGTATATATGAAATACAAGTGATGAATTATTGGCAAGCATGTAAAATGCAGTGCAACTTTAGACTTCCTGACATGGGAAAGGGAAAGACATCTTTATCCAAAACAATGCGCCCTTCTTTGAACAGCCTGTGCTCATCTCTCAGAGCAATCTTACCGTGACTGAGGTAAAAGCAGGAGCAGTTCTGAAGATGTGCTGTGCTTTCTTTGAGCAGAATCAAGGATTGTTTCAGAGTAATTGTATAGTTAAAAGTTTTAAGGGGTTAAATTTTCAAGGAAAATGGTATCTACAAGTCAGTAGAATGAAAATGTCTGTTTGAATTAAAAGCCATTTTGAGGTTTTGTGCTTTTTTCTTATCAGACCAGATGACATCGGGAATTAACACACCGGGTGCCTTAAATAATCACTGAAACATTATTTCAAAAATATTATGTAAATATAACAAAATGCATCAGACATGCTTCTTATCTTCGAGAAGATACTCCTGCTCTTGGTGCCTATTGTTCTAACAGGGTGAGCATTCCTTCCTTCTCTATGTGTGAAGGGGCTCTTACTGAATACCAAGAAAAGAATAATGAAAACATTAAAATAAAGACAAATACTCTTAATGCTGGGATCCTGGGTCACCTTGAGGTGATCTGTCTTCTTCACCTTACTTCAGTGAACTAGCAACTGCTCTTATTTCTCATGTTAGTATTAGGACTCAGAAATGACACATTCACAGATGATATATAGTGTCGTCTCTTTAGAGTCATGCAACCCATATATTAAACAACAATGCTGTTCTTAGGTCTCCTGTGTCACAAAGTCCAATTTCCTTCTAGAATGGTAGGCAAAGTCAGAAAGATTTCTTGGGAGGCTGATTTGTCTTCTATGTAAATCAGAAGTCACCCACTGCAGGTTTCAGGTGCTGAAACCTGATATCCAGAAGCAAACTTCTGAGATTAATATTTTGCCAGCAAGGCAAGGAGTCACTTCATAGGGTTTTGAAAAGCTTCTAGCCTCAGCCTAGCTTCCATTTAAATCACAGGCAGCACCTCCTACACCAGACACAGCTTTAGGAGTACGAGGCACTAAACATCATTAATCAAATCATCTGAATTTGACCCTAGGTTTTTAATAATATATGTTACTGTTTAGATTTAGTAATACACTTAAATACATTCTCATCTCAAACACAGTTTGACAATATGAGCAGCCACACCTAGGCATGTTCATGTGACGTGCTGGTGATTTACCCTTCTGGCTCCCACAGAGGACCCAGTCTCATTATCAAAATTGACAAAAATCGAACCAAGGCCTGATCTGATCTCACTCAAAATAAATCTTTTGCTTTCTGATTTTAGATCACATATGCTCAAATTGAAATGGCCCAGTAGCTATACTTTTCCCCTTTTTCACTAATGACTAAGGACTTTAGCTGATCATCAGTGAGTATCGCATGACAGAGGTGTTCCAAAACTACGTAGGAACTCATGACAGAAAATACCATTTCTCCTGCCTACATTTCATGTCATAAAGCAGCCATCAAACATGACCTAGGATTAAATAGATGTTTAAATCACGCAGATGTAAGTAAACTCAATCCCTATTACACCTAAAATATGAGTTTGACAGGATTTCCAAGGACTCAAGTTTATACCTAATCATTTCAATCAGGAATGTTTTAATTTTGGCAGGTTTTTTTTTTTTTTTTAATTAATAATATATCTTAATTTCAGGAAAAAGGAAGGTATCCAGAAATGCAACGTAAGAAAGAGAGGAAGGCCCAGCAAACACTTCTAAAGTTCTGATCATCACCAACATAGCATATGAATATATAAAACAATACTCAATACCAAGGAATGATATAGTTACTCAGGTTTAAAATACTGTACAACAGTATTTGGACTTTTACCACTTTCTCAAATGTTTTTAGTTGTCAAAAGTCTTATTTCCATGTCTGAGTCCACTAGCACTACTGGATATGAAGGAGTTTTGTGATTCTCCTTGAAGTGTATCTGACATTGCTATTAACGCTTTAAACTTGCTACCAGTGTGTTTTTGCAGTTTCATCCTTTTAGCAGAACTGACACATATAAAAGCTTTAAAAATTCAAACTGTTAATCTCCAAAAGCGTATGTATAATGATTATTTCACCAATAGGATGGGCTTTTTTAGTTCCTCTATGAGTTGGCTCAGTAACAGTACAATATTAATAATGCTTTAGCTTATACTTTTACAACCTGTTCTCAATTTTCCCATCTGTCGATAGACTAAAATTGTGTTTACAGAATCACTCCATTTCTAACTTTTTTTTTCCCCTATAAGGAAACTACAAAACCCCAAAACTCAAGGCTCAGCTCTGTTTTCACTGCTGTTGATATAACTGTGAAGTAGCTCCATTGATTTTAAAAGTGTTATTTTGGTTTCATCCTGTGACAGTCAAGAGAATTTTCTTTTTACCATTCCAATTAAATAAACGTCTTTAGTCCTGTTCCGTTTTTCCTCACAAAACTACAGTTTCATGCATCCCTAGTTACAGTATCAGTAGCTACGCGTACCCAAGACCCACAGCCAGCAGTGATCTGCTTTGTGAGCCTGAACCCTAGTCACCTTTGGTGAATCTCAAAGAGGAGCAAGAAGGAAATAATTATGCTATGTCTCAGCCATCATTCAGACAGAACAGCAAGAGATGTACTTCAGCTTCTCCTGCTAACCACTGATTTTAGGTCATCTACCATCGTCATTGTTCTCCATTCACCAACACTCCAAGGCTACAGACTCATACATTCGTAGAGAAGTTGCTGTAATGGTACTGTCTCACTCAAAAAATTATTTGTGTAATCAGAAAGATGGAAATGGAGGAGCCTATACTCCTTGAGACAGCAGAGCCTGAAGTCCCTCCCCACATGCTGCAAGCAGTAGCTGGAAAATCAGCATAAAGAAAGGAAACCTTCATAAATAGTTTTCAGAGATGTAACTTAGGTCACTGTTTTCATTCCCATTCAGTAGGCTTACTTGAGTGAATACCAGTCTAAAAATTGTTCAAGAGCCTGAAGATTTGGCCCCAAGTCAACAAGTGCTTAAATGACTTCACTGATATATTTTTATGCCAGATTTAATGTCAGCAAACTGACAGCGTGTTGGATTTCATTTGTAGGATTTATTAATTTTTGTCAAATGAAAAATTTCACAAGACAATTTTGATTACAGCTGTGAAAAGTTTGCAGTGAGGACCAGATCTTGCCAGCCTCTCTTGCCTGTAGTGCCACTTACATTGAAAGTAATTGAAAACAATTGTGCCTTCAAAACACCAGAACAAACGAGTTCAAAACCCCTTATTGTACATGGGAAAAGGAAGCACAGTAGGCGTTTCTGTAAATTCTGATGCACGTCTCAGCATAGAACAACATTTGCCAGAGGAGCGGAATGAGGTCGAAGATAAACATCCTAAAATCTCACCGTGCCACTTCAAGTTTGAAAAGTCAAAATAAGGGAGCATTTCATGGTTTCAGTACCACAGTAAACCAGGGAGCAGCTTGGTTACCAGCAGGTCATCTGCTGAGTAAAGCGTTCTGTTTTGGTGATAAGATTCTCCTTCTGATCTCAGAAGTATACTATAAAGCTTCTCATTTATAATTAACTTCATTTTTCAGATGTCCTTTGCTTAGACGGTGAGAATCTTCCTAGCACTGGTAAAAACAATTACCAGCATCGCGCTCGGTTTGCTTCCAACTCTCCTTCACCCAGCAATAATTATATTTCTTTGGTGTGTTTCAGAAAACAGATTGTTTGCCATAAAATTAACTTGACATGATGCAAAAAGAAATGCAAAGCATTTTATAAGGAGTCTGAGAGAGCTACAATTGTGTATAGAGGCTTAAATGAGAACGGGGAAGACTTGTGCTTTCAGCAGAGGGAAGCTTCATTACAAATTAAGTTTTGTTTCCTTTACTTGCTGCAGCACAATGACAGCTTTGACAGACATATGGGTTGTTTAGAATCGTAAAGGCTTTTTAGTTTAAAAGTGCTTCAGGAATATATCTAGCTGCGGTGTATGACGTGGGTTCTTTTTATTTAGCTGTATTCTGCTAAATGCAGTTTGTCATTGGAACACCTTTCAGTCCGTGCATAAGAAAATACATTTCAGTCTAATTCTGCATTGCTGAGCCTCACATATAGCAGGCCCTGCTAAGCCTATAGGCTACACAATGTGAGTCACTATGCATTCTAACATACACATCATCACCTCTCTGGGAACTGGAAAATACTTGAAGCTGACCTGTCTGTGAGCAGACAACCGAAACCACAAGGTCTTTATGTCATGTAAGCCTTCTTCCAAAGAGAAAGAAAGAACAGGGTCACTCCAAGCTGCTGCTCTTGATGTTTTTCCTTCTTGTGTGGGCTGCAGCTTCAGGCCTGTTACCACACTAAGGTTTGGCTTGAAAGTGTCATACTCTGACATTATGTGCCCAGAGTGCATTTTAGCTCTTACCCATGTTACAGTTTCTATTTTTTTTCCTAATATTAGAACAGTATTCTTTGAGACAGATCCTGATTTCACTTACACTGTGTAATGTCCAGACAAAAGCTATCTGCTTGACTGGAATTACACCAAATGACATAAGTATGGATGAGATTAGACCGTGGCTGATTACAGGATCTGCACACCAACTGGTGCTCTTTCTGGCTCGTGCATTAGTCACTGCCAATAACAATGCTGCAGCTCTAAACTCTGGCAGTTCAGGATGCAGAAGCAACACTGTGCTGCAGTGGGAAAGCACTGGGCTTGGAAACCACTACATACTGTTAACTAAACCAGGACAGAGCTTGGCTTCTTTGTCCAGGTCTTCTTGGTTCTGCCAGTGGACTACAAAACATACACAAATAAGGCAAACCCCAAAGCCAACTGAACCTCAGCACGATGTCCCTAGGGAAAAAAGGAGGCTGTATTTTCCAAACTTGGCCACTCGGTAAACGCCATCTCACAGACTAATATCAATATTATCAATATCAATTATCAATATCAATGCTTTCATCTCAGCAGCGGGGATGGCACTGCTCCACTTTACATAGATCCTTCACCTCCACCTCCTGTCACCTCCTGCTCCGTACTGCACCCTAACAGCCAGCTAACTGCTGTAATAACACTTGGCCCTAGAGGCAGACTGTCTCAAATAAAGACTCCTTATTAGTATAGTGGGTGTGATACCACATAGCTCTTAGTGTTCACATACCAACACCATTACTCGCCTTTATTTAAGAGCCTATAGAAACAGCATCTAAAGGGTCTACCAGACATTCTTCCTCACAGCACCTTGGAGATTCAGCTATTTTGCTGTGCACTGAACAGCCTCTGCAGAACTGGCACTACCTGGCACAGGGGCGAAGGAACAGCTACCCTATATAGGCCTCAGCATCAAAGAAATATTTCATTTGATTACATGTGAATTAGGACTGTGTTCAGAAGCAAAAAAAGAAAAAAGAAATGGCTCACCTATAAGGACATCGGATCCGATAGAAAAGGGACACATTAAAAAGGAACTGCGAGAACGAAACAGAAGTTACATTCTGACTTTTCTTTTAAAATTTAAAAATATCTTCTGCATGAACAAGAGTCTCCTGGGTGCCGGCTTCAGAAGGAACTTAAAGAATATTCTCATGTCATTTGTGGTTGATGTAATGTAAGAATTCTTTCTTACAGTCTTTCAGTGAGATACAGGGTAGAAAATCGGACTCCCACTCACAGGCAGTGTTTTATTTTTTTTTTTTCCTCCCTTGCACACTTGTCAAAGAATATGTCCTTTCCTCTTAGAATAACAAGAACCTATTCACAGAAATTTTGCAAGCAGAGCCTACATTCCTCCACAGGGAAAGGAGGTCAATGTCTAGAGTGTTTCAAAGGACTCATTAATGTAGTTGTGAACACTGAGCTTAATTAAACATGTGCAAATCCTGAATATTAATCCAGTAAGAATTGTGTGGGGTCACACTTCACTTAAGTGTTTTCTAGCACATGATTATTTTTTTTTCCCCACCATTAATAAATCTGTGTATGCTGGTCTTGGAATTCTGGATTTCTAATTGAACCTGCAATTCAGAGGCAAAAGAGGGAAAAGACCAGATGGTCTTTACAAGATTCTGCAGTGCCTCTAAACTCACTCATCTGCAGTTCAGTCCTGTGTACATTAAAAAAAAAAAAAAAAAAGATTTACAGTAAAATACCTCAATGAGTACTTCTGCCAGGGCATGGTTCACATTTCTCTCCCCATCTCACAGTCTTAAGGAATCTTTACATATATATATATATATATATATATATATGTATCTGAGCTCTTCTAACTGAGAAAGATAGCCTGCTGTTCTTACCCAGCCAAAAACTGCCAAATGTCAGAGATACAGCAGGAAGAACATTTGGCTGCTTCTGTCACTCTCAACAAAATCTCTAACATTTTGTTTTATCTAATGGCTTCACTTTTCATAAGATGATTCAATCCCCTATAGGGGACCTACATTAGTCTGCTGACATTTTTCTGCCAGTGTAATTATTATGTCCTTCTACAGCCCGCTTTTCATCTGTGCAGAATTTCTCCTTTGCACAGAAGAGTTTAGCTTAAGTCCTTAAGGTGGAAAACTGGAAGAACCAGAAGAGTGCTTCAACATAAGGTAAAGTGGAGGGCAAGCTATTTGGTGTAGCTATGCTTGTGGTGGAATGGCTGGCAGCTGGTGCCATCAAATAGCAGATGGACACAGCACAACTAAGAATCATTCTGCGTTCAAAAGATATTGGGGCTGAGGAGAGAGATTTTTTTGTCTTTCCTCTACACCTCAGTATGCAAAATATGTTTCAGGTTTCAACCACTTAATCCACAGCAAGAAGGTGGGTATTTCTGATGGAGCATATCCTGCAGTACAGACTCATACATCTCTCTGTTAATCACAACTCATAACAATTTGCTTACTCCCTATGGTTTGTATTCAAAATTAGATATTTATACGTATATTTCAACATACAGAGCTACTTCCAAACATTCAGAGCTTTATCTATGACAGCTCTGCTTAGACTCAGCTTTACTTTTAACTTGGGGTTACAGGTAGCCCCATGGACACGTGTCTGTCTGTTACTAAGCAGGTGCAGATCTGAAATCAGAATAGAGCACTTGGGATAAAAAAAAAGCAAATCCACCTCCTCAGACTTAAAGACAATATTGCCTTGGTAACAGGTAACACATGTGAAGTACATGGTTAATTAAGGCTTCCAGTCATAAGAGCGACAAAACAGAAATGAAAATGAGAAGCACTGAGCAAAATAGAGACAGCTGTTAATAGTCAGGTAGCTTAGAACACACTAGTATACACCAATAAATGATTGAAAGGACAACTGTGTGGTTGAGAGTGAAACAACAAACAGAAGACTTCATGGACTGAAGCACTCTCACCAGGACAAGAAAGGATCGAGAGAAGTCACTCTTCACTCACTGGTGAGAGAAAGAAGTAAGAGGATGAGAAGAAAAAGTTATCCAAAGCTGAACCTGAAGATATTTTCAAGAAAGAATGCAATTGCATCTGCAGTTCTTAAATTCTGTCCGCAATCATTATGTATAATGTTAACATACAAAACTGAAGCAAACAGGCATCAGAGCTGAACATCCTTCATTCATCCTTCCTCTCTTCCTTACCAAAGGTCTCTGACCTCACTTGCTCCTCTTAGAAAATACATAATGTGAACATAAGGTTGAGTGTTATGGACTTGGAAGAACTGGATCTTTTTAGCACATAAGCAACCACTTTGGCTGCAATAAATGGAATATGAAAAACAAATACATAAATAACAGTATATGAAACAGAACCAGTTAACAGTGTAGTATACAGCTCACTAAAAATAACAGTGAAAGAAGAGGGCAGTGACTTTTCCCATAAATGTTAAAGCCTGGGCAAAACAGCAATAAAGGAGTTTAAAAATCTAAAAGCTTATGCAATCTTAAAAAGCAGGAAGGTTTTTCTACAGGGCAAATTGCTGTATATTAAAATGATATCATATTCACAGCAGACAGATTTCTGACTCACAATTAGTAGCTTTCAAAAAGGATGAAATAAGAAGTAACTTCTTAAAGCTCCCACTGATTAAATGCTATGCCTTCAAACTGAAAATATTTCCATTTATGATGAACAGTGTCCTCCCCAAACCGGAAAAGTTGATTAAAAAAAACCAACTTTTTTTATTTATGATAATGTTGAATTCAACTTACGACATCATTCAGAATAAATATGAATGTAGTTCTGTACAGAAAACTAACGCTAGGCGTGTGTTCCAGTGTACTCAAATGTCTGCTTGTGGCAAAAAGCTGAATCTCATGGCACAGCTGAGAGATAAAGCCCACTGCTGACAAGCTGAAGAAAAAGTTGTATGCACTTTGATTCTCTGTTTAGGCATGTTTGCTTTCAGGTAATGAGTTGACACTTGTGAACATGGCCATGTAGTTATGGACTGCAATGACTTATATAAGTAGGGATATATAGCATGAGGAGCAGCATAGTGATTTAATCCAGTTTGGTAGAAGACTATTAGGAAAAGTACTCTTTCAGATTTTGACTCACAATGTTCTTGTTGCTCTGTAAAATGAATGATAACAAATACCAAATTCTCAGAGATCTGAATGGGATTAGTTTGATTTTGCAGACTAATGACACCTGGTCATAGGCATTATTCACAGTTGAAGGCTCAAGCTGAATTTGACCCAATAACCCGTAGTTGAAAGACAAGGTCTACAGCCACAGATCTTTCACAGCAGCCAAGTAACTTCAGATGCTATAGAGCCACAGCGATAAAGTATCAGCCATGTTCTTCTCTGAACGATTTATACAATTGTGCAGTAGTACTTCTCAGTAGATACAGAAATCTAGTCATTGATCTCTTGTAATGCTTAATTCAATTTTGAGAGGAAGTGGCCTACATTTCATGGATACATTTCATTAAAAGACTATTTATTCATTTTGCATTTTGAAAATACTTTAGCAGAGATACTCAATACAGGCTCTCAGAGCATGATGAATTATGAAATTTGTTGCCAGTCTCCAGCAAAATGATATTAGAGCACTATGATTTCCTAACGTACTTAGCAGAATCATGGGAAAATAGGGAAACAATACACGTGGAAAAGTAATCTTGCGCATCTCCTTGCCTTAAGGAAGGCTCAACTCTACTTACGGCGCATCTGACAGAAGTTTGCCTAATCCAGTCCTTTAAGAACTCTGCTGACAGCCAGCTCAGAAAAATGTATTTCAATGCTGCATTATCTGCAGCATTGGAAATCTGTACGTTTTGCTGCATTTGTTTTTCCCAGTGTCTAGTCTGAATCTTCTTTGGTGCAGTTCATGCTTATTTTCAGACGTACCAGATGAGATATGTAAAACAGCATCAGGACCTTCTAAGGAAGAACATGTAGTCTTCAGAAACTGTGCATCCACCTCCACTCCCATCAGCTTTCCTATCACCCATCATCCCCCATCTCCCATCCTCTAAATTAGTTTTGATTTGTGTCAGTCTTTCTTTGTCTTACTTTCCAGAACTCTGATCATTTATGCTGCTGGTCTGTATCTGGCTTTAAGTGCAGTGTCCCATGTTCAGTGGAGGCTTTACCAGTACTCAGGTGATATGTGCTTGTAAGAGAGAACTGCAAGCTGTACACGTCAAAGCCATGAATTCCCTGCCTCTTTAGAGCAACAGCGTGATCATCCCTCACTTAGCAATATTCCACCACATCCCATCAAGCTTTCGCTCCAGTAAGTCAAATTATTGATACGTATTAAAAGTTACATGGATAGATCCTGCGCGGGCAGCTAAGTTGGCTGTTCATGCCCTAACGTGGGATTTGCTGGATGAGACGTGGAACAGAAAGAGAGGAGCTGAGAGGAAAAGGTTTGAAAATCAGTTTCACCAAGGACTGCGAAGAGGAAACAAACATTTAAGGGTGTGTAGGATATTAGAATGACATGAGCCAGGTTTCACAGTACTGGCTAGAGGAGTATTGTCACCAGATAGATACGTGAACAGTTTGTTATGTGTCTAGAAGGGTGTGCAGGGCCCTGTGGCAGCACAAAAAATGCATCTTTAGCTACAGCCAATGAGAAGAGCTGCACGAAGTTATATGTGTTACATGTGATAACACATGGCACACAGTTTTATGGAAACTTGATCTTTTTCAGTATTCCTGGTATTGCCTGCTTAAGTTTTGCATTTGAGATTTATGGAACCATTTATGATGAATCATTGTCTATTTAATAGTTCCAGTTCAGAGAGATTGTTAATGATTAATACGTTTTCTTTCAAGTTCTAGCCCACACCTCCATACAAGCAACAATAACTATTTTGCACATATAATATGTTTACATGCTTAGCAAGTCAGTAACAAGCAAGGCTCTGACCTACACTTCACAGTTTAACACATGAGCAAGGTCTCCCCGCCTCCAACACCATTCCCATAGCTTCTATATTTTATGCCTTTTCCTGTTTTAATAGCATAGCTGCAAAGTGCCTTGGGACTTGGTAGAAAAACCCTGTCAACATTCATGCTATTAAAAGCCTTATGGGTTACTGTAAAATTTATTTACATTGCTATTATCTCTCTTTAAAAGTTTAAATGAATCATGTTCAGGTTCAGAATGACGTGGGCAGCAAATCTAGCAAGCTGTGACAGATGAAGCAGAAGACAGCAGCAGCCCCAGCTGAGATACAGACAGGATGACTTCCTCATTTCTTCCTTAAGCAGAACAACAAGTGGCAGCATCCCCATTTGAAGAGAAGCACTAGTGGATCTACGCTTTGACACAGTCATTACCTCTTTAGCTTGTGTAACCTATATTTCAAGTCACTATGGAAAGTGAAGTCACGTAACAGTTTACTTCCCTGCATACATTTTTTACCTTGAAGCAACTGGGCTTCCAGCAAATCAAGAGATTTTGTGCAGAATGCATTACTAGTTTCAAAAATATTGATAAGAAAAAAGCATCGCTTTCACCAAAGTCACTGGCACAGCAGGAGCCAGCATTAGCTTCATCAGCAAGCAAATCTACAGCTTAAAAGGAAGCTCAAAAATCTATGCTCTTTTTTTTTTGTCCATACTGAGAAAGTTAGGTGAAGATCTCCTGTTGCTGATTCACAGCAACTGTATCAGGGATGGAGATTTTGTGAAGGAAATAAGCTTAGAAGATCATGGGTCATCTCCTGACAACTATGTCGGGAGGTGAACCACCTGCAAGTCTGCCACACGCCAGCACACGTACATCAAAGAGAAAGGTAATTACATGCACACATTTTAAAGTCACTGCATCTTAGCACTTAATTTATTTCTGCGCTCAGCCACAATTTATTTATAATCTTAATAAATATGATGCATTGGGAAAAGCAGATCAAAATGAATTATTCTTCAATCTAAACCAACATCGAAACTAGATGAACATATATTCTTAGTTTTACACACTTTCTACAGTAGTTACCCCAGCAACTTGATGAACATTTGTTTGCAGGCTATCAACTTTTTCCTGCTCTCGTTAAAAAAAAGAAAAACACAGTTGAATTTCTTTTATAAGTGAAGGATGAGCAAGCAGCTGTAGAAGTTAAATTAAACTTTAATTTCTTTGAGATCTGGAATCAAAGAAATAAATCAGCTTACAATTCATGGTAATGTCACATTAGAAAAGCTGTATTTTTCCATTTGGAAAAAGAACTGTTGATACAGTCACTTGCAAGATTTAACGGCTATTCTCTGTAAAAAGGACAAGTGCTCATTTCACTGAAGTCATTGCCAGTGCTGAAAACAATATGTGTTCCTGTTTCTCCACAGTCTCTATTCACGGGGACAGAGATAAAATAATATCTTTGCTAATAATTTTTTTTTTTTTTTTTTTTTACTTCTATAATCCCTGCCTGGAAAGAACTCGTGGAAGATCAGAGCCAGAACTTTGACTCTCCATCTTTCCTTCATGGATGATTTATATTCATTAGGTTCATACATATTTAATAATATAGTTCAAATGTTAACCTACAAGCTGATCAGGATTTTCGCCTTAAGTTTGATCTAGTGTGTATTTTCTTATGCTTTTCAGGGGACAGGACTTTGTATGAAAACTTGAACCTCCTTGCATTGACTTTCTTTGGAGAAATCATTCCAGGAGCCTATTTCACAAGCCTTTTGAGCCTAGGATCTTCCTCAAGTTTAGGAAGAGGAAGTTTGTTACGTATGTAAAGGAATTACTAGTTCTGAAGAAAGGAAAACAGCCTGGATGGTTTTCCTGAAGTCATAAATTCTACTTCAGCTGCCATTAAAAAAAATTCCAGGGATGTGGCCAAGAATTAGTTTTCTTGTAGGCATATAAACTATAACGTCCCACTGATGCCAAACTTTAGACCTTCTTTTCTTGTTTTAAAATCTCAGCATATGAGATATTCACTATATGAAAAGAAGCACTGTGAACTTCCCTCAAAGGCACAGACAGCGAGGAAAATATGTACTGAAACAAAAATGCAGTTGGTGAACTCACTGCAAAGTATGGCAGGACCGTACTATTCTTCAGAAAGCTATTTTATAAGGAACAGTGAAATGCTATATGCAAATGCATCATATTTCTTGTTCATCTTTCATTCATTCCAGAAGAGCTCTTCCATTCTACCATTATCAAGAGGATTGGTTCATAACAGAATTCCTATTTCTCCATTTTTGTTCTTTTTTGTTAACAACAAAGCCCTGCTAATGTATTTTCAGGGCCTGCTTTGAGAATGCTTTCCTTATTGGCCAGATTTTTTAAAGAGAAGGAAGATGGCAGTGAAAATCAGTACTGTTTAAACCAGGCAGAGCTGTAGAAAGAAAAATACACAGAGCATTTCTTCAACTGGCTAAGAACTAGTGGAAAAAAAAATACTGCAAGAAAATCAGCGATCTCTGTTACACAGAACATCATTATAAAAAGTCAGAACAGTCCCTCTACCTGAAAAACAGTCTGTGATTCAATGAATAATCAAATAGTTAAAACTGAGCTACAGCTTGCCCAGCTATCACCATTAATTCTTTTCTGCATGATTTCTTGTCAGCTGCTGGTACATTCACAGCAAAAGTGAACAGCTCCGTGCCAAAGTTCAGACAAGATTTTTCACTTCCCAGAGAGCCTTTCCTTGCGATTGTTCAGAATAACAGAATCCACTTTCAAAAGAGGTCTTGAACAAGCATTTAGACCTTTTTTAGTGCTTGATCTCATCTGCATCCATGACCCAAATACTACTCATCAATTAAAAACCCAACACCTCAATAAGAAATTAAGCACACTTTACCATTAATTAATTACTGAGATATAAATACTTTCCTGTCAGCACACTGGAGAGAGAATACAAGTACAGAACACACCATAAAGATAAATCACACAGCTAACTCAGCAACTTAGATAAAAATAAAGAGGATGTTAGTGTTCAGCTGGTAAAGTCTCCAGAATAAATGTTTAAGGTATTTAAGCTTATGACATTTTTCCAATCAAAGGTAAACTCACTCAACTGCAGGGAAAGTAAATAGAAAGAACTAACAAAGTTTGCCTACATTGTCATTTTAATTCAAGATAGTACAAAATCAGATTCGTTATAGAACCTCAGAAAACAGACAGACATAGATGTCTGAAAGAAGGAAGCTTTCCTAGTAGATGCCTGAACAGACAGGTAGTTGAATAAAAATTCAAAAGCAAGGGGTCTGAGTCTGATGCATATTCTGCACAGAAATCCATTACAGTTGCAAAAATATTTCATAGTGACAGGGAAAAAGATGAAGAAAAGCACAAACCTGCAAATCATGTTAAGTATTATTGAATTAGTTCAAGATTTCAAAGGGGTGGGAAGAGAGGAGAAAAAGATTTAAAAATCCCAACACAGTAAAACCTCTTGTTTTATTCTCTCCATATCATCACAGTCCTAAAGGGACAGCAAACGAACAAGCCAACTGATACCTAGATTTCTATTCTAGATCCTAACACAAAAGGTACTATTGATTTCCAACAGCAAATTAGAAGATGTAAATTTATAAGCCCTGTGTCCTTACTGGTCATTTCTGACCTTTTTTCCTTCATTAGGCATCTACTCAGATGAATCTTTTCTTTCCAAAGTCAACTCACAGATAAATTAAAAGGAGGGATCACTTCTCTCATTCATCACAGGAAAAAAACACCAAAAACCTGCCAGATGATTTAAGCACAGAGACCTGGTCCTGGATATTTTCTTCAGGCAAAGCTTCTAGTGATTCCAGTGTGACATGTGGCTGTTCCATGGTGTGTGTACAGCCAGGCTGAGACTGCCCAGTCTCTTTATGGCTCAGTCACAAGTCAACACTCTGACCCTGGAAAAGGAGGAGTGACTGTTCCACCAGCAGGAGCAGTCCCAAGAAACACAGCACAATCACAACCACAGGAAACATGGCTCTTCGGAGACGCACTTTTCCCTTCACTTCTGCCTTCTGGGGCTAGGAACAGTTATTTGTTGTTGACATGTATTAGAAGAATTAAGTTCCTTCTCGGCACAGAAACAGTTTTTCTGTCCAAAAGGAGGGCAGATGGAGCTAAGATTCCTCCCATGCCTCTTACTGAGCGTAGAGCCAGGAGCTTATCTTGCCTTCTGACTTTGTAACTAGACCTAAGGAAATCAAAGAATGAAAACACAAGATGAAAGAAAGCTGGGAAGGCATTTCCTCCTGTTTACATACAGTCCGAACTGCAATCAAGGCCTAAAATAATAACAGTAGGAATAAAATCTGATACCAGTTCACCTGTAGGAAGTGTTGTCATCACCACTCCATTTTACAAGTGCTTGCAAGAGACATGAAAATGGGGCAAACAGTGTAATATACTTTAGAAATCAAAGCATTTAGTTTCCAGAGTAGATTTCTTAATCTTTTTTTTTTATATTGTAATAACAACAATCAAGAGCCATGATTCTTCGTCTCAGAAATCATTTAGACACAAAGCCTAAATTTCAGATACATATCTATGCTTACTGGTACCCATCTCCTGAGTTTTCACACCCAAAGGGAAACACTCAAAGCATACAAAATGTGTTTGTACTTGTGCATGCAAAAGTCTCTGTAGGCACACAGCAAAGTAAGTGACAGTGCAGTGTTTGTGTGAAAAGGCTCAGATTTCACACTTCCCGTTTTAATAGACACTCATCCCTTCTATATATGTATTAACCACAAAGATTTGTCTTTCTATTAAAATGCACAGCAGCTCCTAATTAATGTACACGGCCAATATGTTGCACAGATAGAAGATTTCTCAGTCTTATATTCAATACATGACAGTTCATTGCTAATATCATCCATCTGGTTTCTGGAAGAAAATATGATAAAATAAATTAGACAATTGTTTTCTAAGTTATTTCAGATGAATTTCACATATCTGAGAATGGCCAGTCGTGTCAAAAGCAACTTTGACAGGGCAATAAATACTGCACCTATAAATAGACTTTGATCCATGAGCAGAGAAAACATCTCCAACAATTTCTTAGTGCAATGACAGTGAAATAATGAGAATGAAATCCAGTCTGAGCATCATTCAGTATGTTGTTTAACTCCAAGTACTTAAACAGTTGCTTGTGAACCAATTTATTCATTATCTATTACGGATAGAGTTGGAAGCAACAAGATAGGTCTGTAAATAATAAGCTGAGTGGGCTTGCTTTCTCTTTCTTACATAGCACGATAACATTTGTTTTCTACTACTCTAGTGGAAAAATTCCAAGACACAGTGATAAATTGAGCATATAGGTGATAGGGCCCTGGTATTACATGAACAGCCAGTTTAAAAATTTTTGGAGTTGCACCAGCAACACATCCCATCAGAGCCTGCTGCTGCCATTTCTACATTTGCATAAGCCAGGCTGTCTCACAAACTGCTGCTCCTGCTCCTACAGCTTTCCCAAGCCAAACTCCTTCAATCTGTTGCAGTTTTGAAGGCCAAACCCCTTCAATCTGTTGGTGCTGTTTCCAAGTGTGGCTGATGCTCCAGCAGTTGTGCAATCCAAGCTCTGGAGTAGTCTTCTTTTGCTGTTTATTCTTAGCTTGCTCAGCTCTGATCCTGACTAGCTTTGGGCATCCAACAAGAGCTCTAAATTAGGAGCCTACTCATCCTGGACCTCCCTCTCTAATATTCAGAAAGGAAGAGCCAACCCCCAAGTGTTGTTCAGACTACAAGTAAAGCGAAAAAGTGAATTACCAGTGTGCTTCCTAACGTACATGGAGGAGCTGGGACAAATTCAGAGGTCAGGCTGCCACTTGGACTCTCTCTCTTATTTTAAAGAGCAGTGTAAATAGGGCTGCAATTCTAAGATGGTACCCTAATAAACATTTACTTATTCAACACCAGAATCACATCACTTTTTTTTATTATGATTTTTGCATCACTACAGCAGGGAGATTGGCAAAGAGGCAAGTGATCTCTGTGTAACCCATTACGTCACACAAATCCCCATATGGAAAGGAGCAGGTAGAGATACTGCACAGCCCTTACGTATATTCCACTGTCACATCCATCCGCTTGCTTTACCCATTAAAGGTATAAATCAACCTTATGTTAGTTCTGCTACCACCTTGAGAAGAAGCAAAAGCACTGCTCCAGAGGAAGACCTCCAGCACAATAAAGGGAGACATGGATTAAATAGGAAGTGTTTAGTATACCTGAGCTGAGATGATTTTCCAGTGACTATGCTATTTCCCTTGCCAGTTCTACGCTTAAAACTTTCTGCTGACATAGTGTTTGTGAGAAGCATTGGCTAACTTGAATTACAACAGGTGAAGCTCTACCCTCCATTTTGTCTTGTTAACATAAGCCATGATCATGCCAGAAAGGTGCTGTCAGCATCACTCAGACAGAATGATATTCTGTAATTCCTAAAGCATCAGCCATAGGAAAAGCAGCATTTAAACTGACTGTGCCTACCCACTTCTTCATCATCTTTGGGGACAATCATGCTGATCAGCCACAGGTCTAGAGAGCAACCATCTCAAATGAGACATTTTTCTCTATATCTTTACTTTCTGCATGCTATACTCTAAATTACTTTATTCTGTATCTTGAAAAACACCTGTCACATTCAAGCAGAGAGTTATGTCAGTAGGAAATACATGACCTGCTATGTTGCCATTTTTGTCTGAATATGCTTGAAAAATGCTTCTTGTTTCTTATTCAGATGTGCTTTAACATTGCTGCTTATGAGATAAGACTACACAATCAATGTAGACACTTCAAAACTTAAAGGAGGTTATAATTAAAAAGGAAGATGTCCATTCATGATGATCTATTGAAATATTGGTCACACAGCTTGAAAATAATCCAAGTAAGTGGCTTTAGAATCAAACTGAAAACACTCCATCTGAAGTACCATTGAGGTTAACAGCAGGTATAGCTTAATGGGAAAGTCAGTCTTTGTTTTCTTTGAAATATGTGCCTTATTGTCATGCTCTGTTCTAATTGTCAAAATCATATGTAGAATATTGGTCAAAAAAAAAAAAAGGAAAAGCCTGGGCCTTGAACTAATTTTTTCACCTCCAGATAGCAATGCAGTGTTATAAATACCACTCCAGATGTAAGAAAATAGTACAGTTTATTGTTATAAATGTTTATGCATCTTTTTTGATCAAACCAACAGACCTCACATTTTTTATCTTCACAAAGCTGTAGAAACAATACTCAGTAATGATCAGTCATCATTGTGCAATCCATGAATACTAAAAACAGTAAATAGCTTTTCCTTTGCTTTCATGTTTTTCCTATAACATCATTCTTCCTAACGTTGTGGCCATCTAGCAGGCTGTAGTAATTGCCTGGTACTGTATCTTTATCTGCCACATGACCAAAACATATCTGGGAACTAAGTGTGCAACTTTTTGCTTATAAATCTTACATTTATTGAGAAAGATGATTATTTAGATGTTTTCTCTTTCTGGTTTATTCCACTGCAGCTTTTTTTTTTCATGCACGCTTGAGTCTTAGAACATTAAATAACTATACAAACAAATCAAGTTTCTTCTGGTATAAAAGGCTTTCATGAGTTCTTCTCATATTCCCATGCAGTTCAAACAATATATTGCTTTTTCTATATGAACAAGTATATCCTGACAATATTTAATAAATATTCGCTCCTCACAAACCAGATGAAAACACGTTTAATCCCCCAAAGACTAAATACACTATGTGAGAGGGAAACCAGAGCTGATCTGAAGGCATACAGCACACGTTAACCTGTACTCGTATTCTCAACAGTTAGTACTCAGAAAGGCAGGAAATGCTCCTGAATACTGAGAAGTACTTTGATGCAAATGTAAAATACATATGTAAAAGCACTGCTAGAATAACTGCAAATTAATTTACGTTAAGAGAGGTTCAGAATCCTAAACACCTTTATTGGAGGTAAATGATGTTTTATGATGTTTTTTCTATTCTCTGGGGGCATATTTTACATCTCATGTCAAGTTGTTGCTGAGAAACCACGCTAACCAAGAGCTTATATTGTGATTTATAAAAGAGAAGAAAGAATTGTGCATGTATTACCTGGGATTGTCTACCCACTCCTTTGTTACTTGCAGCTACTGTTTACAGCAGTGTTCTAGCACAGCCGGGCATAGCAGGCTACTAGCATTCTTGTGGCTGTGTTTACCTTTGGAGTTACTAACTCAACAACTGCTTCTGTTGCATGAGGATTGAGTAACTCCAGTGCACGCAGTTTTACTTATTCAAGCAATGTTTTCAGAAGAAAAGCCCAAATGGCATCCTTGTGAAAAGCCTGAAACACTTGGAAAGTTAATTAGTACTACAACAATAGAATTGGGACTATTGAGTCTCATTAAAGGAAAAAAATATACTTTGATCAAAAACTCCACAAGCTAGTAGCAGCAGTTATAAGAAGTCAACTGTCAAACAAGTCATAAGCTTCAAAAACCCTAAAACCTCCCAAGCCTCCCCTCCCCTTTTTTTTTTTTTTTTAAGACAATTTACAAACACTATATGTGCACTGGAAAATGAGAGCAGCATCCCAGCCTACTACTTGCAACCAGGGATCTTAACTGATTTCAAGTTGCTTCCACTCTTTTTTCCTCTAGTCTTACATGTGCATGATAAGAATAGAATACCTGAGAAAATCTGACAGTGGAAATACCTAAGTAATATAATTTGCTAGTAACAAGTGATCTAACTGCCTTAGGCAGTCTTGAACAAAAGCTGGACTGCTGACTAACCGTGATCAATAATACATCAACAAAGTTGAAGTAGATCTTTAAAATCCATAGTGCTTATTTCAGTGAGGTTTAGTGGGTCATCAAAAGCAACAAGATCCAAACTTTATTTACTTCTCTAAACTGAATCTCAAAATTACTTCCATATTTGCTATCTTCATTTTTTATTATTTTTGGCCATTAAATGGGATATTATACAAAACAAGCAAGACAGATTAATCTATTTCTTTTTGCTGCTATTCCATACACTGCCCTTGTATGGCACTCTGTAGGTTTTCTTCATCTTTTATCTCCAGAAAATCTATTCATGAAATTTTTTTTTTTTAGTTTTGATGAAACATTTTGATGCCACTACATTATGTGCCTTGAATATTTGCAAACAAATCATTAAAGGAAGGATCTTGTGTGTCTAGAGGTCCAGCAGTAACTATATAGCACATCCATTGTTCTAGGGCTATAGCACTGTAGTTATTAAAAAAGAGTAAGAAGGAGATATGCCTATAATGAGCAAGTCTAAGTAAAGGAGGAGGTTAGATAAACTCCTTTAAATATACCTGTAAGACAGGCATCTTTCAAGTCCTAAGCATCCTCTGCTATCATTCACTTTCAACAGGAGGCATTAGGACTTAGCAGGATCCAGCTTATTGTTCTAACAGCAAGTGGCATATCAAGAGCATATTATACTCCATCACTGGGATTTTGAAATGCTGAGCATTTTTTAATATAGCACCCCAGGTGTTTGCTGCTTAAAACATACTCTACATGAGCATCTGCAGATGGCATGTCAACAGGGAGCCATCTAGATTCAAATGCACTAGCAGTCACTCAGGAACCCCATGCTGGGGCTCTAAACAAAAAGAAAAAAGTTAAAATAACCCACAACCAAAAAAAAAAACCCACCAAAGAAAATCCCATAACACTGAAGATTAGCCAGTATGAACATCCTCTTGTCTAGCAAACAAAGGACCTGGTACCACTGTCCTTTTGGAAATCACCCCACTGAAAATAAACCAGACAAATGCAACACAAGCAGTGTACTACAAAGGTAATCTTCTCCCTGGATAACTCAACCATGAATAATTCAGTACAGGTTAAGCTCAAGTAAGACCATTACTAACTGTTTTCATGTATGAAGGATCGATTTTCTTTCAGTTTGATGCTAGTCTGGTTGCAGTGCTAAGATGAAGATATAGCATACACTGTTGATCTGACTGATCCATGTACTGACATTTTGCCTCGTGCCACACGGCAGGGCCAGGAGGGAAATCATCTCCATTATACTTTTACATAGTTAAGTATTACATAGCAAAGATTAGTTAAACGTGACAGATCTAAAAAGGAACATAAGTAACGAAAAATTGTACAGGTATTTCCTGCTTCAGTAAGCTAATTATAACATTTAGATGCTTTAATTCCAGATGGAGATTGTTCAGCTCACAAACAACCTTAGTATGACCAAAAGTATCAAATAGTAATTTTTAGCTATTATACACAGGCTGCACAGACAGGAGGCACGCAAATAGACACTTATGTGAGCAGAACAGCAATTGTATTTGACAGACAGGTATGGAAGCACTAGCTACAAAAAAGCTTATATTCAAAGACTCACAAGAACAAATACAGAAACACACTAAACTCTATTGTCTTTTGCAACTACATTATGCAAAAATAAAGCTGGTTTGGAGAGCTGTAGATAAGAGTTGTCTTTAACTGCAAACAGACCATCCATGGTAGATTTCAATTCTCATGTATCATTTCAACATTTAAGAAAAAAACATGTTGAAAAGAATATGAAAAATTAAGTGATTAGTAGTTCATTTTTCCTAATTCTTTAATAATCACTTAATAGCATGAAAACATTTCATATTTAGGACTATTGCACTTTCTACTGTGACACTAGACCATAAAAGCCATCCTATCTACAGTCATCATTACTTAATTTAATAACGATCTTAAATTGAGATAAATTGACTGCCTAATGTTTGGAAATGATTAGAATATGGCATGATGGAAAAATCATTTATTTGAAAATTGTTTTTAAACAATCCGCATTATTAGAGTTCCATTTTATCTATTACTTCGTGAAAAATTATCCAGATTTCTAGCATGAAGTAATTCCTTACATCTACAGCTGAACTTGCATCTTACCTATTTTTAGAAAATGGAGTATGCAACGTATAAGCAGTGTTTTCCACCAAATCAAGACAACACTGAAATACTCCAGAGCTGCCAATGAACAGCCTTGTTGTGAAGCAAATTTACTCTTGCCTTTTACCTGGTTGTTTTACATAGCACAGGAACTAAAAAAACACTGTGACTGTGATCTTTGTAGCATATAAAATTCTCTGTTAAAAGGAAACAAAACACAAAAAAGTGTCAACCACAGACAACTAGTTTATGAGAACTGTCCTGCTTAGGTTCAAGACTATCATTGGAGTATGCCATAAAGACTGGTCTTAGTTCACCTTCACACACAAAAACCTCTGCTGATTGAGAAGTAAATTAGAAGTCTTTTAAGGCACACTCATTTACTGTACATTTAGTACAGTGTGATCAGAGGCCAAATTTAGTATTTGCATAGTAAATTTTACTGACATTGAGCAGAAAGACAAACCTGAGTCTTCTGAAAATTGATTCTAGAAATTAAATGAATTCTTGCTTGTCCTATTTGTGTATCACTATCTAGTCCAGGGATTTTATGCTCTTACTAATACCTCTGCAGCACTAGGGATTTTAATGGAGTTGCTTCTCAGTTATGCCCCAACCACTAAGGCATGCAAATGTTGGAGTCCTGCAGACTACTAATATGCACAAAGCCAGGTTTGCACACAAAGGTCTCGCTTTGTCAGAGATGGAAGAAAAATACATTGTTTTCAAGTCTGTTTTGCAGAGGCCTTCAAGAGGAAAAGCTGCACTGTCTCAGCAGACTGTTGTTTTGCTAATGCTGTTGTATACCCAAATTCACTAAGCTTGATAGAAAATAAATTTGATTCAGTCATATTCGCACATAACATACAGAAACGGAACTAAAGAAACCAGCTAAAAGATACTAAAAGCCTTCAATAGGCTTATTCCTATAAGCTCCAGCAGATTTTGGATAAAGCACACAGCCATTTTGCTTTGCTTTCCCAATTAAACTTTACTGCATCAGCACTCCCACACTGATCAGACTCTTGGAACGTAGATATGACCTACAGATTTATTAAGACTTCTAGGGTGTTGGTACTTCATGATCCAAAGTCCCATCATTTGCTCAAAACTGAGGTGGCCTGTCCACCTAAGCAGACAATGTTGAATACGAAACTCTTGGGATGCATGCCATTTGGGCACAGAAGTGTTTTAGTCCACGTTTAGCATTTCTTTATATACCGTATACATTGTTGTGGTTTTGTTCTCTCTCTTAAATGAAGAGAAATATTTAATATAAGTACTGGGACAATTTAACATTTGTTTTTTATTATATTACAGGCATAACTTGTGGTACTGTGAAATAGACATAAATTAAGCAACACATACTAGGCAGTGCACTAAAATACAGTAAGTAATAAAAACCAGTTTATACTTGTCTTCTATTTGACTGCAGAAACAGTAAATATCCTGTCCTGCCTGCACTTGGCAAGAATTCTGCAGAAAATGCTCCTTACAACTAAATACGGTTTCACTCATTTGATGTGAACGTGTGCATATTTGCATGTTAATTCAGTAATATGCTTTCTATGGTATGTTTGTATGCATGCACAGAAATAAAGTATTTCTATAACTGCCAGTTCTTGATAAAAATTGTTTTTCTCAGACATTTCCTTAAGGTATACACATCCATTTTCAAGCGTTGACAAACACGAAAATCGGCAGTAGAATCCTTAATCTGAGAAAAAGTGTATTTGGTAATTAAAAACAAAGAAAACAAGTCTTTTGTTTGAGCAGGGCTGCCTCCACAGTCATTAGCTAAACGTGTATCAATTTATCTTCACAGCAGCTCTGTCAGGTAAAAAAGCACACTGAGCTCAGGAGGGTGAGGCAGAGCAGCTCAAAGTAATGGCTCTGTGCTTCACTGCTGCTGACACAGAAGGGTCCTGTTCCCTTCAGGCTCATCCTGCTCAGCCCAGTCCTTACCCACCACTGGCTCTGCCATCTTCCTGTCTTCTCAGTTCCAGTCACTAACTCAGCAGAAAATTAGCCATCTTTTTGTAAAGCTCCTTCCACCCCCTCTCATTTTGGCCTAGTAAGTTGAATTGGCTCAAGGATAGGTACAGATAAAAGCCGCAGCCGACACCAGCTGTGTAGATAAGCCTGGAGAGCAAGGGTGGGGGAATGAAGACGGGGGAGAAAATGGAATATTCCCTTTAGCTTCAGTAAGATCAGCCTGAGCTCGTGCAACATCTTTGAAGTGTCACTGATGGAAAACTGAGATAAAGAGCATTAAGAAAAATTCCAGCTCAAAGCAGGCTAAGAGCCAGTGTCAAACAGTAAGCTTGGAGAAACAGCTCTCCCCCAGATCTTTTGAGGGCATAAAGCGTTTCAACTAACGCAACGTGTAAAGCCAACTGTATTTACTTACGGTAAAAGGAATAAGCAAACACTGAGCTGGGCTGCATTGTTTACTGCAAGAGAAATTGATATAAACATGGCACTAGCTATGTACCAGTGACATATTTAGGATTGGCAGGGGAGTTTGAAACATTGTGAAATGTGAAATCATATCCAATTGCTTATCATGCTCATGATTAGTTTTGGGTTTGTTTTTTTTTTTAAACCTTAGATGCTTTTTGAAGTTTGCCAAACAATACTGTGAACAAATATTTTCACATGAATATTGTCTTTTGCTTTGAAAACAGACTACTGTGGATGATGAAAGACACTAAGCCACTTTTTCAATAACTTGCCTCAAAAAAATAGATATTCGTAAGCAACTGGAAAGCTTCTAAATGATGAATACAAGTGCATTTGAAAATCCTTCCCAGAGGGATCAAATAGTTTAAAGAAAGAAAATTTATTTTGCTTTTAATTTAGTAGTTCAAATCTAGCCTCAGCTGAGAGTAGAGGCAAACAGCCATTACTGTCTGCTAGCTGCTGAGCAGTCTATGCAAAAAAAAAATGAACCTCTAGTTTTAGGACTGTTCCTATTAGATAAATTCTAACTTTGTAAAATCACCTTTGTAACCAGAAACCTTCATCAGTGATCTCAGCATCCTAAGCATATGGAAATAGAGATACACAAAATTTATTAATGATAAATCAGTTCTTTCCCATCAGTGCAGGAATGGGGTTGCTGCTGATGAACTATATTACAGTTATGCCTAAAGTATTCCTAAAGTAGTAGTGTTTTGTCAAGGGGCTTCTACATGCCAAGAAACAGCCTTTTTCGTTATTTCCCAGGGGTCCCAGATCTAAGTGTAGTAGAGGATTTCACAATTAGTCTATTTTCTCAGGAGATGCAGCCTAAATTTTTCTTCTTCTTAACTCAATCACATTTTTCCAACTTAAACTCTCTTCTGCTCCATATAATTCTTGCCTCATCTGCAGTCTGAATCTCTGTAGATTATAAGTCTACAAAGCCTCTACGACCCCCTGCACTGAAACAAAATGTTTTTTCTGTGTTTTCTTCCCCCCATCCCCATCAAAAGTCTCAACAATTACCATCTTATCCCAGTCTCACATCTCTCCAACAGCTCAGTTGATTCACTTCCAGTTTACATGCCTGGCTTTCCCAGTCTCTGTGAGGTTACACAACAGGCAGACTCACCAGACAGTTGCTGAGGCCAAGGGTTGAACGGGCTCCTCCAGAACCCACAACATCCACAGCAGCACTGTAGCACAGCTCCCATTGAGGGATACCATACACTAAGCCAAGAGTTAAGGCAAGGCGACAACACTTGTACCATATAGAAATATGCAAGAAAAAGATGCAAGTGTAGAAGGTAAGGAAGGGAAAAAGATTTGTTCACCACTACGAGTATCAAACTAAGCAAATCTTCCAGGTTGTCTGTGCTTGAGACAAGACTTAAGTCTTCGTCACAGCCCAGTGTTCCTTTTCCTTACAGCATTACTTGATTGCAATTGATTTCATCATTTCTGAACTCACAGTTTGAATAAAGATGCACTTTCCCTCACGGTCTGTGCTGTGCACCAAGTTTGAGCATCAAGGCCTGCGAAAGCCGTTCACTCCCACTGAGATCATTCCAGACCCTTCCCTTTTTGTGGTTTCAGGAGAAAAACATCTCCAATCCTGATCTTAGAAATGAATTCCAAGGATTTTGCTGTAATTAAAAGCTTGGTTGAGATGCCTTAAGAAGATAAAAGTATACAGCTGGTCTAAAATGGGATTAAAATGAGATATGAAAGACAGCCGATGAGAAGCAGTTATAGAATTGCAAAATGGTAAAGGCCCCCTTCCACGCTTAAGCCCCTTCCAACCTTAACCATTCTGTGATTCTGTAATTACTCTAGAACAGTTTGGACAAAGCACTGGAGGGAAGAAAAGCAAGCAGTGACTCAGGGAGTCCTCTGCTCAGTTTCTGCATTGCAGCATGTCACCGCAGGATGACCCCAGGACGAAGCCCTAGGCCTGGCCGCACACCTCCATATGTTCATAGGTACATTAGGTTGGAAAGGACCTACATGATCATCTAGTCCAACCATCCTCCTAACACCATCCCTACCCACTAAACCATTAAATCAAATCCCTCAGCACCCCATCTAAAAGCCTTCTTGAACAGCGCTAGGGATGGTGCCTCAACCACCTCCCTAGGCAGGCCATTCCAGTGCCTGACCACTCTTTCAGAGAAAAAAAAATGTTCCCTCAAATCTAATCTAATCTCCAGGTCCACAGGGTGCTCAGCCCTTCCTCATTTGTTCAGCTTTTCTTGTTTACCACTATTCATTATCCCTCAATTTTCATCTCCTGTTGCTCCTGTAATTACAGGCTGCCTTCCAGTCTCTCAGGTATTATTTCACAGCAGACTCCAAGAGAAACCTCCCACCCTGTCTTCAAAACCCAACAAATCTTAACTGACCAGAGACCACAATTAAAGCACATTTAATGCAGCACCTCAACAACCAACATATTAATCATAAAGACTCAAATGGAAATCAACCTTGCTCCTGGACTGCTCTGCCCAGCCACCCCTCCAAAGACCACCCAAAACTCTAGAAAGGAAGGTGCAAGGCATTATCCATAGACAGCCAGCCCCATTCCACCAGCCACGGCCCCACAAAGCCCACAGTCCCTGCAGCATTTTCTGCCTCTCCCCCTATCCCATTTCAGTGGCTGAGAGGCAAGCCAGCATCCAGCTGTCCGGCCAGCTCCATGCAGGAGTTCTGGTGGGACAGATCTCCAGCCTCCAACAGGCTGCTCTCAGAGGCTGGAGGTGCCACCAGAATGTCCTGTCCCTAACTTAACCCCTCCTGAGCTCCCACAACAGTTTTTGTGAAAACTGGACATTGCCCTGCTTACTTTGGGGAGATGCAGGAATACAGTCAAATACGAGCTGTTCTTCTAGAGCATCTTTCTTCCTCATTTTTTTTTTTTACTTCCCCTTTTAACTTTTTTAATTTAACCTGACTCAACAATTTACAACATTCTTCACTGCTTTGCACCTTGTGGAGCCCCATCTGTGACTGTGAAACACTTCCAAACCCAAATGTTAGCGCTATGAATTGCAGTTTAACTGCTGGAGTTTGAGGATTTGTGTTTTGGGAGAATGGGAAGTGCACTCTGCCTCACAAAGAGGGAAAAAACAAACCTCTATTCATTTTAATTAGAAGATTTGATGGAGGGAGGGATAACTTTAAAAAAGTAATTTAAGTACATACATAGTATAGTGAACGAATTGGGAAATTCTGCTGAAGAAGGAATTACAGCAGCAACAGATGAGTTCAGCTGTTCACCAGCATTAACACAGCATGGGGCCTGAGGAGAGCGATTCAGACCTTGTCCTCCATGCATCTTGTAATAAATGGGAAACAGTCCTGCTACCACAGGCAGCGTGCTCCAGCTGCCAGTTCCAGTGCCTGCCCCGTGTGATCCATCCCTTTCCACAGCCCAAGTTCCCCACATGCAAGGCCTAAACATGTTATACATCACAGAGGTGGCAGCAGCATGAAACCTGCTTCATGGTGTCTTTGCAAATGCAAAGTCAGCTGTAACATGACTGTAGCAGTCAAGCAGTCACCTTGTAGCAGTGGATTCTCCATCTTTGGGTTTTGTTTGTTTGTTTTTTTCCTCCTGTGAAATAAGTCTAACGGAAAGGGAAATTTCAGTTTCCCTCAAATATTTATCTTCCAAAGTGAGAGCCAAAAAGAGAGGAAGAAAAAAAAATGCAGAAAATTTAAGCAAGCATCATTCAGGAATGCTGGTGTGGGATTTTAGTTCACCACTGCACTGATAGTGCAGATGCAACAGCCCCAAGTCTGCAGCCATCCTTCAGCTACCAGCACAGTAGCAAACTTCAGTCACCCCATCACCCCTCGTAGTACTGCAGTGGGCAGCCTACAAACACACCCTCAGGCATAGAGGCTCATGCCCAGTTAGAACAAACAGCTTGCAGGGTGCTGTGCACATCCTCCATCAGGAGGAGGTAGTACATAGGGCACAATCCCTCTCTACCCAAACACATAGAAGCGAATTAGTGGAAACAGTTAAAATGACAACCTTTTTTCCCCCCTAGTTTAGGATTAAAAGCTGAGGAATTTGCACAGAAGTTGGCTTTCCTTTAAACATTTCCCTGCAAATTCCACATGCGTTACAACAAACACCACTTCAGCAATTCAGACACAGTTTGGTTACAGATGCACGTGCTCATTCTGACGAATGCTATCCCCACGCCTAATGAATCCATTCCCCAAAGGGAACAGAGGGAAATCCAAGAATTGCAGAACACCAGTAAATTCATTTTCTCTTGTTAAGTCATAATTGTTTCAGATTTACACATGAAATCGAAGGCTCTTATCTTAAGGCCCACAGAAACTTTCAGAATAAGTCTGAACTATAGTAATAGTTTGCATAACAGCTGAAATGATGCAGTGTGGCATATCCTAAGATATGCATGTAGCTCAGATTAATTGCACAGCTTGCTGACCTTTTACAGTCTGCAATGAGACTGTAGCTCTGCGACAGTGCAGAACAGAGCGAGGAAGGAGAACCAAGTCCAGGCACACCCTGGCAGCTACTTGAGCTCTAGGCACATGTGAATAGTGCTCATGACAACAAATTTCCTTGGTCCTCACTGATAAGCTGCAAGATTTGTCACTACACATCATTCTCTCTAGAGTGAGTCATTTGAGCAGAAGGCTCTGACAGGAGCCGTTTGGCCCATCCTAACAGAAGGAACAGTAATAATTAGTCAAATCAAACTGAATAAAAATGAAAGCAATTGACATAAAATGGGTTCTACAGAATTTGCTTGAAAAGATTGGTAGGGCTAGATCCTCATGCTGTGTAAGTGGGCTCCACTGAGGGTGATTTATATAAGCTGACAACTGCCCCTATGAATTTAGTGGCAAATTATCTCCATCCTATAGATTTTCTCTGCTACTTGTAATTACAGTTCTCTTTTGCTCTTTAAAGGATGATTCAATGATCAACCTCCTTCAGACCTTTCTTTAGAAACTGTTCAGCCCATAATTTTGGAAAGCATATGTGAGAGAGTCATAGGATCTTTCAGACTAATCAGAAATTTAGAGCCACTACTTACTGCCACAAACTCCCAAACACTGACAGCCGCAGCAAGGGGTTCCTTCTGGCAAACACACGGACAGAACAAGAATTTCAGTGGCAATCAGAAAGATCACCCGGGCACGGGACTCTCCTTTTGTGACTCAAATTGCACAGCCTACAGTTCTCTTTTCAGCCCTTTGTTGGCAAGCATCTTTGACTATCAGCTGAATTTTTACAATACGTATTTAATAGTTAGGATATAGATGTATCAGAAATCTTTAGCAGATATCGAAACACTCAGAGCTGAAGGAAATTCTGGACTTTTGCTGCCAATATTAACTGGAGCAGAAAATGCTTTTTTACATTTGCTTATACAGGAAAAACAATTTCTTCAAGATGAAGGAAAATAAATTTTAGGGCAGAACCTTAGGTTATATAGTAATGCAATTGAGCAACACTTATCTACTCAAAGATCTCATTCTCTTAACTTAAAAAAAAATTGAATTTATTTTTAAACAATCCTGCAAAGCCTAAATAGAGAGCAGAGCCTACAGTACTGTAAGAAGTAAAAACTGTCTCTTCCAGCAAAGTTAAATACATTTTTCATAAATGCAAGAGATATTTCTCAAGCTAGTGGGAGTTGCTTTGTGAAGAACTTCAGTGCATTTAAAACACTCTTAAAGATATTAAACTCCCACATTTTATGTTACAGTGTTCCCTAGGTAACCTTGGGTCAGGAACACCTCATCTCATGGTGCACGATCCCCCAACATCTTGTTATGGAGACAACCACCCTAACACATCAATACTATTCAGAAAATATCTCTTCATTAATACACCCTGAAAACTTCAGTTATATTGTCACTGTTCCTCCAAGTAAAGCGGGATCCTTTTGTTACATGTATTTGTGTAGCTACTTGAAGTGTTAAAAGAGCACATATAACTTAAAAAATAAACCCTTCTGCAAGCTAAAGATAATTGTGTAGGCAGATGAAGATCAATGGCAAATCCCAGGGCACAGGAATAGTAATTAAAAATAAACAAACAGGAAATAAAAATAGAACTTAAAGCTAAATATTTTCCCACAAGGGTTATAGAGTAGTCAAGCACCCTATCAAAAACAGCAGGAGAAAAACAAATTTCTTTCTGTTTTAAGTAAAATGAGATTCTTTCCCCTCTAGAAAGCAGGCTACAACCTCCAGTAAAGCCAGTCATTAAAATCTGACTAATTCCCAGTTTGAGATTTTGAAACTGTTGTGGATTATTGGATCATTTTAGAGACAGTCTTTCTAATTCTGCAAAAATCATTGGCATGACCCCTGCAATGTGCTCCTGTGTCACCTGAAAACACAGTACTCAGTGCCTTAGCCAAGCTCCTGAGCTTTATTTACTTAATACAGAAATCAGAAACGCAGTCTCAAGTGCCATCACATAAATGGCCGTACCTTGACAGTATGAGTGGGTAAATCTGGACACAGCATCAAATAAAAGCAAGGTTTCTAGCTTGTTTTATGTTCTTTTTCTGCCCTATGAAAGGTGCAGTGATCATGAATAGGTGATACAAGGATGCAGTAATTAATGTAAGGACGTATAAAATACAGACTCACAGAAAAGATGCTCCAACACAGTCCACTGATGATTCTTGACCATATGATCTTTGTATTTTGCCTTTTGGGAGTAGGCTCAATTTCAAGTGCAAAATTCATAAAGAAAATTGATTGCATGAAACAATAAGGAAATTACTCCTCTGTTCTTTTCATTTTTTATGCATCGTTTCTGATGCTTCATTATAGAAACAATGCTCTGTATTATTTAAATAGCTTTCATTAACAGCAAACAGATCAGTTCCCCAAGAAATACCGGTTCAACAGCAGCGCTAAAACACTGCGCTGGGGCAGGCTACATGCACCATAATTCAACATTACACCAAGATGATATCCTTCCCTTTTTTGACACTAAGTTAGCCACAAAGTCCACAATAGATCTAAGGTGCAGGGAGAACAGCTTCAGAGGGTTCTGGACCATAGTTAAAGACATTTAGAACAGGAAGAGCACAGCCTACTGTAATTCACGATGGAGCACCTTAATATCCACACTGTTCACGCTGTAGTCTGAAAAATCTGTTCAATATATACAGCTTCTCTTTAATAAGATCAGAGGCTCTGAGATGATCTGAACTTACCTACTGCTTGCTGGCATTAAATTGCTGAGGTATTTCTTTAGACTTGTGCCTGCTAAAAGAGTATTGGGAAGTGCAAGGCTAACATCCTATCCCCTAGTGCCTCAGGATATAAAGGGTTTGGGGCTTTTTTACACATGCAATCAGCTCTTTCTGCATTAAGGATGGTAGTAATTCTTAGCCAGTGCTTTAACTATAAAATACTTTGTGCTTTATTTTTGTCATTATTACTAGAACTAACGTCCTAAACTCCTCCAAAAATCACTTTACCCAAAAATGGCTTTGTGATTGCAAAATGGGGTAATAAGGATCGTTTTCACTTAAGTATGAAAGAAGTATCAGCTATCAGGCACAAATTGTTTCAGAATTGACAGAGGGTGGCTTTGCATATGTACTACTGAAAAGCCCAGTCTCTGGCACTACAAAGAGCCAAGCTGGTTTGCCCAGGGTGGGACTTCTCAGAAGGCTCAGTGCTCTGCTGCCACTGGACGTGGTCCTGCTGTTGGTGAAGCTCTGAGACTTCAGCTGTGGCCTCGGAATGCAAGTCCAGAAGCCTTAGAGGGGTAAAAGGCTGTTTAAAAAAGTGATTCAGTTCAGCTTGCTTTCAGTCCTCAGGGACTACCTGACACCACATCCTCAGCCTTTAACAGTGCCTTTGGGATCTCTGTGATATATCAGAGCAAGGGCACACAGGGATCAAAACAGCTAATGATTGGAGGCTAGATTTGCAAAGTGAATGTTGCTTTTCTACAAACGTACCATATTTTAGCTATCAGTAGCTATTTTGTCCCACAATAACTCATCCCAAATTCTGTGCCACAGGAAAGCCAGTGTTAAATAGGCTTTGCTTTACATGCATTTCAAAAGCAGTCCCTACTTAGCATGACTCCCTTAACTGTTAATATGGAATAATTTTGGTGTGAACAACCAGAAATCAATGAAAAAATCCAAACATGCCTGGGAACTTGAAACAGACGTGCGGGTAATTTCAGGATCCAAAAGTAAATCTAATCCATGAAATAATGCTCAGTACATGACAGGATACTGCAGAATCTTACTATGGCATAATGGCTTGAAGAACCATGCTGACCAAGTATAGCCATTTCTGCGTCCTATCAACAATAACAGCACACAAAAAGCACTCCAGTAGTTCATTAAGTTATAGATTAAGTCACTTGAGCATATTAATTAAGTTTTCTCCAGCCTAAGGAGAATTGAAAAATAAAATCAGGGAGCACGCCAGAAAGTTATACTCTCATTTCTTACCATACAATTCTGTCATTTTTACCCTTTGATATTTAAGTTATTGAGAAGATTCAGAACAAGTATGAAGCATCACCTGAACTCACATTGTACAACCGTTACTGTGACATCTTGTCTGCATTTACATTGTGTAAACTGTATAAAACTGCCACTTCAAACCTCTGTGTAAGATTTTGTGTAATCCTTATAACACATGGGTATCCTTGTCAAAGTACAGAGCTACGTAAGAACATGGCAGCGTTAAAAACTGGAGTAACATAGGGCTACATTAAATTGTGCATAATATAAGAGCAAGTGGCAGATGGTATTGTAGAGTATTCCGAGATACTGGTATTTGTACAATAAGCATTAAAATAAGCACGTCTAGATAAAAAAGGTTATTTGCAGGTATGACGCACCTAACACCAAAATAAATGATTATTTTTGGGCTGCATGCATCATGCACAGGTTATTTTAGAGGCTGAATCTGTCAGATTGTGAGATTGATATGACACAGAAATGCAGACAGTGGTAAGTGGAGCTCACAGTGGCATGAGAAAAGATGAGTATGAGACAAAGGCTTCGTAAAACAGCAGCATGGAACACAAAAAAAAAAGCTATCTCAACATCAGGAAATCAGAAGGGACAAAGGGAGAAGGCAAAACGCTCCAAAACACTTGAAAAATGAGACCAGGAAGTTAAAAGGACATGTTTGGGAACAAATAAATGAATGCAAGATATTAAAGCAGCAGCTATGGAACACAACAACAGGCAGGATCAAAAACTCAAGCTCATGCTTCCCTTCAACCATTCATTCTACTCTTAGTAATGAATGGTGCAAAGGAACATCAAGATCTTAAGACAGGAAACTGCTGCAATGAAGCAGACCAGTGCCCAGTTCCCCCAGCAGTCCTCTCTAGGTGAGCTTGCAACTAACATCCCATTGCTGAATTAAGGGACTGATGTGCGGGCCCCTTCTGCAGTTTTAATGAAAAGACTGTATAACAAAAAAAGTACAAACAGCAGAGGATAGCATTGCCTTAAAATGCCCCAGCCATGCTTCCCAGGCTACGTCACTACATTTTTAATGTCGCTGTCATAAACAGATGCCTCTGCCCCTCTGGTTGTTAGAAAGTTGTGCATACAAAACTCTCCCATATTTTTCTGACAGGCAGCAGGAACAGAGATGTAGGGGAAAGGGAGGAGACAGGTCACATCATATTCCCTTAGGTTTTACTTGGAAGAGATTCGGATAATCATGTGGGAATAAAAAGAAGTGTTTGAAGAGAGTGGCAGGTGGTGAAAGATTGGCAGGGCTAACATTGGTGAGACTAGGATCATAAAGAATATTAATGACAGAGGAAGAATGCAAATATCACAGCTTTTGAATGGAAAGTGCCCCTCAGTGGTGCCTCAGACATACCAAGAGCCCTGGCTGTTTGAACAGTTGTCCAGCCTTTCCTCACTTTGTGATCGTGTCGTTGCTGAGCTTACGAGACATGTAAGCTCAGACCCTGTGGGTGCTAAGGGAGGTGAAGTGTCTGCACACAGATTAAGCTTTTTTTTTTCCCCTTTAAAAACCATCAGAAATAAAGTGAATTTAAACCCTCATTCTACTGGTACATTTAGAAGCTCCTCAAATAGTCTATTCCAATTCCAGAGCAATTCTATAAAACAAAATGAATAGCACAAATCCAGCAAATATATCTCCTGCCAAGATGAGCTCTCCTGTTTTAAAATCTTTTATAGCATCTAATGTATTTATTTGCATCAAGAGGGCATTACGCCAGTTAACATCTGTGTTCTCTAGAGTTGGTAATTCTGCCTCCCGTAACTAGTCATCAATTCTGTATGAAAATACACAACTGTCTTTCCACTATAGATTCTATGTACTACTCAATTTTTCCATGCTCATTTAGAGAAATGTTTAGTAGAATACTTCTGCATAAAAAGATATATATAGGAAGGCTTGATTTATCTTTATTTTTTATATATTTCCACTCCCTCAGTGGATACCATTTATGGACTTCTGGATTCAGATCAGATATGCTATTTTGAAAAAAATTAAAGATTAAATCTTCTGCTAATATAAAGTGACATGACTTCTTTGAAATGTACAGAAATTTCCCAGATGTCTATCAGCTGAGGATTTGGTCCTGAAACCTTGTGGCATTTCACAGCATGCAAATTCAGTAAATTCACATATGCTTTGATGATGATTAAGTGACCTCAGCCAACAGTTAAATCAAAGCAGGTTTCATCAATGCAAAGACAAGACAAATTATACAAAAGGAAAGAAAATTTCCCAATTTAAAATAGCTTGAAAAGCCAGATGCCAGAATTTTAAGCATTTTTAATCGCCTCTCTCAAATGTAGTTGTCCAAATAACTTTAAGAATTCAGCATTAAATCGCCAGGAAACAAATCCATCTTTTCCCACATAAAGCTGTGAAGGAGATTAAAAGTCAGAAGACAAGAGAGGGGAGTTGAGATTTGGGTCAAGATCACAAGCAAGTGGGTATACCAAAGGTAAATTGTGTGCCAACCAAAATTAAGTCAGTCATTATAACGCAGTAAGAGAGCCATCTTTGTTTCCAGCATCACCACAATCTTTCATTCCTCAGCTGACATTGCCAGCCAGACCAAGCCCAGCATGCAATCACACAGCATTGCTAACTGGCAGCATTCTTAAAATCCGCAGGGTAAAGCTCTGCCTGAAGCACCCAAATCTCTACCTTGCAGCCCTAGTATTCAATTATTGAGATGTCTGGCTTGTCAACGTGTGCCCTTTGGATCTCATTTTATGACAAAAGCTTGCACTCATAACATACTTTTCTATAAAGATTTAAATTGCAATTAGAAACCTCTCCAAGACTTCTATTTCTAGCCATGCAGCCATTCAAAGGAACCTGCTTGTCCAGCAGCACTGTCTGGTGACTATCCTAGTTAGTAAACTACTGCCTAAATGACAAGTAGTTCATAATTACCCCTTAGAACCATGGAGTATTTGCAAAAGGATTACCAACCACTTCTCACTGCTGCATCCAGAATTTGTTCTGTGCATTTTACGGTCTGAATGCTTCTCCAGGAGTCTTTAAGGCTGAATGGTTAGGACTCAGGCTTTGCTTTCTGCATAGCTTCAATTGTAGAAGATGCTGCTGCATAACACTTCAGCACTCAGAACAAAAGAGTTCAGTGCAAGTGCTGTGTGCTCTGAATATCCAGAGAAGAAATACCTTAGAATGATGAGGTCAACAACACACCCAGCTTCTCATCAAGAAAACACATAACCCTTTTTACTACTTCTTGTGAGGTTTGTGAGCCAAATTATAGTTCCTATATTATTGTCAAACACAGTACTCAGGTTTCCAGTTTATTAGTTAGAAGCAGTAATTTTATTTATCCATTGCAGTTACAGGGTTTTTGTTCCTTCGGCTTTCTCTTCAACTCAGTGTTTTCTCTTGAAATCGTTCATATTTGGGGCAAGAAAATGGATTTATTTTGCGATACTCCTTCAATTGGTGAATATCAGAGAACAAGTAGAAGAATGTGATATAGGTTTCAGGTTATGTGTAGGAGCCTATTCTTTAGGATTAATGTCTCAATAAAGTGGAAGTATAAGTTCAATTGTCTTTTAAAAAATGTGTATCAGATCACATTGCCTTTCTCCTTCCTGGAGAATCTTTTAGCTATTTTACAGACGAGTGAAGTTCTGAGAGTCACATCTTTTTCTGTCTCAATCACAACAGGACAGACTTAATTTTCAAGCTTGTATACATACAGATTTCTTCCAGGAAGACTTACAGCAGTCCAGCTTCAGTCAATACCTTAGTTAAAGAAACAACAGGGCTTTCACACCAGCTGTGTCTGTAAACTACTCTTTACCTCAGTGCTCACATTATTAACTCAATTCATTCTCTCATCCAGAAATCACTACCTTTATAGATATTTCTCAATCACAGGACTGAAGTGGAATCATTCAGCCAAGACACCTTTTGCTTTCACAGCTTCAACGTAAATATGGAAAATTGTTCTCATTGGTTTTTGTATTTTAAATAAAAAATACCACAGTACTGTATCAACTAGAAAAGTTTTCAGGTACAATTTTTGGGGGGTTTGCACTACATGATTCAGGAATCAAAGCTTCTGTGCAAATAAGCAGGTGAGGAGATATCTTCTGTGTTAATCCATCCTAAGCACCGGGCTATGACAGTCAAGGACTTCAGTGAAAAGCATTATAACGCTGCCATGTAATCCAGCATGAATACAGCACTAGCAGGAATGCAGGAGCCTCGTACTAATCACACACAATTCTAAGAAATTCTCCCACACGCCTGAGTCATGGTCAAGCTGTTTAGCCTAAATATACTGTAATTAGTGTAACTAGCACTTAAAAATGTCCCTTTCAGCCAGGACTCCACCTGTGTTTTTTCACCATTACCCCAGGCCCAAAGGCGAAGAGCTACGTACTCAGAACTCTATCTGAATAATTCTGATGCTTCTGTATAAAAAAGTGCTCTGATATTTTTCACAAGGACTGGTGTTTCCTAATCAACTTACTGCCTTATTCATATTGCAAACGACAACAATAGGCACTGTAATGTCCCCCAAAACTGAAGTGCCAAAGTCATCAATATATTTGGTTTTCTGTCTCAACATCCAAATCTCCAGTTTGCCCCTAAAGACATAACACAAGGTCTCCATTGGTCATTTTATAATCAAACATTTCCGCATCGCAGCTTGAAAGGTAATGAAGGTTTTTTTTGATATTTTGAATGTTACTTTAAAAAACACTTTGTTGTTGAGCAAACTGAAGTATGTTCCTGGATGCCACACTACAAACAACTCAACTCAGCAGATGCTGCAGCTGTCACTGTTTTGTGTATCTCCATACAAGAACAGGGGGTTGCCTTGGTGCAAATGTCCCTGTTGATCTGCTTCTATCATCAGTCCCTTCATCACAGTTTGTGCCAGCATACATCAGTTCTCTTATACTGTATTGTATTAGATATTGTATTATGTGCAGGCCACAGTCAGTTGATCCATAGGAACAAGGTATGACCAATAGCAGCACCCACCTAGCTGAACTTCACTTTTATTTCATATTCCTGAGGAAACAGTTAATAGCAAATTTAATTATCCTGGGCTGTCAAAGCAAGGATTCCCTTTTAAATAATCCACTCACTGAAGGAATAGCCAATGTTTGGGTTGTTTTTTTTTTTTAAGTCTTAATGCTTTAAATTGCAAATGTCTTGTACTTTTTCTGTACCTTTAGTATAAGATAAAAATATTTTTAATAGTGATTGTCACAGCAGTGAGCAAGCTAAGATCCCAATATTTGAACTCCTCTCCACTGCTGGTTAACTCAACATTATGGATTGACTCCATTTATTACAGCCAGTCTGACACAACCAAGTCCACACAACACTAAGGCTTATCATGACACCACACAGGGCAGCACAGTGGGGAATTTGAATCCAGTTGGGAAAGGAAGGACACAAGAAGCATAAGTAATTTCTTGAAGCAGCAGTACTACACTTAGATATATGAAAACACAATCATAATAGCTTCTTTCTGCAGTGGGGCTGAGGAGTAGGTGTAAGGTAAATAATTGCACTGTACTCTTTCCACAGGCACCTCTACCCAGTCTTTCTGCTTTGCCTTTTTCTTCAGCATAAACCCTGTCTTACCTGTGTTTATGCAAGGGTGATAAATCTTATCTTAAAGTGAAGAGGCACAAATCTTTGGAAACAGGTACTTTAGAATAATGTACTCAAAGTGCCTCTGTGCCTTCGGTGAAGTATCAAGAAAATGAACTTCCATGAATATCAAAAGAAAACTTATTGATAAGGCATTAGGAGAATTTTATCTCTCTGTTTTTAGTAAAGAAATATGATATTACTCTACAAATCACTCTGGAATTCAGTACGTGTTTGATTACAGGGGACATAAAAGATGGGCAATCAAGAAAAACTTCCCGTGATTGTACCTGCTTGACTTGCAATATAAAGGGCAAGGAACCTGGTTTTATAGACCCTAAAATATAACAAGGACTTGAAATCCAATATACAGCTTTTTGTTGTTGTTTGCTTCAATAAATCTGCATTTTATCTCTTTTGCAGGGCACAACTTTATCTTCCAAAAAACATCCACTTTGAAGAAACACTCATCTGCTCTGCAGCATAACTTTTTGAGAGTGCTACAGGATTTCTGACTCCTATGGAGTAGGAGCAGCAGAAAAATAAAAAGATTACTGCTTAAAATATAACTACAGCAGAGTGTATTTGCCCCTGCCTTTCATAATACATAGTGCTGCACTGGTATACAGCTGCACTGTTAGAAAATGCATAGCCTTACTCATATCTGTAACAGAAATATCAATATCCTGCAGGTGTAGATTCATGAGGCAGACCAGGTGCAGGCAAATATGCTGGGTTCTAAAGCTACACATAGCTAGTCACCTGTAATTTATAGTTTTGTACTGACTTGTAGTTTTGCATCTCTAACTTACCTCAAATCATAACCCTAGTTCATCATGCTGCATTTCTGCACTAGGATCTATTATCACAGCTTGATCCTTCATTAAGGTTATCAATATTCATCCTAGCACTCTTTACTCCAGAATCACCAATTAAATAACTGCTTTAATTGTCTGCTGTCACTGACAGGAAGGTAAGTTCCATGTGCACAGTCCACAGCAGAAACTGAAGTTACTTGCATTGGTATAAAAATACACTATGAGTTTCAGTGTTCTTCTTCTCATGCAGAAGAAATGGTTGTAAATCTCTGCTTCAGTACAGTCCTCTTCAAACGGTAGAGGATTTTATTTTATTTTTATGCAATCTGGTTCACAGGCCAGTGGCCTTATTTGAAAGGTATGTTCCTTTCTGATTTCTACTCCCTATCAGTATTCCAAGCCTGCTGCTAATCCCTGTAGTTCTCCAAAAATAGAGAAAATTTGTTGCAGTAGAACTTTAAGTGTCCATATTTTGATGGGCACTCAAGAAGAAGGAAATAAACTGGCATTTACACACTGCAGTTAAGTTAAAAGGACTAATTCTCTATGTTTCCTAATAAAAAAATACAGCTACTTCACCCACGCTAAATCTAGCTCTCTGCTACGTGAAGAACAAGGCCAACCTGAAATGATGGGGATTAATGGCAAGAACCTGCATGTGGTTAGAAATGACAGTGCCTCCAACCACACAGTATTCTTCTATTTTGATTGCTTTATACTAGATCAGAGATTGAAACTGTACTGGGTTGGCTTATAGTTCTAGCTAAGTTAAGAACTGACATTTTAATGGCACCTTTGAGGAATTTATATACACAAGTCACATGACCCTAACGTGCTGGCTTAAACACAGCCCTAAGGAATTCAGCCGAGACCCCAGGCAAAATCACATCTCTCTTAGTCTTTAAACCATTAAAATTCAGCTAGACTGTGAAGTTGACAGCTGTTTACTGTAAGGTTACCTCCTGCCTGCCAAATAATAGTGCTTCTCTTGGCTCTCTTCCACTCTCTTGGTTGAGACTTCTGTAGAGTCAGAATGGAGCTAAAACATTGCATTCCCCAGGTTGGAAAGGTATGTATCTTTAAATAGGCTTAAGCAAGATGGAACCAGTCCATTACATTACTTTGGCTAGTTTTTGTTTTTCAAAGTAAACATTATCCCAACGTTTGACTTCAATATAAATACCAAACTGAAAGCCTGCCTAGTAATGCTAGGTCCACAGGAAGATAAAGACAAATGACACATGCTTTTCCAGGGCCTCCCAGCCCACACTGCCATGGGACCAGGCTTCCTCCCCAAGTCCCATAAACAAATATAAAAGAAATATTTTCTCTTTTGTCAAGTGGATTAAAAACAAAACAAACAAGCATTTTGAATCACTGGCTGCCAAAAAGATGCACATTAATGAAAAAAGCATCGCGTTAAGGTCAAGAAAACATCAGCAAAATCCTCTCATTAAAGCCACAAGCATTTTTACCACAATTTTTACATTGCTGTACTTTATTCTTCCTAAAACCTCTATCAAGGCTGCTGAAATCATTTTGCATTACAGAAACATTAACTGAAAACTGGAGAAAACCACCACTTGCTGGCAGACTGACCTGCTCTCCCAGAGGCTGCTGTGCTTTTTTGCCTGCTTTCTATCACAGAGCACAGACCCACCACAAAGCAGCCTCCCTCAAAGCCAAAGCACACGCTCAAAGCCGCAGTTTTGAACCACTCGAACAACTTGCTACTCAGTTTCTGTACCTCTAGATTACACAAAAGCGAATAAACCAGTGACAGATTTTTCTTGGTATGGTTTAAAAGAAAATAAATAAACACCTACTCACCCCATCCCAAGATGGAGACGTTAGCTCCCAACCTCCAGCCGGAGAGCTGCTCCTGCCACAGGTGTCCAGGCCTGACAAAGCCCCCAGCTGTCCACCAACACTCCCTTTATTGGCCTCCCTTAATTAGCACTAACGAGCTCCTCCTGCACCTGCCGTGCTTGGTCTTCAGCTCTGTGTAGGAGACCCCAAGTCCCAGTTCTGTGTGGGATTTGGCTGTAGCACAGTGAGGAGCAACTGCAGTGTGGGTGTGCTGGGAACTGACTGGGAGGCAGCTGAGTGCCTGGCGATACTGGTAGTTTTCAACTCATCCAGTACCTCTAAAAATCTTATCTAAGCGCTCCGAACAGCACCAAACATCAGCAAAAACAGAGTGCAGTTACGATATGCTTCGTGAATGCAGAAGGCCTTTCCCTGGCCGTGCTATTGGGGAAGTATTTCCACCTGCAGGCAAACTGCAGAGCGGGTGTTTGTGCAGCCTGTCGTGCAGGCCTGCAGCCCAGGCCCAGTGCCGCAGGTAGTGCAGCTCCAGCACTGCGGACTCCAGGGGAGCAGTGCTGCCTGTCCCCCTGCACATCGTGCTAGTCTGGGTCAGTTCCCTCACTACTGTCAGCATCCACAAGTGGGCCACCCTTCTGTTCCCAAGACAAGCCATCCACAGCCTTCATTAGGATTGACTGTGATTCCTGTTTAGTTTACTTGTTCTCATTATTTATCTCTCTTTCCTTGGCTTTTGTGTTGGTGCCTCTGTTTTCTGCAACAAAGATGGATGTTGAGTCCTTTGCAAGTGGGACTGTTCAACAGATGGCTGTGCAGTTCATGCTCTATTGAATCGATTGTTCGGTCTTTTTATAATTAGATTTTTCTCATGCTTTGTATAATTTTAATGAATCCTTATTAATGGAAAGGACTAAATAAATAAGACTTCCCTCAAGTGTAACGACTTTAAACAGTTAAGAGTGTGCCTTCTAATATAACAGTAGTTAAAACCATTTTGGCCTGAAATATATCTTCAGATTGTGCACATTCATGAAATTGTTTTTGGATGCCATTATTTTTAAACACTTAATTAATTTTCTCCAAAATAAGACTATTTACTTCCTCTAATGAGAATTATAAAACCTGTCAGGTCTGAGACTTCTATCTTTAGTCATTTTTTGGAATTATGCAAGTCCAGAATTTAGAATAGAACATATGGAGGCTCCTCGTCTCAGTTCAAAAATGGCAGAACTAATTCCATAGAAAGATTTTGCAGAAAAAGCTGACTTTGAAGCCAAGTGGATCATGGAAAATTTTAGCAAAAAGTATATTTTGAGAAGGTATGAGTTGCTTAAAATGCTGTGTTGCATCTTAAACTTAACTTTAACATTTGTTATCAGGAAGACTATAATAACATTATAATTATCTGTAATGTCAGAGAATTTTCTGTTCATCCTACTTAAAGGTAATGCAGTGTGAGTCACTAAAAATTATGAAACTGAATTGCCATTTTAATTTTAGGATATCATTACTCCAGCTTGCACAACCTGGATATACCTAGCTGGGAAGTAAGTTTTCTTTTATTGATAGATAGATAGATAGACAGACAGACAGACAGACAGACGGATATATATACACATGTACACATGTATATATATGTATATATTTACACTGATTATTGGAAAAACAGACTTGAAAAATTAGCATCCTCTGTCTCTAAGCTGATCTTTTGGGTAGTGTGGTGCTGGACGCAGACAAAGTTACCCTGAGATGCTTCCTTTCCCATCTGTTATTTCTCTCTCTGCTTCTTGGCAGTTTTTTCAGCTGACAACTCTGTGGTGAAGGTCTGAATCCAGCGATCTGAGTGGGTGATATCTATCAATCTTGTGCCACACGTATGCAATATTGCTAGGCAACAGGTAGCAAGATGACACCCACATTCTGCAATTTCCTTTTGGTGACTGAGACTTTTACTATATTAATTATACTGAACTTTATTTCATGCATTTCAGGCATTAACTTCTATGGAAAATATTATTTTAAATTCTTTCTGTTGCATATTAAATGAAATATTGGCAACCAATAAAGTCATCATTTGAACAATTGCTACATACAAATGTGGGGCACAAAGCCTTCTAAAATTACAGATAAGTGGAATATCAGATTATTTTATATTGAAGATAGCTATGCTATGAGGAAAAAAAATGAAAGGACTTAAAAACATAACAGACATAAAATATGAAGTAAGGAGCTAACTAGGGAGGAAGTTCCTTTTTTTCTCTTCTTGCTTTCTCTATTCTAAGTTTTTTGTTTGTTTGTTTGCTGGCTTCTCTTTTCATGTGGTTAGGATGCTACAGAAGGACTAAACTGCAGGTTTACTTTTATGCCCCATCATAGACACTTCGTGTGACCCCAGGCAGATGAGGCTATGTGATATTACAGAGAGAATGAAAGCAAGCTGCACTCACTTCATTTTTCTTGAATTAGACTAGCTTAGGAAAAGTAGCCAGGCCTTCAGCATTATTACACTCTTGCAGGCAATGTATTCTCCTTTGGATCTAGGATTTCTCAAAAATGCATTCCAGGGTTATCTAAGCTGCAATAAATGGGGTCATTCTAAACATTTAATTTTGATCTAATTTACCTGCCCTTTCTGAACACACAAGGGAAATCCTGGAAATGTACTCAAATGGAACTAGTCTATTTGTTGTAAATTGCTTTTGTTTGCCACTAATAAGTAGTATTAAGCTCAACTTTCGTTCACGCCCTCTGAGAAACACACCAAACCAAATTAACAGAAGCAGCATACTCATATTCAACGTTTTGCATGCATGTAGAACATTATTTAGGGCAACTGTTCAACTGCAACCTCAGCTGTCTTTGCAGCAAGAGAAGGCTCTTCAGAGGTATGTTCAAATGATCACAGGAGATCATGAGTAATCAAATTACTACCACTTGCAGAATTGCTAGTGGTTTCTATGCCTCAGCTAAAGAGCAGTAATTCAGTAAGCCACTATCATTTATGACAACTTGTACATCACCTTAGTTTCCTTGAGGCTAGGCTTCTCAGTGGTATCACTTTATTGCAGACAATAGCTGCTAATCACCTATGTGCAGATACCATATCAAGGCAGAGAGCCCTGTAACTAGCAGGTTAACTTTTGCAGTACTAAGATGAATTAAAAGATGTAAGAGCAATCCAAGTATTTGTGTAATTTTTGGTCAACAAGACAAGTACACTTATATGCCACATTTTAAATGCAGCTGTTGTCAGAAATGATCACTTAGTGTATCCATGGGATACCAAGTCTCAGTATTGCTCATTGTACAGGAGTGACCAGCAGCGGCATGTCTATATGAAAAATATTTCCTGCTGTTACTCACCAGTTTTTTTGTTCAGGCTATACCTGTGGCTGGAGTGTACTTTCTGTATTGAAATTTGATCTAATTCCTGAAGGGAAACAACTTCAGGAATTAGAGATTCGTGATTTGAGATTCATGATTTATTCTTTTCTCCTGCAGCTGCCCTCTTCTGACAGTTGCTCAACACTGCAAAGGGAAACAAATTCCAAACCTGAGCAATAGACCTAAAACAGAGAAGAAGCTGTGAGGTATAACAGCAAGAAAGCAAGGTAGCAGTTGCTTCATAAGGCTTTTTGCTATGGAAAGCTTTGTTTAACTGAATTAAGTTATGGATGATGTGTTGGGTCCAGAAGTGAAGTCCACGTGGACGTGCTGCTCACCATCTCAGAGCAGTGGGTCATGAATCAGTCTGTATTTCCTTTGCTAGAAGGCACTCTGGACAAGGTGCTGTGTGAGGAACCTGTTACACATCCAGCTGTGATTTATGAGGTCGGAGAACAAGCTTTTTGGTTACCAAAGGCACTTGCTGAACTCTGAATCCCACCAGCCTGGGGGAAAAATGCAGGCTGACAAACACACATAAAAATCTGGATGAGTTTTTGATTAAGGTCCCCATTGCTGCATGTTTTTGTGCCAGACATGAGCCCAGTAAGAGCAGAAAAGCCTGCCAAGCCTGTTGGTACATAAATAAGAGTGTGACTTAGCGAGTCAGAACTTATCACTGGGAAAGATGGCTGTTTAAGCAGTGAGGTGGGTTTGGTTGCCATCAGTATTTGGATTTTTGTAGTTTCTGTTAAGAATTTAACAAGCAACATCAAAAGCTTTAGCTTGGGAAAATCATAAGAGGGAATATGAATAATATAGTTTCAGATGTATTTGTAGAAGATGCAGAACTTGCTGTGGGAATTGATAATTTAATTAGATTCTGATTTTCAAGATTCATATACCTAATATTCTAAGTACTATATTAAAAAATAAATGCAACTTAATTTTTCATAGGGCTTTGTTTTCTATACAAGCAAACAGTTATTTGCAAAGCACAGCTTTGACTGTCAAACTTAGGACCCCATTGTATGGTGAAGTAGCTTTCAAATACAGCTAAACAGTCTGCATATACATAAATACATGAAATCCCTGGGGAAAAAAATGTACACCATGTTTGTGAATTTTATTTTTAACCTCACAAGCCATATGAAGTCTTGAATCAGCAGCTTAAACAGGAAAAAAAAAGTTATAAATAAATAAATAAATACCTCTTCGTAAGCTATTTATTATACACATTTCTTAAAATATTAACTTTAAGTTTTGCACCAAGATTTAACACAACTGACGTGATGCTTTCAAGTAAAGTCTCACTCATCTCTTTAGGCTAAAGTGCTGGCTTTATCATATTCCTAGATTCGAATCAGCTGTAGTTCTGTGGCAGTCAATGAAAGCACACCACTGAAAGTAGAAGAATCAGGCCCACGTTTATTAAGTGGAATAGAAATATTTCTTTATATGTTCAGAAGATACTTAATGCATGTTTGGATGTATCTGATACGCAGTGAAAGCCAGTTTTCTCCTGGACTGACTGCATAATTTAAAATGTATATGCCCTGGGTATCTATAAAATCTAACGTAAAACAAGTTTGCTGTATTTGTGGATACTGTTAAGGTCAAAAGGATTTTATAGACTTTTTTTCTTATTTAAACAGTACTTTAGTGATCCAATTCTGCAGACTGTTAAAACCCCGTAGCTACCTGCAACTAAGCAAAACACAATTTACAACAAATACAGCGGCAGAGAATCATAAATCTGAGTGTACAGGAGTTTAAGATTTGAGTATCTAAGAAAAAGAATTCTGTGGTAGAAGAGACAATATTTGTCTAGGTTTTCTTCACAAAGCCAAGATCACTCCCCTTCCAGTTTCCACTGGAAACCACAAAGAATGTTATGTGAGCCCCCTATTGGAAATGGGTAGTAGTATTTATTATAACCTTTCAGAACCAGTTCCATCCACAGTGATGCCCTGCAGAACTGCAGTTGATGGTTTCGGTGCCAGGAAAGAAAGAGATGTGCAGCAGGTATACCGTGACAGCACACATTCAGGGATTCACTTCTGTGCTGAATCATGCAGCAGAGCACCAGGAGGAAGCCATCGGGAGGTGGCTGATGCTGGCGTGCTACTGCCATGAAATAACTTCAGCGTGCTGTAAACCTACTGGGAACAGGGAGCAAAGAGATCAGAAGTAGGTATCAAACAGACTCATTTCACAGAATTCTGTCACCACTGCAGCTGGAATCTGCCCAAATCAGAATGGTTTCCTGCTTCAGAAGTGGGTGCCAGGGTGCTATATCAAACTGAAAATATTTCTTCCCGCATCAGGATTTTTTACTTCATTAGAAAGTTCAATGAGATTCAGTACCGTTGTGGAGCATGATTATCCTTTCATTGTTTTCTATTTCTAGATACAAGTCTGGGAGCTGCATGTTTCAAAAATGTAAAACACCCTCTATCAATCCAGAAGCTGCAGAGGAGGCAGCTTGGCTTTCTCTTGCCTGTGTGTTTTCCTGCAGTTTACTCTTCATGAGAGTGGACAAAGAATGCAGCCAAATTGCAGAGGTGACATTTTGCTTGTGCACAGGGCAGCTGACAATAAAAAAGGCAATACAGCTCTGTACTGAGCATACGTGGATTTGTGTTACGCGGTCGGTTCAGCTTCACAGTGATAATTTTCTCTTTGTTTTCAAAAAGCTAAAATTATCTTGAAGCTATTTAGGCTTTACATTTCCTCAGTGCATATATGCATACACTGATAAAATAACTGGAAGACAATGAAAAGAATAGCACAGCTTGATTTCTTGTTTCTTTTGCTGAATTGTTTCAAGTTCTCTTCTTGAAGGGAGATGTGTTTCTAATAGTTCCAGTTGGAATACACGAAGATAATGATGTAAATTGCTAATATACAAAACAGATCTGCTGTTACAAGAAGCCTTAGACAATAAGCATATAATGAGTCCACAGGTAATTTGTCACTGAATGCTAACAGTTCCAGAGTCCTTGACTTAAGTATAGGATTTTTTTGTCAAGAAAGCCAAAACCATCACAAGTATATAAATTAAGAAAGGGCATAATGGCAATAGCAGTATGTCCAGAAAACTATTCAGATTCATGAATGCAAACTACAATAAGATCAGCCAAGGTTATCAACAGATATTCCATGTCCCACGTGCCACAGATTGATTGTATTGTAATTAATTCAGCTGAAAAGTCTTTCTGCGAGAACTGTGTCTTCAGCACAATTTCAAGCTTGGTTTCAGAAATCATTTCAGATTTCTTAAAACATCCCAGAAAAAAATGTGAAACTCTGCAATTAGTGTATGCCAAAAAGTACTTATAAAAATTGCATTTAAATAGCGTTAAAAGAGAGAATATAAAAATATTCTTACAGCAGTTATGATTAAAGCTAGACCTCTGTGCCTCAAAGATTTATGCATGCATAACAAAAAAGCTTAAGGCCATATTCAGTAAGATATTTGCTCTAGGCCATACTGCAAGTTCAAAGGTACAACAGAAATTTGAACTCAGGTTTCTGCACAAACCGCAGTAGTATTTATCCAGTTAGCCATCCATAATATGAGCAAATAAGAAAATCAATATTTCCCAAGATATTTTACACCTCATCTTCCATATTTTTATGGCATATTAGACCAAAGATGTACTATATTCTTGTTGTGAAGAAAGATGCTTTTAGTTATTTAAAGTTTGAGATCCATTTAAAAATGAATTTGATTAAAGTCAGATACTCACAGGCGTGGAATTATGATATAAATAAAACAGAGCATACTATAATGTAATATACCACTTCATTTTGCTGAGATATTTGCAGAAAGAACACATTGCAATCTGCTTCCAAACTACTCTAGACCTAATTCGGAATAGTACAAGCCTGGGACAAAATGAGGTATGTTAAAAATTATGGTTCTGCTTTTCAGAGGTATTGGCCACCAAAGCCTATATTTAACTTCAGGCAAAATTGTGTTCAGTGTGTCTGAAAATCAGGTCCTAAATTAAAAATAAGTGTTTTTACCTGGGTAGGATCCCTCTAAGTACCACCCACAAATTATATAGTGATAGTTCCTCCCATAGGAAAATTGTCTTTTGGATAACTTTAAGATAAAAGCACAGGCCAATGTCAGCCCTCTTACAAGCTGCATACTAATGCAAGGAGGGGAAGGAAGGATTTATTTGGAATCTTCTAATTGACCTCAGTGGAATTGGGCCTGGAACCATTAAAACATTTATGAAAAGCAGTTATGGAGCATGAATAGTACTCAATCTAAAACATTAATGTCTAGGTAATATTAAAAGTAATTTGTTTAAAAATAGCAAGGAGGGGAGGAGAAGGAACCCAGCTGTATTAAGGACTAAATTCCTCCAACTTTTTGTTGGCCTTTTTTATCATCATTTTTAAAGCAGCTGCAGGGACAGAAGTTGGTATTTCTCCTCATTCTCAGGAATGACATGGGCAGTTAAAAGCATTAAAACATATGTGCCTCCAAAATTAATGGGGTTTGCAGGAAGTGAGAGTGGCACATCAAAAGCCACAGGATACTTTCAGAAGAGGGGCATGCAATTTCAGGATGTCACAAAATGTTCACCACCACCACATTGTGACAGAAACCTTCTCTTAATGCTGTGATAAATACTGTAAAGATGGAGCTTACTCTGAGCTGTTGGATGTGGGAACGTGCAAATCCACCAATAATGGAAGTGACAGTGCTCTATGAAGGGCACAGATACCAGAGGGGTACCTGCCTCCCTAAGGCAGTAACAGTGACTGTGTAACTCCAACGTTTCTTATTTATGAGCCTCTGTTCATTAGTGTTTGTAAGAGAGGGGATTTACCTCCAATAAAGGCCTCTTATGGCAGATTTTCAGCGAGCACCTCATCCAAAGAGAAACTGGAGCTCGTGTATGATCTGAATTTAACAAGCACCTGCATAAAAATTGCCTTGCAAAAGTTAGCCCAGTCAGCAAGGTGAAATTGCAAGTTACAGTGAAAATCAGATTGGCAGAAACTGCCTGTGTCCTCCTGCCTGTCCTGTACACCTTCCCTGCAGTTCGCAGAGCACTGATTTCTCCTCTGGTCCCCTATGATTTATCTTCAAAATCTTCCAGTATGAACAATGGTCACGTGCACCTTTACCTTTGAACACACGAATGTCACGTTGTCTCTGCACAAGAACCACATCGTCCTAGAACTATATAAAAAACCCAAACTTTAACTTAATTATGTAGCAGCCTACCTTTTGACCGGAAAAGATCTGCAAGAGTATGTGACGCCAATGCTTATTTTCTCTTATATTCTTGTTGAGACACAGCAGCAATGTGACTGAGTCATCTCACCATGAGCTGTGACTGCTCCGTCCGGGGGCTGCCTGTGCCCGAAGGCAATACCTCGCCACCGTCCTGGCCACTTGCCACTGCCCTCCCTTGCCTACCTTTGGCTGCATGCAGTCTTTCTTGAAATTATTTGAGAAAAGCCATTTTTCAGATGAACGGCAAAGCGTTCCAGTTTGAAATTTTTATTTCAATATCTCCTGAAAGGTGCAGACTGACCACTCCATGTCTTGAGCTCTAATTTGCTATCCCTGCTCAGGCTATGTCCGCAGCCTCTTTCTCAGGCAAAGAATGTTTTAGTCAAATGCAACTACTCTCCTTTTTTGTTTATTTTCAGAAAGAAAAAAAAGATGCATGTTTATAGGGAAGGAACATAACATCCACTAAAAAATAACTTACAAACATTTCTCAACTAGGTTTACTTTTTATTTTTAAAGATCTGTTCCCAGTAACGAATCTTTGATGCAGTCAGCAAGACTTTCCTTCTGCCTAGAAGACCTATTGATATATGGCCAAATAGAGAGCAGAGAAAAAAATCCACTCTTGTATGTCACTGGACTCTCAATCTATTTTATGAGCCTTAAACACTAAAACTCTTTGCACTGTAGGAATTTCAGATCTAGAAACTCCATTTTTTCTCCTTATGTGGCTTTTCTACACCTGAAGTTTTACTTTTGATGAGTATTTTTAACCAGCAGAAATCTTTTTAGACTCTTACATCTTCCCATTGTCAAGGAAGAAAGAAGCAATCCTGTGAATCAGATCCCATGTGTATAATCACGCAACTGCACGAACTAATCGCATCCATAAAAAGCATTCGGATCCAGCATTGCTGTATAGGGAATGCTTAGCCTTAAAATTGTGCTGTTTGGACTAGCAATGTTGAATACCTCTTATAAGCCATCCATCTGCATCAGTCCTTTTTTTTCAGCTTAGGGTATATGGCCAACCTGATGGCATCTATAATAAGCCTGCTGAATACTTCACCTTTTGCAGTATTTACTTCTCTTATAGTTTCGTATTTCTGTTATATTAAGATACACATGGTTAAAATATCTATTTTTAACTGATCAGACCTAGAATGTTTATAGTAGTAAACTCAACCAAGTTGATAATGGACTTCAAATTATTCAGCATACTGCCGTTACCCATCAGAAACAGTGTAAGGCTGAAAGGCTGAACTTTCTGCTTAGCCCTGAGGACTCATTTCCAGCACAGATTTGCTATCCATGCTTTTATCCACTGCATCATGTCCAGGCCTGGGGGCTCACCATGCAGATGGAGAGGTGGTGGCAGGCACTGGGGTTACTGGGGATGAAAGGTGATGGGCAACACTAGAAGCTGAGGATGGGAAAAGCACTGTGGGTGTAGGGGACACCAGTTGGTGAGGATGGAGGTGCTGGGGAAACTAGGAAGTGGAGACATGGGGAGGCGTGGAACACTGGTTGGTAGGGACATCAGTGTTGCCATGGTGGAATGTTGCCATGGTGGAATGCACTGGCAGTTGGTGGCAGTTGAAGACCTGCCTGGTAAGTGAGAAAACTGCCTCCTTCTGAGCACAGGAGGGGATTCTCATGGGGACTGGGTTAACCTGGCTGTAATTTCACCCTTTGAAGTGTAACAGGGTATTTTATATATAATTGATTGCAAGGGAATGGAGAGTGTGCCTGGCTGGCACAGGAGGAACCCACATGACAGAATCACAGAATTGTAGGAGTTGGAAGGGACCTCTAGAGATCATCAAGTCTGACCCCCCCACCAAAGCAGCTCCCTAGCCCAGGTTGCACAGGTAGACATCCAGGCGGGTCATGAATGTCTCCAGAGAAGGAGACTCCACCACCTCTCTGTGCAGCCTGTTCAGTGCTCTGCCACCCTCCCTGGGAGGAAGTTCCCACACACATTTGTGCAAATTTCCTATGCTTCAGTTTGTGGCCATTTCCCCTTGTCCTATCACCACACACTGCTGATAAGAATCCAGCCTCGTCCCTTTGCAGGACCCTACACTTGCTCTTGTTAAACCTCACCCAGTTCCTCTCTGCCCGACTCTCCAGCATGTCCAGGCCTTGCTGAATGGCAGCACAGCCTTCTGGCGTTACCCAGCTGTGTTCAATACTTCTGTCATCTTCCCTTCCTATCTCTTCTCTTTATTCCCTCCTCAGATCTTTAATGCTTGTCCCTTCCTACTGATCCCCTAGGGATTTTCATTTTCTCTTTCTCCTTTTTGTTTCTTCAGCCCTGATGCACTTTTCCCCTCAACTGTTGTGTTTCTCTCCACACTTTTGAGGCTGCAGATCAGTAAGCAGGGAGACAGCACAACAATTCGTACATCTGGGTTTCACCTCAACTGCATAGCTAAAGTAGGAAGCCATATCCAAGATGCATTTGGGGAAGCAAATGTGCAGAGGAAGATTTTGGGCTCAGTCTGCTGAAAGAATAATAAATAAAAGCCTAGACTGAGAGTAAACCTATTCATTTACCTGCAAAATGACATCTTATTGCAGTCTTTTTCTGATCATGGGATTCTTCTCAGCACCTGAACGGAGTGTTAGCCACTGAGAAGGACCCAATGTCAGTGAGGTTTGTCATTGCTTACTCAGTTCTGAAATGGTTCTTGAACCCATGCAGTGTCCCAGGTTGACAGCATGATGCCATCGTGTCTTTCTCCATCAGCTCTATCTTGCAGTCTGCAGTTACAAGGTTTATTTGTTTGATGTAGGCATTGCAGAGACTTATATCATACTTCATTTTTAAAAGCATTTGCAGAATTTCTTTGAGGGTAAGGTCAACAATTTGCTCTGATTTATGAGTGTTCAGCACTTTAGTGTCTTGACAAAGTGAGTATCGACCTTACTCAAAATCCTTTTGTGTTTTAGAACGTTTCTTTTTTTAATTATGTGCATCAGTGGAGTTCAGGTGGCGATAAGCACTCCTCCAGTGGGCCTCTCAGCAGTCTGAGATGTGAAACACTACTGCTAAGGATATTTTTTTCCTCTGGTTGGTCTCTTTAAAAGCATCTTGTACAGTGAATATGTGGTAGTATAATAGGACCCCGATCTCAGATGGCACCATTTAATTTTATTTTAATGATAGCAATAAATGTACTAAGCACAAACACTGTGCTCAACGTAGAGATAGATTTAATACATTTAGCTGGGTTTTGAGATTGGTTGTCCATGAACAGGCACTCATTCTCACTCAGATCAGAAGTGGCCTCTCAGATGGTTCTGTGGAAGATGATATAACACCTGTCATCCTCATACCAGGCTAAAGAAGAGAAGCATTAGATATCCCCTCCAGCCCTGTGAAAAGAATTTTTTTCATATACTTGGATTTTATTTCATTATGTTTCTATTTCTTCATTTAATTTAATCATATGTCCCAAATCTATTTATCCAAATGCATCTGTTTTATACTTGGGGAAATACAATCTGAAAAGAAAATGTAACTTTTTTCCAGTAAAGTTTAAAGAATGGAAGGCAACTAATTTTAACATATTGCCACTTAATGTCATCTTGTTTGCTAATAAAATACATGGTAAAGCATTTTCAGTAATCACTTCGTGAAAGAAAACAGAGCTTTCCTGAGCTAATGAATGGAGATGAGGTTATTAATTTATAGGATGTTCATCATTCTAATTCCTTTGTGTTTCACAAATATTAGTAAGTTGATCCATGCACCACTGAAGAGAAGTGAAGTCTTATTAGCTCTGTGAGGCACAGAAATCACATGGCTTGCCCATACTTACCAGAAAGATGCATGTAAAGTATAATTAGAATGGGGAAAAAATATTGCTCTTATTACAGTATCCGAACAATAAAAGCTTCCTTCTTGCATTCAATATTGCCAACCTTAAACATTAAACATCTTCAGGCAGGCAACCAGAACATCTCACCAAATGGAAATGATTTCTGTTTTTTTCACAAACTCTTTTCTTTCTTTTCTTTTGTTTCCTCATCCTGTACGTGATACTTGAGTAATATTTCCGAGCTTTTTCCTGCAGCCACAAGGTCTAGAGCCGTTATTTTAAAATAAATATTGAGGTTGTCATCTAATTGCGTACCTTCTAGAAGGTGAGCTGTAAACAGCATGCTAAGCAGGACCAGGTCTGCTGTATTTCAAGGTGGCCAAGCTGCTCATTCTGTAGTTACTCTTATTTACAGGAATTATAACACCGTAATACATTACATTAAGAACCGATAAATGAAGTATTTTATTAGATATGCTCCCTTCGTGGTGCCCACTCCTTATAAAATCTTTACTTTTGCACTGCAAGTTGGTAGTTTTGCCAGGATGCCCATAGCAAAGCTTGCAAAATTAAGAAATATAGATTAAATACTGTGGTAACGCTATTCAGATGTAACCACTGACAGACCTTTTTCAGCCAATCTCTGGACGGACCTAAGAGTGAGTCCTTCAAAGGGTTTGCATAGGTTTATCCTTGCTCCAACAAAGTCACCAGGGCTTTTAACAGTGGATGGAAATGGGAAGTTAGGGCAGCAATCAGGAGACTCCATGTACCATTGCTGCTTTGAAAGAAATATACACAGAAAACCAGAGATAAGGAAAATGTTTTGGATAAAAGGAAAAAAAAATGTTACAGTAAAGGAGGTGAGGCACTGGCACAGGTTGCTCGGAGAGGTGGTGGGTGTCCCATCCCTGGAGGTGTCCATGGTGTACGGGGCTCAGAGGAGCTGTGGGTGCCCCTCTTCATTGCAGGGGATTAGGACCAGACGATTCTATCTTTTCTATGTAAGTTCATTATAAACTCTACTGCTGTACTCTGCATTTCCTCATTACAGTGTAAGCCTCAACCCTGTAACTGCTTGTTATTACATCTGATGTTATGTAACTCTGTGGGACTACTCACTTCCATCACATTTTGATGCTGTACTTGTGTGTTTGCATGGCCGTGACCACGAGGAGTACTCGCTCAATGTAATAACTACCAGTTGAAAAACAAAATAAAAATCAACTCTAATTGTGCCCATTTAAATTTAAACATTGAGAAATGGTTTAAGTATGGTATTTCAGAATGTAAATGTTATAAAAACTCTGAAGATTTTAGGATCCTCTGAAACAAGGCTATTACAGAGCATCACTCGATTGACGTTGGAACTAATGCAGCTGCAAGAGCAGCTGCAGCAGGAATCCACAGAAGCCAGCATGCAAAGCAGGCCCTGCTCAAAGTCCCTGTCTTTAGCTTTCATTTTTCTTCTCATTTATGTTTTAGCTGAATTCCGGCATCTTCTGCAATAATGCCATGCTGGGATTAACTGATGGTCAAAGCTCTAAATGAAAAACCCTTTGTTTACTGTCTTCTCCAAGCCAGAGACATTCTGACAGCAGCAAATGCTGCTTTTTCAGAATGATCAATTCAGGGCTGTTCACCAATGAGATGCTAGCAGTCAGGAGGAAAGAGCTTCAAGGAGGAAAGATTCTTTGCAATGAGGGATGCAGGTCTGCAAGAGCATCTTTGTGCTTTATGCTTTTAAGGTGACATTTATGCCTGTGGGCAGAAGGAGTAAAAGATGATACAAAGCCAAGCATCATTCACCATCCAAATCTGCATGTGCAGCAGCCTGTTAATGCAATGACTTGGGTGTGTGGCCAGAAAGTACCTGTACTCTAGACACACAACAATAGGAAAGCCCTGCAAAAAAACTTGGAAGAAAACAGAATGTACTGGGAGATCCCAAGTAATAGCAAAGATCACACCACAATGTCTGCATTTCTAAACCAGTTGAAGAAAGGGAACGGATGTAATTCTCTTCCAACTGATGTAATGCCTTATTACAAGTTAAATTTCAGGCTGCCACACCTTGCATCCATTGGAGCTTTGTGGAATTATCTCAGGAAGGTCATAAAATAAGACATTAGAGTGATGTAACATAAAGGTTACAAAAGCAGGGACTACAGAATCAGCACTGGTCTGTGACGGCGTTGGCTTTATTCCAGGCACAGTTCATAGGAAATAAAGGCTATAACCAACCACATGCTTAATATGATAAACAGAAACACATCAGTATGAACTGCTGCTTTGTTTCCCAGTGACCCACAGCTGCTACTGGGTTTCCCTTGGCCATCATGAAGCTGTGTAGTTTCATAAAATCATTTTAAAGAGCAGGTTCTCTTGCACATCCTGAATGGGAAATCTGTACCTGGAGAAGTTGTGCTGTGAACTATTCTGCTCATAGAGGGAAGGGAGGGAAATTTCCCTTGTAGCATTTCAGGTTAACATTTGTATTGACAAAAATAATACAGCAGAGGTGATAAACATCCACGGAGATTAAAATAATTGCCCCAAAGTCAATTTTTTTTTCACTGGAAAATGAAGACACTGAGCTAAAAGAAATTAAAACCAGAAGCCATAATAAGAACCTAACAGCTGTCAAAGCAAAACAGCTGCCTTGAATGTTAATCTGAGCTGTTTCAGCCAGTCCTTTTGCACAACCTTTTTTCTCCTGCTAACTTTCATGTCACAGAGCTGAGGCATTGAGGTGCTGCTGTCAGGAGCTCTCATCTCTGCGCGCTTTTGCTCTCTGTCGTTACTGGGTTTGCTTCACCTGCCACTGTTAAAGCATTACATGTCAAATTACAAAGCAATTAGGGGTAGAATACATAGCTGCAGTGCATGGGTTAAAAAAAAAATAGAAATTTCAGCTCTAAATTTTCTAGGTTTGTAACAGTAACTTTGGAAAGTATTAAAATCCATTTTTAATGAATATAATCCTCCAATTACTGACATTTTCTTCTCTGAATGTCACATAGAAAATTTTTATCTTTCTGCCTCTCTTTTTCCTTCCTCCCAGGCTTCCTTTGCCTGGGAATATTTAAAATTCATTATTCCACACTGCGAGAAATGGAATAAGCATAATTGGAGTATTTGCTAAAGCAGCTAGCAAAACCAGGAAGTGGATAGATAAACTCCAAGTGCTTTATCCTAAATCCTGACCCTTATGTTTTGCCTGGGTCTGTGTCTGTATCTCCAGTGAAACCCCTCATCAGGACAAGGCAACTGCAGTACCACTGGCAAAGAGTTTAAAGGATGGGCCAGCAATAGCCACCACAGTTGAAAATGGAGTCACGGAGGAACCCATGTGTCGCTATGGCTAACTCATTTAATACCTCTGCTTAATATCTCTGCCTCCCACTGGGACTCATAGTACTTAATTATATATCTAATGGGAAACTCAGCCTCGCCCTGCGAGCTGCTGTGCTCCCTCGGCTTCTCTTACATTGGAGAAGCACTGTGCTTCACACAACTGGTCCTGCCATGAAAATTAATTAGTTTATGCCTGAACAGGGCTTTCAACATACAGATCATTCTGTATGACAAAGTGGTATTATGTAACAGATGGCGTTATTCAATTGAATTCCAGAGCCGTAAGAAAATGATTGTATCTTATTTTTAATCAAGCAGACTCCAAGGCAGATTAGCCCCTAATGATGCTGCTTTGGCTATTTCAGCAGATCTTACTGCCACCAGAAAAGTTTTTCCCTTTCTTCTGTGCACCCTGGAGTTTTCATTGCTATACAACCCCTTCAATAACACCAGCACTAGGTTCAGGTTAGCCTTTACCTTCAGTGAACAGTAATTGTTAAGACAGCAAGTTGCAGGTAAATAGAAAGCTTCATTGGTTTGGAAAGAAATCTCTTTACCTCTCCTTGTTTGGTTTGTTGGCTTTTTACAAACAGCCTGTTTAACCATTATTCATTGCAGGGACACTGAGTCCAGAAACAACTCTGAAAGTTTCAGAGAACTAAGCACCAGTAGTTTTGCATTTCTTTTTATAGCATCAGACAAATCTCATGTTATAGATATGCATATGATTTCATATGCATGAATGCTTCAGTGCCCTCCCACCGGTTAACAGTCTCTTTATTAGCCTCCATAACCCAAGCAGAAGAATTCCAATACTGCCTTTAAGGGTCACTTGAGTTGAAACTTAAAGACAAATTGTATTGCTAAGGTCATAAAAATTCGGTAGCTAACTTGGCAAAAGACAACTTCATTTTGTTGGCTGAGAAATGGAGGTACAGTGCTGTTCTGGTCTTCTCTGCAAGGATGAATTTCTGCTAATAGGCACCAGGTTGTGCTCAAAGGATCATCAGCTTCCATCCATTCAGATTTGCTAAAATCTTTGGGACAGATCACTATTAATTGGTGCTCCTTAAGGTTTCCCCATTTCTCATTTAGGCTGTGGTCTCCATGGACCCCTGCTTCAGGAGCACCCCCCTGGCAAGAACAGGAGGGACTTGCCTGTATCCTCTGTCTGCTGTCCTATTTCCTGGATTGTACCCCCCTGTTTTTACTCTTCTACTTCCACTTACTGCTCTTACATTGGAAAACAGATAAAACAGCCATTAAAAACAATAATACAAAAGAAAGAAAATCCACAACAATAAAAGTTGAGAGAAAAGGAATTCCTATTAATGACATCTACCAAGGGAGATTCCTCCCACAGGGAAAGGAGGTCATTCAGAAGGATGGCAACCTCTCAGGCCATGAAAATTCACTTTGTATCTCAACGTGATGGTCTTTTTAAACTCAGACCCCTAAGTGATGACTTAGTTTTCTTCTTTCTTTTCTTCTTCCCATTCTCATGCCAGCCTTTTCTTGGTGCTCCTTTTGGTTGAAGGTTGTATGGGGAGCTTTTGTGTTCCTGCCAGAGCGAAGAGTAAGGTGTTACCTTGTTGTTTAAGTGGCCAGTAAAATGAATGAAGCTCAGTGCCAAGTTCCCAGGTTCATTCTAATTACACAGGTAGAGTAACCAAAAGGAAGAATCACTATGAAAGTCATCTTCATCAAAATGGAGCGGTCCTAGTTAGGAGCTTGTATGCTGCAGCTAACACATTGGAAAATTGAGCACCACGGGAGGAAGCAGTGGAGTTTTGTGAGCCACACAATAGGTAACAGAAGTATTTATAGGTTTCCTTTAGGTTCAGGCTTTTCTAGTGTCTGGTCCCATAGGAATGTGATTATTTTGTGAAGTGAAAGAGCGCTTTCCACACTGTGAGCTCTCATTGAATTCCTGCCCTGTCCTGGAACCAGGGCTGCCCAGAGCGGCTCTGAGATGCAGACCTCTTAATAGCACATTGGCAGAACTAATCAAGCCCAGAGCACAGTCCACAGCAACCCTCCTAAACCAAACTTTGGCCCTCTGCACTCATTCTTTAGAAGTACTCAACTCCCACCATTTCAAAGCAATCTTTTCAGAAAATCAATAGTTCTTCATCTCCTTCAGAATGAAAGCAAGTAGGACACTTGGACGTTTGCTTTGTAATCTCTTCAAAAATTGCTTTCTTGTCTTCCCAACAGAATTAGGAAATATTGCAGTACCAAAAAAAAAAATTCTTGGTCTTTTCAGCACAATATCTCAGTTCTAGGACCAATCTTTGCATTCCTTTTCATTCAGGGATTACCTTAAGCTCACTCTATTTATACCTTAGGCACACATTTACATCCTTGTTCCTCACAGAGAGGAATTGTTTGTTCTCCCAACCCCACTTTTCAGGAGCATGCTGGAGAAACCTTCACCATTTAAAAATTTCTGTTTCTCCTCCCTCTTCCTTCTCAGCATCCCTTCAGCTACGAAAATGAGCCATGCTGCACCCCCAGTGCTGCACTGCTGAATTTGACTGCTGAGGGCTGGCCAGGCTTCGCATCCCGTCAGACAGTGCTGACCTTTTTTTTCCTAATTGACAATGTGGGGCTTTGTGCTAATAGGATGACATCATTACGCCAAGTTGAAATGCAGACCTGCTGCCTCTTGTTTCACAGTATTTTTCTCCCACTCTTTCAGAGGAAGTATTTCACCAGGAGGGAGTGTAAGGAAGACAGTCCCTAAAATGCATGCAGAAAACATCCTCAGTTTGGCTCTCTCCATTTTCCCTTAGTCACACTAGTTATCAACCACGTACCCTGAGCCCTCACTGTGTATCGCATCTCCCTTTGCCTTCCTCCAGGTTGTCAGCTGATCACTGATGTTTTTCTTCCAGATTTGCTTTGCCTCACTGCTGTGAGATATGCTGCTGGAGATTTGGGGTCCTTCTTGATTTTGGCTTATAATTGTACTTGTTAGCTTACTGTCCTTTAACAGTTCTCATTTTATTCAAGCAATGCTTTAACAAAATCTGTGAGCATCCCCATACCAAAGAATAGTTAATTGAGGTCTCTACATTTGTGTGAAATTGTTGGCAGTTAACTTCTGCTGTGATACTCAATCACATAACATTTCAAAATAATATTTTAAAGAGCACATGGAGGGAAAGAAGCCCCAGAGCAATGGAAAATATTAAGATCTTCATTTAACTCTCGTGAGATTGGCTAACCCATTTCAGTGAGTCCTATAACCCATTAAGATGCTGTCTTAAAAATAAAGAAAAGAAAAAAAAATAATGGTATTTAATGCTGATTACAGATGGGCAGCAAAGTGGGAAAGCATGCAGTCTTGCCTAAGCCAAGGAATCAAATAAATGCACATGCCATGATGGAGAAGATCATGAGGCAGAAATTTCCCAGCCCTGCCTATTACCTTCTCTTACCTCTCCCTTTGCTGACATATTGGGTGCTCCTTGTAATTAAATTTAGATGCCATTAATCTTTTTTTGTTAATTATTGATAAAGATACATTAAATATTTTACTCAGTATTTGTTTCTTACATTCTGTTTCTGTCATTTTTACATTCAATGTCAGTTAACTTACATAAGCCATTATGAGCAATAGAAGGAATCAGCCTTTAAATAATAAGACTTAGTCTTTGCATAAGAGCATCTAGTGAACGAGCTGTCTGATTGCTGGGAACAGTAATTATTAACACAGTTTAAGATTTCTCTTCTGTCTATAGCCTAATGAGATTAGCGTTCTGTTGTACTCAGCACCACATAAACAATTAATAAGTGAGTTTCAGCCTCAAAGAGCAATTAGAATAATATGGTTAAATCCCTGCGTAGTACTCTGAAAAAACACTATTTCCCTTGCCAAATTTCAGCCCAGAGTCCAATTTATTATTATTATTTTTGTAAACAGGTTAAGTATAGTGAGTGAAAATAGTGTTTAGAGTGGAAGTGCTGACAAAACCCTTACTGCAGCAATGTGGACAATGCAGCTATAATAATGGCAAGCGTGCCCTTACAGCAAGAAAAATGTAAGGAGTTCTGCTTTTGCACTGAATGAGCCATTACTTATGTCTATCACAAAGAAATAAGAGTACTGAACAAAAAAAAAATACATTAAGGGTGTGGTTTTTTTTTTCCAAAAGACAACTAAAAATAAAAAAGATCAGATGTGACTCAGGCTTTCAAACAATAAAAATAGCAAGATGAAAGAACTAGGTTGCTTCATTGCCTAAAGAAACGGCTAGAATCTTAAAAAGTCTGAAAACTGATTGTGAGAGACTCACTTTATGGGCTGCTAAGAAGGTGCTGACCTTCGTCATCAATAGATTGTCTGAGCCTTTGTGGTATTCAGCAGTAAAGGAAGTGCTTAAAAAGTCATCCTGCTGAAAGATGGACTGGAAAAATCTCTGTTTAGATCTCAGCATCGCTGTTGTCAGTGCACATGCTCATTCAGAAAGTCTGTAAATCTAATACAGATAAATCTTGCTTCATTTCTAAGTGATGAAACTGGAGCATCCTCACCTTAGAGATGGTTCAGGATATCTGGAATTCAATTTAAGTGAAATTATTATAGAGGAGGACAACTAATGACCTATCTGTTGTGGGGCTTTGGATCTGTTTTGTTGTACTCTATTTCTCTGTCAGTACTGAGGAAGTGGGATAGCACTTGTACAAATACTAGTGGTGTCATTTTCTTTCACACATTCCATAGTTTTGGATGCAGTTTTGCCTCTTCCAACACTTGCACTGAAACGTACTGCAAGCAGATGACCCTTCTGTGATTTCATATGGCTTTCTGGGAGAAAAGGTCTAATACGGATGAAAGAGTTCAGTTCCTATAACTTTCTGGAACGTTCTCATCACTGTCTAAGCAGTAGATCAATATGGCAGTTGTCATAAGTATCTTCTAGGAGGGTGAATTAGCCCAGGTGGGGAGGAAGTGAATACCTGGAGCTTCTGGGACAGCCAGTGGAAGGCCACCCTGGACAAGGCAACTTCTACCTTGTGCTGCAGAGAAAGTGAAAACAGAACAAGAGAATGACAAGAGATCTCTGATAGTTCTGATAGAGACAAGGAAGGGATTGTTCCCATCTGCAAATCTGGTGCCTAATTTGCCATATAAGTTTGCAAGGAATTTATGGGCACGTTCAACATCAGAGGATGATGGATCCACTTTGGCTGCTATCACATGTTCAGTGTAAGGAAACCAGTTCAGAGGAAGGAGCACAGTCATCAAGTTCCCTTGCTGCATCCTAGCTTCTGTACCCTCCCCAAACTAAGCAAATGCATGATGCAGCAGATTGGCACTGTGGAATCTGCAAGTGGACAGCCACTCACCCCTCAGAGCCATGCTTTGCACCATTTGGTGTTTAGATGCTTCAAGGCAGCCTCCTTCTCACTGAGAACTGTGAGAATAAATTCCCCTCTCCTACCACTGCATTTAAATCAATGCTGAACGCAGCCCAGCAGTTCTGCCTTGCTGTATGCAGATTCAGGCTATATACAGTCTCCAGTGTTTAGGAATGTTTTACTTCACAGCTTTAAGGACAAAAGCTTTTTTTTTTGATTGAAATCAAAGTTTAAATTCAGAAGGAAAAGGGGCTCATCAAAGAACTGGCAAAGAATTTAACAGCTCGGTGCCAGCTGAAGTGCCAGTGTGATTTATCAGCAGGTTCTTCTCTAATCTGATCTGAGATAATAGGAGAAGGTGTTGAAAGCAGAATCAAACTAGACACAGAACAAAAAGCATAAGCAATAGGGTTCATGAGATCATGCACATAAGGAAGTTTATGTTATCTGGTAGGCTGGGCACTCTCCCCAAGAAGGTTTCCTCAGTCTTACAGAGAAGACAACAGACAAAACCAGAAAAAGATAAATGATCATAACATTTTTCTTGTTATGTTTTTTGTAAGCCTCTCCCTCTGAAGATATATGGGTTTGCTCACCAGTAGGCCCAACAAAACGCTTAGCTGATAGGGTCATGGACAGAGGTCTCTTAGACAGGATTAACCCTCAATATGCAGGAAGCAGGACCTGCTTAGACTTAGGAGAAGGATCATCCCTGAGTGCTCCCAGGTTTAGTTCCCTTCTGACTGTAGCACTAAACTGTCTTTCCATATTCCCCTGCATAGTGATTCATTAGGAGCATTTTACAGTGAATGCTTCCAAAATCAAAAACAGTCATTTTAACAAAAGTCTAAGGAAAATACTTAACTGACAAAGATAATGATTTTCTAAAAGCTTTTGCCTAGAAGTGTTTTTATATTGAGGCAGTGATTAAAGCGAACCTGCCTGAGTACATTTTCTGATCTTTTTAAGACAGCTTGGTCCAGCCAATTTGCCGTTCACATTGATATTAAATCCACCATCACATATAGGACTTCACCTTTGTAAGCTTTTTGGTGAATAGAAGAGTTGCTCCCAAGGGTTTTATGGCATGGCACAGATGCTTAGAGGAATATTCCTGCCAACTTCTATCTGATGTAGGTACTCAATTCTCATTTTCCAGTGAACATCCCATGCTAGAGGCTGTAAAAGCCCTTCATTGCCCTCATGGGTCCTGGACTATCCACAGAGGAATGTCACAGCCCCATACATGACAGTGGTGTTGGCACAACGTGGCACCGAGATTACCAGGCTCATCCCCTCAGCCAGACCTGGGGCTGGCTGGAGTATCTCTGCTCCACTGCACAGTAGAGATAAATCATCATTTCCTAAATTACTTGGTGCTGAAGCCAGTGCTGGAAAATGAGGCTTCCAATCTTTAGACTGTGCTGTGGTTTGTTTAAACAGGGACTGAGTGTCTAACAAACAGGTAAAATTGCTGCCAGATGCAAGTACATTAGCCTTTTCCAGCTGCTTTACTGCTGCCATTCAAAATAGTTTGCTATAAATATGATTCCTTTGAGCTCTATTCTGACGAGTGCAGAGCACTATCTGAGAAGGGCCACTGGTTTTCCATCCCCACTGAACTCGGTAGGAGCTGTGATTGCTCAGCACATCACTGAAAAAAGTCCTCTGAAATTACCTTAAATCACACAATTATCCCCTCACCTCTCACTCCCTCTCTGGCAGTCGTGGAAGGGGGAATAAGTTTCTCCACAGGCAGTTCTATTTCAACTTCACATACAGCCTGAAATGCTGTCACCTCTTCCTTTTACCCTTTTCTGTACATTTCTGCCCATTGCCCTAAACAGTACAGATTCACTGCACTACAGCATCCAAGACACGTTCTGGTAGCTTTTACAAATACTGCTGACTCTATTTAAAAATGTGTTTAAAATCTCTTTATGGACATAGAGAACTTCACTTATTATGTGTCTTCCCCTTGTACAATCTGTGCCCGTAGTTAAGCATGTTAAACTGGTGCTGAGGATATGGAGGTCTGCTAAACCATAACGTGAGGTTAAATGCTGAGTGCTTATGCTCAGCAAACCATTGTGAAACGTACTTGTCATTAAAGCTATTTACAAGCATGCTTCTCATTACCAGTGGAAAAACTAAGAAGAAAATTACCTGTGCCTCCCACTTGGCTAAGGTAGATGAAAATCAAAACTTCAATTGACCTGAGCACAATGACGTGTTTACAGTGCATATCTGGTCACCTTTCCTTTTGCACAGGAACTGGTTAAGAAGAGGCCTGGGTTGTGTTCTGCCTCATGCACCAGTTTGTGCCTGCTCCCAGCTCCCTTTGCTGCTAATAGTGCAGGGCTGCTTCAGACAGTGCCTAAGAAATGGCTTCAAAACCCAAACCCAGATCTGAATTTTCATAGTTGTTTGAGTTGGAAGGGACCTTTAAAGGCCTTCTGGTTCAACTCACCTGCAACAAATAGGACACCCACAGCTCGATCAGGTGCTCAGATCCCCCTGGAGATAGTGATTACAGTGAGCCCAACATGCCATATACAAGTACCAAGAGCACACTATATGCTGAGTGAAGAAAATATTCACAGACTTTTTTGCCTTTGCAATGTTTGAGTGTTTTTAACTTTCCTGCATTCTCTCCTAGGACTCTTTCTTTGCTCAAGTTATGGAATCAGAAAGCAGCATTGACTTTCAAAAAGATTTCTTAGGCATGAGTGGCCAGAACGAAGCCTCTCAGCAAACACAGGCTAGCAAGGAGTCAAGCGTAGTGGCAAACAAATTGAATGATATTCCAGAGACGCTGCAAGAGGTCAAAAACCACCTTGGGGATGGAGCAGTAGGAAATATCAAGGAGAGAATAAAGGAGGCAGAGACAAAGGGAGAAAAACAAAGAAATGATGTAGGCAGAGCACTACATGGAAATCAGAAATGGAAATCAGAAAACAACAAAACGCAAGCCAGCAAAAAACTAGCCACAAAATCAGCGACTGGCAGGCACTTAACCCTGCCCCTTCTGTCCCATATTCCTCTGAAAGTCCTGATGGATGTAGAAATGGAGCTGGTCTACGCTGATGAGGAGGAGATCACCTTCGAGTTCGCGGTGCCTGCAGCGCTCCGTGGCCGTGCTGGTGCCACGAGCACAGCGAAGGACGGCGTGGTGCCGCAGGTGGACGAGCGGCTGCAGGCGGCCCTGTGGGACGGCAGCAAACACTACAGGCAGAAGAACTACGCGGTGGCAGCGGGGCTGTTCGCAACGGCTCTGGAGGTACGGGGGTAGGGGTGGGGGAGACACTGGGCTGAAGCAAACATCTCTGGGGCCTCCACTCCACATGGAATCATAGAACGGATTGTACTAGCGTTGAAGTATACTTAATGAAGGAAATTTAGAACCCATAGAAAAAGAAATGTTCGGTCTATAGCAGGGACAAATGATCAGGAGAGTTCCCACCATAACCCAGCCGCCCAGGCACTACTACAGTGCTGGATGTTTAACTTTTCAGTTCAACTGAAGGTCTGTTTTTCCTCATTTTTTCCCACAGCAACTTCACCATTTCCCTCTTTTTCCCTAAAACCATCAGATTGCCATTGGATCTGCATAGAAATCCTTTTCTTTCTACACGAGAACAGACAAGTGCAGTAGCAAGTGACCCCTCTGGACACAACCATTCCTTTCTTCTGCAGTCGAGAGCTCAAACCTGATTTTTTGTGGAAAGAAGGATCTTGGCTGCCCAAGACACTAAAGAAATAATATGACCTTGGCCACGGTCTTTGAAACTAATCTGCGATTTTCATGACTTTCTATCTTTGAGTGCTCAAACTTGAGCTATCCTAAATTGATATGCCCTTCAGTAAGTAGATATGTCTATGTTTGCAAAAGTGAAGCCCTTCCCTGTGTGTGGCTGAGCCCACGTAAAGGAGGTGTATTAAAACCTTTGACATTTCTGAAAACCTTAACCAGAAAGAGAAGAAAAGAAAAGGCAGTTTCCAGGACTCTGTCAAGGTGGCAATTAATTCCATGGGGGTAGAAAGAGAGAAAAGGAACAGGAACCCCTCACAGGTGGGTCATGGTTGCATCTAGCAGCCTTCTGGTTCCTGGAAGCCAGAGCTAGCAGCACTTACAGTAAAACTGATTGTTCGAAGTTGTATCATTATTCCCAGATTTCTCTAGTGCTGCTAATCTCAGTTAATTATATTGGAAATCCCTTACATTATGACCATGTAATTCATAATGTGCCAGGAGAAGTCATGGTTCATAATAATCACATAATGGGCAAGGACTTAGACGTAATCAGATTTTAGTTACCCTGTTGTGTTTCCATAATGCTGCTGTAAAACCGACATAATCACAAAAAAGCACCAGTTATTTAAACATTTTTATCAGATTGACGTACAGTATCTTTCTCCCTCTCTTTTTTAAACAATGTAAGATAACAAAAATTGGATTACAACTGCTGGGAACAGACTATGATAAACTGTTTGCTTGCGTGCAGAATGAAATGTAGCTGTGGCATCAGTCTCTCGATTTTTAGTGACGCTAAAGCTGCTAAATAGTGGCACTGTGCAGCCAAAGGCTGCTCTCATAGCGGTGGCATCAGAGCGCTTGGTGTGCTGTACCTCCAAGCTGTCTTATAAACCTTGGAAGACGCCCTATATCTTCACAATTAACCCAGACACCAACATTCCCTGAGTGTATGAGGGCTTGACTTTTGCTGTGATACACAGTGCAAAAAATCACTCTCTAGTAGTTGTAAGAATTTAAAAGGAAAAAAAAACGACACTTCAGAGTCTCTACAGGAATACAGTTGGTGATTAAAGCAGAGGACTTGGAGCTGCACTCTCTGGGTTCTGTCTAATATTTCATCTCCACTGTGACCCCAATCACTTCAGTTGTGCACTTGACATCCTGAAAAAAGGGTCCAACTGTACTCGTTTCGGTGCCGTACTGCCAAACTTAGTTCAAAAGCATTTTTAAAACATTCTTTTTTTTTTCTACACTGCTGAAGGCATTTTATTTTAAGACAATAAGTATTCTAGCAGCAAGTGAGGTGAGTTAGAAAGTGACGTTCTTTTCAGGCTTTTTTTCTTCCCCTCATTCAGAAATGAGCCATGATGGGAACAAAAACACTTTTCAGTTGAGAGGAAAAGAGTGCTTGTCTGTTCCAAAGGGAATCGGAAAGGCCTGAATAGACATCTTGGGGAAGGAATGAGCAAAGATTAAGGAATTCCTTCCTTCCCGGGATTGTGGACAGAGTGGTTGGGCAATCAGAACATTGTAGGTTGGGGCTTCTCCAGCTGCCTCACAATCCCACTCTCCCCAGAAGCAAAACCGAGTAAGTTCAGAACATCTCTGGACTCTATATCTGAAAATCTTCACTGAGAGGGACATCACCTCTATGTCAGCAAGCTGTGATAAAGCTTTCTTCCAAATCTCCCATACTGCATAGTATCCCATAACTTTTTGTCTATTCTATCATGAAAAGCAGTTAGCCACCCTGCTCTCTCTATACATGCAACCTCACAGCAAATCTCCTTTCAGTTTTCTCTAAATTAAATAAGCTCACTCCTTTTAGTACTTCTCCCACATCATGCGTTTTAAACCTCTGCATCACGTTCATTGCTTTTCTCTGCATCGGCTCCAGTTCATCCATTTCTTCAGATATGGACAAATTGGAGATGATGCAGAGAAACAGAGAAAACCAGAAAACTTAAACAGCTGAGATTGAAACGGTGTTTGTTTTATCCATGGCTCCTTGATGAAGCATACACACACACACAGACACAAAAAGTTCCTCCACATTTAATGTCAGTAAAGAGAAGCGTGATATGTTACAAGCTCAAAGGGCAGGAATTCAAAGTTGTGGCCCCCAGAGCAAAATGTTGACAGATATTTTTCACATTTAAGGAAATCGAGGTTTTAGTTTGACATCACAGCATTTTGAGTGAGAGACTACGATCCAGAAAAGCACATGCATGGCCTTACATTTCAGTTGTATCACTAAGGCATGCTTCCTTATTTATGTTTCTTAGCTCTTTTTAAACTCAAAACATCTTTTCTCAATCTACTTACATACTCATGTGGTATTATCATTCTTTAGATTGTGTTGTTTTCCAGATATGCAAATAAAAAGCCTAGCACTGAAATTGTTGGAGTTGAGGAAAGGGAAGTCACCAGGCAGAAGGGAAAATTGAAATGGGTGTTTAATCCAGAGACTTGAATTTGTTGGACAGAATACTGCTGATTACTTTAGACATCAGGAAAGCAGTGTTATCAAGAAAAGAATTGATGGCTTCTTTCTATTTCTGCACTATTTAGGTACCATTAGACTAATCAGAGGAGACCTAGTGTTAGTCAGCTGCACTATAGTTGGCCTAGGAGAGGAAAAAATAATGCTCCCATGGAGCACTGTCACCATTACAGCTTAAGAATTAAATACTTTTTGTCACTACTGAAGGAAAGGGCTGAAGAAATTGGGGCAACAGTCTTTGGTCTCCCACCTCTTAGCTCAATAATATGGTATATTTGGCAGACTACATTGAGAAACACTGTAAATTTCCCTAAATTTTTGGCAGCCATATGTTGGAACATAGAAAAATAGGACTTGAACATCTGGACAGTGATATGAAGGGTATGAGAAATGACTCTAGCTTAAAACCTCAATGGAAACTGTATATGTATGTCTAGAAAATCTCTAGCCCACTATTAACAGCTTAGCTACGAAGTAATATTAAACCTTTGTAAGGATCCACAGATCTTGTCTCATTCAAACTTGTTCTGTCTGGGTGTGTAAAAGACCTCAGAAATATCAGTCTGTTTAAACCTGTACAGATTTAAATTCCAGACTCCGTTGTTCTGAAAATAACCTTCCTGTGATTAAAAACTAAGTGAGATATGTTGATATCTCATGCCCCAACCTCCCACAGATGGCTGCTATGGGCTCTGTTGTGATGGGAGTGAGCTAAACATCACTCCCATCAGTGCTCACATACCTTTGCTTTTCAGGTTAAAAAGTATGAGAGGCTCTCTCTGAGGCCCTGATGCAGTCTGGGGAACAGCACGTGATGGGGATATTTGGATGTGCTCCAAGCTGAATCAGCAGTAAGTGCTCCAGAAAGGTGGATACAGCCACATTTCTACCCTCTCTTGGGGTCCAAGAAGCCCTCATTGTATAACCCCTTACTTTGAGGGGAACAGGGTCTGGAATTGCTTATAGAAAAGGTAGAAAATGCAAATTTATAGAGATTTCCTCACCCTCATCTCACCAAGAAGAGGTGTACCAGGACTAGACACATTTTAATACCATGAAACTTGGGTCCACAAGGGATAACATGTGAAAGGCTAAATATTTATTTTTAGCACCAGCTTTCTGGAGCTAAAAGTCAGACTCATAGATTTTTCTATTCTATCACCAGCACAGGTTCTCTAAAAACTTCTGAGAGTACACCAAGTCTTGGACAGAGAACAACAAAGGTGACAGTCACCAATCCCCCAACCCTGAGCACAAGATGCTGACGTTACTCTCCAGAAATATTCTTTTAACCTATGATAATTAATTAGTTTCCTAAAAACAGCCTACTCATTTAACTTGGCTTAAAAAAAAATAAAATAAAAAAAAAAAAAGAAAAGAAAAGAAAAGAAAAAAGTAAAAAGGCCTGATAATCAGCAGTTTTCTTCTCCCCATAGTGCCATCGCTATATTTTTAGGCTGCAAAGCCAAGAAATTGATTTTTTCTACTGATACTTAACTATCTTTTATGGCTGCAGAAGATTTTAGACCAGGAATGTGAAGCTTACAGATGGCTCAAATCTGGCTTGTGGGATAGAGTGGGAATCTGTTATAATGATCCATTTGGATACGCTCCCATCTTTTGATCACTGAATTTGGATCTATTAATCTTCTAGGCATTTCCAGCATGCCCATCACCATGACATAAAGCTGAGGAACTGCACAACTATTTGTCTATACGGATTCATGCCCCCATTCTTCTTGCCTGAAGTGCTGTTACGTATCTGGCTTATAAAGTGCTTTTTTCTCAAAGGAATACTACACGCCGACCATAAAACAATATGTTTCCTCATTGATGTGCATGTACAAGAACAAAATCCCTATTCCAGAAAGGACAGACCATATTTTCCAATCATTCTCGTGCCAGAGCAGATCAGTCAATTTCTAATTAACTCTAATTGGCTTCCTCACATGCTACTCAGTTATTTACCTGGAGGTGACGAGTGCTCAAAAGTGCTAAATATTTTCTTCGTACTTTGTAAACATTGAGCTAAGGGTTGATTAAAAATAATAATCATCCTCCACTTGTCACTTACAATCAAAAGCCTCATTGACCTAGACACGTGCAAACCTCATGCATTACAGACACTGCAAAACGCAGGCAAGGGCCACATAATACATCTCTCAGTAGGTAAAGATGAAAAGAAAAAAAAAGGAAATAGAAGACTTGGGACAGCCTTGGAGCAAGGAAACTGGTGATAGGATGGGAGGTAATGGCTTTAAGTTACATCATGGGAGGTTCAAGTTGGATATTAGGAAACACTTCTTCTGTTAAAGAGCAGTGATGCACTGGCACAGCTGCCCAGGGAGTAGTGGAGTCACTGTGCCTGGAGGTGTTCAGAGCTGTGGGGACGTGGTACTGAGCACACGGGCAGTGGGCATGGGGGGGATGGGCTGGAGTTGGAGGTGTTTTCCAGCTTTGATGTTCCTATGAAGAATGAGCCCATCTTAATCGATGGGGGCTCGATCTTCTGCACAGCCACTGATACCATAGCTGGCTCAGGGCACATCACTTCTGCCTGGAGAACTAAAGGGCTTCTGTGAAAGTGAGCCAGTTAAAAACCTTTGGGTATCTGAACCCCACAGCTCCCCACGTGCATCACAGGCCTTGAGATATGCAACAGAAGGTCAGTGCAGAAGTGTGATCCCACCTCCTGCCTCTCCCTGTGAAGAGATGCCTTAAAGCATGGTTTGAAGAGGAGTTCCTGTGATATCGAGGGCCCTGAGAAATTGAAGGCATTCATCCTCCCAAGCTGCCATCTGCTCCTGGAATGGATCTTACAGGAATAGGGAGGGCAGAGCTATCCATGTTTAATTTGTGGCCATGGGTGCTTCCCAGCTAGTCAACAAAGGCAATGACAATCAGCTTAATTTATGGGAAGAAAATTAGGCAGGTTAGGAAATGGTGCAAACACCGAAAGCAGCTAGTGCAGGTGAGCAGCAGGTGCAGAAGGTGCACTATTAATGCATTTTCCCTCTGAACTCTCTGTAAATCGCACTGCTGCACGCTACCTGGGCTCTGCAGAGAGAGACAACGATGCAGGCTGAAGTGGGCACCGAATTGGAAAGCGTTCACAGGCTGATTTGAGAGGAACTTTATCCATGAGGACAGTTTAGAGAAAATGTGTTATTAAAGTACTTTATTTCCATTTAGAGATTCACACAGGCATGCACAGACAGTAGGTGGTGACAGCTGCTACCAGAACCATTTGTTATCTTACTCCTGTTCAGCTTTTGACAGTGTAAAATGAATATAAATGCTGAAAAGCTTTACAGAGGTGAACCAAACAATAAAAAGTAGGGGGAGGATGAATTCTGTTTAGGTTACTTTAGGGAAGAGCTTTATTTCTGTTTATTCCTGAGGCGTGGATATGTGCCGCATTTCTCACACTGACAATAATGCTGAGGAGATCCGTGTTGGAGTTTACCAAATCCCCACAGTCCTGAGGTGAAGGCAGAGGGGAGAGCCAGCCTTGCAGCTATCTTTAATGCCATACTCAGAAATGGTGTGAAAATACGGCTTCAGCAAATTATTGTTTTTCCCTAATAATCCTGTCCATCAAAGTGGAGTGAGCCTTTCACTCACATTCTTTGCCTTAATAAAAGTGCTGGTGAGATATCTCTGGGTTTGGATTTAGTGGTAGCAAATCTCTTGGCATCAAAGGGATTCAATTAGTTGGCCTGAAATGATATTGCTTTTTCCAAGCAATCATGACAGCTCTCAAAATCTTGCTACAATGCAGTCACATCACACCAGCTGACAGTTGCCACCAAAAAATAAAATTAAAAAAAAAAAGCTTTTGGCCAGCTCCTTCCGTGAATGCTATCGAAAAAGACTGATGTTCCTGCTTCCAGTTCAGCAGGCATCTCGATCTGCAGCCTATCAAGAGGAGCCACTCGTATCCGTTTTGACTTTTGTCTGATTGTTGGGTTTTCATACAGAATATTTACACCATTTCTGCTTTGGTTTGATTTTGGATGGACTCACATTGGAGGGCTGACAGAGCTTGCATTACAAAGGCAATCTATAAAAGAGGCTTCAGTATACAGTGCAGAATATAAAGTTCCTTGGAAACTATTGTAGTATATTGATTCTGCAATATATGTTTCATTAGAGAGCTTTGGAGGTTTGTTTTCTTTTTTGTTCTGCACTCCTCTCACCCTGGCAATACTGATAACGGGGGGGCACTCCATGAAATAGAGGCTGGTAATGAGAGGCACTGATTTATGGCATGGCACACAGATTAAGCTGAAGTCAAACAGGTGACATTTTCCTAAAGCCTTTGTTCCTGATTTAAGTGCTCACAAAGCAAATTATTTACGAGAAAAAGACCCCTGAGTTTCTGCTGGGGGGAGGTAAAGCCTTTATCTGAATCCATGCCAATGAATAGGAATGACTTTGGCTTAGGAGTGCTGCAGGGAACATTGTTATCTTCCATGGGAGGGAAAGATTCACGTCAAGTTTATTTGTATAAAGCAGCATCCAGCTATAAATGAGAACAAACCAAATTGCTATATCCTCTAAAATTTGCGGGCACTTGAAGTCTCAATTTAGATTTGGATTTCTTTAATATTCTGCCCTACATAGACACCAAATCCCTTCCACACATCTGACATTACAGAGGAAACACCTGCAAAATGGGCTGCTTAGAGCTGAGGAATTGAAGCCTTAACACAGATGGGCTCAAGATGGAACCAATGGAGATGTGGAGAGAGCTGGATGGATCCCACCCCATGCTGATCCCACAGCAGCCTGGAGGTTCACCTGGTGCTCGCCAGGTCTATGCTTTTCTGGCAAACACTGGGTTTTGTTGGAAGAGAAATAAGGATCATTTCTCAGAACTAGGCATATCTGAGGTATACTGGGCTCTCTGCCAGCTCTGTGTAACCAGTAATATCCCCAAAACAGCAAATATGACCCACACATACATTGCTGTTACAGAACCTGGTGCTAACTCTGCATAAAGCAGCTAAATATGCCAAAAATATCATATGTATGTATTGTTCAAAAAACCCATGGCAGAGCACATTGCAGGTAGCTTAGCAAATTTAGCTCTTCTTACCTGACATTTGCATTCAGATTCAGTAGTGAACTATATATTTTCAATATGTTCTTAGAAAGTTATTTACACAAATCTCATTAACAATAAAGACAGCGATTTTATATACGATTCCTGTTCTGCTGACTGAAATTACTTACCAAGGCATCAGTGTGACTTTAAACAGAAGCTGGAAAGTTATGCTGCATGAAATCATATCATTGAGAGCAAATTCTCTCTTTTTATCCTCCATGCTGATTATTTTTTTCCCCCCCACTCAGACAAAACTGCCATTATCTGGCTGCGTTGTGCTGGTTTTCTGCAGTATTTTTGATATGCTTAATAGTCGTAGGGACTGGAACACTCAGCAATATACAAAAAGTGTTTTGTTTTCAGCCTGCAATCAGGTTCTGGAAGTTATTTGCAGAAGTAGCATTGCTGCAGCAGACATTTTCTGGGAGGCAGTCAGGTGCCTGGTGTACCAGGCTGAACTCGTGGATTGCTCTGGAGCCAAGTGGCTGGTTGGGAGACAAGGCACTAATTGAATCTCTCTTGCCTTTTCAGGTTTGTCCCTCTGATTAACCACTCTAGAAATCACTCCAGGGAAAGCCTCAAAAGTTCTCTCTAAAAGAGAGAGATGCGATAAAGAGTCCTCTGCTGAAAGGATAAAAAAATACATGTATAAATATTCCTAGCACTGGGCTGCAGCAAGGCCAGCAGATCACTGCTGCATTCCAACTTGCTCCTATCCCTTTTGTTCTGGCAGAGAAAAGCACAAGCGATCTCAAAGTTGCCACAGAATCTCATTTGACCAGATTTATTCACTTTCCCATGCAGCTGCCGAGTTAAATTTGCTACCACCGCAATCTATATTTGTATCTACATTCACATACAGAGATATCTACTGGATTTATAATTTAAGGCAAGAAGTATTCCTGTCTTCAGTAGCCACCAAGCTTATAGCAGCAATTAGCAGACTGCTGCCTTTGTCCTTTCTGTCCAGTTGAGCCTTTCTCCTTCTTCCCAGCAGCAGCAGGGCAGAGATGCCGACACACACATCACCAGAGCTCTAATTATGCTCTTCCAAATGTGACCCACACTACCTTGCCACCAGCTTCCAGACCAGAATTTCCCACCTTACACCAAAACCATGGTGGGTCCGGGGAGGGGGGAACTCCTCCACTCATTCTCATTAGCTAACACCTGGGAGGTCCTTACTCATAAAACTTCCTTGCTTGCCACTGCCAAAATTAAAGCCTTAATACCACAGCAAAATCTATGCTAAGTTCACAGTGTCACAGAGCTGTTCTGCGACCTCTGACCGAGAGCTTTATCACGAGCATTTATATGACCGTGCTTTCAGAAACACAGATATAGACTCACGTGCACTGAAAGAGAAACCTCCTTTATTGGAGGAATTGCAATGTAATTAGTGACAGTTCACCACTAATTAAAAAAATTGCAGGTACCACTTCCATTCTTAACATCTCCCATATACACGTTGGAACTCTGTATGGGATCACTGGGCAGAGTTCTGAAGACTGTGTACTACACATGCACAAAACCTGCACTGGGACCTCCACTTGTAACAAAGGCCCCTATGGAAACAGAAATAGCCTTTGGCAGGATTCTCAAAATTAAATATTATTTCTGGACAGACATTCCTGTCTACTGACAGGGGTGCTCTCAGCTGTTCTAAGTTTGAAAGGGAGAAATACTTCTTATATTTCCTACTTGTGGTCAAGGATATAAAACGTTATCTTGCAGGGTTTTAACACCAGATTGCCTGGAAAACTTCACATTTAATTTTTTTTAATTTTTTTTTTTATTTAATTTCATAGCTTATGTGAACTTCTAGACATTGGCAAGATTTCTGCAGATCCAAAAGTGCACCAAAGTCTCAGGTAAAATATAACCCCAAATTTCCCAGTTTGGAATTAAACTCAAATTCAATAACATTACTCTGTAAAAACAAAACCTTGATGGTTAAAATATACATATATATATGTATATATCGAGCCCTTCAGTTACGTCTGTGTCTGGATGTCCTTGTGAGGAGACCTTCAGGTCTCTACAAAGGAGTGGGATGGAGCTGCTTTTACCTTTTACTTAAAGCAAGCACTCCAGAAACACCAAAACCCATTTTGATCTTCAAAGGTAAAGTTATTGAACTGCAGCAGGATCAAGAAAACTTGACACTGCTGGGTGAGACATGAAAATTGCAAACAAATCTCCTCCCTTCTCCTTATGAAAGGCACTGCCTTTCTTCTTCCCTTGCTCTCAATCCAACAGGTTTCCCAAAATTACAATGAACTGTATCTACAGAGCCTCCTTTGTCTCCCCAGAAAATCTTAGAATGCTCCACCAGATTCCCTACCCAGCAGGGCATGGGACAGTGCAAGGAAGCAATCTCCCTCCTGCTGCATAGTCAAGTCCTTTTAGAAACAGAAAAATGCAATAAAGGCTGAAGAAACAAATGCAGTGTTATAATAGCTGTCAGAACTTGTGCTTGTTATGCTCCATTTAAATAGCTCATCCAAAAAAACCTTTTTCACTGGTATCCATATTGCTCCCAGAACCAGACACTTCTGTTAGTGCTGCCTTTAATGTATTGTATATCTCACTAACCCCTTATACTACAGCTATCTTGTATACCCATATCCCTTCTGCTAAGTATAAAAGAGCTGTTTCTGTAAAACAGGTCGAATCTTGCTTTTGGTGTTTGCATGGAACTAGTACAGATGGGTCCACTTCAAATCCACTGATGCACAGCAGAAATCCACACAAAAATAGTGAGAGAATTCCTAACCTAAAGCATACCCAACCAAGTGGTCAACTGTGGGGTAAATAACTCCCAAAGATGGTACTTCACAAAGAAGTAGTATAGATGACGGTATATTTTGAGTAGTTCTATATAGATAGGATACAAATAATACAAAAGAGAAGATGGCTCACCTTCAGGATGTCAAGGCTCACAGGGGACTCCACGTGGAAGGGATCTCCGAGAAGAGATCCTTCCCTGGTGGTGGTCAGCCCTTAAATGGGGTTTGGGAGAGGTGGAGCCAGGCTCCACCCCTTCCAATCACACAGGTATATCACCTCCACCTGTGGCCCCATGGCTGACTCGGTGCTCACCTCAGGTGACCAATCAGTGGTTCAGGCCGTGATTCAGCAGTTCCCATACATCAACGAACAGAAGAAAAAACCCTTGGAATATTGCTCTGATTTTGTGTGACTAAACATTGAGTTATTGTGTTATTCCAAGATCCCGCTAAGAAGACCTGTTTGAATCCAATTGCACTGTACTTAAACATGTTTGCTAAACCCTTATCTGTTTAGATATAGTTTACAGAGAGTTGTGTTTTTCCTTTTGTCAAAGATAACAGGGGGGTTGCACAGGTCTAGACATAACTCCTCAATATCAGCAGTAAGCATCAAGGAAACTCTGAATTGTGGCACTTCATACTGAAGAGATCACTAAATGATTCTTTTCTTCTCACAATCATTCAGGAACTTGAAAGTCAAGGGAGTAGCCTCAAAGCTCTAATTCCCGTAAATTTAACTGAGGTCACAGCTTGGCCAATTCGGCTGAAAAGTGTTATTACAGAAAAACTTGATGACACTTTTATGTTCACTGATGTGAACATAATTCTCTGGTTTTTAGGTACATGTAGCACATCTTTCCCATAGAGACGCTTCAGCAGATATATATGGTACCATGAGCTAAGTTAAAAGTGATGAATTCTCTGATTTATAACTTCTACTGATAACAAGATGATGGAAAAACTTAAATGTATGAGTGCCATTACATACACTGTGTAACTTGCTCAGCAGAGAAGGGATGTGAAAAAAGAAGATATTTATCACACCTAAACTAGGGAGACAATTTCTGTATGACCCATGACCACAAAGAATTGTGCTGATCTCTAACCAAGACACACAATCTCAAAGATGGTGTTAGCTTTGTAGGAGATGAAGGTGGATGTGGGTCTGTGATCCTGGCTGACTCCCAAGGATCACGTGTAGGAGGAAAGATGCATATGTAGATGTTTTTTCCTGATGGATTTAATCTTCTAATGAGACCTCAGCTGCTGAGCTTGTACCTCCAAAAGATCAACCACTGGATATTAACTAAGTAGGCACAAGAAACTAATTGGTAAAACCAGACTTACTAATAACAAGGAACTAGACAAACAGTGTCCTCCTTCTTCCATTCCAAAGCTTTGGTGACCAACAGAAATAGACTCCAGTGTGAATCCTTTGGTTATAGTCCATTTAAAGCAGAGGCTGCACTCAACATCAATAGACTGCAATCACGTCCCAGTGTTGTGAGAGCACTCAGCACTGGCCTGAGTGTGATCTGAGACATTAAGCACACCACCCAGCTAAAGATAAACTTGTTATTCTTCATTAGAAATCTGCTTTTAAAGTTGATTTGCAGCAAAGTCATTTACGCAGATGAAATCATTGCACACTGAACAATCCTGTTAGAGATGTTTATCCAAGCAAAGGACATTCAATTGCATTTTCATTAGTAGAACTGTATCGTTATTGTCCTTAAAGACAAGGCTCTTAGACTTAATCTATTTGTTTACAGTTGTATCTCATTGCTGACAGTTGAATTTTGTTAAAAACTAAAAGCTAATTTTTTTACTACTCTTGGGCATTACAAAAATCACATATCCTGCAGAGTAATAATGCAGAAAGCTTTGAGGCCCAAAGGTGGTCCTGTCCAGTGTCGTAGCTCTGCTGGTGCTAAGAACTCTCCAAAACTCAAAGGAATTATCTATTTCTAATGATGCACATAATGAAACAGAGTGAATTTCTGATTAAATAATTTCCTGTGATGAACAGCAGGCTGTTTATCTTTGAAGAAAAGTATATTCTTTTTTAAAACATAGGATCTTTCTATCTGCTGCATTCTAAGAAGATGGAAAAGACAGCTAATCTCATTCTTTCTACCATCTATAGCTCTCTACTCTTCTACCCTCAGGACTAAAGCAGCGCTCACTGCTGGCAGTGCTGAAATAAGTAAATGGGTCTCTGAAACACCTCCTTCAGCCTCAGTCTCAAGACAGCCACAGATTTTGGGAGCCTAGAGATGAGACTAAAAATTTTGAAAATGGGGGAAAAAATACAATTTCTAACAGCTCTTTCTAGCTTTTAGCTTATTATCTGCTCTCTTGGCTATCCATCCCAGGAAGATGACATTGCATTTTACCTTATGCTCCTATATATTTGTACTGATTGCTGTGGTGTTAACTGTATTTAAGGTCAGGATATATTTTACTTAGAAGACAGTTTTCTCCATTTATCAGTTACAAAGATTACTGCTATCTAACAAAAGATGTATTGCAACATCAGTAAACAATGTTTTTGTTTCTTGTATAGCTTTGCAGTAAAGGTGCTGCTATAGGCAAGTCCACTGATCCATCTCCAGAAGATATTTCCAGTATTGCCAGTTTTATTGAGGCGAAGCTTGCAACCTGCTACTTAAAGCTGAGGAAGCCTGATCTTGCTCTGAATCATTCACACAGGTAAAAAATAAATATTGATCAGATAGGCTACAAAGACTGGAAACAAAAACCTAACAAATACTATGAATATATCTTGTGCAAGAAGAATCAGTCTAATGATGAGAAGAGAAGAATCAATAAACCAGTTCTTACCACACTGATGTTTAGGACAGATTAGCTCTCACAGACATCAGGCTGCAGTAGCACTGTATGCATTTACTGCTTTGATAATGCAGTAGGTAGGGGTACGTAGATGAGTCACAGAGATAGCTCAGGGCATCCTAGGATTGAAACTGGGCAAATATAAACACATTCAGCCTTATGTGGCCATAATGATATTATGAGCTTTTGAACTTTTTCAAGCCAGATTAGGTCAGGGATGGCTGGAAGATATTTTTGTTAGATTATTCCTTCGTGAGCTCAGTTGTGATCCACATCAAAGGCCAGCACCACACCAACGCAGAAAGAAGCCAGAAACAAAGCTTGCACGTGGTGGTATTGAAATTCCCATTTATTTCAAATGAGTTAGGATTTTGCTGGGTTTTTGCTGCCTTTAATTAGCATTCAGGCATAACAGTAGTTTCCGTTAAGCACATGCCTGTCCTGCCAGCATCACTTCATTACTGAGGTCTCTGTTCATTTTTTCCATTGTACAAGATATACTACGATGGACACTGCAATTAGTGCAGGGTGAGTTTTTTCATACAATCATCTCAAATGAATGTAACTACAAAAGAGTAGTTACACCAGAAGAGGAGGCACATGCTTATGCCTAATTCACAGGAGACAGCAGTAAGGAACAATGTGCCGGAATAGCAATGCAATGCTGTCATGGCAGCAGGTTCATTAGGTTTGTACAAGCAAACAATGCCATGGGAAAGCTGAGAATCCTGAAACAACGATGAGAGCTTCATCTCTCAGCTCCACTTCTCGCTGCTGCTTTCCTCAAGCACTTTGTTTACAAAGCCTACCTAAGGTCCACACACTATTAGGGGTTGCATCCTTCAGAGTACCTTCAAGGACCATTCCAGGTTGATAGGGTGGTGAAGCACCGAAACAGGATGTCCTGAGATGTGATGGATGCCCCATCCTGCAAGACATTCAAGGCCAGGCTGGATCAGGCTCTGAGCACCTGATCGAGCTGTAGATGTTCCTGTTCATTGCAGGGAGGTTGGACTGGATGACTTTTAAAGGTCCCTTCCAACTCCAAGGATCCTGTGATTCTCTGTCTTGAATGCCCATGCTCCCGGGCAGCCTGACCTACAGGTTGGCAACCTTCCCCATGGCAGGGGGGGTTGGAGCGAGATGATCTTCAAGATCCCCTCTTACCAACCATCCTATGATTCTATGAGTGGTTGCACTCCAAGGCACACCACTCAGGCAGATGGGCCATACTCCTCTCAGTTGGAGTACTTGTAACCAAAGCATAGGAAGTGAGGAAGGCGGATATACCCAAAAACACAGGCTCCTCACACAAACTACAAAGCAACCCTTTTTTTTTTTTCATGAGTTGTCAAAGGTCACACTAGTGACCAGTTTACTGGACTTTAACTTTTGGAAAAATGTTATTGATATCTCTTTCTAACTATGAATTCCAAGAACGCTAAGATAAGGAGTAGCGATCGTAATACTACAGAAACCTACACCTATTCAGACATGCTGTGATTTCAATTGTCTTAAAACAGAAACCATGACCTACAGAAACCACGATCTACAGAAAAAATAAATGCAGTCAGATGGGAATCGCAGAAAAAACGGAAGGAAGGAGGAATTCTTCACTCTCCTATCTTCTATATAATTATAACAATCTGTTCTTAACTTCTTTAGCTGCATAGCTCAAAGAAAAGTGGCAATCAGCAATGCCTATTTTCAGTATAATTCATTTAATAACTTGCAGAATGGGAACAAATCTACTGACAGTATTTGCTGCGTTGTAAACTGTGTGAACTGATACACATAATATAGCAGTGAAAAATATTCTGAGATATCATTAACATAATGGCAGAACCTGAAAGATAATCAATAGGTGTATTTTTTCAAAAAGAACAAATACATTACTTTGAGGTGTCCTACTAAAAATAGCTTATTGCCATCAGTTAAGTAGCACATATAGAATTTTTATTCCCATTGAGTTTTTATGTCATCACTACCTTGTAATGGTTTGCTGGTAATCCTTTGGTATTAATCATGAATCCAAATTAAAGTATTCATTTCTGCATTTATTTGCATTTACTGAACTGTTCTTTCTTTAATTTCATGTAAATTTCACGGCTCCTGCATTTATTTCTGGAGCCTTATTAACCAAAAATCAGCTTTAATATTCTCATATGTAGCTGTATCAAATATATGTAAGTGCTTTTTGCTTGGCTCGAATATTGCAAAATACCACAACTAAATAGAGGAAAATTCCAGCACGTCAGTTTTAAAAATGTTCCAGAACAGGCATCTGCAAGGGGACAGCTATCCTGGTCTTAAAAAAAAAATAAATCTGTCACCAGATAGATGACAGAATCATCCTGTATGAGAAGCAAAGTGTGGGATTACACACAAACTGGAAATTGTATCCTCGGGATTCTTAACGTCAAAATTTGAGCTTGTCTTTAGCATCGCTGGCATAAAAGAGTATCCTGATGAGGTTCTGGTTGCTACTCAGACCAATATAAAATGTTTGTCCTTTGTGATGGAATGCTATTAAAAAAAAAACAACAGCCCTTATCTGTCACAGCTCTGAGGAAATGTGCCAGGGGCTGACCTCACCAAACAGCATCTGTAGTAACTGACTTGACCACCACATTTCATCATCAGATAGCCATCAAAATAATTCCTAACTTGCAGCCTGAAACTATAAAATGAATCACACAATATTTACATGCCCTGTGCTCCTTTTGGCCCAGACGTTGTGGCATACCAGGGTTTAATGATCTTAATAACCCCATATGGCTCACTGGGAAATTAGATTTTCCCTTTGGTTGCAGAAGGCAATTTTCAATTATAGCAGATGGCAAAACAGCAAAGGTCTGAGAAGGCGAGAACTGAATAAGAAACCTTAGATTACTACTTCAGCTTCACGTTGCTCAGCGTAATATCAGTGGTTGGATTTTTGACCCAAATTAGAGTAATCTTGAAGCAGAGAACTTTGAGCAGTGCAGTCCCTCAACTACATCTGCTCTTCAGAAGGCCAAGCCCCACAGAGAAATCCATAAAGCTGCAGCCACACACAGAAAAACATCCCGTGGTACATCACATACGGAACTCAGCAACTGTTAAGATTCAATTTTCAACAAAATTGGAGAGCACAATGCAGAACTGCAGAACAATTGAAGATGGAAGGTCCTTCAAAACACAGCATACATGACTTTACCCATGAGACTCTACATCCTCTTCAGGTTTATTTTTTATTTTGCATTTTCCCCTCCAAGTGAGATGAAACTCATTTACGTTGATGCCACGTGATTCGGCTGTCATGGCCATCACGGCACACAAGATTTGAGGAACAGCATTCACGTGGCTTGATCCAGTCACTTTAACACAGGAAGGATGCAGTCCCAGGCTTTGTTCCCTGCCTTCCTCCCCAAAAACTCCATCGGGACACAATGTAAGAGCCAGGGGAGGAAGAGAAATCAGACAGTGCACTGTATTTCACTAACACTACCACTAAGTAATGCTGAAAAATGAGTTTGTTACCATGAGGGCTGCTGCATGAAGCTATTCAAAAACCTTTGGGGTTAGCAAAGATTTTCCTGTGTCCTTTCAAGCTGCTCCACAGGTCTGACCCAGTGCCAGCACTCTCCCTCCCTTCCAGAAAGGCAGCGCATAGAAAACGCGCTAAATCTGTGAAGCTTTTCCTGCTCTGCCTTTTGAAGTGCTGGATGGAAGGCAGGGCTCTCTAATGCCTCTTGCACAATTCATAGGGAGACGCATGAAGTAGAAAATAGCACCTCTGTTAAGCAGCGCACGATTGCTTTAGTGATGACTTAACAGAGGGAATCTCTTCAGGAGGCACAGTGGGGGAAAATAAACCTAGAGCAGCTGAAGCCTTACAGATTCAGCTCTCAATCCTCTACTTTCTTCCACTCAGTGATTTTTCCAGACACTTTTAAAAGGTTTAAAATAATTATTTAGGGTCAAGGTTTACGCAATGTCTGACAGAAACAAAATGAAAGGCACCTCAATTCTTGGTCCTTGAATTATAGGCAGGTTAAATCAAGTTGTTTACATTGAGGTTAATTCTCAGCTTGTAGATTAAAAGAAAAAAGCAGAAGAAACAATAATCAGCTATGCTATTCCCCCATGTTTCTTATTTTGCACCTTTAATAAAGGACTGTGTTAAAGCAAATAGAATGGTGAAAGCCTAATGAAACACTAAATAGTCAAATAACACAATGATGCTATCATACAATGGAGTCACTGGGCATTAAAAAGGAGAAATAATAGAAGAACTTAAGAACAAACTTTAGGTAAAAGAAGGAAAAGGACAAATGTATTTGCTGGTGCTGCTAATCTGTGGCAAGTTGGTAATGTGCTCTATACTTTTCTCTAAACTACTCTCCTAATCACTTTACCTCCTCAGAAAGGAGAAGAGAAAGGGAAGAATTAGCAGCACCTAATTACTTCAGCAATTGTGTCAGGCATATTGCAATATACATAATAGATGAGATATTATTAATACAAAGCTATTCCGTTGAGATGCTCTGGATAATATTTTTTAAGAGTAGTTCTGGTTTATAATTCCTTCTCACCGCGTTTCAAATATTTCTCAGTAGTTCATCTTTTTATTATTTTTTAAATTACTTTCTCTGAGTTCTCCAATTCTCAGCTCCAATACCTATCTTATTTCTAGGTCAGTGACATAGTTTTATGGGCAGAGTCCTTCTCCATGGGGGAGAAAGGCTGTGTTCCTCCTGACTTCAGTAACAGTACATGGCGATTACACTGCACAACGTGTTTGGGATTCTACTTAGGAAAAGAATATTTAGGGGAAAAAACCTTGCCCTGAAAGAAATACTGTTCCTTTTTGGAGGAAGAGTCCAGTGGCACTGAGCTATTTTATAAAAGCTGAGATGCATGATAGCAAAGATCAGAAGAGCTGGTGGTTGAGATAAGAAAACGACACTAGCGTGGCTGGGAAGCGAGTTGGAAACATGTTATGCAAACAACTCAGGGAAGGCAGAGCATATCCATTTGTGTCAAGAAGCCTTAGGAGCTTCAAAACAGGTTTTTCTTAAATATCTTTTTGTTCTGGACAGGAAAACATTCTCCTTTGTACCACCTTCACAGCTGAGGAATCAAAACCTCTATAGCACATTTGTCTTATGCTTGCAATTCAAAGCAAATTGCTGCTGCAGAACCTTTTAGCGTGGCAGTTATATTTCACTTCACTGGCAGTGAAAAGGTGTTGTGTGTCTGAAAGCTTTATCAGGAGCCCTCATTCCCTCCCTTTCCATCTATTTAGATATGGGAACTTCACAAGAAGTTTTCTTCTGTGCATGGAAACTCCTTGTCTGTGGATGCCGTAACTGCACTTCTTTTTTCCACTGTACCACAGCTCCTGTTACTTGAGCCACATAAATCTGGTAGAAGTTTTCCTGTCTCTGTAGCTATTGGTTTTGTTTCATGGTAACAACTGTATTAGAAGGAATTCCTAATGAATTGTGAGATTCACAAGTCCTGTTCTCTGCTAGGTTTTCCTCACTAACCAGACTTTGGCACAGCCTTTCCTGTAGCTACATTTAATGAATGGTCCTGGTCTTTCTCCTCCAGCATTTTTTTTTTTTGTGTGTGTAACAGAAGCTATCGGATGTCGCTCCTTTAAACAGAGGGCAGCAAAGGCAGAGAAGGTAGGATGCTCCTTCCCTTGGGAACCAGAGGTCTCCAAGCACAGGACAGAGCAGGCACAGCCACAGGCTGGCATTGGTGATGCTGGAAAGAGAATGGCCTCATGGATCAATGTAGCTGCACATGCAAATTGTGGGAAAATAGGATGAGGTTGATTCCTGGTTACCGTAAGTTCAGGACTGCCTGTAGTACAGCTGAACTCTTAACCCAGTTGTGATGCAGCCCTTGGGAACACAGAACATGCATGGCAGACACAAACAGATGTAAGAACAGTACTACACCACAGCTAATAAGCCACCTGCCTTGTACATGAAATGGAAGAAGAAAGCTGAGCTTCAGTCTAATTGTACAACAGCCAGGATTTGTCAGGTTCATCAGTTAAGCATACTGGGGCTGGATCACCAGCACCATTGACTGACAGTATTCATCAAAGACAAAAGCAGCCCAAATCTCTTTCTCTTCCTGGTCCTGACAAATGCTAGTTGGCACATGACTTGTGTGTCATTGCATTTGATGCTGTGGTGAGTACTTCAGCACCTCCCTTTGCACAATCACTGTTCCAGCAAGTGACATGTATTGCTTCTGCACCAAGTTCTAACTTCTGGTAAATCACATAATTGCTCACTAATAGTCAGCTGTAACTGACTATTCCGTGTATTGTTACAGAGGACCACATTGTGTTGAAGAAAGACATGGACAGCTATGAAAAAGAAAAAGCCTGTCACTCCAATTTAACAAATTATGCCATGCATCTCTACTAACAAGCCAGCTTTTACTTGCAGTAGTAGCAAGAAAAATGAGTTACCTGCTTCAGTAGTGAAGTGTATTTTTTCCACTTGTTTCATCTATAGAATCATCTCATTGACTTTTTCTTGGCCTATAAAGGCCAAATATAAATGATGCAGGGGATTGAAAAAGTGCCTCAGCTACATGTCAGACAGATTAGAGTTAAAGCTCCACAGCATTCAGAAGGACTTTGGAGGATGCATTCCTTGGAGAGAAGGTGATGCAATTTCTAGCAGCCAGTTTTTATGTAGCAATCTGAGTTTCTTGCCACACCTGTTTTTTTTTAATGCTGGGCAGTAAGATGGAAGGAAACATCTGAAGAAATAAAACCACCAAGCAATGTGTGCATCTCTGATTCGCATGCTCCGATTGCTCTGATGCAGACAGCTGATGCCTGCTTCTCCCCCACGCCTTACAGTGGGCAGGAAGATAATGGGACAAACACTGTATTATTTTTAAGAGAAGGTGTCAAGATGAAAAAATGAAAATGTCAAAAAAGAGGCTGATATACAGCATTACTTAAGGAGTGTTCTGTTGAGAAAAACTGACCAAATGATTTACGAAAGGCTTTTAACAGGCAGACTTCGGATTACAACGAAGATGAAAAATAAATGAAAATCTATTTCAAGTTTACTTTAACCCAGCCACTTGACGGATGGGGGCCAAACCAGCAAGAGCACAAGTTTTAATCTTCAAACGTGGAGCCTTCATTTGCAGTTTTGTCGATTAGAAGTTCTCTCAGTGCAGATTAGGAGCTATCCGTATTCAGACATCTGTTGAAACGTTTTCCACCTGAAGATCCCTGAGAGGTACACAAAGGCCGAAGGGCCAATGCTTGTGCCCATGGCACAAACCACCACACACAGAGATCGCCCTGTGCGTGCTGCAGCTGGCGTGTCCACTGACTTTTTCCTTTCCTAATTCTTCTTCCAAGCCTCCCTGTTGAAGCACATCCCTCCTAATTAATTACTGGATTAACCAGCCTAGAATCAGACTGCCCGTGGCTGGAGGTGGGTCCTGGAGCACGGACGTGTTCTCAGCATGCACAGCCTGGCACACTGATGCCTGCCCAGATGGGTCCCCATCTGCTTCCATTTGGAGCAAAACTTCCTGGAATCAGGGTTTTCCTCTTAACCTTCGTTTGCTTAATTCCTTTGCTTCCCACTTTCCATCCAGCTTTTTCCTTTACACCGAAAACACCTGAAATATGTCAGAGTCAGATTTAAAACGCTAGGGAAAAGCTCTGCACAGTTGTTGTGCATACGTGGCATTAATTAGCACTCTTCTGCATAGAGGCCACAAAACGAGCTGCATCAATACAGCAAAGATCTACTTCGAGGTAGAAAAGTAGAAATTACTTCAGCAAGTCGGCTACAGAGAGCCCAGCAGACTGCAATGAAGTCAAAGGCAGCTTTTTTGTGTTTGCCCAAGCTATTAGACCACACCACAATATTTCCTAGTTTAGAATTTATAGATCAAGAGAAGTAGTCGATCTTTCTAAGACCAGTAAGAAATCAAGATGGAAAACAGAGATCTGATACCTAATTCTTTGAAAATCTACTACAATTCTGTATTTATTATAAGCTTATCACAGTACGTTCTTCTCAAAGACTTACAGGAAAAAATGTGTTGCTAACTACCAGGGAATTATTGATTTTTTAATTTTTCCCCTCATAGTGCTATTGCTTGGCTGTGGTGGAACCAATAACTTGGAGGGGAAAAAAAAAAGAAAAAAAAATCAATATTACTATTATCAACTGTTGACTACAGTTTACAGCAGCAATAATCTCCTTTAGAATAGCTTGCAGAAGTACCAGTTGTCATCTAAGTAAGGGATTACAGCGTTGGTCAAATCGTTAAAGGCTGATAGTGTTTGATCTTCTGATGATTTCTTTTTGGTTGAGTTTGGTGACCATTGCATTGTCTGAGCTGCAGAGCTGAGCCATGTTTGGCTGAGAACTGCAGCATTTGCTGTTGGTACCATTATTTTGTTACTGAGAGGATAAAATCTTTTAAAATCTTCCAAGTTGATATTAAAATACATTCCAGATGCACAGCTTTCTAAGTCACAGTCATACAACTCACATCCATTTCTGGAGCTGGGGGTTAACCAGCACAATGCCCCCTGCAGATTCTTATGTTATAAAGGCAATATAGCATATAACCATAGGAGCATCTTTGTGTTTCCATAACAATGCAAAAAACCCTAATGAAACTGCTTTTATGGTACAACCTCAGTAACAGCTGTAATAAGTCTTGTTGTCATGGATGTCAAGAGGGACAGTCTACATTATGTTGGAGATATAAAATGGGACTGTTGAGGTTTGTAGAAGTGTTTACAGGATTCATCCCCATCTCAGTTTCATTATTATCAGTTTTTAATGATGTGAGAATGTGAAATCTCAAGTTTATCGTCCCCCTTCTTTTAAAGGAGCGTTATTCTGAATCCAGCCTATTTCCGGAACCACCTCTGTCAAGCTGCTGTCTTCAGGTGGTTGGAGAGATACTCTGAAGCTGCAAGGTAATCGTGCTCATGAATTCGTCTAATGGCTTCTCTTCATCTCTCTCAATCCAGTTCTCTGTAGCAAGGATATCAAGCTATACCCAAGCTTTTCCAAAATCAGTGGGAGGTTTTTGTGTATGATCTCACATGCAGCAGAGCTCCAGTACTCCTAGTCAGAGTACCACAAGTAATCCCCAAATAACTGGTCGCATTGAGGCCAATGCACGTAGGAGCACTTATTGTCAGGCTTAAGAGAGGGCCACGGTTGGCACTCTGGGGTCAAATCTACATGCATCTTTTGCTTTCTGCATTCTCTCAAGAGGGTGCTGAGAAGGTTGGTGGAGGGGGAAAATAAAGAAAGAAAAAAAGAAAAAAAAGCATATGACTTTAGTGTACACTGTTCTGAAAAATGTAGCTTGGGTGCAGCTGATGAGACCGCTGGTGTGAACAGAAACTGCTGGCAGGGGAGGATCTGTGAGAGGAAGCTCTGCTGGCATTGCACTGCCAAGAGCTAAAAGTTTCGACATGCAACTGGAGTTTTTAATCCACTGAACATGCTTAACTGAAAGAAATGCATGGGGGAATGCTGTGGGGGCTAGCCATGTATCATCATTACAGCTAACATCACTTACAGAGGAGTGTTCAGCTGAAGACCACACGGTATACCACAAAGTATTTCACAAATCATTAGCTAACTAATGGTAGAACACTCAGTGTGAATTAGGCAAGAGACTAAGAGGGTCACTTTGCTGATCATTTAAGATGGATGCAAGAGGTAGAACTCTGAAGCTATCAGAATAGCAAGAAAAAACTCTGGGGGAAGGGCTGAAAGAAAACTTTTCCAAAGCACAGTTTCAGGCAGAGTTTGGGAAAACAAACACCAATTGTCTCTGCTGAACTCCAAATTAAAAAAAAATAGGGACAAGCATTGTATTTCTTCCAGACACTGAGATATCATCACAGTAATCTACACTTGTTTTTACATACAAACATAGAATCACTAAGGTTGGAGAAGACCATTAATCTCCTCCAGCCCAACTCCCTCCACACACACCCACTGCTCACACCCCTCAGTGCCAGATCCCCATGGCTCTGGAACACCTCCAGGGACGGTGGCTCCACCATTCCCCTGGCAGCTGTGCCAGTGGCTGTCAGGATGGGGAGAAACAGTTCTCCAAGATGATGGAACAGGTTTTGCTAATTCATCTGGAAATGTGAATTCAGATAAACCTAGTTTTTATTTTTCCCCAGAGGTCAGGTTGAAGATTTAACAACAACAAAAAAACAAGCAGCACACTTCTTCAAAAAGTACACCTTTAGAATCTTTTGGAAGAAGCAGTACATTAAAATGTCCATGTTTAAGAAAACAGTATGAACCTAGAAGACGTTCATAAATATTAAAAAATAAAAATGGCGGTCAGTGTTACTGCAGATAAGCAATCAGTAGGTTTACTACATCAGCAGGCAAGAGGGAACTGTGTCAGCCTTTTTTCCCCACATTGAGAAGCTTTCAGGAAACGAGATGATTTTAAATGAGATTATGTATTCTGTAAAGGAGAGGAACGTTCTGACAGATTGAATCCAGAGCAGTTCCAAAAGCAGCGACTATGGCAGCATTCAGAGTTTAGCCTAGTTTAACACGGTGTTATAGCAACTGTGCAGAGCTGCTTCTGCAGATTGTGTTAAACTAAGCTTAGCACCGCTCCTGTCACCTCACCGGAGTCACTGGTCTCAGCTGAACCATTAATGGTGCAGCACGTACTCTGCCCACCGCAGCTCTCAGGCATTCAGCAATATCTGGAAATGCAGACTTGTTTTTTGTTGGTACAATCTGTCATTTATTTCAGCTTGCTCTTTGAGTGTTCCTCACCTTCCACTTCCCCGTGAGTTTTTAAGTGATTGTATACTCTGTCAAATACCCCCAGAACACCATATGCGTACATAAACAGGAGAGGTTGGTTGTGAACAGCACTGCTGTGCACAAGAGCGCAGGTAAAGACATTTACCTCTGCCTACCTGAGATTCCAAGGGAGTTCATCTCTGAGGATGTTCTTTGGTTCAGAGAAAGCCACAAGCTAGAGCGGGGTCTGCTCTAATTTAAGCATTTCCCAAGTTCCTTTGTGTGCAACTTTCACTACCGCTCATCAGCCCACAGTTCATAGAACTGTTAAGGTTGGAAAAAACCTCCAAGCCCAACCCCAGTGCATCCCATCACTTGAGGCCATCACCTCTTGTCCTGTTGCTGCTACCTGGGAGCAGAGGCTGACCCCACCTTGCCACAACCTCCTCTCAGGGAGCTGTAGGATGCAATGAAGACTCCCATAGGCCTCCTCCTGAGCAAACCATCCCAGTTCCCTCAGCCTCTTCTTATCAGACTCTTTCTCCAGACCTCTCACAGCTTTGCTGCCTCTCTCTGGACATGCTCCAGTGCCTCAATGTCTTTCTTGCACTGAGGAGCCCAAAACTGAATGCAGCACTTCGAGCTATGGCCTCACCAGTGCCAAGTACAGTTAGTGTATGAAGTAGTTGGAATGCAAGGGCATCTGTTAGCCCGATCTGCCCACATCTGCGACGCTTCTGCAATCTGTTGGCTGCATTGCAATATCTTCAGGGAAGTGCTGTGCCAGGATGCCACCATGTAGAGTGCAGCCTAAGGCCATTTGGCACTGTAAAGCAATCCCAGGAACGCCATGCAGGGTCAGAGCATCTGCAAGTGATGAATTCCAAAGCACTGCAGCCACTTTCACTAAGGTGTCAGCTAGTAAATATATTTATCCTCTATTGTTCAGAGACTGCTCTTGACAAACACAGCAAAGATTTAAGCCTCAGAAGGGAGCAAACCTATTCTGGTTGAAAGACCATCTTGGCCTTCGAACAAATGGGCATAAATTCATTATACATAAATTTAGTCTGGAAGTTACCAGGAAGCTTTAGGCATTAGAAGGCATTTAGGCTCAGGATCAGCCTTGACAGCAGCTACTGAGAGTACCCTGGTGAAGGAAGCATGGTCACAGCTGATGAAAAGATCCCTTAATAACAAGATTGGAAAACTTCAGAAGAGAGCCCTGGGCTGGGTTCTGTCACAATGCTGAGAAAATGTGTGCAGAGAAAGCTGAAGGGTCCCCACCTTCCTGGCAGCATAAGGACTGCTGCCTTTGGGAAGGATGAGATGAGGATGTGCAAGACACAGCAGAGCCTGGGAGGCCCCTACCAGTCCCAAGGACAAAGCAGTCAAGACACAAGTGCTTCTTTCAAGGGCAAGGCTGCAAAACAGGGGACGCAGACCCATGGGTGAGCCTCAGAGCTTCTGCAGGAGGAATCAGAGCTTGTGCATCCTCCACGTCCCCATGCCTTGCAGCAGTGACCCCACAGCTCCTGTTATGTGGCTGTGACAAGAGGTCTGACCCTGCGAGCAACAAGGCATGAAAACAATTTTTCTTCCTTACTCCAAGAGTGCAGCCTATTGCCAGTACTGAAGAGCCTTGGAGCAGCAGTAAGGTGAAAGTCAGCAACGTACAGAAAGATCAGGCTTCCTATTTGCTTTGAAACCGAAGTTTAAGCTACAGAAGGGATTTCACCCCTTTTTATCATTAAGCCATATAGCTCTCATCTTTCTGCTAATCAAAATGCTGTGCTGATTTAACAGTGTCACTGTGTTCTGTGAAAAGCTTAAGATAGCTCTTTTATCACTAGCTAGAACAGTAGTGACTTGAAATTAGTTGTATACATGTAGGGGAAAACAGACTGCCTGTGCCTCTGCCAGAACAAACAACTCATCTTCATCTGACTGCACAGAGCCCGGGTAAGCAATCCTTAAGAAGGAATAAGATTGGGGATCTGAATAGCTGCAGTATGGCTGACTCAGCTTTTTGGCAAGAAAATCATGATAATCCCATCAGCTGGAAAGCAAGCCAGATCTTCCAGGAGTAAACCTCAGCCCTCTGTGTGGATCCAGGTCCCACTTTGGTGACAAGTGAAAGCTCAGAAGGTGAAAGACAGGTGTGACAAGTGTGCAGCCCAGGTTAGCTGCTGCATTCAGCATTGCTTTGCAAAGCGTGCAGTTGTACTGAGGAAAGGCATGCCAACACTTGGGCAAGAGGAAGGTACTACAGGGGGCGGCCTGACTTTAAGCCCTGCCTGGGTTTCTTCTTGCAAAGTTCATATCCTTTCCCCATCCTTATTGTTTCTGCTTCTTCCTAAATGGAAATAAACAGAGAGGAAATTCTTTAACAGCACTTGTTGTCATAGAAACAGCCCCTCACCTGTGAACACTGTGAGCGCCTGGGCTGCACCAGCACGGGGGGGGGGGAGGACATTGCAGGGTTGGCATGGGGTCTTGTCTGCCCCCACACCAAGCATTCCTGTGCTCCCACCAGCTCCATGGCATCCCCAGGGTAACATTTGGAAAAGAATGCTTCGTAAATCGGGTCCAGGAGACTGGCTTTGACAAGCACTGGGATCACTCAGAGCCCCAAGGAAAGCCCACGCTGCCTATTATTTAACTTGACACCAACATACGATGTTGGTCTCTGCCTGGAGTTACTGGCCGTTATTCCCACACGTTATTCTTTATTGCTCAAGATGCCCAGGTGCCAAACATCAGTCAGCACCAGCACAAAGCTGCACCTCCATCCATTCACAGTTCCTCACCCCAGCCTTTTCCAAACAGCCCCCCCAGCTCACAGCTGGGCTCAGTGCCCAATGTCTTGGACCCCCCCTGCCACTGGTTTAGAGCAGCTTCCCAACACATTTAAGGCCCACCAGTAAAATGTTTAAAAGCAAAGAGTTAACCAGTTCTCTGCAGCAGTTACTGTTTGTTTGTTGCACTCAGGGAGCAGGGGGATTTTCACAATGCCACTCGGGAAAGTCCACACAGAGGTAAATTCTGACATCACTTATTTCCTTCCTGCTCAGTATTCTGGAGTTCTGTTTCTCATCGTCTCATGGTTTTCACGTATCTCCATAAACCTCAGAGTAATGAGCTCACATTTATTTAGGATATATGAGGATGTTTAAAAATTAACTGCTATTATTTTGTTCCCTTTCCAAATAGGATAATTACATTACAATGACTACTTCCTACTTACTCCAGCTATAAACATCAGTTTCCTTTTCCAATCTCAGACAAAACTAAGAAAGGTCATCCAGCAGAGAGCATGTTTTTAATTTTGTGTCTCGCATCTCGGACTCAACACTGGAATAGTGGAGCCCACATACCCCAATGCCTCCATCAGAGGTGGTCTCGTATAAGAATATTAAAGTTCCTATTAAACTGGGGGCAGCAGGGAAAGAATCTGAGATTAACTTACCACTTTCCAACAACAGCTCTGCTACCCAGGGCACTGCCTGAGGCCCTCTGTAGTACCACTGACTGCAGATCCAGGTGAGATCACTTGAAGCAGAGAGCAAAGGTAATTTCCTGCCACTCGGGAGGGCTGAGCCCTCACTTGGTGTCAGCAGCTGTCAGGCAGCGGGAACCATTTATGGCTGTTCCTGCAAGGCCTATGCATTTGTGTCGAGGGGCTTAGGGAGGCAGCTTGGGATCTGCGGTGTGCTGTTCACTTGCACGAAGAGAAATATATCTTATTGTTCTGCACCACCAAGTGGTTGGATGGAGCAGGTAGAGCACGGCACCTTCAGATCCAGGCCTCCTGCAGGAGCTGGGGTGGGTTCAGCAGCTGTGAGCAGTGGGGGTCTGCAAATGAGAGGTCGCTATTTCTGAATATCGTATGAAGTGATGGTGTGAGAAGTCGGAAGTGAACGCGTCTGTCGGTACTTTGCTGTTAGACTTTTATACCAAGGCAGAGCGAGGTCTGTGGCTGGCCAGCTTTTGCAGCCCTGAATCTCCACACAACACAGCAGCTGACTCCAGTCCCCAGCCCTGACTGCCCATCTCTTCATGCACCCGCTGTCCTGGGACCTGCAGCTGCAGGAGGAGGCAGGAAGGACCCACTTTCCCCCTCACGTACCACTGAAACATGGTATCTACAATATTGATATTGGAACAGGGCAGGAAATGGTCCCTCATTCCCTTTCTGTGCTTATCAGTTAACTCACCAGCAAGACTCTTTGTTCAAGGACTTCAGCTTTCTGCTCTTCCCAAATCCCTGTTAGGGAGGTGAATTAATCCTACCCTTCTTCTAACGTACACACCATAAAGCTCCTTTTATCTATGGAGTAGCAGTGACCTTCTAAAACAACGCTGCTTCATTCTCAAGACATATATTATCCCCATAAACCTTCAATAAGAATGCACTCCTGCAGTGTGTTACAGACTTCTGTATCCTTCATTTGACATGTAATTTTACTTTTATATTTGACTCTAATTCACAGTGGATGGCTATTTAGTCATCACAGAGCATTTAGTGTTTTCTCAGTTTGGCATCAAACTTGTTTTTAAGAGTCACAACATTTATTTAGTGAGGATAAAAGTGTAAGTGACATGGAAATAACCCAGACAATACCTATGTACACATGCAAACAGAAACGGAAACAATAATCTGAATTACAGAGTTACACAGGAATGTGATTATTTCAGCTAAATTCTTCAGCTGATCCCTGGAAAACTTCATCAGACATAAGTGAAGTTTCAGAAGTTTGAATCTCATCCCTCATTTTTTGGTATTTTTGTGTCAGTGTTAGGAAAGTAAATGTCTCTCTCCTTCATTAGTACACTGAAGGAAATGGAAGCATTACCTTGTGTAGTGTAAAAATGTGTGACAAATGAGTCCATTTTAAAATAAAGGAGGGTCCTCCCCATAATGAAGGAAACTTCCAGATGGCCATATCATCAAAGGAAGGATTGTCAGCTTTGCTGAAATGCCATCAGACATACAACCATTAGAAAAGAGAAAAACAACAAGAACGATGTCTTTAGAGATACACATGTGATAGGCTTTCACTCCAAGTAAGGAAGGAGATAAAAATGTTAATGAGCTCAGTCACTGGCTGAGGATCCTAAATAGTAATTTTATAAATGGCATTTCCTTAAATAATATTTCAGTGAAGTCTCTTCTCAAAGTGTGCACTCTTATGTGCCTTAGAGAAGGCCGTGCCACCTGGATTTCTGTGGGCCAAAAGGATGGGTCCTCACTGGGTGCCCAGCATAACATGTCCTGTCTACGTGTACTTCGCTAGGAGCCAGGCTTTCACCTGCCCAGATATCTCAATCAATCCTTTGGTTTCAGTCTCAGTGTTCTGGTCCCTACACATTTCTCAGTGTCCAGCCCTACAGCTGAATTCAACCAGCATAATTTCACCCGTGTCAGGGAACTCATAATTCCCTATCACACGTCACTTTGACACTGTGAATCGACCTCAGAGGCCATCAAAGAAACCTGTCTGACTTAGGCCCGTTTGGGGTTGGACAAAGGCCATCCTCACACAGCCTGACTGCTTACGTTTCTTTTGAAAGTGGAATTTTTAAGTCCCTCCTAAGCCCCGAGGTCAAAGCAGCAAGCATCGGTCCTGACCTGTGTGCACTCCCTGATGGCCGAGGAAGTGAGAGGTGAAATGGAGATGGAGGCACGCGAAAGGCTCGGAGCGTTTTCATGTATGTGCCTTGCTGTTCCCAGTGTGACACGCAGTGATACAAGGGAAAGCCAGCAGGGATAAAAGCAGATGTTGAAAAACTAAACATGAATGCCTGAAATGTAAGTGGGATTCTGATTATTTAAATAAGAGCAAATTAAGAAGGAAGAACAAAGAGGAAGGGTGTTTGTCTGAAGTGCAGCGGTACCCAGAGACCTCTGCCATGATCAGAGTGACATTGTGCTGAGCATGCCACGAAGAATTAGTAAAAGGCAGCTTGTACCGGGGGGTCTCACACACCAACTACGTAAATCAGTCAAATATGACTGTCTTCATGTTACAGCTGACGCTGGGAAACAGAGAGATGAAGTGACTCATCCAGGAAGTGGACGAGTCACCGTCCCTGGAGGTGTTCAAGGACTGGGGAGAAGTGACACTGAGGGACATGGTTAGCGGGCAGTGTTGGCGGTAGGCTGACTGCTGGACTAGATGATCTTAGAGGTCTTTTCCAGCCTTAATGATTATATGATTCTATGACCCGTGGCAGCACCACTGTGTGAGATGGAGACAGGGTGATGCTGCAGTTAAGGATTTGCCAGTTTTAATCTCTGAAATGGCAGCAAATCTATAGGAACCTAAATTGTAAATGACCATTTGCAAATGTCATTTGACTCCAAAAAATGCCAGGCTTTAGTACTTGAGAACTGCCCTAAATTTAGATTGAAAGTTCCTTTTTTCTCACAAGGAGACCACCTCCACTTGCACATGCTGCTAGAGATCATGATACCTGTGAGTGCCAATGTTGTGGGGGCTGGAAGCTTTGTAGACCACCTCTAGTGGACCACAGGCATCACAGCACAAAGAAATGTGAGATTCCTTAAAAGCCTTCCCTCACTTTTAAGCCATGTGCTTATTTTCCCATTGTGTGCCAGGAGACGGCAGTCAGCTCTTCCCAAAACCATTGCTGACAGCACTGGATACTTTGCTCGCCTTCTCCATTTCACCCATAGGATACTCGTATGTCATTCCCAGGATTAAATCCTGGCATCGTTTGGAGTTGGTGAGAGTTCTGCCAGTGATTTTCAGCACAGTGAGGATTTCATCCTTTGTTCATCCTGTGCCAGCTGGGCTAACAATGTTCAATTAGAAGCTGCTCTTTGTTCTAGTGCAATCAAGAGGATTTTTGCCAGTGATTTGAATGAGAGTTGGATAAAGCTTATGGTTAAATCCAGTCCTTATGCAGAAATCCATGTATCCTTCAAAATTGCTTTTCTCCCAGTGAAATTAACGGGAGCTTCATGTGAACATCTAAGGGAAGATTTAGTTCCTGTTTGTAACAATATGTTACCCCCTGATACTGGGCCTGCTTTGAAATGTTTATTGTTAAATCTGTGTATTTTTGGTTATATCTCATTAAGAACATAATACAGCCTTGGAAAGTACATTCTGAAAGGGTATTACAACAGGATTGGGATTACTGTTTGTGAGACACTTTTAACTAGGGGGAAATTTCAAATTCAATTTACAGTAATGTCAAAGCACAATTAATATATAGGCAATGATAAGGGGAACATGCAGAAGTACACATTGATAGCACTACATCAACAAATAAACTTTCAGTGCTAGTAATTAGGTACACAAGATTATTATATGTTTAATTGACTAAAGTGACAATTTGGAATTACATCTAGTCACATTTAATTGGATTTGGAATCTCTAGAGGAACAGGAAAGGAAAGCAGTGTGGAGAGGCAGCCATAAAAGCAAACTGATTTTCTAAAGTCTCTTTAGACTCTGCATTAATATCCATTGCACAATAGTTTTTAATATCTCTCAGTCTAGAAAGAGGAATGCAATGATTGCAACAGACGCTGGGAGTACTAAGGCATACACAATTAGGTAGCAAGATAGCTGATTACTTTGGACTTGGGGTTTTTCTTAAGATAAAGTTTAATCATAGGTGTACTAAGCCTGAGTATGCCATACACTGATTTCCTCAGGCTGCCCAACCATGGGGTTTTATACACCTTGATACTATCTTATAAAAAACTTGCATAAAAGATATCTCACCCACAAATGCTTTAAAGCAAAACATTTATCTCTTGTTGAGCTGTCATTAACTATTTTCTCAGAGTGAAATATGGAAAAAAAGATATTTAAAATGTTTGTATGCAGGTAGTTTAGCTCTCTGAAAACACTTACTAATGTTTGTCTTAAAGTTGGACAAAAATGCGGAGTTACCCGTAATCTTTTGGTCCAAACTTGATATTACATTCTTTTAATGTTTCCTCCTTTAAATATTGCTCTCTATATATATCCTTATCTCCCAACACACTCATTTATTCTGCTTTTGTCATCAGGAGCGCCATGATTGCTGACTATATGTACTGGCTGACAGGAGGCACTGAGCAGAATATAAGCAAGCTCATCAAACTGTATTGGCAGGTAAAAATTGATGGCTCAACGAGGAGGGAGGTGCCCATCTCGCTACTAAGACCAAAATGAAGGATTACTGCTTAAAAGACTGCCGACAAAGGTAGCTCTTGGGCATATCAATCAACAGGACACCATATAGTACTATCGTATTTATAATGAAGTAGATTTTCTTGGACTAATTTTAAGGGCAAAATTCAAGGTTGTTAACCCTTGGCTCATACTTCAATTTTATGGACTGCTATAAAATTTAATTCTGGATACTGTATAGTCCCCAAAGCTATTTTTTTGTGAAGTCTTCCTACCTTAGTGACACTTTCCTTTTGCAATTTGCATGATACTAATCCTTTGACACCTTTCCAAACTCTTCAACCAGAAGGAGAGGAAAAAATGACCGTAACGAATGGTCTCAGAGAAACCAAAAGTGCCCCGTGAAGGATGGCTAGGAACGACCCCAGTTCTGCAAAGATTACTTATGTGGGGAGTAGACCATTGACTTCAATGAGACTCGCCTCTTGGGTGATACCTATTTGAGACAGCAGTTCAGCCAGATCAGCACAAGTTTAAGTTTAAGGATATCCCTTCAGCTCTGAGGAGAGCTCTCACACAGGAGGCGACAGGTAGAAGGGACTATGGTGACTGGGTAAAAATGGTTAATAAAAACAAAGGATTTAATGGTACCAGGAAAAAAATTATGTATGTCCCTTGGGACAAAACTTCAGAGTCTGACTGTGATCCTGTCTTTTTGGGTTTTATTCTGTGAGAATATATGAGACCACAAAAGGGCTAGTCCTTGTTGTACTTTATATGAAGGAGTACAAAATACGTCTGGCGTAAGCCAGGGTAATAAAAATGAGAATTTGGTCTTTTACCTTCAATCATGTGGTAAATTCTTCCTTTTAAGAACTATTATTAGTTGCATTCTTATTGGTAAAATGGAATAAATCTCAGTCTTGGGAGCTGCTGAATTTCAGTACTGCTGTGAGTGCAAAGTGCATCTCATTCAGAGAATTACCCACTGGGCTAGTGTTTGCACTGCCTGTGAACTTTCTTATATGCTTTCCAGCAGAGAATTTCTTCTCTACAGAACAGTTTGATTTTTTCCCCACTGGGTCAGACTCGTTTAAAATCTTGAGTTCACAAACAGGTTTTATGAAAGGGTCATTTCTTCTAATGGAATATCTTTTTTTGTCTCTCAACACTGGTACCCATCGACTCCTTTTCTTGAAGTCATGAACGTGAAGCTTCAAAGCATCAGCCTTTATAGAAGGAGCTGTCATAGGTCATGGCTGTCCTCTCCCTCAGGGGTTCAGACTGTCCTGCTATGTAGCTCCTATGCTAGGGACAAGTAAATGGCATGAAGGGCAACACTATCACAGTGCCTCCTTGCAGAGACTAAGCCAGAATCTGTGGTTGGGCTAAGATGGGAATGAACCAAAGCAACAGCAGGATTACTGCCTCACCATTAGCATCACCTTACAAGCAGCGAGGGCCAAAGGATTTTGGCAACAGGACTCTGCTCATCTCTGCTTCTGTTCTCAGCTCGTTGCTCATTTCTCATGGTCCTCTCTGGACCATCGTGGAACCAAAAGGTCCTACTGCACCATGTTATCCCTTCTGCCTTCCTCTTGAACCTGAGCTGCTGTCACTGCCTGCAGAAGTATTGTCTGTTGAAATGTCAGTACAGATCCAACCATTAGTTTGATCTCCCATCGTGTCTGATTTTCACTGGGAGACAGAGATTGCTCTGCAATTTTGTGCCTTTGGTGTGTATGCTTTAGCGTGGGCAAAGCTAAGGATTCAACAGTATACATATGCTGACACACAGGCAGTATAGGCAGCTGGGTGCCCAGTACCACTCCCACTCAAGGTAATAACCAGCACTTAAGAAACGCCGTTTGTGAAGAGATATCCCAGCACCAGCAGCAACCTCTTCCTTCCCAAGCCAATGAGCTCTCTGCATTCAGCATCAGGGGTGACTTCAGTGTTATTAGTGCAGAGTGACAATTACGCAGTGTGGTGTAGCACATGACACTGCACTGGGACTTTCCACCACAAAGAGGCCAAGCAGAGGTAACACGATCTTTTTCATTAATATTCTCTCTATTTCATGCTGTAAAGCTGAAAATAACTTGTCACGACTATGCATGCGCATGTGCCTTTGTAACCAAAGCAACAGCTATTGATGCACGCTTTTCTTTTTAGCTACTCCCCGGCCCCAGAACTCACTCCTCGCGTTGGCTCACAACCACGAGCAACATTTTCTGGGGAGGAAAGGAGTAGATGGTGAGCAGGACTGTTTGCTTTTTTACGTTTCTGAAAAAAGATTTTTAGAAGAGATTTGTCACTCTTTGCTTTGATCAGTTGGTCATATACATAACCTTCTGGCGTGTCACGCACTACTTTTGTTTCTTTTTCTCGTTATTTTTTTTACTGCTGGAAAGGCCCTTTCCTCCTCACAGACTGCCTCCTTCTTTGTTCTTGGCTTCAAAACATCACATGGACCACCCAAATCCTTCAACTGACTTCTGTGCTGCAAAAACTTCAGGCCCAAAATTCACTTCCACAAAGCTCCTTTTTATTTGTCCTACTTCTAAATCACTGTTTTTTCTCTCTTGATCTATTTCTCGTGCTCAGAGCAGTCTTTATCTTGTATCTCCTTTGGTTTACTTCTCCTGATTTTGGTTTTATCCTTTCCTTTGAACTCATTCTATTCCTGACATCAACTGCCAAGAGCCCTCTTTCTTCAATGCTTCTTAAAGCATCCTCAAATCTTTCCCCTCCTCATCGTTAACTCTTACGCGTTTCTTCTTCAGCAGTGATCTGTCCTACATGACTGAATCTCCTCATAGACACACCACAAGGCTCATGCTGTCAGATCTTTAAGACCATGGGCTCACGTTGATAAATTATCTGACTTTCTGCATAAAAATGGCACAGAATTTTACCCTTGCCTTCCTATATTATCAGTGACAAGAGAGGAGATGCTGAAGCTTTTTTTGAGAATGTTATCAAATCCCCACTTAAACACTTTAATAACAGAGTATTTACTATATTCCTTCTAAATGGTGTTTTATTGCATCGCTATCCCCTGCCTCTCCTCCAGTTTACAAACTGGAATCTGACTTATCCAGCCCAAATTTCCAGCAATTTCTATTACATATTCACCTCTGAAGGCTTAAAGATCCTCTGCTACTTGTTATCTTCTCGCTGTATGTATACCTATGGATCGTGATCAAGGCAACTTTAAATATTCTTTTTGATTAGCTTTTTGATTAGCTTTCTTTGATTATCCCCTTTAAACTGAAACATCTATTTCTGGAACTTCTGTACAGTGATATGTAATACCTCATGCCCTGTGTTGTTTTTGAATATTAATACCTGCCTTCCATTCTACTCTGAGATAACAGTATAATGCTGATGAGAGCTGAAAAAGCAATTTGCAATGGATAATATTGTTCAGTAAGTTAGACCTTTCTCTCCATTCAATAAATACACTTTCAAATATTCCATTCCATGGACTGAAAATATGCTTTCCAAGTTAACATATAATCTAGTAGATAGACTTTTGTTCACAACCCACTATGGAATACGCACTGGATGATTTCTGCATTAGCTCTTAGATTAAAAATACTGAATTAAATAGGATTCATCACATGAAATAATAATGTGAAAGTTATTAAATGTATTATGGCAGATATTTACAGTGGTAGCAGCAAGACAAAGACTTGCTTATTACTATTATCAGGCTATCTCCCTAGCATTTATTGTCTGCAATTGTATTTTTCAGCTGGAACAGCAACACAAACAATAGACTTGAGATATTTCATTACATAGAAAGTGTTCACCTCCAAACTGACTGGTTTTATTCACACCTTTGCAAACCAATTCTTAAAAACTGTGCGATATATCCTGGACGTTTCATTCCACGAGTAACAATATTTCACTCCTATACTGCTACAAGTATATACTATATAAGATACTACACTAAAGGTTTGTATGGAGCACCCACTATGTACCTATACCCAAAGTCATTCCTGTCCACACAGACTCCCACCAGCAGCGCATATGTTGCAGAAACTGCAGAACCTCCAGAAGGCATTTCAAGTTTGTAGGTTCCTATCTGCACACCTCCACAACCATCTGCACTAAAAGCCTTAATTCCGTAACATGTATTCGCTACAGCTCAAAGAAGTCCTTTAATTTGCATTGCAGCAACCTGGACTTGGATGTCTTCTATAAAGAGATGTGAAACCTTAGCGTTCTGGCCAAGATTGCAGCTATCGTCGAGCTGCTCTTAGCACACTGACAATACTCCACACACATCTCATGAGCCTGTCTTTCTGAGAGTATTTCTGTCATCTGAATTCAACGTCACAGAGAGAGCCTCCAGCAGCACATGCAGCAGCTGTCATGGAGGTTTCGGTATTAAGACATTTGCTTTTCCCTCTTGTTGCTGTTATGAACATCGGGTGTTTCCAGTTCAAAGACCTGGGCTGTTGCTGTTGCAAGCGCAGAGCAACAGACAGATCACAAAGTAAAGCAAACGATAAATAAAGCACTTGGCCCTGTGAGGTGGCTGAACACCTACACTGGATGCTGTCAGCTTCTTTAGACCTCAGCTTTATCTCACACCTTGCAGGGTGACAACCCCAGACAAGAACACTAAGAGAAGAAAGCTCTCAGTAGCCAGCACCTCCTCCCCAGCCATCAGCTGTCCTTGTGCTCACGCCTGACCCATGCTGCTCTGGAGCATCAGGTTTGCAGGCTGGCACAGGCAGGGGATGTCCTGCAGTCCTCCTAATGGGATGACTGATAGGAGCTGACAAGCAGCCTCCCTCGGCGGCCTGGCCATCATATCACTGAGAAAACGCATTTCTCGTTAATTCTCGAGGCTGTCTCAGCAGATCATGCTGTGTCACACTTTGCTGCAGAAAAGTTCCTTCTTTAATCAAATCTGGGGGAAAATCCCACTGAGGTCAAAGCTTACTATTAGGCAGTAAGTACAGGAAATGCCTAATTTGTCTAAGTCTCTATTGTCCCAGAGGTTTGTTGTTGCTTTAAGGATTCATTTTGAATTTTCTCGCCTCTCTTTATAAAAATCAGCAAGTGATCCTCCCGCTTCTGTCTCCCTGGCTGTTTTGAAGGACAGCACTTGCCTTGAATCATCTGGCTCGTTATTGTCTGGTGGAAAATTGGGATGTAATGATTTTCCTCACCTTGCACATTAGAAAAACAAAAGGATTTTGGCCCAAAAAGCAGGAAGATCGGTTTGTTCTTCAGATGGTGGTGTCCAGATGTCCCAAGTGCAGCTCCTGACCACTTCATGGATTCCCTATGTTCCCTTTGCATCGTGGCTGAGGGGACTTGCTAAAATTAAAACTGTTAATATTTTCCTGGGCAAATATTCTCTCTGTGTGCCATTTCAGGGATTCAGATCATTCTGGCTTCGGAGTACGTTGCTTGTAAGACGTAACTCCTAAGCTGCACAAACCAGCTCTGTTCTGTGCTCAGGCACACAAGTGAAAATATGAAGTAATTGAAAACTGAATTGATAAGGCAAATAAAATAACATAACAGAGAGTTTCTGTCGTGCTGATACTGATTTGGGAGGTTTTTACTGCTGTTGTTATTGCTGATATTTCCATTCCAGGAACAATTCTGCATGTACAAAAGCAAGGAACTTAACTTGGTTGCTTTTTAGTATTCTTTCTTCTTTAATAATATCTACCTCCATATATTTTCTACCTACTTCTATTTTTCTAGTGCCAGATCCTTCTTAGTAGAATAACTATTGCTTGAACTGTATTTACAAGACAAGAGAAGTTACCAGTTTAAATGCCACAGTTATTAAAACAGATGGATTAATTGTCTCTAATTTCAGGAAAGATTTCTTTATTGAATACCAGCCGAATGTCATAGGCAATACATACTTTGCTTGTTGAAATCCCAGTCTGAATCAAAATACCAACCAATCAAAGCTTTCATTGTTAATAGAGCACCATAAATAATGCCTTATTGATGTTCAGCAAGAGCAACCTGGACAGCAAAGTCCCATACCATTGAAAAACCCCAAGAAGCAGCTCAAAAGTAACGTGCATGTCTCACTCTATTCATTCTGGTTTTTGCTGGGTTGCAAGGCAGAGCTTTAAGATTTACAAAGGAAACCTGAGACATCAGTGTAGAAATTCAGCCATTTTGAGCTGTTCTAGGGCCCTTATTGTTCCTTCAAGTTGCAAAGGTCCTTAAGAAGTTACACACTCATTATCCTCTTCCCTTTCTTTCTACCCCATCTCCTTTCTTTGGGAAGTTGAAGCTACAGGCAGGAGCTTGTGCTATTCCCAGGATCGTTACTGGCTGTGTGGCTTTCCATTCGTACATCTGCTCTTGAAGAACTACAGAGGACATCACACAAAAAGAGATAAAGTCCCTTTTCAGAAACAACTCTATATACAGCCAACTTGTCCTCTACTAAATTAGCAGCCATTCTGCCACATAAAGTAGTTGGCTATTGCAATGACTCAGGCATGATTTTTCACTGCCCCTTTGAACAGTGCTGTCCATTTTACAGGCTAACCACATCAGTCACCATCTCTGGCTGTCTGATTCATCTCTTCACATTTAAGTCAAGTTCCCAAAAACTGTTGAGCTCGGTGCTAGGAAGGACTGACATCTCTTTCTGCTCATTTCTGCATTTTTATTTCCTTTTTCTTCTTTTTATTTTCCCTTCTTCTTGTGCTGAAGGCCATGAAAAGCCCCTACAGCTATTACCCCATTTCTCCCATGATTGCTTTCTTGCCAGGACCTCTCCCTGTCTCCTGAGCACATGCCCAAATCACCAGATGCCTGCAACATTCAAGCACCGGCCACTGCGTCCAAATTCACTGACATAAAGCACTGAGTGATGCTCGACCTTTAGGTTTGCCTGTTTCAGTTGAGATCTGAGCCCAGACTACCCAAGCTATTCAATTCCCCTTCTCACAGAGAGCTGCTAGTTAAACTGTAACCCACTCCTGATAAAGCAGGAGCCACACAGAGCTGGTAGAATTCTTCTGATGCTGGACAGGTGATCCTACTGCTCAGAGCAGAAAGCAGTGGGTCACTCTATTGGAATTAGGGTATCTCTCACCATGAAATCTCCCTTATTCTTAAGGAAGGGACAATATCAGCAAATTTGGTTAAAAACTGGGATTTGACCAGTAGCTTCATGAAGTTCACATGGGATCTTTGATTTTCACATCTACTACCCTGCTGCCCCTACTGCACACCACTGTACATCCCTCATGCTGACCATCAAAGTAATAATGCAGCTGGACCAGTTTTGCTCCCATCATGGCATCTCAAGGAGGTGGCAAACCCAGGCTGGAGCAGGGCATGATGCCAGCCCAGAAGACACCTAGGCAGGAAGGCTCAGAGCTCCAGGCAGGCAACAAACCCTACATGAAACAGTAACAGGAGCTCAGCCCTAACAGTGCTCTGCATCAGCCTGACAAAGCCTTTCCACCATGGGTCTTTCCACCAAATGGAATCAGAAATCTTTCAAGTTTACCTCTGTGCTGAGATGAAAAGGGAAAAGTCCTAGCTGGCGTTAAGTGACATAAGAGCTGGTGACTCATTTGGCATTTCATACGTATCAGTTGGAGATACTGGAGGGTAGAGAGCTTAAAGTGGAGTTGCATTTCCACACTGCTGCTGGGTCCCTCCTTTCCCACCCTCCAACATCAAGTCAACAGCAGCCTCCAGCCTCTCCTGCAAAGAAAGGTGGAGGGAGCTGGACTTGCTTATCTTGGAGAAGACACTCAGGAAACCTCACTGCTGCCTTCTAGTACTCAGAGGGAGCTTATGAACAGGAGGGGTCCGACACAGTCAGATGATGGTAAAACGAGGAGGAATGGCTTTAATCTGAAAGAGGGAGGATTCAGGTTAAATGTTAGGGGAAGACTTCTTACTCAGAGGGCAGTGAGACCATGGCACTGCTGCCCAGAGCTGTGGGTATCCCATCGCTGGTGGTGCCCCAGTCCATGGATAAGCAGCCTCAGATGGTGGTTGGCAATCCTACCCACAGCAGGGGCGTTGGAACTACACAGTTTTTAAGGTCCCCTCCAACCCAACCGTTCTGTGATTCAATGATTTTCCACACCCTCTGCGTTCTTGGATATTTCTTAAATGAATGATGACCTCTTTGGAAGGACATAAAGGATGGATTTCATCTTTCTAAAATCATAAAGAGACATCTACTGGAAAATCAAACATCTTGAAGCCTAAGGTAACCAATGTGCAATACTCTTGCCTCTGCCTTTCAGAGCTCAGCAGAATCCATGGGGCTATCGCTGCGATGCTCTGCAAATCCGCTTCCAGAATGTGCTGCATGCAAAATAGCTCGCAGAGACTTAAATTCGTTAATAACTTAAGAAGCTAAATAAGCTGATAGTTGATGTGACCTACATTAATGGGGAGGCATTACATGGCAGATAAGCAGGAAGTTCTCATCTATTGTATAATACGTGATTTATTCGTACCATAAACATATTGAGAAAAGGATATGCTCTGGCATCCCCTCTGCTTATTTTTCCCACAGAAAGAAAAAAAATAAAACTAATGTAAGAAGATCTTGCTGGTGAGAAAATATTCATATCAAAACAGCAACAGACTTAGTGGCGGGGCTGCCAGACACTGCTTTATGGTTGGAAAGATATAGAGAAAAGCTCATAGGTTGCACCGCAGTGCTCCCATAATTCTAACTACCAGCCTAAGAGTGGAAGCAGTTCGTAGAAGAGGCTAATGGCTTTACCCTGACTGGTATCACTACATTAATAAAAATCATCAATAAAAGCATCAGTTCCTGTTGTAATGTAAATGAGGCAGTGGCTGAGTATGCACTGCAGCTGCAAGATAAGGCACTAGAAAGATATCTAAATTTTTGGATAATTCTAGATGTCAAGATAATTGGATTTTCCAAATTAAACCTTTCTGTAGTTAAAGAGGATTATGGTTAGGGACTGTAGCAGGGAAAGCTGCTGTCACTGTTACGAAGAATTCACTGCTACAGTGCCACTTTTTCTTTTGTGCTTTGTCTGCTCTAAGCAGGCAAAATGGTAAAAGTTTCATAAAAGCATTGAAGTTATATCATTTGCAATAACATTTTGGCATGTGAAAACTTTGTTTCTTGTGCATCTACTTATTCATGTTATGAGCTGAACAGAATTCTAGTGCATGTAGAAGGGACAGTATAAGTTTGTTTAGGTTAAAGCTTAAGATTTATGATAAGGTCTGTGAAATCTAACACCGCCAAGTAAAAGAATACTGCAGCACCAAGATGCTCAGAGAAGAGGGATATGAGATGCTGGGTCAAATACATGCTCAAAGTCTTGTTAAAAGCATCATTCTTTGTTTAGGAACGTCTTCTGGTTTTTTAATTCTCATGATAGCATGTACACCCTTCATACCTTGCAAATGCTTCTGTTTCTTGAAAAAAATTGGTATTTTAATTGAAGCACTGACAATATAAATACCTCTTCAGACTCTTTATCTCCATGCGATCTCTCTGTAGACATTCTCCGACTGCCCACACTTCCAAAACAGAGATGTAAACACCTCCTGACAAAGCAGAGCATGAGTCAGTCCCACAACAACAAAAAGAAATTTTCCCTATCATCAGTTTATCCTGCAGTGTCTTGTGAAGAGAACTCTTGCATCTTCAGTGAAGCAATAGATTTTCTCTCCTGCTAAGGTAAACTACCATATTCAATGGACTCAGTCAATCGTAGTCCTTCCAGTACTGTATATGTTGTTAAAGGAGCTCTTTCATATGGTTCAAGCTCATCTCAGTGTCTTCTCTTTTCCTAATTCTGTTAGAGCTGAAGTCTGGAGCATAACACTACATGATGAGATAAAGTTGCAGATTCCACTTGAAAAAGTGAAAAAAAAGGCCTTCATATTTCTTTATTAGTTTTCCTGCTACCCACATCTTCCTTGAAGAGCCTGGCACTTCTTCCCCCGCAAGGCCAGAATAGCAACATTCTCCCTGATGTATCTGAGAGGTCATCACAGAGATGACCTTTTCCTTCAGGTAGAAAGATACTAAAACACATGTAAATGGGAAATAAACATTTGTCCTATCCTCTCTCTATTCTTCTCTGTTGGAAGTCCATTGAAATCCTTGTAATTATTGCCAGTTTGTCTGCACCTTGGGTTATTGCACAGCATACAGCCTGACAGACACTGTTCTATAAGGCATCTCCGTTTCCTGGGACACATTGCAAGATATTCATCCACAGGTATGGACTTCAGTGCATAAAGGCTTAAGCAGCAAAGTCCTTAGGGATTTCATCATATAAAGTTTTCTGCTCCAAAGTTTTTATGGGCTGAAGTTTTATGTCCTTAAAGTCTTTAGCCCATAAAAATCCGAGAGGATAATAAACCAAGTAGCATCTATGCCCAGGGTCTTATGTCCAGGGTATTATGCTCCTGGGTAATAATAATACCTTTGGTGGCAGTACTGACCAGAAACTACGGATCTCTTTTTTTCCCTTTGGCTGACATTTTGCCGTTACTGCCCTCTGAGCTAGTCGCTATTTGCATGCTGTTCAGAGCTGCCTTGGGTACATAGCAATGCAAAGATATTATAGGTGTGACCTTGAACTATCCTGAAGGGTAATAAAGCCAAAAATGAACTCTGCAGGCAAATACCAATAAAGCCATTCCCCAATCCTGCAGAATATGGAGCCTGCCTTGCCCAACCGCTCACATTTTCATCTCACTGCCTCACTCTATATATGTTATATCTGAAATATATGGGTACATCCAAAAACACATTCACACTCACATTAATCGAGATTAGAAAATATCTGCCAAGCTATAGAGTACCAGCAGAATACCAAACAAAATGAAAGAACAGAAGTCTGGATTTGTCAGATAAACACCAAATTAATCCCATGCCAATACATTCTGTGATCTGGGAGATCCAAACGCCGTTTTAAACATACACATACACCCTTTATCATTGACCCGTTTAAGTTGGAAAAGACACTCAAGAACATCAAGTTCAACTGCCAACCTGACCTTACGCACCCCATCACTAAACCACGGCCCTCGGTACTGCATCCACATCTCCTCTCATGCTTTTCTACTCATCTGTATTAAACTTGTGTTATTTTTGTCTCTATTAACCATGTTCACGCTTTTGCTAAGATAGATTAATGAAGTCTTACAGCTCTTCCAGTTTCCAGAAAGGACTGACCATGGCAGTTCTTAGAAACAGAAACAGCCCAAAGCAGAGCTCAGTGTGGTCTCACAGAAACCCCATCCCAGGAAGAATCACAAGCTAAACCTCACCTGCAACGACCAATAGAAACGCTGAGTTTCCAGGCTGGTAGCTCCTCCAGGCAGCTCCAGCACTAGTTCATTGGGGTCCACTGAGTGTGAAATCTACCTCTCCGCATAAGGCCAGCACAATGCATCATTCCAGTCATTTTTAAGGGATGCCAAGGTTCATAAGCTTCGTGTTGCCCTCTGCTCAGGAGTGAATTTTACTCCTGATGCAAATGATGTTTGAACGCAATATTTTAAGACTAATATTCCATATAGACACAGTGTTTGATTCATGCCAACCCAAGGGGTAATATGAATGCTTAGTATTGTTTAACCAGCTCCCAAGGACTGAATAAAACCCTCAGATGAAAGATGTGACCTTCAAAGAGCAGAGAACCACTTTTTCTTTTCATCTAAAAGATAATTTATCTAATACTTTTCTTCTCATTGAAGACATAGGCGCACTGCACTGAGAACTGTTTACAAATGTTCTTTCTCCATTAAATTGATTTTCTGAGTATAGATAGGCAGTGTTTTCTGGAACTAATTTAAATTCCCTTCTAATTAATATTCAAGACCAAAATATGTTATCTTTGCATGACTGTGCAATTATTAAAGGAAAAATATAATCTGTGGAAGTAATTATTTTTCCTTCCTTTTTTTTTTTTTTTAACTAGCCGTTAACCAGCATAAAATGTGTTGTTTCTTTCCCCTTTTTAGGCTATGATTGAAGAAGCTATCACTAGAGAAGAATCTTTTTCAGTTATGTACACACCATTTGTGACAAAAGTCAAGGTTGACAACAGAGGCAAGATGACAGACGCATTCACTAAAAAGCACCCTGGCTACACGCAGCACATCTTTACAGGTAACAGCAGATTTCACATGCTGTTAAGCACTGTATACTGTTTGTCTGTGTGTGGCTGGCTTAAAAATGAGTTTTGGAGTCTGGAGCTTGAGCCTTTGTATTTCCTACACTTCAGTGGGGAAAATTAACTTCTGCGATTTGCCGTATGATTGTACATGATTTAGGTAATCAAATCAGTACTTAGCTAAAGCATAGACTTTACACTGCAAATCCCCACAAAGACTATTTTTATCCATGAAGCCTCACATTTCAGTTGTTGAATCTCATTATTACAAGAGCTCTTTTGTTCAGCAGCAATTCTGCAGTGTCTTGTGGCAACAGCAAGTCCCAAGTTCATTCCCATCTCGGTGGCCTGCCATCAGTAACTGGCCTTACACTACACTAGGCCCTTCACTTTCCAAAATCTTTCCTCCTTCTGTGAGCACTAGTGGAGGAATGACCACCTTTGAGAGCATCTCAGCAGTGGGGGAGGGGAATAGACAGGCAAGTTTTCTTTGGGCTGTTGAAGACGAATCCAGAGCAAACGGGCTTTGTGGAACCTGCTGTCATCTCATCGAGGAGTGAATTCAAGTAGCATCTCCTGGAGTAAGCAGACATTTAATTTCTGGTGACCAGTTTTATTTCAAGAGGAATGGGTGTGATATTTCACCAAAAGAGAGAAAAAGGGATGAAATGGCTGTCCTTAACCTGGTGACTCAAAACGTGGCCACCTCTGGTGACACTTGGCTCTGAGTTGGTCGTTCTACCTAACTCAATTGGTAGCTTCTATATAACGCAACATCTTGCATCTCTGGGGAGAAAGGAACATCTGCCTGAACTCAAGTGGGAATTGGGAAGCTGAGTGTTTGCCACAAAACTGCGCAAATATTAAACCAAGTAAAATTGGTTTGTACATTGTGTTTGCCTTTAGGAAACCAGTATAAAACTAGATTGTGTTTTTCACGTGCCCCTGCATTAAGTTTCTGGCAGTAGTTTTGGGACTGCTCAAAAGGAAATATGGTATTTATCATGGAGGTTGTAAAGTCCCTTCTACCATTTACTTGCTGATGTGACTTTCTTGAGAGGTTCCAGGAATAAAAGGATTGACATTAAAGAGAGCATAAAATAAAATAAAATAAAAGATAAAATCATATTTCACATCACTCCCTCATTTTATAGGAAGAGTAAGACTTTCAAATGCAGATACACAACAAAAGAGTGCAAGTGTTGCACTGAAATTTGGTTGTGCTCATAAATCACTGGATGTTTCTGGAAGTGTCACCAGGCATCTCCTCTTCCATAGGAGAGGTAACAACAGGTCCTATAGTACTTCGATAACAACAGGTCCTATAATACTTCAATCAATTACAGATCAGATTGAATAGAACCAGTTCTGCCCTCAAGGGGGTTCATTTAGAAACTCTGTTGTTAAAAAACTGTTCCAATCTCACACAAATTTTTCTGAGTGCAAGTTCTGGGATCACTAGTTTCTAGGAATTAAATGGTATAGCCAAGATCACAATAATGTATTCTATTCAGACCTGGCCCACAACCATGCCACCCACTAAAAAAATCTCTCACGAGGAAGAAGTTGCACTCACTGTCAGCACTGTGCCACCCTGCATGTCCATACTTCACAGAGGTGAAATGAAAAACATGAGCCAAGTCCCCTTTCAGCAGTGGGTTTGAAATACCAGACACCTCGTGAAGACATTATCTTAAATAACCCTCCCATTCCACAGCAATCACTCATCCAACTTCAGTCCAAGTTCTGCTATAATGCAACGACTGGATTGATTTCAAATTTTTCCTTATTGCCAAGGAAGAGAAGCAGACACGCATTTAAATCCAAGCATACAATGCAGTTTGTTTCAAAATTGAGGATCCATCAGAAGCTGAACAGCTGCAAGGGAAATATCAGGTCCACTCGCTTTGATTTATGTACGGGTAAGGCTGGGGAGCTCCAAATGGGGTTCTCCATTTGTCACTGTGACCGCGCAGCCTGGCATCTTAAAAGCAGAGCTCACTGAAAACAGAGCACTCCTTTGTAGAAAGTGACACTGACATTCAATCTAGGTTTATTTTTTGCAGGGGAAGGAGAGAAAGAAAGGGCTGGTGTAGTTCCCCAAGAAAAGGTGGTTTATGCTCTCACTCTGAGCATCTGTTCTCACTCAGGTCAGGGCAGCACACCCTGGGTTCTGGCAGGGCCTAGCAAACTCCTGTGAAGCCACAGCACGTCATCACATGCCACTATGGTGGTGGTGATGGTAAAAGCACAAAGCTGGAGGAAATCAAGCTTCATAAATTCAGCAAACAACTTCAGCTTGTTTTGCAGTTAAAAAAATAAGGATGTTACAGTTAATGGAACGTTGAGTTATTAATGCTTTGGATGATCAGCACTGAAAAGCGTATAAACAGAAAGAGCAAGTTTTATCCAATGCATCAGCAAAATGGAAGCTGCTGATGGAAAAGGTTGCAAAGTCTGGAATTTCAAAACCCCCTTGCAGCTGGAGGGTTTTTTGGAGGCATCTTCATTTTGGCAAGCCTTCTCAATTACATTTCATCCCTTCTTAGACTCCCTACTTTTTTCCTTAAAAACAAACACACAAACAAACCTTTTTTTGCAGCTGAAAAAAAAATGTGACTGGAAGTTATTTTCATTTTTGTATTCCAGATCCTCTCGGACTTCATATATTGCCACAGACAACTGAGTGGTCTTCCTCCCCTCCCCAGCAGTACTTACTCACTCTGGGTTTCAGAAACAAACAAATTGGAAAAATCTTGGAAAAGCTGTCAAGTAGAAAGCTGCCAATCTTTTCAGGTACGCCAACTTGCTTAATAGCTGTCATAGCTCAGGAGTGACCTCCTCAATCCCCTTCTGAGTGATGGGAGCAGGGCTCCGGTCCCATTTCTCTGTGCCTGCATCCCTGCCTCCATCAGCCTCTTCCCCCCCCTTCTGCTCTGGTTTACCCATAGATCCTCTATCCAAAATGTACCTGAAGAAACACAGCATATGCATTTGTGCTTTCATTTCCTAGACTGCAAAGAACCTTTCAGTACACTCCCAGAGGAAGAATTCAGAAGACGGTGGGAGACCATTGGGAAACAGATCGTGCCAGTCATGGATTTTATAAGAAGCACCAAATTAACTGTGGGTACAACCTTCCATCACTGCTTTATTGTGTGTGTGGTGGCAGCAGCCACTGCATGGGAATGATCTTGTGGCCAGCAATGCTCAGCAAATTGCAGTAGAAGTAGAGTCCAGTTGGGGTCTAGGTACTGTTTAAAAGTAGCCCTAATTGTTTAAGTGCATCCAGTTTAAAATTACTTCATATTTGATTTTCTTCAGTCTTTATGTCCAATTATATAATATCCCTACTTCAACCACCAAAATTACTCCGTGTTTAATACCCATAATACTCTACACACATCACGAGGCTCTCCATTAAGAGTTAATAATCACTACTTGAATCATTTCTAGCGATTTAGATCTTGATCCCTACGTAATAAAGTATGTGAAATAACCTTCAAATCTGTTACAAACATATTGAAGGTATAGTAGTTAATTCTAGCCCATACTTTTTGCAATAATGTACACAGCTTTTTAGCACCATGGCTTTTGATTAGCACAAAAGGTCAAAAATCAAATTTGCATGTAGACTAGACTGTTTTAATTCAATTCTGAAATTATTCTCCTGAAAATAAGTGGAAGAAGCCTCTCCTCCGCAGATTGTAAATGCTAATGTTAACACTTTTTCCTTAGCAATAACCGTTTTTCAGTTTTCTGTGTGTTGCAGGAATCAGAGCCATTTCCTCATCAAGGGTGTCTCAGCAAATCATAGGATTTATATTCTTAGGTTTTGATACCAGATAGGAGGTTGACAAAAAAAAAAAAAAAAAGCCTGCTACTTAGCAACCTCTAGCAAGGAAGAAACATTAGTTGGGTATTTGGGGAATCTGTGTCTCATTTAATCTCAGAGAGCTACTGATGAAACAACGTAAGTGCTTGAACTCACAGGCTTGGCAGGAGGTGAAGGTGCTCCATGCTGTGCCAAAACGGGCACTCAAAGCATCGCTTCAGCCTGAGGGCACGAGGCCCCAGGAAACTCACTGCTGCTGCTTCCCTGTTCCTTCCTGAAGCCATGGGCTGCTTCCTCTAGCTGACCAAAGCCCAGGGGATAGATGTGCAGGCTGATAGGAGAGGCATCTCTGCAGAAGTAGCTGTTATTGCCACCTGCATTGTGCTTCCAACAGCTACGAAGCCAGAAGTACTAACAGAGGGAGGGCTGGCTGCTGGCACAGAATAAAACCCCTGTCCACCTCAGAGCCCCAGTACAATTCCTAGGTCTGGTTGGTTGGTTGGTTTTTGAGTCTTATGTCCTGATGCTGAGCTTTCAGAGGCAAGGTTCTAGCATTGCAGCTATTCATTTTCTACTTATCAGAAAGAGAAAAAATTTAAACTGTGATATCTTTTGGATTCCTTCTGATTACCCCATTCCACAAGAGAATTTGCACCTATGAATCTATGAACAGTCACCAGGGCACCACCACGGGAGCTGTGATGGAGAGGGGAAAATCCCCAAGATAAAAGGACCTATCACTGGGTTAGAACAACCACTGCCACACCCCTTAGTGGTAGAAATGCATTCACTGCCCCTTCAGTTTTTATAGCAATGAATAATAGAGGTGAGACAGAACCTCTGACCCAAAGAGCAACTGACAGAGCGAGTTACACCTGATAACACAGATAGGCACAGAGCCAGAGCTGATCTGCTGCTGGTGATTAAAATCTCTCTGTGGGCCTGGCAGAGATTTGGCCACCTTTGTTTCCTTGACAGTATTCCAAAATCCTCTTCAAGCTAGAACTACGATTCCACCAGCCATCCATCACACCCAAGTGGAACTAAGGACTTCTGCGAGACAAACTCTGGATACAGACATTAGCTTTAAAATTTGCTTTAAGACAGTAAGGGAAGATATTTATTTTTAATAGCACACAGGAACAAGGAATGAAAGATTCCTTTTGACCCCGGCTTCATTTGCAAACACGAACGTGCACTCTATGCTTGTCCTAATACGATTTTTTCCACCAAAGCACCTCAGTGCTAAAGAAGAGCTTATTAAGCAATGGCTACACACTCAATACCAGTTCTGCCAGCTCCTTTTTGCAGCTCCACAGCTTACAGTTAATTATACGATTTGTACACACACGACTGTTGGTGAGACATGAAGCTAATGATTAAAAAAGCAGAGCGTTTCTCATTTGCCCTCTCATCTTCATAAAGAACAGCCAGTCCCATTCAGCTCCAAGGGACATTTGTGTACTGTAAAGCAAGAAGCAGAAGGGAGGGTGCAGCAGCCTGGTCCCATGTGCTGTCACTGCTGCTGGTGGCAAACTCCACAGCCCCCATCTGCCCAGAAATGAGTGCCATGACCCAGAGGTTATTTGGTTTCCCTTAAACAGCTGTATCAGTCAGACTTCCACCTACTTGTATCATGACCCAGATTACCAGTGCTGACAAGTGGTTGTTGCATCAAGGGATTTTACTGGGTTCGTTCTTGCTGCTTTGGATGCACCGAGTTTGCCTTTCTCCCACGTCAGTGGCACATAACGGTGCTTTACAGGAGAAACAGAGGGGCCAGCAGGGCTTGTTAGACCATGATATGGGTGAACAAAACCGGCTGTGTGATTCACATACAATGTACAGATCTCACTGTTCTCTTGTCTATTTTTTTTTTAATAGAGGTAAAGCATCCACTGCGTTCAAATTTCAGTACAAACATTTTCTGGAGCATACCAAGGGCTGTAGAGAAATATAATGATGGATTTGTCTGCCTGTTATTGCGATACACTTGGAGCTGTTTGTGAAGCACAACTTCATTCAGATTTTGGGCACCGAAGGGCACCCCAACCTTGGCAAAGTTGGTGCACATACTGCCGATGTGGCTGGTCAGCTGGGGCTCTCATACACATCACTTTGTTTTAGCACTCCTGGCACTCAGTAATTCAGCTTTATAAGCAGAAATAGCAGAAGGGATGACTCCTATCTGGAATACAGAGAAAAGCAAAAAGCAGGGCTCCATCCCCAGATTCTCAATACCTGAAGGAACACATCAGTAAAGGAGCTGACTCTCCCACTGAAGTGTCTATTAATGCTTGCTCTTTGCTTAACCTCCTCTGCACCTACCCGAGCTGGTTTCATCTCCATCTGATTGCTTGGCCACTTTATTATGTTCTTTACTGCAGCTTACAGCCCCTTGAATCCTGCTATCGTTCATATAATTCTCATCATGTGGTTCGCTTCCCTTTGGGTTTTTTTCTCCTGCCAGCAGCAGTTATTTACTTTCTCTTTCTGCATTTTTCATTGTCACTGAAACACCACCTCTAAGTTCAACCTCCTCTAATCTGTTGTTTTTTATTTATTTATTTTAAACTCTACTATGGGTTATTTATTTCCTACCTATTATAAACTTGTACAGCCCGACTATGTCCATTTTGGCACAGATGCACAATTTGTGTCCCACAGCTACGTGACATGCTCTAATATGTTTCTGAAGAATTGGGGAAAAAATTGCTTTATTTCTGCTTTTACTCTCCGAGTCATTTGAGAAGCCCCCAACAGACACTACACAGTGAGAGAGGATTCTTACCTGCTCCGCAGTTGACAGCTCAATAGACTCATTGCTTGGTGCTTGCACGAAAAGGTTTTGGGTGGATTTCAAGAGTGGCAGAGAAAAACCTTTTGCTGCACTTACAGTGCTGTGTGACTACTTCTCATTGATAAGAGTTCTTTTTAACTGATTGCTTCTCCTTATTTTAATGCTCACAGCTGTATCTGGTTACAAAGCCATGCGGCCATCACACACTGATTACTTGGAGATGGGGCTCCCCTGCCCCGTTTAGAACCCTTGAATCATTAAGGTTAGCAAAGCAAAGACCTCATCTAGTCCAACCATCCACCTACCATCAGTATTGTCTGCTGACCATGTCACTAAGCATTACATCTATCCTTTGCTTAAACGCCTCCAGGGACAGTGACAGCCACATCACTGGGCAGTCCATCCCAATGCATCACCACTCTTTTGGAGTTCTTCCTAATATCCAACCAGAACCTCCCCTGGCACAACTGGAAGGAAGTTTTTTTCCTTGCTCTAGTGCCATACTAACTAGACTGTGTTGGACTTACAGTTTTGCATGTCAGAGATCGCAGAAATCTTTTTTCCTTTCTGATGTCTTCAACAATACTAGATCAGGCCCCCAGAAAGGGACTTTTCAAGTGAAATAAATACTTATCATCGGGTTGTCCTGGTCTGCCCTCTTAGAGATGGGCTAACAGAAGTTCTTAAGGAGGTAGGACTGGTAAGTTCTGACTTTGGCTCCCCAAGTCAAATCGCTTAATAACTTGCTCTTGAGTAAAGTTCATCTTAGAACTCATTGAGCTTTCTGATGTTTTTACTCTTGCTGCAACACAATGAAAACCTTCAACAACCTGAACTGTAAGAGGCTTAATTTCCACCCCATTCTTACTTGTACCTATTTATACATGATGGTCCTTCTGTTATCATCATCATTTATCTCCTTCCTTCACTTTTCCGTTGTTTACTCTCTTTAGAATTTATCCCTTCATTATATTTATTGAGAAGAATAATAAGCTCTTAGCATTTTCATTAATAGACCAATCAAACCACACTTCCCTCAAAAGAGGTATCTCCTAACACGCTGGCACCTCCGCTCCGTGATACTTGGGTCTAAATTAACCTCTTCAAACACAGCTGACTGGAGCTAGCTGCATTTCTCAGAGAACTGCTGACCAGAGCTCCTCTTCCTTGTGCAGTGCATGATGCTGATGGAAATAACCATTCATTGGCTCAGCTCTTTCTTTTTCAGTTGCTTTCTTGTCTGGAATTCACAGACTATATCTGGATTTCTGATATTGGTCTCTAATGTGTGGTCATTTTTTGTTTGTTTTTATCTTTCTCTACAATTACCCTGTAAACTATGTTAAAAAGAGTAAAATTAACTGTACCAGGACTATTCATATTTTCCTAGGGCTAAAAGGAGACTAAGCTTTCTTTTCTTAAAGATTTTTACAAGATGTTTAGAAAACAAGAAGAGCATCTCTATTGAATTCTTAGATTGGATATAAAAATTATAGAATCATGAAATCATTAAGGCTGAATATGACCACTAAGATCACTTAGTCCAACCACAATGTAGTCAGTTTGATAACTGTTTCTATAACCACCTGATGCTCTCCCTGTGCAATTTCTGCAAAACCAAACTCAAGATCAAAAGACCAAAGATTCAGACAAGCAGGAGCAGACAAGAAAAGTTAATTTAAAAAATAGGATACCCACATACATTTCTTTCAAAACTCCACTCTGCTCAATACACGATGGGACCTAAAGTCAGCTAACTGGGAACCAAAGCGTATGGGAATGGCAGCATCAGCACGCCGCCATATGGAACTGCCAGAACAAAGGTCTGCTAAAAATACTGGAAGTGGTTCTGAAAATCTATGCCAATGCTTGTAATTTCAAGCACTTCAATACATTCACAAGCCTGATTAGATGAATGGAAATTTTACTCAGAATGGCTGAGTATACAGATATGCAATGGCTACATTTTGTCGAGAATCTAGGCCAAATTGCTTTTGAAAATCTCAGTAGGGTGTTCATTTGCATTTTTGGCAACAGAACACTTTTGAAAATATGGTAGTAAGGCTGCCATCCATCAAACATTTCAGCAAGTGCTGAGATTTTTTGCAAGCACTTGGCTGAGCTTCTCTATCCACACACTTTTAATTTACCACGTGCCCAGAGGATCAGAGACCACCTCTGCAGATGTTAGCTCCTCAAGGTTGTGCATTTGAAAACTGTGGATTTCCCCAGTCTGCAAACAAAGCATAGGCTCAGACATGGCATGGTTTCCTCAACCTCCTCACTGAAACTTTAAAGGCAATCCATAACAGTCAGATAATATTTAACAGAGGGTATTATGGAAAAGCCATTTCCAATTGAGAAAATTACATTCATGTTTGTTATCTGCTCCCTCCCCTTCACATATATTATGACTACATATTTATTTTTCTAGTACTACTAGAGAGATTGCGAAAATAAAGTACTTTTCTCCTCTCTAAGATTGTCAAAAGCATTATCTTAAAGGTGCTGGATGCCATACTGCTTATAGTATTACCAGCACAAATAAATATATATGCTGATAAGCCTCAAGGCATAAGACTGAAAAGATGAGCGTGCTTTCTGCGACTCCCACCTGACCCTCTTGCTTTCTCTGAGAGAACAGGACCATGTCTGTGCATGCTCACGTGCAGTAGAGAAGTTGCATTACACCAGCATCCTTGGCCGGCTACAGCAAATCATGGAGCAGTCCCAGGTGATTAATCAAGCAATGGCTGAGCTAGCATCCATCCCTTATCTGCAGGACATCACTCAGCAGGACGCTGAACTGGTGAGTGTTCCTTTCTAATCCTTGTTTTGGCTTTTGCAGGGAATGGAGGGCTGGGGCAGAGTGCTGCGCTGCAGTTTTCTCAGGGGGGTCATTTTTCTGAATGTGTGGACCTAAGGTAGCTTTAAAATCCTGCTGCAATGCCTTCTCAGAGGGGCTAATCACCTGCAAGGATGACTTTTACAGAACCAGCATGACTCATCCGTGGGCATATTTTTAAAACCTCTTCTTTTCCCCCAGACCTGCCCAAATCAGTCTGGGAAAATGATTGCAATTATTCAGATTGTGCTACACTGAGATACCTAACATCAGGAGCCATCTGCAGCAACACAGGCCAGATCTGCTTAAACCAGAGGAGAGGAGGGAGAAGAGACAAAACCCTCCCATTCCTAGCTCTGTCCCTCATGTAAATGCAGCCCAGTTTTGGAGACTATGATCTAATAAAAACTCTCAAGGCTTCCCAAACCCGGCCCATGGGATCCATCTGCACCCCTACAGGGTTCCTGAGTGCTGCAGAATGAAGGCTCCTCAATCCCCTTTTGCTGCGGAGACGAGTGGCAGCCTGGGACTGCAGGAGATGGACTGCAGACAAGAAGCAGCAGCACAGCACTGAGCCTGCGTTCCTACAAGATAGTCTCCTTTTGGTGCAAGTTTGCTAGTATTAAACCTCAGCCAGCCCACACTTCAAGGCCGACTAAAGGCTCTGGAGTTATTGGTACATAATTCAGTGATAGGCTTTCTCCAGGCTGCAATATTTTCAGTACATCCTCAGCTACGAACAGGCTATCATGCTGCTGCCTGCATCCCGGAGTGCAGTTCTTGCATGCCTGGGAACATTTCTGGGAAGGTTTCAGGCCATCCCCAAGGGCTCTGGGCCCTCAAAGCAGGGGCTGGATCCATCCTGCAAGGTCTGAGGGACAGGGCAGAAACCTTTCAATGAAACCCCTGTGCTTTGTTTACAGAGCCCAGGGTGAAAATGACTCCTAAAAGAATCAGGCAGAAAATCTCTACCAGCTATTCCGTCCAGAGCATTAAAATGCATTAATTCAGTATCCACTTTTTTTTTCCTTTGTCCTGTCATCTTCCCGTCAGCTATATCTGTATGTGCAATTGAAGGCTTAGATGCTTTGTAGCCAGAATATTTTAGGAAACTTCAGGCACTAACAGCATCAAGGCACAGGGCTACAAGCACAAATGTGCAGAGCTGCTTCACTGTGGAGTAATTAATGGCCTTCGCCTCTCCTGGCGGCACCAGCCTGCATGGCACAGCTCCTCTGGTGCCATTAACAGCTGCTTGCCTGATCACATCACAGCTGAATCACAGAACGGATTGGAAGAGACCTTTAAAGAGACTCATTCCCAAGCCCTGCTGTGGGCTGGCTGCTCCCACCAATGCAGGCTGCCACCCAGCCTGGCTAGGGCACCTCCAGGGATGGGCACCCACAGCTCTCTGGACACCTCCAAGCAAAAACTTTCCCCAGAACATCTAACCTAAATCTCTCCTATTGAAATTTTAAACCATTCTCCCTTGTCCTCTCACTATCTGCCCCTGTAAAAAGTTGTTCTCCATCTTGGTTGTATCTGGGTGCCTATGGCCATGGGGACAGGATGGCAGTGGCCAAATCCCTCCACCTGCTTCTCACTCCTCCGCCACTTTCCTGGGAGATATCTGTGTACTTTTGAAGATATTTTTTTCCACAGAGAATACTCAGCTGGCCGAATTCTAATCTCACTTGTGCTAATAGAAATTTAAAGTGATTCCTCCGAGGTCATTCTGACTTTGCATTGGTAAAATGGAGAAGAGCTTTTGTGGCCAGGGAAGGCAGTTAAACTGTGTGGTTGGAAAATGCTAAAGATGTCAAATGTTTATTATCACACACAGTATAAGTTGCATAAAGCTTAAAACATGCTGAATTTATAACAGTGCAATTTGCACTGATCCAGCAAGAATCCCAAAGGCATTTCAGTTATAAACTCTTCTCTGTAAATGTCTTCCTGTAACTAAATAAATAGAGTCCTAATCTATAGCACAGAGAATTTCAGCTGAGGCCTTTTTAGATGAGTATTTATTCACAGACCCTGGGAGAATAAAGATCTCAGTTAACTCAAACAGTTGAATAGAAAGGAGGAAAAACCCCAAACAAAATTTATATGAGATTTATGATCTCACTGTCATCCTATTTGTAGATGATAAACCAAGATGAACGCTTGTTAAAAAAATTATTAATAAAAAAAGAGAACTTAAGTCTTTTGGTTTAAAATCAAATGAGGACAAGGTATTAAAATACAGCATTTCTTCCTTAGAGGGGATTTTCCAAAAATGATCAGCTTTGGGAGATTTACTGAGGTTTGCCAACTGTCCCCTCCTGTTGCATTCTCATTTTCTCCACCAGCAGAGCCAGTGACAAACTCTGAATGATGAAAAGGAAAACCAGAGCAGATCCTGGGCCCTTTTCTCTGGGACACCCAATACCCACCCAACTTCAATGGCTGTGTTTCCTGGTTTCCCTTCTTGCCCAAAGGAGTGAAGTCTCTGGCCTGATTGAGGGTGGGATGTGAGACCAGCATCCCAGTCTCTGCCCCGCTGAGGCTCCCCAGCCCATGTAAGATGGGGATGGCTCCAAACAGCCATCTCAGTTATAAGCTATGGCCATCCTGCCCTTCTCTGCCTGGTTCCGTTCTGACACAGGATTTGTGCTTCGCCTCTTCCGCCCTTAATACCCTTAATCTCTGGGCTGTATCTATTCCAGAGTCATAGAATATCATAGAAGGAGATTATCTATCCATAGAAGTATTCTGATGGAAAATTTCTGACAGCTTCTTGACTCTTTTCACATTAGAATCAGAGGCAGAAATTTGCAGTTTTGTTTTTTTATGAATACTGACGCATAACTTAAAAAAGTTTTCATCAAACATTTGACCCAATAAAATCAACCGAATGGCTGCACAAGCACCACGAAAGCAGGCTAGAACCAACCCCTGTACACTGACTTTGAGGTTTGAAAATGAGTTCATCCTCTAAAGACGTCTGCATCCTCTGTCCTGTGCTAGGATACAAGCAGAGAATTTTAACTCCAAAAATCAGAACACAAAGCTGAAGTGAATAGAAGTCCATTCCCTGAATCTCAAGGCAGCACGTCCATCTCTTGCTCAGCTAAACCTAAACACTGACATTTTGAGTTTCATCTCCTCTTGTGCTCACATCAGACTGCTGCCTGTATAGATACAGCAAGTCTCTTCAGACAGTTTCTGTATGAATGCTCACACTCTGTTGTTATCATCCAGTCTGTATGGACTTGTGGTGAGCAGCAAATCTGGGAAGAGTCACCAGAAGCAACTAAGCCTTTTGGAATAAACCAAACAGGGCAGACCTGCATCTCTGATTTGAGAGCAACAAAAGCATTTTCTAGTGCATGGGAAAGGAGAGGCATTACAGCAACAAACCCGAATTTTAGCCTTCCCTCTAAGCACAGATTAGCAAGCGTTTTCCTACAGCTTCTTTTTATAGTTTACACTAGAAATTGCCAGCCTTGTTTTTATGTTGTGCTGTGTTGAATGATGGGGAGGAGGGTCTGCAAAGAAAGAGGATAGTAAAAGAAGGGGAAACAAGCTAGATACTTCCAGCTACAGTAAAAGCATCTCAGCTTTAGTGTTGTCCTCTCGTGCAGTTTTACATGCTGCCCTAAATTACGATGCATTAGCCTTGGGAGAAAATGCTAAAAAGCATCCATGTACAACACAGAATATCTCAGATGGCAGAGAATAAAATATGGGACCTCTATTCTTTACAGCCCAGGTCTTCCTTTACCAAGTATAAACATTTACTACATACATTTAAGCCACATAGGCTTAAATACAAATTTTCCAGAGTTTTTTTTTCCCCCCATTGTTAAGTATTTTCCATCCACAATAACACAGCGTAATGGCTGAAGCAAAGATGAGGTGGCAGTTCTCATTGTGTGAAAGATGAGTAATAAAATCATCAGCGTACAAATGATTTTTTAATAAGGTTTTAATCTGTGTATTTAGAGAAGTTATTTCTGTGCGAATTCCACGCTGATAATTTTTATCTTGGTGCCACAGCTGCAGTCGTTAATGGCAGATGCCATGGACACCCTTGAAGGAAGAAGGAGCAATAAAGAACGTGTGTGGAATAAAATCGAGAAGGTAAAAACCTGCAGCAGAGGGCAGAGGAGCATATTGTTCCTCGGGGAGTAAATGTCCACCTGAGCCAGAGCTGCTCACAGAGTAGAAGGGGAAGTGGGTGCCACGTGAAAGCCGACGCGTGCCTCAAACCCTCCGAGCGCTCCGGCGCTGCCCGCTAATACATATTCATCCCTTGCTTTCGCCCCGTTGCTGATCTTTGGCCACGTTAATAGTCTCATGCAATTAGCTAATGAAAAGAAACCCGCATCGCTTGTTTTTGGCTGGTAATCGCCATTCTCTTCCATCTTTGTTGTACGAGGTACTGTGTTAATTGTCGGGGGCGAGCTGCGGGGGAACAAAATTCATCCAGACAAATGAGGTCCCTGAGTGGAGCACAAATGAGGCTTTGGCGATGTGAGACAGAACAGCCATGTGAATGCCTCTCCGAGGCTCTGCACAGCAACCGGGCAAGGCAATTTTTTGCAGGATTTGTCAAGTGCATTGGCTCTCTGTGCAGACGAATTTGACCCCATGTAATGAATAATAGGTCGAGTTGGGATGTAATGGGAGCATCTTGCATTTGCACAGAGCCCTTTCAAACCAAAGCCATTCGCTCTGGGCATTCAGTCCCATTGACATTTGGCCCCTCCCGTGAGTAGGGATGGCAGTGCGTCACCAGGAAGGGAAAATGTCGCCATCGGGTCACAGCATCACTCTGACACTGATTTCGTGGCTCCGTTGGGTCTGGGATGCATGCTCACCCCATACCACGAGGGAAGGACAGAGGGCTGCAGTGTTGGTGCTCGCAGGTTTCAGTACTGCCCCGCTTTGGTATTTAGGGTTTATAGACAGGTCTCAGCACTGCATAAGCATGTGCAGAGCAAGGAGGGGTGATGGAGGCACCTGAAACAAATAATGGAGGTGGAGGGGGCAGGGTCTCTCTGAGCCACGATTTATGAGTCACTTGGATTAATGTTCCTCAGACAGTTCCTCCTTGGATTAAAGCCCTCAGACAGGCAGCTCCTAAGTCTCCAAACTACCAAATATTTGCAGAAAGCAACCAAGACTTGCCCAAAATTAAGAAACACCTGGTTTTCACCTCTTTAGAACGCTCATGAGATGAAAAAACTACCACCAAACATTAAATATTCACATCGCTTTGCATCACACCACGATATCCTCCGAATCTCACACCTGCCAGCAGAGAAGCCTTTGCAATGCAAACGTTGGGTTCAATATGCATTTATATTTATTTATCAATTGCACACACATTTTCTGCTCTGTATAACCAACATTCACAGCAACACGAACGCAAAGAGTCAGTGATATACTGACAAATACATTATTCCTTGTACTTTGGCAGTTTTTCTTCCCATTCACAGACTACAGACCTAAGTATTAGGCACAGTTTTCCTTTTCCAACAGGCTAGCTACTATCTCATTGTAAATTCAACAAAACGTCTTTTTCCTTTTTGGTGCATTCATACTTCTGAATGCACGTCCTTTCTTTTCCTCTGGATACCTCAACTGTCAGTATAATCTTAACCAAAAATCAAGCTAACATTTAAAAATGGACAGGCATCCCAAATTACACCACACAAAGCTGTGCATAACTCTATATTTAGGAATCAGATTTGCTCCATGCCTGAAAATCTGCTCTCTGCCATTTTAAAATGTTGTGCTTCAAAATTTGTTTGCGCTAAGAACATAATTTTGCATTTCATTTTTGACAGCTTGAGTAACTGCATCTGATTTGGGGCATCCTGTTCCAAATAGAACTTAAATGTTTGTTTCGTAATACAGAATTTTTTTTATATTATTTCAAAAGAAAAAAGAGAGCATCAAACACCTCTCTTCCTCTTTACTTTCCTGCAACATTTCATTTCAGCATATTCAGAGTGTCCCTAGAGAAATCGTCTTTTATAATAGAGGAGGCAGGAAAGCACTCAGGGGGAGCTTGGTTCTTGGTTGGGGGTGAGTTTTATTATGTATCATTTAAATCAGCTCTAATTAAAAATGTCACACCAGCTTAGGGACCTTAAGGAGATCGCTACAAAGGGGGGACTAAATCTGATGGCTGAAAGCTGACGTGGCATAGATTACTGCAGGAACCACTGTGAAAAGTCCAGTGGTTCTCACGGCCCATCACATGAAGGTGGCTCCAAAGAGCCTTCTCACAGATCCAGTTAAAGGCAGTTATTTGTGTTTTTGCTATTGAATTAATTTACATATATTGGAAAGTGAAAAGGAACATAAAGGAGTTATAAAACGCAGAACTTGGGGAAGCTGACAGCGACTCTAACACCAGTGAAGTTTGGCTCTTGCAATAGAAACAGCTGTTGCACCTAATGAAAGCACTCACAATTTTTCTCTAATGCAGAAGAATTATATCTGTGCCTATTTTCCAAACGGTTAAAGGGTCTGTCAGAACTGCCATTACAAACCACTGCTTTCAGAGCTTTATATTCCAGAGTCAGCCATAAAAAGTCATTCAGGCTGAAATCTGACATAGCTGGGCACAAAGCTCAACATCCAAACACTTCTCCCTTTGTCACAGCAGAGGGCTTATCAAATTAGTTTGAAATTAATCTGAGCAATTTTGAACTTATAGGACTGGCAAAGCAGTAATGCATACATAGCCTCAAGTGTTTTGGGCGCTGTGCTGCTCACCCGATTCGCTGACAAATGTATGTTTTTAAGTGCAATAATTTTTCAAATGGGCTAATTATTTTCGGAAGCATTCAATACAAAGAAAAGAAAAATGACCCAGCAATTAGCTAGAGAAAAGAGAACAGCTCCGCTGAGAGCACTCCTCTCTCAGTACGCCTGGGCTGCAGAGTCCAGCCACAGGACCTGGCCAGAAAGCACAGGTGAAGAATCCTCCTCCTGCAGAGACTGAACCACATCTCAGGGGTCCTTGAAGAACAGAAAGGAGATGTGGGCTGGGTCAGGCTCTTCAAATCCCTATTCTCTGGGATTTTACTGAGACTTTCTGGGGTATCTCCCTTGATAAGTGTGAGCTTGGATGACGCCAGCTCCCATGGGATGGGGCTGGTGGAGCAGCAGCCCCTGTGCCCCTGCACACACTGTGCATCAGCAATTTGGGCAAGTCCATGCAGCAGATGTAAGGCCCACAATCAAGCTTGGCCCTGGGTAACTCAAGGAATCAGGTCTCTGTATGAGAGCTGCAGGACTTTATAGCAGCTGTGGAAATGTGGAGAGGTTTATGTTATCCAAGATACACAAAGGGACAGGAAGCCCTCCCTTTCCTCCACAAAGCCTTCACTTCCCACAGTTTTCAAAAGAAGTATTACGAGGGATCACTTTCCTGCCTCATAAGAATAAATTCATTAATAAAGCCTCACAATATTACAGCGAGAGACATTTCATTAAATGAACACATACTTTAGAGCCCAGCAACCAGAAACTTCTGGCATATAAAGAGAGGAAGAGCCAAATAGGGCAGCAGGTGCCAATATGGCTGTGCTTCTCTGAAGATAATAACGTAGATCTACTTCTCCGTTTAGCCCCTAGGCTTTCATAGTGGTTTCATAGGATCCTCTTAACATCATTTGAACAGCCAAAGGACAGACAGGAGCTGGCAAATAAACACTTTTACATGTGAGACACTTCATAAAACCTTCACATCGGAGTTTACCTCAAGGGCATCACATCCTTTGCAATGTAGATAAGTTATTATGCCCATCATTTGCTGAGCTCAGTGGAATGCCTGTTTCATAAATCTGAAAACAGAGCAAACATGGATGAGTGCATAAAAGAACAGATGTAACTTACGTAAGGATAAGTATGTAACAAAAACGGCACTAATAGATGTGAATGTGAAATGAAGTAAAATTAGCCTAACATTATGTAATCTTCCAGCCAGGCACAGAGATTCTCAGTGGTTGACCTCTGCTCACTACACCTCTGCCTTCTGCAGCAGCAGGGGAACACCATCTCATGACCTGTGCTCTTCCACTGACATTATCTCTTAATTGAAAATCAAGCCATGGAAAAGGGCCATAGACTTGCCAGGCCCTCGGTCAGCCAGAGAAGCAAGGAGGGAGATTCACACAATGCTGATGGAAAGTGGACACGCTGCTGAATAGTACTTGGCTGGCTACTGCAATTGGGTGTATATGACTTTGCAAGTTTCATTTCAGGAATGCACAGATCCACTGTGAAAAGGGAGGGGGAAAATCAAAGGATGTCTAAGGATAGGAAAAGAAGGTCTTCAGGAAGAGGAGTGGAACTCTAACATGCAGTGTGTAATAAAGAGAGGAAAGCGCAAATAGAAGAGGAAAATGATATTAGTGGTGCTGATATGAGAAGGCTGAAAGCAAAGGAAACAAAGAGCAGAGCAACCAGGTCAAGGCGCTAAATTTTGATTAGAGTTAGTCAAAGGTTGGCTACATGCTAAGTTTAGAGAAAACATATTAAAACATTCTGCACAGGATGAACTTAGAATTAGTGACAGCCTGGAAAGGCACAAGAATTAACTATGGCAAAGAAGTTTTTAACCCAGCACTGAGAGGGGCTTTCAAACCAGGCAGAGAAAGTCAGGAGAGCGTGTGAATAGAAAATGAGAACTTCCCTGCTGAATGAGAGGCAATACAAAGGAAGGGTCCACAACCAAAGTCCCATTAGTAAATGCAGAACCACTGTGGGGACAATAAAAGCACGATGACATTTGCAGAGTTATTTCTGTGAGAGAGAGATGTCAGTGTGCTTCAGGAATTAGCGGTACTCCTGGTCCCTAAAATCAGCTCCCACACTTGTGAATCTCTCATTGCCCCTCATGTACAAGAGAAGTGAAGATGCCTCACCAGTGCGGACCCCAGCTATACTGTAAGGAAAGACTGCATCCTGCCTGTTCCCCACACTCCAGACATCAGATGAGCTGTTTAGGAACCACACGCTGAATATCTCCCAGTCACAGCAAGGACAGCAGTGCAATCTGAAAACCAGGGGACACAACTACTAAGAAACAGATTTTGGTCATGTAAGGCCTTGTTCAGCTCTGAAGCAGATCAGGGAAATTTCAAGTTTGCTGTTCTACACCTGTCTTTTTTTTTTCAGCTAAATTAGTTGGCCTAATACAATATCATTTATAATCACTTAATATCACTTATTAATCACTTATAATTCCCAGCCTATCACAGCTACAATAGTACTCATAATGCTATTGGAAAGGAGCGTTTTGTTACGAGGAAGGCTTTGCTCTATTCCACCAAGCCATAGGGTGAGATAAGTCACTAGGATAATTTCAAATACCAGTAAATATGGCAATTGAGCAGTAAATGTCTCAAACAACAGAATAATGTAGCTGGTTGCAGCTGCCTGGCTGTTAAATCACAGGCAATTCCAGGCATTAACAGTCCCCGCGTAGGGATTTAGATAAATATTCCCCCAGCCCTTGCTAATCATGCTGTCACTTATAAATGAGCAGCCAGCTTACCTGCTGCCCTCTGCTAGAGAAGGTCTCCAGCCCTATAAACACTTGCCACCAGGTATTGTTACTGCAGTGAAAAACAGCATGAGTAAACAGGATGGCTCACAGCAAACACTGTGCCGAGAAGTCATTGATTGGGTGTTAGCAGTAAAGCAGTGGAGGGGAACTCCCCAGGAAGTCCTACTTTGCAGAGCAAGGTGGTCTCAGAGCCCTCCTGAAGTCCCTTGTAATGAAATCTGATGGAGAGCAGGAGTGCCAGCTCCATCCCCGGAAAACACCTGCAGAAGGGCAGGGTCAGCAATCTTTTTATGCACATTGCTCCTTATCGTTCTGTGGATCTATGCAATACTGCTGTCAAAACCTCCCATGGGTCTGGATCAAATCCTAATCCCTTTGAAAGCCCTACCTTGCCTCACCTTGTCTGACAAGACCCTACCTTAACTTGCCTGACAGTTGGAGTAGATGATCTTAATGGTCTTTTCCAACCTTAATGATTCTGTGACCCTCTGCAGTTCATCCCCAGATCTGTATTCTCCCTGCAGCCATGAACTGCATGAGATCAATGTTCTAAAAATATAAGTATCTACACATTCTGCTCAATCTCTGAGAACAATGTAAAACTGTTTCAGCTAAGAATGAACTGATCACCTCAGTACCTGCATGGGCCACAGATCTTTTTCTCTTCCCAACAAACTCTGAACTGAGCAGAGTAACGGACTTGTAGCACATCCAGGTACTTCTGGTGCACTAATTATGCTTTTCACCTTCTCACCCTGCACCAGTACAAAAATACCTTGAAGTGTGGCACTGAGGAAAGGTAGGCACAACCCACCTCATCCAGCTGATTTTCTCTGAGAATGACAGAGCCAAGAAACTCTTCTGAGGCAGCAACAGTAGTGAATGAAATCATACAAAAGTTGGAAGGGTCCTTAAAGTTCATCAAGTTCCAACCCCCTGCCACGAGCACATTTCCCAGCTTGTAGATCAGGCTGCCTTGGGCACATCCAAGCCCTTGAGCACCTCCATGGATGGGGCACCCACAGCTCTCTGGGCAGCAGGTGCAGGGCCTCACCACCCTCTGAGTAATAAATCCTCCCTGTTTTAATTGAAAAGCCATTCCCCCTTGTCCCATCACTATCAGTCTGCATGAAAAGTCAGTCCACATCCTGCTTGTAAGCTTCCTTCAAGTACCACAAGGTTGCAATGAGGTATCCCCGGAGCCCCTTCCAAGCTGAATAAGCCCAGCTTCCCTGAACTTCCTTTGTAGTAGAGAAGCTCCAGCCATCTGATCATAGAATCACCAAGATTAGAAAATACCTACAAGATCATCCAGTCCAACCATCCACCTATCACCAATCATTCTTACTAAACCATGTTTCTCAACACAACATATAAATGCTGCTTAAATACCTCCAGGGTCAGTGGCTCCACCACCTCCCTGGGCAGCCCATTCCAGTGCCTGACCACTCTTTCAGAGAAGTAGTATTTCCTAACATCCAGTCTGAATTTCCCCGGTAAAACTTAAAGCCATTCCCTCTTGTCCTAACACTAGCTACATGAGAGAAGAGGCCAAACCCCAGCTCACTACAACCTCCCTTCAGGTAGTTACAGAGAGCAATAAGGTCTCCACTGAGCCTCCTCTTCTCCAGACTGAATAATCCCAGCTCCCTCAGCTGTGCCTCATAAGGCCTGTGCTCCAGACCCCTCACCATCATCTTCATCACCCTCCCTTGGACCCTGCTAAGAGCTCCAAGGCAGCCCTGCAGGGCTCCTCACAGGGTGAGCTTTGCCAGTGCTTTACCCTGTGCAGGGGCATTTGAGCCTACAGAAAGGCTAAAGGGTTTGGCTACACAACCTTGGGCTCAGCAGTCACAGTGCTTGGAAACAGGTCACAAAGCCTTTCTAAATCCTTTTCCCAATACCAGTCACATTTGGGCTGGCTGTGACGTTTGCCTTCCTGCAAACGCCTATCCACACAGATTCCCTTTAAAAGACATTCCAGGGAAAAAAAAGAAAAAAGTGAAGCCATTGATTTTAAAAATTAGTATTTCCCCCTGAGAGCTCCAGAGGTGGCTCACCAGAGCTGAGCAGCAGCAGAGAAGGCACCGGGAGGTTTTAAATCAAGGCAAAAAGGCAGGACATAATGCTTCCAATTTACTTTCTTAGAATGAAATGTGCAAGCTAAAAAGCCATGAATAAGCACTACTGAACGCCACAGCCACCAAAAAAGCATTTTTAAGCCACCCCCCTTTCCCCTTTATCTTGTCAAGAGACTGTATTTTCATTGTGTTTGTATGGTAATTTAAATCATGGCAGGGCTCAGAGCATACAGTGTAATTGTAAGTCAGCGAGGGTTTGAATGTCATCACTACTGTGCAAATAACATCATCAGCTCTTCAGCTGTGTCAGTAGCATTGCAATTATGTAAGCAACTATTATTTCCACCCCTGATATGCCATATTAGGACTTATTTGAGGGGCTGGAGCTGACAGGTATTCTGTAAACATGAGAAGTACATGACAGCAGTGAGCTGTGAAGGAACACCAGAGCACCCCAGCACAGAATGGCCCTAAAAGAGAGGTGGGGACATCACTCCTTCCCTAGTACCTCCCACTTCCCTTCTTCTTAACACCTTTTGTGCTCTTTCAGACACAAGCTCTCCTCCCAAAATCTAACGGGTTCCTTATAAACACAGGGGAAGTCACAGAGACATTTTAATTTGGTCTGTTGCAGAACAGCCTTGGGGGTTTGCTTGTTTGCAGTACGGCTGAGCCCCTGGACTGGAGCTCAGCACAGAGCGATTTGTCTTTCTCAGCTCCTGGCAGATCAATGATGGCCTGAGCTTTTATTTCAGCTCCTTAAAAATAAGCCTGGCATAATGATGCTTTTCCCTAATCCACCATGCAAGCACACCATAGCAGAGCCAGCCCTGACCTTGGAGTGCTCCTATTAGAAGGGACCTCATGGCACCAAAGGAGCAAACCACGAGCACGTGCCCACCTGGTTCCCTCTAGGCTCCATGGGGAGGAGGAGGCAGAGCTTCTGAGCACCCTGAGGAGCAGAAGCAACTGTCCATGAGCCCCTCTGCTTGCTTAGTTTGCTCCTCACCACATGCACACTCATCATATCAGAACTGCTCCAAGCTCAGGGCTGAGGAGCACCTTCACAGCAGCTCAATATAGGAAGAAACAGAACAGCAAGCCCTGCACAGATTAATTTGCAGGCAATGCTCAGCATTGTGACTAACGACACAAAGCTCCACCGAACGCGTCAGGATGACAGATTAGGACTTTTTTTCTTTTCTTTTAAAGATTGCAGCTTAAAATGCAATTGGAAGATTGATTCTTTAGATCTTCACATTATATAAGTTCTGAGCATAACTGAGTGCAAAGGGAGAGGGATCTCATCTTCACCATACAGAAACACTGCACATCTCAGCAGCCAATGAAGGGTTTGAATGAAGAGAGATAGCCAGGAAGTTATAAACAGCACCTATTTACAGAATACCTGCACACAGTGCTATTAATGGGCATATTTTGCTATGGACATTCATTTTTGGTTTTGAAGACACCCCTGCAAGCTATCTGGAATACTCTCTTTATTAGAATAATTATGTTTTTATTTGCAGGGGACAGCGAGGTCATCTCTCCTTTTACAGTGTTCTCCAGTGAATTATATTTCATGGGAAAACATATTTATTCAGAACTTCATTTTGATTTAATAGAAAAATTGTTCGTGCCATGGCACTGCAGAATACTCATTTTTCTCTATGTGTTGATTTTTGGCATATAAATGCCAGAAGCCTCTGTTCTCTTCTCTTATCAAGAAAGACTTGCCTGAGATTAATTTCCTCATCATCCTTTCCTTTTAAAGTGGCTGTTTTTCAATGCCATTTAAAGACAGAGTTGTGATAAATTCCCGCATTCAATGCACAGATTTCAATGAAAGAAGTCTATTCCACAGTAGTGAAGTAATTGAAATCCAAATGGAAAGGGACAAAAAAAAAGTACAAAATCATGTACCGTTACTCCAGCCGATTGTACGGGGGTGCCTTCACCTGTTTTTCTTCCAAATGAAAATTAGTTCTGAAATAAACTAATTGCAAAAGTTTCTAATGTTTTTCCACAGGGGAAGGGACACGGTTCTAACACTTCTTTGTAATTGCAGATTGTGATAATTGAAGACTTCTTATACCAAGCAGAAGACAGTTTCTTGAAGAACAAAAAGCGGAGAGAAGTGAAGAGGGAGAGGAGGAAAATGAAGAGGCTTCAAAGCACAGAGCAACATCAGAGCCCAGGAAGTACAAAGCTGTCCCTTGTCAGCCCTAAAGACATGGCCACACAGCCAACAAGAGAATTAGCACCGCACATATTTGATGGATAGGTCAGCCCAAGTCACCTCCTCACTTAACGAGCCTTTCTCTCGCTGTGGGGTACTGGGAGCAAGACACTCCTGCACTTCATTAGCTTTAACTGGCTGGAATAAACATCCAGTCAAGGCTTAGTTCAAATTGCCTTATTTAAACAGTAACACCCAACCATGCATTTTTCTCTACATACGTCAGGAAAAAGCTGGAGAGGGCTTCCAGTGGTTTGCAGACATGCTTGGATGCAGCTCCAGAGCACTGGCTGGCGTTACAGCTCAGCTACCTGCTGGCTCAGGTGGGCACATCTGAACAAAGGAAGAGAGCTCAACATCACCCCTTGGCTGAAGACGTGGAGTCCTTTGCTCTGCATGCCCTCAGGATGAATTCTCCTCCATCAGAGGACAACTTTAAATGTTATTTATGAAAAGACCTTCCTTTCAGCAGAGATCTCCTCACCAGGTGACATCAAGCAGCATCCTGCATCGATGCACTCAGCCCCTCCTAAGGCTGGCACTTCCTTTTCATTAACCATGTAAGAAACCTTTGTAACCTTTGTAAGAAAATAACCTCACTCCATCAAAATGGGATTTACTTCCTTACACATTCTTGTTCAAAAGAGACTTTAAGACAAAGTCAGAAAGGAAAAATCCACTCTCCAGCACTCGGATTTAATTAGAAATCCAGGACCCCAAAGGTATTTAACCACTTAATTAGCCACTTAACCATCACAGATACCAGTTTAAAACCTGCAGATTTTTAGCTGCTGCAGACCAACTTCCCAGCTCTCATAAAAGCATTTTTAAAACCAAGAAAGGACCGGCACAAGCTTTGATGCTCCACTGCTAACAGGGTAAGGAGAAAACCTGAGCTAGTTTGAGCGCCTTAAACATGTGGGACACAGAAACGAAGAGTTATTGCCCTTTGGAGACAGCATTATTTTGCTATGGAGTTGGTTTTGTCGGATGAAGTTTTATGACACGTAGTGGCAATCATCCATCTTTGATGAGCAGACACACACTAAATCAGTAAGACTGCTCCCCACGGATCATCAAGTCACAGTCAACACGGAGTTTGGTAAATCATGAGGCTCTTAAGCAAATATTCTTAATTTGATGTAAACCAACTTACTGTTCTGCAGTATTTTATGGAAAATCATACATTTTTACTTAGATTGATAAGCCTCAGAATGAATGAGCCAAGAATAAAGTGCAGTGAAAACAGGTGATCTTTGCAAGGGGCTTAGTGAGAACCCCAGACCTGAGACATGGTACAGCAGTTCCCTTCCAGATAGCTGATACTCAGGACAGGGCAGGAAAAAAGGTGCTGCAGATCAGTTCATCACTGTGAGAGAGAGAAGCTATTGCCCAAATCAGTCTGCGAGGTGCCTGTAACATCTGGGCCAACATCTGGCTACAGCACCCTTTAGCCTCCAGAAAGCCACAGACTAACACAGTTGTCAGAAGAAACCATCTATGAAACAGCACAGAACATGAAAGAAACCACTGTTGTGGAGGAGGGGGCTGCTGCTTTCCAAAAAAGCCCTCACTGACGCCCAGACCCAAATCTACATGCAAGAGTTTTACTCAAGCACACAACTAAGACCACTCCTTGAGAGTTCCACTTTCAGGTCACTTCTGTTCCAAAGGCTACTTTCCAAATGAATGATGGACATTTGTTTTCCTCCATCGCACCATTTTTTGGGTCACAAAGATGATTTATCTATCAACAGCTAGGTTCATTGGCCCCAGGCAACTTTTGTTAGTTGAAACCATTCAATGAAACGCAAGGAACACAATACCAATTCAAAGAAGAAAAAAAATAAGTATAAATATCCTCTCCCAAGACTACCTCACAAGTCTTTTGCTTGCTGTTGCAATCATCACCTCCTTGTAAGTGCCAGAATTTCTGTACCGAGCCCTAGAAGGGACAGTGAACACAGAGTGAGCTCCTCTGGGTATGGAGGAATCTCTTTTCTGTTTGGCTGTAGCACCATGGTTCACAGAGGGCTCAGTGATTGGTCTTAAAAATTTTTCACTTCTACTGTGCGTGAAGTCTCTTCCGCCAAAGATGTACTCAGCTAAAAAAGTTAAATACATGACCAGTGGAATACGATACCATTGGAAGAGTCCAAACTAGAAGACACGCAAATGACATCCCTGCAAGGCCTTACATTAGCAGTCTGCTGTTACTGCTCTCCATCTGTAGCCAATCAAAGGGAAAACAAAACAATTCTGAGTACCTCAGTCACACTCCTGTATCTGATAGTATCTGCCTCCAACTCCCCCTACTCCAAAATGGAGGACAACACAACACTGATGTCAAATTTCCCTTGCAAGTTGACAACACAGATTGCAAACTGCTGAGAACAAGGAACGTCTTACAGCCCAGTCGAGGTCTTCCCTCAAGAAATTACCAGATAACATCTTTAAACCAAGCACCGTTCAAGAAGAAGTTTAACATTAAGAAATCTACACATTACTTTATTTCTTTAGCAGTATAGAAGACACAGGAGGAGCATCGGGCACCAGACTACTTCCAAGACACATATCATGGCTAAAATTAGAAGGTAGATATACACACACAGAGCACGGTGCTTACAGCCTAACTAAGGATCATACAAAGGCAACTTGTTCCTTATTCAGGGTCTAGCTGTGATCGTACATCTTGAATCCCAAAGGACAGAACAACAGCAGGCCACAGTTTTACATTTCCCCAAATGAACTACAATCGTTGTCACAAGAGCCAATTTCACGTTGGCTGTTCCTTGCTCTTGTTGCAATTCATCACGAGAAGACGTGAGATCTAAGATACCCCGGCCAGGCACAGCCCATGAATAATACAGCACATCGCTTCAACCTTTTCAGTTTGCTTTGTAGTGCAATTGGCCAACCACTGCTGTCCTCCTCTGTTAACCACCCCATTAACCTGAGAGGAAGAGGTGGAATGGACGGACAATTAGCCAGCAGAATTCTGAAAAGGTTAACACCGAGGCACGCGGCCCTGGCTTTCTTCAGCTTCAGTAATATTAAGAGTCTCTCCCTTTTTCAAAGTCTGCAGTGAAGAAAAAAAAATAAGAAACCGCACAAGATGAACTTTTGTTCTCATTTCAGATTATAATCATGTAGTTCCTTTCAGATGTCACACTTGGATGATTCTAGTCTAGGCGTGAATAAACTGAGAAGAATGTTTATTTTTACCCCTCTCAATATGGAGAATATTCAATTAGAGCAGTGAACTTTCACTTTGAAGCTGGCCATTCTTGAGGAAAGGGAAATGGGAGAAAGCAGTGGCAAAACAGCTCCATGTAGACCCCACCTCTGGAAGGTCCCACTGCTGCACCAACCACCATGCTGAGCAGGCCAGGGTTCCTCACCGAGAAGGAGCAGGGAATTGGCCCACAGAGGGGGCTGCCCCCAGGATTCCCTTAGGCTGCCAGGGTGAGCAGACCTCGTGTTTCTCAGGCACAACCAGAAAATAAGGCACAGCATGTCCTGGGGAAGTCTGGGAAGCACCAGGTAGAAGCAGCTGCCCACTTCCCAGTGTTTCCCATACACCTCTGTAAAAAAATCTTCCAGTTTTTGTTTGAAAGGTCACAGTGCTATGAACAGGTTTGCAGAAGCCTTGCAGCCCCCAAAGCCAATATCAACAAATCACATCAGCTTCTTCACTTGGAAAGGTTTCCTCAAGGTTACTCTGCTGGGTCAGCCATGACAGCATGGGATCCTCCTCTTTGCACAGACACACCACTTCGAGATGCTAGCGATAACAGCAATCCTAAATACCATCGGTGGGGGAAGTCGGAGCAGAGAGGAGGGGATGTTTCCACTAACCATCAGAATTCCACAGTTTACATTTGTTACACATACAGACTTGCAATAATGCTGAAGCTTTTATTGTCATCTTGTAGTAATAATATAATCACTATTTTGCTTAAGGAGAAGAGAGTGATATTCCTACAGGAAGAATTACTAACAGAGAAAAGAATGCTTTAAATTTTAAACTGTGACCTCTGATTTCTCTCTGTAATACATTTAAAATCCAGAAGGAACCATTACAATCACCTACACACCAAGAACTTGTACACTTTTTGATATGCAGTATCTCAAGCAACATACCACTTCGTAGCATTACTCTCAAGTATTACCTTTGATGAGACTTTTACAAACTATACATAGGAGTAGTGTCACACTTTGGGACACACTCACAAACTAGGAGATTAAAGGAGCACAATTTTCTTTCAGGAATACAGCGGTTCTTCTCAAGAAGAAAGTTCTATAATATTTTTGGAGCAATGTTAGTGACAGAAATCAGCACAAAGAAAAGTTCATCAGGCTGAAGGTCGCTTTAATGTGCCGAATTGAAGTGATCTGTAGCAATTTTAACAAGCCCTTGTTCTCGGTTTTCAGTCTGGGAGAGAACTAAGTATTTCAGCATTCAGTGAGAAAAGCGACAGCAGAGTTCACTGGTTTACTGCCTGTCCGTTACTCTACCCACTGCCATTCAGGACTAAAGGGAAAACATCACCGCAAGAATTCCCAGTCTCTACAGCTCGTTTTTACAGTTTGCTATCACAAGTTAAAACATATCACTGATTAGGAGAGCAGTAATACTGTCAAGAAGCAGATTAAATTCAGGTCTGTTGAAAAGACAAATGAAGAGGAAGAAAAAGAAAGACAATCCATCCCCACGTTTGTTCCAGTGTTTGGGTGACCCAGAGAGTACCTACGGCAGTGAATGAATTGTCCCCTTCAGCAGATAAAGGACTACAACGCTCATTGTTCTGCGTGCTCGGTAAATGAGGGCTTAGGCGATCTGTAAGAGAATGGAGTGCCAGGAAACACGCTGAGTTGTTATACTGCCTTCAACAGCTTCTCTCCAAAGCCTCTTTTATAAGCAACGCAGCAGTACCTTTATTTTTGAAATATATTTATCCTCCACCATTGTTAAGCACACCCTGAGGATCTTTGTTTTCCAGAGGGATGAGACCATCAGCTTCCACATATCAACAAACAAGAAGGAAAAGCTTTTTTTTCATAGGATAGGGAGCATCACCTGTTATGGGGGTAAAAGCTGGAGGTGTAAAGAACTGCATTCTGCCATTAATTAGTAATCAGCAATGATCTGTCAGTCAGGACTACTGTAATTCAGGAACTGTTAAGTCAAAGCAGAAATGGCAAGTAATTAGACTGTCTCCATTAGAGCTTCACTAGCACTCGCTCATACAGCAAGGGTTTCAATCTGAGGGAGAAATGGATGTGCAAAGCTCCTTAATATATTCAGCTTTTTAATTAGCAATCAGCGCTGATTTGCCAGCCATATCCAACTCTAATGCATGAGCCACTGAAACACAGGAAAAAGACAGATTTTCAGAATCAGTTATGCTTATATTTACATCCTCTCCAGACTGAAGCACCAGAGAAACCACTGAAATATCATCTTTGCCACCACAGAGCAGCAGAAAGCACATAAGAGCCAACACTCCAAGACAGCCCATAAGTTACCGTCCAGGTTAAGACAGAAGATGAATATTTATGAGCACATCAGTGCTGAGAAGTAGTCAGCATCTCCCAACACTGACAAACAAGCATTACCATTTTTAACTCTAAGTGAAACAACCTCCAAGAGCTCAGGTAACACAATTTGTATTCCAGTCAATCCTATTTTAGAAGGATCCATAAACAGATTGATGGCACACTTACCGGGCTGCTGCGGTGTCCTCAATCAGTGGATGAGGAAAGCGGTGGTGGTAGAAGAAAGACAGGAAGAAGTCATCCTTGATCTGATCCTCACAGGTAATAGGGTATGCAGTGGAAAGCACAGCAGCAACAGCAGAGCAGCAAAGGTTCTAGGCCGCAGCAAAGGTTCTAGGCCGCAGCAAAGGTTCTAGGCCGCAGCAAAGGTTCTAGGCCGCAGCAAAGGTTCTAGGCCGCAGCAAAGGTTCTAGGCCGCAGCAAAGGTTCTAGGCCGCAGCAAAGGTTCTAGGCCGCAGCAAAGGTTCTAGGCCGCAGCAAAGGTTCTAGGCCGCAGCAAAGGTTCTAGGCCGCAGCAAAGGTTCTAAAGATTTGCTCAATCACAGCAGCCATGGGCACAGAAACAAAGGAAAAGAGCTGTTTGTGTCAGAAGGCCTCAGGTACACCATGGTCTCCAGCAAGATACCCTCACCTCCACTGCCAACCTTTAAGCGAGGTCTGGGTAAGGGTGGATCCTGGTTCCAGCCCCTCTGGTCCATCAAGTACATTGCACACACCTGAGCTCCCCTGAGCTGGTCCTGCCTTCCCACTGCACAGGGAAACATGAGCTTCCTTTGCAGGTGGAGCAGAACACAGCTTGCTTCTGGGCTGTGGACAGGCATAGCTTTATTTCATCCTAAAATGAGATGGGCTCTAGGGAGCCTCTGGTAAGCTGGGTTCTCCATTTCTCCAGCATGAGACCAAAAGCCATCTCCTTCCTCCCTGGCCCTTAAAGCAGCTGAGGTAATGGAGGGAGAAGGGCAAATGAGAGGGATAAATACTCTCCTCTTTCTACCAATATTTATATTAATATCAGAACTTTTATTGTTTGTCTTCCCAAATATGAATACATACTCCCTAGGTAAGAGAAAAATAAAAGAACACATCTCTTTGTAAGTATTTAATGACCATAAATATATCTGTATATACATACATATAAACTCTTTTCGACATCAGAGGAGAGCTCCCACTATAGTCAGACCCTAAAATCTGTCAGTATATGGAACAGCTGATTAAAGCACCATGGCAGCTTAAACCAATTACAATTTGCAGGTAGAGTGGTAATTGCACTCTTAACTGCCAAAACTGGGCACATACAAATGCATTGTTGCATTTGTATAGAGGCTGTGATACTCTGTGCCAGATGAAAATTCAGCCCTAAGTAGTAGTAATGTTCTTATCTAAAAATGACTTTTGTTTGCCTAACGTCTGACAGCATTAAATCTATTTCACAAGATGTTTAATTAGTTTGTTTTCATGGCGTTCTCATTTCCATTCTAGCTTTTGCTACTGATGGGAGAGAGCAGGTTTCTGGCTCCGCACTTAAAAAAAAAAACAGTCCCAAGGCAAAGAACGTGGCATCAGTTTGCCTTTGCCTTTCCAATGTCAGCTGCGTAGAGCATTCAGCCAACGTTTTAAGCTCTCAACAGCTTTTGTGCTTTTAAAGTACGTTCTAGCTAGCCCCTGCTTTGTCTCTGATGGCTGCCTTTCAGAGATTGTAAACATCCATCTCACAGCAGAGTTTTCAGTTCCTATTTTTGAAACAGCAACTATTTTCCTGCAAACTACAGGTCAAGCCGTCCTGTTGAATCTACAACACATTCAGAAACAGGTGCTCTTAAGCAGCTGCAAGCTCTCTACCTCTTCTCTTTCAACAAAACCCTATAAAAGATTAATTACTTTAGTCCATAAATGCTTTAATAGCTTGCAGTGAGTTATAGGTGCTGCTTTGTGAAAGGCCAAGCTGCACAAACCCAGGCTTGGCCGTGGAAGTACCCGTGATTCGGATGTCAGCTGAAGAAGAGCTCAGTCCCAACGCATGATCCAGACCTCCTGCAGGCTCTTGGCCAACTACTGGCTGCTTCTGAGGCTCAAGGGAGCTTTATCTCTTTGTTTGTTGCTTTTTTTTAATAAAGCAAGCAAATACATAGTTTCTTCCTCATCTACCATCCTGCCTGGCTGCCTACACACCTCCTCCAAACTGCCACTTGATAACAGACTTCTTCAGCTCTGCTCACAGTCCAAACACCTAAGTGTTATTTATGTTTTAGGATAGGTTGATAACAAACCACTACTGCATCAGCACACTGAAGAGCACACTCAGATAAACTCCATGAAAATGTACACAACATACTACTTCTCTGAGGAATTCTTTTCTTTGGGCACTATGACCGAGAGCTTCAAGACATGCAGCAAACACACAGCAAGAGAACTGCCTTCACTCAGAGATATATCTCCACTTAGCTGAAAAGCATCTCAAACATCCCATTCTTGGAGTCAAAGGAATGAAACACAGCACCTATATTGACTATACATTATTCTGTCAGTCTGCAAACTTAAAGTTAATAAAAGAGATACAAATTCAACACCACTGTTTTTGCTACACATCAGTAGGAGGAAGACAGCTAGTTACCTCAGCTTTTTTTTTTTTTCACTAAAAAGTTGGAAGAAGAACTATAGGAGTTACAAGAAACCAAGGAAAACCATTTTTCCCCTTTCCTCATTTCACAGCCTAGTGAACAGCAGAAGTTACAGAAACGTGCACATCTCCATCCAAAATCCAGAGCACCTTGCTTCAGTTGTGACAGATGCACATTTACATCTGTATTCACCAACTGCTGCGTTTTCTGTAGACAAGTAACAGAATGAAAACATGCAGACTGACTCTTAGGTGAAAGGGATCTGGTTTACTTAATTCTCCTCCTTGAGCCTGTACAGAGGCTGCACCACAATCAAATATTTCACTTCCCCAAATCCTCGTTTCATTTCTGGGTTATGAACTAGTCCAGATGTCTTTATAGCAATGGTGAGCATTTCATTTTGAAATTATAGCTGCCTTCCCAGGCAGGAGACTGTTCAGCTAAGACCATTTCATAAGATATCAGCAGCACCAGCTCCTGCATTCACACACCAATACTATAAAGGTCTTCGAGGCAAAAGTAGACCTTACAACAAAGCTGCATCTACAGCTATACTGTCAAAAACAGTACTGTGGAAAGCCAGGGCAGAAGTTTTGCAACAACTTGTTCACCTGGAATTTACCAGGCTAAAAATGCCCCTGCAAAAACAAGAAAAGGAAGCCAAACCTGTGCTTGGTATTCTTAGGATAGGATTTATTGCATGGGTTCTTTGCTAGAGATACTTTATTACATCAAGTGCAGCACACATTTAGTTCAGATGCTTGCTTTGAATGGGTAAGACCAAAGCATCCATAGATACATATACACCCAGTGAAACAAGGTACAACAGAAAACATTAAGGAAATAAAAAGATTGGGTTCTGGCAGACCAAAACCTACCAAACCAAGCTGTATATCTTACAGCTATTTTTAATAATAGTTAATCAGAGTACACTTACAGGGTGGAACCCAAAACAGTGGTTTTATGCAGAATGACAGTGGACTACCATAAAAGCCTGCTTAGCAAAGCTGTAAGGAGTTTTATTTTAAACAATTTTAAACAGTTTATTTACATTGCTTGGATTGGTACAAAATATAAAGGCAGTTTACAGTCTGACATATTCAGAAACATCACTAATTACATATAGACAAAACAGGACACTGGTGGTTAAGAAGCCAGAAGTTGAGAACTCCTAATACAGATAAACCATTACTAACCCATTAAAGAAATGCAGAAATATACATATTTAGATGGTTCCTGAGATAGCATTGGATCATACTGACTGAGGATAAGAAGGTAGTGAACATACAGCTTTGAAGGACAATAAAAATATGTGAGAAAGACATAAGGTCTTAGGAGTACACTTGAAATTTAACACACCTAAACTGGGCCCTTGTCACACCAATAATCTCATGCATTTAGTAATGAGCTATTAGCCAAATATTTGGATGCCATGGGTTATTTCTTTTCTGTTATTTTCAAACAGCCCTAACTAAAGGGGAATGCCATAACTCTTGAGTACATTCTTTTTTCTCCTAATCATTTGTGGTGGACAAAGCTAGTCATAGCCTTTAAACTTACTGTTCAAATAAAACATGTCACTGTACTACAGCAAGGCTGCAGAAGATCATATTCAGAGAAACTCAATCCCACTTATTTATAAACAGCTACACTTAAATACCTGGGATAAGCAGCTGTACAACAGGTTAACTGTCATACTCGAAGGGTCAGGTACTCCATAAAGCATCTCTATTTAAGAAATCAACAGTTTGAACACGAGTGCTCAGCCAAGTGATGAAGTTAGGCACACACGAGAGTCATTCAAACCAGCAGTGAATTATGTGATCATCCTTATTTCAAAACTAGTTTGTTGTTTAAAAGGGATGGTTTCTGTAAAAGAAAATGCTTCCATTGTGTTGTTGAAAAAAATTGTGCAAGGGAATACTGGGTCTTAAAGACCAGTTATGCATCCCATTGATCACCTGGTCCACATCAGTACAACTAGAAGCCCCTGTGTGATTAACTTAGTGTTATCTAACATTTTGCTAATCATTGCTAAGTGCTAATGACTATGGTACCATTAATGTCAGTAACTGGTCATTTGAACAGCCAGCTGTTTGTCAGTCACTACCGTATGGCACTGTACTTTAAGCCTGTTCATATCAAGTGGGTTGTTGATCGACTTAACGTGTGACTCCTCTTCTCAAAGATCGAGGGAAGGCTGACCAAGGATGGAGAAGATATACCCTGTTGAGGAGAGGAAAATATAAGGAGTCATTGATTACTAAGATGACTACTAATCTACTGACGTTCAATAATATCTCAATCTTGATATATAGACTCCTTACACTTTGTCAGGAAGACATTTAAGACAGACAGCTTTTTAAATAAATCATTCCATGTTTCTAGGTTTTGAATGGCAAAGTTATACTACTACTTTGGTGCTGTTTATAAAGATTATAATCTGGAATAAAGAGATTTTCCTTGTTGCTAGACCAGAAATTCAGAATGCAAGAACATGCTTTTGAAGAGTGGCTTTTAAACAAGTGTTAGCATACATCCCGCACCACACTTCTTGCACTATTCACCTCCCTCCAAGTGTAAGGAAGGATATTACCACAATCTTGGAGAAACTTAGAACACAAAGTTGTAGGGTATGAGGGCAGTTTTCAAGGCCTGAGCTCCAAATCAGCACTGAACACATACTTTCCTGGCTACAGAGCAACATGCTGCATCACAATGACATGTCAAAACTTGCTTTAACTGGAAATGTTTATACACAAAGTAGGTAGAAACCTGATTACTTTTCTGCTAGTAGGTTCACTAGGACATAAGGACTTCAAATTACAGTGAATCTCATGTAAAAATACACTGCATTAAGAGTTAGCTTCTCTGTATCAACTTGGAATTTATAATTTTTACATTAGTCCTTCAAATACTCTCACAAGCAATCTCCTGTTGCTCATGCTTTTCAGCACAGTAGTAGTAGGAGTAGTTTGCTGTAGCCATGTATTTCAGGAATCTTAAGTAACACCAGTTTGGGCAGGTAAAGGCATGCTGCTCCTTTTAGGAAATCTAATGTGTGTTAAACAGTTAACAGTTAAAGTTAGCTATTCAAGACCACCTTGTAGTTAGTTATGAGAACTCCAGCCAGCAAGCTACACTGCTGCCTGGACACAATAAATTGGAACAAGTAGTTCAATATTATTTTAATTACATCTAACTTTTAATTAAGTTAAAAAGGATCTCTGAAAGAATTAACTTGGCATTCAAAACCAGAAAAAGCACAATGTGTCAGTGCAGAGTAACACAGGGCACCACAACAAGTCAAAGGAGAACTCAACACCACTTATAACTTTGCGGATTGTAGGTTTTAGGTGTTTGTACTATTTTGGGTTAATCAGGATTGGATGCTTACTTCATACAAGGTGGGCATTAACAGTCAGGATTTGACATACATAGCTTTCCAGCACCACACTTGTTATCTTCAGCACAAGTGGTAGTAATAATAGGGATAGGACATGATTTGTCCAAGGCATGACACCATCTCTCCAGGTTGGAAGAGGTTTTCTTTTCTTCTATAGCATTTGACAGATGACTATTTGGAGAGCCAGGACACACAACAGGTTGAGGCCTGGAATTTTGAGAGCTCCGATCAACAGAACAGGAACGATGGACATTAACAACACATTTCACAGATGTGTTTAGGCTACATGTAGATGATGAACGAGCAATCTACAATTAGGAAGGGGTTCAAGAGTTAGATGAGCATGAAGACATTTAAGCTTCATTGATTTTTCACTATTTCCCCCCCACACACACACACAAACAGGGCCAGGATTTTAATTAAAACAATGCCCCAATAACATGTTCAGCTCCCTGAGTGGTCTCAGACAGATTTCCTGCAGCTTTAGTTAGCTACTCAAGAACCACACTACCATCCAAATGGAGAGGCTGGAACCTAAGCCTTGCTCTGTTCCCACCCTCCTCCCCCCCTTCAAAACTGCTCACTATGCTAAAGCATATCCTATTTCTTGGGGACTGCATATAACACATGTTAACTAATGTTAAATTAAAATAAATGCAAGATGAACCTCTACTCTAACTCAATCAAAACAGCTCTATGTCAGTTCTGTAGGGGCAGGAGATAGATTAAATGCCCTATAACACAACAAATAGGACTCATGCTCTGCTGTCAAGCTGCAGCTTACTCTGAGGTCCAAGTTATGCTTCATTTTTTGACTATATTTTTTACTATTAAATTCCTGTCATTATAAAAAAATTATATACAAATATTATATACTTGCTTTTTCTTGAGAAATGAGATACAGTGCTACATCAAAATAAGGACAGAATATCAGAATTCCAAAACAACTGCTGAAGCAATCCTAACTGAAGGAAGAAAGTCGCTACACAGAACTGGGTTATAGCCAATCTGATTTTATGTTAATTTCCTATAAACCAACAGAGTTTGCTGTGATACTTCCTCCCCTCATTAATTTGTATTTCTTCATGCCTATCTAATGTGGCAGATAGCATGGCAATCTTTGTAGTACAATTTAAAGGCCACTCAAACATACTGAATTATCACTGTATTAAGATTCTGATGTATAAATCAGTAGTAGAAAGATACACAGGAAATCCTGTTCTCAGATAAAGTCTGCGGTCTGTAGGACAGCTAAGTAATGTTCACTCAGCACAGATTTACTCAAGAACTAGAAGATGATGGAAAAATTCCTCAAAATCTAGAACAAAATACTAAACTGCATTAGAGAATTGTGTCTGAGTTAATGTAGCAGAAGAATAGGTAGCCAAGCATAGCAGAGGAGTTACAGCACAGACTAATTTTATTTCACCAAGTTTTCATAAACACATGAGCAGATAATTCACATGCCTTTTTAAAAGCTCTCAGGCTGCAACATCTACAGCTCTCTACATATCCTTCCTAATTTGTTTCATGGGATATCTATTACTTTACTGCATCCACTGATGCTCTCACCACACTATTCAGGGGCCCACGTCCCATTTGTGTTTCATCCAAAATGAAAAAGCCCAAACCAACATACAAAAGTGCTGGGAGTTTCTTGCTTGTTTGGAACAGGATGCATATTCCAACTCCAGGAAGAGTTTGTTTTCAGCTGAAATGCATTAGTACCTCCCTGTTTCTAGTACATACAGAAAATGCAGGAAGATGTGCTAGTAAGTAAGCCTTCTCGTTAAACAATTTCACTCTGCAAAGAACACACCTACGGAAGTAGATAAAATAATCTTCTCCACTGCAGATCTTGAAATTGTTATAAGTTCAACATTAGAATGACTGTGGTCTTAAGAAGGTCCCTTCCTTGGCCTGCACAGCTGAACAACTTACCGCTAACGATGACGTACTGGTCAGACAGCTGCCTATGTAACCCTCGTTAGCTGAGCTGGGACTTCTTCCTTCTGTTGCACTATGTGACATCAAAGCCCTTCGAAGAGCTCTCTTCGGTGTTTTTGAGAAAGAAAATGCTCTTGTAACCTGAGGATTTTGACAAGCACTGTTATACACTGACAAAAAAAAAATCAGGCTGTACCAGCTATCACAATAAGCTACATTCAAATTTTGAACATGCGTAGGACAAGTTCTGAGCCAGAAGTATGTGATAGTTCTTCCTCACCTGAAGATTTTATAACCAAATTAAAGACAACCTGCAAGTGGGTCTGATTTTTAAGACTTCCCACAACCCATGCTATTCTCACTTGTCTGCATGATGACAGCATTTTAGAAAAAAATTAAGAGATGAGAAAAGTTAACAAAATAAGGTTTAGTCAACTAGACAATAAGACTTCCCAACATCCCTTGCATTTTGCAAGGTCAGGCCCCCTTCCATTAAGATTCTTTTAGTTCAGTCTACAGCACCTTCTAAACTACAGTAGCCTCTACAATTTTCCTAGGAAACAGCATCATCTTGTTGAGAATAAGCCTGCTGCAAAGCTGCTGAGAAGAGCGGAGAACAGATTCCTCCTTGCTGCTTCATCCTCTGTCAGCCTCCTCACATCCCACAGGCTTCAGCTGAACCAGACCCAGAGCACAACCTTAATGACAGGGCAGACAGGCAGTGCTCCTCCTGCCTCCCAGGCAACCCCACTCAGCAACACAGAGCACACAGCTCACTTCTTCAATCAAGAGCAGCTTAAGCCATAAACAAAAGAGGCACATACAGGCAGAGAACAGCCTTCAACGCTTATTCCCTTGCAGTTTTGAAGTCTAGCATTAGAGCACACAAACTATGCCCATATTACTTTTGAAGGTATTTGAACTTCAATAACTGCTGATACCATTCAATATACCATTCAAAAGCAGTTACAGCTGAGGCCTGTTTTTTCCCTCTAAAGTTTAACCATCTGAACCTTTTGATTGAGGTTCCACAACAGTATCAATAACACCCACATAATATTTACAGCTACAATACTTAATGTATTCCAATTAAGATATCCCAAAACTACCCTGTCAAAGCCCTCAAGTAGTTCCCACCTTTGTCTTTAAGGAAGAAACTTAAGTTACACTGAGATTAAGTTCTTCCTATGACCACCATAAGCTCTGCAAAGCACCTGAAATGGGATACTAATGCCATTCTCTGACCAGAAAGAGTTCTACTGTAAATCACCATTTTGTAGTACCTTACCTTCTTTGATGTTTTCTTTATTGCTCTAGATGCTCTGCTTAAAGTACTGTCCATATCTTTAGTATTTACTTCAACTGAATCAGGATCAGCAGCATAAATAAGGTTTTCCTACAGGAAAAATAAGTGGTTTTATAAACATCAGTACTTATTAAAAATAGCATTCTCTAGTTCATGACACCAGGTTTAGAGATTTTTAATAGCCATATTCCTCTGCATTTCTCTTAATATACAGAAAAAACCTGTTTGTGTTGAAGTGGTTTCATGATATTAAGCTCCAGTACAGTCAGTTACAGAATGACTTTACCCGTTAGTTTCACGTTTGTTTATCCAGTTTCAAGTTCAGGGCTAACCAAAGCAAAGGCAGGAAGTCTGAAGCATTCATGTGGAATTCCAAACTATGAACCTCCTTCTTTCACTGCCACATAAGACACTTCCTAAGAAAAAAATCTTAAGGACACCAAACAACAAGGTCTACAGCTATTTCTGCTGCCTAACTAGTTAAAGTTTCTTACTGCCACCGTGTGGCAAGTCTATGCTATCTCATTGGCACACGGCATTAAAAGCTCCTGGAAAACAAAGGAAACCTTAGACTGACATTCAGCTTGCCACTTGAATTAACAAGAAAAAAGTTACGTACTCACTACAAAGCAATAATTACTTAAATTGTAATTAGCAGTAGTCAGCATAATGGGTTGCTATTAGTCAGCATATGATTCTGAACGTCCTGGACAAGAGGGACTAATTTTGTTACATACAGATTAAATTTCTGTTTTATTGAGAAGTATTTCCACCCCTTTGTGTTATACTTAACAGAATCAAGAGTGAATACAGGTGACTTAGACTGAAGTAAATTAACATCTCTGAACTAGTGCTTTTCCTGTACTTGGAAGAAAGAAACCACAATGCCAGATTCCATATTCCAACATCCCTAGATGAGATTCTAAGCAAGACAGAAGATATCATTTTAACACGTTCTAAAGTGCTCACAGACAAGTACTGTACAGCAAAAAAACCAACAAAACAATGCAGAAAGTAAAACTTTACCAGCAAAACCAAGTCAGTTTTGCTTCATGTACTGCATGAATTTGCAGCAAATTTGAATTACATATGCATACATTCTGGGACAGTTAGAACATGGGCAAAAGTCTTCTGCCTTAATTGGAAGGGATCTATGCTCCCAATTAGTAGTTTCCTGGCTGTGAAAAGTGCATACAATTAGGTTTTAGGATATGAGAAAGTGAGAAAGCAAGCATCTCCCTTATTTCCTTGTTTTAAGGTTGAAGAAACCTGTCTCTGTGAGAGGATAATGCTTCATGTCTTAAGTTTTCATGCCCATACATAAAGTGTGCAACTAAGATTAAACCTACCACAAAGAACTAAACCAACATATAATTCACTATGCTAGGATTACAGATAAATAGTGAAAGCAATACTGAAGATAATCTGGTTGAGATTTGCCCTACTGAAGACCTGCAGTGCAGAATTTTAATAATTAATCTGTGCTGGGTGAAGGGTGTGATCCTTGGTTCTAAGTACTTATTATTTTCTGCAGAAGCTAACTTCCAGGCTGCTTCCTCTTCCACTTACTTGCAGACATGCTAGCACAAAAGGTTTTCTGCTCTACTTTATCTAGAAGATGTCTACTATTAATAAACTCTTTAGCTTCCTTTATTTCAAGCCAACATAGCAAAATATTTCCAGTCAAAATGGCTCCAGAGAACTTACTGCATCTGCTTTACAAATTGTGTTAGCCACATGTCGACACAATGTTTTCAGCCAGTCTTCTTTAGGAGGTTCTTCAGTGGTCATCTGGAAACTGAGCAGCTTGTTGTTGTGTTCTGTAGGTGGACGTACAACTAAGGCAAAAGCTTTGTGGCAATCTACAGAAGGTTTAGAAGAATGCACAAACAAGATAGAGGTGAGACAGAGTTCTACTTCATATGCTTCCCCATCCCTGAAGGATTACGGAAGTAATCTTTTAGAGTTAACCCTTCAGCTACCAGAAGTTAGACTTAGAGGTGATATAAAGAAAAACTCTTCAAGAAGACATTAACTTCTTGTAGATTCCTGCAGTTAAGCAACACTACCTACCTGCTTTGCCATTCCTATTTTTTATTAAGCCTCTACATTCAGGTGCTTTAGAGAAGAAACCAGAACAACTCCAATGTGCATACTATCACTCAAAGTGAAATAGCAAATCTACCTTTCTAGGGTAGAGATGTTGAACCTAGTATTACTTAGTTGCTAGCAAGGTTGGAATACTATGTGTAGCACTGGTTCTGCTGCTCAAGTAATGCATTACTTTAGTGAAACCTTTATGGCCTCAGTACAGCAAAGCAGCAAGAAAAATTTAGTCATTTAAGACTTTTTCCTAAGATGCTAAACACAGCTCCTGAGCATCATTACCACCATTTACACAATATTTAGTTTCCACAACAGAAGCTTTTGCCTCTGACAGAAGTTCTCATCTGTTTGGTTTTTTTTTTCTTGCTGTGGAATTTTCAGAGCTGTCAAGTGCACTACTTTGAGTCATACTGTCACTTGGTTAACAGTTGCTAATATCACCTAATAGTTCCATCAAATCTAGGAGCCCACAACAAGCCTTGAAAAGCCAAAAGATGCCAATACAATAAATTTTCAAGCTTGCAGATCTTCTAACAGCAGCTTAAACTAGAATCTTATATCTAACTTGTCATACAACAAACATATTCTGGCATTCTGTCCCACAGTGGGAAACTTTCTTCCTTTAAAAGAGAGTTATCATTAACTGTTGGGGCATTTTAAATCATACAGACCTTCTGTCTCCCTGATGTCCAGGACTTTCTTGATCTGGGAGAGAGGCATGAGTACAACATGCTTAAGAGATGCAGGAGGTCTTGTGTGGCCATGAGGACTCTTAAAAGCACCAATGACTTTGTGACGCTTCCTTGCGATCTGCAGTTAAGTAAAAAGACAGAGGTTAAAGTTAGAAAGTCCACTGCTGTTTTGTTTGCCTTCTGTAGTCTTACATTCTAGAATTCAGGAATAAAAGAAAGCCTTGCTACAAAGAAATACTCTTCAGAGTATTTTAAAGAACTACACTACTGTATGACAGAAGTCTTCAGTGAATTTGAGAGAAGAGATGCTTATAGATAGTTCAAGTGGCCCAGAAATACTTGTTACATAGCAGCAACACCCTTACCTCTAGAAAAGAAAAATAAGAGGGAAAGCAGCTTTGTATTACAAGTCTCAATTCTACCCTGGAGCAAAGGGACTTGGAAACTTACCACAAATAAGTCTAGATTTAAACACTAAAGATAATGCCTACATGTGTAAACCTAATTAGACTGTGGTGAATTCTGTCCTAGGAGGACTGTTACTCATCCACACAGCCATGGAGTAGGTTTTGACAGCAGAGGTATGTTGGCTTTAACTTCACATTAAAAACAGAGCTATCAACAGTATTTTTTATTCTATAGAAGAGATGCTTCCAATAAAGGTTCTTGGCCTGTTCTCATTTTTCCTTCCTTCCTTCACAAGTGGTGAAATTAAGTCAGCTTTACTCCTAGGTAGATTAATTTCTATCATGTAACTTCTCAACATACTGAGAATCTAGATATTTGATATGTGGACTTGTTTTCCTTGTTGGTCAAAGCACAGACAGCCCTATCACAGAGGTCTACTATTTATTCAGATTAAATACAATTAAACTTTAAACAGACAAACAGCTCACTGAGCCAGAATCCAGCCCTTCTTCATCCATTAGTACTATTTAAAGTGATATGCAGTTAAGTAATTAAATATGTTGAGAATTAAGCATTCTATTTTAAACAGAAAAAATAGAAATGAATTTCTCAAAGGAGTTCAGATATTAGCATGCAATGCAGAAATGCTAGAAAGCTACTGTAATCATTATTTGATATTACTGCATGTAGTAATGAAAAAAATTCAGTGAGTGACAAGAAAAGTATCAGTCATTTATAATGCCTATTTTCAAGATGAGTTAGAGATATCAGTCATATTTCCATAAGTGTTAATTGCTTTTCCAAAGCAAAAAATGCCCTTTGCTGCTCTCTAGTATCAGCTTCCTAATCTGGCTATAAGACCATTCAAAACCAATCAGTTACTTGTGTTGCTTATACAGTATCTACCAGAAAGGTAACATCAATTCGGTGGTTCAACACACCCTATCTGTGACTTAATTCTTCTCAGTTCTTTGACTTAATGTCCGTGATATGATTCTGCTTCATAGTTCAAGCTTTTCTTGTTTATAGTCACACACTGTCAAGTATTTTACAATTCATTAGAAGTATTCATATAGTAATCTTACCTCTAAGCAATCATTAAACAGAAAGAGTGTGACTTGTTCTCCCCTGTCACAGATGTCATCACCAAGTGCAACAGTTTCCAAACGCTGAACTAAGCTCCGGTGAGAGGACAAGAGATTGGCCTATGCAACAGAAGCAAAAAGCTCATTAAGCATTTAATTCGAGGGCTGGATTACTACTTGCTTACAACTTAACACTGGAAATCTATTTAAAACAGTACCATTGCATTTTAAACTCACATGTTTTTGCAGAGGGAGCAAGAAAGCAAGTAATCATTTCTACAGGTCTGCAGCTTTAGAAAAATTACTTACTGGACACCCATCAACTTCATAAACCACCTCGAAGAACTGCCTTTGTGCCTCTGTTTTCCTCTTGTCTTCATTAATATGTCTGAGGGAAACATATTATGTTACATTTATCTTCAATATCAAGCAACTGTCAATGATTTCACTGCATTTAAGACAAAAATAACAAAACTGAACATTCAGAGAGCTTACACAGTAGCACTTGGACATACAGGAGTACATTTACTGATGTGTCCAAGCACCATATTTTAAGCAAGCATATATATGAAACTTCAAAACTAGAACAATATTTTTGTTATGCTATTATTAGCTGATTATTAGCTGACAGTTCAGTCATTGCAGTTTCCCTCCTGACCCCAAGAGGGAGGAGTAGAGACCAACTGTCATACGCTGCATTTTACAGGTCACTCACCACCACCCCAAGTCAACACTACAGTTCACCAGGAAACAAATGCAAAAGCAATTACACATTAAAGGCTGTTAGAAATCAAACATCTGCTCATGTAAATACATGAGGTCTCATCGCTGGAGACACATGCTACACTTCAGAAGAGGTGAGCCTTATTTGAACAGCTTCTGCTTTAAGCTTGCTGATAGCGCCATCAATAGCTAATACAGAACCACAACAGACTAACCTTCCATCACCAGTACTACAACCTTTCAATGGAAATGTATATAAACTCAAGACTTAAAAGATGCTACCTATCTCCCACATCTCTTCCACTCTGTAGGGGATAGAAGTAAGTAGAACAGAGCAGACAGAACAGAAGAATCAAAAGGTTCAGCTTCATACTCAGACAGGGAGTCAGCAGCCATTCAGAAGCAGTGGGTGACAACAGAAGGTTTTCCAAGGGCATCAAGGGTTCTGGCACAGGATGACAGAATGATGGCAGTGGCAGAAGGGAGACTGATCTGAGGAACCACAGATTTAAGTATTTGATAGCTTGATTCCCTTCCACTCATTCTTCAGGTGAGAGAATCCATTGGCAATCATGGTAATCACCATCCTTCTGAGGAAGGCATATTACATACACTTAAAGAGGCAGAGGATATGGCAGCAATATGCTTTTAGTTAGTAGAATTTAAAAGGGATGAATAGATCTATACAGCTAACAACTTGCTTTATAGAACAAATTTCACTTACGTCATCACTTCCTTTAATGATTCAATAGCTTTCTCTAGAATGATTTTATCTGGGTTGTCTTCTGCTGTATGCTTCTTAAGATCTACAATTCAAAACATTGCAAGTTTTCAGACCCTTAAGAATAAAATGTTGAATTTGAAAAGAATAGTAGTAGGAAGGCAAATTGATTTTTTAAGTTAGAGCAATTTCATAACATTACATTTCCATGAACTGCTTCCTGCTGCAGCCTGCTAGAAGCAGCCTGCAGTTCTCAACTGAAATGGTTAAACATGTGTATTACTTATGTACAACTGTATTTATGTGGACATACAGTACTTTGCTTCAGCTTCAAATACAAGTTGAACTGCATATTAAGCTTACATTGCTACCATTATTAGCCAGTTTTACAAGGACTACCTACATGCTTTATTAAGTATCCAGACTCCTGTCTTAAGAAGTTGATGTTGTGGTCTGCGAATATGACATTAACTCAAATAGATCCAGTGTAGGCTTTATAACCGTTACAGTAAGTGGCTGATATCAAGAGAAATACATGCAAGCTGGAGCCTCATTGATATGAATTGCTCTCTCATTTGAACCTCAGTTATACTTGTTTTGAAAACAATTTTGCCTCTTAAATACAAGCTTTTCTTCTACCTGTTCATGTATCTATCTGAAGTATACAAGTGAAATTTTCTTAAATTATGCTTTCTACAGTAATTGGTCTTGCTGATTGCCATTAAGCATGATTAACTCTCAGAAACAAGTATGCTTCATGTGAGAAAAGCCACTCCTAATCATGCCAACAACAGCTATTATCTCCGTTTTAAATACCAAACACACAAATGGCCAAACATACAAAAAACCTCCAGATTACCATTTAGTAGTAGAACAACACTAGGCAACCTCTGAACAGGACGGATAAGTAGTTCAGCTAGGCTTTGACGACCGCATTCTGGTTTAGCTTGGTTTATCTAGAAGAAAAGGGGAGAAAAATAAATAATTCTTATTTTTTATATTATACAGGAAGAAAAGTTGTCTTCTCTAAGGCTAGCATTGCAGTAGAAGCTTCAGAGACTTTCAATGCAAGCACATAGTCATCAAGCGACCATGTTGGAAGACACTCCAATCAGACAGTGTTTATCCCTTCACTTATCTTCTCAGAATGATTTAACTGTCCATATTATCAACCTCTCAGTCCTTGTTCCACATCCTAAGGCACACTGGGACAACTGGCAGCATTCTTTAATCATTTCTGCATCATTTAATTATTAACATGCAGAAATAGTCCCCGATACCTCAAAATAAGATCTGATATTTGTTAGCTTGATTGTTCTGGTTTTGTTTTTTTGGGGGATATGCTTGTTAGATACAGAAGATTTAAAACTATGCTGAACTAACAGTCAGCTATATAGGTTTATCTAGAACCTTGGGATTATAAACTCCTCTACAGACAACTTTCTCTTTAAAGAGAGCCTTCCCTTAAATCCTCAGTTATGCTCCTATTCACTGGCCACAGGAATAGTGAGACGTTCTACCTCCTTGGAACCTCACAGCTGCCAAAAGTGCTCACAAAATAGCTTTTAACTCACAAGCCTTTATTGATCCCCCTCCTGTTGCTAAAGAGAAAAAGAAAGTATGTATTTAGGAGACAAATAACTTTTCCAGCATATAATCAAACTAGCTTGGAAGCTATAACAGACAAGGAACCTGGACCTCTTTGTAAAGTGTCTCAGGAGGAGCTTAAGGGATTGAAACTCAAATCCTTCCTATTTCTGTCTCATCACAAAGCTTTCAGCATTCTTTAAGTTTTTAAAGTTTCAAGTTCTTCCATCAACTGCATCAAATAGTTTACTTGGTGATAGCTTCCAAGTTCTGCTCAAGGTTGTGCAAACACTTACCTTCAGGAAGGCATGAAACCTTGGCTTCTGTTTTTCACATCTAGTAATGGTTTCCTTGCTCATTTCAAAGAAATTCACGAATGGTGGATACGTTTTCAACAAATCTTTTGACTGAAAAAGAAAGAACTGTTATAGACCCACTTGACATACAGCGTAGCATTACATACGTCTGTATACCCTTGGCCATACAAAGCTGCTCAAAGGCACATTTTAATAAAGAATAAAGCACTGTAAACCTGTGCATGCTCATACAACAAGTTAGGACATTTTTGCATGCCAAATGTTCAAAATTCAATGCTGCTAATGAGATATAGACTGGTCTCAAAGATCAAGTACAAACGTGACAGTCCTTGAAGCTGCTGAGCAGCTCTCTCAAGTAGAGGAGATTCTTATCTAACAAGATACTTTTGGTGAAAGTTTTAGAAATTTTAGGTATTTTCTTCAGCATGTGCAATCACTTTTAGGGAAGAAAAGACAGTAAATCACCATAAGCAATGCCTCAGATCAAGAGCTTCTGAATATTAAACATTCTTTGCCTCAGCACGATTAAGACAGCAAAAGCACAAGATATGTAGCAGACTATGTTAAAAAGCACTGCAGTCTCAGACCTAGCTTTCATGTTCTGTACATTGTGTACTTGTGAAAATAAGGAGTCATTATTTACACATTATAAATCTTGAAGGAAAAGCACAAGAAGTGCTTTCAAAAAGTTAACTTACTAGTTCCATAGTATTGAAAGGAGGCAGATCACTAAGATTAATCACTAAGATTAAAGAAAGAGTTCCTTCTACCCTTTAAACAGACAGTCTGCAGCCTCGCACACTGAAGGCTTTTTTTAATTACACCTGTTTGAAGTTTTAATCCACAATGCAAACAGACAGATGCATACACTTAATCTTGACAGGGATTACTTACAAAGTGTATCACTTAGCTAAGAAGTCTAAACAGAAGATACAATGACACCAGTAGGTGTTCTTGCTTACTCAGTGGTGCTTTGCTCGTGTTTGCCAGAGCCTACAGTGGGGTATTTGTCAGGTAAGATAGTAGTTCAAAACTGTTCTAATGCATGAAAAACAAACTTACATATTTAAGAAAAATATCACCAATACTTTTGCTTTCAGTCCAGTTCACCATAAGATCTTCCAGGTCTTCCTAGATTTCATGCCAAGATGGGAAGGAAAAAAAAACAACATGAGTATCATATCAACTGCATAAAGCTTTAAGATGGGATCAGTGTTCTGCCAAACACACAGCACAGAAACAGACAATAAAACAGGGAATCCTACAAACCAAACAACCTCACAGTAAGCCTCTTAAGTCTATTAAGAGATGATAGAGAAACTCCTCTGGTTTACTAAATATACTGTTTTGAATCAATAGAAGCAGAGTCTAACAGTGTGCCTGAACTAGTCAGCTCTGCAACAGAAACGATGTAACAGAAGTTAGGATTAAATGAGAATTAGCATAGGTTTCCCTCACTGCATGTACCAAGTGTTGAGGAGAATAAGAGTAAGCTGTTAAGCACATATCAGCTTGATTAGGCTCAAGCTTATTTAACTGTCAGCTAATAACAAGGACAGGATGGTATAGCTGAAGTTCAGGATTCCCCTTGAACTGAAACGTTTCACCAACTAGTGTCCATTTGTTTCTGCCACTTAACTTTATTACACCAACGTTGAGCAAAAACCACTACACCTAAGCAACTTTGACTATAGTTCACAAATAGCAGTATTAGTTATGTACAATACTCAGACTTCAGGTCCTTATTTTATAAATTAAGTTATTAAAGTATATTTTAGATTTGCACTTAATTCACCATGATGAAGCTGTATCCATTCAGTAACTATGACAATACAAGCAGAAAGAATTTAAAACGTGCATAAGAACTTCCTCTGTAGGGCAAAGTTTACCTTAATTTTAGTGTGTACATCAAGAATATCTGGAATGCTGCCAAATATAGTCTTAATCTCTTCCTGTGCGAGTATTGGTCCTCCAAGCTGCCCTTCCTTCTCCAGTGGAACTTGAAATAACTGATGCATTAAACAAAGAATCATTACATCTACCATGCACTGCATAAGAAATAGTTATGAAAACAATGGTGTTTTCTTCCAGATCATACTTTTCTGCAATCACAACCTTGAGACATCCTCTTTCCACTCAGCAAGAACAGATTATGGAAGTGTGGTTTGGAGATGCAAACGTTAAGTTAGTTAACATTACTAATAAAATAACCCCTTTACCTTCTCTCTACTCAGACACATCCTTTAGGCATGATAATCAGTCACAGTGGAAGCAAACTTCCTAGGAAGTGAAGCTCATCCTGTAAACTGCTTGTTATTCTGCTGTTCTTGCAATAGCAAACAAGGTTGATATCTTTTCCCCTTCCACCTCTGTGCACTAATCTTAAACCCATCACGAAGATCCTATTTTCTTTAAATTTAGTATTTTCATATCAACTATAACTTCTGAGATCTGCAGCTGGTTTACAACTTCCAGGCTTTACAATTAACATCTTTATACATGTATGGGAACTGCTGAATCACGGCCTGAACCACTGATTGGTCACCTGAGGTGAGCACCGAGTCAGACATGGGGGCACAGGTGAAGGTGATATACCTGTGTGAGTGGAAGGGGTGGAGCCTGGCTCCACCTCTCCCAAACCCCATTTAAGGGCTGACCACCACCAGGGAAGGATCTCTTCTCAAAGATCCCCCCTACATGGAGTCTCCTGTGAGCCTTGACATCTTGAAGGTGAGCCATCTTCTCTTTTGTATTATTTGTATCCCATCTATATAGAACTACCCAAAATATACTGTCATCTATACTATTTTGTTATGAAGAACCATCCTTGGGAGTTATTTACCTCACAATACACCACTGAAGTTGTAAGATCATATACATCATCCATCACACACCTTTATTACTCCAAATTCTGAAAAGCCCAAAGGCCACAAGTCACTTACCTAAACACCAGGTGTCTTATTACAATTGAATTGTGCTTGCTGTAATACCAGCTTACCTGAATAATTGTTGTAAGAATATCAACATAGTTACTTTCTGTCTGATATAACTCCTTTGCAACCTGCCATCTTGCAGACTGCTTCAGTGGAAGAGGAGTGGAGTTTTTTGATGGCCTCGCACAGGATTTTGGCGTTTCTGATTAAAAGATTTCCAAAAGAAGACAGAGTTCAGTTATAAATTGGAGTTCCTGAAAAGGTCACCCCTCCAAGAGGGAAACTTTCAGAATTCAAGGGAATTAAAAAAGGCTAAAAGGCTATTCTTTATTTAGTTATCAAAGTCATTTTTTTTAGAGAGAGCTCTATTAGTCCTATTATAGGCTAGCAGTAATGCTTTATTCCTCAGAATTAGTCAAACTATTAAACCACTAGTAAGCCATTTACAGACTGGTCAGTAACTCAACCCTTAGTAGAAGGTAAAAGTTGCACACTGAACATTTACACATGTGAGTTATATTTTTCTAATTCTGCTTTGCTACATCAACACAGCAACAAGTCGTTCAGGTACCTACCATCTTTGCAGCTCAAAACCATTTAGTGAGATCAGTCTTTACAAGCAAAGCCTATAGCATTTCACTGTAGGCAGACAACTGGTACAAAGCAAAATAAGGTAGATGAGGAACGAAAAGAGGGCAATGTTCCTTGAAATTAAAGCTAACCTGGAGCAGTTTACTACTTTTAAATACCTGCATATGTACTGGACAGCAGAGACCAGTATACACTTATTCTGATGACAAAGTCAATTATAATCACTGTCTCATTTAATAAGTGCTGTATCTATTGTTTTCATAGCAGCACTTACTGAAACTGTTTGCTGATGTTGCATTAGAAGAAGCTTCCCTGCCAGGGGTTACAAGAGTTTTAGCATTACCTAGGAAATCTGGTCATTGAGAATGAGCTGATGTTTCTCAGATTCCTCCTGAATCACAACTCAAAGGCTATGCCTCTTTCAGATTGCTTATGTGATTTAGAATGGTTTAGATTGGAAAAGACCTTAGAGATCATCTCCTTGTCATAAGGAAGGACACACAAGGTTGCCCAAAGCAACTCCTCTCTGTATGTACTATTGAATATGCTTACTGTGATAAGAAGCAGCCTGGCTTCTGTGTCTGAATGCATCACTTTGATCCTGCATCCCACACACTTCAAAGAGAAAGTCAGGAATCACTCAGGAAACCTGTAGCAAAGCCTGAGAGACTTCCCTGTCACTACCATTATCACTTCTATGCAGATCTCTCTTAAACACCACAAGTGTGCCCGAGTGAAGGTTTTTTAGCTATACCTCCATTGGTAGTGCTCGATTCTGGAGTGTTAGAAATGTCCAACAAGGACCCAAGAGAAAGCGAATGTTCAGCTGATGGGCGTTTCCGAGGAGGAAAAGGTGACATGTCTGTCTCTCTAGTCAGCTGTGCAAGAGTCTCTTTCAAACGACGTCTCTTACGATTGCTGTTTGGAGTACTCAGAGAAAGCTGTGACACAGACTTCTTGAGGCCAGGACTCTCTGACTGTAGAGAAAGAATTTCACAGTTGAGTCTTTTTACTTTCTGTTTATGGTACATCTCAGGGCAAGGATAGGTCACGTGAGCACACAACATATTTTCTCCCCCTTAGGAAAAACAAACCCATAGTGCTACTTTTATTTTGAAAAAAAAAATAGGAGTCATACATTTGTTGTTACATGGCTGAAACTAGTTTCAGCTTTTAGGAAAAAGAAGGCTTCCTCAAATCAATATTCTAGAGGTAAATTGACAATTCATTACCTGGGATTTAAATGCTGCTTAAAAAAAATACATTAATCACTGGCCCCACGCATTATTACACATACTAATTTCACCACCAAACATAAGCTGTGTTAAACTCATTTACACACCTTCTCAAATAAGTACATGGACTCTCCAGCTCTGGCATCCATTTGAATGCTTCCCCAGAACCACTGAAGAATAAAGAAACCACACATTAAAAATCACAACATTTAAAATATTCGAAGTAACATATGCAGTATTAAAACAGTTTGCAACACTGAATGCAAACAAGTAGTTTCATCTAAAGAAAAAAAAGTCATGCATTTGGAGTGCTATATACAAGTATTCTTTCAGGAATCTGTAAGCACTAACCTCTTGCTTCACAATATAAAGTTTTTTTAAAGGTTCAAATGGAATCTCTTTTACTGTACTTTCTTCAACCACTAAGTGTGTGCACCTTTCATCACCAACTGGTAAATGACATCCTCCTATATCAATAAGAAAACAAAGAGGTAAATTGCAAGTCAGAATAATATTGTTGAAAGTTAGTAGTTTGATAGTTTTATGGCATATTGTATCAAGGACAGAAGAGCCAAGGAGAGAAGAATTTGCACAACACCCCATACATTATCAGCAGCAGACAGCTTTTAGGAAATAAGAAGCAGAAAACAGTAGTAAAGTACACCTTGAAAACGTTGAGAGAAGTCATAGCTTGGAGGGCATTTAAACCTCTCTGAAAATAAGCTTTCAGTACAGTATAGCTTTTCTTCCTTTGTAGAAGAAGGCAGGCATACACTCTCTACATTCAGAATCTAGAACCTCTGTGTCACAATCTCACAACAGCTTTAGATAAAAAGTCACGGAAAAAAAAGTAAACAGTCAACCTCCATGTTTTGAGGACAACTTACTACTACAAGCTTGCTGCATTCCCAGTTCTGTAGTTCTATTGCATTCATGCTCTAGCAACATAAGCCTGAAGACATTATCTATTACATCATGACTCTTTACACAACTCTTAATGTAACCCTACAGTACCAAAAAACTCAAGCACCTGCTATCAAGTGCTTCATCAGTGATGCTTCACACCAAAGTTGAAAGTTCCCTAGGACATTTTCAAGCATCCTGTAATTTCTTCAAAGATGGCCTAGTTAAGTCTCCAACAGCTGTAAGAACTTAAGACATCTAGAACTTGATTTAGAGCTTTCCAAGTTGAAGATTCTTCGTTAATGCTTAAGGATTCACAATCCAGGGTTTTGCTTCAGTGAAATCTTTACCAGCTATAAGCCCCATTCATTTCAAAAGGGGAACATTCACAAACAATGACCTTGCATTTCTGTCATTTCTTCCATGTTAGCTTTCTCTTCATCAGAGAATCCAAGGAAACTTAGCAAGCAGTCCTGGAAGGGAGGAACTTTGAACTGATTTCTAACTTCATCATCAGCTGCACAGAAGTCACTAGAAAAAGAGCACACAGAAGTCACTAAAGCAGTGCTATGACACTATTCAAACAAACTCACAATACAAGTGCATAGGACATAAGTTCAGGATGAAGGAAAGTAAACACCTACATCTCATTCCTTTTCTCCCAAGCCTTGTAAATCCACTCAGCTTTCATGATAGGAGTACCAAGACTTACAGCAATCTACAAAACAAGAAGTGCATTTAGTGTAACAAATAAGTTTTCTATTTAAGTTCTGTTGGAGTTTTTCTTGGCACATCGCTTTTACTTTTCAAGACACATATTGCAAAAAAAAAAGTGAACCTATTCCTCCAAAAATTATCTGACAGCAAAACCTAGAAGGTGCATCTCTTCAGTGACTAGCAGACAAGGCCAATAGCTACTTCAGTATTTACTTAAAAGTGCACTATTAGTCCAATATTCTTTGGAGCACACACAAAAATAAGAAGACAAAAAATCAAATCACAGTTCCAGTGGAATACAGAATTCTTCTTCCTGCTTCCTATACGTTTTAGGAAAGATGAACATCCCAGTCTGTTTTTACTAAATAGATAGTGACTATTTGAGAGACTGCAAAGTTACCAACATTTCCCTTTGAGGTGGCAAATTAAAAAAAGTGTTTGACCAGAGATAGAAAATAAGTCTTCCCTTTCAACTGGGTGATTAGACAGACAAGCTTAGGAAAAGTAATAGTCAACTCAAGGGAGAACCAAGGGACACAGATGCTTTCCATCACTATCCAAATTACAAGAGCTTGTCAACTGAATGTATCCTGAAGGATGCCTTTTCACTGTTAACAAGAAAAAAATATATGTATATATATTTATGCATAAATGAATACTTGAAAGCTTATGAATAACAAGATTTTTTTTGTAAAGGTGTGCAGAAATACAGTACTGAAGTTTTACGTAAGTTACTTCAAAGTTTATTTGCCTGTCCAAAAAAAGAAAACCTCAGTCACATTGTAATAATACTCAGATTGATATTAAGATAATGTCACTACTTAAAAATTTTGGTTCCTATTAATTAAAAAAAATATATACTATGAAAAAAACCCTCTGCATTCAGGGAATTATTTAGATTTCTAAGAGACAAACTGGTATCCAAACTCAACAGCAGATGAACTTGTAATTGCAAGACATTTCTAACAGTACAGAGAAAAAAAGCTTGAAACTTACAAGCTGTAAGGAATTCCTTAAACTTTATTTCAAGCAGGAAATTCACTAAGTTCTCATGAAATACCAATTCAAGCTTACATACTCTGAATTTATCTCCATGTGTTGAATTAGCCACCAGATGTGTAACTTTTGAGTTGAAGTCCTTTCGAATAATTCCACCCATATGATGAACTAAGGTCACCAGCTTAACCTGCAAAACAAAGAAGAAATAAGCTTGCAGACTACCTTTCGAAATACACAGTGTGGAGTGAAAAGTATGAGAAGAATTTCAAAACAAGTAACAGGAGATTATATTAAATGGCTAGGACTAGAAATGATCCAAATCATTCTCGTTTTTAAGAAGCTATCGTTGATATAACATAAGAGCTATTAGTTTGTATCCCTCCTCTCTTTATTTAAATTATTTTAGAGATACTTAAGTCTTTGTCAAGCTACATAACAAGTCATCAGTGATCAACATCATGCACAATGCCTTCACTATTGCACATGAGATAAATATGAGGCATGTTATCCTCACTGACTGGGTCAGTTCTACCTGAAGGGACAGCTACCAGAATTTACGTAAAAGATTGCAAGTTGTCCAGTCTGCATCCAGACTACCAAGCATCGCTAGCCCTAAGAGCAAGCAAAGGACTTATATATTTTTAATTTATCTAAAAATCAAACTGATTTCCAGGTATCCAACAGGAATATTAGGCACTAATTGAATTACTGAGAAGGTAAAGCACCAGAGTATAAGACCACCTAATGTTTAGTTAGGTCAAGACTGAAGTCCTAATATCATGACAGCATGATACAATAACAGCAAGTGTTCTAACAGTACTAAAAAGTTTTACCACACTATTTCTGTATAAAAGTACAAGAACATTACTGGGTAAATAACATCTTATCAAAAAGCCTGAATCCACAAGCATTTAACCAGCTACAACTCAGTAGTACTTATATCATTCAAATAAAAAGTGACTGATACAAAGTTTCATTGCACTCCATTGATATCATTGCCTTTAGATGTGCAACAGAACAAAGCAACTCATTCTCAGCATAGAAGTTCTAGTCATGGTTAAATCCTACTGGTGGTAGGACAGAAGAGCATTATGAAATCACACTAACATAGCTTTACCTATCCAAAAAGAGGAAGAAAAAAATTCTTACTAATTCATCTTTCTTCCTGAATCCTGTAAAGCAGAGTACCAAGTTCAACATACTTGCACAGTACAGTGGACGACACGAGAAAGGTAAAGGCTGAAACAAGATGAAGTTGGCTCATCAGTTAAAAGCATGATAAATATTTTAACAGAAGCGATATTCGTAATACAATATTGTTGTTTGCAGTATTAAAGTGTATAAACACTAGTCCAAGCCTGCATTTTGAGTTCTGCATCAGCTTGAGACCTACAAGTAAAGCAGTGTTAAGATGCTTTCAAAGGTAGCACTCCACATTTTTTCCTTCCCAATCCACCCCCAGTTAAGTGAGGGCTTCGGAAAATATAGTGTCTACGAGTTCATACTTGTATGCTGTCTTCCCTCATCACACAATCCCTCAGCAAGGACTTCCTCAACTACTGTACTCATTGTGATCTTACCACTCCCTACACATGCTTTCTCATTAGATGCAGTAATCTAACATGACACTAAAAACAAAAACTTACTTTTCTCAAACTTATCTTGATGACAACTATTTGTGATTCACAAAGCAAAGGAGGTTATTTTTGAACTTCATACCTAGAGCTCACTGCATGAAAGAACTACTCAGCTGATTTGTAAGAAGCACATACCTGTCCTTTCTGTGCACAGTGCAGTACCACCGGTGGCCCAATGACACGGCACTCTGCTTTGCAGAGGTTGTTAAAGATGGAACCTTGGAAGTCTGTTACAACGAACACAGTCTCAAATTCTGGGGAATCACAGTCTCCAAGCTCTTCTATTGTATTTGTCTTTATGTAGGGAACTTTAATTTCCTTGAGCAGGACAGGAGGAGGCAGAACATTATTAAAGCAGCATATTTGAACTAGTGTCAAAATTCAGTTATTTTCAACCATTAGGAAAGTGTACAATTCAGACTTTAACAGACATACTATTAAAAAGATTGACAAAAGCTGGATGAGAAACATTGTTTTCTGGCTTAAGAATAGCTATGAACTGCAGAAAATTTAAAGCAATTCCTGCCTCTTAAGAATAAAAAATTCTAATAACTTAAGTAGTTTTACTTATCAGTTCACAGCGACAACATGGCATCAGTAAATAACTGCAGACAGGGAGAAAAAGAGAAGCAAAATGAAGCGTCTCCCTTCAGACAGTCAGAATAGCTTAAGGTGCTTCTGGATGCTATTAAAAAGCAGCACTCAGCTTGTAACAGCTAGCCCCCTGCTGCATGTGATCTGAAAAAACAGAAGTCATTTAAGTTCACTGCTTGGTATTTCTAAAGACTTAATATCGTCTATCAATCTCAAGTTCAAGATTTTATTTCCTATGGTTTGGTCTTTTTTTTTTCTTTAGTACCAAGAAACAGAGAACCACCTCTAAGTTTAAACACAGCTTTCAAACAAAAATTAAAACAGTTAACCAATCATGAAACCAGTTCATAGTGAAAATGTGTGTTAGCTGAGTTTGCATGCATTTGGATGTCTCCACTGATTTCTCCCCCCCTCAGAAATCAGCTGCCGAAGAGCTACAGATAATGTTTCCTTGATAGATGTTTGAGGAAGTTGGAGAAAGTTATGAGAAGACTGAAGAGTTGTAAATGACACATCAAAACATTTCCAAAACTTATTACCATTATCCCAATTAATACAAATTAGAAGAATCCACAGATTTGAGTCCCAGTGAAATACAACATGCTGCATGCAATCACACGTGCTTAATTGCATGACATACCATATGAATAACACTTTTTATTAGTTTTTCTTCAGATTTACCAGGGCTAGTTTCCTTTATCTTAATAACTGGAACTTCCATTATCCTAATGGTCTGTGGAAGAGGAGAACTTTAGTACAGAACCACAATGGTTAGCAGAAGTTGTTTTTCAGACATATCATTCTAGCACTTTTATATTTTTAAGAAAATCAAGAAAACAACCTTAGACACACATACCTCCAAGGCTTTCAGAAGCTCCTCATGCTTCCCTGCTTCCTGAACCAAAACCACTCTTGTCTCTATTTGAGGCATTTCTTCTGTTTATAGAGAAACAAAGATAACATCCATATTGCAATAGAAAAACCCACGTTAATTCTAAACCAAGCAATAACATCTAGAAGAAGCAGGCTATATCCTTCCCAAGATCTCATTTATCAAGAACAATCCTGAAAATAAGCACTGCCTCAAGAAGGCTGTCCTTGCATTAAGATATACACAACTGACCATATAGCATAAACTTTTAGATCATGACACAAAAAAGTATCTTTTAACTCATGACCATACAGCCAAAGTAAAAAACTGACTTGATGCTTGTAACAGAATTAGATAGCAAGACTTGCTGGAAGACAGTCAGATGGCATCACTGCTAGCTTATGTGCTCTTAGCTGACAAGGCTCACTAATTCCTAAAGCTAATCAGTTATGAGAAGCAAAATTAGATATATTGTTCTTTTTCCTCTGTGTATCAATCAGCTTTCAAAAGGAAAGGAAGAAGGGGCAAGTGTTGCCTCCAACGGTCATTTGGCTCCAGAAGACTGACACTGGATTCTGGCTACAACACAGCAGGCATATAGAAACGCTTTAGTGTTTGTTTTCTGTTGGGTTTCAGTTGCTTAAACCTCAGGATTAGTTACACTAAAATTTCAAACAAGACGATCTTTTTAAGGGCTACTGATAATGCTGCACAACAGAACTACTATGGTTTCCAACACTTGCATCAGATTATCGCTTAAAACTATTTATTCCGTAGAAGTATCTTTCAATATGTTAGCCAGAAGACCCATTTAATTTCATGGCTATAAGCCAAAATTTTGATAACAAAATGACTTTAAAATTAAGTCCACTCTGCTAGTGGAAGGATCCCAAACCAACACCCTACATACTGCATGTTGCAATACGTACAACTCCACAATTCAACAAAGCGCTTCCAGTTTTCCAAAACAAAGTAATCAGGCATTGTAAAAACAGATTAAACTTCTTACATCACCTTCAACATCCAAAACAGACACAGGAAACACATTCTCTTTAGAGTTTTCTACAGTTTTCGAGTCAAGAACAGAAGAATCAGCCAAGAGGCTTCTCCCACTTTCAGACACCAGCGTACTGTTGTCAGCCATGATTACTTCCTTCTTTCTTCAACAGCTAGAAGACAGATGTGCTCATTTAAGCTACAGTTGCTAAAGAAAACTCATTAAGGATACTATGACTAAGGCTGTCAGAAGTAACTTTGAACTTCTAAAAAAATTTGCTCATTAAAATCACACATCAACAGTACATTTTGGAAAGAATATTAGGAGTCACAGAACTGGTAGGAAAGATAGCCCACAAAACTGCAAGTCTGCTATGGAAAAGCAGAACATCAGCAAAAGAATTAGAGTACACAGTGTATTTAGCTAAGTTTCGAGCTCTCATGAGAAGGGATTGGTATTATTCTGTCACATAAAAACAAGCATCCAGGAAAAAGAACCATCAGTACACACACAACGGGAAAATCAGGTTTCTCAAAATGAATCAAAGCCTCTACAAAGCTATCCAGACAATCTAGTCTATAACCGTACAATAATCATAATACTGTAGAAGTATTATCATTAAATGCCTTCTGTCTTCTCACAGATAGATGCCCATCCCTCCTTGCTGATCAAGAGAGTTTGTTGCATATTGGAACAGCCTAAATGCTTTCACGGGTATCTACATCTTGAACCTGAGAATACATTCAAAAACACCTGCCCATAAGACAGCAAAATTTCTTTCCTGCATGAAGAAAGAAGTACACATTTCCTGTGATTCATCAGTCACGTTAACTTAAATATTTACAGAGTAATATCAAGAATTATCTAGAATAACCCCTACAACGAAACTGCTGCAGTATAATAACCCTCTGCATCACTTTAACTGATGAAGTGTCCATTAAAAAACAGCAGTTGCCCAAAGAAAGAAAAAAAAAGTTAAAGTACTGCTTGAAAGAGGACTCGTGAAGTAGCAAAACTTGAGAGCAGCATAAGTCATGCATCACCTCCCCAATTACAGAGGAAAGTAAAAAGTGGAAGGTAAAAAAGTGTATATTCTGGCACAACAGCAACATAGGAAGAAAAGGGAAAAGCTGTTTATCTACAGTTAGATCAAAAAGCCTCGATTAATTTAAAACCCTCGGATTTATTGACAGATTCAGATATTATCATTGATGTGACTCCTGTCCTATTGCTGTAGTCACACCTAGAGACATATCAACAAACACACGCGTCCAGAAAGCCCTCTTTTAGGTTACAAAGTAACCTGCACTTCGGGTTGGGCATTGACTTTCCCATATGGCTTTCCTAGTTTATTTATCTGTGGGCTTTTGTTTCGGAGTTCATAAGCTTAACAGCCCCAGATCAGTCAATAACACAGCGAAGCAAACCACCAGAGCCACGCATCGGCAGCACCAAGGCACGGAGGAGAAAAAACAGCACACAGAGAAGACACACACATCGCACGGCCCCGGGCCTCCTTAGGCGGCATGGTCACACGCTGCCCGCACCCGGCGCCGTCCACCTCGGGCTCTGCTCAGCCCCAAACACGACCGCACAGCCCAACCCGCCCAGGCCCGGCTGCCCCTCACCGCCACCAACCGCTACAACGACCGCTACAACGACCACCACCATCAGCAGCCGCCACCGATTCAAAAAGCGAGCCGCCACAGTAAGCGCGCCGCCCATTGGCTGCCTGTCACACTTCTGCTCTATAAGCCGCTCTCTCATTCGTCCCCGGAGTGCCCCGCCCCCTCCTGTGGTACCCGAGTGCAGGTTGCTGACTGGGCGGGGCGTGCTGCGCGCTGATTGGCTGCTGGCGGGTTTCGAACGCTTCCAACGGCCGTGGGGCTGCGGCCGCTGCGTGAGCGGGAGAGGCGGCGGTTCCGCGGCTCCTCTGCCGCCCTTCCCTTTTCCCTATAGAGACCGAAACGCGCTCTCAGGGCACGGTCTTGCGGCTCGCCAACACCTTTGGGCTCTGTCAGAGAGATGACAAATAATGGTGTCGTCCACCAGAGGATTATGAACGCTGTTAATGACTGAGTCCCCCTGCCTCGCTCATGCTGAGCTTTTGGAGTAACCAGTTCACAGCAAAGGAGGAAAAGAGCTGATGGTTGAGATGGAGCCAGCCGAGCACGGGCCCGAAAACAATCCCACCCGGTGCTCTGCCGTCCTCTTCTCTGATTTTACCCACTAAAGCTTTCTGATCTGGAAAGGAATCCCTTTGTACGTGCTCAGCATCTCGGAAACCTGCCTTAGCACAATGCCTCAGTGCCTGAACGCAAGGAGAGCCACAGAGATGGTGTTCTGCACAATTTCCCCTTATGTGCTAAATTCCTGCACGCCGAATTGAGTCCTTAGTGCTCAGTTTTTTTATGTTACAGGCTTTTATTAGTTCGGGTATTTTCACAAGTGATCCAGCTGCTATTAGTGCCAGTAAGAGTCCATTGAGTTTTTATGATTGAGAAGAAGAATAGGGAAAAGCAGATGAAGATGATAGCAGATGTTCACGTGACTGAAGGTATGCTGGTGAAGTACACATAAATAAGGATTATTTTCTCATGGAAAAGATTTCAGAAATCAGGGTGGTTGTTTCAGTTTTGACATTTCAGTCAACTATTAGTTGTAAAGTGACCATATTTCATACACAGCGATGACAACGACGGCTTACAGACAAAGTGGAAACTAACCTGAGGGCCCTCTGACACCTTGAAAGCTCTGCACCATCCTACAGCTCCAGGCCAGGCCACCCCTCACTGACTTTCCAGTTATCTCCCTCAGTCTTCATGTTCCCTCACCATGGGCTGGGTTTCTTCCTGGTCTGGAACAAGTTCTACTGTATTGGAGTCATTGTCTCTCTGGCATAGGTTCTGGAAAAGATGTGGGTGATTTTACATTAATTTCCACTTAACCTCCACAACCTCAGAAGAGGTATATAAAATGTTGTGCCTGCAAAAACGAGAAGCGTATTTATCAGGGCTGAGGATTAATGGCCTGTAGATGCATCACTGCTCCATCAAACATTTAAACAGAATGAAAGTGAAGCGTAAAGCTTCAGTAGATAAATAACAGCTCCCTGCACATTTAAAGAGCGGATGGGGCACTACCTATATTTTGAATATCTTTGAAAATCTATAGAGTCACTATCTCATAAAGCAACGGGGGCATTCTAATTCAACCTCTTAAGCTGTCCTTCCAGGGACTGAGAGAGCACAGCCAAATTTTTGTGGCAATCGCTTAAGAAGTGTAGTTAATAATTATTTTAATAAAATGCTTCTATTCTCACCAAAGTTTAGATCAGACCTGATGACAAAATAATTACTATTCCTTCTACATCTGACATTTAGAAATCTCACTGCTTTTCTTATAAAAGGCTCTAAAATACAAGCACCTATTATTTTTTTGTCACATAGAATGTAGCTAGCAGCTGAAACTTGCTGTTCCTTCCAGTTATCTAGACATCAATAACCCATGAATGTAACATTTATTCAGTAGTTAAACAGTCTCCCTGTGCAGTAACACCCACAGGAAGAAAATTCCAGGGGATTAAATCACTCACTGAGCCCAATCACATAATCTCCATGGGAGCAGTGATGTAACACCTTTTGGAAGGAGCAGTGCAGCCACATGAGAAAAGCTGTTGTAACCCCAAGAGGCCTAAAGGGAACATCGGTGCCCTGTTCTGTCTGCGAGCTGAGTGTGCTGCAATTGTTTGGCTTTCTTGATGAGGTCTTGCTGGTTCTTGGTTGGCTTCAGGGTGTGAGTTTATGCAGGCAGACTGCCCATCCGCTACAAGAATTGCAAGCCTTTGGATTGAGATTTATCTGATTTTTTGCTGTTGCTTTTAAAGAACAGAATCTCTCTCAAACCAACGTGTTTTATGTTTTCAACTAACTCCCATGAGCATAGATTCCTCTGGACATATTTTTTCCACCTAGTAAAAGCAATAGCTTGCAGAAGGTGGGAGAGGAGGGAGATGTGGGACCACTTGGAGCATGTGAAAAGCTAAAACCTATTTTCTAATACGTAAGAAGACAAGCAAGGAGTAGGATGAGACCCAGTTTTGCAAGCCATGATTTCTATTGAAAAAGGCAGCTCCTCGGGGATCCTGGATGCTGAGGGGACAGATGTCCTGAAAAGAAAAGGAATGGGAGCATGCAAAGCAGGGGAGGAGAACACGAGACAGAAGTATGAGTATGGCACAGTGCTGAAAAGAACAGCTCAGAGCCTTGAGACCTCAGGAATCTCACCTTAACACTGCTTTCTGGGCACTCCTGTTTTCCTAACAGCACTTTCATATCTGTGTTTTACTTAAAATTGTCGGTGAACATTATAGAAGCTCAGTCTGCTGTTGTTGAAGGTGAAGGATGCTTGAGATTCTCACTCCCTCACAAATTCCAGCACCTTTCTTCTGCTGCATTTACAATCGGTGAGGCTTTACTTCAATTCCAGTAAAGCTGGCCTAGAAGCTGACCTCTTACTTCTTTGGAACATCATTTTCCTTTTTTGCCACTTCTTGTCAATTTTAAAAGGAAGTCTGTCCTTTCCTGGACCCTACTCAATTTCTAAGTGGCTTTTTTGTACTATGAATTAGTTTTTAAAAGCAATGTTACTGTTTAAACTGATGCTCGTTCTTTGGATTACATTCACAATGCGTATGACTTAGGTTATTTAAATTAATATTTAAATTTAGTCACTTAATTCGTGCCCGGACTGAATTCTGTAGCATTTGCTTCCTGCATGGTGCAAGGAGGATGTCTAGCTGACACGAAAGCACTTAGCGGGGTGAGAAGGACCTGTTCAGAACTTCCTGTCTTCGTACAAACAGTTCTGCGTTAAACCAGAATCTGTTACTGACCTCGGGAAGAAGAAATCCCAGTCTAAAATAAAATGACAGAATAAATCATACCTAAAAAAGAATTAAAAAATGCGTCTCCTCTTAAAAAACCAGGCACCGTTTCGCTTGCCTAAAATGCAGGTGTCCCCCAGCCGCAGCCCGCCCGTCTCGTCCCCAGCCTGCCCAGCAGCACCCCGCCCCGACTCCCGGCCGGGGGGAGCCGAGCATCTTCGGGGTTAACCCCGACAAAGACGGGACCACAGCGGCCAGGCCCGCCCCGCTCCCTCGGAGCACGGCCGGAGCTCGGGGCGGGGATGCGGCCGCGCGGAGGAGCGGGGCGGCCCCGAGCAGCGGAGCTCCGCGGAGCGGCCTCCCCGCAGGGCGGGCGGGACTCGGGCGGGGCGGCGGCTGCGCGGGCGCGGAGAAGGCCGCTGCCGCCACCCCGCGCTCCCGCACACGCAGCCGGCGGCTCGGGGCGCCGGGCACGGAAGCGCCGGGACTTCCTCCGGGGGAGGCCGCTCCCCGCGGGGCGATGCGGGCCGCCTGGGTGCTGCTGGCGGGGCTGACCGCTCTGGCCGCCTATTATATCTACCTGCCGCTGCCCGGCACCGTGTCCGATTCGTGGAAGCTGATGCTGCTGGATGCCACCTTCCGAGCGGTGCAGCAGGCGGTAAGGAAACGCCGTCGGACCCGAGCGCCGCGGGTTGGGGGTGTCCGGCGGTGCCCGGCCTGCCCGGGAGGAGAGCTCGGTGCCGCGTCCCCCGGGCCGGGCAGGGGGCGAGGCCGTGCCCCAGGCTGCTCCTGGTTTTGTCCTCATCGGGGAATCGGGCGACCGTGCTTTGCTCAGCGCTGGCATCCAGCCGCCCTACTGCCTTTGTGATGGAGGTCTTCGGATGTTCTGCGGGCTGGTTTACAACCTGGGGGCTTTAGGTCAAAAGAATTAATGGCTTGTACTTGCATATGCTAACTAATGCCATAAGGAAAGAAGACACAGGGAGTCTTCTTCAAATGTCAAAATCAAGTGGCCTGTATTTGAAGCTGTATTAGTCAACAAAACCCTTCCAGAATAGCCGTTTTTGCTATAAGATACGTGATTGTTTTGTTGCCTTATGATCTTTCCCTCACTTTCTCTCACTATGTGTGCACTGGTATGAAAAAAGAGATCATGAACTTCTGATGATGGCTTCAGCTATAAGCTTGGTTTTCTGCCAACTGGTCTGATCTTTGACAAGGAATCACCAGCTGTGGTCATGCCTAATTTAGGGTACTATCTCTGCCTCTTTTTTCATAGCAGCATTTTTATTCATTATGTTGTCCCTAACACCTTCAACAACTTGCATGTTGAGAGCATCATCAGATTCAGAAGGGATGAATTCATGGGCAGAGGACTCATAAACGGATACCAGAAGGAGTAGGTGGGAAAGTATCTTCTATGTTCCTAACAGTAAGTGCGGAAGCAGGAGGACAGTGTCCAGGCTTGTATACTCTTCCTGAAAAGCTTCTCTGGCTGCCACTTTTCCAGACAGAGCTGGAACTAGATGTAGATCGAACTGTAGGTGTCCCTGTTGATCACAGGGGAGTTGGACTAGATGACCTTTAAACTCAAGTGATTATTTGATTCTCAATACACCACTCAGCTGAGCTACTGGAATAAAGTTTCTTGCTTATATACTCTCCCTTAAAGAAGTGATACCACTGTGACAGGAAATTATGTAGACAGAGCCTACAGTAGTATGAGTTTTCCATTAAAAAGCTGTGGCTTGACATGAACTTGCTTGTTCCGGTAACTACAATGACAACATGTGCCTTTACAGTGGAGCTAGAAGTTTAATAACTGGAAGAGCTACGATGGTCACAGTGTCCTGCCTGCAGAACACATGGCAACCTTTCATCCAGAAACACCCAAATCAAGTCCATAACCTCTAGCTGAAGGAGACCTATCTTTAGAAAATCATGTGACTAACTCTCTATATGTGTACTGCTGTTGGCTTACGTACACATTCTGTTCGTTTGTGGTTTGTGAGGCATAGCCAGATGAGTCCCCATGTCTCTGGTTGGAGGCCGGAGGCGATCCCATCCCTTCTGGGGGATCCTGGAGGTCATCCTCCCAGAGGAGCTGGCAGAACACAGCCTGCCCTGGTGGCAGCTGGAGCAAACTGAACAGCACTAAGGTGCCCACATCTGTCTCCATTTCTGTTAGGAAAAGGTGGTAATGTGTTAGACAGTTGTTCCCATCTGTGGCCTTGGAAATAGGATTATATATGGCAAGGAAAATGTATTAAATATCAGCCACAGGCAGCTTACAAAGCACAAGAAGGAACAAGTAGCTTATAGACAAAAGCATAAAGCAGCAGTGAGGCATTAGCGGTGCCCTGGACCACAGAACAGGTAAACTTTGGGGTTTTCTTTCCAGAGAGAGTGAAGTGAGGTGCTATCCAAGTGTTTAGAAATCTTTCCAGCACTGAGAGGTTGCACAAAGTCAGAAATAAGTGACTGCCATAAAGAATGAACTATGTGAACTGAAGCTAAGATTGTAGAAGTTAAGCCTGAGTACTTACTGTGTCAGACAGCTTTAGTATGTGTATATAAAATCAAGTGTATGTCCTTCTGTAGAGCTGAGCTTCCCTTTTCTTTGTCTATCTGAGGTTGAGACCAAATGATTTAACGATGCTCTGAATGTAACCATTGAACTTTCACCTGCTTCTGAATGTATTTCCAGCTTGCTATTTATTACTTTCCTTTGTAGGTTTGATAGCACTCAGAAGTACACTACTAAGTGGTTTTTGTTTTCAAACCTCCGAAGTACACTAAAATCCATTTTTTTCCAGAAGCATGAAACAAACTTTATGTGCTCTAAATGCAGTTGTTTCCCTATTCTGAAATAGATTTGTGCTGACTTTGACAATTGAGCGTGACAACTTCTTGTCAGGGATGATGTGCTTGTTTTCACACTCCCTTTATAAACACTACCAATAAAACATACTGAAACTGGCACTGCTGTTCAGTGTACTAATAATAAGGTGTTGCATTTCTGCATAGAGTTTTGTCCCAGGCAGTTAATGAAATTCCTTTACAGCCTGGGACTGGCTCAGTGCCCTGGATCACAGCAAAACCCTTCAAGCATTTATGTATTATCATGTGGCTAAAAATGCATAATGCTTATAGGGCAGTTTTCATCAACAGGTTTCAAAACATACTACAAAGAGGAGCCAGTGCCATTGTCATAATCTTACTTTGGGGGAAATGCAGATAGAGCACCTTATTTGAGGTCACTGAAAGTAGCAGTGGTTCAGAGCCCTGCTCCTGTGCTGTGTGTAGCATACTGTGCTGCCTTCATAACGAGATCAGAATCTTCAGCTTAATATTACTAAAGAATTGGTGCACAAGTGTTTAATTTAGAATGAGAGTAATGTCCTCAGCTGTCTCAAAATGGGACTTGGATGCAGTTTTAGAGAAAACTGCAGCATTACACAGAAGTTTTAGGTCCGAAAGGAACTGTAGTGTACATACGTGTGTATATGAGACTGTCAGAACTCAGCTTTACTGAAATTGCAACAGCAACAGAAAAGTACACGGGGTAACAGGGCTGAGCAATAAATTAAACTATGAGAATTGTTTTACACAGTATCTGTCAAGAAGTGCCTAAAGCAGCATTTCATAATTCTGCTGTTAACAGCAGGATTGATAGAGGCATTTCTCACTTCTTTTCATTACCATTCTCCCTTCTTGGAGGTAAAGAGAGCAGCATATGTTTATTAAATAAGCCCTTTGAACTAAGTTGTTTCTGAACAATGCTATCAAGGTACTTGCTATTCTGATGCACAGAAAGGAAGAAAGGATTGTTTATTCATTTATTTAGGAACTGGCACAGCTGTTTGGAAGGACAAGCAGGTTGGCACCCAGGCTGTCAGGCAGGCATATATGGAGGAAGTTAGACAGCTGTACAGGGAAGAAAAGCATCCTTGTACTTCTCATCAGCTGAGAAATGCCTTCATGCTGCTCTGCCACTTGCTTCTTTTTAGAATAAAATCTAGGGCATGGGACATCAGCATTCAGGAGTAGAGAAAACAGTAATTAGTTCCATCTAACATACCCACTCATATGTGGAGAGATGTAAATCATCGCTGTGGGCATCCAAGTAAGCTGATTTTTTTGCATGTAAGGACACAGTGTTGCAAGTCGGTGTACAGTAACCCTTCATGGCTGTTAGATGTAGCATGTGAGTAGAAACAGATACACCGCGAGTCCTGTTTGCTGTAGAGACAAAAGTTATTGGTTATCTAGTCCAAAAGCAGTTCATCGTGGATGAATAGGTGTAAACATGAAACTTTACAATGAAAAAATAATAGAGCTTCTCCTAGTCGATAAACGGTAAAAATGTCTTTTTGGTTCCTTTCCAATTCTGAAGGAAATTAGAGCACTTATCTTTGAGTCCTTGAGGACTCTTTGTATAACAGTTTTCAAAAGTACATGTTAGGTACTGTGCAGTAATGCACCTGTTCTAAGAAATGGCTCTGTAAAATGAAAGAAAATAGAGGTTAACCTTTAGAAGGGATAAACTTCCTGAAATGCAGTCAGACCGATATGTTCTGCACACAGTAAAATGGGGAAATGAGCCTGTTTATTTTTTCTGCTAGTCTCTCACAGTCTGCAGATTCTGTAGCTGGCATTTTGGACTGTAATGTTACAGCAGCGTGTTTTGCAAAATGATGCCTGAACTGAGGGTAATGTAATTCAGGAGCAGCAGCATCTTCTAAAGGTAGGAAATTATGTCTTAAGAGGTTCAGCCGCCCAGTGTCAGCATCGTTACTCGATGAGTCACACATGAGGCTTGGCTCAGCCCTGAGCAGTGTCTCATGTAAAAAGGCAAACAGCTCAGGCAAACTCCCAGTTCCTGATCTCAGCTAAGGTCAGAGCAGAACCTGGCATCTCACCACTGTGAAGGCAGTGAAGGAAGCAGCTGATGTATTCAGCTTGGCGCTCTGCCTTTGTGTGCCACCCGAATGCAACCTGTTGCAGTCATTTTAAGGCTAAAGGTCAGAGATTCGTGAAGCTGGATAGTTCACGTTGCCCTTAGGACAGTGTCACCCTGTGGAAGTCACAGGAAGGCAGGCAATCCTGATGTGCTGAGTGTTAAAGATTATTCTAAATTGGAAACAGAGGTAAAACTTTTCTTTTTTTTCTTTCTTTTTTTTTTTTTTTGTAAAGAGAGTACATAACTGATGCAGAGTACAAGTCTGTGAAAGAGGGGTAAGCGTAATCTCAGTGATTAATCCCTTTGGGATTCTTCATAAAGGGATCATAAAGAATCCCAAGAGACCCTGAGGAAGCACAGGAGGAATCCTACCAGTTTAGGGGCAGATACTGGTTATTAAAGGTGAGGTAACGGTGCCTTTCCTAAAAACTCTTCTCTGCTCTTTTTGTTTGTTTGCTTTAATCATAACCCTAACTCCTCCTTCACTTCTTGACAGTTTTCTCCTGCATCAAGTTACAACATCTCTCAGTATCTGGTACCCCTCATCAGAGAATTTATCAGAAATTATCATCAGGAGGAAGATGATGATCTTAAACAGCTTAGTCTTTAGGGAGTGTGTGGGTTGTCCCTTCCTCCTGAGCCTCGGTGAGAAGATATCCTGGTAAAAGAGAAGATGGTGGCTGTGGAGGTTACTTTCTCTTATTTGTTGGAGAGCTGGTGTGTATAAGCGAGTGTAAATCACACCACTACCAAAGCAGCCACAGGTCAGAGTGCCAACAACCCTGAAATGAAAAGCTGCTATCAGAACTGGGTGATGGATTGCCAGTAGGTGTGCTGCAATCTGTGCACAGTGGTTTACTGAACTGCACATAACACCAGCATGGTATTCATATTGGCCCTGCTCATCCTCCTGCTTGTGCAGGTCTGCTCTGTCCTGCTCTGTAGCAGCTGAGCTCGCTGGGTGCGTCAGCTCCATTAGTCATTCTCATGAAGCTTACCAGCCACATTTCATCAAGTTACCTGCTTAGACAATGAAAGTGTTTATATGGTTAGAATTTTGGGTGATCCTGTGTAGATCCAGGAGTTGGAGTCCCTTCCAACTCAAGATATTCTGTGATTCTATGACTCTGTGACTAAAACACAGCCCTAGATGAGATTTAGCCAACTGTTAAATACAAACATTTGCACAGAAGATATTACGGATATTTTCTTACATAAGAATTTTGTTTGTAGGAACTCTGGACAAGGCTAGCTCTTTGCCAGCAAAAAGCACAATCCCGACTGTTGTAAATAACCAAACGGACTGATTAGATACACTTTCAAAGAATGTGCTTGTAAGTGCTGGGCAGAGAAACCTGACAAGGTAAACATGAAAGAACTATTGCTGTTCCTTTTGTGCCTTGGTGTACGAGGCATCTCTTCCACGTTATTCGATTTATTTTTTGGTTCTTGGAAAGGGCAGTCTATTGCAGGGAAAAAGGCATGAAAGCATCTGATAAACCTGCAGAGGGCCATGGTGTTCTGTGGTTTAAATAAAACAGGGCAAAACACTTCTTGGTAAACAGCTGCAACTAGCCTTGAAAAGAAAACATTTCTGATTCCAGGGAACATGTGGTAATCATGTCTACAAAGAATGTGAATAATTAGCCTTTTGCAGCACAGTTGGCCTGAAAAAAACCCATAAAAGTGATTTTTTTGCCTGGCAGTATTTCCCAGTACTTACCTTCACTTGGAATCTCTGTAGGGCTCATGGAAGAGCATTTTGTTTGTGAATCAGTGGCAGCCCAATAAACTGAACGCCAAATTATTAAGTGTATTGCTTTTCAGATTACAAGCTTGAATGGTGTTTTCCTATGGAAATTTAAAGTAACAGTGTGAGAAAAGAAGGATCAGAGATTCTAAGATACAGTCTTGTGAAATCAACATTTCTGCCCACTGAGTGGATACTCGTGCTTTTTACTCCAGAGAAAAGACCTTAAGAATGCAGAAATGATAATCCATCCACAAAGCAGCAAACATGCCAAGATTTGGATTCTCACCAAACTATTTCAGCAGGCTAGCCTTACCACGAGCCAAGCAGGAAAAGAAAATAATTTCTATAAATCTCTGTTTTTGGAAGTGGATTCCTCTCTCCCCACTCATAGACCAGTCCATTGTACTTGGCTGTCAGAGACCCTTTTGGGAAAAATCTCAGTCTGTTGCTTTCCACAGAAAACTACCAGTGAAATGGGGGCTGTCTCAGGGTCTTTTGCACAGCATCTACTGAAAGCTGAGTCACATGCATTTGTTTGTTTACAATTCAACCAACCATAGTGGATTTAAAAGTAACAGGTAAGGACAATGACTATAGACCCAAGGGAGCAGATCCTTTTTGGTTGCTAGGAGGTTCCTCAAAATTTGCTTTTCCTCTGGAGGCTGTGTTGACAGCAGTGGTGTTCCTCTGTTAACTGTCCCTTCTCTTTGAGAAGACCTCCCTAACAGAAACACCAAGACATCGCAACTGTGGGAAATGGTAGTGCAGAAGGACAGTGAAGAAAACCGAAACAAGAAGCTGAAATCTCTCTCCATGTAAACACATAAGCCAGAAAGAGCCTGTAAAACCCTTACTTGGAAAATCACATCAATCACAAGGAATCTGAGTTGGCTTCCACTTAGTTTTTGTACAGGTTAAGCTACAGCAGCTATCCATTCTTTGCAATATTAATGTGGTTAAGACTGGTACCTGAATGACTCATCTCTCCCTTTCCCTGGAACTGGACTTCTTTGATTTATACTAGCAGGTTTGCACTGTACTGGTGACAACAGCAGAATTAAAACACAAAAGTAGTTACAGGTTGACAAGATATACGTGGAGAGCAGGTCTTGAGCACTTAGGCTGAAAGAGTGCCTTAGATCCCAGGATTATTTGTTCAGGGGAAAGTTAAAAAGAAAATCCTGGATTTTCAGAAGGGATAAAATCTGTCCTTCTACCCTAAGGGGACAGACAGGTGAGATCTTTCTTTATTTTCTTACCGTTTTACACACCCACACAGAAGTAACACACTTGAATCCCTGGGGAAGAAATGACAAATCTGCCCCAGCAATTCAGTAGCGCTTCAGATCCTTTCCAATTCAGCAGGCAAATACAGGACGAGCCAGTAAATAAGCACTGTATTCCTTTGAGGCTGTTCCTGTTTTCAGATGCCTTTGCAATCACTGAGAACTTAATTTGGAAATGGAAACACGCTTTGGGGTGGAATAAGAGAAATAGTTTGCATATTTCATACCTTACCACCACAAAAATGTTGTCTGTGTGGTATTGCCCTCTACTGGCACTTGCCTGAGGAGCTTTGCAAGCGCACCCATGGAATCTGCTGGTCAGTCAGGTTTGTCCTTTTGAACTTGGCATTCAGAAGGAAGAATGTCTTATTGCTAGGGTTTTGTTCTAATACAGCTTTAAAAGCATTACAGGTCTTGATAATCATTCATTTTGTGATGAATATTCTAAGAACTTATGTATGTTTTCATACAGAAGCTGCCTTTTAAAGATGGTTGCATCAATGCAGCATCATGATATGTTCTGAAGTAACAAATCTTTTTCTTTTTTTCTCCCTCAAAGTGTCACTTGGTTCACTACCTGAGGCTCAGTCATCACTTGATTGTTCTGAATTATTTGATTTGTACGTTCGACAAGCTGAAGTCTGTCTCTTCTGAACCCATTAACATAACGGATGTTGTTTTTGATGGTGTGGAAGTGAGAGTGTTTGAACCACCTGCAAAGCAAGATGAACCACTCAAGCGCAGTGTTGTTTACATCCATGGAGGTGGCTGGGCCTTGGCAAGTGCAAGTATGTGTCTGTTAGTAACTAAATAGGATTTTGGGCTGGCTTCCTCTTGGCAGGAGAAACAAAAGTCTGTTTTTCCTGCCAGGAGATAACAGTTTTGTAAAGATATACCTGAATTCAGTAGTAAGCATCTCTATTCTGGAGAACCAGATGTGAGGAACCAGGATAAAAATATGCAGTGGACACACTGGAAAAATATGTATCTTGTCAGGATGTAAACTGGATAAGAACCAAAAGATTAATTTTGTAACATCATGACAGGACAAATTGCACAATATACAAAGCAAACAATTACACAAAGAGTGGACTGAACAAAATCGCATGCAAGAGCATTGCTAATGGTTGGCTCCCAATAGCATGTATTTGGGAATTACTGCTGATTCCTGAAAACAGGCAGTGTGACCAAGGATATGGGTAGAATTGGGTTCCATACTCCCACCCTTATGGAATCTACTGTGATGATGAGCAGAACCTACCTTGAAAATTAACAGAATTGACTTTCTCTGATGTTTGTGGCTTATGAGTTAACTGTAGTAAGGTGTAGCTGTAGGCTATAAGCTAAGCTGGTCCTTCCATATCTCACAGCAGGAGAAAAGCCTCGGAAAAAGTAGGGGCCTGTGGTTCTCATGGCTGCACTGAGGCAAAGATCAAGAATGTGTAGGAGTCTTTGTCCTTCCCCATTTGCTTCTGAGACAACATGAAGGCCTTGCAACCCTGATGCATTCTGAAGCATACACAGACTCATCTGTAGAAGGGGAAAAAAAATCAGTGTGCTTTTCTGAAATGTTCTAAAACATGCAGAAGACTGTTCTGATTGCATTTAGACAATGAATGTATAAGCCACTTATGCCACGACTTAAGTGAGATTTAGAGTCCTAAATAACTTCAGAATCGGGTCTTCACCTTTGGAAATGGCAGTCTCTTTGTCCTGTAGCAATTTAAAAAATTTGCTCCCCCTCTCACAGAGAAACTGAGCTTTGAGATGGGTTTTCTTAGGCCTACATAAGATATGTTTGTTAGAGTCCTGCCCATATCATTTGTTCTGTAACAGTTCGCATAAGACTTGCTGTACAGAAGGTTTATATTAAATTACAGTGCTTTGTTTGGATGGCTGTAACTCAGCTATCCTCAAGTCCAAGATGCAGAGATTAATAGCACAAATGTTACAGCTAAATACTAAATTCTAAGACTAAATACTTTAGAAAACATTTAGTGTCACAGTATATTTTATGGTACCAGGAATCAGTGATTAAGTAATTGGAAAGGAATAAAATTAAGGAAAATCAGTCCACTGATAAACGGGATAGCCTTGATTAATCCTCTGTTAAATAAGTAGTTCACTTGATGTTAATAGGGCAGCTCATTTGAATCAGAGCAATACATGCTATAATAAAATGAACAAAAATCAGTGACTCACATGGTAATAATTATTTCTGAATGCAGTGGCCCCAGGCCACTGGGTACCTTGAATTTTGTCCTGTTGTGAGAACTGTGATAGGTGGCTGAGATGGCAAGCCCCAAGTCACCAAGTAACAGATGAGGGGAAAAAAACATCAGACTGCAGGACTTCTCACAGAGTGAACTGCGTTCCTTCTGCTAAAATATAAATCTGGAAATTAATCTGGTTTAAGCTGATTTCATTAACGTCTGTTTGTATTAAGTCTTTATGTTTCCTGAGAAGCCTTTCTGTTGGGGTTTTACCCGGCAGGTGCCTGAACACCACACAGTCCTTTGCTCATACTCTCTACCCAGTGGGATGAGGGAGAGAATTAAAAGAATAATATGAAAAGAAAAAGGTAGAACTCATGGGTTAAGATAAAGCTATTTACTAAGACAGATGAAAGGATAATAATTATTATATGTATATAAATATATATTTATAAATGTATATAACAAATGATGCATAAGCAATTGCTCATCAGTGATGGACCAATGCCCATCTGGGCCCCTGAGCAGCAGAGGAGAGGTGAACTCCAAACCATTCAAAACTCCTTCATCACATATAGTATGGAATGTCCCTTTGGCCAGTTTAAGTCAGCTGTCCTAATTCTGTTCCCTCCCAGCTCCTTGGGCCCTTTGCTGAGAATGGCCTTGGCTCCGTAGAGCACCATTAGATGCAACTATAAACATGAGTGTGTTATCAACATTGTTTATCCTCCTAGAACCAGAAATGTAGCATCATACCATGCACTCTGAAGGAAACAATTCCATCCCAGCAGAAACTAAGACACCTAGATATGGCTTTGTGAAATACTGCCATAAATGAACTTACGTGCACCTAACGCTATGTCCTTTTGTTCCAGGAACGAGCCTTTATAACAACCTCTGCAGAATCATGGCTGAATCTCTCAATGCTGTAGTTGTGTCAGTTGAGTGAGTAATCTAAAATTGATTACATAAATTCAAGGTATTAGAAATATGTAACGTAGTTCTTCTAGCTTTGCCCTTTTCCCTTGTTACTGACTTGTATACAAGGCTTTAAACTTGGACAATAATTGTCTACCAGTCTGATATTCCTTATAGAATAACAAATTAGAATGGAATCAAAAGTTCACTTGGATTTCTGTATATTTCAGAAGTCATTTCAGAGGGCAGAAATGTGGGAGAAGAGTAGAATTTTTAATCACTTGGACTAAACATTGAAATGCATATTTTATACATTTTAGTGCATCTCACAAATGTATCTGCAAGTAAGGAGTGCAACTAAAACCTGAGATCACTCAATTGAGTTACTTAAGTTATAATTCTGTTAATGCTTGTCAAACACAATTTTGTTATATACCCATAGGAAGGCTGAACCACAGCTCTCTGACTTCCTGTGGAGCAAAAGAGAATTTTTCATCCTTAACTGAAGATATATTATACATAAAAAACAATCATCTAAAGTCTGTCTAAAAACCACCATTTCTAAGGCACACTGAGCAAGTACCTGCAACCTAAAAATTAGCTACTCATTTTTTACTGCTCATTAACCAAAATACACAGTGAAGCATGGTGTTCTGCTGTTCTCTCAAGCACCCACTGTTGAAGTCATCTCAGTTAAGCCCTGTACTCTACTCAAGAGCAGGAGGCTGCTGGGGTGCTAGACAACAGAGAAGCAGCACTGCTTTTTTCACTAGCTGAACAATTACGAAGTAAACAAAGCTCTCAGCTAGCTAACTAAATTACTGAGATGACTCCAACCTGAGTGGTACTTTTCCCACCCTTACTGTCAACTCCAATATTTTCTTTTGCAAAACCAATCACTTGATATAACTACTCAAGGCTCTGACTCGCAGTTGATTACATATCAAGCTCTGTGATCTAATTACAATTTAATTATATGGAGTTGGTGCTAGTAATTCTCAATAGGTATTGTAGTGTACTTTACGAGTTTGGTTTTTTACTTGTTTATTATTAGAAAAATAAGTAAAAAAACAGACAAGTATCAATCATGGTATTGGAAGCTTCCTAGTTACTCATTTTCTGGTTTAAGGTGTTGTAATACTGGCTGTTTCTCAGTTGTTTTTCTTCCCTCCTTAGCCATTATATCTTTCAATCAAGGCATTTATCCTCAGTTAGTGAAGTCTGATTAGATTTTCTTCATTGGTTGAATTGCACATCTCAATTTCGTGATCTATACACATTACCTAGTTCTGCAAGGCCTAGTTTGCTCAGGCCCCTCTCATATTCCTTTGTAGCTGATGTAATATAGATTGTTTACTGAAAGCAGGGCAGATTTGATCTTTGAAACACTTCATTAAGCGTAAAATCTATTTTGCATATACTATATTTTATAGCTTAGATTACAAGGAAAACATATTGAACAAGGAAACAGTATTTTGTTTTGTTTCAGAAGTAATGCCAAGACCACTTTTTGCTTTCAGCTGAAAGACATCTCTGTAATGACATTAGTCATTTTGTCATGCTGACAATAGAAATACATCCTCAAAACATTATGAATCAGCTCTGCTGAGAATATGTAATGCCTGTTAAGGATAGGAAAACCGCAGCCAGAAAGATGTGCTTTGCACCATGAGGCCCAGTAACAACTCTTACATTTAAAATGATTCAGTAAACATGAACTGACTTCTCCTACACTGTTATTAAAGGACTGAGAAAATGCAGTAAACAGGTTTCAGCTGCTGCCTCTCCACCTGGATATTGCATGTATCCTGCTTCTGTCCTTGATAAAGGAGAATAATTATTGAGTCTGTTGGATTAGTGCAAGTCATAATTACTTCACTTCCTGGCTACTGTTCATTTCCTGGTACAGAGGTACATCAACATTCACCCTCTCCTGAGCATAGATAAACGTTTGGGAAACAGAACTACTGTTTGTCTCAGCTGAGTCTATTGGGCGTCACTCTTTCACAGCAGTTAAGGTGGGGAACAGACCAACAGGAATAACTCCCTTGCCAAGCATGTTTTTAGTATTAATTTATTTTTATAATGTATGATGAAATCCTCCATTGGGAAAGCGCTGCACAACATTATACCATCTTGGAGTTATTCATATCTAATAGGTCCTTATAAACCTTTTAGAGTAAGAGTGTTAATTATAAGGTAAAGGACTACACGCCTCATTTTTTTCCATGGTATTTATCCTAATAAAATAGTTATTTGCCACTAAGATGTACCCGATAGTATTTATTGATCATGAGAGAGAAGTATAATTAGCTAATAATCGTCTCTTACCTCCCTTCTTCTTTTGTAGATACAGGCTGGTACCAGAGGTGTGCTTCCCTGAGCAATTCCATGACGCTCTTCGTGCTACAAAGCATTTTTTGCAACCTGATGTCTTAGCTGAGTATTCAGTTGACCCAAATCGAATTGCAATTTCTGGTGATAGTGCAGGAGGAAATTTGGCTGCCGCTGTTTGTCAGCAGGTAACATCCAGTATCTGTTAATGTATTACACTATAACAATCCCTGATTCAGTGATGCATATAGTTTGACAGGTTCTTTGTGCTGCATCATCACAAGGTGATGTGCCAGCACCAGAGACAGAGTAGAAGCTCTTTCTATTGAAAGCCAGCATCTTGTCATGTTACAGAAGAAAAATGAGTCAATTGCACGAGTCAAGAAGCTTGCCATATCTTAGTGCAGTTATGAGTTCTTATGAGCCAAATTTTAAGCACAAGTAGCTAAGCGATTTCTTTTAACCCATTTTGCTGAGAAATTCTTTGTTTGCCTAAGTAGGTAACTAGCTACATTCATAACTTTTCCTTTACCTTTTCCAATTTTCCTTTACCTTTCCAATTTACCTTTTCCAATTTTCAAGTGCTTATCACAGAGAAATATGTTCTTATTTCCTCCAAATACAAACGAAGGACAACAAAGATATAATATATGAAGCTTTAAATTGTCTTCCTGCAGCATTTTACAATTAAGAAATTTTCTTTTGTGTACCTCTAGTTTAAACATAATCTGAGTTTAATCTACTAAAGACTTTAAAGGCTGCCTGGAGCAAATAATAGTATCATTCACGGTTGAGTGAAATATTACAATTTTTTTTGTATTGCCATTAACCATTGGTGATAAGAAGGTATATAGCCTGCTCAGGCAACTAATTATCATGACAACCTTGCTCAGACAACTAATTATCATGACAATCTTGCAGTATTGAATTAGTGAGGAAAAATTAGTAAGGCATTGAAAGTCTTTGTCTTGAGGACTGCTAAACAGGATAGAGCCCTGTTTGGAAACAGCATTCATAATTCATTTCCATGATGCTGTGTTCTTTTTAAATCAGTGATGTAAGACTGTTCAGCACAGGTTATATACACTAAGATTCTTCAGCCTGAAAGAGACAAAAGGAGATACAATACAGATTTATGTATCTTGGGCAGAAGGTGAAGCAAAAAAAGCATCTGCTGATTCTTCCACAAAAAGAATTTAGGGAGTACCAAAAGTATACTTTGTGGGCTCAAATCAAATGCAGGTGGAAGATTCTAGTCCAACACAGAGGTGCTTCTGCACGCAGTAAGCCTTTGCTAGAGAAAATCAACAGTTTGCAAAAGCTCAAAAAAAAAAATTAAGATACATTAATGGAAGAAAAATCCTTTAAAAACTATTAAACGTTTAGATAGCTCCTTTGACTCAGTAAGTCCCTCAATTGCAAATAGTTCAACTGGGAAAGTGTGTCAGAAGAAGAATCTAACTTTTTTTTTTTTTTTTAATATCTGCTACTGATTTCTGTTGGAAGCAGGATACTGGAACTGTCCTGAGTAATCATCGTTACAAGAATAGAAAAAGATCAGGCTGCTAGAATTTCAGACAAAACAAGAGCACTGTCTGCCAATGGAATTGCATAAGAACAGAATATTGCCTAAAAATTATCAAATGGTTGTTTGTGTGAAGTTCAAGGTTGATATTGTAATGTTTATGTTCTTTATAATCACAGTTCTATCCTGTTTTTCCCACAGCTTAGTAAAGATGAGCATTTGATCATCAGACCAAAACTGCAGGCATTAATTTACCCAGTCCTTCAGGCATTTGACTTCAATACACCTTCATATCAGCAGAATATGAATATGCCCGTTCTTCCTCGTTATGTCATGATTAACTACTGGATAGACTATTTCAATGGCAATTACGACTTGGCTCACTCACTGCTGATTAACAACCACACTGCTCTTGATGTACATCAAGCTCTGACTTTCAGAGGACGTCTGAATTGGACATCTCTACTGCCCTCATCATTCAAAAAGGACTACAAGCCTGTAGTGCAAACCACAGGCAATGCTGAAATAATCCAGGAGATACCAGCGCTGCTTGATGTGCGAGCAGTCCCACTGCTTGCAGAAAATGAGACTTTGCAGCTGCAGCCAAAGACTTACATCCTGACTTGTGAGAATGACGTCCTGAGAGATGACGGGGTGATGTATGCCAAGCGGCTGGAGAACGCCGGGGTGGAAGTCACACTCGATCACTTCGATGACTGCTTTCATGGTTGTATGATATTCACAATTTGGCCTACTGATTTCTCTGCAGGAATTCAGACCAGAAACAGCTATATAAAGTGGCTGGATGAAAACCTCTGAAGAGGAAGCTTCTCTAGAAGATGCTGTGCTCATCTCTGGTGTCTGTTCTTGCGTAAGAACAGTCAGTGAAAAAGTGCACTTTTCCAAATTATGATTTCATCCATTCAGTGCAACTGGGGGGAGGCTGCAGACCACAGACCATGAACTGTAGTGTTTGCCTGCTCAATTGGCCTTGCCCAGCTAAATATCGTGACGTATTTTTCAGACTTCAGGTTATTTTTTTTTCCTTTCTTGCCAGACATAAACAAATGTTGAGCGAGGAGATCAGCATTCCTGTCACATTCTTAACTAGCTAAAACTTTCAAGCTTTCTCTCAATTAGGCAAAAGGGCCACAGCTGTAGGTAGGGGCCAGTTAAAGCCAGGCATCTACATCTACATCCAAATATGTATAAAAAGGGAGAACTAATTTTCAACAGTGTTGAGCACTTGTTGATGGAGAAGAAAAGCATGAGCCCTCTCACTTTTGACAGCAGCGATGCACATTTGAATATCAGGAATGGATTTAGGTGTTGGCTTTTAGGCTCATAGAGAAATTGTTCTTAAATTAAAAATAATAAAAAGTGCTTTTCTAGGCAGTAAAGATTATGCTAAGCAAGTCTCTTGGCCAGAAACATAATTCAGCTTAGGAATTCGATCTTTATGGACTTTTAGTAGCTTATATTTTATAAAAGCACAGAACAAAATATATTTTCAATGTTTTAAATTAAAAAATAGTTATAGCATATATAGAAATACGAAGGATGAAATGTATAGCTGCAGAATCTAGGTTGGTTATGTGAGCTTCAAAGCCGACTACTTGGCTCATAGTATGACACTGACAGGTTTTAAAGCCTCAGTTTTGTGACCTCCTTACAGAAAATACTGAGTGTGCTAAAAATAACACTCATTGCTGTGTGGTTTGCACTAATGTTTGTAATTAACAGTATAAGTTTTTGTTTGTTGACTTTTTTTGTGCTAGTAGCATTTATTGTATTTCATGCTTCCCAGAAGGGGGGAAACGGCAAACAGAAGTGGGCTCTAATCTGTACTGGAGACTTAAATTGGAACTTTGCTGCTATACTTCTCTGTCTATTAGACCAAACCTGAAGTGCTAGGTATGATCTGTGTAGCACATCTCTACGGTTTGAACCTCTCTTTAATATTCAAAGATGCAGAATAGCAAGTGAAACCACTTACAACTGTGTCTGTCTTCCAGAATGTTTACTGCTTGCAAAAATGAAGGCTGTATCAAAACGTTGCTCCCGATGCATCTAGGCAGAGAATGGCTGTCCCGTGACTAAACGAGGGGATTAAATTCATTGTTGGCTTTAATGCTGACTTCCTGTAGGAACCCAGGAGAACAACTTAATCTCCTTGTTGCCTCACTTTCTTCCTCTGCGACACAGGGAGTAGTCATTTCCTACCTCACAAAGGAGTTGTGAAGCCGAATTCACAGACATTAGTGAAGCACAGGGATATGTCACAGAACAGCAGGCACTGAACAGACCCCTCAGCTTTTGACTGTCCATCACTCCTTAACAGCTGGCTGGGAGCGGTCTGCCCCACTGCGGGCAGCACTGCTGGACTGCCTGTCCTCCTAGGAAGGTAACTGATTTCTGTCCTGCTTTGTGTGAAAGACCAGGAGGCAAAGGGCTCTTGCTTGTTGGGAAATCAGAGCAAAAACAATTTCATGAGATTATTTCTGAAAAGATCTTTTACGGAACAAAAAAAACAGCAAACCTGGTAAATCAAGCTGCCTTCTGTAATTTAAAAGATATACAGAACAGTCTGCTTTCACTGATATATAACTTAAATAGGAGAATGGCTTTATGCAGTCACTGCTTCCTAAAAACACCAGGTTGTTATCGTTGCTGTGTGTATTAAGCTGCTAATGAGACAAGGCCTCAGTGTAGACTCAGTTACGCAGGCTGCACTAATTTCTGAGCATAGGTTCATGTGGAGGTCACAAGCCAAAGCTTTTCCAACAGTGGCCCAGATTCTTTTGTCAAATTAGATTGTTACAAGACTGGGTGGAATTAGAGCAACCAAGTGACAATTCAAATCAGAAGAAACTTTGGCCTGCTTATCCCCTTAACACTGTAGAAGAATTCAAACTATATATATATTTTTAAACAGATCTAAGTCATCTGTCTTCCCTTCCTCCCCCAAAGATACAACTTCAGTAGATATAATTTACACTTAAAAGAGATACCAAAGTTCTGTCCAGTCACAAAGACAAATTACTAAGCTTGAAAAGGAGACTGTACCAGTGTCCATTTCACTGTATGCAAACAGCTCCACTTACATGGCTTCAGACCATGACTTAGAGTCAAAGTAGATTTTTACACTGAGTTGTTACAATAAGGTTCTCCTGGCTTTCTCACTTGGAGGAAACCTATGTCAGAAGAGGTGTAATTTATATTAACTTAACAGACATTAAAAGATAGTTGCAGTACTGGAAAAAAAGTGGTTGATATTCTTACCAATTCTGTGGAAACTACGTTACCTGAGGGCTGGCTGTGGAGCCTTAGATCAGTGCCTGTTTAGAGCTAAGTTATAAATATCTGCTATGAAGTTATAATGTAATCACTACTGTATTTTTTTTAACTGAAATGGAGAGCTGGAATATATATTTCTGGAGTTGGTTGTATATTTCCTTCATGCACTGAAGCACATTAAGTCTTGGCACAAGAAGTGGTAGTAAGTGTGTAACTGGATTGAACGTATTTACTAAGTCATCACTGGTTTGACGTGACATCCAAGATGGCAGCACAGCTTGGATGAGATGATGCAGTGTTAACTAGTTCTGTCAGAGTACCCTGACTACTTTTATCATGCAGCTGTATGGCGAAGCACATAATGGCTGCAATAATGCATTGTCTTTCCTATTGCATACAAAAAGAGGTTAAGTTACAGCTGTAAAAAAACCTTTTGTTATGTAGATGCACAGAACACTTGATTAAAATTCAGCATAAACCTTGAAGCGTTAGTTGCATTCTCACCTTTCCTCCTGCTTTGTTCTCCCATGCAGGCAGTCGTAGAGTTGAAAGTTCAGCATTACTTCCAGCTGAACTGCTGCACAGTCACCTAAGCAGAGCACTAACAGCATTTTTACAGAGGTCTGGTGCCTGTGAGGAAGAGAGTTATGTCAATGCCTGTTAGAAAAGCTTTATTTGTTCATGTGGTGCTTTATTTTTTTTAACAATCCTTATCTGAAAAGAGTCTTACAGTCTCCTGAAGCGTTTTCATGGGTGTAAGTAGCACCTTCATTCCTCTAGTTTCACAAAGCAGTTTAGGGCACCTTGCATGATTTAGGATCAGATGCATAAATACTTCTAACACTATTTCTCAAATTTAGTGAAAAGTCTGACTTCTAAAAGAAGTTACTTAATAAATCTGACTCGTTATCTTTTCATTAAACAAGCATGGGTAACTAATTTCTGAAGATGATTTTTTCTCCCCCCTCCTACAGTTAACAGTGTAGATTTTAAAGACAAAGCCTGCATGACAAGAACCTATAGTCACTGGAATCTTACATCATGGATGTGGGAGCTGTATTAGCAGACCCCCAGCGGTTTTGGCCAATATTCACAGAAGCAAATGAAGTTTTTGTTTGTCCAGCTTAGAACTTCTTAAAGAATGGGAGTTGAGCATTTCTCAGAACCCAAACCAAAATGAAAATGTGTAATGGTGGATAAAAATAACTAATGATATAAATTTCCCAACCTTCATGAAAATCATAGCAAAACTGCATCCCCAGCCAAAGCAGAAAGGCCACCGTGGGTGTGAAGTCCTACAAACTAAAAAGACATTACTTACTTCTAAGATAATGTTTTGTAGTGGTTGGGCCTCTATTTTTTAATGAGGTGCAGCATGGGTATATTTCTCATCTCTGAATAAACTTTATGAGAAAGTTTTTCAAATGAAGCTGTTAGATTGACCTGCCGTGCCTCTCAAGCTGCTCTGATCTGTAAGCTGGTGTGTTTAGTTCTCTTATTTATCATGTTCAGAGACCCAAAGTGCAACATACCTGATGTAAATGTGTTCAGTAATGTACGTGTGTTTATTTGCTTCTTTCCCTGTGCAGGGCAGAGATCTTCTAAGATCTTGTTAGTAAGCGCGATTCAAACGTGCTATGAAATGAAGAACAAATAAAGTGAAATGTATCTGCTGGTTTTCTCTAGACCACTGCTTTTTCTTTCTTCTTCATGTGCAACACTTCTCATTTCAGTTTCCACTTAGGAGAGGTCAGTGAGAGTTCCTGCCCAAAATGGTCAGTTCAAACCAGGGCAGTTGTTTACAGAGCAGGAAGCCTTGCCTGTGTGTCCGTGGGCTGTGAGCATGACCTTCTCTTCCTTGATATCTGTCAAACAGTGAATGCTGACTACATCTGCTTGCGTTGGATAAGGCACAACACCTGCCCTAGTGCTGTTGCTCTCTCCTTCAGGATAGGTAGCTGAGCTGCTGTTCCTCATTTTGCTCTACAGACACATTTTATGTGCTAATAGTTTATATGTTTGAAGTCAGTTTTATCCAGTGTACGTCCTGGTTCCATTTTCATACCTATTTACCTTCACCTCGCACTGAGAAGCCTCCTTGGAGTAGGACCACACATTATTTTCTTCATCTCCAGGAACAGCATGTGTTTTCTGCTTGGTCTTATTATTACTATTAGTTTTCTGGCTGCATATAAACAAGCCAACACTAAATATTTCCATCACAACAATTTTTTAAGGGAGAAATTATTCTAAAGCACAGCAGTCCGTATTATAGGACAACCTAGGGATGCAGGAGAGGCAGAGCTCCATAAGGGGGCAATGTACCGAGAGATTTAAGCCACCAGTAACGGTTGGTGTAAATGGTCCCTCCCACAAGCACTGTGTAGGTGCGGTATGCCCGGTGCAATTGAGACGCGGCATTCAGAGCGTGGCAGAGAGAGAAAGAAAAAGATTTTTTGCTATTAACCCAGAACTTCTTTGCAGTTGAAATAATAATCTGAGGTTTTGAATTTGCATACAGTACTTCACACAACAGCCAGCAGAGGGAGCGTTTAAAACAAACACGTGAAAACGTGCAGCACGTTTTGAAAACGGGAAACGCAGCGTTACAGCGGGAGCTGCACCAAGACTTGTGGCAGCCCTGAGTCAGAACTGACACACGGACGGGGCACAAAGTTCACGCTAATCTCAGCTTGCTCTGAGGTTTCTTTCAGAAAAAACAAAAACAAACCAGTGCCATTGTTCTGTTGGAGCCTGATTTACTTTCAGAGCTTGGCACATCATGAGGAATTTTTCAGCTCTCGTTGCTATTAATTCAAGCCCCAGTAAGGGTGTGTGCAGCCACCTGGGTCTCATGTTTGCTGTCTGTAGGTGCCCATGTGTGTTCTGATCCTGCAGAACCAAAGAGGTGGGTGCACCAAGGGGGGAGAGGCTGCCTCACTGCTCCAAGGATAGAGCCGCCTGGTTGTGTTGCGCTGCAGTTTCAGGGCCTTAGTTGCCTTCACATGCAATGATATAAGCATGGGTGCATGGAAAGAAGGCATAGCAGCGTCTCCCAAACCTATAGAAAGAGGTGAGTGGCCCTGGAAATAGTTGCATTTCAACCCCCAAAGGTAACCTAGGGAAACTTCTCTTCCCTGAGACCAGTGAGACAGCTGACTACAAGTACAAGAGCCTTTCCAAGAGTCCCACAACCAAAGTGGCCCATGGCAGCCAGCATCACCTGGTGCTGTCAGCAGTGGGGCTTGGAGTCACACAGGCAGGGCAACCTGTACAGAAAGACCCTCTCTGGGCACTGACCCAGCCCCGCTGTGTGCTGACCAACTCTGCAGAGCAGTGAAAGTCAGTGACAGAGTTACAAAGGTGAATGTGGCCATGCAAGCACATGGCTCACCCTGAGCAACGCAGCCCCTGGTGAAACAGAGGCTTCCAGACAGCACCTATCTTTAAGCAGGCTCTAAAGAAGCACTTATTATAAAAGTATTCATTTATACATGCATGTAAGAGTAATAAACCTAGAACCACTTTCTTAAGGATTATAGACTGACTCATGGTTTATAACACTCCTCTTACCCCAAATAAGGTGAGGCTGTTGGCATGAATTTGGCCTCACCTCACCCATTTCAGTGAGTGCCATCAGCCTGGTTTCTCAGGCTGGTAATCTTCTTACCTGACTGCATTTCCAAGGGAGTTTCTGAGTTTGAGCAAGAACTGAAAGACATAGCATCTTGAGGCAGATGCACGTTCATACTTATATCAGCCCCCCATCCCAGTTTTTGGGGCCTGCCAAGTGTACATTCTAATTGTAACTTACTTCTTGGTGTCGCTCTGAAATACATCTTCATCCTCAGCATAGGCCTCTCTGCTCTCTTCTGCCTGCTCAGAACAGTATCAGCTGAACTGCGTAGAGCAGGGAACCTGCTATTTGCATGTTAACCCACCAAAGCAAACTCAGCTGCATGCTTTTCCTCCTAATACTTCCTCAGCAGGCTTGTTTACTTGCTCTGTAACCAGCGAAGGGCAGCTTGGTTAACTTAACTCCAATCTGTCGCTCTACTTGCAGGTGTCCACCTCAGCCTGACCCTGTGTGATTCTATATCCAGAGCTGGCAGGAAAACCAGCTGGCTTTCAAAGCAAGTCAGGACACAGAAATCATTAAAAGTTAATACCAGTACCAGGATTGGTAATGAAATTTCTGTTTTCCAGATGAAAAACAAGTTAAGGTAAAAGGTGCTTTTCCTGTTAATGCTTAACCCCTTCTGTGAACAGCATCGCTGTCGGTCTCGGGATCCTGGGGACTGTCACTGTGGGATAAGATTTAAAAATCAACATCAGAAGCAACAGTGGGAGTGAGCTGAGCTGAGCTGAGCTGAGCTCTCCCACCAGCAGCACTGGGCCTGGTGCAGAGGGATGCTGAGGATGTTTATCACAGGTTGGAGAGGAGAATTCCACCTCCCAATATCACTGTTTCTCAGCAGCACTTGTGCAAGTGCCAAATCTCTGTGAGCTCTGAGGCGGATCTGTGAGGGTGTTGGCTTGCTCTCTGCTGGATCTGCGAGCTGAGGCTGGTTCAGGAGCAGTTCTTGCACTCCACTGCTTGTGCCCACTTGGGCCCCTCCTCACATGGGACAGCTCACCTCAGTGTCAGCAGTCTGCTTGAGCAAGGTTTTAATGCATAAATACATATTTGTCAGCTGCCAGGTTCCTGATTCCTGCTGTTTTCCTCCTCGACTGTTCGCAAAGCACTGAAAGTGCTCCAAGGTTAGCAGCGCTGGAAGCCCTCTGAAAATACCCTGCTCCTCACAGCAGCTGGGGAGACTTCACTAATTTATAAGGAAGAAATTAGGTGACCAAATTCTCAGCACATTGAGACCTTAGCTACAGCCTGCTGCAGCCAAGAGAAAGCCTGTTTTCTTTAGGAGCTGTGGGTCTGCAGCTGATGGCTGTCCCCAGCTGCAGGGCAGGTGGGGGCCTGTGGTCTCCTCAGCTTTGTCGTGGTGAGGGCACAGCAGAAACACGAGGAACTCAGGCAGGCTTCTGCCTGCATATGGATAATTACCTCACTAATCTGCCTGTGAAGGAGACTCTGGCACCAGCACAAGGAGATCGGTACTTAGAACAATAAAACCAGAGAGGGATTTTACCATAACCCTTCCCAGCAGGCAAAACTGCAGCGCAGGCAGGTATGTTCGAAGCAGTCTGACCTGGTGTTTTCCCAGAGACCAATAAACCAATCAGGAAAACTCAGAAGAACACAGGGCTCTTATTTGCTCAGCCCTATTTCTAGGCTTGCTTCCCTGAAATGCTCATATAGAGACAAGCCCTCAGTGAAGGAGGAGTGCTTTGCAGGTGACACGAGGCTTGTGGCCATGCATGGGGAGCTGGCCACGTGCATGCACATCCAGCCATGCAGCCAGGCCCTCCTGGAGCCGCATTTCTCCTCCAGATTAAGAGCAAATCATAGAATCATAGGATCACAGAATGTTCTGGGTTGAAAAGGACATCAAAGATCAACCAGTTTCAACCCTCCTGCCGTGGGCAGGGTCGCCAACCACTGGAGCAGGCTGCCCAGAGCCACATCCAGCCTTGCTTTGAATGCCTCCAGGGATGGGGCATCCACAGCCTCTCTGGGCAACCTGTTCCTGTGCATCACCACCCTCTGAGTGAAAAACTTCCTCCTAACATCTAACCTAAATCTCCCCTGTCTTAGTTTAAAACCATTCTCCCTTGTCATGTCACAATCAACCCATGTAAATGGTCGTCCCCTCTCCTGTTGATATGTTCCCTTCAAGTACTGGAAGGCCACAATGAGGCCTTCTCTTCTCCAAGCTAAACAAGCCCAGTTCCCTCAACCTTTCTTCACAGGAGAGATGCTCCAGCCCTCTGATCATTTTAGTGGCCCTCTTCTGGACCCATTCTAAGAGCAAATAAACCTTGGGAAATTGTATCAGCTCAGGCAAGTTTTGTTTCCAATGAGTGAAGAAAGCTTCATTTACATTTTTGCTCTCATCTATATTGATCAATAATCATTAAGTGAAATGAGTCCAGCAGGGCAAAGTCGCCAGGCTTATCCAACCCTTTACACTTCTCACCCAGACTAACAGAAACAGGTGAAGTTTTGCAATCCAACAGCATGCAGTCCAAGATATCACCACTCCTGGCAGACAAAAAGTTGTCTTTTTTCCAGCTTGATCTGTTTTACTGTAGCAGAGATGCTGGTCTTCCTGTCTGTCACCACACAGTGAGGCATAGCATGTCACCGCTGAGCTGGGCTTATCTAGATTCCTCTTTGTTCTCTCTTCCCCACGTACCTTAGACATCTGTTTTCTGTGGAACTCCTCCTTGCACAGCTAGAGAGAAGGTTTAAGCTTAAGGTGAGCAGAACTTCTGTCAGGTCTCTGCAATGAAGAAGTAGCAACTCTCTCCTGCAGTAGTGTTTCTATCAGAGATCGAGAGATGTCTTTCAAAAGTGTTTTGCATGCAACTTACATGACTCATGTATATTCTCGCCATAAGGAAGGCCATGCAGCTTAGTGTTACGAGCATCAGGTGCTTTTGGATACTCACTGGCAAAGCCAGTAACCTGACATTGCAGGGTTAATATCATCTCAGCCTTATTTTATCTTTACTGTTTTTCTCCTCAGACTTTATCACAGGGAAATAACCACAGGAATTTGGCAGCTGCATTCAACACTGGTGCATTCCTGGCTTTTCAACTTACTGTAACTACACGCTGAGTCAGAATTTTGCTTATTTATGATGGTCAATTTTATCCTGGGAATGAAGAGCAAAGGAAGTTTGTCTTCCATCTAAGTTTGCTCCTTGAAGGACAACACCAGTGTGTCTTACAAGCACATGCTCCCCACACAGGTGCCTTTGTGTGTGGTAGGATGGGTCCACTCGGATCTGCTGAGCTTCACCTGGGAGGATTGGGGAAGGGCCCCAGCATTCAGCCTTGGCATGCACTGCCAGCCTTGCTCATTGCCTCACCCCAAGCACTTTTCATCTCACTAAAGACTTCATTTGTACACAATAATTTCCAAGGTGTGCCATGCCAAGTATAACACTGTCTGGGTACCCACAAGCATTTTGAAGCTCGACTATTGTTTGCTCTCCAACTCAAGTTGAGACTCTGTTTACCAACAGGTTTTGCAATATGGTGACATCTTCCTTTTATTTTCTTACACAATTAGGTGCACAACTTGCTCATCCCAATTATTTTAGTCTTTTGAGAAAAATAAAATCCATAGATGAAATCTAATAGCACAGGTAGATCTGCAAGGATTAACAATATGAAGGAGAACGTTGTCAAGCATATAATGATATTTTGTGGTATGTTTGCTGCAGCTAATGCTTTTAATTGCATTTTCCAGTTTAATTCTAGTAGCCAAAGGCTCAATGCACAAGGCAAATAAAAGACAGGATAATTGGTATGCCCAAGTGCCTCTTTTCAACATAAATCAGGCAGACAGCAAATATGAATTGAGCATGGAGATCACTCTGTTGCAGTTTAATTCTCTTGAGATTTTGCCAAAATTAATTTCACACAGCAGGATGAAAAAACAAGCTTGGGAAGTGCATCCTGAGTGTCAAGAGTGTGAGAAAGGAGGAATGGGAATCAGGCCGAGCCATCTTGCTGGGTGTACTTTTCTATTCCCAACACTGGTCAGAACTCACTGGGGAGTTTGCATTACAATGCTTCTTCTTTGATTACAGGTGAAATTGGTGTGAGGTTTTTGAACCAAAGGCCTTCCTACAAACCCAACAGCAGCAACAGATTTGCTCATCTGCACTCAGCTGTTTTCTTAGGACATCAGCCCTGCATCTCCTGCAGAAGTGAACCATCACACAATTTCCACTGTTACTGTACATCCAGTGCTGTTCTGTACATACCCAGGTACTGCAAGGTAACAATTTGGAGTGTTAACTCTCTATGGCTAAGATTATCTTTATGGATTTAAACATACCTATGCATTACCACAGCTTTGTTTCTAAACCCATCCAAGCTGCAAGGTGAAAAAAAGATACATATTTTTCCTTGAGCCTCGGTGGTTTTTTTTTCCTCCTACCAGATCTGCACTTAGAACCAGAGTAAATAACTTTGAAACTGCTAAGGTTCATGGAGACAGAGCAATTTGCTCATCTACCTGAGTCCTGTGTATGAAGATAGAATAACTGTTTACCAACACAGCAAAGCTTCCAGAGTTACTTTGGGGAAAGCCTGATTCCTCAGAGCTCTGCACTGCAGCAGCTGCAGCACAGCTGGTCACCTTTTCTGCTGGCATTATCTCACGCGCTTCTATTAATTCTGAGAGAGTTTCACCTTCAGTGCTGGTAGACAGCTGACCCTATCATCTGTGCATCATATTTGGAGTTCCAAAAACCTGGAGGCTGTTCAGCAGGTTTTTAAGCATTTTTGCTGACCATAAAGAAAACCTGTCTGTATTTGGCTCCTCCACAGACTATCTGGCCATCCAGCCTAACAAGTGGTGTTGTCAGTCACATCCAGTGTTGGAAAGCCACACTGTTTAGTAGTGTTTCCAGGCTGTCAGCCATAAAACAAGCTTGTTCCTGTGAATTTGGCTATTAACCGGAATAAGGGCAGGATTGAATCCAACGCATGGTCCCAAAGATACTTGCACACATTTCAAACCCCCAAATCATCAGCTGGACAACAAAACTTTTGTGGAAATTCCAGGCAGGGAGAAAACCCCCAAATGAATTATCTGTTCCATGCGTGTGTAATGCTGGCACAGGGTAAAGACAGGCAGTTCAAAGGGAAACAGTGGGAGAGACACAGCAGTCCCCTGTCAGCATCAACGAGCCCTTCTTTTGACAGTGCTTCTCCGACCAGCTCCCCAAGGGGGTGATGCTAATCCTAATCAGAGACACCCCAAGCTGGGCGTGTCTCTGAGCACAAAGCACACCTCTGCATTGCTTCTGTCACTTTGCAGGGGCTGTCTGTGTCGCTGCGTCCTTCTGCATGTCCCTGCTGATGCCTTGAGCAGACATCTTTACTCACTCATACATTTAGCTTACAATTTTCAATTCCAATTTGCGTTACCATGAGCTCTATTTTACAGTAAAAAGCTGGTGTTGTAAGGGATGAAATCCAGCTGTTCCATGTTTATCCAGTATCAGTGATTTCACAACACTTGGTGTAAAAGTTACGACTCGATTTTTTCAGCTGCCAGGAGCACAGCCCGAGCACCAGGCTGTGTTCCCTCTGCTCAGAGCACTCACAGCACGGAGCAGAGTTGCAGGGAAGTGCATTGCCATGACTGGGAATAAAAGCTTCAGACATAAATATTTTGCTTTCGGAAAAGTGGATCTCACAGGCAGATAACGCATACCTTAAAAATGCTCCTCATGGCATACAAATGTTCATTTCCTGGAAACATTCAGCTGTGCTGATGACCCAGCGAGGCACAATGCTGACCACCAGCTGACCTTTCACTGCTGCTGTCTGCGTCAGGATAAAGCACAGATACTTCTTCAGCTACACAAAACTGGTGACACTGCTACATTAATATGGTGCCTTAAGCAGAACCCAACCTATGGCCTTTATCTCGAGATAATGCTTTCTTGTATTTGACATTTCTGTCCAGAAAGCACATCTCCAGATCCAGATCACCTGGCACTTAAACCCTGCTCACTTCTCTTACCTTCACCAGACTCGTGCTCTGCAGTAACTGCTGAGACCTCACCAAAGAGCAGAAGCTAGGGAGAAACTAAGCTTGGACATGGTGCTTTCTATCTGCGTGAATGTGAGAAAAAAAGATAAAAGTGAGTGCAATAGATATTGCAAAGACAGCTAAGTCTACAGGTCAGTGTAAGCCCATGCTGAACATACATCAAGTCTCTGCACCAGCAAAGTAACCTGATGGCAATTTTTGAGAGCTGTGTGCTTACCAAACACTGAGCTGCCTTTATCTGAAATGTATTGTCTGTTTCAAGAAACTTAAATACCAGATGTCTTATGTGCACAACAGCTGGTTCAACTACATAAATACTCCATCAGGGCTGAATATCATCCAGGGTATGTAAAGCACATTAAGCAAAACTTTGCTAAATGCAGCAAAACTCGGGGTTACTGTACTACTGTATACAGGCATTCAGATACATGTATGTTTTTAACGGTAGTGTGCATTCATCCATACACATTCACACCTATGCACACATGGAGGCTTGAAGTCTGGAGCAGTGCATGTGCAAGCGTTACCTGATTAGTCAAGGTATTAAGTAATCTGATTCTCACAACATCTCTTAGTTTGCCAAAGCATCAGTAATTCAGTCTTAAAACTCAGTTCTCGCAAAGTGCTCTTCAGGCGTGAATTATTCATAAATCTGCCTGTGGGGGAGAGGGGTGCTGAGATCATTTCTGCCTGGTGGTCCCCTGGCAGAGACACACTGTGGTAGCAAGGCTGAATGGTGTGACTGAAGTGAGAGAAAACCACCCAGGAAGGAGCCCACGGTGGTACTCAGGAGTGAGGAGCTTGCAGATCTGTCCCCAGAGCATGCACCTGGATGTCGTTTGCTGTCTAAAGAAACAACAGCATTCACTGGAATGACTTTTTATCTTTCCATGCATTCAATCATGAGAAGTGACAGGAGCTGTAGGGCTTGAGAATCTCCACCCACATGACATCTTACACACCTGGGCTGTCCCTAAGGAGGGAAGGGACAGGCACACACTTGAGTGGAGGTAGAGCACTGCTAATCTACATCAGGACTTGCATCAGGGCTCCTATCTGCCTTGGTCCTGCTCTGTAAAGAGCCTGAATTCTGCAGCAGGCAAAGAGACACTCGTTTGGTGTGAGCTCCACCAGATGAAAACCCATTGCAACTCAGCTCAGGAACTGCACTGGGAGTTGAAACAGTTCTTTCAAAACAAGCACAGTGCCGAATCTCCAGGCAGGAAGCCATGCTTGAAAGAGGATTTTATTAACGATGTGCTCTCATCTGCCTTTTCCTCTTACCAAAATTTCCCTGCTTGTCAGTTTATATCTCCCGCTGCCATAGCTCCCCTCCGGGTTCAGCTCTCAGCTCCTGCCCTACTCTCTGAGCACGTTTATATGTTGAATGCTTTGCAGAAAACTTCAAAGGACTGCATTGTCCTGCTCATCGATTGTAAGCATGTTATCTGCAATCTGCTGACCCCGCCCGGCTATTGTGCTCCCTTGGGAATAAAACACATTATTTATTTGGAATAAGAGCATGTTACACTTATAACAAGATAAGCACACAAAAACACCCTAGAAATTAGAAACGTCATCTTCCTCTTCACAGCGTTCAAGCTACGAATACAAGAACTTGTACAATATATGCATTCATATGCTGAAGGTGTATATGCAGGATCCATCTGATTTGCCAAACCTGTATACCTCAGTTTTGAGGACTACACGTGCAAATCCCAAATAATTTGACTGCTGCTGAACGTGGGCACGGTGTAAAGCTGAGATTTTGGCAGCTGCCAAAGGATGCTCTGCACGTTATCACAGCCTCAGATGACCCTGAAGAAAACTTCTGAGTGAGGAAAGAGGCTATGCCTGGAAAAAACAAACAAACAGGCTATGAGTGGAATATTTATAAAACATTTCTAGCTTCTGCTCTCTGGATATCTTGAGAGATGAGGCTGCTTGAAAGTAGGTTCTGTAGGCAGGCTGCAATAAAGGGTGCTCAAAATGTGCATCCATTACTTCTGGGTGGTTTATCAGTTTTGAATGATTCAAAATTAAAACCAGTACCCTTTCCTTGTCAGCAATGGTAGCTGTGTCGTAAAAAGACACAGTGAGGAAAAGGAAATACAATTGTGTGGAGATCTGTAGAGTACACTGGGGGCCTCCACTCCCAGCAAGGGTCCCAGGTGTGACCTCTCTTCTTCGGCAATCCCAAAGGAAGAACCCTGATCTTCATATCTAGATCTGTAAGGACAACTCATTGTCTTCTGCTATCCTGTAATTTAAATAGCGCATGTAGAGCCATCAGCAGCCAGCAGAAGCAGTTGGCAAACATATTGTGCTGTATAGTTGTCCCACTGTTCAAATTAATATAATTACACGCCCAGTTCTCCTATTTCAGTTGTAACAGTGAAAACAGTGAACTTGGTGATAACAGTGAGTTCAAAGGCTCTGTTTCCTAGTTGAGGAGCTGAGCTCTTGTCTCAAAAGAGCAATTTAAAATTCATAGCCCGCTCTCGGCATTCACACTTCAGCCACAAAGTGCACTTACCCAGCTCCGCTTTCCACCTTTCCCTCCAAAATGTGTTATGGGGAAGATAGGGCTGTATATCCCTAAATAAGGCAAATGTCCTTTATACAGCTGAGCACTGGCATGTAGTAACATCAGTGTGGTTTAAATACGGCTCAAAATTGCTGGTTGAGAAGCTGTGGTGGAAGGAGGCGCGTGAATTTCTTCGCTCAGCACTTCTTTCATGAAAAGGGAGCTGAGGAGCCTTGGATGAAGGCTCCTTGTGCAGCCCTGTACCACCTCACCTTTATATGCATCACATAAACTCTTGGTGCTACCCCGCTATAAGCGTACTGTGGGAACTGAAGAAGACTGCAGACACCTTCCCAAAGGTGCTGTCCTGGTGCCTGGCTGCTGAAACAAAACATGGGTGTATCAGGTTTGTATTTATTACTTCCTTTCCTGAGAAGCACTACTAACATGGAAACTGCTAGTAACAACACAAAAGCAAAACTGAAACAGAAAAAACAATCCTCAAGAAATGTTCTTGTAAATAGTAGCCCTTTCCCATAAATAGCCGTTGCCTTCCAAAATTAATTTCATTATGGATACTCATTAAGCAGATCTTCCCCTCCAACTGTTTGGGCTGCATGAAAGCACAGGCTCCCCTCCTCTCCTTGAGCTCTTTCTCAAGCCAGTGTCTCCTTGCTGGCTCACAAGTGTCCAGCTCTTGGCTGTGTTAATGAACCAGTTTGCACCAGAGCTGATCCAAAGCCCATAGCAAGAGCACAGGGCCGGGTGCTGTGTGCTTCACCGTGGCTTCACCCATTTGCAGCCTCCTCACTGCTGAGCTGAGCCCCACCACAGCCTTACACCAGCACACCTTTGGGGCTTGTCAGCTCTTGCCAGTGTCAGCTTCGAGCTGTGCTTCTCCAGATCCATCTCTGTATGTCCACGAACCTTTAAAAGGACACAAATGTCCTCTGCAGCCCTCTCCGTGGCAATCTCATCTACAGAATCTGCCAACACAAGTTTTCAATGCTCATCTGGAAATAGCTCTGAAATGGTTTTACTATTGCAGAACATTTTACAGGGAAGTCTGGATCCCTTTAATATGAGTTGATGGTTGAACCTCCAGGACATGCCTTTGCTGCATTTCCAATCTTTCCTCCTCCACCACAAAAGTTCAGCAAACTTTTCCTCTCACAATCTAAGATCCTTGATCAACTGTAGGAGATGGGGTTTAAAGAAGGTCAAGTTTATCTATATGAGTCATCACAAGATCACGTCCACACACAGAAAAACTGTTCTAAGCGTCTCCTCCCATGTTTTGCTGCACTGTGCAGCCTGTCATGCTCTCAGCTGTGCCCCAGCAGTCTGGTGTCTCTGCTGCAAAACAGGTCCCATAAAACAGAGTCAGTACAAACTTTTTATAAGTGCTTTTTCACCTTCTTCTGTGATCTACCTTTGCATTGTGGCCCAAGTTGTCCTCCTGGTCAGCTCCAGCACAACATGGGAGGGAATGGCCAGGCACTGCCTCCGCCCCAGCTCCAAAGGAAGTGAAGTAAAAGAAGCAACTCCACGGTGGTCCAAGGGGCTTACAAGGCTTGCCTGGCTCCTCTGCAGAGGTGAGGGCAGTGGAGACTTTCAAGGCCTCCCCACCCTACCCACTGCAGGACTCTTACACACACCCTATGCATTACCTCTTGCAGCCTTTCCCTCTTGTCAAATGATCCCGTCATCCTTCCCAGTCCAGAAATCCTGCCTATGCTGAATTCCAGTTAAAGTGAGACCCAACAACTCTACCATCCACTTGGAAACACCATATGAAATGATGTGGAACCCTAAACACTGTGCACTCAGGTCTGAGAAGAAATACGAGTCTTCAACAGACTCAAAGCATCTTTGTGAAGGCCCTTTCTAACTGTTGACAGTTTATGTTTTGTTTTCAAATGGACTGTATTTGCATTACCTGAATAACCTTCCAGTTAATAAGTTACCTACTCTGAGTGACCAGAATTGTAGTTAACCTGCTGATAATGTTGATATTCTGGCAAACAAGAGTAGTGGCTGAACAAAGTCAAACACAGGTTGGGAATGTTTTGCTTTGCTGAGAGAAGTCTCCGTGGTTTGCTTGTGTATTAATTCACATCTCAACTAATGAGAAAAAAAAAACACAAAAAAAACAAGTATTATGAGTTATTCAAAATGAAGTACTGGGCTGTGTGTAGCAAACACACAGCTCTGAAGCAGACTGTTAAAAATACTTTGTTTTCTACCTTAGGAATTTAGGAATTAGCTGTTCATTATCGGGAATCTTTCTGAACATCCTTCCTGAGTAAATAAGGAAATCCTTCTTTAAAGAGGATGAAGAAGTGTTTGTTATACTTCTTCATTCCCAGACACTCAAGTTCTCGTCTCAAACACTGATGCCAGCTTGAGTTTAACTTGGAAAAATTGAGCATGGAAAAGTGAAAACCTTAATCCTGAGAGTAAACACACTGCAGCTCAGTGAAGTACGCAGAAGTTTACTTTTAGTTAAATATTGCTATACTTCTGTTTGTCAGATAACTGTTATGCAACTCTGGAGTAGAAATGGTGAAAATAAAAGCATGCTAAGCCAGGAGACAACTCCCCTTCCAGTGCTCCCTCCTGCCCTTTCTGTGTTTCAGTGAGTGATAGCCCAGCCATGTGCAGCAGTAATTCAGCTTCCCCTCCCTTTCTGCACCATCCTGCACTTCACCACTACACCCTGCCCTGTCCCTGACCTCTGAAGGTTCCCTCTAAAGCTCTGGGAGCTCTTGTCCAGCACAGGCCAACCTGCATCGTCCCTGAGCTCTCACAGCCCCAAATTCACAGGCGGTAACCTGGGAAGAACTGCATCTGGGATGGGGCAGATAGCAACACACAGAAGGACGTCAAAGAGTATTTCCTGAGGGATCTCTATACCCCACTCCCATAGGTCCTCCATGTCCCAGGGCTAAAGAGCTGGAACATCCATGGCCAGGTTTCCTTCATGTCATTGCTTCTCTTTGAGCTATGCATCATGAAAGACTGAACAGATCAAACTTTCTAGCTAGTGGCATGAAGTCTCTCAGTAGATATAAAACAAGTGGTATAAGAATATTTGTACCTTAATGAGTATCTAGATCAGAATAGGTAGCATTCAGCAACCAGCCAGTGCCTGCTTCCCCTGAAGAAAGCAGCCACCAAGCAGCCCAGCACCTCTGTGGCAGTGAAGTGGTCATTTCCTCAGAGTGAAAACAAACCAAAGAGAATACCCACAGCAATCAGTACCACCACGTGTGACAGATCCTCTTCCTACACATGCAGAGTTGTTGGCAGTGCAAAATACAAACAGGGCTATTCCCTGCGCTCATTAGCACGTCTTCAAAATGGTTGTGCTGATACTAGCACAGAACCAAATCCACATGTACTCAGGATGGATCTGTCCTGGCAGGAAACTAGCCAGGCAGAGCCAGACAGGCACGTGACAGATGCTTCATCATGAAGAAGCCTCTGAAAAAGTCCTTTCTTTGCATAGAGATCTAGCATCTTAAAGGGAAATATTTGCCTTTTATTTTCAAGGGAGGTTAAAGGCACTAATATGTGATGAAGATAATCAAAGTTCATGCTTCAAGGCTTAACCTGATCTCTCAGTAGGACTTTGCTATGTGCAAAGGACAGTTCCCCTTTCTGAAACACAACAGAGGCAGCTCAGTGTGTAATGGCTTTCCCGCCAGCTACCTCCAGAGCTGAGGCTGCAATTAGCCTGTTTTACTGCTTTCACTTAGTTCATGTAATGCAGAGACGGGCTTACCCATGGCTGCAACATGCTTTTTGCTCTCCCAGGCCTTGGCAGCACCTAATGCTTTGCAGCCCAGCTGTGTAACAGCAGCCACTGCATGACACCGAGGGGTCTGCTCCTGCAGGAGGTCCACCTCTGTGGTCTCAAGGGACAATAGGAAAGTATGTTCTTATAGCACTAAACATGGATATAAATGTTACTGACATTTCAGTTATTCCAAATGAAGTTTTTAGATTTACAAGGAGAATGAGATTTACAAAAATCTCATTCTGAGACAGACAAAAATTTTGAAATGCACGACTGTGGCCCCAGACCACAGCTTGCAATTTGTGTGCATTTTGGGGATGCTAGCCCACTGTTGTTGTGTAATGCCATAGGTAAAGAGGGCATTACCCTGATGAATTCATCCTCATTCCATTCTGCGACAGTGCAAGTGATGATTAACTCATGAATCTGCAGTGGTTCACAGCAAAACATGAGGTCTAAACCTGGCACAGGGATCAGGAAGGAACCACAGGAGCCAAGATGTGACCTGTCCCACACGTGCAAATGAGGGGACCACAGTGCAAGGTTAATTCTGCGCTGCCCAGCATGGACCATGACTTGTGCCATTTGATGCCTGTGATGAAAAGCACAGCCTCATTTGCTGCTAGGCAGAGAAACCAGTGTTGAGAACTGCTGCTTACCCAAAAGTCACCTCCACTTTCCCAGCCTTGGAAAATGAGCACAGGCTTGCTGTGCTGGGGCTCGTGGGATGACAGCGCTGATAACAATAACTTGGGAAAGTACAGAAAGAAATACACACTAACCTCTGTCCTGCTCTGGAGACATCACTGCTGGAAAGGAGTGGTTGGTTCCCAGGCATCATGGCTCCAGGGCCAGGTGCTTCCCTGCCAGGCCAGTAACACAGCTCCCGAGTCTGTAGCACAGATTAAGGCTTATCCCTAGTTAAAGGCTTCCCTGGGCAAGCTTTAATTGGATGGAAGACCCAGGAAGGATCAGAGGTTTTGCTAGCGAGCTGCTTCCATTCAGGGCTATGCACAGAAGAGAAATTATTCGTTTAAAAAGGTGCTGACAGCATTCCTTCCAAGTGGTGTCACGACCGTGAGGTTTTGCTGCAGTAGAATTTCATCAAAACAGTAATTTTATACTCTCAGAACCTCTGAAACAAAGTATTTTCAGTGTAAGTTTACATCTGTCAAAGACAAAAGTTGACTGCGGGAAGATAAGCACTGAAAATAGCAGAGATTCCCTACAAGAAAGACACTGGGGTGCTGAAGTGTGTCCAGAGGGCAGCGGGGCTGCAGGGCTCTGAGCACAGCACCTGTAGGGAGCAGCTCAGGAATGGGGTGCTTCGGTCTGGAGCAGAGGAAGCTCAGGGGGGACATCGTGGCTCTGTACTGCTCCCTGAGAGGAGGCTGTGGTGAGGTGGGGGTCGGCCTCTGCTCACAGGTAACAGTGATAGGATGAGAAGAGATGGCCTCAAGCTGTGCCAGGGGAGGTTCAGGATTTTAGAAACCATTGCTTCTGATAAAGAGCGGTGGTGCACTGCCACAGCTGCGCAGGGAGTGGTGGAGTCACCGTCCCTGGAGGTGCTCAGAGCCGTGGGGATGTGGCACTGAGGGATGCGGGCAGTGGGCATGGGGGCACGCGGTGGCGATGGACCTGGGGATGCGAGAGATCTCCAACATTAATGACTCCTGGTTCTCTACGTGAAGCAGCAGCGTCCAGCAGATGTTTTCACTTTTGCTTCTTCAGCGCTTTCGTTCATTTTGAATGTAAACACCGCAAGAAAAGTTTTGCTTCCGTCAATTGCGGGCTGCGGACGGAAAGCGGCACAGCCCCTCAAAGCGGCCCGGGCTCCTCCTCCACGTTAGCACAGCACTTTCCAATCGACTCCGGGCGCAGCAGCAGCACCAAGCAAGGCGGGACGAAGGCCGTTTTTTACGAGCGTTTCTCTCGGACCACCTCCATCCCGCGCGTTCCGGCTCCGGGAGCGTTACCGCGGGGCGGGAGCGCGCAGGGGGCGGTCCGGCCCCCACCTCACCCCCCCTTATAAAGACCGCGGAGCCGTTCCACGCGGCCCCGCCGTCACGATGGTGCCCGCGGGTGGGCCGAGCCCCGTGTACACGTGCGGGGCCGTGCTGCTGGCCGCCGTGCTGCTGCAGTCCGTCTGCGTGGCCGTCACCTACATCTACTTCACCAACGAGCTGCAGCAGGTGGGAGCCGCGGGGGCGGGGAGCTTTTGCTTTTTGCTTCTCTGTTTGCTTGTTTTTCCTAACAGTTACGTTTTTCTTGTTCTTTGCTCTTGCACGGAGCTTGCAAACGCGCGTCACGTGCAGAGCTGCGGCCGCTGCCCCCTCTCCCCACCAGATATCCCGCAGACAATGGGAACACGCCCTACAAAAGTTTGGGGGGGGCGGCGCCTTTAAGAGCCTCCTGCAGCATCGGTAGGGCCGGCGGTCGCAGCCCGCGCTGCGTTCCTCGCGTTGAGCCGTATCCCCATCCCGCCCGCCCCGTCCTGCACGGCTCGATGTGTTCCCCGGGAGGGAGCCGGCACGTACACGCGTGCTGTCCCCAGAGGAACCCTGGACGCGCACCTGGTGCACAACCTCCGTGTGGAAGGCTTACCTGGAGCACGGGCTGCTACCCCTCCTCCATGCTGTGCACGTGGAATAAAGCTCTGCAGATGCGTTATGACTCGGTCTGCCTGTTTGTCTTGTTCCTAAGTCTGGCCTTCCTGCACCTTCCCCAGGCTCCTGAGGCTGTGGATATTGTTATTGCTAGCCAGTAATGTATGACAGTGGCTTTTCCCTCCGCAGCCACCTGAGCGCTCGGATGCACGCATTAAACACTTTAGCTATGGAAGGAAGTGAGGGGCTGTGAGCACAATGAAGTTCACGGTGCCTTAGGATGTGGGCTGCGGAGAAAACAGCCGCGTTTCCTTGTTTTGAAAACGGTCCTGGGGCAGGAGGGGACAGCAGGGTGCTCGTACAGGATGCGTCCTCGCATTCTGCTGCAGTTACGCCCCTTCTGGGCAGTTCTTGCAAACACCTCCTTGCTTTCTCCGCCCCTGAGGCAAAGAGCAGCCCTGCCGTGCTGAGGTTGGGTGCCCTGAGGATTTCCAAGTGGAGGGAAAATGGCGTTGCGGTGACAGAGAGGTGCTGGGGGGTCAGAAGAGGTGATGGAGACGCAGAGGTGCAGTGCTTTTTGCCTGCGGGTGGGAGGGAGAAGCCTGGAGCTGAGCATTACCCCATCTGGTGTGAGAACAACAGCAGTACTCCATCTGCACACGTTGTTTCTTCTTTAAACTCATCCAACTAGAGCAGTGTGGCTAAATCCATCAGAGCCCTTAGCTCTGAGGGCTTCTTTTCCTTAAAATTACACGATTTAAACTGTTTCAGGTGACTTTTTGAAACAATACTGACTTTAAAATACCGCTGCATTCCTCAGCAATGACCCAGGAACCTTCCCCAGTGGTCGTGGGGGGAGGGGGCACTTTCTCAGCACTGCCTGCAGAGCACAGAGGTGTTCCAGGGGTCAGGATAAGCTCAGCTGAGTGCTGCTGCAGCCTGGAGGGGCTGAGCAAGGCAATAGGAATTGCAGGGGAATTTTCCTAAGCCTGGTGGAAGGGGGACACTTCCTGAGTGTGAGGCAGGGCTGACCTTGTGTTGCTTTCAGGCCTTAAAGGGCACTGAAACCACTGCACACTGAATAAACGCCTCTGTGTAGCACACTAAGCAGAACTTTTTAACAGAAGAAAACTGGCATTTAAACTGGACAAGAAGTCCAGGTGAATGCATGCTGACACGAGGCTCTAGAGCTGATGCAGGATGCAGCTGTGCAGGATGTGGGTGTGCAGCAGGTGCTTACACTGAGCAGCAGTGGCAGCTGGTGCCTGACCTCACCCCTGCATGGGCAGAGCTCTGCTCCAAATGGGGCTCCTCCTGCAGGGTGCCCCAGAAATCAGCACTTTTTCTACTCTTTCCTCTTTATCAAGAGGATTCAGTTACCCTCTGTAACTGGAGGGTACAGACATAAGCCCGTGCCGCAAGCAGTCAATGTTATATTTTTATTTGGACCCAGATGTTATCTCTGTTGTCTGAACTTTGTTCTGGCCTTTAGGTCAAACACAGACCCTGGGCAGGATATGGGCAGCATGCATGACAGATAACCCTGAGAGAAAGCCTGGGTTGTAAGTGGCACTGGCTATAAAAACAGGATGGAAAATGCCTTTATTGTTTGGTACTTGATTTCATCCTCAATAATCTGAAAAGAAAAATCCCATGTGCAAAAGGAACGCTTTGAATGCAGGACTACAGAAAGTGAGAAATTCGCAACATTAATCTGAGTATTGAATTTTCACCAAGTTTGTCTGAGCGCTGGATGCTCACATAAATCCTGGTCACCCAGATACTTTACATCCATGGAGATTATACAAATGTATTTCTGTGTATTAGCTATCTCATCATAATTAAATGAATATGTAAACTCAAGCTTAGTTACTCATTCTGTCTCTATAATCGTAACTTGTACCATACTAGCAAATATTGGTAAGAAGGGGAAGTGTGTTCCTGCACATAGAGAGCTCAGTGGCATAGCCCAGCTGGAGGGCTGTGAGGAGACCCCAGGTGACAAATGGTGGCTGTTCTCCTGCTGCAGCTCCGGGACACGTACTCCAAGAGTGGCACTGCTTGTCTGACTGGGGAGGAGCTGGGAGACTTCATGCAGAACTTGGATGTGATGGAAAGCAAAGACAGACTGACTGACCCCTGCTGGCAAGTGAAGTGGCACCTGGGAAAGTTAATTAAAAAGGTATTTGGGAAATGATGTGCTGGAGTGGCAGTGGAGCTTGGTGCTGGTAGAATTTAGATCCTAAAGCGTGTAAGGAATGCTAATAGCAGGATGAAGTGGGAAATGAAAATGAGCCTGGCTGAAAAATCAGAAAGGCTGAAATTGAACCATTTTCAGATTCCCTTCTCCAGCACGTGAGGAGCTCCTCTCGTGTATTAAGTACTCGCTTCAGGCTGAAGCTTACCTGTGTGCAAATCTTGCATCCCAGAATGGATCCTCTGTTTGCATTCTGAAATCTTGGCTCCTTTGGGGGAAGTTCTGCCAGTGAAGTCCCTGAAACCCAGCAAGAGCAAAACATCGTGTTCGCAGATCTAACCTGTCCAGCAGCTCCTGCTTGCTTGCAAAAAGCTCACCTGGATGCTGCTAAAGGTTGAATGGGTGGATGAATGGGTAGTGAGAAATGTGTCAGAGCAGAGCAGGCAGCTGGCTGCAACCCAGGAGCAGTGTCTGTCAGCCAGTATAAATCGTCCCAGAGCATCAGTAGGGCCACAGGTAACCAGCAGCCAGCAAATGGAAAGGAGGGAGCTGCACAAAGTAAGGTATGCTGGGTTTAAAGCTTAGGTAGGTGGGGGTATTAAATGAAACGTCATTTCCCAGAGCCAGGATCCCACAGATGTGCAGTGAATGGAAGCTGGTCCTTGTTCACCATCTCTTCTTATTTAAGAAAAGTACTAGGGTCTGATTTTGCAAGAGACTTAAACCCATATGTCTGAGCTCTCTCTTGAAAACAATTTCCCCAGGGGTTAGCTGCATAAAAGATACAAAATGCTTCATTACGACAAATTAATAGGCTTTTTTTCATTAGCTTGTTGATCAAATTCAGAATAGCATGCGTTTGTGAGTGGGAGAAGGAGAGTTTTTTCTGCATCTTTCTGCTGACAAGCTAACCAGTTTTCTCCATGTTTGTTGGCAGATGATGTCAAGAATCCTTCAGGAAAACATGTCTGCAATCAACGGTACTGTACTAATTTTATTAATCGTGGTGGTGTCTGAAATGGGTAGTGACTTGAGTAATTCTGTGAAACTCAGAAAACAGGGACTTGGGTGTGGTGTGCTTACGCAAGGTGTGGTGCTTACCTGCTCGGGAGGGCAGATTTCCAGGAGCCAGAAGCATGGCCCAAGGGGCAGTGAGGTGCCTGGGTGGGGGACGAGCTGCGCTGTGGCTGTGTTGGTTGACAAACCAACAGTGTTCGGTCTGTGATTCAGCCAGTTAAAAAACCTAAAGCCAGACAGCACAGCCACATTCAGCAGGGGGACTGACACGTCTTCTTATGTCCCTGCTTCTCATTGGTGACCCTGTTTCTCGTCCCCACGTAGGTGACAGGACTCAGGCACTGCCGCGCAGGGATGAGCCGCCGCAGGGCCCCACGCTCAGGATAGCAGCACACCTGACAGGCAGCAGCAAGAGGAGCTCCTCGTCCCCGCACAGTAAGGGACAGCCTTCACACAGAGGTCACAGAGCTGCTCTCTCCCTTGTAGCTGCAGTTAACATAGTCTTTTTTATGCTCTCATGGAGTTAATAGCTGGGAAGACATCACGAGTCTCCTTGTCCTGCACTGTGTTTTTCAGCTCACTGCAGGTGGAGACTGCTCACAAGTAGTGAGGGCCCTAAGGGCCAACCTTGGTGCTCTTCAACATCTTCATCAGCTGAGAAGGCCAACTGTATGCTGGGCTGCCAGCAGGGAGAAGGAGGGAGTTGTCCCCTCTGCTCTGCACTCCTGAGGCCCCATCTAGACTGCTTGGGTCCAGGCCTTGGGGCCCCCAGCATAAGAAGGATGTGGAGCTGTCAGAGCGAGTGCAGAGGTGGGACACGAAGATGATCAGGGGGCTGGAGCGCCTCGCTTATGAAGAAAGTCTGGGGGAGATGGGCTTGTTCAGCTTGGAGAAGAGCGACCCTGCCCAAGGCAGGGAGTTGGAATTAGATGATTTTTGATATCCCCTCCACACTAGCCATCCTGTGATTCTCACGAGATGGGAAGAAAGCTTGTTCTCTTTGGTACCTTGCTGACTTCTCCTTGGGAACATTCATTAGGTAAAACACAAATCCTCTTCCTAATGTTAAGCTTTCCTCTTCTCTTTCCTTTGATTTCCTTCTGTTGCGAGCCCCAGCTGCTATGGAGACAGACCTATTAGAGCCATGGCAAGGAGATGTGACATTCAGGCCCTGATAATGAAAGTCTTGGTGGGGTTTCATCAGCTCGGAGGGTACCAGCCACAAATTGATGTTCTAACTTTGTTACCAAGTAACAACACGTTGGCTTTTCTCATTTGAGAGCACACAAAAATAAAAAATAGTTTGTGTGAATTCTCACATAGCACATAGCTTAATTGTGGGCTTTCTAATTGTTTTGAGAGATGGAGCTAACAAACTGCTCTGGGAAGGGCAGGTTTCCTTACCTGGCTGCTCACAGCAGGTGCCATGAAAGCTTTTAACTTCACATCTCTCTTCTTTCCCAAGCAGGTTACTTGTCCCACAGAGGCATTGGGCAGAAAATCCACAGCTGGGAGTCGTCGAGGAGAGGCCACTCCTTCCTCTACAATGTGGAGCTGTGGAACGGTGAGCTGGTGGTGCCCCAGACAGGCTTCTATTACATCTACTCACAGACTTACTTTCGCTTCCGCGAAAATGAGAACGAGGACTCGGGTTTGTTGGAACGAGTAAGGAATCCCAAGCAGCTCGTCCAGTACATTTACAGACTGACAAATTACCCAGACCCCATTCTGCTCATGAAAAGCGCAAGAACAAGCTGCTGGTCCAAAAAGGCTGAGTATGGACTTTACTCCATCTACCAGGGCGGGGTGTTCCAGCTGAAAAGGGAGGACAGGATTTTTGTCTCAGTCAGTAACAGTGACATAGTTGACATGGACAAGGAAGCAAGCTTTTTTGGAGCCTTTATGATTGGTTAAAAGACAAAAACCATGCTCTGGAGGAAGCAAAGCCGGGACCAACGCCAAATTCTGTAAAGCAGGATACAAAGCACATAGCAAAGCCATAGCAAAACCAGGCTCCCCGTTTTCCACTTACTCCCTCACTGCCATGTCCAGGAAGGAGCCCGGCAGCAGGAGGTTGGCAATGCTTTGTGTGGCACGAGCTGGGGACGTGGGAGGTGGCCCAGTGCCCTGCTGTGTCCTGCAGGTACCATGGAGCTGCTCCGGGTGCTGATGGGGCTGGAGGAAAGCTCCACCTGTCATCTGTATCTCTCATGCAAGGTGCCCTCCTAGTCCCCAGTGGAATTATTCTGGAAGTTTTTGTTGGAACCCAAGTCCTACAAAAGGGAAGAGCCATCGGAAGCTCACACTGCACATCTTCATCTCATCTCCCCGAGCACTTAAGCACCTAATTAATTTTAAGTGCACACAGTCTGACTAAACCTGGCGTATTTACATGCTTGAAATTAAATATGTGCTTAAGCGATTTCCAGGATCATGGCTTGAGTAAGCACACTACTCTGTCTTAATCAGAATATCACACGTAAAAACAGCTGCTCAAAGGGCACAGGAGAGGTTTTGAAATCAATCAGTATTTTGGGATCAGCGCATTACGGCAGCGCCTATTTACCTAATTGCTGTACTGCAAAGATTTCACCGTGCCTCCAACAGCCTCTGTAATGCAGTTACACTTGTTGACAGCAAGTACTTGATGAAAAAAACCCGTGTTTTTCTCTAGATGCCGAATTCTATGAGACATTTGCCACAAATTGAGCATGACACAGTTATTCCATGCTTATTTCCACTGGCCTGGATTTTGTAAAGGTGAAAGGCAGAATGACAGCCTGATGACTAACGTTTTAGGGAAAACATATGCAATCTGTGCCTAACCAGCACTTACGGTTCAGATAATGCTGTTCTGATGCTTATTTTGTTTGTAGGAATGGTTGAGAAGTTCACAGTGCAGTGACAGAGCACTGGAACAGGCTGCACAGAGAGGTGGGGGAGTCTCCTCTGGAGACATTCAAGACCTGCTTGGACACCTACCTGTGCAACCTGGTCTGGGGAGCTGCTTTGGCAGGGGGGTTGGACTTGATCTCTAGAGGTCCCTTCCAACCCCTACAATTCTGTGATTCTGTTTTCATAACTTCTTTGACATTTAAACTGACCACTAATTCTACGAGCGGGACTGTGGTTGGATGTAAGTTGGATGGGCATAGATGAGCACATTTGCAGTGGTGTTCCTATAAATCCATCTACACCATGGATGTATTTTGCCAAGTTCAGGAAAAAACAGTGGGAAACAGAAGGTGAAAGCAGAAAACAAAAAGGAGGAAAAAGGTAGTTGCTTTGCAAATGCTACTTGTGGTCAACATAACATTGCCAGGAGAAAACCTGTTTGTCTGTTTTTTAAATATATTAAGGTTGCCGTGGGAACCTTCCCATTCACCTCCCATTGTGGTAATTAAATCAACTGTGCAGCCCTTGTGCACAGATAGATGTGCATTGCTCGTCTCCGCTTTGTCAACGAGAGGAACCAAAGGGGCACAAGGCCCAGTGCTCACCTTGGCTCCTATGGTTGGACACTTCAACAGCAGAGACCTTCAGCAGCACCTCCCGTTGTTTGTAGGACAAAGAAACACGGGTGTGAGCCTGAAACAACAAGTCAAACTTTAGCTTGCTGTTTTCAACTCTGCATCGCATGTACCGATTTCAGCGGTAATCAGATACGTGAATTTCTCTGTTGTTTACTAGAATACATGGCTTGGATCAAACTCAAATCTGTTTTGACATAGAACAGAAAACATACCTGAAGTTGTCTTCCCAATTTCAAGAGTTAATTAATTCAGAAAGGTTTTGTCTGACAGAGAAGGATGGGGAGAACAGAGCCATTCCTGACATAACTGGATGCTGCTGCATTGGAAAACTGACTTGTGGCCGCTTATCTTTTCTAACGGGCCAGAGCATTTTTTGGTTGGTTGTTTTTCTATCAGCTTAGCCTATGTTAAAAGATGTTTTTTAAAGTTATTTGAAAGAGATTTATTTGAACTGTGAAAAAGCATTTCCAGTGCTTCCTTAAGAGTCAGAAGCCCTCCATGTGGGTAAGAACCAGTCTGTAATGGAGCGGTTGTGGGCCGACTGAAGAGGATCTGTGGGGGCCTTCACATGCTTGCATCTGACATTAAGACAAACTATGACACTTTGTGCTTTATTCAGTGTTCTCTCTCTGGCTCCCACTATATAACACGATGGGGAATTCTTTGCTTAGGGAACTCTCCTGGGCATTATCTTTTTTAATCTAAATGTATCTGTTCGTGGGCCCTGCATGCAGAGCAGAGGATCAGACCAACTAATCGCATTTTATTTCTCAATAATCCAAAGGCACGCTTGCCAGATATTATCCTGGGGGGAGACTGTCAAGCGGTATCTGACAGGACATGGTTGAAGATTAATGGAAAGATGCATCAACTTCTGATTGTGTGTTTGCACCGAGTCATACTTCTCATCTCAGTTTATGGTGAATGTAGCAATTTTTTATATGTGGGTGTGGGTTGTGGGAAACATGTAAGTATTGTATTTTTTCTACATCTGTTTTCTATAAAATGTTTTTAGTAAATACTTTATTGAGCTTTGTGGTTATTGGCCTCCATAACAGCACCTCCGCCCTACAAATGCACCCCATATCACAGGGGTGCCCACAGGGGTAGAGGAGAAATCATCCCTTTTGTTGAAGACTGCTTTTATTTCAGCTCTCTTTTCTGGTGTTTCCATGGGAAAGAGAACTTAGCAGCTAACTGCCTGTTATTTTACCTTCCATTGCTTCATTACTGCTATTTTTCTGCTTCTCTTTGCCTCAGTAAATGTAGTTATTATTGCTTGCGGTGCAGCAAGATTCACTTGGCCAGGAAGGATCAGGATGCAACTAGATAAGAATCGTGGATCAGGCACTGGGTTTTTGAGATTTATAATAATTACACTTTTCATAGGACATGTACATTTTGGAGGCTAAGGAAAGACTGAGTGCGGTGATCAGAATAACACAGCTAACATATTGAGATGAAAACTTGCTCGTTGCTCCAAGATTCCTTGTTCCGTTCAGTTGCAGAAATAGAAGATGGATGAGGATTTGGGGTCTGACCCAATTTTCACAGACTGAACTTTTTTATGTATAGGTACCATGGACATTTGTAGCCGTGTCCCTTTCTCTCTGCCACAGCTTGTCTCGTTCCATTCATACTATCTCGACAGAAATTGCACGTTATGTTGCATGAACAAAAACCACTCATTCTCTGCTTGGCAGTACATCCATCCCTGTGAAGTGCTGGAGCACCACACCTCCAGTAACAGCACTGCCCTTCCTGCAGCACTGTAAGCCATACAGCCATCTCCATCAGCTGATGCTCCTTTGCCGTGCAGGTAGCAGCAGACAGAACATGTAGCACTTATGGAATGAGCAAACACTGAGCGAATCCAAGGTTCAAACTGCCCTTTAGAATTAATCATGTGATCACAACAGAATCCAAGGAGCAGATGCCTCTTCGAGGCACTTGCTTTTGTCTGACTGAATTCTTTAGCCTGGATAATCCTCAGTTGGTATAAAATCCTCCTTATTATCCCTTACAGAGGGCGAAGTGGTTTCAGGCAGGTTATTGCTCCCCATTTCACAAAGAAACCCAAGTACCATCAGGACAGCATGACCAAGAATGAACAAGTGCACAGTCCCATCCTGTGCGCTCTAGCACTAACACGAGTCATAGGGCAGTGCTGCAAGTAGTACAAACGTGTGAGTCAGGTGAGATCCCTCGACTACAAGGCTTCTGTTACAGAGCTGTTTGTCCTCTGGAACCAGAAAGTTGTCAGCTGCCTCCAGGAGCAAAGCCAGAATGGCCTTGTATCAAAACCTGAGATTGAACGTACAGTGACATTCCAAACAGGCAGGACACATCCCCTCCTACTCTCATACTGTTTAGTAAACCCTCTGTACTTCTGATGCAGAATAAACATAGCTGTGGCTGGGGAACCTTCTCTGCACTCGGTGGCCCAAGAGGAACATCCCCATGCTGAGTGTGACCTAATGACACATGGAGCCAAAGCACATTGAAGAGATGAGCCTAAAATGGACGGCTCCAAGTTAGTGCACTAGGGCACATCTTTGCTAACCCATTAACTAACAGCCTTTCAAAGTCAGCTTGCAGCTGTTAACCTCCATACAAACAGCTGTAAAGTCATTTCAGCACTCTGTGGTTCTTCTGCTGCTATTCCAATGGCACTGCTCACTGCTGATGGGTGCTAAACCATAACCTTTGAGAGCACTCATCAGCTGCTACCTCCTGCTCTTAAAATACAACGCTTATAATAAAAGTCAAAGCACCTCCTGCCCCTAGGTGTAATAAAAAGAAATGCTTTTCTGCAGATTGTAGGAGAAGCATCATTTTTAAATGGGAGATCTCCCCCTTGGAGTCTGTTTTGCATGGAAAGCCATAATAAATCTATATCCAAAGCCCTCAGATATTTCCATGACAACAAACCATAACATAAACTGGAATTAGACCCTTAATGGACGAAGAATGGAACATAGGAGAGATTTCAAAGCACCGTCAACAGAAACTCTACCTCCAGCACTCGGTACAGCTCTAACACTGCAGAAGGGATGCAGCAGTATATCAGAGTCCCCTGAAAGGTAAGTGTCCCCTGTAATGCTGTTTTGTTTTGCTTTGAAGTGCCAGCTCTGGCCGTTCATCTGGTTAGCGGATAAAACGGCGCATAAGATGTCCTCATCTTCTGCCTCTTCCTCTCATCGCAGCTATATTAGTGACTTCAGTCTTTCCTGTGCTTGGTAGGGCAACGTGAAGTACTGTTCCTGCAGCTGAGGGCAGGTAGGTGAGTGCATGGAGCCACCTTCTCCCACCACTGTCCTTCAGTGTGTGTGAAGCAGATGCAGGAACCCATCATCACACCAACTTGGGGGCACGTTTCACGAAAGAACAGGATTTGTCTGAAGGACTGAAGCTCTCCTCTCCCTACGAAAAGGGAAATGGCCATTTTTGATAAGATACAATTCAGCAAAAGCGGGAGGAATTTCACGAGAACAAAGGCTGCTCACTGCAAGGTCACATCCGCAGCCTCAGGCCGTCCTGTCAGCCAAACACCCAGCTCCTGCAGCTAATGCTGCTGCTCTGAGAGCGTATGGGGTTGCGAAGAATGAAGGCATTATTTAGGATATTGGGAACAATTTGGCAGCTTTCCACGAGCCTCGATGATCCTTACGGGTCCCTTCCAACTCAGGGTATTCTATACAGGGACAGCTGCTTGCTGCTCCATCGTACGATACATCGGCGTTTAAATTGGGTTGGACTCAACACTGTAAGATTGAAATAGATAGATTTTGGTGGCCTGCAGCCCACGATTCTTCTTCAGAAATAAGAAAAGCAGCCACAAAGGCAGCTGGATAAGCAAAGTGAGAGGCGTGGTAGGCTCTTCCTTTCCCCCCCCCCCCCCCCCCAAATGAATTGATTTGTGGTTATACTCCATAAAATTTAGCAGCCCTTGAGTAACTTGCTACGAAACTGTCTCACAGAGCAAGAGCAGGAACGACGAATACTGACTCCAAAGCGTGTCAGATTTAGGATACAGACAGGATGCTGGGGCTAATGCATCGCTGCGGGAAGTGCTGCAAAGTGCTCAGCTGCCGGCAGGCACGGCCAGAGCAGCGGGCACAGGAACTGTCGTGTCACCCCGCGCTCACACTCTGCTCTTCAGTGAAGCCTGGCAGTTGTGAAATAGCAACAGCAGATGGTGGGCACGCATATGTGAGCGTGCACGTGAAAAGCAGCACCAAGCTCTGTTTCCGAGCTGCATTAAGCCAGGGTGCACTCAGAGCACAGGTCGGGGGGGGGGGGGGGGGTGTCCCTGTGCTGCCCCTGAGCTCACCTTGAGCTGCTTCCCTCAGCCGGGGCTTGCGGGCACAGCATCAGCCCCAGTCTCGGAGGGATGCGGGATGCCGCAGCTGGGGAGCCCAGCGGCTCCGAGGGGTGTGTGCCTGCGGAGCGCGGGACCGCAGAGCCACGCTGAATGAGAACGGAACTGCGGCTGAATCAGAGAGAGCGGGCGACGGCTGCAGCTTCACCCAACCGCAGCCTTACCGTGCTCCCGCCAGCAAGCAAGGGCAGCGAAACGAGGGACGGCGACCACAGCCGTCGCTATCCCCGCGCGCCCGTCAGCCCGCGCATCTCGGAGCCCGAATCCGACACGCGTGGGCAGCGCCGCAGAGACCCGTCGCAAAAACTGCTCCGAGAGCGCACCCCATCGCCCTACACCGCCCCGACGGCGGCAAGCAGAAAACAAGCTCGTGGGGACGGAGCTCAGCGGCCAGCTCTGCACCGCGGCCGGGGAGTGGGAGCCCGCGGAGACCGTCCGGGCAGTGGAGCCGTCCCGCGTGGGGGTGGGGGGAGGGGCGGTGAGGAGCGGAGCGGAGCGTACGTCGGGTTAAACTCGCCGCAGAGCCGCTCCGCGCCCGCGGAGGCAGCGCCCACGCCCGCTGTGACGCGCTGCGGGACCGGCCCACGGCCCGGAGGGGGGGAGGGGGGAAAGGGGAGGGGGGCGGAGCGGGGCCGCATCCCTCCCCGCCTCCCGCACCTGCCCCCAGCCCCGGTCCGGGCACGGAGCGGCTCCGCGCGGGGATGCGCATCCCGCGGCGGCACGATGCGGGAGGGGAGCGCGGAGAACAGGACGGGCTCCGAGTCCCCGCTGCGCCTCTTCCCCGCGCCCGTGCTCACCGGCATCACCGTCGCCTGCGTCCTCCTCTTCGTCGTCGGGGTCGTCGGCAACCTGATGACCGTGCTGGTGGTGTCACGGTTCCGGGACATGAGGACCACCACCAACTTCTACCTGTCCAGCATGGCCTTCTCCGACCTGCTCATTTTCCTCTGCATGCCCCTGGACCTCTTCCGCCTCTGGCAGTACCGGCCCTGGAACTTCGGGGACCTCCTCTGCAAGCTCTTCCAGTTCATCAGCGAGAGCTGCACCTACTCCACCATCCTCAACATCACCGCGCTCAGCGTGGAGCGGTACGTCGCCATCTGCTTCCCCCTGCGAGCGAAGGTGATCATCACCAAGAGGAAGGTCAAGCTGGTCATCCTCATCCTCTGGGCCGTCTCCTTCATTAGCGCCGGCCCCATCTTCGTCCTGGTGGGCGTTGAGCACGAGAACGGCACCAACCCGCTGAGCACCAACGAGTGCCGCGCCACAGAGTACGCCATCCGCTCGGGGCTGCTCACCATCATGGTGTGGATCTCCAGCATCTTCTTTTTCCTGCCCGTGTTCTGCCTCACGGTGCTGTACAGCCTCATCGGGAGGAAGCTCTGGAGAAGGAAGAGGAAGAACATTGGTCCGAGCGCTGTCATCAGGGACAAGAACAACAAGCAGACTGTGAAGATGCTAGGTACGGCTGCCTGGGCTCTGTGTTTGCAAGTGTGTGTGCTTGTGTGTGCAAGAAAAGGGGCTGAGCACTGCCAGGTCACTGTCATTGCTTCTAAAGGAAAGCAATGATTTAAAACCCTTCCTACACAGGGCTCCGCTTTAAGGTATTCGCAGAACAACTCTCCTCTTTCCTTAGATTTATTTCTAACCGCTTGGTGCTGGGGACTCTAAAACAGTTAAGGAGATTTTAATAACAACCTCTGACAAAGACGAATACCACAGTTACAATCAGCTCTCGCCCTGGAGATTTTTAGAACATCTTTGGTTGTGGATACCAACGTTATTTACAGAGGATAGTTTATTTGATTTTCAAACTAACCTCTTCTAAACCCACAAAGTTAGCTGCAGAATAAGCGAGCAGAGTGTGATGTGCTTCGTCTCACAAACGAAAAGGTATTTTTAGCAGATTGGGGTAATTCAGCAGCACGGCAGAGTAAGACCACAGAAAGTGATCTTACTTCTGTATTAGAAAAGCATCAGCCTTTGCTGAACAGGCTCCTCTGGGGTCTGTAATCCCCTAAATTCCCACTGACTTCAGGGCAACAGGATGGAGACAACAGACACTATCAGTCCTGACTGTATATGTACAGCACCTGATGGCTTAAACAGCAGTTCCTGCTGGCACACAGGAACGTGTGTTTCAGCACAGGGATGCTGCCAGCTCCTGCCCAGCATGTGCTGGGAGCTGGCTGCACAGAGCCCAAAGTTGCTGCACAGCTCTGTGCCTGGCTGCTGAGCACCGCTGCGTGCTTTTGCTCCGGCAGAGCCCGGCGTCAGCTCCTGCAGATGGGATGCTTCAGGTGAAGGTGTCACAGCAAGGCAGAGGTGAAGGGATGATGAGCCCGATGGAGAGGTGGCAGCGTGCCCTAAGGGGCTTTGTTACTGTGTGGGAGCCTACCTGATCTCTTGTGTGTGCCCTGATTTATAACTACTACTACAGAGCAGCAAAAATGATCAAACCTGCAGCTTTCTCTGAGCCCTCTCAGCCACGTTTTATGATCAAGAGAATTAGTTCAGGTGGGTAAGCGTGACCTTGGAAGTAATTCTTCACTTACTCTTCTAGAGCTTCAGGATTATGGATCTCTATTTACAATAAGTAAATTGCCAGCACATACTACTGCCATGTTTATCTATCTGCATACTTACTTAACCGTAAGGAATGTCAGAACAGTAAGTGCTTATTTCTGCCCCAAAGCATTGCCGCCAGCACCATGGTACTTCAGACACCTTTTCTTCTTCTGCAAGGGCTGGGAACAGCAAGGCAGGGGTGAGCCTGTCCTCAGGCAGAGCCGGCGTTCTCTAGATGAAAACAGGCCAAGGCTGGGTAGAAAGAAAAGAAGTTAGTGAGGGCTCAATAGCAGCAGATGCTCAATGCAGTCTGCTGTCATCGCTTCCAGCATTCTGCCTGAGATGCAGCAGACACTTCCAGCAAGTCCTGGAACATTGACTAAATGGGATTAGCACCAATGCTTCTCTTAAGCTGCACAAAGGTTATATGCACTAGGACCACAATTAAATGCCCAAATGTATGGCCTGACTTTGAAAGGAGCTACCATGATCCATTCCTCTTGAAATCAATGCAATTCTGCACGAGTGAGGATCAAACTGCATCCTCAAGTCCCCAGCTAGGAGGGATATGCACACTTACCTGTAAAAATATTGGCTGTGCTCAATATTCTGCATAAAGTGACCACAGTGGTAGCATTCAACGCAGGGATTAAACTCCAGAGCATGCCTGTGAGCGATGGAAACTTTATGTGAACTTCCCAGGTGGAGAAACTGTGCAAAAAACCCCCCCAAGTGTTGGGCTCAAGAAAGAAAACTCTGAGTTTCAGCCGTATGCTGCAGCGTATGCCATAAGTTCCTGTAGCTTTCCTTCCCTTGGAGCAGTCATGTTCCACCACACAGGCAGCCAGGCAGGGAGCAACACTGCCCGATGTTACCCTGTAGGATGTGCCCTACAGATCCAGCTGTGTGCTGTTGGTTGTTTTTGTCTTTGGGCCTTTGTCTTTAAACCACCCTGCTTCCCAGTGACTAAACACCATTATATACCACAGTGTTCAGTCTATTGTGTTGTGTATAATTTGCCTTTGTAGGTGCAGACGGTGGATTGTAATTTCTGTCACTGCTCTGACTCTTTAACTCTGTTCTTTTATGGAAAAGATGATTTGATGGCTCAGTGCTACAGCAGAGTAGCTGTGCAGTATACAGGCAGGCTGCTTAGGTACAATCGATTTGTTGGAAGTATTGCTAATCTATCCTGCCAGAAAATGTACTTGAGAGAAACTTGAAAAGTTACGGGGCGCCTTTTCCCACTTGGAAATTAATTGGCTGAAAAGAGAGAATGCGATTTCATTTAAATCAGCCTTTCTTTTTTTTCTCCCTTCCTCGCAGTTAACACGCTTTCTTCTGCTGTTTTTATTTTAGTTGTGGTGGTATTTGCTTTCATACTCTGCTGGTTGCCTTTTCACGTAGGACGATATTTATTTTCCAAATCCTTTGAAGCTGGATCCTTGGAGATAGCAGTGATCAGCCAGTACTGCAACTTGGTGTCCTTTGTCCTCTTCTACCTGAGCGCGGCCATCAACCCCATCCTCTACAACATCATGTCCAAGAAGTACCGCGTCGCTGCCTGCCGGCTCTTCGGACTCAAAGCCCCGCCAAAGAAAAGACTTTCCAGCACCAAGCAGGACAGCTCGCGCGTGTGGACAGAGCCCGCCGCTGCCACATGACACGGGGTGCAGTGCCAGAGCATCACACCCAGCCGCTGTTACCGGAGAGCCATCACGGAGGGGACGTGGGGCAAGACACAAATCGACGAGGAAAGCTGTCCTTGTGGCGTCACCTGGATTTGCTGGGAGGTGTCACACGGGCAGCAAAAGATTTTTTAGAACCGCCTATACCTTGAGAATATAAAAGGAGACGCGTGGCTACAGCATTTGGCAACAATCAAGTGATGTTTGTCTGCTGCTTTTGTCCATCTGACATTTAAAGGGAGATTATAGAGACCGACTTCTGTTGTGGTGTGAGAGTGACAGGACAAGGGGGAGCGGCTTTAGACTGAAAGATGGCAGATTCGGGTTAGATGTTAGGAGGAAATTCTTTACTCAGTTTGGTGAGGCCCTGGCACTGCTGCACAGCTGTGGGCGCCCCATCCCTGGAGGTGCTCGAGGCCATGGATGGGCCCTGGGCAGCCTGAGCTGGTGGAGGCATCCAGCCTAGGCAGGGGTTGGGACCGGAAGGACCTTAGTGTCCCTTCCAACCCAAACCATTCTATGATCCTATGGCATGATTTTCTAACACAGGGGAGCCAGGCTTTCCCATTTCTAACAGGCAAACATAGCTCAGCTCACCTGAGAGCCCATGAGACTCCGGCAGCTGCTAAACACGAGCTGAGGATTTCCAGAGTTAACTTTAGTTTTGCTAAGAATTTTGCTAGCACAATACCAGACCCTAAAGACAGAAAATGCAATTTTGCCTTTTTGAAGCAGAAAACATAGAATTTGATACACGCTTTTCATAACCTCGATTTTTAAACACGAGTTCCAAAAAGAGAAATAAAAATGGGTAGTTTTTCAAACGTGCTCAAATTAATGACCCTCACATCACATGGGAATAGAAATAAAATATATCTCCAGTGAAGTGGCTCAAAACACGGCTGTACTAAAACATTTTGGGAACGTGTATCAGTGGGACAAGGACGGTGCTGCCTTCAGGACTGCAGTGATGCTGTGAGGTTGGGAATGCTGTCTCCCACAGTCACCTTTTTGTTTCTCCAGCTGTCCCTCCTGCACTTGTTCTGCTCAGCTTGACCGTGAGCCACTCACTGTACCTGAACCTGGGAGCTGTGGGCTGTCCTAGCACTGGTGCCTGTGTCTGCCACACCACAGCCCGAGGACAGTCTGCTCCTGTAAGACACCCTGGGTTGGGATCAGTGGGTCTGGAGCACCTCGTCCCCCCGCAGAGCCCATGCTGCAGCAGTGCTGGTTTGCTGCAGTGCCATAGTCACTTTTAGGATATTTTTAAATGGCGTGAGCCGAAATAGTGGTAGAAAATATACATTAAGACCCACAGGTACGCATGTTCTCATAGTTGATTCACAAAAATCTTCAATTCAATTGATTTTTGTAATTCAAGTATGCCATTAAAAACCAAATCAACACCAGAAAACCTTCCACACCTTATGCTAATCTGTATGCCTTATATCACATCTGTTGCCACTCATATACATAGATGTTGTGGTCCAGCTAATAGAGCTTGGGGGCGTGCATGTGAAATAGCAGCTTTTGTTTATTTGGTTCTCCTATTTATTACCAGCTGGTCCACAACTGCTCCTATGTAACAGATTGGTCACAGGATTCCTATTGCTTTTAGGCTCCCATTGCTGCCTGCGGGCCGCATTCTGTCTGTAATGTCTTTGCTGGTGGTGCTGCTCAGGTATAAGTGAAAAGAGAATTTAGCTCCTTCTGAACCTTCTTTGCCCATTGGTGGGGCTGCAGCCTGTCCCAGCAGGGGCAAACCACAGGAGCAGCAGCAGAAGGGAGCTGCAGAGGGTCAGCCTGGTGAGGCTCACCTCCTTGGAGCCCCTGCTGTGGGCTGAGCCCGTTAAAAGAGCAGCACCCGTGGCATCCTCTCCCCTTTTGTCTCTGACCACTTCTGCCTTTCTGTTCATTTTGTTTTCACTCGCTGCCTGCTGACAAGCAGATCTGGTGGCAGACATCATGCAACTCAGGGAAACAAGAAATCGAGGAGTCTTGAAAATATTGTGAAGATGTGAGCTCACGAATTACATGTCCGTGTAAACGAACCGATCGCGCACCTAACGTCACGTAAGCGTTTCGAGTTTCAGCTGTGTCTGTGGTATTAAATGTGAGCAGAAAAAGAAATAAAGTGCTGAGAGCCTCTGTAGAGCTGCGGGTGGGTGGTGAGGGAGGGGGCAGCTCGGCCATTCCCAGCAATTCCCTGCTGTCCTCAGGCCGCTCCTGCAGCCCCTCGTTTTCCTGGCATCACCTCCCCTCAAAGCCTTCTCTGAAAGAGCACAGTTCTCTCCCCAGCACAATTTTAACCTGAACGTGGCTTTTGGGGTCTGCTTTACCTGCAGTGAAGGCGGGAGCCTTGCAGGCGCTGTGCTGCTCAGGACAACCACCTGCAGCTGCTGATCCACCTGCTGCACTCCTGCGAACTCCCTCCTGTAGGAGCACACTGTGCCACCTCCAGCTGAAACAGGAAACCACAGAGGGGCTTTATGAATCAAGATGTCACTGTGTTCTCACTGCCCTGCGAGTAAGGAACCCACATAGGAAGTAACTGGAGGCTCACTCATTGAGCAGCTCCAGTTTTAAGAGCTTTTCCAACTCTACATTTCATATCGCAGCTTTGCAGATAAACATAACCTGCATCTTATTTATTGGTCACGCCTTAAATTGCTGATAAAATAGGTCAAAAGCACTTTACCAGAAAGCTCCATTCATTTTAGAAAAGTACCTTTGATGGAAGCACCCACAGGTAGAAAATCACATCCTATTGTATTGCTTGCCAGAAATAAGATACTCTGGACAAGCAGCACTTATGTGTCAAATCTGGAGCTGCTAGATGCTCAGAATGACACATGACATCACCTAAGCACTATTTAAAGCAGCAGCTTCACCTAAACACCCTGAAAGCCAGCGTGGGGCAGCAGCTGGTGCCCCAGACCCACTGCAGCACAGTGACAGCGCTGTGCCACGCTGCCTTCCAGCTCAGCTGTGTTCCTCACTGGGCACCCAGCTGCAGGTCTGAGCCCACAGCATGGCTGCCAGGAGGGAAGAGGGTGAGCAGAACAGCTTCTGGGCCAGGCCCTGCCTGAGCATCCCTGGCTTAACCCCAAGATACCAACAGCACTTCAGCTCTCGGCAGTGGTTTCACCTAGGAAGCCATTTGGCAGGAGGAGAGCTTGCAACCCTGGTGTTGGCATCTCACAGAAAGAAAAACTATCTATCTGTGCTATGGAGGAATGAATGCAATGTTTGCACGGCATTAGGGCTGAATTTCTCCATTCACATGCTCACAACATTTCTCCCTCCCGACTGCTTGCTCTGGTTTATTTGTAGAGAATAATGGCTTTTGTGTGACTGAAATTGAGAGACGAGCGAATGAAATCACCAAATGACATCCACTCAGCACATCGACCCAAGAAGGCATTTCTTACCGTGCTAGTAAACCTAAAAATAGGTTTGACTGCATGCCTTGCCACCCATGCTGGCAATTAGTATAACAAATGTAACTACTCCAGCTAATAACAGCATCCAGCCAGCCAACCTGCTGTGCCTGGAAGCCCCTCCTGAATCCTTCTGTTTGCTTTTTATTTCACCCAGCAAAGATCATGTGTGTTTGAGAGCACAGTTGTCAGGGGCAGGAACAGAAGCCATCGGTTACATCTTATTAAACGCACTACCAATAGAACTGCCTTTTCCAGGGATCTCAGCTGGCTTTCTCCTCAGATGTAAAAATATTGAAACAAGATGCCCCCGCCTCCCCCTCTGCTTACCTGTGGGTCTGAGAGGAATAGATGACATTTATGTCTTCACTCCCAGGCTGGTGAATATCAAGGATGGAGAATTTCAGTGAATCGTAATACATCACGAATTCTGCAAGCGCTGTAATTCCAGAAAAGGATTTGCACAGGAAATGTAATTCATACAGAAGATGTCTGCAGCAGGCCAGGCCGGGCCGGGCAGGAATGCTCTGCAGGGCGGACACGGCCTCCAGGTCCTGCTCCTCTGCACTGAGCTCACAGCAGCAGCTGGAGCCAAAAGCACAGCACACGTCCCTCAGGGAGCAAATACAAACCTCCCTCCATTGGAAAGCTCCGACTGTTCTCCACCTGCAGACTCTCACCCAAGCGTGGCAAACCCGGCGTGCTTCACGCCGGGGAGCAGTTCAGGTAACAAAGTGGTGGTTATTAGTCCATAGGCAGCATTAGAAGATCTTGTGAAAGAGATTGTTTTGGCAAGCACTGTTAGAACAAACAAAAAAGCTGAGGAAAAAAGGGGAAAATAAACACGTTTCCATAGGAGAAACACTCATGTTGCAAATTGCAGTAATTAAGCAAGTAGAAATGCTGTATTTATGCAGTGATTTGAAGAAGAAAAGCTGTGTGAAAAACAAACACTGGTATGCTTGCCAAGAATAAGGTATACAGCTAGATTAATGATGTGTGGTGAGCAACTGAACTGAGCCTACATAATCAGCGAGTAACTGAAAACTGGTATTCCAAGTGTTTAGCTCCAAAGAGACAAACCCAGCAGCAATAAAAGACCTCAGAAACTCATCCCAAAGATTAACTCCACCAAAGTGTTCCCAGTACAAACCAGAAGCATCCCAGGTTCAGTCTGGGCTTCCCAGTTCAGCTGCAGTAACGCTGCTGATGGAGCACAAAGGGGCCAGGCACGGACTGCAAGCACAAAGAAAACCCCTGGTGATATCAGAAAGAATTAAAACATTTATTGGGCATAAATATATTACATATACACTACAGATACAGTTAAGTCTTACATACATAGTGTAGTATTTGCAAAATCTATACATTAAAATTGATATGGCAGTTTTAATACAATGCATATGAAATAGTCTAAAATTTACAATACGAGAAAACTTATGATTATTTATTTTTTTTTAAGTCGAAAAGCTTGGAATGTACGTTCCCATAGTGAGGTAAAAACTTTGTTTTCATTTTTCAATTTAATGAACTGTGCAAGGATAAGGTTCATACACATTCAGTTAGGGCACTTCTCAATCTGAATACTGAACTACCGTAGCCAACGAACAGGGTTAGAAAACATTTCAAGTTCGTAAGGAAAAAGGCAGAACAATATAAAATATAAAATCCCTCTCCGTCCCGAAGGGCTGTGAATGTTTAGTGTTTCATTCTACCTTTTGTGTCCATCGTTGCTTTGAGAGCACAGAGCTCTCGGATGCTATTGGCTCGGAGCAGCACAAGGCCGCACGGGGAAGCCAAGGCATCAGCAAGCTGCACTGATGGAAACCCACACACAAATGGTTTATGACCCACAATGTTCTTCTTTTTTTTTTGTTATGAATCCCAGTCAGATCGCTATGGCAGAAGATACAAGTTAAAATCACGCCTAATGCACCTCACCAGGGGCTGTGGCACTCCTGGAGAGCACCTCGACCCAGGGCTGGGCACGGCTGCGAGGCGCCCAGCTGCAGCCTCACAGATCTCCTTTATCCACACTCCCACTCTCTGCTTTTGCTCTCATTATATCTCAAACTTTCATCACTGATCAAACAATACCCAGGTTTATTTTTAAAATATATAGATTAAAGCAGCTGTTTGAGGCGGCAGGTTTGGATTTCATAGCAATGCTGCTGAAATAATGCTCCAAAAATAACAGTGAGAGTCCCTCCCAATGGTCAGGCTCCCAGGTTAGTGGGATCCTCATCACTTTTTTTTTTTTTTTTTACACACTCTTTCCCCCCCCTCCATTGACAACAGCTCCACGTGCTTTGCTCACGGAAAAAAAAAACCAAAAAAAAAAAACAGATGCAAGGTCACAAAGTTCCGTATCACAAATAAATTTAAATAAGATGTACATAAATTTGACAAGCCACGACTTTGGCAAAAATAAAAAATATATATATATATATTTAGCTCAATGCCATTAGTTCGCAAGGCTAAATTAAACTAATTATAGTCAATAACAAAATACAGAAGGTCTCTAATATTTGCTACATCTAGAGAGGCACACTGAACAGTTCGTTATCTCAGCACTCGTTTTCCAGAGATGATTATGTTTTTGGATACATGTAAACGTTGGAATCACTGATAATGGTTTGGTTTCTTTTTTGGCATTCAATGTACTAGATGCTCCCATCTTCAAAAATGCAAGAAAATGTCAGAAGATTAATAATAACTAGGAATGCTGCCAGGTAAAAAGTTGACTTAAAGGACAACAGTATAAAACAGACAAAAATGTAACATGCTGCAGGGGGGCGGGGAGGGGAATTAGTACATAAGTACACTTTTATTTTTTATTTTTTTATTCTTTTTTTTTTTTTTACAATAAATAAAAGATTGCACTGTAATTGGTATTTAAAGTACTGTATGCAGTATATAGTATAAATAAACCTACAACAAAAATAATGTTGTTTTTTCCCCCATTACTTTGGTTAAGGGAATATTATGCTAGTACATGAATCTGAATCCTAGACAATGGAGACAGAGCACAAAATAGCTAGGACAAAAGCAAAACCGAGTAGCAAAAATATACAGAACCAATAGGTGGGGAAATACACTGTGTCTGTTGCACCCTTTTGGAATCTATTTGCACCTCCAGCTCACTTATGTCCCTGAGGTACTCGCACAATGTTGACTTAATATAAATAATCCAATGACTCAAGAGTTAAAAATCTATCTCGGTGGATTAAGATGTGTGCCAGGGAAGAGGAAGGCAGGAGGAGAGGGAAGGCTGCTCTACGAGCAAGGACTATACCTGTGTAGGACTCCAGACCCAGTTCTGCAATGTACCAAGTATTTCCATTAGCCCTGTGTTAAGAACAACATAGGCACCCACTTAAGGGACTTAAAATAAACAGATCCCAATTCTGATAGCTCCAAGAAAGTTCTATAAAATCGATACCCCTCCAAAAACAAAAAGATCAACTGACAGTGAAGTCTGCTTACATTTAGTGTAAATCTCACCTAAATCAGTAGAGACAGTAAGCTATCACCAGCTCTTATATAAATCAGACTGAACGTAATAGAATAATATCTACTATTAGATTAGGAATAGTTACATACAGTGACAAACAGACAAGTTAAAGCAGCTTTTAAATAGCTGAACATGGGAATAGCTAACTATTGCACAATGCCCTCTTACTTAAAATTACTGCAAGAAATCAAAATGGTAAAAAAAATAATCTATAATGCTTCATAATTTATATGCAGTTTGGTTACTTGATTTCTTATATAGGCAGTTTATAGTGTTGTAACTGTAAAAATAGCAAGTTTTTTAGGCTGCAGGATATTGTTCCAATTTAAATGCACTGAACGGTTAAAATAACAATTTACTTTTTATCTTGAAAAAACATGGGGCGAATGGAGTGAATAATTCATAGGCAACATTGCTAATACTGTTCAATGGAAACCTGGTACTGTTGACTAACACTGCACTCTAATCTTACTGCTATACATATTTGTGACTAACGTTCAGGAGGAAAAGAAGAAACACAGAAGTGACTTGATTAAAATTTCCTAAATAATAACATATAATAGGAGACTGTGTAAGAACTTCAGTGAAAAAAAAATACAACAAACCAAACCACGATGACAAGGCAAATTGGTGACAGTTTTGAAACTGTGAAGGGAACAATCTTGCTTTTAGTATCTGGTTTGCTTGTTTCTCCAGTTTGACCACTTCCTAGTTCTGAATTTCAAAAAGGTGCATCAAAACACTGATTTATCTTTCTTCAAGCTAGAACTGTAAAAACAAGAGAAGTATATAAAATGTATGGTAGAACAAAAGGATTTCAAGAAGGAATATCTGAATAAATGTGTGGATTATAATGCGTAGCATTAGTTAAACTTGTATCTCAAACTTCCATTGAATTCTCTACTTCATAAAGAAGTATTGTAATATACAGGCGAATATAATTGACAAACTTGCAAAGCCAAGTACAATGAGGGCTGCAAACTGTTCATCAGTAGGAATCATGCTCTTTATCTTCGGGTCGTCTATGCTTCCCGTTTCTCCCGCGAGCATGATCTCATTTTGCTGAAGCATAAAGGCAACGGATGGGCTGAAAGGTCCACTAAGTTCCTGTGAGGTATCTGAGCACCGGCGGCACACACAGACGCGAAACCGATAGTCCGTGTTGACTTGAAGGCCTGAGATTTGGAATGTGGTCTCATCTCCCTTGTACACCTACAAGAGAAAAGGGTCAAACGTAACACGCAGAAGGAAGTCCACTTTTTGTTTTGTTCATAGCATGAGGGTAACTTTCAGAAGCATCCTATGAAATATTTGTTGAGCGAAGACTGGAGTGTAAATAGCCCACTCTAATAGGGCTTCAAAAGGACTTTGCGTTCCACATAAAGCCACGGGTAGCGACAAAGTGGAATGCAGCAAGGATTTGGGCCTGGAAGGTAGGTCAGGTGTGGCAGGGCCTCAAGGGAAGGCCCTCCTTAGGTTGAGGCAAACACAGCGGCCTGCAGACGCTGAGAGATGCCCAGCTACAGCAAGTCTCTGTACGCAGCGCTCAGCAGACTGAGCACTCGCTAGGGTAGGCAAGACCAGACAAGATGCCACACACAAGAGGTGCACATCTCTCGTGGGCGTGATAAGCAGCACAAATGTATTTCTGTACTGTTAAGGCGTGACTATACGTCCAACACGTCTCAGGAATGAGGAGTGTACGTAGCCCCAAAACGAAGAAAATCTGCAAACTAAGGTTATTGCAAGACATTCACTGCACAGTCAGGAAATCAGAAACAAGCATTATTTTAACGTTCTCTCTTCACACTTCTCTCAAGAGTCAGCAATTATGCCAGAAACTGCACTCTCTGAATTCTGGAAATAATAAAATCTTAGTAAGATATAAAAAGCTCCTCTTGGTTGCATTGCTTTTGGTTCTTCAATAACCCAAATCCGCCATGTGTTTGCGCTAATTGAATGGAGGTAACATATGACTCACAGCATGAATCACAATGTGAGAAAGAGAATTAACCGAACCGCTAAGGGACCGTTCCACGACTTAAATGGAAAGAGACCACTGGAAACATTTATGAACTCCAAAAACAACCAACCCGTCAATGATTTATATAAGGCAGGGCTGTCGGAATCAAAAGCAATGTGTCACAGAGTGCTTGTACCTCCTGGAAGAGAAACCTGAACTTCAGATGCACATTCCTTTGCTCATTTAACTCCTCGCAGCGGGAGGGGAGGAGAGCGCATCTCTGCCTCCTGAGAGGCAGCTCAGCTCTGGCTGAGAGCAGTGGAAGGAGTGAAATTAAAGCTCAGCTGACAAATCACTTCCTGGGTGTAACCCCAGAGAAAGGAGAAAAGATAAATACAATCAAAATAGGAGATTGGTAGCTCAGCTAAACATCACCTTAAGGACGCAACCTCCCTGCCCATGCTTACTCCCGAGAGTCATCCCTCAGTCAGGAAGGCAGCCTGATTGCTTAAGAAGAAACGGGACAAAAGATTAAAGTTTTCCTTACATTCATTTTCTCCCCTCTAAAACTTTCACAGTTTTTCCAAGTACAGATTGAATGACGGTGACTGAGTTTTCAGACTAAGCACAGCTCTGCTAACACTGCTGCCTTGGAACAAAGCCACTGAAAAGCAAGCCATTAAGTTGCAGCAGTTCATCACTGAAAATAAAAAAACAATTACCAGCCCACAGACATAAAGTGAAGGCTGAAACACCTGTTTGCAAAGCACACCTCTCACCATGGCAGTGCCTGCATCTATCTTCCAACAGCAATGCCATTTCCAGTAGCACCAGTTGTGGTAACTGTCCTCCACCTGCTCCATCATCAATGCCACATCTTGTAAAGACCATTTAGGATTCTTCTATTTCAGGGACACATCTCACTCCCTTCTCATTACACTCTGAGATGTCATGACCCAAGGCATCTATCCTACAGCAAAGCTACAAGCAATGTGTATTTTTGGGTAACGTTGTCACCCATTTCAAAATGGATAATCACAGACCTCTGCCACCAATATCACCACTTCTAAACCAAAACAAAAGCAAAATCCAAATGATTTTAATAGAAAATTAACCACCCAAACTTCATACATTACATTTCATCTATGCTAAAGAGAGGATACATGCAACCTGTCTTTGCACTGAAAACAACCGGTTCACTGTTGCTGTTACTTGCTCTGCTGGGGTGGTGAACACTGGTGTGACTGAAGGCAGCTACGGTTAGCTAATCAAAGCCCTACATCTTCATTACAGCCTAATAGAGATGGCCACTCAAGGCAACAGCTCTTTGAAAAAAGCCAGACAGACCAATGAGAGAACAGTGTATCGCTAAAGAAAGTCTGAACAGCAGTGAGAAGTACACTAAATATGTGAGTGAATACTCCATGATGATAAAGACAACATTTCCCGTGCCAGAGCTAGGAAGGTGGCAGCAATTGCTCTGCTGTTGGTGCTCTGAGGATGAGTTAGCACCACTGGAGCTTTGTCCCTTCTCAGCAGCAGGCAAACAATCCTTGGGCTTAAATACCATCCACTTCTGAGAGCAGCCTGAGCCCTCCACATCTGGCTGCAGGAGCACCCTCAGGGCCCCGTGGCTGCAGTCGCTGCCTGCTGTGCTGCCTCTGCTCCATTTGCCCACCTTGGTTTCTGCAGGAGCGCAGGAAGGCAAGGATGCCCTCAGCACAAAGCACACACTTGGCTGTAAGCAGTTAGACTTTGTGAACAGGCTTCACATACACAACAGCAAAAAAAACAAAACAAACCCGATAACTAGGCATAAAGCTTTTGCATTTCCTAAACAAATATTAAACCAAATACAACTGTATAAAATAAGACATATTTAAATGTAGCACAGTATGCTTCGGTGGCCAACAAGTTAAAGAATCCATCCAATTTATCCCTTTCACTCCTAGAAATAGCTTTTCTGTTTAGGCACCTGAGAATATAATAAAAACATGATGAGTTTTTTGGCTTGCTCCCTCAGTGAAAATATCATCAGAAGTAATAAACCGCCGCCAAAACTCCTTTTGGCATTTGATACTACTGATCAAAACAGGCAGCTCAGAGAATTCCTGTAGGCAAGTATTTCTCAGTTTCACAGATGTCATTATATAATTCCCCAAAGCTTCAATCTTTTCTCAGTAATAAAAAAAAACAAAACGTTGGCCACAACTGCTCCATAAGCAACACACCAGCAAGTGTAAGATGACCACACCTGGCTGTTGTGTTCCATTGCAATGCATTTCACAATGAAAAAATCCTACTTTGTACGGTCAAAGAGAGGGAGGCAGGTTTCAACCCATTTATCAACACGCCCACATGACAACTTTAATTTTTTCTACGTCATCTGACAGATTTCTCTTTAAGGAACTGCCTGAGTAATTTCTCCAAACTCAATCTGCATCACTGACTCCACTGCTGAGATGGTTATAAACCCGTGGTAATTGTGTGCACAGTCTTGTCTCCCCTCAACAAAGCAAAGCAGAGACCCTCGTTCCAGACAACCTTCCAGGAGGTGGGATGCACTTGAAATCTCTTAACTAAAATACATTATTTATTCTGTGTCGCTGCACAGAACTGGCATCAGGAAGCTGAGCACTAAGAACGACACCCTGAGCTTCTCCTGCAAGCCAGCACAACCTCCCAGCCCCTCACGCTAACTCAGGAGTACACCTATGGAAAGCTGGAGACAATTCTGACACAATGGAATACAAACTTCTAACTGAATCAACTCTGTTCGGTAAAACTGCAGGAGACAGAAACACAAACCTCAGCCAGCAGCTCCTGGAGTTTGCAGTGGTTTCCTTCCTCAGTTGTAAACAAGGAAGATCTGATTTCCTTAAAGGGAACTGCAATGCCCTATGGCATTGCTATTTGATGTACCCAAATAGATAAAAGGTACAAAGGGACCAAAAGGAACACATCACTCAGGAAATAGGGAATATTTACATTTTTAACGTGCTTTAAGGTAGCCAAATTACTATCTGTTCAGCTCCTGCACATGAAATTCTCCTGACAGTACTCAGTAGAGAAATATTTGCAATGTGCTTACCCAGAAGAGGGCAGGAACTGCTACAGCCCCAGGCCAAAAGCAATGGCATTTAGGCACTTTCATATAACCCTTGCTAGGTCAAACGGAGGAGAAGCGTGGTTGGTGGGATGCAGAGAGCTCCATGGGGCTACAGGCAGAGGGAGGCAGCTCAGGGGAGATTATCTAGAGAGAAATTGCAGCTTTACCCAAAAGCATGTCAGTGGCAAAAGCTGCAGCAGGGGAAAGTGAAACTGCTTTAGCATTTCCTATTTTATATGTGAACGGAAATTATTATTTCATGTAGTTTCAATGCTTTTCTACAACACAAATGAAGCACAAGTACAATACAGTGGGTTCCTCCTAGGTATTCTTAGCTCTCTCAAGAGCATCCCTTCCATAAATGAAATTAATGCAGAAGAACATTGCATTCTGCATCTTCTGAAGGGCTTCAGAGCAAACAACTGGATCAAGATCTGTAACATAAAATTATTCCAGAAACAGTAATCGAGTGTCTCAACCTCAGCTTGGGTGATGAGCTGTAGGAGCTTCCTATCGAGTCCAAGCAGATGCTATGGTTGACACCACTGCACTGTGTGCACAACTGCTCCCCAAGCAGTCATGTTTTCAAATGTCAGGCACAACTGCCATGAAAAAGTTCCAGCTCAGTTTTCTCGATGACAGGATCCTTCTTTTCAAAGAAATTATTTGAATGAGAAGACACAGATCCGCTATGTCAAACACATTCTTGTCATAAAACACAATCGCACTAGTTTAAAATACATAAGAACAGTATGAATGCAAAGCCAGTATTGCAAGAGGCATACTGACATTTTCCTACTATGTCTGTTGAAATAACAACATCTTTGTAAAATTTCCTGGGGGAACAGACATATATCAAACAGTCTCACATCTCATAACAAAAAATAGATTCATGTATATCATCATCTTGATTTCCATTCTGCACAGCCACTGTTACAGATGGTAATGCTTTGTAAATGCTTCAGAGTTTAATTGGTTTGTTCTACTCAAGGAGATACCTGCACATGAACTCACACTCATCAGCTTTTACTCATTACAATGCTGAAACAACAATTTGGGAATTGAGATAAGATGGAGACTTCTTTTTTCAGCTGTTAGCTACATTGAACTCAAGTAAACAAACAGGAAGCAGACACAGAGATGCAGCTCAGTGGATTTTTAACACATTTTCCTAGTTAAATCTTTTTAAAGTCTTAGCTTAAATAGTTGCCTTTAAATTGCCACAAATAAAGCTCTCTGACTGTGGGCAGGATTACACACTTGTAACAGTGAAAAGCCTTTATGTGTTCATTACTTCAAATACTTCAATTTTCACGTAATTTCTGGAGTGAATTTTTCTTCTGTGAAACCCTTCTCACCTATGTTTGATCTGGTGTAAAACACATCACAGAACACAAGAGCCATAACTGCATCCTAGAGGATGAATGAAAATGAATGAGACTGAGGATGAGCAGCCCTAAACATGAAATGAAGTGCTGCACAGCTGCTCAACAGCTCAACAAAGCTATTCACAGTATTTATGTATTTTATATATATTTTTCATACCACCATTTCTTGACTGCAAAGATTTAAGCCATCATCAAACTTAAAAGGAACATGGAGCCACGCTCAGTTCTCCCCAAACATGACCACAGTGTAGTAAGCACTGCAGCTCCCTAAAGCTGCACACAGAGATTATGCTGAGCCTATTCTGTCAATTGAGCAACAGCAGAATGGGTCCATGTAATCCACTTAACATGGACATTAAGAAGCCACCAGAGTAAACAAAGGTCATATTAACAACACAGAGACAATAATGTTTCCCCAAAACGAACAGGTTTATGAATCTTCAGCACCCACATGAATTATCCTGCATTTAGGTTTAAGTTATTTTAGATAATTCATTAAAATTTGCAGTACCACTTGAAAATAGACTGAAGTAGAGGTATAGTTGCAAAGAAACTAACACCTTACTTGTACTTCTAAGAATTTAATCTGATTGGGTCACATGAATGCATATGACAATGAAAGAAAAGATGGGGAGAAGGCAGGGCACAGATGAAGCGCACTGTAAACAGCAAAGCTAGAGGTGTGAAAGGTGAAAAAAAAAGATTTAGCTATGATTGAGCTCCATTTCAGAAGCGCTGGGGACACATCCATTTGTGATCTGTAATCAATACAGACAAATGAAGAAGGATCAACCATATTTTGGGTACAATAAAGCCCACAACTCCTGCAGGGCACTAGATATGCAGCAGTATGCATGAATGATGCATACTCATGCATCTAAATCCCAGGCAAGAATGGGAAGGCTGAACAAACCAATTCAAAGTTGTCTGAGCAAAATCTGTGATACAAGGTCTGGAAAGCTACCCTGAGAATCCAGGAGCTGATCTAGTGCATCAGGAAGATAACCCACCTAGTTCGTCCCCTCTTCGGACAACTAGGGCCAACCAGTTCAGAAGTAAACATGGATGGACAGGATGGTAACTTCCTTAAGGTTAGCTCAGTTGGAAATAGTAACCAACTCTGGAGAAAGCATAAATCGCTCCACTGAAATAACAATGTTCTATATATTCCCCTGGGGTGAAAACAACCTACTACAGCTCTTGATTTTGACTCAGACTCTACCAAAGCTCACCTGACACATCACCATGGGGTGTAATTCAATACAGGGAAAGAAACAACACAGAATGTTCCAAAACATTTCCACTGTATCATCAACTGAGCACTATAACCGAGGCCATTCTCCTACCTGCTTATATTCCGACTCTCTTCCAACCAGTACTTGCAGAACATAACCAACAGGATCTCCCTTCATGGGTGGGACCATTTCCCAGGTAATTTCACAGGCATTTCCTTCCAACTGCGTTACCCGAGGAGCTGTAATAAAAATGAATATGCTGGCATTTAATATAAGGTCTGCATTGAAATGTCACTTTTATTTAATAAAACGCTTACGAAATAAGAACATTTTCAAAAGAGAACTTCAGGACATGACAGGATTTAACAGCACAATCTGTATCATATTTATGTGGCCAAAAATCAAATTACCATCACAAGGAGATGAAAGTAAAACTGGGACTGGATTTATAAGTCTCTCAAAAGTCCAATTCATTTCAAGATGGTCTTGCCTGATTTAAGCTGTTCTAGATTCTTGTAGAACAGTAACACTGAGACAGAAAATTGAGTGAAATTCAGAGATGATTAACATGATCCTAATAAGTTTATTGTAGAACGAAAGTGAGCTGTTAGAGGTACCTCTCATCTGTCATCCATGAACCCCTATTTAGGGGGAGTGGATATGATGAAAACTTTGAACTTTTAATATCTCATTGCAATGTCATGCACTGAACTTTCCAAAGCAGAAAGCCAACTCACAAATTACATTGGTATTAATAAAAGCATCAGTTTCATGAAGTACTGAGCAAACACTGCAGCAGTGGAGATGTCTGCGTATTCCTCCCGTGCTCAAAGGCAGCTGGTTATGTGGCATCGAAAGAGAGCACTGTATCAAACATTTCATTCAGGAAAATGAGAGGAGGAATGTCAGAAGAGAAATTAAATAATCCGATATTATAGATTCATTCAAGCCTGGGAAGCAAACGTACAAGGATTATTTTAAATACTTGGACTCAAAGTAATTCCGAGCCTGGAACTGTGATGATCAGACCTGGTATTCTTATAGGGCTTAGACTGCAAGTCTAAGAAATTAATTCATTATCTGCTAAAATGCCCTCTCTGTGAACAGATCTCTCACCAGCAGAAAGCCACAAGATGCCCTACAATGCCTGACAGCGTTGCTCACAGGAAAGCTGAGCATGTGTATGTATAGAAATCAGCATCTGCCACTGGAAGGGATCAAAACAGCCACGACAGCCATCAGGCTCTGCCACTGCACTCATCAGGCAGAACAAGAAAGCACCTGACCAAAACGTGAAACTGGGAGAAATGCTGGTGGTTGAGCACTTTACCAAGTGGTTAATGAGTGCACGTGCAAAGACATGAGCTTGTTAAAGGAGATACAGATTCCCAAGCCATGAAAACAGATAACAGGAGATTATCAAGGAAACAACTGCTGCTGTGGCTGCACACATTACATGAATTTTAGACTAATTTGCCACCACCCAAGAGGAACACATGAATCATATGCAGACCCAGATGTAATCAATATCCATTTGCTTCTCTCCGTACATCTGCTTGTGTTGAGGGACTGCTAACAGATGCCTCCATCACAGCTGACAACAACGGTCTCAATTATTTTCCTCCCTCCTTCCACTCTGTCACATTTAGATTTTTCTCTGACACACACCTGCCATTATTTTAGGGTCAGCATTACTGAGTAATTAGGACGCTTTGCAGGAGAATAAACATGCACTTCTGATGGAGAATAAAGTTCACGATGCATATTTCTTTGTATAGCATGGAAAGGAATCAACACATTTATGTTGGCTAACCGCCTCAACAGATCTCTTCTCCCCATAGCATCACCTTCTCGCAGCAGTATTCCCTAACACAGCTTTCGTTGTGCCCTTTCTTCTGTTACAGCCAGTGTTTTGCCAAAACAAAATCCTAAGTGTAATCTGAACTTAGTAAAATGGATTTCTATCCATCAGAATGGCAACGTGACTGCAGCTGCCTTTACCCAGGTGGTGCAGCTACGAGTGATGGCAGCAGTAACTGTGGCTCAGCACATCCTAGCGAGCCTGCTTCATCCTGCATGAGCTTCCTTTGCTGGGTGGGATCCTCACGAATGAAGACTTCAGCATAGTGAAGCCAGACTGCTGATGCTCTCCCTGCACTTGAGGGCACAGTCCTTCCTGAGAGCAACTCAGAGCAGCCAGTCTACAGACCAGAGGCACTGCAGCCCGCCTGTGTTTTTCCCACTCTAAATCTTGAATGGCATCAAAATCACCAAAGCCAGATTTCAAATAGAGCGGAACAAATGATACCTCTCTGGCAGACTAAGCAGTGTTATTTCTCATAGGAAGCAGTACTGCTTGACATATGAGTGCAAGCTCACAGGAAAAGAAGGTCAGCACGGCATCTGATTTCAGCTCATCTGACAACAAATACATCAAATCCGCTCCCTTCATAATATTTCTTCTTGGAAGAAGGAGCAGAATTACTTAGGGCAGAATTCACACATTATAAAGCTTTATTTAATTAGCCCTTTTGTTCTTCTAGCAGAACACATGCTAAGCGAGGTAACGAATCTGATGTTTTACACAAGTGAAATATTGTTATTAATTTCATAAATTAAAGGAAAAATAAACTCTGAACTGCTTAGCTGATCATCACCTACGCAGCTTGAAACAGCACACAGCTTTACTAACACTGAAGTTGGTATGTACACATACATAGTGCACCTGTTATTTCCTCCTCACATCATTCAGAAAACTCAGTAACAGTTGCTGCATAACAACACTGGCAGGTATAACATTTATGTTATTTATCTGAACATTTTGGTGATAACTTCTCTTTCCACCATCATGTCATTTAACTATTCACAGACACAGAGAAAAGACACATTTTTTTGCATTACTGCATACCTATGTTAATATTTACAAACTGACTGCACTTATCAAAAACTTAAGTAATTATGTTACTTATAAGAAGAAATGCTACATACCTTTGATTGCAGGTGGGACTGACTTAGTTGTGCAGAAGGTACATATTTCTGAGAAGGGTCCCTCCCCAGCATCATTGACAGCCTGTATTCTGAATGAGTAACAGGTGGACTCTGTCAGCCTTTGTACCTTGTACGTATGACTTGGTCCCCTGTAAATTGGAATAAACCTGGAAACAATGAAAATGGGAAAACAGCGTTACATGGGAACATTTCAGTCTACTACATTTATCAGTTCAACACACAGATGTGAACACTGGCAGAACACACTTTGCAAAGCATTGAACGAACACTGTCCCTTCTGCAACTAATACTTATCTTGCAAAACAATTACATGAATTATCCAGAAATACTTCTGTCAATGCACTTCTTGCTACCTAGTAATCAAAATGGGTTCAAATCACATTCTGCTACAATGCACTGAGTGCACTGCTAGTACAAGAAGTATGTTAAGAATAGGATCAATCTGGGTTTTTTACTGCTTGATTCAGACTTCATTCACACACCGAGACCCACAGATGAGATCCTACTAGCATCTGTGCCATCTTTATCCAGAGTAACTATTTAAATCAGAACACAAGGACTGTATTCAATGTATTAGACACTTCTCAGCTCTGAGGGCTTTATGGCCTCAAGTCAGCCCAACAGCAGAGACAGAGAGAGATTCAGAGAGCATGCATCATGGAACATGAGTGAAATGGAAGAGAGAAAGCATGGTTACAGGGAGGGGGACACTGAGGATTGAAAGAAGATAGGGCCTTAGGGGTGGTGGGGACATCTGTAATGACAAAGGTCTGCTTGAAAGCATGCTGAGAAGAAGAAAAAGACATGACAAACATATGACTACCAAAATATTCCCATTGACAAGACCCAATGTCAACACACACAATCATGTCCAACAATATAATGCAGAATAAAATCAACTGAAAGTAAAAAAAGAGGAAAATAAGTACAGATTGTAAGAGAGAATCCGACTTCCATACTCAATTGCTCTGTGCAGATAAATGCATTATTCAATGTATTATTCAAATACTTGAGCTATTTCAGCTAATTTGAAATCCCCAGGAAGCCAACGAAGTGATGTGTTTTTGACCTCCTGATCTAGATGCTAGCTCTACTCTGGGTAATAACTCCTGATCCTCAAATTCAAATTCAAATTCAAATCCAATTCAGCAGCATCTTCCTTTGAAATAGACTGGTTGCTTTTATTTTATTTTATTTTTTATTTTCTCCTCAGCCAGAGTAGCATCTAAATGCCTTTTGCAACATCTTTGGCACCTCTAATGAATGTGGCAATGCGTAGATTAAATGTTAAATCTGTGAGCCTTTAGATTTATCTGAGTTAATGGATATCTAAGCAGAAGCCCAAGAAAATTGTTTGCAAAATGATAGCTTAAAGTTAAACGTGTGACACTGGCACAGGCTGCCCAGGGGGGCTGTGTAGTCTCCTTCTCTGGAGATATTCAAGACCCACCTGGACACCTACCTGCATGAGCTGCTGTAGGGAACCTGCTTTGGCAGGGGATGATTTATCCACTCAATGATTTCCTGAGGTCCCTTCCAACCACTATGATTCTATGATCCCTTTGGGTTTGTGTGAGTTACACAGTACAACCAATCTGAGCATTTCAAAGAAACTGGATCTGCCATTAGCTCTCAGAGACAGAAATTCATTCAGATTATATTACGATTGAAACCCACACAAGTATAAAGATCAAAAGTCATCTGTAATAAAAGAAATGTTCTGGTAATTTAAATTGCTGAAAACGTACTTTGAGGACTGAAGTGACTCGCTACCTCCAGCAAGTCCTAGAGAACCCCTCACCCTGATTAAAAATCAAAGAGCAGTGCTCCTGAGTTCTTAAGGGCACATTTTACAGCTGGTATCCAAAGATAGACTTTTTCCAACCTTAGGCTTCTGCAGCTTTAAGCACTTTATGCTTGCTATCCTGCCTTTCTGAGGCTCACATCAACAGCAACGGAAAGCTGCAAAAGACAACAGATCTGCACTCATGTAAGGTGTCCTGGGGCTCTCTGCATGATGAGCAAGCCCCTTATTCAGGCCAGCAGTACTTAGGGCACGCAGAGGCTCTGACCGAAGGGCAACAGCAAAAAAAGCAGCAATGCGGCGTTTCAGATGACTGCACTTCTTGTGGAGCTAGGTAAGGATAGGAGGCTAAATATACTTTACAGCTAACAGTTCTGCACACAGTCTGGACTTATAATGCACTTGCTAGACGTACTTATAGAGTGAATACCAATGAATGCTAGCTTTAAAATTACAGCTTTGCCTTTTGAACACAAGCAAGGTTTCATAATGCTGACAAAGAGATCTGGCAAGGTACTTCTGCTCTTCCTATCATTTGGGAATCGGAATTATATTCCCATCCAGTTTCCATCTCTACCCCTTTTTACTTCCATCTCTCTAGCTCAAGAACTACTTGTAACAAAAGCAAAAAGCATCAGGGAAAAGCCTGCATCCACATTGAGCACGCAGGACCGCAATGAAAGCGCACTTCTATCACTGGGTTTCAACCACCTTTGAAGAAAGATGGCTTCCAATTTTGGAAGAAGAAAGGCTGACTAACAAGTCAATCAAACTTAATTGCTGTTAGGCTTTACCATGACAATAATGTTTGGGGAACGTAAAACGTGATGTAAGAAATACAATGCAGATGAAACATTATAACTCTAAAACACCATATATACATCAACATATAACAATAGCAGTATTTTTCTCATGACCAACACAGCTACTTTATACTTCTCCGGAGTTATTTCTGTTATTTAAAAAGATAGTACAGTTCCCATTTGAGGGAGATGGACATAGAACTGGAGCAATACACCCTCTGATCTGTTTTCAGACTCCCACATCTTCTGCTGAAGGACTGCAATGACCTTAAAGCTGAATCAATCCATGCTGTCATTACTGCAATGCCTGCATGTGTTAACAACTGTCTAAAGACAACAATTTGTCCACATGATCACATGTCCATATTATTGAAAGTAGATTTTTAAAATCTAAAGATACCATTAAACACACTTTTAGAGTTCCACACCTTTGCCTTCTTGCAAAGACATGATTCACGTGCTTCATCCGAGACCTGTTCCACAGCTTTTGTTAAGAACAAGCCAGGTTGGAGCTCATCTGCAAGAAGTTCATGTCTAATGAACCGACAGGGCTGAAAGATGAACTGGATTTGAGAACTGATAGACACAGCGCAGCCTTTTACTGGATTTGTTCCCTGGCTGCTCCAACACTATGTCAAAGCAGTTATACTGGTAAAACTGTATGGGGACACCTGTGACTGAAACAACCCAAAAGCGTTTCTATTCCTGCACAGGAATGTCCTTAAAGAAACGTTTTGCACTTTGGTTCCTATCTCTTCTGACACAATCCCCTTTCAAGACAAAACTGAAACATACTTGAGGGCATCTCAGACCAGACATGGTCATTCCCTAACCTCTGTCTGCACGGACCATTCATGTGAATCCTCATCTATGCTGACAGAACCAATACATTTTTGTTACTAAGAGGTTTGCCCCAGCCCAATTTGAAAGGTAATGCGCTGCACATCGTGCCCTGATATTTCATGTGAGAAAGGATGTGGGCTACCCACACTTCTAGTGTAGTTTTGTTATTGTTTATATATATATATATACACATATAAAATTTTAATTAAAATGAACCTGTAGGGTCAGCATTTAACATGATGCAATATTGCCTCTCCCCTCCACTAAGTTAACAGCACAAACTGAAATCCATCTCGAGGGAGCACCACATCCTCCCGAGAATCTCACTCCCACTTGAGTGATCCGAATTCACTTTCCCAGACATTCTCATGTCAGTCACGGATTATTCATTTACTTACACAGTCTGGAAAAGAGAGAACACAACGTCCTAGAATGATTGCTTGGGAGACACCACTGCTGTTAGCTTTTCATCAATACCTTCTTATTCACCACGAAGATCTTCTTGGAAATGTTTTACATGTCAGAGCTTTTTTTGGCTTCCTCCACTTCAGTCACTTTCAGTCAAGCAGAGGACTATGAACATACTTGCTGCTCAACCTTCATTCATTAGTGCTGAGCACATTTTAATCAGCAGGTTACCTTTCAAAGTCTCTCACTTTGTTTATATTTTAGTAATGCAATTGTCTTTGCAACAATTAAATTTGAAAGAAAATGTAACACGCAGCGCTAAGACAGACAGCAATCTGGAGCCTAGTACAAGGGCTACAAGAGAACGATTCTGCCTCCCACAGAACTGTGGTGATCTGACACACTTTTATGTGGATAAATCATTAATCCACCCCAGGTATGACCTGGTGACCTGGGGCTTTTGTTCATTGTGCCTGGACAGCTGCACGGTTAGAAAGCAAAGCTCATGAATTTCACCAATCAACACAACTTTTAAAGTTGTTACTGCATTGTGCCTGTTATCTGCTCAATTATAACCCCCACTGACTGCTTTTACACTGTTCCTCTATTTTCTCCGAAGAACATTATCAAACACTCACTGATTTATGCCATTTTCTTTCCCAGTTAGCAGTTCTCTACACTATGCAGTAACACCCTGGAAAGCAAAGCTTCCAAACAAAAATATGTAATTCCCCCCCTAACACAGGGAACACTCAGTTCTTGAGAGGAAAAAAGCCAGGCAGTCCCACTGCTGCCACAGCCCTGGGTGCCCTACCTTGAGGACTGGACCAGGCACACTGGACTCTCTGATCTGAAGATCTGTTTTCTAGAAGATACCTTTAGGAAACCTTATCACATAGGCTTGCTCATGACATGTTTAGAAACCAAGCTCCTCACAATGGCAGCCGTGTAGCTTCTGTTAACAGCCATAACAACAGGAGATGATATTTCTTTGCTTGTACTTAAAAAAGCAAAACAAACTGGAGAAGAAAAAGGCAGAAGAAGTGCTAGAAGTTAAATGGAGAGAGTTTTGTTTTCTTTGCCTAATTACTTAGCATGTCTAGCCTGTGGGTAAGGAGCACTTGCAGCTAAATTGCTTTTTAGTTTGCTTCTCTGAGATCATCCTTTCACCTGCTGCCAAATTCAAGCACATAATCCGTATTTACCATGGTCACCTGTCAGATTTCCAGAATTATGGAGAACGAAGATGCCTTAACACACAGAATCTCCCACCTAGCAAGAAAATGTAATTTTTTGGAAGGATGAGTTACCATCTTTCCCCTTGAAGTTCATGCTGCTGAGGGCAGCTGGGATTTATGGCCTACCACGTTGTACGAGCAGCATACAGAGAGCATGGGAGGCCTGAACCAAAGACCCAGCCATGTAGCAGCCTCAGGATTGTACTCTTCCCAATGGATTACCAGAGAGGAAAAAGCTACAGATGCTTTGTGTTTGCTTCCCTTCTGTCCCCTTTCAGACTGCAGAACTGTGTAATCATTCAGACTTTCTGGGAGCTGACAAAGAGAAGCTGCACATAGAGTACATTAATTCTATTGTTTACAGCAGACGTAGATCAGGCATGTAATAAAGAAGACAACTGAGCACCTTGAAAATCATCTTCAAGGATGAACAAGAGATGGAGAAAAGGTTCTAATTCTGAATGATTCCCAAGGGAAAAAATAAACAGTAATATCTCAACATTGCTGGGCATATTCAGGAGGAATGGAAGGAAGGATCAGCAAAGTGCTCACTGTGATTCTCGCGTGCAACCACATCAGAGGCCAAGGAACAGAAAGACAGGACAATACTGAGCACAACAATGTGAATTTAGAGCATTTTGGTGAAGGATTTGGGGGTATTTACATAGAGCATCCAACTCCCTGCCAGAAGTCAAGAAGAAGCAGATGACTGAGCAGCTACTGATGCTATGGTTTGCAACGTCAGTGTGTTAAAAGCTAACAGAAGATATAAACAGTAGTAGGCTTAATAATGCTAAAACCAAAACAGAACGGAACACCATTCAAGCAGTAGCAAATTAATGCTCCTATAGTCACACGCATCTTTATCTCTCTTGTGCAGCAGCTTTATTAATACGGCAGCATCTAACAGTTTCTGTGAACCTTAAAATGAATCTCATTCAGCACAGCATGTGCAGAGCTATCCACGGCCGTGACAGCCTCAGTCATTTGGTTTTGGCAAAGCTTGCTAAGGGAGCAAGGCATCCTTCCTGCTTTCCAGCTTCAGCAAAACAAAGCTGGCACCTGAAGATGGACAAGTGGCCCCAGTGTAAGCAGAACCCCATGACCACACTGGGTACTAAACAGTCACTGCTGTCAATTTCCCACCAAACTTATTGAAAAGCATCCCACTCTGTGTCTTGTGAGGACTCATAAGATCATATAACATATCCCAAACCTTTAAGATGTTTTTCTTATACCTCACTGTCTCCAAAAGATATCAAATTACCACTTTTTTTTTTTTAATGAATGGTATGCCCTTAAATGGAAAATACCTATAATTTAACAAAGCACTTTGGACTAGTATATGTACATAAACAAAATTTTACAAGCTACTGAAGAGTAATAGCACTACAGTCATACACTGCCCAGTGGCACATGGTCCTAACTTGCTTATTCAGCAAATAAGCACAACAAAAGTAATTACTGTGCAGAACACCAGAAAATACCACCTAACAATCCACTTATAGAAGCAGACATCTTAAGAATAGCTAATGATCCTTCACTGATATTTTAAAAGAATATCTTCAAGCTGCTTCTCATCCAACCACCCAGTGATTCTCTTAAAATATAATTACACATGTTTTTCTTTATATGCCTGCACACATATAGAAAAATCACAGACCTGATCTCGAATGCAAGATAATATTTATCTAAAAGAAACACAAGCAATGCAATGAATGATCCACAACCAATGTATCTAACAATTCTCTCTTTTGGACTAGACATCAGAAGGATTTTACGACACTAATTACCTGTAGAACAACTGAAGGCTAATTAACAGATAATTAACTAATAATACAGAAAAAAGAGTATTCAGAAGCATTACTGTAATTACGTCCATTTGTGTCAGTGGGAGAAGAAAAATGCACCGCGTTCTGGAAAAGGGTGCTGCCTGATTAACATGATTTTCTTGATGATGTTACAGCAGTTAGGAATGCTAGTTTATTTAAAAAACACTGACATTTTATCATTCTCTTTACGTAAAGGTCAACTGCTTCCAATTAACGTTCCCATGTGTTGTGCTTTCTAGAAACAGATTTTTCATCTCCAATTAATGCTACACATAATTGAAAGGACAGGAGAGATTAATTTGATCTGCCTAGATGTCACACACCGAGGTGCTAACGGCAGATAAGGCAGGTGCATTTCTGATACGTGCACCTTTTCAAGCCCTTGCATTAATCAGTGTCAGGAGATTTCCAAGTATTTTGTTTCACAGCCCTTGCAATCAATGAGACCTTTAGTCTGCAACAACTGGCCTGCTGGCTCATTACAGCATGGAAAAGTTAAAAACAATTCCTAATGACCAAGGCACACTCAAGAGCACTGGCTGGCTATCAGTGCACAGCAGCAGAAGAGAATCTCTACAAAAAGGCTATCTGAACGACTAGGGTCAGAAACAGACTCCATGGTGATTCTTGTTTTTAAAAATAATTTGGTCATCTATGTATTTCTGTTGGTGAAAATGCTTTGATATTACTTTAAAGTTATCTCACATTTCAAAACTCAGTAAGGAACGCTGCAACAGACAAACAGCATGCAGATTCACCAGAGAGGAAATTGCAATATTAAATTGAGGGATATCAATCAGATAAAAGTAATTTCAGATGTCCCAGAGAAGATATTAACTATAACTTCTGAAAGATGGAGGACATGACAGAGACCAGCCCTATGGCTCTATTATCCATGCCCTGCCCAGAGTTGGATGCCATCTCCTCTTCAAGCAGAGAGGACACCATGGCACCTTCCAACAACAATCCTTTCAAGCCACAGAAGATACCAAATCATCCTTCTGTCCCATTTGACATCACAGTTCACCTGCATTAGTCTGTCAAAGCACTGCACAATGAAAGATGCCCATGCTCAAGGGACTGTATTCCAGTGGTTTTCACATGCATACAACGAAACAATCAGCATAGATGAGTGATTGCACTGCATCTCTGGGAGCCCATGTGTGCTATGACTCAAATTCAGGGCTTAGAAGACATAACAGAGTAACAAGAGTGAGGAGCAGCAAACCCTCTTAATTAATAGCTCCTAAGAGATCATTTGAAGAAGGAAGCCTGTGCAAAACCAAACAGTGATTCTAGAAACAGCCTCGGTTCTCTGCTGCCAGGTAACATAACTCATTTCATTCCTACAAGGAAACTTACTCCTCCAGGTTTGGAACAATTTGCAGTTCATGCACTGCTACATGAAAGCATACAAAAGCAGGCTGCTGGATGTTTCTTTACAGCTACTTTGATCACATGCTGCTGCAGGTGATGGGCTCCTGACAAGCATCACAGCACTCCAGAGAAACTGTTTCATCAGTCAGACTTTCAGACTTTTGGGTATTTATATTCATTGGACACCTTTCAGTATTAACACAGGGGACCATGTATGAACTCTGTATCAGTATAGTTGAAACAATGGGAGGTATTTAGGCATAATTCATGGTGGTTTTATTACTCAGAATTAGAGCTTTTGGGCCAGATATTCAGCTGGCACAAACTCAGCACAGCTCTATTTATATTAAAAGAATCATGGTAATTTACACCAAATTATGATCTGTACTGAAGGTCCCTATGGATTTTCTACTTTATACACCAGTTATTTCACCCAATTAAACTCACGGAGAGTGTTTCTTAGTAAATAATGAACCATTTGTGATATTTAATCATTGACAAGATCTTTGGAGCTATTCTGTCAAACCTTCCAAAACAAAGTTGTTTGTGAAAAGCTTCTTCCTGGACTATTTAATGCCCATTTCTGTGTTTCTTACATACTGAAAGTTCTTATGGCTTTGAGGACAACTTTGGAAGTGAAACACAGTAGATAAGCTCTTCTGAATTCTTATTTCATAATTACTGTGTTGCTACTAAGTTGATGCCAAGTCCATTTTTTCCAAATGATCCAAAATCCCAAGCAACGTACTACTCAAAAAGCCTTTATCTGCCCCGTTTTTGCTCTTCCTAGACCTCTGACTTTATCACCAGCTCTTTTACTAATATGCATTCCACACTGAGTGTAATATCTTCGCTTTGCATACCCCAAAGGGAAAACTGCTGCGACCATAAAACTTGGCAATAACTTTTACTGGCAAAGGAGACAGTAGTTTGCTAAAATTTCACAGTACAGCAATGGCTACAGTTCTCCAATAACTGACAGCTTTGTTATGAATTTTGCTTCATTAGACTACAGGCACAGAATCCCTATTAAAACAACTTTTTGCATGTTTATAGTATCAAGTAACCATGAAAACAATGTTTCTCCTACTGTGATTCACAACTACTTTATCATGAGCCAGAATTCATTTTTCATTAACACAAGACGAATCAGATCTCTTACCTTTTATTTCTGTCTTCGATCTGTAAGATGTAGACCATGTCATCAGTAGCATGAAGCTTGGAACTGCTATCGCCCCATTTCAGCTTCAGGCTCTGAGGACCTGCTGCAGCACACTCCAGCCGAGGAGGTAAGGGTGGTAATGGCCTGGTTTTTGCTTTAATAAAGTGGCTAAATGGTCCAGCTCCAATTTCATTGACAGCCTGGATCCTGATCCTAAAATGAACAAAAGGTGAAAGTTAAATAAAGTGTTTTCTCGAGGTTCTTGGTGTAGAAAAGTCTCAAGTGCAGCAGGGAAGATATGAAAAACGCAGTAAGACAGAGGCAGAAAGAACTACCTAAGCAATCTCAGAAGCTGATGGCAGTCAGCATGGGCATAACTGCCAGGCAACCTTTCTCCATACTGGTAAATATCTTTTATGACCTAAGAGCAGCATTATTTGTGTGTGTGCAGCACATCCCAAAGCATGCTGTTGGTGCACACCAAAGTCTACTTGGAAGAGCTAACCATAGAACATTCGAACCACAACCCCCCTGCGGAGTTTAATCTGGTGTAGTTATCTTAGTTTCTACTGCTCTGTCCCTCTCTTGTCTGTCTGCACTTCAGTTTAATAATTTGCACAATCAGAATCTGCTATTGGAACAAGTGAAGAGTGGTAGTCTCCCACTATGGTAATGTCAACAGCAATATCAAAACAAAAAAATATGAAATACGCATTTGGAAAGAGCTCTGAGGACTTATTAGATGTGAAATTCTGTGTAAATAGTAATATTGGTACAGATGAGCCCTTATGCTTTCAAAAGGTTTCTAAATCAAAGAGAGAATTAGAGAAAAGAAGCCGGACAAACTACAGTTTTAGACAGTACATCAACTTTAGATCACTGGACAGATGCCATTTACTTTGGAAATTCTGTGTGCTGCAACCCAGTATTTTCTCATGGGAAAGGACTCTCTGCAAGATGTATTGCTTCTCCTCAAAAGTGTCAGCCACCGAGAAGCCAGGAACCCCCTGGGAAGGTGGTAGGGCAGAAGGGAAGAGAGCAGAATCTGGTACGCCATTACACAGTTTGCTTCAGAGAAAGAGAAGATAAATAGAAATATCTTTGGTTGGCATAGCTATTTACTTTTATTAAAGTATATAAAGTGATTAAGTTTGCATATGCAATACATGAGAAATTATTTTGCTTTGAAAAGCAAGTCTCTAGCTCTACCATAAGAAAAAGATTATGTAGCATTAAAGAGAAAGTGAAAAGAATCCTCCAGAGAATGAGTCCCAATTAAAAAAACAAACCATATTTTCTGCAATTTCAAAACAAACAAACAAAAAGGTTAAATGATTAATGAACATACTGCAAATGAATAGAGCCTCATCTATTAATTAGGCATTTGAAATAATTTTGCAGTGTTTACGTGGCCATGTGGTTAAGCCTTTGCTTATTGATCAGGCCATTCACCAGGGCAAAGCATCCCTTGGCTGTCTAAGTATGGAAAGAGTTGCATTTTCCTTTTAGTCCTCCTTTCAGTCTCAGGAAATAGGTCCTGACCCTCTATGATGCTATACAGAGATGACTTCCTCCTCCAGGAATAAAATGGCAGGAAAATGGCGTACTGTGAGTCTGCTCTTCAACTGCTGCACACAAGTAGTTGCAGGAAAAAGAACAAAGACTTCTCTAGTATCTTCAGAAGTGTAGTTAATATACAGACATGGAACTTACTTCATATGACGTTACTGGCTTACTTTGGGTCAAGAAGTCATTACGTTAATATTTAATAGTCTTTCTGGCAAAAAAAAAAAGGGCAAAATTTGCCTGAATTTTCATTGAATTCTGGCAAGTCACCTGTTAGTATACACACAAAAGCAGTACCAACGTGCCAAAAGACAGACTGCTTACACCAACACGCTCTGCTTTAGTTTGTATTAGCTACCATTACCTCACCTGTCCTCTAGCATCACTACTAACTCTCTTTCCCAGCAGCAGTTATCACATCTGAAAACAAGGAGTGACTGAAATGAAGCTCTCTCAAATTTCACACCACACACCTCACTCACGAGCTGGCAACGTGTTTTTACCACGTGTGCACAAGCGTACAGCTCCACTCACTGATCCTCCCTTTGCACAGGGTAAAAACGTGCCTCTTCTCTTACTTGTGTGGCTCCTGGTGGCCCTGGATCCACTGTCTGACACACACAAATAGGCACCCACTCACCCACCCACCCTTCTGACACAGGAACACAGTGAGACCAATGACAAAATAAAGTAAGAGCATCTGATGGATGATGATAAAGGGAAAGCAATAACTGATTTATTTCCTTCAGCCAGGGCTGGATGTGGTCAGCCTGTTTCTACTGATTATGCTACCATAAAAATTAGTTGTAAATTCTCACTCTGGGGGCCTCAACTCTATACATTCACTCCCATATTTCCCCACTGCATCTTCTAAACAGTAAAAATAAATACATCAAACTAAGTAAATTCAGAAACCATTAAAGGACCTTTAACAGACCATTATAGGATTCTTGATCTGAGAAAATAAACAGGCTAAAGACGAGGTTATTTTCATCTTGGTCAGAAAATGCCTCGTATAGTATTCCAACAAACTCGAAAATCATTTCTGAATTAATCTTACAGAATCTGACATGTGAACAGTTTCATCCACCAGTTCCCATAAGCAGAATGCCACCAGTTGCAATACATGCATGTGTAAAGACCTGCAGATTTGAAACACCACCGACTTCACAAAAGAGAGGAGATGCAGCTTGGTCCCCTCCTGCCATCAGCCTGAATGTAAACGACAGCAATCTTAGCAGCCAGCCCCACAGGTCCCTCACACTGCACTCTTCTGGAGATGGAGCAAGACTTAACTTTATTCTTCAAAGCACAGACTTTGTTTTATAACTCACTGTGGCACTGCTAACTTGAGCATCCACGCGCATTCTTCTCTTTGCACGCTGGAAGATCTTTCCTGTGATATTAAAAATGTCTGGAATTTGTATTCCTAAACCAAATTATAAATACGTGTTGCTATTAAAATTTAATGGGGCTTATCTGTCTCTGTAAACTATGTACCTTCAGAGCAAAAGAAGCCTTCTTAAAAATAATCTCAAGTTGTTTTGCAGTGAAGTGTCCTAACAGCACTGCACAATTAACTATGCAAAATGTACAGCAAAGCCTGGGAACAGAGTGTAACAGAAAATTGACATTTCTGTTACTGTCAAATGCTTATTTATTGTGGAGTATTTATTTACTCACTTATAGTTAGATCAGTTCACAGAAAACCAGTCCTACATTTATTATGCTGTAATCACATCTTCCAGAGCTCCAAGGATACGTTAATAACACGGAAAGGCTGCAGAACACAGACACGTTCCTGCAGCTGGCCAGCTTACAGCAGTGCCATGTACAGATTGCTTTTGGGAGGAACCTGCTTATTACAAAAGCAGTGCTGGTGCCTGGTACCAGATGAGCCCTCGTGAAACCAGCCCTAGCCTATCCACTAGCTGCATGGCAGAGGCATGCCCCAGTTCCTCACGCTTTGAGTATATCTTAGGATGCAAATCCTCCTTGTGTCAGACTGATAGGATCCTCCACCAAGACAGAGAAGCCATCAAACTAGCCAGCTTCAAGCGACCTCTGCACTTATTTGAGTCACATCAGATGGATGCAGCAGAGCAACGCCAGAGCCAAGGCAACAAGCCCAATGGGGCAGACACACGTGGGCCTACTGCCTGAATTACACTGCTACTCCAAACTATGCTCCTTTCGGATTTTTTTGCTTTATTGGATTCAAAATAATCAAGATTTGCTTTTCAAGTTCAGTGTTCCCAGAAACAAAATATTGACAATGGAATTCCAGTGCAATCACGCATACATGCCCTTGGCTACCTTCAGATTCTGTTGAAACTTTGTCAAGAGATTTCATAGCCTCAAAACCAGTAGTGTTGAGCTTGTTTAAGAAAAACACAGCCTGGAAGAAAACACATTCACTGCTTTTAGAAACAGCAGGGGATAAACACTTGAGAGAGAAAAGAGTTAAGTTAAACAAAGCTGACATGAAAAGAAAAACTACTGGTGAAGAAACATAGGGAATGAGATCAGTGAAGTTCTGAACACCACTGACTAAAGCAGGGAGGGCTGAAATCCCCAACACAACATCTTTCAGAAAGCAGCCTGAAAAACTCGTTGAAAGAAAATATGTGGTGTCAATAAAGAGCAAAAATACTTTGACATATATATTCCAGTTACCACAGAAGTCCTTTTGTGTTATAGATGATGCTGCATAACGTGCAATTGGATTTGTGCCTTGTCTTCCCTGGCAGACATCAGATGTAAGTATTGGGGCGGTCTATCTCTTGTTTTATTAAAAAAAATTAAGAGCTTCCATATAGAATTACTTCTGGTTAGTCACCTACTGCCTTGTGCTTTTCATAACTTTTCTTTTTTTGTAGGAACTCAAGTCTTACAACAATATTTAGAACAATTGTGGAGTTAATGCTCACGCTTCAGCATTTTCATTTGGATCAGAGACAGCCAGACTCCCAGACTACAAACAAGTAATTTAATACAGTGGGGTTGTTTTTTTTTGGTTTTTTTTACAAATTAAAGAAACAAGAATGCAAAAAATAAAACAATCCAGTATGATCTTAGCGCAACAATATTTTTATGGCAGCACGACTAAGAGCTTCAGGGACTGCATCCTGATTAGAAAGCAGAGTAATGTCCCGCCCATCACTTCATTCTGTACCTCCATTTTCAGGCTTTGGAGACAAGGGTGGTTTCCAAAACAAAGCTGTAGACAATCAGGAACCAGCTAAAGAAAGAAGGACAAAGACCTCTGGTGATGAATGCTCAAAGCTGTTCTGACTCCTGATTGAACATATGAGGAAAAACAAGGCAGTACAAGATGTACTATCAAAGACAATGCCTAAAGATGCTGCACAGCTGGGTATCCAGTCGATAAGCAAACTGTTCAGCTTCTTACTACCTGCATTATGTTTTCAACTGGTCTTCAGAAAGTTGAGTTCTTTGGTCTGGCTTAGAGTAAAATCCATGAGCACCAGTGCAGAGAGTGAGAGACGTGGGAGAACATGGAGGTGCACAGGGGTCAGAAGCACGACAACAGCAACCAGAACTGGTTCAAACTGTTGTGCAGCTTTGCTCACATGCTGTATTTTCACAAACACCCACAGCTTGCCTAGGTCAGGGTATAGGCTAGAAGAGGTTGCTCCTCTTACCCTCTCTTTTTACTCTACCCCCTTACAAGGTCAAAAAATATGGATAGTTTTTACTAAGACCAGTTTTCCCAGTCAGGGATGATGCAACAATACATTGCTGGCACAGAAGTGGGGTCATTACGAGGAGGGAATGGGAAGCTTCATGCTGCCATAAATACAACTGAGGATGAGAAAATGCTTGCACTTCATTTCTGCCTCTGTCACAAAGGATCACAGTTAGAAACCGCTGAAGAACTGCAGACAGCAATGGTGCAGTTGCAGTTCCTGGACTGATAGGATTCAGATTGCCAGAGGAATTATTTTTTAAAAATAAATCCACATTTTTCTCGTGCTATGACATGTTTTTAAAACCCAGATGTTGTAGGCAAAGATCAGGAAACATTACGTTAGGTACCATAAGTAATGCAACTGTGCTTCTTCCTTAGGTAGCTTCCAGTATGCAATTTTGTGTATTTGCTACAAGGTCTCCTTCTTGAACACATGGTAAAATTTGAGAACAGAAGTTTTTATATGAACCCTATAAGATCTGTAGGACTGTAGCACAAAGAAACATTACAGCAGTCCTGTGTGGTATTTCATTTTACTGCTCTGCAATCAGATTTCAGGCTTTATTAGATCAGTACTTGAACCAGAATTCCTCTCATCACGTCTTCTGTAGTAGTGCCATTCATTGCCTGCATAGAACCTTTTTTAGATTTTAATTTTAGTTAACACTGGGGAAAAAAACCCACAAACTTAAGCATTAAACTAATAATGACATTTTTGCAATGTCACTTAGAAATTTAGAATGTGAACTGTTATCAAGAAATTGTTTTGAACTCAGATTATCTTTTAATTAGTTTCCATGTACCAGTAAGAAAAACAGTAAGAGCTACATAAATAGAAGTCAACTGTGTGCAAATTCATTAACAGAGATCAATATATTTAATGATAAACCCTTTAAAAGTAGTGCTAAGAATTTGGAGAGTTAAAAAAAAAAAGAGAGAGAGAGAGAAGTTTCACTTCAATTTCAGTTTTCTATAATTTCTGGAATTGTTTTACCTACCTGTGTCCTTACTGTAGCACAGCAACTTGAGAAGAAGGAGAAGTCAGAGTCAGCAGTAGGAGAAAAAGAAGAAAGAGGAAGGTGGGGAAATGCAGTATTTGAACCTGAATTACTGTAATTTGTTCCATAAAGCAGTTTCTGCAGATTTCTAGGCTCACTCATTTTTTCAGTCCCTCTACATGCCATAAACGTTTCCTCTGTAAAATTAAACCATATGATCTCATCCTGAACATATACTAAGCAAAAAAGTTGTGCTCACCGGTATGAGGTTTCTGGAAGCAAATCGTGAATAACGTAACTCGTAACGTTTCCTACGGGAATGCTGATGTCACCAAGGTCAATATTGTATGAAGTAATCTCAGCTCCATTATTGCATGGCTCTTCCCAGTTCAATGCAAGGCACACAGAGGGTGAGAGCTGACTGGCATCCACATGCTCATCCTCCAGCACATAGAGGGTAGAGACTGCGTCGGGTACAGACGCGGGGATCCTGCAGGTTACCAGTTCACTGTAGGGTCCAGCTCCTGCCTGGTTAACAGCCTGTGTGGCAAAATAACATTGCACAGAATAAACATTCTCTTTCATGCACCTACAAAGTTTTTAATCATAAATTGTGCAGCCTGAAACAGCTCTATGGATTCCTCAGAGAATACGCATCGCTGGCTCTCTCTGAAAGATTGTTTATACCCTCTACCTGGATTAATTACCTGGTAATTAATATCTTCCTTAGTTACTCAGGAGTGTCACTCATGAAAACTGGAGAATACTTGTCTATTTCTTAACAGTTATTGAATCAAACTTAACAGTAACCATTTCATCAGGAGCAAACTTGGTTTGGTAAGAGATAATGTCAGAATCAGCGTGCTGCCAGCGACATCACAGCGCCCAGCAAACTGGTGACCTGAAATGAGCAAGTTGCTCTTCATATACACCTCAATTTCTGCAGTGTGGAACATTTAGGAGATTAGAGAGAACATAAGGAGCATTTGACTGCACATTACACAGGTTCCTAATTCAGACAATGAACAGTTAACTGGATGTTAAAAGTTCCATATATTAAGTTAAATATTCTTAAAATAAGAATATACAAGCTCAGCACGGCACTAAGCCTCTGCCTCAGATTTCCCCAGAAGTCACAGGTCACTAGTGAGCAACCACCAAAGTACATAGCTCAGTATTTTCCACAAGAGTTTAGGCCAAACAATTACCAAGCTTCTCATCTCAGTTCACAGATCTAGGACCCCAGAAGAAAGTAAGATTCAAAACCCAGCCCTTTTCTCCTTGTAAATTAGAGGCTGATGCCTTTGAAAGTTTGACATTGCAGGTTGGTACAGGCCTGCTCTACTACTGATTGACTCAGTCAGTGCTATGTGCTGTGTATACTGCACTGTTACCTTCTTGCTCCCAGTGCAAAGAATCACAGAAGCATTCAGGCTGGAGGGGACCTCAGGACACACCTCCTACAACCTGCTATTCAAACCAGGCTCAAAGCTGAGTGGCAGGTTGCATGTGCCTTTATCCAGCTGGAGAAGGTACAGCCCTCCAGAAACAGCTTTTGGTGTTTCAAAGTATTGTGCCCACTCATACTTTCTTAGCATCTAGGGAAGTGAGCCAATTCTCCAAACAGATGGCAATTAATGTGGAAAGCCTGTGCTTACAACCTTGCCAATAGGACTATGATGGCAAAGGAAGGACGTGTCAAACAGTTGTTTGGTTCTTTGCCTATGCGAGGCTATAGCAACTATTTTCTTCCTACTATGCATAGTACAAATACAGAGACATGCTCTGTTTTTCCAGGAGGTGTTTTATTCAATTGAAAAAGCAGATAATAAAGTTAGATTTGTCAGCCCTTAAAAAGCCCTTCAAAACAAATCCTGCTCGAGGGACATCTTCTACTGAGCGAAGCGCTCCTAGAACTGTTAAAAGTGTGCCTTGTTTTGTGGTCTGCCTCTAAACCAGTGTTTGGCAATCTGTATCTTGCTCCAAGCAGTTTATTTTTACTGGTGCTTTTTACTGCTTTATTAGACAACCTCATCATCATAACTGATGGGAATTTCATTCTTCTTTGCTTCCTAGATGCTTCCCCCCGCCTAAATGACATATTTCTCTCTGCAGATGCCACAATTGTTTTCAGGAATATTCATTACAGGAAAAAAAAGTTGAGCAACAGTAAAGACAAATTGTCTGCCTTCAAGATATATATGCCTAATTCCTCAATTCTCTCTTTTTATTGGGTTACTGTAGATTGAGACAGCAGCATTGTGTGTTTATTAGAATAGAAGACTGAATAAAATAGTCTGGAAAATCTTCATTTTGAAAAATATTGAAATATTTTTTGCTAAAAGCTGCTAAGAGGCATGAAAAATAACTATTATTCTCAGCATTAAAAAAAAAAAGAAATTTCGAACACAGTTCAACTCTCCATTGTTTTTCATGTAATTGCTTAAATGTTCCAGCATATCTTACATCATGGTTTCTCAGACTTGCTCCTCCATATAACACAGACCGTCTACAGGATGAAGCCCTCTAGAAAGCAATGCATGGGTCACTGATGGCTTTCCATAGCATCTCTTAGTGCTACTGAGCATTTCATTTCACTTCCATCTATGGAAGAAATTACACTGACCTTGACAAAACTGAAGTGGATGTGTGCAACATTTCTGTGGCAAAAACGTAATGTTAATGTTTAATTGAAATCAAAGACCCCATACAGCTGTCTGTTTCCATTTCTATCATCAAAATATCTTTGAGTTCCCTGCCATTCATCACAGAACTGCCCTCACGGTTACCTCCCTGCCCACTGGGTTCGGAATACCTTCCTTCTTGACCAAACCTTTGGGCTCAGACTTCCAGGCCAACCATACATGTTTCATACAACAACTTATTCCAGTGCTGCCAGAGCATGGTATATGACAGCTACGACAAAGATATTAAGCACAACCAAACGTACTTGGAGGTGTGGGGCCCTTGCTCTTTGGCTGTTGGCCAACTGCTCAAAAGCTACTTCGTAAAAACTAGTCCATGTCCTGTTAAAAAAAAAGAAGCTAAGAAGGCAACATTCAACAGAAGTGTGTTGTCCCTGATCAAAGGAAAGGCCCTGGGTGGTCCACCTCCTGCCAGCTGGGTGGTGACATGAAGCCTTGGCTGGATTTGCTGGTGATATTCTGTCTTGCCATACCAATAGATCTTGTGGAACAGAATCTCATGCAAAATTATTTTTACTTTTATTTCACTTACTTTGCATTCCACTTATTTTACAGTAGACATAAAGGAGAAAAGAGCAGACATAACCTTGCAGATATAAGAGAAAATGGTAAAGATGAGGACTCGCCTTTTGGCAGCTACAACCATCTATGCGCATAAGAATCCACTCAGCTGCTTTATTTGATAAATTAAACAGATGTTGGAGTTTATTGTTTAAGCTAGGGGAATCTTCAACATCCACTTGGGAGGTAAATGTTTACATATCATTACTACATTTTTTTCTTTTTTAAAACATTCTCATTTTGTTTTACTATCAGAGCACAAGGTAGCTGTTATAAGTATCATTCACCGAAAATTAAGAACATTAGACATGCAAGCTACAAGTTATTCCAAAAAGCTTCAACTTATTCCAACTCCTTGTTGGAATAACTTGTCTCTCACTTGAACAGCGTAGAATCAAAACCATATTACAACAGCCTGCATTATTCAAGACAAATGAACACTGCTTCTGACTTTCAAAACATCTCACCTCCTAGTGTCTACTTAGAAAAAACAAAAACAAAATACAGCAGAAGGTAACCATGATTACACCTGAGATAGCAATGCATGTAGAAGCATGCAACCTCCATACCTGTAGCCTACAGCAATACTGTGCTGCTGCCGACAGCTCTCTTATTTCAAAACAGGTATCTGTGCCATTGTATGCAAGTTGTAGAGATTCCTCATCTTCTCCCCACTCTAATCTGTATTCAGAGATGTCAGCACCAGAACATTCAGGACTCTGCAACACAAATTTTTATTCAATTCAGAAATGAGCGTGGCACATCTTTGTGCTTCACCGGGTAAAGAAGAAACTACCTGAAAAAGCCCTTTTACTTTGAAATCAATTACACTACTATTGTAAATTAAAATGCACTGAATTAGCGTTCCCCTAGTAGGTTATTGAGACAGGCTAATTCTGCACAAAATCTACCTGAAAGAAATACACAGAAGTGAGAGCATATGCAGTTACTTCACTTTTCATCACAACACTCACTAATAAATTGGCTCTCCACTGGCTTGGCAGAAGCACAGTGTGGAGAATGCAAAAAACCATCAATCTAGTCAATCAAAACATCTCTGGAAGAGATGGCCTTCAAGCTTGAAGCAGTTCTTCATATTACTGAGAAAAAAATCGACCTCAACAAGCATGGCAGCTCATCTGAGGTTTTCAGTGCAAGTCAGCTGTCAAGCTAATGCACAAAGCATGGGACAGGGAAGGTGGACCTGGGTACATTAACATCCACACAAAAACTTGTGAACATCAGTAATTTCCTTCTCAGCAGGGATATCCACCTGTGGAAGGCAATGGCAAGATACATAGCTGAACAGCTGCTGGGTGTTCAGAAGAAGTCCGTGGTGAATTACAGCTCAGAATTACACTTCTCCACAGCACACTTCATATGACAACATCTTTCCTGTCTGCCTTAATTATATAACAGTATTTTTAATGGCACCAATCGACACTTCTGTGTTTCAGCTAATACTTATTTAAAGAATCCAAAGTCTAAGACGGTGAAGCACGGAGAAGGAATGCACACAGGCTAAAATAAAAGCAAATATTTAGGGAAGAGACGAGTAATTTTTGAAGAAGAGCTAAATTGTAAGCATTTGTGCTGAGTTCATCTCATATCAGAGACTCCAGCTTCATTCAAAATCAAATATTTGCCTTCACAATTTTCCCCTGGACATTCTGACATGACACAAGCCTACAGAGTGCACTTCAGGCAGACCAACACTACCATGTGACACCAGTGAAAGATATCCTGAGCCTGAATGCTGGTCCAGATGGCTCACGATCAATTTTATGCAATTCTTTAAAAAGAAGATTGCTTTTGATAATAGAAGAGTTTCTGCAGACAATTTTATTGCAAAACTTATTCTAAACCAGTTAAAATCTCTTAAGCTGGTTCTCAAGTGTGCAGCAGCAACGTTAGTTTGGAGAAGGAAAACAGAAATTTAACAACAAGTACACATGACCTACCTCCCAGCTTATAAGTACACACGTGTCAGAAAGGAAGGACAGGGAAGGTGCTCTGCACTGGCCAGGTGGTCCTGCTGCCGTGGTGATTTCTGTGGCTTCTGAATACGGCCCGTACTAGAGAGGAACAAGGTATTTGCACGTCAACTCATAAACATATGGTATTCCCACATCTATACCATAGCCTGACTTCCTTGCATGGCTCTAAGGAGCAGTAGAACAACAGACTGGAGGTGAAATCCAGCTTCTTATGTATAAAATGTCTGCCACACAAATGCAAAAGGAGGGCATACAATGGAGCTGCAGTCTGCGTGTATAGCAGCAGCATGTCACCAAGTGCCACTGCACCCAGCGGTCGTGGAGGCCTCTGTGGGCAGCTCAGTCAACTGCTCAAAGCTTTTGAGCCTTTGGTAAAAGAATCAGCAAAAGAAAAGACAAATTTCAACAGCCAGGAAAGCTGGCAAAAGCCAGCAGTGCGAGCATGGAAGAGTGGTGGAAACAGTCTCTGGAGCCACGTGAGTGGGATAACACATTTTGTTCAGTACATCCCCAAGGTAATTAGAAACCATTCTCCAGAACAAAGGAACGTAACATATCAGCAATTAGAGGAAAAATACTGAAACTTAATATTTTGGAATGGAATACTAATAAGTATGGAAAAATGAGCCACTCTGAAGGCTGAACAACATGAAAATTTTTGTTCCAGGCAACCTCTCAACAGGCACCTGTCAGAATCTCTGCTAGCAAGGAAGGCTAACACTGCTTTGTCTGAATTACAAGGAATGTACACTACAAAAAAATCTCATGTATTTACTCTGGCTGTTCCTTTACATTACAGGATGAAGAAAGGCCATTCTGAATGTTCTTAGGAAGGCGTTATCTTACAAGGAAATGACAAATAACCAAACAAGTTTTCCTCAGAGTATATCAATACCTGAGAGAAATTCATTGTTTTTATACAGTTAAGATTTGAAATAGAAGAAAAGATCAGTAGAATAAGAGTAAAGAGATACACACTTGTAAGCAGATAAGACTGTTAGCAGGGATGTTGTGTGTTTTGGGATAGCCAAGCCATGTAAATAACTGAAATCTTATTTTAAAAGAGCTAGATTCAAAACCAAAACTCTACTTCAAAAGTTCTTTTAAGCACTTCCCACTTCATTTTCTCCTGACCACCTCACCTTTGTCTTTCTGATCATCAGCACTAACACAATCACTGTCCAGAACTGCTCCCTCTGACTGTCAGCACTAATACACAGTTCTGGACGGTCATTTACATCTCTGGCAATATATGATCTCCAGTGAGAAAAAGCCAAAGTGTGGTCCAGCAAACTGCACATACCCCACCATCGTTCAGAGCTCTCACTCTGAACCGATATGTTGCTCCTGGGAGAAGGTTGCTGACTGTGCACTCCAGATCAGGACCATGGTACACTTCAGAGACAACTTCTTCTGGTTCCATCATTTCTACGCTGTACTCTGAGATGGGACAGCCGCTTTCTGACGTAGGGGCATCTAAAAAGTAAACATGTCATTCATTAATAACATAAGAGCATATGCCAGGAAGATTTTTTCTTTCACGTACCGCTGTTTTATCACACACACACAATATATGGGTACGCATTATCAGCAACGATTTTCATCTTTGATAGATGCCTTACCTGTAATATCTCCACCACACATGCGATCAGTATAAATTAATTACTCGTAACCCTAAACATTCACCAGGTCACACTGCCACGTGGAACATCAGCAGCTCCTCCCAGAGCCATGACCTTACAACGTGGGAACCTGTGTTTGCTACCAGAAGATGCCCAGCTACTTTTTAATCAGAATAAAGTAGTTCCTCTTCTAAAGACCTGTTATTTGCCCCTGCGCAGAGTGGGATGGAGTATGCTTCTGGGTCAGAAACAATTTAGGAGGCACATGATATGGGGTCTGCCAGACCTCATCTTGGCTGCTTGGCTTTTGTTGGACACAGGGTAGTGAGGGTCACATACACTCCAAAACTACTACTTACACATGGGATTTCAAGCAAAGCCTCACTTACACCTAATAAGAGTACAAACAACTTCCATTCTCATGCTTCATTAGTCACACTGCTAACATTTGTGAGATTCTAAATCTGTGTACAGTGATCTAAACCCTGTGCTTCACTCGGGATGACAGCTGTTTGTGAAAGTGAATTTGTTTCCCGTGTCTGTGTTTGGTTTGCCATAGGGACCTTTTCCACCATGAAAGCAATGTATTCAACTGACACGCTTCAGTGGCTCACCCCATTGTAGCTGAACTTCTCTGTGCTTCGGCTTCCCTAAAACTCTCGGTGGCCGGCACTGACCTGGTGCAACGCTTAGCGTACGGACAGGTAAACTTTCAGAACACTGGAAGAGAAAAAGAGCTTAGGTTAGCTCTGTGGTACTTTTAGCACCTGCAAAGCAAGCCATGAATAGAAAGTGATTAAAAAAAACAACTACTTTCTAGAACAACTATGTCTAAAAATTTATATAACTTACAAAGGATAGGAAATCCTATCAAGCACGTTTCTTACAAATGCAACTAGCAGAGTTCTTCCATTAGCCTACTCAAAAATGTAGCACAGGAACTATACTAGCTGATTCTGCAGGGCTCTTCATTTTAATTTTCCTTGTTTCTAAAATAGTATCAAAACCCTAATGTACTCAACTATATAAAAAAAAAAAATCAAAGCACTAAGAATGAAAGTGTAGGCACTAAAACAATTTTAAACTAAAGAAGGGAATGATGGGAATCAGTGGCTGAAAAGGGAACCTAAAATTTTCATGAACTCATCCACATGAAAGCTGCTTATCCCTACAGCCACTAACATTGGTCAGTACAGGTTCATGCAGATGAGCATCTGTGGCATTTCTCAAGCAGTGGTCAGACCAGACAAACACTGTGCTCTCTTCTAGATTAAGTGTAAATATCTACAGATTGGTTCTGAGGAAAGCAAACCACATTAAATTGCATTTTGACTAAAAATCATCAGATAGATGCAGAAATCTTCCAAAATTTAGCAGCTTGCAGTAAAAAATTAACTTCAACCAGTGTAGCTTTATTCTGCTACGGGGAAAATATTATCCTGCTTTTAAAAGCAGAAATCATTTACCATATATAACAGATAAACCTCCAAAAAACAACAAAAATGAATAGTCCTTACTGTTAAATAATACTTACCTGACTGTGTCCACCAGTGCTGATACAGCATGCCCGGAGCTTGTACAAAGTGCCTGGTTTCAAGTGAGTACAGGTATATTCTGTAGCTGATCCACTATATGCCACTTCCCATTGATTTGCTAGAAAATCAGACGTATCCAAGGTCAGAAAAGCACAAGTGCAACAAGTTAACTGATGTCAAAAAGAACATCCTAACATCCTTAACATGGTTTTCCACGTGATTTTTTTCCTGAAGTCATTAATTTTAATATTGCTATGAATATTACTCGTGCTTTAAGACATATATATAAACCTGGACACATAAACACATACAAATAAACAGAAAAAAAATACATGCGAATATACTTATTTCTAAAACATATTTAATATAAAATAAAACAGTAGCTTCAAGCCCTACAACCTAAAATGCCACTTGTCTTGGAGAAAAAGAGCAAAATTTCTTTACCATACTCAAAATGGATTGAAATTAAAACTTGCTTCAGGTTTACCTTCCGGACTTCCTTGAGAAATCTCTAAGAGATACTTCAGGATTTCTGAACCACCGTTATCTTGTGGAGGATCTGGTAAAATAAATAAATAAATAAATGAAATAAAATAAAATAAAAAACAAAAAAACAAAACCAACCAGGTATGTTGTTAGTAAATCGAGATATAACAAAAAAGATTACAGAATCTTTTTCTGAATCTGCTCCTTCTTGTCCACAAGCCACCTCTCCCAACACTACCCACACCAAGTAATTTATAGCAGAAGTGGACAGTAGAATTTAGCTTCCAGAATGAGTCAGAATAAGGTGGCTGGCTAACATTTTATAAAGATGTCACAAATAAAACACACAGAGCACTGATGAAAAAAAGCACTGAGGAAGATGCAATATGGATGTCTGAGCCATTAATAAAGGTAGCAGCTGAAATGAGAAGCAGCATCCATCTGCAATGAGGCAAAAAGCCTGAATGTGCACTTGATTAAAAGTCCAAGTTCATGAGCTAAAAACAGTCAACAATTTTGATTCTTAAATAATAACTGCTTTTACACATCTTCCAAAATACTGACACAATTAAGCTGTGGTGTTTTCCAAATACACACAACGCTGTGTACTGAGAAGCAGTACGAAATACACGTTGCAATATGTATTAACAGAACTTTGTCTGAATTCAACACTCACCATTATGACTGCAACAAAAATCCCACATGACAAACCAAACTGGCTTACCCCACTTCACGCTAAAGCCATGAGATGTTATCGGCCCTTTAATGATGGGTCTGGTTGGAGGTCCCGGCCTGTCGGGGCTTGTTGTGCAGACCAAAACTTCACTTGGAGAACTTTTTCCTTCCACATTAGAAGCAAACAGCTGAAAAAAAAAAAAAAAGGTAACAAATTTACAAATTTAGTGTTATTTCCTGTGACAGATCTGCACAGGATAGGTATCCCTAAGGAAAACAGTGTATCTCATTCCAAAATAGAATGTGGGAAGTTAATAATAGATGATTGTCAGCATCATTTCCCCAGAAACCACGCTGGTTTTCTAACCTCTTCACCAGCAACAGATGACAGTGAGTTTAAGGTAACAGCATTACTACTTCTCTTTGGTAGCTTGAAGTTATTTACCCACACGAGATGAAGATAATAACTATACATGCTGCTATTGCTTTGGAGATATTTCAAACCATTATTTAAAACAAATTATTTCAGAGTATCAGTAAGTAGTAATTAAAAACGTAGAGTAGCATGACAGGCAACCAAGTGATGTGTAATCTACAGTCTTGGTGCAGGATGTGCACCAAGTCAACTTTCTCAGATGAAAATCCTTTGTTTCTTCCCAAGAACACCTTCTGGTGACGTCAGTGAGAATGCTGCTAAGGGAAGACATGGGGAGCTGGCCAGGAGATAGAGGAGATCAGGATCATACAAGAAACCCCAAGTGGCCTAATGCAGTGTGGCTGCTGAGAGCTGCATTAGCTCACACAAATCTCTGGGACATAAATCTGCTGCCAAGGAAGTGAGTAATAAAATATTTATTGTAATTGCTAATAGTAAATATAAGCTAGCAGGAACTTTTCCACTTGGAGAGCTCTTCTATTCTCACAAATGGCCATTTCTATCCCCTTCACCTAAAAGAGGCATCTAGAGAAAACAATTTGTAATTTTTAAGGCCAAAAAAGTAAATTGAGCTTCTCCAACCCACATTTGCTTGCTTTAAAGAAGTCACCAAAGCCAGTATCAGTTTGGTGTTTCTCACTGAATTCACCTGGCTCTTAATTTTCTGCACAGGGAAATTTTATCCTTTTTGTTTGCTAAACTAAAAAGTCAGTTACAAAAGTTTCACCCACTGTGGACGACTCTATTGACCTGCTACTCTCCTCAACCCCACTTCTTTATTTCTTATTGCCACCTTTTCTAATTATTTAATCATCTCTTGGTTCTTCAATTTAAGACATCACAAACACCATATAGATGACATGGACAAACAGATCTAGGGGATCAGTTTCAGATATAAATGTAACCCAACCTACTTTAAGTTATAAGCTCCTTTATTTATACTGCTGAAGTCTCCACTAACCCAGCGGGAACTGAAAATTCATTTTAAACTGATTTTTCAACAGGGATCTTCAGCACTTCTGAGCCCCTGCTTCCCCAGCCTCAAGACTCTCACCTGCTTGCTAGATGTTGAAATGAAACTTTGCTTCCAAGTCACTGATAAAATGACTGAATATACACCAGCAGTGTTTTTTGGGGAACCTCACTAGAAACAGTTACTGAACTGCATAAATTAAGTTCCTCCCCACTCTCTGTTTCACTATTACTTAGAGTCCCCTAATAGTCAACCATCTGTTTTTTTGGACAGCACAGAATCAGCTAGATGGCCCTCACTGCTAGTTTTACAACACTCCTGTGAAATGGGTTAATGGAATTAATGCGTTAGTATAAAATAACCCCTATGTCAAGGGGTGAATTTGGATTTGATGGCTCAGCTTTGTTGCTGGCAAGAAGGGTCCCCACAACACCTGGAGAAAAAACAACCAGTGCAGAAAATGCTATGAAGTGACAAAAAGAAGATTCACCCTGAATTTATACTGCGTGCTTCTTCTGAGGTTCTTCACAGTACAGGCTTGCTCCTCTCCAGTGTACTTTGGGTGAAACACGCTATCCTAGAGAAACAGGCAAAAATAAACACATTTCCAGTAAGTGCCCTTTGTATTAGTGTACAGCTAGAAAAGCATTTCAGAGAGGCTTTGCAATCAGGGTTTTATTTTGTTTGCCTTTTTTAGGCTACTGGGTCACAGTAACATTCTCTCTAGAAGGATGGTGCAACCGATCTGAATAATATAATTTGGCTGTAAAATAAGTGCAAGAGCAGTAGTAGCAGTTAATCACATATAATAGAAATAAAAGTGACAGATGATGATAGAAAGCAAGCACACTCCTTGGCAGTCATCAGAACACAGAGGACTATTTAAGGTCAAACTGCCCTATAGGTTCTGGTCTCCTTTGAAGCTTTGCAAAGGAGCCATGCATGACAGCAGACAATTTTTTCCTAAGAATTTTAGCTAATTCTGAAGCTTAGGATTCCAAATTCTGCTGTGGAGCTGAACAAATCACACATCCATGTCCTGCCAAGTACTGCATACTCTTAAAAGGCATTCTATTAAAATACTTCTTTCTGTTACATAATGTTTTACAAGTCCTCACATAACCTTTGTTTGGAACGGCCCTCCAAAATGGCAATCCATAATATTCTCAATAAACTTGGACTAATAAATGGAAACTCAATTTGAGCCACTCAGTACACTCTGTAGCAACACAGCACTTACATTATCTTCTTCCTGAATTTCCAGGGTGTAAGAAATCACTTCTTCTGGCGTGCATCCTTCTACTTTATTCCACTGCAATGCAACCCACGTAACACCAGCTCGAACAAGCCTTGGTGCAGAGGGAGTCTGAGGAATATTACCTGCAGTGTAGCAAACCACCTCCTGGCTGTACCCACTGTACAGGAAAAGAGAAAGATGGAAAGGAATATTTAAACAGAAATCCACAAAAAACTTCACTGTATTCACATACATGTTTTGTATTTTCAAAAAAATTAGATACTGTTAATATTGCCCGAGTGGAAAAAAAATGAGCACACAAAGTTAAGAAAAAGTCAAAACTATGAACAGAAATAAATGCAGGATTATCACAGAATCATGTGCACTCACAGTCATTTTTATGAATTTCATTGCAGTAACATTGGGAAAAATACCTGATTGCCTCAAAAATATTAACTTACTATTAACTGTGAAGTAAATCTAATTTAACAAAGAGGAATTAAAACATAGCAAATAAAGCCCAACTTCTAAACTTTCAGATTTGAATTTGAGATGTAGTTTCCATCTCTAACAAACTTGGAATACAGCTTCTATTTACACTCTAGCTCTGAAAGACAAGTGTTTCAGCAAATCCAGTCTCAATACTTCAGACACCTCCTCCAAAGAAAGTAGGGAAAACGTATCCATTCGCAACCACACATGCTCAGCATCACACAGGAGCTGCCTAGTGCACAGGTACGTTCCTCCTCTCCAGGTTGGCTTTGCTCCTTTCTAATCTTCCCTATCCAAATTTCTTTGCATTTAGAGAACAAGACTGCTCGTTTCCACAGCTCAGGCTGCAATCAGACAGAATAGCTGCAGCAGCAGAGATGCATGCTCTCACCTTGTCTAAATCCCAGCACATGATGCCTTGAAATGCAACAGGCAGTTGTGTTTAACAAGTGTGGGAACAGTCATCATAAGACCCAAGCAGGCTATACTATGTACAATGGAAATTTGAGAATGGCATTTAAAGCAGCTAGATTTTGGTGGCTCTTAAGGAGCACAAAACATCAAAGCTCTCAACTGAGTGCAATTTTCAAATCTGTTTCTAAAGCACAATGTATTTTGTCAGTTCATCACAGGAATGCAGTGCACATGAAGAAGCCACGTCTCCTTTCCTGACTCTTCTTTCACAAGAGCAACACAAACACTGAAATGTTCTTACAGTTCAAAAACAATCCACCAATAGCCAACATCTGAACAAAAAGAAAAAAACATCTCAGATGATAAATCCACAAGCATTAGAGCCAACACCATCTTAAAATATGAAGTGTTAGATGACATGACCATGCCATAATTTTGAGTGCTGTCTATAAAAAACAAGCCACGTGCTGTCAGTGCTTATCTCATAGATTAACACATGGCAGCTGACCACGAGTACACTTCTTTGCAAACTCGTGAGAAAAAAGGAGAGTATAACAAAAAAAAAAGGGGGGGGGGGGGGGGGGGAAGGGGGGAGAGTTGAAGAAAGTCTGAAAATATTTTAAAAATCTGGCAAAGAAAAGAGATTCCCAAACTGTGAACTTTGCAGGGACATCATTATCGAGCAGCAGCACCCTTCTTTTTACACTTAGCAGCTCCAGCTCACATCTCTCTGCAGTTCAAGGACTACTTAAACAGGAAGGATGAACTTGAAAGAAACTAGTGAGGGGCCCTGCAAACATCAACAGTCCCAACACATCTAAAAGGGAAAACACCAGAAAACAGATACTGTAACTTCTTAAAGTTACATATTGCTAGGAGGTCCATGTTTTGGAAGAGAAGGACAACAAAACAATCTCCCTCAGCAAAGCACATCATTATAGACCAGCTGTTCATATTTCCTTCTTGTAGTAATTATTGGATCCTGTTTAGTTAAGCAGGACAATGCACAAGTATACAAAAGCACTGGGTGTTTAGCTTCTTCACAGCTCAACCTTTCCTTGTCTGGTCTCTTTTCCATGAGTAGATAAGCATCTAGTCTCTGCAGCACCATGTTTCTTGGGTATGTGCTGTGCAGTGCCTCCCCAAGAGACCCCTGAGGGCTGGAATAAGCCTGATTTCTCACCACTTTCAATTGAGCATCTGCTCGCAGGCAGAGAGAAGCCCCTGGGTGTGCCCATCCCTTCTGGGGCCAGCCCTGCCAGTCCCGAAGAAGAAAGGGACTGTACTGCTGAAAAAAGACAGAGGAGCTTTGCTGTAAAATAGGAAAATAAATACATCAAGATTCCTTTCAAAATCTGTAACTCAACTTCCTCTCGCTTGTTTTTCTTGGTTCACAAAGGTCCCTAGGGGGAATTTCACATAACAGATGTATTCTTTTTGTATACGAAACAGACCACAAAACACTATTTAACACCTCAGAAGAAGTCTCTGCCTTGGCCAATCTCATGGCACTGAGGGCTCAGGGCAGCTCCCTGGGAGGCAAACGACCCCACCAGGGAAGATGTGATGTAAACCGAAGTGTTAATAATGGACCAAACATCAGATGTTTAACTCAAAATCACAAGGAGGGGAAAAAACAAAAACAAAACAAAGCAGAAGTCTGCCTTTACGATTTCGTTGCAAGTTAAACTCTTAAACAATCACTTTTCCTCCAAGCAGCTTGCATCCTGGGCTACCTTACCTAGTACCGATGTCATTCTGAGCTGCTAGTCGGAAGGTGTAACCCAAAGCTGGACACAGCTTAGTCAGCTTGCAATGCTTCTGGCTTCCAAAGTAGCATTCTCTGAAACCACTGTTCCTTTTTCCCTAGAAAGAGAACAACTTGTAATCAGACAGCTGTGAAACAAAACTGGGCGTTTCTTACTCTAAGAACTGTTAAATGGTATTAGAGTTTGATGCTTTCATACAAGCAGTGAGCAAACAGAACTCTGTAAAACAGCCACTGGCAGCACTGCTACATCACCTAAGTGAATACGTTTACATGCAGCCCGCTGTCAGACCCCTCCTCCTTCCAGGTTCTTATCTTCATGAGATGTATTTACAGATTTTGTCACCATAACTGAAATGCAATTTATCCCATTCCTTAGCCCTGAAGTACGCGAGCTGGGTGTGAAACTCAACTCAGGAGCCCTGCAACCAATATTCCTGCACACCAGATTCCACAGGCCGTTCAGGAACACTTCATCCCACCAGAGGGCTCTCGCTGCCCATTGTCAGCATGCTGTGCTCCAGCTGCTCCACAGGACGGACACAGCCTCCGCCCCACAGAACCCAGCGCAGGGATTTACCCATCACAGAGCAACTTGTCAAACATCAGGAAGGGGACTGGAATGCTCAGTTCCATATAGAGAACGCCTACCGGAGGTAATACATTTTGAAGGATTTTAACATCAAAACTTAAATGCAAAATCAGAGGATGACAACATTACAAAGGCCCCAAAAAGCATTTGAGAAGCAGATCACGCCCGTGAGCTCAAAGTGGTGCATGAGATGGCTCATGTCTGCAGCTTTGGATGGAAGAGCCCTTCTACGACACTGAGTATTTCAGGCACTCGTCCCTGCACCTTTTAATTTTGGACAATTACCAATAGAGGTGCCCCTCACTGCAGTTAATATTCAAACAGCCCAACCTCCTTGGGTCTGTCCCTCCTCCCAAGCACCGCTCTTCTCCCACAGTCAGTGTATCACTTCATCATTAAAGTCTCCCAAAACGCCCAAGTGGGACATGCTCATTCTCCAGCCCTTATCCATTCCCACCTCCTTTCACTCAGATTGAAGTACAGAAGCAAGAGCTCCGCAAAACACTTGTAGTAAATCTCCAAGATGTGTCTGCCAAACTAGAAACAACCACACAGACCTCCAGCACTGCACAGTATGGAGGCACTGAAGGGCAAATAACCATAACTTACTTTTATTTACCCAGTGCTATTCTACGCCTGTATTAGAGCTTCATTTTACTGATGCTCTCCTTTAACTTCACCCACCTGCACAGCTCAACTAAATCCAGGAGTGGAACTGGAAGAAAATGGTGAATTCTAAAACCAAAGCCTCTCATAAGTGAGAATGCTTCTTTCCATTCCAAAATCCCTGAGTATACAGTTATGTGATAAAAGTTCTTTTCAACAAAAGGAGAGCTCTCATTATTTCCCAGCTCAGTGGTAACCTGTTCAATACCCCGACTACACAAAACCCAATTACTAATCTTATGTTTCAGTAAAATAACCATTAATCAGGGCAGGACTAATAAGAACGGGGCTTTTTTTCCCTTATGCAAACATCCTCTTGTAGATTCTGAGGCTTTTGATTAATTTTTCTTTGATGGTTTAAAATCACCCCAACTTCGCTGTTTTCAAAGCAATTGAAAACATTTAATCTCTTTTTATTTCATGCTTAAGGATGTGGGGTTTTTTTTCCACCTCTTCCCGATGCTTTTTCTCCAAGAGAAGTAAAGTGACCAAATGCTAAGCATGTGATTAATAAGTGCAGCAATGGCTGGCTGAAAAGGGAAGCCATGGAAAGCCTCACCTGCAGCACAATGCCTGAACTGAGAGCAACGGACCATGGAAATTCCACTTTGTCAATCTGGTGGGTTAAAACTCAACTTTAATATTTGGTAACCTTTGTAATCTTCAACTCCATCACAATACAGATTCTGATACTGTATATATCTTTCTTCTGGATCTGGTATTGTACATTCCCCAAGACTCACTCAGAGACTGACTGGTATTCAAGTTACTCAGACCGGCTGGTATTTCGGCTTCTATTGGCACTAATTGGATAGGCTGGCCGATATTTCTAATTATTCTGGCATTAATAGCCTGGAAATAGTCTCTCTGCTCCTTCCCTCCCAAGATTTATGAAAGCTCTAATGCTGGCATAATTATGGACAAGCACAACTGGCAGGCTGGTACTGGCTGCCACCCAAGAGCCTTGCAGCTTTCCCAGAATCCTTCCTCTATTCTTTGTATACTCAGCATCCAACTTCTAATCCTCTAAATAATGTTTCATAAGTTGCTTAAAATACACTGTATCGTTTCCTCAAATATTTCTAATCCACAAATTTCAGAGGGAGATTTCATCGTTTCCTCAAATATTTCTAATCCACAAATTTCAGAGGGAGAGCAGCCACTGTCTGACTTCCCCAGTCCTGCTTTCTCCAGCCCACACCGTGCTGGCATCAGGGCCCGACCAAGGAAACAGAGGAAATTCAGCTCCACAGATCCATTAGATTTTCGCAGTACTACAACACAACACAGTAACAGAGATCTTAAAAGGTTCACCTGCTGTCTCGGCTCTGTTTGAAGCTCATGCTCACTTAAGATGGTGCTGAAGTTTCTTGTGGAGATAGGGTTGATGGAGATGATAAGAGATTTTTAAGCAGGTTTTGTTGGCTACTGACTCTGCAGAAGACACTGTCAGAAGGGACGAGCCAATGCAGAAGAATAGATGCAGGAGCAGAGCACAGCCCTTCCCAAGCCCTCACTGCAAAGGCCTTGAAGGCAAGCTGCCAGCATCAGACCTGCAAGCAGGAGGGCATGGTGGCAATCTGTTCCAGGCCACGGCAGTGTAACTGCTGCATGTGGTTCATGCTGGCAATAAAAATCATCGGACTGATATTCAATCTGACACCAGGCTGTGACACAGACTGTCAGTGGTGATTATAAGTGCACCCAAATATCTCTGCAGAGCATTTATTGAGCAGGCACTGCCACAAGTGGCTGAATTTGTAGATACAAACACTGAGAAAGCAGAACAGGACTTACAAAACATCCCAACCCAGCTTTTATGTATATAAAAAGCAAATGGTTTTACCCAAACATCTCCTCTTGCATATCTACTAGCAGTGACACAGGCACATAACAGATCTATAGGGCAGGAAGGCAAACGCACATCCAGAAGCCCAAGCATGACAGCAGAGATGTGCCTACCCCAGTCCTAGTGGACCACCACTGGGGTGCACAGACCACAGCGTCAGCTAGTACAAAGCACATCTCTCCTAGCTGGCCTCAAGACATTTAAGACTTTTTGACAGAACAAAATGATCTCCATCTATAGCCCTGAATGGGGTGGTGATAAACCTGTCTCTCTCTCGCACAAATTAAAACGCAATGCTTTCTGGACCAGAAATGTACACACTGCATGTCCTTGTCTCTGGCTCAGGAACAGTCCCAAGGACAATGAATAGGGTACTCTCACCATCCATATGCACAAGAGAAACATTTATTTACTACCACTTAATCACAGAATGAACATTTCACGTCTAATTAGTAACAAAGGCCTGATTCTTACAGCACTGCCAGGGGCACTTTCCAACGCAATTGCAGTTCACTAGGTTCGATGAACGCTGGTGTCTGGAGAAAGCATCAGCTCTACAGTGATGTTCAGCCACATACATTTTTAATGCAACTTATTTAACTTATCTTTTTTACCCTGACTGATGAATCTAGGCTCAAAGTCACCAAATGGCCACTTTAGGTTCTTAAGACAAAGGGAAGCGCTGAGGAGCCAGTTGTGTTTCCTCTAACCACTGCTTTATCGGTGTGCTGCCAGGGCCAATCTCTGCACTCAAAGTGTGGGCTCCTCCAGATCCCCTGAACTTCAAACTACTGGGGTAGAGGGGGCTGCTCCTAATGCCCCCAAAGTCAGTGGAAACTTCGCTACCAAGTACACAATTTGAGTGACAATACGCTGATTTTTTTGCTCTCTGTTAAGAATGAAGGTCCCACTCCTCTCTGCAGTTTTTCAAGCAGCTAAACCAGTTTATTAGCAAGGCTTTACAACAATAATTCAAAGATCTACACCAGAATGGAGAAAGGATTTGCCTTTTCTAAGTAATAGATAACAGCCCAAACAAACAACTTAATACAAACAGGGAGGAAAAAAGGTGAAACAGCACGATGAGCTTTGTCCACCCACTGCTTTATTTTCCAAGCTCTGCAGGTCAGGAAAAAACTGAGATCTGAACTGCAGCCATGCAGGCAGGGTAAGGTGCTGTCCTCCTGTTCCAACTTAGAGTTCACCTAACCCTAAGGCTGTAAAAGAACAGCATGCCTCTGCCATCGTTTTACAGCAAACATTTACTTTTTGAACAGGAAAGCAATGCCATCTATGATCCTGGCTGCATTTTAGATACTACAAACCACGGTCTGTCAGCCACGGGGAGACGTGAGGTCTGAGATGCATAACTCACTCTTGCCCTAGCCCTCATTATAGAGGGTCACATTTTCTATGCAGACTGCCATCTTAGGGTGTTTTGCTAACTTTGTTATTGGATAGGTTTCTTGTTCTCCACTCATGCAAAAACCCCCTTTGCTTTGCTGTTGCAATTTAATTTCCTTCCGATCACCGATTTTCCTGTGTTTATATTTTATCCTGTGCCCCACAGCTAATGAATGCTGCTCTCGCTGAGCTCTGGCAGAGCTTCTGCTGTTGCCTGGCAAGCATTCTCCTCTCCCTCCACGTATTTACTTCTTGATTTCACCAGAACACAGTGTGGCATTGTAACAAACCTGGGGCACTTGCTTAATCGAAATTTACGTGGCGCAGTGAGAGTACAACACTTTACAAATGACATGGGCTGCCATTCTTTCATCCGTGCTGGCCAGCTGTCCTCTGGGATCTCAGATTTCAGGACTGTTACTGAGAAAACAAGGTAATCAAAGTAGATGGACTAGGGCAAGCAGGATTCCTGCATTCTTTGCCACTGGCGCATACACTAGCCTAAAACAAGCTACTTTTGCCCTCTGAAAGAAAAAGAGGCATAATAAATCTTTCTAGTTATATTCTGAGTATTAAAAGGTTTAAAGGACAAGAGCACTTTCACATAAAAAAAACTACTAAGCATCATGTAAACAAAATTAACATCAAAAATACGTGCACTGTATTAATGTTCTGTAGTTAGTCCTTCTCCTCAGCAGATCTTCTTGCTCACTCCCTTTTCCTCTCCCACTCCTTCATTCCTCTGTGTTGTTATGTTCCCATGGCTTCCCAGTTAATGGAAGCTTTGCAAGAGATCAAAACTGCAGAATCCAGACATCACAGAAAGTATAATGGGATTATCCTGGCCTGTCCTTTTGGAGAAATGGTTTTTTTTATTTCCTTTCCCAGCCCTCACACTCCATTTTTTCCTTCTACACTGACAACCTTTCCCCTTCCATTATGCAGAAAGGCAGCCAGCCACACTGGAATTACTGTTTAATTTTAGTTCAGTGGGTTTCTCATCATGAAGGTCCCACTTGCTGTGATAGTGCACCCAGTAAATGTTTGCACAGTGAGTGGTTCCAAATGCCAAACATGTAGCAGATCGATCTGAGAACATGTTACTAGTGAAATGATGGAGAACTGCTCGTAACAGACTATTCCCTTCAGAATATTATTTTTAGAATATTAAAAACTCCAAGAGACGTTTCTCAGACTGAACAGCTACACACTCCTTCACACTCTTTGCTTCCTGACTCATCACATTTTATTTTTAATGTGTTGCTCAAGCCTTCTGTCACTAATACATTTTTCCTCCAAAGACGATAAGCACTGACTCATGCTTTCTGCAAAAATATGACTTGTGTAATGGCAAGGAGGCATAAAGGAATCAGGGGAAGGAGGGAGGACTTGGAACCAGAACCCACCTCCAGCAAGCAGCACTGCACATCTCTTGCTTTTGGCCCTCTCCTCAGTGCCATGCTGCTCACTAACACTGTAAGTTAGTTATCTTTGGGACAGCAAACTAGAATCTGTTTCTGTAAGAGTACTGTCACTGTGTAAAGGACACCATCGTGTTAAGCTTGAGTAATTTTCCACACGAAGGGCTGTATGACCATGTCCTGCTGCCTTTGAGACAGAAACAGTGTTTTTTCTTCTGCACTTATCATCCAGAAGGATGAGATCATAAAGATACCTCTTAGATACATCACAATGCAAGCAATTAAATAATAAGTAATGCTAATTAAAAAACTAAGCACATGAAGCAAGCAGTAAAACATTGAATTTCAAGAGCACAGAAGCAGTAAAGTGTCTCTGCATAAAACACACCAAATGATAAGCATTCCCCTCACTGCTCCCCTCACCCTCCAACTCTACCCTCTGGCATCAGGATTTCATTTTCCTACTTCTAGTTTCCCCTCTATTTAATTATTTCTCTTTACTCAGCAAATCCTTGTAAAGCCTAAGTGCCATTTATTTACCTATTTATTTCAACTGGTTGTTACTCACCTCATCCCACTCTAGAAGGTAGCTGGTGATTTTTGAGCCATTATCAATGGGCGCCTATGAACAAAAACAAGCAAAAGGTAGTTTTGGGAATAAGGGAACTACTTTCTCCCCCCAGGCATATGACTACAGTTTAAAATAAAAGTAAGGCACACAGCTTGGCAGCCTCTTAACAACTAATGAGAAGAATCTGGAATGTAATGAAACACATTCATTTTAAAAGTCAAGTCAGTGCATAGGGAGGGATTTGTCAAAAGTAGAGCAAGTTCATGTCCCTTACTGAAAAATGACTGTCTCACTTTCAGTTATGTTTTACAGTTATGTTGGCAAGCTGTGTTTTTCCTCTGTTTTTGTGGGTGCCCACTCTGACCCAAGCATTACCTACCTTCCATTGTAAGGTTAAGGAGCTTTTGGTCCTGTGCGAGGGCTTGGGTGGGAAGGGACACTCTGGTGCTGAGCTGTGAGTGGTGAAGCTTACTGGCTCTGAGCAGGATCCCCTTACTGAATTGTACATTGCATACACCCTGGAAACGGACGCATGGAAATGGGTTATACATTTGCTGACCAGGTTAGGAAGTACTGTTACCATCACCTTTTCTTTCCACCACAAGAAATTATTTATTTCCTTGTCTATTGTGTCATTTCACACACTGCAGAAATGCTCTTCAGAATACCACAAAACATGAACTGATGAGAAAATAAGGTGACCACGAATACTCTGTTCACATTTGACTCACACGTGCCATGTCCAGTGGTGGCAATTGCTGGCCACTCTCCATGAGTACAAGCTTCTGTGCAGCTGCAGTGTCAATATTTAGTGAGCTTTCTGAATTAAAACTAACAAACACAAAAATAGGGATAAACACAGCTCAAAAGCATTGCTCTGATGGAAGACAACTTGATTTCAGGCAAATCGTCTGTATCCCAACATAGGGGGGGGAGGGAGGGGAGAGGGTAACAGTTACAAAAATAACAAAGGAAAGCAAAGCACATCTGAACACCTTTATACATGATGAAAAATAAATGGTATTTTTCTCCTCCATATTTTCCATGAAGCAAAAGAAAGTGCAAACGTGAAGTCTTCTACTCAGAAAACATTCCAACCCTGACCAGACAATGACCTCCGGGCTGGCTGTAGCTATTGTGCACTTGAATGAGAAAGGGCAATTTCTAAATTTGTTTAGTGTAGATAAGAGTAATTTATGCACAATGGCCACCTACATAGAATCAAATCTTAGGGGGAAGTTCACAAGAACTGCTCTAGTGCTGTTTTATAGATCACCTGTTAGCAGTCAGCAGTGAAAACAAATGCAATTAATTAATTGCCTCTGCAGCTGGCAACTGGCCACACTGTGTGCATGTGTGTTGGGAACAGGCAGAGCTGAGAATCAAATACATAACTGGGAACACAGACATGTAAAGACAAAGCTTAAGGAGCACCTTCTGCAAGTCACTGAAAAGCTGTGCTGTTGGTTCAGTGTCCCTGTCACTAAATGCTCTGCTGCTGCTTCCTGCCTGGTGGAACATCAGCTCTCAGGAAAGAAAGTGAAGACAAACGAGGGTTGTGGAATTAGGTGGCACTGGAATTTCTGAAGGAGAAACCCTTCGTGTGATTAACGACTTCATTTTCACCTGCTTTAGCCATAAAGGAACCAAGAGGCTCTCACAAAGGAAAGTGCCATCATCTCTCTAACTACCAACACAGTAATATTTGAACCTACATCCTGCATTTCTGCAGAGAGAGAGAGGCTGCTTTACGTGCCCAGGGCCCAACACAGCACTTAGCAGTGTGAAAACAGAAGTCCTTGGAGATGCTGCCAAGGTTAAGCAGACCCAGAAAAATGTGCTGAGTAATGGCTGGTCACATACATTTCTTTACCTGGCAGATTTATTTCTTCATGGCTCTTAATACATAATGCAGTTTCAACGAACAAGAAAACTGTCATAGAAAGCAGTCTGCTTTTTCAGTGTTGGTTTCCTCCACTACAAACACATGCTGCTGCCTTTTAAGTCTGACTTTTACATTTGGCAGTCGCTCATTCTTTTTAAACAAAAGTTACAGCTAACTGTTCACAAATGATTTATAATTTGGCAAACATGCAGGAAAACACAGGGAACTGTAGGTAGGCAGAATGAATTGATTTGGAAGCTGGCCAAGATCTGGGGCAAACACCCCCAGGGCCCTTAGAAATTGTATGAGGTCTCAACATCACACTTGGTGGGGCTACAGCACTGCTTTCAAGGTTTGCTTTAAAAAACTATGCTCAACTGCTTACAGTAGGAAGCTCAGCAGTGTTCTACAACTCTCTCCTTGCTACCATCCCTCTGCTGCTGTGGCTGTGACTACAACCTAGCCAGGGAGCCTGAGCATTTCAGGCAAGGTTACTTACAGACTTGAGAGATACTTGAAAAGCCTTTTCCTTAAGGCATCAACAGAAAGTAATAACTTTGAAGAAAAAGAAGCTATAGTATCAGAGGAAGAAAGTCACATTTTGTTTGTTTTCTGTCCTTGCTCAGAAGTGCTTGTTCTTCAAAAGGTTAACAGTAGCAGTCTACAGTGGCCTGGATGAGAAAAAGCCAAAAACAGCCCTTGTCCAGACAAGGGGAAGGAAACAATAGACAGGAGCGAAAGGAACTTTTTAAAGGATGTTGAGCATAAGGGAGCAGGATGTGAATTTGAAGCCTTAATTCCCAAGTAAAGTCTTTAAAAAACACAGCGTGAGTAGATGGTGTTAAAAACAGCAGGGAGCAGAACTGAGAATGTGTTAATAACTGTGTGACAAACAACTTTAGAATCAAAGAAAAATACACTCTAAAAATATCAAGAGAAGCCAGAGTGAATCCACTTCTATGGAATAGATGCTGCAGTCAGTACAATTGGGAGATCTGCAATCAGATTTACTTCACGAAGCATGGAGTGTTTATACAAACAATCTTTGGGTTTTCTAGCACATCTGTGTTACAATAATTGTGAATACTTGTGGCCAAACACCACTTGCTTCAGTCAAATTTTGGAAAAGCTTGAGGTGTCCCATTTTTGTACATAAGCACTTCCAGGGCCATTAGATATACATACAGCAAGAGAAATGTAGATGCCTCCTCCCTCTTGCTTTAGCTACATCTCACAGTTGGGTTGGACTAAATTAACTTCTGCATGATTTACTCCCATGCAACTGATCAAACTATATTTAAGTGATGTTCATATTCCCACTGACTCACCTGACATGATAATCCGTTGCTGGCCTAAGGTCTTTCAGGTTGTATTCTAATTCTTCTCCACTGCAGAAAAAGGAAAAATAAACATCAATTAATTATGAAAAGCAGCATCACACTCAGCACAGCTATTGGTCTTCCAGTGACAAGCGACTCCTACATGCTATGAATTAAAAGAAGAAACAGAAATTCTACCACAGAACAATAGTAGTAAACAATACATGAATAATTTGTCAACCCACTTCATGTTCTTGAAAACTTTATAAAGCTCTGTATACGTAACAGAAGGTAGATATGATCCTCTTTTAAGTAACCTATTTATTTCAACACTATCCTTACATTTTGTTGACATTTAGATAAAGCTTAGTGTGTTTTTCAACCCTCCCAGGGCTGAGAGGGCAGAATCAGAATCAATACAGCATTACTTCTGTACTCCCTGCACATTTATTATTTCAAAATCCTTTTTAAAAGTGTGAGCCATCATCAGAAGGAAAAGTACTGTTTCTTGCACAACTTCCTCAGTATCATTGCTTTCATTTCCAGAACCACACTCTGCGAGGACCGTGCCAAGGAGATGTTTAATTAATATTCTAACATGATTGAAAGAGATTTGTATCTCTTTTAATAGCAAGAACTTTCAATAACATTAGAAGGACTAAGTTTCAGGTATTTTAGGGAGAAGAGTGAAAATTGTGCTGGTGTGTCAGTTAAATTTGAAATGAACATTCTTCTCCTTTGGGTTAGTTTGCTGGTAAACGAACGTTTGACTCTAGACACATATTGCTGATTTTCATAGAATCATTTGAGCTCAAAGAGACAAAGGCCATCTGGTCCAACTCCCCTGCAGTGCACAGAGACACACAGCTCCATCAGGTATCAGAGCCCCAGACAGCCTGACTTCAGGTGACCCCAGGGACTGGGCACCCATTCACCTCTCTGGGCTGGGCACCCATCTCGGGGCAACCCATGCCAGTACTTCACTATTTTCTGAAGATTACAGTGTGGGTAAGTAGTTAGATAGATAATAATTGTTTTCTGTAAGTGCTTGGCTTATTTGCAGTTTTATAAACATATGGGAAAGAAGAAAACTCTCTACCATAATGAAATATTCCATATAATTGGAAAAATATAGGGAGATGTCTCAAAAACATGGGAAGAAGATCAGCCAAAAAGCACGTGCCTGCTGAGCTGCCAGAAACTCAGAAAATATTAATTAAAAAAATTTTTTTTTAATATAGTCCAATCTCAGAAAATTCAGTTTTTCCCTTTTGAAAAGGGTGCACTTCTCAAAAAGAGAATGTATCCGACACATTGCAGGACCTTCTTTCGCCCCCAGTAACAGCAATCACTGTTGATCATAGCAGAGCACGGGCAGCATGCTCAGCTAATGGCTGCACACTGGCCAGCAGCAGGAGACACATTACTGTGAGCAGCTTTAAAACAGATGCACAACATTTCATAACCAGGAGAAAATGTGCAGCCATCAGAGCAGCAAGCACAAAAAGGATTTGAAAGCACCTTTTGCATTTTAAGAGCTCGACATAATGTATTAACATATGAAGATAACTCACAAACAGACAGTGTAAATATCAGAGAGGAGCAGGCAGCACCTCCCTGGTTAATGCTCTCGGTTTATATTACCCAAGGCAGCACATGAGCAGACCAGGAGGGATACCCTAAATTCACAGGATGTATAAAGAATGGAGATAGCTTGGTCTCGGGGCAAATTCCATGAACACTGTACCACCTGGACTCTATTTAGTGACATTTGTGAAGGATTAACTATTTCACAATAGCCAGGGTCCCATCTCAAAGTTTTCTATCCCAGACGTCATTAGTGAGGAAGAAAGAAAGGCATAACATCATCTGTACTTGATCACGAGCTGAGCTCAGAGGATCACTGACATTACAGACAGAAAAATCCCTCTGAATTTTTGCTTAAGGCTGCTAGGAGTCAAGTATTCAAGGTTTTTCTGCAGAGCAACACAGCACACTGAGCAGTGCTCTCCCTCCAATCAATCTATTGCAATTGGAAGGAACAGAAAACTCAAGTTTTTTATGTAGTGCAGTGTGCTGAGGAGTGGGAAGGAGAAAAGCAATGAGGAGCCTGGGACATGCATCCTGCCAGCCTGCTGCAGCAAGAGGGTCAGATGGGATGGAGAGAAAGAAAATGCACATGGCTGCAAACGTGCCTGCTTCATGCTACTGGGGGGCATGCCAAGATGCACTCTTGCAAGCAGAGAGAAGCTTTCTAATGAAAACACAAATTGAGAATAGCACAAGTATAAAAATGGTCTGTTACCTGTAAATAATCTTGTATTTTCCATCCCTCCCCTTATCTGATAAGGCAACCTCATAAGTACAGGTGTAAGGCAAACCATTGTTGTGTCTATCTGCGTTTAAAAGGCCGGCGGGAGGTGACCATGACAGTGAAACTGTTCTTGCCTGAACATTTGTTACCTATGAAAGAAACATCAATTTAAAATCACATCACAAATGAATTACTTTACAGAAAGACTGCAATGAGTACATCAGCTATCTTGGAAGGACAGCGCAGTATTTTTATGCATGTCTACTGAAAGAAGCCCAGAGATGATGCCCTGTAGCATCCAGCTCTCCAGTTCCCAGAATGAAAATGACAGCCTTTTCCCTTCTGTAGTGTCGAACGAAAAGATTTTCCTTTACAGACTATTTATTTTTATACTTTTTTTCCACACATCAGACTTCACTGGTTCCTTGGTTTGCCATTTTAATGGACCTAATGCAGAAAGCCAAGGGTTATTTCAGAAAGCGTAGGTTGAATACCTTACCCATACATAACGAGGAAACAGCATTAATTTGCCACGTAAGCAGGCTTCCACTGAAACAGCTCAGGTTCAAGTTTGGCTTCTGTGGGAATGGGTTGGAATGTTGGTTTCCAAGGCCTGCTTGTTTACAGATCTGCCTTCTGAGTGCCTTTACTCAATGTGGAGCATCCATCTCCTCACGTGAAAGGGCACTGCTTCCAGCTGAAAAGCACTCTGACTGAGTAGGAGTACTACAACAAGCAGATCCCTTCCAAGCAAGCCATAAATCTGTTTTTAACACGCTGACAAAGAGGTGTCACCATGATGTGCCTCATCTAAAGCTCGTGAAATTTAAGATTTTAATTTACAGCAGCACATTCAGTGTTGCCAGAAAAAAAAAAAAAAGGAAAATCTTTGAGGAATCTTATTTTGAAGAAAAAAATAATATATCTATATATATTAATTTGTCAAAGATAAAAATGAATATGCAAGTTCTTATTTGAATTTTCACTGAATTTCTTGCCCGTCATATCTTTCTGATGCTATGAAATCGATTCTTGCTTCAAAAACTTGGACTAATATATACTGATACCGGGTTGGACAGCTTACAAAAGTCCTGAATGCTTCAAAAAAGATGAGTAAGTGAAATATTCAATATCAGTTTGTACCTGAATTAAATTACAACCAAGGTATTTAGAGATAACTGCTCATATTTGCTATAACGTTTCCAGTAGGTCATAAATATACACTACTACTACACTAGCACAACCCATCAACACACAGTTTCTTTTATTATTATGGAAATATGCTTGCATAATTGTTTTTCAAAAATTCAGACAAACTTGGAGCTTGAAGCATGGTATCCTGCCAATGTTCTATTGAAGTGTTTTTCTCTGTGACTACCCACAGGGACACACGTATATATCTACTCTGCATATGGTGAAAAACTTTGGCCTTTCATGAACTGTAGCAATCTGTAAGAAGTTAAGTCTTTCCTATGTTTCTTAAAATAAGAGAAAGCACACTATGGACTAATCACGAGGAAAAGTCAGACTTATTCTGAAGCCAGCATGCCCACGTCTCCATGCTGAGGCTCAGCTCCCAAGCACAGTGCTGCTCCAGCTGCCACCATGGCACGCTGTTCTGCAGGGCTGCATGGCAGTGTTACTGGCACACTGACTGCTGATGGGCAGCCTGAAATACAAAGCTGAGCTGCACACAGCACCAGGGGAGTAAAGCAAGTGAGAATTTGCCTGTGTGATGAAGGCAAAAAAGGCAAACCCATACACTCCCTGGGTATATAGGGCAGCACAGCCCGTGCGTGCTCGAGCGAGCACTGGGAGTGGATTTATTTGCACAGGGAGAGATAAACCTATCTCCTGCTCACTGAGTAACAAGCTCACTATCGTGTCACGTTTACCAGCCAAGGGTGTATCTCCTCAGTATCTGATTTAATGCCAAAGCCACCACTTCACCAGGCAACTCCTACGTGAGCAGGAAACGCTTCGCTATGAGAAAGGGTAAGTTAAATAAACGGGCTTAGGGAATGCTGGAAGCAGCAAGCAGGCACTCGCAGGCCTCTCAGGAGCCCTAAGCCCCTTTTGTCTCGCTTACCCTGGGAAAAGATGCACCTCCCAGACAACAGCAAGCAGAACTGGAGCAGCACTTTCAGTGCTGCAGGGGACAGGACAGCTAAACTGCAGGCAAACACCTATTTACCATAGAAAACAGCTCCCGGACACTGCCCCACGAGGACACACCAGCACAGCACTTGGCTACAAGCTGGGCAGAAGCAGCACTGCTGCTGAGGCTCTGCATGCCCACCCCAAACCCGCAGCACCCAGAGCTGCCTCCTGGCTGAGCCACGACAAAGGGTTCTCCCATGAGGAGTTTTGTGTGTCTTGTGAAAAGCACGGTTAATTATTTCTGAAAAGTTCTCAGTTTACACAGTAAATGCGTGCTTTATATGCTATCAAAACTCGCTGGTGTAAATAATTATTTTCTAAAAGGCCCTGGGAAAGAATCCCAATTGCTGCACGGCTTTAATAAGGTTACAGGGCCGATGAATATCCACCCCTCCACTCTTTCAGGTAACAAACAATGTTTCTGTACAACTTTCATTATCTTTCAAATTCCGGGTTAGCATTCACAGGCATCGTGTGGTTTGGGGTTTTATTGTGTGTGTGAGAACTACACTGAAAGCTACATTCATTTACTCCCTCGAGGGCAGTGTTTGAAAGACATGGGGGTCAAATGGATGCATGGTTATTACGGGGGTGAGATTTTGCCTTTTGATGATGGGCCTAATCCTGCAATTTGAGGCAAAACCCCAATGATTAAATATAAGTTTAGGTGCAGAACAAGGCAACAGAGAGGGCTGCCCTTTGGGAAGCCAGACCCAACACTGCAGCCCTGGCCCTTTGCTCTGCTGAACACAGGTTCAGGTTTCCCTTCCCTCAGCCAGGTGTCTGCTGCAGAGAATGCCTGCTTGTCTGCTCCAGTGTGAATTAAAAATGTGAGACTGCAGTTTAAATAAAGGCATGGAACACTTTTAATTCTTTTGCTCTCAGTGGGATAAAACAATGGCAGAAGTTGCAGCTTGGTTGCAAATCCCTCAAACTTACAACAACGCTACTACTGAAAAAATGCTTTCTAGAATAAATGGATTATTTTAGAGGTGTGTTTACACTGTTCTCAGAAAGGTGTCTCATACAGAGACACCTGGACACCCAGTCAGATGGCTCAATGCCATCTCCTCCCATATATGCACAGGGCTCACTAGAAAATGTGTCCCAGCTGACTATTTATGCATAATGTGATGTATTTCTGTCACATATAACACTGACTACATGCACACAATCAATTACAGCGATTAATGGTGCACAGCACTCCTATGAGTTTAATTACTCATAAATGTCTAAATTACAGAGACAGTAGCAGACAATCCCCAATATTCTTTTGCTACGTGCCATTACCATTGAACTAGGAGGTCATGTTTGAGATTTATTTTAAAGATTCCTATTTTTGAAATAATTCAAGGAAAATTAGTGTTTGTCTGAAAGTAGTGTTGTACTGTTCCCTGCTTTAAGTGCTCTGGTTGCCATAAATCTCATTACAGAGAGCTCCACATCCTGCTAACCGCTCAGGTTGCTTCTCTTCTCACCTCTGCAGATATAAACGTGACACATCATGTTCTCCATGTCAAGCATTTTACAGAATTAAGAAGAGTCAGATATTCCTCCATACAGAACACTAGCTTGCTCCATATAATAAACTAGATTTTTTGCTAACTGTGCTTTTCTCTCTTCTGTTCTCTCCCAGAAACTCACCTAAAGTGACTGGATTCTATTTACACCCCCATAATGTCCTTTTTTTGGTTTTCCATTTGATGCACTCAGTTTGAAAAACATCACAAAGGTCTTACAGCCAGATTTCTTAACAACCTTACCTGATTGTGGTCACACCCAACATTACCGTTATTTACACAGGGATTTAATTTCCATCACAACTCGTGTGCTTTTATGGTTAAGACAAACACAGAATACAGCAATTACCATTGGACAATAGTATTAGCTTAATTTAATCACGATTACAGACAAATGGCTCAGGACAAATGAAATTAAAGTCAGAGGAAGGGGCCATGTAAAGCACAAGGCACTGGATTCCCCGTGACGCTGTCAGAAGCAGGAGCTCTCTGCAGACAGGCAGCTGGCACAACTCCTCCAAACACCCACGAATTTAAAGGATGCTTCACATTTACTCCCAATGACTATGATTCTAGTGCATCCCTGTAAAACGAATTAGATATGTATAGAAGACACAATCTATAAAGTCAAAACACTCAGAGATGTTCCCCTGTGAAATGACCACTGTGTTGTGACACCCCTACTCATCATATTTACTTTTTTTTCTTGGTATGGGGGTAATTCTGGAATTCTGGATCACGTACCTGTGGCTTCTCCATTCCAGAAAGAATGTCTTGAATCCTTTTTGTCTCCGAATCATATTCTGTAAAACAGAATGCAGACATAGGATGAAAAATAAATTACTGAAACATAACAAAAATGTCAGCTCTATCAAAGAGTCCTTTGGGAAGCTGTGAATAGGAGATCCAGGTTATCTATCACGAGCATCAGCTGTCTTGCTCTTGTAAAGTATGCAGGTATAGAACTTAGTGTTAAAAAAATATAACAGAGGAAAAGGAGAGAACAAAACTTGCAGTAAATGCATGTAATTTGGAAAAGTGGGATTACTTGTAGAAGTGTCCTCCATAGTTGTTACTAAGGGACTTGGTTTCATGAAGCAATACCACCCTACTTCCAAAGGCAATGGCCATGGAGGAGTCCCAGCTTTCTCCAGCTCCTGAGCCAGACTCTAAGTGCACACCACACTCCCACACCACTCATCTGCACCACTGCGGGGCAGGATGCAAAGTATTTCCCCCAGCTTAGATGAAACAATTAGGCACAGAAGATACCGCAAAAGTGATCATCTGAGCAGCGGAATCAGAATTTTCCCCCACCAATCCCCCAAAGAAGTCTCGAGGTAAGGCATCAGCTCAGAGTAATGAGGTGACAGAAAGCAGCTTTATTCCTTTTGGACCGCAGCACGGCGAAGTCGTGCTTTCCACTATGCTGTTCTCTAATGGAAAACTAGGAACACATATTTTCTTTCTTTCTTAAATGTTAAGGTAAAAAGTTTGCTAGCCAAAACAGAGGAATACATCTCTCCCACCCCTCCAAACGAAGCGCCTCTTTATAAAAAAGAAGAAGAATTCAACACAAGAAGCAAAAAAACCCAATACATTACTAAAGAAAAATGGCTAAGATTAGAACAACAGCTTTCCCAAATGATTCCCCCAAAACCTGACCTACTTCTTGCAGCCCAAGAATGTGTCTTTATTTTTGTCCATGACCTGCTTTTAAAAAGTACATCTTCTTTCTGAAATTTCCACCCGCTCGGCTGCCAGAAACAAACTGGCTCAGTGCTGGTGGCAAACCTCCAGTGTCAATGCCCAACTCTCCTACAAGAGTGCACCTCGCCTAGGTGCAGGCTGAGAGAGACAGATCTGCTGCTCTATGCGTTCCTGGACTCCTTTTGGTCTCAGCCACTTGGAAAGGAATGAAGTCGTCATAATTCAGAATAAGAGAAGGATAACGTGATTGTTTCTTTCCATAGCAGATAACGCTTTGAGCATATTATAAGTGTATGAACTGACAGGGTTTAGCCAGTCTAACATACATTGACTTGAAAACTATACAGATGGACTGAATTGCTTAGGAAAAGGTTGAGAAACTGATCCAACTGACAACATCACCAAAACTGTAGGGGCTCAGAGCTCAGGGTTCCTCTTAGTGGAACTGGCACAGAACTGAACGTTTGGATCCAGGCATGGAAACTGCTGAGATCCTGCAGGCTTATCTCAAAGGGATGCTAGTGAGAAGCAGCTTCTGCAGCTACAGAATGCAACAAAAATGCTGCTACTACTCTACTGAAAGTTTATGGTTATTATGTCACCCTTAATTACAGCCCCCAGAAGCTAAGCGTGAATCACTTTCAACCTTAAATCCCAAACATGTGGCCTGAATTTTTTTCCCTCTCTCTCCCTGCTAGCAAGGATGCTACCAGCGTCACACTAAGGAAGAGAAGAAAATAAACCCTGGAACTTCGAGAAATCTCACTTCCCTCTCCTGTAAAAGACAACTGCTTTGTGCAGTACTAAGTCCTCTGACCTTTGCAGGTCAGGGCTGAAGGTTCACACTGTTCCAAATACTGGAACTGACTTCAAGACCAAAGATTTGGATACACCCAGGAAATAAAGAATAATAATTACATTACATTAAAATCAAAGCACTACCTCGATCAAGCTTCTCAGCGTTGAGTCCTACCAGCAATTTTTTGGTATTGCCTCCCCAGGCAGGTAGTATGCTCGTAAGGTGGCTCTGAGAATCAGGCACACTGAAGCCCTGAGATATTAAGGGCATATGGGCATCTATAAGCACAGTGTATTTACGAGTAATAGGTAACACCATGTAGAAATAGTGCAAATGTGAAACTAAAGGCAGGAAGCAATAAATGCGCACATTAATGACATGCATTACAGCAGAGAATAGCTCAAGGTGCAAGGAGACCTCAGGATTTAGCCCAACCTCTGTCCCAAGGCTAGGAAAAGAACAGTGCAAATCTGCCCCCTTGAAAAAAACAAAACAGAAGGCACCAGTTTGGAGAGAGAAATAAGCTCACAACTGTCACTTTCTCCTAGCATCTTCAATACTTAGTTTCCCATTTCACAAACCTTAAAAATTCTCAGGCTTCTATGGATGGTTGATCTCCTTTCAGTAACGAACATAAATTATTCACAGTCTCCTGAGCCAGACTAAGCTAAGGAGAACGGGAGCAGTCCGGAATCCCCCCTCAGCAGGATGCTGCCTTACCTGGCAGCCCCTCTCACAGCACATCAGCATCAAGCTCAACAAGGAGCAGAAGTATTTTTTGAAGAGAGAATGAGAGAGAGGAAAAAGAAAAAACATCTCATGGGCTCTACACAGATAACAGAGCTGCTTGAAAGGCTTTTTTTTTTTTTTTTTCAGTAACACTAACAACCTCATGACTGCTGTTAACCAACGTGCACTGACTGCTCCCAGGTGAGCTCATGGGGTGCTTAGGGACAAAGACACTACAGGTGCAGTGGTGGAAAGGTGGAGAAGAACAGGAGAAGGAATAGGGAAGCCATGGTGTTAAAACACTCCTTTTTTCCTTTCCTTTTTTGACACTGGGAACAGTTCAGTCACGTCAAGGAAGAGCCCAACGAACACTTGAGGTCATTGTCCCGTTCTAACTTTTCCCCTCCACATCTGTTCCCTCCAACTGCCATGGCAAAATTCTTCATCCTAGGAGGAAGCTGGGGGTGGGGATAAATTCCTTGTGAGTGCTCATGGAGTCCTCCAAGGGAAGGCAAAGAAGCAGAGCTCTCGTGCAGTTCTCACTGTCTAACAGACATCAGAGCTGTCCCAAGATACAAAATGAGGTTCTCATCCCAGGCTGTGCGTTGTTTGGATGCAGTGGTTCAGGCTAACCACCCTCTCATAGCAGAGGAGCCAGCTGTAAGACCTGGAGCTCATCTCAGTTTGTGTTTTCATCAGCTCTTTTTTCAAAGTTTTGGGTCATCACCATAGCTTCGCAGATATAACCATGAGTAAATGTCCCTGACAAATATGGAATGCTCTCCCAGCAGCTGTTTGGTGCTAACAGGGTTTCAACACTAATTCTTGCTGAACTAAAGCCTTTCATTATATGCTTCTGTTAGCCTGCATCTATGTTCCTTTCTGCACGTACAGTACAAATATAATTTTCAGATCTTTCCAACAACACTTATGAAATCCAAGAACAGCTTTAAAATACAGAAAAAAAATATAATCTTTTCATTTCAAGGTAAGTTTGAAGTTTCCATGAATATTTTTCATGTTTGCGTGAACAGCAGCTGTGTATGTAAATGGTTTGAAATAGCTGCAAGCTCTAAACTAATTAACATTTTCCCATTGCAAATAAGAGATTTTAGGTTTGTTCTGCATTCTTTCCTCCACAGAAAGGAAGAGGTCCAGCTCAATACTTAGCTTCTGGCCACAGAAAGTATTTACTGTTTCAACAGCCTTTCCATTCCAAAGCAATGACATCAGCACCAGCACTGCACAAGCTTCCAGCCCAATTCTCAAGCAGAGCTCCACGCTCACAGATATGCCAGTCATAACACGACATGCTTTCTCAGAATTTGTTCCAGATTTATTGGGGCTGTGACCAGCTTTAATGCTAGGAGAGATCTTTTATCAGTCACGTACAGCACAACCTGTGAGCTGTAAGGAAACAAACTCTTCAGAACACACAGCACAACTCCCTTATGAACTGCCTGCCCACTCAGAGGTTAAGACATTTTTCTTTAGAACACATATAGACTTTTTATTTTTAGATGACTGTAGAAATATGCATTCAATTATGTATATCTTCTCACACAAGAACAAAACTAAAACTTCAGATGCCACACTGCAGCTTAGTCACAGAAATGAGGACTGGAGGGGATGCTGCATGGTCACTGTGCCCCTCATCCTGCACCAAAATATGACCACATCCCATACCTATCCTCACTCCAAAAGGTCTCTGCCTTTATTATTACTATTATTATTATTTAACTTCAGAAATAGCAATTAAAAAACACAACAAATATCCAACATAATCATGGCAATCTTACAGCAGTCCTAAACCAGCAATGTTTCTCACCATTAGGCAGACTGCCTCCTCAACATTCCCTGCCACAGTGTAATCCTTACTCCTTTCCTGCACACCCACTGCAGATGAGTTCACAGCATCACTTTCTCTGGTACAATCTTTCACATATTTGAAAATATTTTGCTTTTCAAATGAAGGAAACTCCTTTCTTTCACAACCGACTTGCTAGATGTTTCTTCTCACTGTCTACAGGGCAGCTTGACTTTTTTCCTTCAGAACTACCGTGCAGAACTGCTGCACAGAAAAGCCCAAATAAAAACTAAAATTCAGCTTTGAGAAGAACAGAAACATAGTACTTTGCTCTTGTTTTTTCTTTCAAAGCCACCTGAGTTCCGTTCACATCCTGTCATGTCCTCCTTCCCTCCCGCTTAACGCATTAGCACTGCCGAACCTACCAGAGCCTGACACGGACCATAATTTAGTGAGAAACAATCCTAATTCCATCTGTCAATTCCTTATTGGAAATGTTGAATGAAACGGCACCTAGGACAGATGCCTGCCTACTGTCATTTGATGCACCTTTCCAGCTTGTTCAGCTCAGGACAGGGCCTCAAATAAACAGCAAAGACACGTGCAAGCAGATTGGGTGTAACAGAGCAAACCCAGAGCCATGCTGAACACTCAGTGCCTTATGCCATTCTTCTCAGCACCACTTCCCCAATGGACACAGCTTGTGGAGTGAAAAAGAAGTCTTTATCTCCAAAACAGTCAATACAGTGCACTGAGGAAGATTGCCAGTGAAGCCTACAAGCATCAGAATAAGCTAGAGAACCCAAGTGCCCAACTTCAAGAAAAGATCCAACTGTTGAAATGATCTCATTCTTAAAAAAATAAATTGCTGTGAATGAGGATCTCAGAGTAGTCCTCCACTTCTAAGAGCCTTCCCTCTATTGCTATCTTAATCCTCCTGCTCAAATGCCTTACTTGAAGTCTAAAAGCGTGACCTTAAAAACCAAATCCTATATAGGAAGCATATACAATCAAGCTTCTCCTTAAATAACTGAAGGCATACAAAACTCCTGCATAAAACCCAGAAACCTATTCTCAGACCTAAGTAAATAAAATAAAATAAAATCCCTAGCTATCGGGATTTACTGAAACATATGCCTCAGCATCATTGAGATTTATGCATAAATTAAATGATGTACTTCAACGTTCTCTTGGTCACAGTCTGTGTCTCTTAACTTGATAGTCTTTTCACAACTGCTGTCAGTTTTCTACCGTCAATGGGGCAGTAGAAATAATTCCAACTAACCAGAGTTCAAATTCAGTTCATCTGGTTTATCCCTGTTTCATGTCTGCATTCTGCAACTTTAACCAAAGATATCTGCTATCACTTCAACAAGCATTGGATGTTTTCACATCAAGCAGATGTGGAAGCACTCAGCTGCACGTAACAAAGTCACATCCCTTAAAATTTGTTTTAAAACCAAATGTTAATTGCATTCAACCCTCCCAATATCTCCCAATATTGTTTTGATGTATATTTTCTCTAGGAAAGCAGCAAGGGAAATAAGATCAGCTGCACCTACAAGAGAAATGCTGGATGCAAGGGACAAATGGAGTGTAAGTGACATGCTGGGTTTGTTTTTCACTGCTTCTTTGTTGCTACTGCTGGGACACAGCAATAACAACTCCTACTTTGTTGGCTGAAGATCTGAGTGAATTCCTACTGCGAACACACAGTTGGTCCATTAGAAGGCAGAAAAGGGCTTTCTTAGGAAAATACAGCAACTGCCCAGTCTGTATCACATACATTTCACATCTTAAGGAAGTACTTTGTACATCTTACAAAGAAGATAACAGATGCAATGCACTTACATATGGCTGCAGCTGGCTGGTTTTGAAGGAACACCAAATAAAACAATGACATAACCCTCAGAAACAGAGAGCACAAGCTGAATCCACTGCAACGACAAACTTAACTCGCACATGGAACATCATCTCAGAAAACACTTTCCTACTTTTGACTTGTCTTAGCTTATCCTCTATGTCAAAACCATTGTGTTTTTATTTACATTAGGCAGCTTGTTTTCTGCTATTACACAACAGCGGCCTGACTGCTACATGGGCTTGAGAAGATGGCAATCTGCTGGTAAGTGTGGGCAGACTCCATTGGCTGCCACATTCAGTGGCCACCAGTTTTTTCTTCAGCGAAGCCATGGTGAAAAATGTCATAGGTGATTCACAAAAAAGCAGCTAGCCAAGAACAGTCATTTAATATTCTGCTGATTTTATTAGCAGAATTTAAGTGCTACAGGCTGCAATTCCAAAGCACTCCCCTAAGCTGTGCTGGCATAGGCAGAACTCGGGCATTCACATATGCAATACAGGTGAAGACTCCTCATGCTGGCAAGTTCTCCCGCATGACACCTATTATTGAGGTTGAACAAAGCATCTTTGCAGCTAAAAATCCAAATATCTGCAGGTGGAGCAGCTGAGAGATGCAGGACACTTGCATGCTGTTCAAGGAGGGGATGAAGCACTGCTGCACAGTTCCCTGCTGAATAGCCACCAGAGGAACAGCAGCTCAGTGCAGTTTATCTCTGGTCAGATCATACAGGCAGGCTTGGAAAATATTTTTTTTCAAAATTACACAGTCAATGCTTTCTAATTAATAAGTGCTTTTAATCAGTCATTGTCCCTTCTTGCACCTTGCTCAACTTGTCTGATGACCAAACTGCTATGAGTTTATCAGTGTTCCTTCGCTCTAAACACACATTATCTCTCTTCTTTCATGACTGTCTTCCTTTCCTGTATCACTTTTGATTTGACTGGAGTTGTAGGAGTTCCTTTTATTTGCTACATCTTCACAAAACACTCTTCTACCTATTCTTCTAGGAGTTTGTAAGCAGACCACTTGCAGTTGCCACTAATGCCTTTCATGGGAGGCCACGAGAAAACTTCCTGATTTGACACACAGAATGAAAAGCCCTCTCCCCATTCTGCAGCTCCTGACTCACAGCTTCTGGGCCAGAATCTGATGTTTCATTTCAGCTGCAAGCCCTGCCAGCAAATGGTAATCTTTTTTCTAGACACAATGAAGTTCTTCAAACGTCTCGTGATTTTCTATGACAGCTGGAATGCGTGGCATCGCCTTAGCCCTAATTCCATTCATTTATCCGCGTACTGTTCCATGCCCTCCCTCACTCAGCTCTACTTCCTGTCACTTCAGCCCATGACTGCCTGTCTGTCTTGCCTTCATCGGTATTCAGAGCCACGGTGCACCAGGCAGGGCAGTCCAGGCAGCCCTCCAAGTCTGAGGAACTGAGCGGTCATTCAAAGGCAGAAGTAACTTCTGCCCAGAGCAACACGTCACTACTATTATTACTCCAGGTGGCCACAAACACGGTCAAAAAAGCTCTACAGGATCCCCCAGTCCAGGGGAGGAGGAGGTGAGTGCTGACTGTGCCACCGAAGTACTGATGCTCCTAAACTGTGGCTCTAGAGGAGGCCCTGCTGCTCTGAGCTGGGAAGTGACATTATCTGGAACTTACAGACCCAAGATTTCCTCTCGGATATAAAAGGTTCCCTTCAGTCACAGCAACAGACATCTCAGCAGCTGGGCAACGTAAAGTCAGAAAGTCACAGACATGAGCACAAGAGGCAGTCGTGCCACTTTGCTTTCTGCTGAGTTCTGCATTGATGGGAAGCACAAACTTGACAGCACAAAAAAAGCACTCATCCTTTCACAGGCTGATCACATCAGCACATCGGAAATACTGTTCTCTGAAAGACTGTCCTCAATGCCAGGAGACAACGGTATCTGTATTGCACCTACAATAAAACTTGCTTTTCTGAATCTTCAAAAGTTCAACCATACAAAAAATGGCCAACAAACGCTTTTGGTAATCTGCCCATGACACACAATAGTAGTATTTTCCTGATCAAACAAAAAAAACCCAACACATCAAAACAACCTGCAGATATGCATATCTGTGCAGGAAAGCAATCAGCACAGCTGAAGCGAACTCCCTAGGAGCTATAAAAGTGGTCTGCATTAAAGGGAGCTCCTGAGCCAAAATGAACAATCTCCTTGGCAATGCACTCTGTAAAGCCACCACTGCTACGACGAGAAGGCAGCACAACACCCTCCTAACACAAAGGCACACAGCTGCCATAAGAGCTGAGCAGACTTGAAGTCAATAACTGCAAGTCAAATTTTGCCTTCAGTCACAACTACTCAGCCTCCCTTGAATTAGAGAAGAAATGCCTTCTTCAGGTTTTGCTATGGGCAATGGAACAAGCTTTCAGATATAAGGTTTTCAGAATAACCTACTTTTTACTCTCATAATCAGAAAGAACTGTTCCCCTCTTATGAGAAGGTAAGCAGGCAAAAATTTCTCTAGAGAAAGACAAAAGCAGAAAATGGGCACTTCGACTGCATTTGATTTTGTCTTAATATTTACACTGAAGGAGAAATTCCATTTCGATGCACTATTAACAGTATCTGCATGTTTTTAAAAGATAGATCGCACAAGAGGGAAAAAAAAAGTCTTTGTATTTGAAGTACAATGAGTTTTTGTGGGACCTGCACTGGGATTTGTCACCATCAGCTGAGGTGAACAGTCACAGAGTCGTCAAGTTTTCTGAAAGAATCCCATCCCATCTTTTCAGCTACATTATTGAACTGCTCTTCCAGATCAGAGCTGATGTAGTCAGACTGCAGGAACTTCATGGGACATCCATCAGAGTGACGCAAGATGAGAAACTGTTTCATTGTTTTAATTCCATTGAGCTCAGCTACTATTCCTCAGAGATGGGGAAGACGAGGAAATCCCACTGCCCTCTCCATCAACTCAAACACCTACAGATTGGCAGCAGAACAGGAGAAAGCTATCTTCCTCCCAGCAGAAGACAAACAACTTACTCAAACAATTCCAGCCTAAATGATTTTGCAGTCAGATCTGAATGATGACCCACAAATACGTGAATAGCATTGAACGAAGAACAAACATGACAAACATCCTCATTTCTGAAGCAGAAAACAGAGTGAATTTGCAAAGAAGCCAGTTGGTTTTATACAAATGCTGTATAAAAGCATCCAGCCTTGCAGCCTCTGGCTCTCTGACTGCTCCCCAGCTGTGCCCCATGGCCCCCACACAACATCCACACACACCACAGCACGAGGATCGTGTGCTCAGCTCAACCTTACTGTCTCCTTAACCTCCTCAACCTTAATGTCTAAATCCATTTCACTGGCAGGTGCAATACAAAAGCAAAATAGTAAATAAAAAGTCTGACATGGCATTATCAGTGTGCTCTCACATCTTGGATATGAAGAGTATACTCAAGAAAATCCTTTAAAAATCTCTGGTCCCTACATGTATCCCATTAAATACAATAATCAAGTAGGAAGAAATGTCTGTGCAATTAGAGCTGAGATGAAGACGAAATAAAAATCTCAGATAGTTCAACGTCCACTTGTACCATAGTGAATCTTTCCAAATATTTAAAACATTCCTCAGAAATATCCACCTGATTACGGATCACTGGGAAGGCTTCAGCAAAGCAGTAAGAATTTCAGCTTGATCTGGATTTCATTGCTGAGATGCGACTCAGACAAAAGTCACATGGACTACAGTAAATCAAAGCAGCTGCTTCTAAAGCACAGCTCCTTGCAGAGGAAAAAAAAAAACACAAAAAAAACAGAGCCCCAAGGTTCAGGATGAAGCCTTCCATAATAAACCATGGAGAAAATGGAATGAGTGCTTCATAATACAAGAAAACTCATCCACTTTTTAATTGCAATACTCAAAACTTTGGACGTCAAATTCCATCCGTTCTCAGAAAAGGAATCTCACTGATAGGTAAACAAATCCCATTAACTTCAGTGGGACATGAAATTTCAACTCGTTAGCTCTGTAAATCCAGATGAATATACAAACAGACATTGTTCAGAACATCTGGGCATACAAATAGGGATTGTTCATTAAATTATTAGGTGTTTTTATTTTTTGTACTCCTGAGAGAGGAAACGTTCTACCTCTTCACTATAAATACCCTCTCCCTCCTGGCTCTATGTCCCAGATATTTCCAAATAAGGGAAATCTGTTTCCCTTCCTTTGTCGGTGGTCCACATTATCTCCTACTAACTGGTGAGAATACACTGTTTATCCTGCTCTGAATCTCTGAGACCTCTGTGTAACTTCTCTCTCCAGCACAGGGATTTAGTCACTGAGCATTTAAACAGGATGAAAACGTCTTGATATGCATTTTTTTTTCCTTTTAGTTGGATATCTATAAATTACGTAAACTCCAAGGAAAAAATCTCAGACTCAGATTTCAGTCTTCTGGATTTGACTGTCGGCGGCAGCAGAAGCTGCAAATTCTTGAGATAATATGAAGATCCTTTGGGGGAAGAGGTTGTGCCTTGCGTCATCCAGCACCAACTTCCTGATAAATCATGGAGCAGATAGCTTATCCTGCTCCCCTCGGCCAGAGATCGTGTTGGAAATATGAGATGAGGGAGGGATGAAAGCAGATGGGACAAATAACAGGAGTGACTAGAAGGGTCAATCAGAATTGTGAAAAACAATAAACGGTTTAAGTAATCAGCGAGGTTAAATGAGAGCCCTGGATCCAGTTTTTCCCTCCTTTACAGTGTTGTGCTATACTTCCCCAGACTTTGAGCTGCGCTTCTATCAGGATAGCTTGTTTAAAATTAGGTCTATTTTCTCCAAGCTTCTCTGATGAGACTGTAAATGTAAGCAGAGGTACAGTGACCCACCTAGCTCTGCCTCAGAGCTGTGGAAGCCCCGGAGGCCAACTCAGAGCAGCTTACAGCTACGCCAGATCAAGATGTCCACAGCTACCAAGTGTTCTGTTTCTATTTTCAGTTACAACAAGCTTAGATTAAACCACGTTTAAACAGATTTATGTTCACCTTAAAGAGTAGTGAGATTCAAGATGAGACAGCTTGAAGTTATATAAAGAAGCAACACTCCTATTCAGACAATGAAGAGAAGCTCCTATCAACAACTTCTGTTGCTTACATTGTGAAGCTGGTCCTTTCATCTTCTCAGATAAGTGCATAAAAATAGAGTGTGAGTATCTCCTCTTTCCTGCACCCTAATTGCAGGAGTCTGAGCTAATGAAGCATGAAACAGCTTTCCTGCCAGAACAAAGTGTGCTCTGCCATTCACACTTCCCCTAAACTTTGGTTTTGTTCCTGCAGTATGGGTATGGTAGGAAGACACCTCCATGCTCCCAGCAGCCCACATGCAGACAAACTTCCAAAGGCTTGTAAATTCCTGGAAATTATTTTGCACGCAATGGACTTCCAAGAAAGAGCTGGTCAGAGGAAGACACGCTATCTGGAACAACCCATAGGCAGCCCAAAGGAAGACACTGCTGGTTTTGGAACTGGGCAAAGCAATGAAGGAGTATGTGAGCACAGACTTGACCTCCGGTATCACTGGTCTCCTTTGGATGTTTCATTTTAACCTTTCTCCATGAAAACCTCATGATTTAAGTCAAATGTCAAGGAAGAAGAGGAAACCCAGGCTTTTCTCCTTCAAAACACAGTGTCTTTCTCAGTCAAACTGGATAAATGTCTCAGCAATTCTTTTTGCTAAAGAAAAGCCACAAATTAAGCCTGGTCTGGATAAATTCTTGCATGCACACAGATTGACATAAACGTGGGAATGTACTTTCCTTGAACTCCACTTAATGTCAACTTTTCTAGTACATTCATCAGTCCATATGAACTTGCTTAAGTGGACAGTTTGTGTGATTACTTCTTGAAGCATTTTTTTGGTGTACAATCTGTGTGGCCCAGCAAATGGAGCTGGCTGGTACACTCAACCATTTCACTTTCTGCCTGTACAAACAACTTCACTCCCTATTAATTGGACCAAAAAAAAGAAAAGAAAGATAAAGAATGTTTAAGAGGTACCCATGTATGCAAATAAATCCAAACAAGAATGTAAGTTCTGTAATTATGTGGGAGGTAAGGTAGAGGTACAAGAATATCACAGTGGAAATTCCCTGGTGTCACAAATTAACTGGTTTCTCAAGTTCAGACAAGTGCTCTAATTAACACATGTTTATTTCCTCTCACTTACTAAAACTTAAACCAGCACACACACAACACACTGTATGTTTCTAATTATATAGGAATCTAAACAATTTGGTCAAGTAATATTATTTACTGAAACTATAAAAACCCAGCAAGAACAGTAATACCACTAAGATTTCATATGTAATGCTGATCTGTACTCACAAGATTCCAAATGTCTCCATTTCCAGTAAATACTATGCTTCATACTCTGTTACTCTGTAAAATGCTAAAACTCACAAACGTACTCCAGTCTTTGGGATATTTTTTTTCCATGCTACTAATGTCTGTAATGTCATTATGCCTGTTTTTGATAGTTTGTTTTCAGGAGACAATCTTGTTAAATCTGCTTATTTTAAACAATCTGGTACATTTAAGGAACACGGGAAAGCAGCACTTACATAAGGGTATTTTTTTAATGTCTGCAAAAGAATCACTTATGACAAATTTTGTCTGCAGAATATTTCTGTATCGGTTTAATAAAGGTCCTCATGGAATTACTGATGGGTTGGAAGGGACCTTAACCCCCACCCAGTTCCAACCCCTTGCTGTGGGCAGGGACACCCCCCACCAGATCAGGTTGCTCAAAGCCCCATCCAACCTGGCCTTGGGAACCTCCACAGCTTCTGGAGGCAACCTGCGCAAGTACCCAGCCACCCACAGAGTGAAGAATTTCTTCCTTGTATCCAATCTCAATCTACCCTCTTTTCATTTAAAACTGTTACTCCTTGTCCTATCACTACACTCCCTGCTCCTGGCTACAATCGTCAATTCTTGGCTAAGAGAAGGTAAACATTACATACATTGCCACAGTGTTTCTCAACTTGAGTGCTTACAAGACCAAAAGTAAAGAAACTAGGCTTTCCAAACTGCAGAGCACACAGAGATAGACACACAGTCCAATGGGTTTGCAAAGCAGATTCGAGACTAGAATGGAAAAGAATTGGCACCATACAGAATGAGTAAGTAGAGGAACTTTGCCTGGTTCCTGTCTGCACTGAATCACATCTCCATTTCCCTTTAACTCGCAGGCTCCAGATTCATCAAAGTTGGTACAATTGAAGAAAAACAAAAAGAAAAGAACACCCACTTTCTAAATGTATTTAAATGTTACAAACGAGAGGAAGAACAGGACAGGGTTGAACCAAGGAAGCATCAGCTCTGTTTCCTGTGTTGTCATTCATTCACTCAGTATTACATCCTAGCAGCTTGCTGATAGCAGTTCTTGCTAGCACCCGCCCAGCCTAACGATACCTGCTAGCTTTATTCACGTCAGCAGCTCAGCAGTCAGACTGCCTGAGAAATGTCTAGCAGCAATGCAGGCAGGTATCCACAGTGCTTCTGGATATCTTAGCTTCTTGGAACTTCAGAGAGAGTTAAATATATACACATATATCCGATACGTAGGGAAGAAACTTTCTATTAGCAAATGGGCAAGAGCACTATAAGAATACTTGAAAGTACTTCTGTGCCCACAGCACTTGCACACGCACACAGAGATTCTCAAATGAGTAGATCCTTCCATGACCAAGGAGTGAACCACAGAATGCATGAGAAGGAAGTGACTCAGACTGCAATTCATAAAGGACAGCTTGAATGGGACCGGATTTCCGCTTACAGCTCTTTTTACATGGCAAGGCTCCTCTGGAAAAAAAAAAAAAAAAAACCAACAAAAACCAACCAGCTGATCACTCCACTCCCATTCAAACTGTAAAGCAGCCCTGCTGTAAAGCTACAGAATGGACTTCAAATCAGAACCCCTACAGCTGACCTACAAGTACTCTGCCTGCACAAGACACCGTCCATCCTACCACAACAACACAAGGTCAGCTGCTAACTTTGTGATTATAGGCCATTGGTTTTCTTTTCTTTTTTAATCTTACAATGGCAGGTTTCTAGCACCCAGCAAAAGCCAGAAATCTTTATTTACAACTCTGCCTCCCAAAAGAAATATACAATGCTGTCACTGAAAAAGGCCAGAGGAAGCATACATCATTTACATACTCCAGAATCATTTACTTACTCAATTTTAGCACTACTGATGATACTATCACCCCATTGCTTCCAAAAGTGCTGGAAAAAAAACCCATTCTTTTAATATCTGCAGGAAGCAAATTATTGACACAAGGCAAAATGTTCCTTGAGTGCTTACTCATGAGCCCAGAATAAGCAATTCACATGTATTATTCCATCACAATATGTTAACTTAAATATCTCATGCCCTGAGATCTGGAAAAAGTAGAGTTGTCTTTGCATGGTGTAATGAACATTTTCTTCACTGTTGTTCTCACAGCACTGTGAAATAGCCTCACTGTAGCTGAGGTCCCTCAGGGCTGCAGCCCCTCTGTGGTGGTTCTGCAGCTGACCCATGTTAGTCTGGCACCTAGGACCTGCAAGCTTCTGCTCCAGCAGCACACAGGGATCCTACAGCTCCTTGCTGCCCAAGCCACGAGCTGGCACCGGGGTGCTCTGACACCCAAGCCACCATAAGCCTGCCAGCTGCTAGTCCACACACACACCAGCCCAATGTGAATCAATACGCTATAAAACACAGCCAACTCTCAGTTAAATACGGTTAAAGGAACCTATCCCCTTCAGTTCTCCCTCGCCTTACTCCAAATTTTCAACCCTGCCCAGGGCAGATGGGCTGGAATTTGGTGATCTTCAGGGCTCCTTCCAACCCAAACCACTCGACAACTCTAAGTTTTACTCTAAATTCATACATTCCTGTGTGCCTCTCAAGAGGTTTTTGTAAGCCTGGCTTTCCAACTCAAGACTCTTATTCTTTATATATGATGTACCTTTTATAGTTTTTCCAGGGTACTCTGCAATTTTGGAAGCAACAATACAGCGTCATCAAATTTTTAACTAGTGGAAGACTTGAATCTACACACACAGAGCTAAGCTGAAGCACTTTTCATACTTGCTACTTAAAACATTATTTTTCTCAGTTATTCTGAACACACTGTCATCTCAACAGTACAAATCAAAATTATCAGCTACTTCAAGGCTGCTTTTAGCTCTCAACCCCAATTACCCATAAGGCCACAAGTCAGGTGTTGATAAATCCCCAAATAAATCAAGAAGAAATGCAGAAGATAAATAAGGAGTAGCAGAGATGGTTAGAAGCTTATAGGGACAGTTTTGTTCAGCAGAAGCCAATACAAAGCCTCAGTGATCACCTTCCTGCAGATAGGGATTTGATTTAGTAGTTGGGTAGGGATAGTGATAGGAGGATGGTTGGACTAGATGATCTTATAGGTCCTTTCCAACCTTATGAACCTATGAACCTATATTTGCCTATTAGTATGCACGTATGAAAACACCAATAGACTGAGGTGGGAAAGCTCAAGTCTTGAGTCATTTTTCTTTATGAAAGAATGATTCCTACTGAGAACAAAATGGATGAAAGTTATTATTTATTAAAACAAATTACTGAGCTAAACTAAGGTGGAACTGGCTACGTGCAGCATGGCTTGTGGTAAGCTAGACACTGTATTAGATGAATGACCTAATGTTTTACCACAGACTTGCAATATTTTGATGATAAGCTTCAAAAAAAAAAAAAGTTTAAGAAAATGATTTCAGAAGTAGCCACATCTAGCTACAAATTTCAATTGCTAAGATTAAGCAATTACTTGTCACGTTTCTTCTGTTTCAAATAACTGGTATTTCTAGCAAGGCTTCACATGAACTTGTTTTTTCAGCAGTTATCTCAGAACGTTTAATAAGTTCACTACATTCACCCAGAAGGGCAAAGTAGTACTAGCTAGCAGTCTGGTCTTGGTTAGAGCTCAGTTATACCCAAGTTTTTAGTGAAATGTTAAGATGCCTAATTGAAGAGTGAAAACAAAACCAAGAACTTGCTTGCAAAATGCATTTCTCCTAGCAGATAGAAAGAGAATGATGCTGCAGCTACCAGGGAATATTCATGAAAGATAGGAGGCAATGGGTTCGGCTTACAAAATAAATACAGTATAGCAAACTCAATGTTTGTATTTAAGTTCACACTGTATTAACACTGCCTTTACGTGTGGGTGGTAGTGTTTCTTGGCATAGTTACTAGGTCCATATACAGGCGGTCATAAGCTGGAAAGGTGCAATAAAATGGCATTTAAAATAAATAAAACTGCCTTTACCATGCGGCTCTTGTTCGTTAGACTTTGGGCTGCTTCTTGCTCTGCGCTCTGGTTTCTTCACTCCTGGTGCCCCCCCACCACTTCCACTGCTTGCTCCATTGTGGCTCTTTGCATAACCATTATATACAGTTGTGCAGTTGCCTATATGGCTTTTGTAGATGGATGAAGGAGGACTGTTCAGACGGTTCTGGCGATCAATCTGCCTGTCCTTGAGTTTTTTGTGCTGTGGTTTGCTGTACTGATCTTCCCTGGTAATATAGCTGGACATCCCATATAGTGGTATGATTTCTGAAACAAAAGAATTCATTCACATTAACTCAGAATAAGATCAACACCAAACAAATTCCTCATCACCTCCAAATGAAATCCTAGATTTTTCCTGAGATTACCCCTGCAACATATCTTCTTTTTTTTTCTTTTAAGCAAGTTTTTCTGCAGGATTGATGGTTCCAGCATCATATTAAGTGTATTCATTTGCTGTTTGAGATTTCACGACTGTCTGGATGAAGGTGTATGTACAAAAGAAAAAATACAGTACTCCTACAGTACAAATACTCCTTTTCAGTCTGGGGCCCAAACATCAAATCCAACTAGACAAATAGTTTGAAAAAAGCCTTCATAAATTCATTACGCATTCTAACAGATTCTTCCCCATTTTTGTTTCTACTACAAGCCCTTGGACAGTTGAGAAATGGTAGACTAATATTCATCTATATAATACTCCAGTACTCAACACTTCAATTATTTTAGTGTCACAGGTGTAGGTCATTTTAGTGAAGCAACTGAAGATTTTTTATTTTATTTTTTAATTTCTGGATTCTTCTTAAGTTGAACCAGCCTCTTGGTATGTCCAGGCTATAGAACTATTCAGTAACTACTTAACCAGCAGCTGAAAGCCCCTGTGTTTACTTAACATACTCCAATGTTTGCATGCAACATATTGTTAAGCTATCTGACAAACTGCACTGTTCTCTTTTCAAGAGAAACATTCCTCACCTACTTATCTGATGAGCTGTTGCGGCCTACTGGTGTCCCGTACTTTCCATTTCCTCACCCCAGGATAAGGAAACTAAATGTCAGCTGTAAAGTCCATTCCTCGTTAGGAGATTGCCAACAGAAACTTCAAAGAGAAGCATCACTAGACACCACCTTCTGTCTCCTCTTTCCCTCTTCCTTACTTCTGGTGATACGACTCAGAAGTATTCTTTAATGTGTGTTAAGTTCAGGCATTTTGGGAGTAAAATCATGAATCCTGACCTGAATTCCCTGTTAAGTATTTTGAGTACCTTTGCTGATTATTTATTTGAGTTACACAGAGACCTCTCTCCAGGATGGAACAGACACAACAGTGCATAGTTCAGACAGCAATATTCTCTCTTCACTTCTTTTATGGAAATTACTTACTTATGACCTGATTTGGGTTACCATGTTGCTCTTTGGTACCAGGCAGTGCTCTTCAGCAACTCTGCTGCCCAGTCTCAACCAGAATAACAAACCGAAAATGCCTGTTATTTCTTGGAAAACCTCTGTGTTTCTGAGCTTCTGAGGGACAGAAAGCACACTGCTGCCAACAGGAAGCGGTGTTCAGCTTTTCCCACTGGAAATATCTGTGGCAAGTCTTGTTCAGATCTAGCCCTCCTTATCCATCCCCATTCCCAAGCCAGTATTTTGTCTTTTGGTTTTCTGTACAATGCTGTATCACGACAATGAAGAACGATCAGCACAACTCACAGCCCTGGCTTGGAACACAGGATTAGAATTTCCCTCACTCTGTATTGATGAATTAAGCTAAAATTGGGTTTGCGTCTATAACCTAGGGTTGCATCATAGAGTTGTCCCGTGCCGTTGCACTCCAACATGCTGACAATCTCTTGCTAAACAAAAGAGACTCCATCTGTGTTCTCTAATTCATTTGCCACTCTTCATTTCACTGACCCTTATCACCTACAGAACACCTGAATAGGTGAGAAATGCCAGCACTCTCCTCCAACTCACCTTGTTCTCCGTATAGTGTAGGTGGAAGATGATGCTGTGGGAAAAACTGTGGTGGCATGTCCCCAGGCCCAGTGACAGGAGGATAAAAAGCCGTATGGGAGTTGTGGATGAAATGAGGATGGTGCGTCAGGTACGGAGGTAAGTGATGGGTCGGAGAGATGGCCGAAGGGTAGCTGGGAGGGTAACACTCTGGAGACTGTGGGGTGACCACCACCCTCCGGACACCGGTGTTGTCTTCTATCACCTGCAAGGGAAGGCAGGGACAGGGGCACATCATGCAGCATCTGAACTGAACATGGTTTTAAAACAGCACTGTTTACAGTTTGTTATCCCATTAAGAAATGGCTGGTCCTTAGGCGTAAACATAAACATATTTCTAAAATTAATATCAGCATGGGTAAACATCGTGGTGATGTGGCTTTTCTTGGAGATTCAGATAGCCACACTCATCACTGAGAGATTAACTACTGCCAGCGATAACTGTGTGGGTAAGAGACAAAACAAGTACCCTGTATTTATAGAGAAAAGCAATTAAGAAAGGAACAGAAAGCACCAGAATAAGAGTACTCATTAAGACCAATCTTACCTTCTGCATATAAAATTTCTACCACTGATTTTGACAGTGCTATTTGAGTGAGTACAGAGTTAGTAACAGCTGGAAATTAACTGGCATTGCTATTGTGTGTGCACAGAGTCCTGTCAGCTTCAGGAACCTGCAGCACTGACATCCTTCTTCAAAAGAATTGCTCTGTTCACAGCAGGTATCTCTATCTGTTAAAAGCAAAACATAGGGCAGCAGCTTTCTAATGCTACAGTGCTGATCTGTATGTCCATGCAAATCAGCTCTCAAATATGCATACCTTGGCCCCAAAGATCAGAGTCAAAGCATGTAAAAACAGATGCAGAAAGGTGGAAATGTGCTTAGGCTGAAAAAAAAAATGGTTTTCAGCTTACAGCTCTGGAAAAAGTATAATTCTGTAGAACAGTCAGCCAGCCCAATTTCAGTCCAGACTTATGAGCCAAGCTATTCTTGAAGCTTACTCAAAAAACTTAAAAATACAACTGAACAATTAATATTGCTTTAATTCTGAATGCACTGATGGGAATGCATCATGGTAAGGTGTTTGGCAGACGAGCTCTGGAAAATTTTAGATGCCTGCCATAACATACAGCCATTCTCAGCTGTCTGCTACTAACTGAAGACATTTATGCCCTATCAGCATCAGCAGAAGAAATCTTAAAGAAATCATGACACAAACACACAACTATTCCTGCTGCAGGGGGACAAGCCTTGTCACACACAGCAATGCTCCAGCAAGCACAAGCCCACAACTCACGCATCATCTGAGCAACTTACACAGGGTATAATCCAACCAGCATTAGCTGACCCAATTCTTATCTCTCGCTACTTGTCCCCTCAGGTTATGTGAATTATGCCTGTAAGCTATGGGCTGACACCACAGACAAGGACATGGATGAGCTGGCTTCCTTACAGAAGAAAGTTTTCTATAGAAAGTAATTCAGTCACTTGTAACTGATGTTTTACATTAAGAGATGTGTTGCTTGCTATGCTGAATAACCAGAATAGGAATTGTTTAGCTTAAAGTACTTTTCCTAAAGTCTAATTTTACAACCTAAGCTAGCAATTTGTCATCTGCTAGCTTTTTTGCAGCCTGACTGCTGCACTCTCAGGCCTCCAATCTCTGCTGTCAGACTATCTGCTATCTAACCCCCACATCCCTCATCCCTGTATCAGGTCTGAGATTTGCTCTGAAATTTGGAGGAAAGCCTTTTTCCAGTTAGTATAACTGAAAGCCAGAATGACTTATTTAAGGCTATACATGAAAACGGTGAGACTTAACTCTTGGATTTCTATTATTACTTAACTGAGACAGCAAGTTCCTACATTTTGACATGCAAAGTGTTCATCCTGGCTTTCACCAGGCTAAGCCACAGAGACAATTTCAGAGTCCTGATGGGTTCAAGACCTTATCCATGTACCTACATCAGATGACATCTGGATTCCGTGCTCTAGATGAAAGAGAAATATGTTAAAAAACAGATTTATACAGAGAGTTTGTTCTCCGTAGCAGCACCTCGTGTAAACCAGTACTAAAATTATTATGATTTCTCTTCATGAACTATCTTCTAGAGAGCAGGGAGGAAGCCTCCAAGTCCTTTTGATGGCCTTTTTGATGAAATTCTACTGCTGCTGAAACTGCAGAATATTAGCAATGTGAGAACAGCCAGAGATCAGGGGATGAGCCAGCCTTCCAAATGACTTTCATTGAGAAGTTAGGCGACTTATATCTTTAGTTTCCACTAGGCCACAAATGCTTACAGCATTCCTGTTACTTCATATGCATGTGTTCCAAATGAAGGCAGAAACACGGGATCTTCCAAAAAGTTGCTTTATTTCCTTGCCCTACAGGACAGTTCCTTCTTAAGCTAGGATTTATAGATAGATATATAAATTTTGGAAACTGAAGACAATCCTTAAATACAATATTCTGTCCTTAGCTGATCACAAAGTTGGCACTGTATTAGGTTTTACAGGCATTGGCTAAGTAAAAAAAGCCAGGACTGGTTGAGACTGCAGACGCCTCCAGATTTATACAACCTGCAGTTTAATAAACTGTAGCATCTTTCTGGGAAATGACTTTTTCAACCTATCGAAGACAGGGTAAATTAGCTTTGATAAATAAATAGTAAAATAGCATAACTTAGCAGAGGGGTTAAATTTTGCTAATTAAAGAAGAATCTGCAACTCTCCATATCTGCTTGAAACTGCATGCCATGAAGGCCATGAACTCAACAGGAAAGCAGTTTCTATTAAATGACCTCCCATTCAGTGCTGGAACTCTAATATCTGTTCTAGTTACAACCATAAAATCAAAAGTAATTGTCATTATTAATTTTAGTGGATTATATTTACAGAAAAACAGTTCTGGTTGTTCAGCACCTAGAGCTAAATTTGCTTTCATTCACGTTTTTCAAGCAGCTATTAGTTAAATTGTTTTCTGCTATTATTTTTTGTGCTTGCTGGTATAACTGGCATGCCACTTCGCTAACTGTATTATTATTGCATAGTTCCATGTGGTTATCTTAAGAAGATTAATTAGTAAGTGAGGTGCATGATCGTTCAGGAGAGTTTGAATAAACATTACTCATACACAATAAAATTGCTGCCTTCATTGGTTGCCATGCTTGGAGAACAGCATTTTTTTTAAATGTTGTTTTGCATTAAATATAGTATTGTGGCAACAAAAACTCAATCTGAGATAATTCACATACTCACACATCACTACTCTATGCTCTCTATTTTTCTTCACTGAAACTAATACTTCACCTGCAGGAAAACGTGACAGACTTGTTCTTTTTGTACAGGTAAGCAGTACCTGGATTTTTTAAGTTTTACTGAAGGAATACAATCATTGTCATATTCTGTAACACATGTCTACTGTATAGACACGATATCAAGGACTATATTTATATTCCATTTCAAAATCCTGCTCCTACTTCACTTAAATCTAACGTGCAAGATTCAGCAAGGATAGGATAGCTGGAGCGTGGCCACTGGGTGGACCATGACCAGTACTTGTGGAATTTCATAAACTAATTTGAAACTTCATTCATAAATCAATCTGTACCAGAAAACAGTACAGAATGAGCTCATCTTCAAGGAACTTGGATGTTAGCATTTTATTTATTCGCTTCATTTTTTTAAGGATGCCAATCCAAGCTCACGCCAGTCCCGACAAGTTCAGCATTGCTATCTTTGTCATCCACTGCAAACAAACACCAGTATTACATTCACACCTTAGAAGATAGTCGCAAGAACATCCCTAATGCTGGCAGAAATATTAGGATATTTGAAACCTAGCACGATACGGATCTTCAGGGCCAGTGCTCGTGGACTGCAAAGGCTCAGAATGTTATGGCTTGCTCTGTGTGAGACCTGGAGAGCCTTCCTGGTGTTCAGTGTTAGGGAGGATCATCCTGCTAAAGGATGACTTGATTGGTTGCAGCCCACAGAATACAAAGAAGAGCTCTGTGAGCAGTAAGCCCCACAGAAACAGAGTCTGCGGCTAAAAACTTGCGCTAGACAAATTCAATTTGGAAGAGAACACCTCCCAGCATAGAGAACTTACCCAGAAACAAAACCCTGAGGATGTGTTGGATTTTCCACCACTTTAAACGTTATTTAAAGATTTCCCTCTTTCTAGAGGTTACCACTTATTTCCATCAAAGCCTGCGTGCGTTCGCTGCGTAGCAAAGCGCGGGGCCACGGCTGAGCGCGCGGTGCGGCCCACACGGCCCCGCACTGCCTGCTGCCCAGGGACGGCTCAGCAGCACCATGCGTGCCTCGTGCTCCAGCCACCCCACCAGGCCCTTGGCCTTAAAATAGCCACGGCACAGATTGCGTATCAACAACTCTGTAAATAAAAGCAACGCGGAGGTTCAGGCCAAACTTTCATGTCCAACTACGTATGAGTAATTCCTCAAACTCAGTGAAATTACTCCAGATTTACTTCAGCGAGAGCAGCCTTCGGCCAACAGCCCTAAGCAAACAAGTTCATGGTCATGCTTTTCCGTATCTCCATTCTTCAGATTCTCATCAGAACAGCCCAAATCCTTTCCCTTGCCATTCTAAATTTAAGTTGCACTCTTACTGATTACCAGAAAACAGACTTTCTAACTTGAAGTCAATAAAGCACAAGCAAGAGCAAATTAGGCAGGGGCATTTATTACAATCAGAACTCATTTGATTACCATGCACTTTCAACTCCTACTATGAAGCAATCTGAAAGGAAAAGGGTTGATGTCCATGGAGCAGTACACATATTGTGCTGCTGAAAAGCACTGCATACACAGTTTTTCCCTAAAACTTTATAGCTTATTTCCAGTTACTCGGAAAATTTTCTTCAGAAGAGTTTCTGAGGTTTAAGAAACCAAGAACGTCTTGAGCAGGATTATTAAGCTGATCCACAAAAAGCAGACAAGAAGAACCAGGTTCGAACAAAGTTACAACTCTAAGACTTTGATCACTTGGTTTGGCAAAGCATTTCAGCTATAGCCAGCCCATACCTCAGTCCAGGAAATGAGATATAAAAGCAGTTTAATAACAAAATGGCATTAAAGTTATTTGAAAGGAAGAGCAAACGCATCTCAACACCCACCCTGTCCCTCCTGTACTTGCTCCTAGTTTTCAGTCTGGACTTTTTAAGAGACAGGCAGCTAACAACAGCCTCCGTACTTGGGGCATGTTTCCATTCTGTTGAGAAGTTAAAATACCACAGAGTGATTGCAGTATTTTGTGGGATTTAAGCATGACGCCATCCACAATTTTTCAGAATTAGACAAGCTCACATTTCCTGGGGAGGGAGGAGGGATTCCAGGACATCATACATTTTCGACTTAACAAGAAGTCAAAATGCGTGCAAAGTCTTTGTTTAATCCATCGGTGAGATCCAAAACACTTTGTATGCTTTTAGTAAAACTTTCAGTCTAGTACACATCTCAGTGAAATGAATACAATTAATCTGAAGATTATATCATTTGCTGTTACTCCATCTCTAATGAACTTTCTTTTTCTTTTTTTTTTAACTATAGAAAGCCTCTAATCTTTGCAGGAGACGGAAGGAAAATTAAACAATCAGGTGATCAAAGTTCTTATTCACATAAAAAATCCAGAGCTACTCAAGAGTTTAAAAATCTAAGAGCTTTGTAAGAAAGCTTTTTCCGCTTTTTTTTCCTCTGTAAATACAGAATAGATAACTCTATCACAACCTTCTTAAAAACAAAAGCAAACTTTCAGTTCAAGTTTCTGCAGGGATGACACTGAGGACCAAAAGCGTATTTTATAGCTCCTTCCTCCACTTCCATCAATCTCCTGTTCCTCCAAACTGCCACCCCTAGAGCTTAACATCACCCACCAATGGAGACAGGTAAAGAAGTTGCACACATAGGCTCAACCAATATGCACAGCTTTTGCTAGTGTTAAAAAAAATGGGTGTAGGTTGCATACAGTGTGTGAAGATGCACACATGCTCACATGTGCAAATGCATGTATGCGTTGCCAATTAAGATGAATACAAAAAGACATTACAATTTTCATTTTCATTCATATTTCTAAACTACACTTAAGCCAAGAAGAATTCTGTATGTGATCAATGCTATTGCTTCTATATACATATTAACTCTTCCAGAAGCATACCTGTGAGATATAACCAGGAGGCACATGAATAGGGGGAATGGATCCATTGGGTGACATCATGGGAACCTCTGCTGGTCCTAAAAGAAAGGGAAAAAGAAGATTTTTTTCAGTTGAAAGAAATTGCACAATTGCTTAGAAAAGGTTAAATATAGCTTTATTTTAGAAGCCTACAATAACAAAATGAGCAAATCCAGTAATTCCTGGTGTATGGAAAATGCCTTACGCCATCATCCTGAAAATAAGATCATTGTTCGATGACTTTAACATATATTCTGCTGAAATAATATTTTCATCATAAAACAGCTGAAACACAGGCTTTATATTACCCACTGATCAACTTATACAGCATTAAGCAGTAACACAATATGTCCTTTAGCAGCCCACAATTCCTGTACTGAAATCTGGTTAAGTTATTCTTGTCAAAGACATGGAGGTGCAGAACAAAGCAGAAACTGTGCAGCCTGGAACTCGGCAGCTCCCAAGGAAAGCGTCCAACTGTACCAAAAAAATCACATGTGCGAAAAGCTATCTATTTAAGAATGCACAAAGACCAAATTCATTATCTCAGCTATTCAGACTAACCTTGGAATGCAGTTGTACAAGCAAGAAGCTTATGGTTTCCACTCTGAAATCCAGCCCTCAGCATGCCAGTTCCATTTTGAGGCACTGAGTACAAGTATAACAAAGCAAGTGCCATAATCATTTGACTTTTGCAAACACAGCCTCACAGCTACAAGAAAGCATCTAGATAAAATGGAAATAGTTGACTTTGTTGCTCATTGATTTAGCTATTAAAACCAGACACATCACACATAGCAGTCAATAAAATGAACTCCTCAAACAACAGACAGATGTTTGCAATGAGAGTTTACTATTTTGAAAAGAATAATGTAATGACTTCCCTAGTACGTAGGCTAATGTTCATTTTAATCTGCTCCTCTAGAATTTGCCATGGGCTGGGAATTCATGGCCAAAATCTGGAGAAGAGCTCAGAGAGCTCCGTGCTTTGTTGCTGCCAATTGAATTTTAGCTTAGACCGTTACCACAAGAGATCACTTCAACCTCCTCTGACGGAGGAGGCACCCAGCACCTCCAAACCACGTCCCATTCCAGGAAAGGAAGCCAAGTGTCAGAACACGTGCCATAAAGGGGTGGAACAGCAGCTCATCAGCTCAGCACTGTCTGCCCCAAACGTTTGGGCAAATCTGGTGAAACATCCAGCAGTGGAACGAGCCACAGCTTGTCATCCAACAGCAGCAAGGAAACGGTCACAAGTCCACACTGACCCGTACAGAATCCATTCTCTATCCACATATGGTTTTTACCAGTCACATCTACATCTGAAAGATGATAATTTATCAAGTGCATTAAACTTGTGAAAACTCCTGAAGTTTTAGTGTTTATTATTTCAGAAGTCATTTTAAGCTCTGCTGCTCCTCACAATGCTCCATACCCAACTACACAGGGAACCTCACCTGTACTATAGCCCCACTTGGAAAAATGGCTTTAGCACTCGTCTAGCACAGATGTTTTTCCCCCACCTCACTTTATAGCCCTATTAATGTCCTTTGTCTCCCCTAATAAAGCTCCCACAGCCAACAGGTTTAACGTGAATGGAAAAATGTAACAGTATGAGTAGCAAGCAATGGCTGGGGGGGTGAAGCTGTCGGTTAAATGGTTCTGTTTAAAGCCATCACAAAATATGAAGTGACAATTGGTTCACAGGGAGCTTTTCAGAAGTATTATTTGAGTAAATGCATTTTTCCTATTAAAAGAACAAATCTTTGCCTATGTCTTCTGAGGAATAAGTTTTCATGCTTTTCTCTGGTTACACAGCACCGAGTTGGGCAGCACAGCAGCACTGGGCTGGGGGGAGCAGAAGCCACACGTGATTACCGAGAGCTATTGGGTTCTTCAGGGTGCAGTGTCAGAATAGGTGGAAGGAATAATTAGCACCGTCATGCAGCTCACTTCAAATGTTACTATACGTGAATGATGCTAAAGAGAATAAAGCCTTCATTTTTAATCTGTTTCACCACAATCCTCCCTACTCACAGTCGCTGTGGCCCTAGCCAGTCTCTCTCAAAACTATATACTCTGCCTGGAAATGCACTTGAAAATGGAGCAGCTCTGGAGTTTCTACGCATAGATCAGCTAAGTGCTAAATGACAGCTGAGGATCGCTCAACTCAGCACGGCCATCATCTGTCCCACAAAGCCCTTGCCAATTGCTCATATGGAGCAGCAATAGACTGGCAGGAAGAAATCAAACTCCCACACTGAGACTGTTGACTGCAACACTTCCATTCCAATAATAAAAAGATTGGGTTTTATCATCAAAACACACACTGCACAGGATGATTCCTAACCTTGCGCACAGCCCACAAACTGTTAAAGTCATCTGGGTAGCAGGTTTTAAAGGAATGACAGCCCCATGATTTGCGGCGAGGTTTTGTTTCCAGTGCTTTGATTTCCAGGCGAGCCAAATGACTTTAGCATACATTATTTCATCTCTCTCGTCAACGGTATCAAAACAGTTTCTAGTGGCAGTGAGTAACACACGGCCCCAGAATTACTGAAGACCATTCTTGCAGAGAAACCACTCCCTACTCAGAACTAAAACAAAATCAGATCTTTTTCTGAGGAAGTTTATATATCTTTGACTTAAATCTAATATTTTAACTGTTAAAAAAAAAGTAAGTACTTAGAAAAGGATGCTCCTCCGTTACTTATATCCATGGGAAGGATGAAAGGAGTTTCCCCCAGTGTGTTTTAAACCTTTGAAGCTCACAGTTCAACAATAAATTTAATCTACACGAGAAAGAGTCATCCTGCTCTGCCCTGGATGCTGCCTGCTGCAACGAGCTCGCCTTAATATGTTTTGAACCTGTTAACAAATGAAGGCCATCCCTTGGGTTCATCACAAAACTGAGCCAGAAGAGATTTGGCCACTGCTGCTCACAAAGCCAGAGGCCAAATTCCACCACGAGCTCCAGCACCATAAATACTGAGCGCCTCCAGCAGCTTCTGGAGAGCTGCCCCAAAGCTGCCCCAAAATGCAGGTGCAAGGAACCCACTGCCCTGAGAGCACTAAGACTTTGTGCTTCCAACACGTCCATTATCAAGGAAGCAGAAGGAGAGCAGCTCCTTACCCTTCTGCAATCACAGCACAACCCACTGCAGGAATTTCTGCCCCAAGGTTTTCAACGCAGACTAGAACCTCCGTTTCAGGCTGCAGCACTAGCAAAATTCTTGTATAAAAGCAGCTTTGAAATCAGTACGTTGTTTGTATGGTCTTCAGTGACCTTTTTATGCATGCATTAATTAGTTTTCTGCTATTAATTACAGAAGCCCCAGTCTGGCACACTGGTTCCTCTGGATGGAGCAATGCATCTTGCCTGTTTCTTTCTTTGTGCAGAGACCCATGAGGCAGCAAGGTCATTGCACTGTGCTGTTTTCCCTTCCCAGCTGCTCCACAAATGCAGTGCTTTTCTCTCCCTGTTTACTAAATCCTTTCCACTGCAGAATAATTTCCAAACAGTCCCAACCCGTGGCCATATGCTTTGCTGCACATCTGCACTGCCCGTGTTGCAGAGCTCGCTCCTACGAGCCAAGTCCCTCCTGGCTTCAGGGTGAAGTTCACCAGTGAACAAGAACTCTCCGGTCTGTTAATTGCTCAGTGGGTCTCAGCCATTTCCAGTGAGCACTCAGTGACTTAGGATTCCACCTGTAACACCTGCAGGAGAAGAGATGTGGTGATTCTGGCAGAAGCTTCCTTTGAAATTGAAGAATCCTCTATGTTTTAATACCACGAACCTACTGCAGGGAGCAGAGTGGAAAATGAATGCCACCCCAAGCAAATGCCCTGTGCTTTACACAGCGTAACAGTCACAATTAATTCATGGAAATGTTGCTGCTCCCTCAGCTTGCTGCAGTGGCTCTCAGTGCTGTGACTGCACGAGTGCATCTCAGGAAGTAAATCTATTGAGCAAGAGCTGTGACCGAACGAAACGGGAAGATCGTTTAAGGGCAAATTGGCCTGCTCTGCTAAAGCAAATGACCCAGGCCTCGCTGCCCTTGGCGGGGACCCAGGGGTTTGCATTTTCACATGGACAAGCAGCTGTTCCGGAACAATTTCCTCAATGAAACAAGCACAAACAAGCTGCCTTTCTCTTCTGGGTGCACACGGCCTCTCTTTGTACTTCGTTGTGCTCGCAGCAGCTTATGTGCCACATGGAGTGAGGCACGGAGCACCCACATCCCAAGGACTGCCTGTCTGTCCCATGCCCCACAGCCACACCTCCTGCGATCAGGGCAGCACAGGACCCACAGTTACTGCTGTTCCAGACCGGAATACTTTGTTCCTACACGACTACAAACCTGTAGATTGAGACAGCTCTGCATGAAGAAGGAGCAGCTTTTACAAGACAAAGTGCCTGAGGGGACAACACGACAGCTGTTCAGAAACCTTTGGAGAGGTTTGGTATGTCAGAAGAATCCCAGCTATGCTGCATTCACCCTGCAGAAGTGGGGCTGTGGAAGGCACAGGAATAATGCCATTAGTATTACCCAGGGTTAGCAAAAGCACCCAGCACTCAGCCATCCCCACGGGGCAGCACGTCCATGCAGGTGGCTGCAGAGTTTTGCACTGCCTATGGGTCTCTATCCTTAAGGCAACCTCACTTACACCTAAGGATGTGAATAAAAGGATGCCTAGCACTCACTTGTAGAAGTCCTCAGCAGGCTGCCTCAGCTGCTAGCCAACGCTCCCTGACTAGCAGCACGAAGAGGGAATCTCAGACCTAAGGACACAGACACCCCATGCTCCAGTTTGTAGGAAAACAGCACTGAATTGCAGGATCAGCACAGTGCTGCCTGCGGTGTGCACCTCTGTCTCCCAGATGTGGTATTCTTGTAGACTTTTTAAGGGCAAATAAATTTTGGAGTTGAAGTTTCTTTTTCTTTTCTTAAATAGAAGTGGAATATTTTACTGCCTTATCTGAATAAACAATTTTGATTCTTTTTCTCCAATAAACCTTTTCTGCTGGTTGGTTCAACAGTCGCTACTGCAGAAACACTTGCAAAGAGTATGTTGCAATACTTCAAGCACTGAAAATAAGCATACTCCCATGGCAATTCACCAGATGGGTTACAGATTGTAAATCAGAAACGTCTAGACTAAAGCACAAGAGACAAACATCTGTCTAAAATCAGTTAGCTTGAATGGCAAATACTGTTAAATAAGTTAGGGCTACTCTGGAAACAAAAAAGAAACAACTATGTTGAAAACATCTGAAATCAATCTATTAGCATCCAAGCCACAAGACAAGAACCTGGAGCTACAGAGACTTTCATTATGTGACGAATACAACGATGGGGAAGCGACCATTACTGGATGAGAGCAGTGTGATTCTTACATCAACATGAACAGATCTTCTGTTTATATCCTGCACAGCACCACTGATACCAACAAGAATTATTTATTTCCAGAAAGACAACCACCAAGTCACAAGAGCACGATAAAGGGTGGGTGTTGAACTGTGGACATTGTTATCCCCTTGCAGATGGCTTTTCAGCACATTCTAATGATGTATATGCTTTTTGGGGGTGCACACCTTGGCTTGCTGACATGCTCACAAAGTGGCACTCGATGGTAGAAAGTTTTGCTCTTTGTCACGTGTTTTTATACAAAGGTTCAAGAATCAGCTTAGAGTGCAACTTTCATTAAAAGTAACAATAATCACACAACATCAGTTTTCTGCATCAGGAAAAGAAAACACTCCGATTATTCAAAATATAATTATTACATTCCCATGGCAACACCAAAGCGATGGTACAATCAGCCACAGATCCAAGCCCAAGCCAACAACGCTATGCATTATGTTCTCTTCCACCTGCCCTTAACGAGGCAGCAATTAGGGGATGGCTATTCTCTGCCTGTCCACCCACAGTGAGAAATATCACGCAGCCTAAAAGCCGACGTCAACCTTCCATCCATCAGCCCACCCAGCGCTGAGGGAACAGCACTGGCACCAAACATGACAGCACTGACGAGTCTTGTTCCCAACAGCTTTGGATTCTGGATTTTGGTGAATTATTTAAAACACTATATTTGAACACCCTCATTGAAATACAGCAATTAACATCTGGCTGTCATAAACATGCCTTCTTTATTGCTTAGGAGAGTGGGGAGGGAACGAAAAGCATCAGCGCCTTTTGGTGATGGATGTGGATCTCAGCATAGGTGTAAACAGCAGCCGAGTGAGCATCCCCAGTACAGCAGCCTGTGTTCTCCAAGGACTCGGCCATGGAGCTCTCTGCAAGGAACCCTGATTTGCAAACATCTATCATCCCATTTGTGCAGTCCATTCACTGGTGTGTCTGCACATCCAGACACACGTGACACAGGACATGGGATCGTTTGGTAAGAGTTGCTACTGCTATTTAACCCTTTCCACTTTAAGGTAAATAGAAGTTTCTTAACATAAAGTGCTTACAGGTATTTTATACTCTGGTATCCCATAGTGAACGCAATCACCAGAGCCATTCACAGGTATTTTACAGAACTGCACACCATATCATCAGCATCTCATCATAATCACTCGGACGTGGTTCATTTCTCCTTTCAAGTTTTCTCTCTGTGAACAGCTGACAATGGCTTATGTTAATACTGACCAGAGAACGCACTGTAGCAGGAGGAACAGGGAACTCCTGCACAAGAAAAATCCTTCCTTTCTCTCCTCCATGCTGAAGTCCAGCAATAAATACTTTCTTGTTACTCCTCTGATTGCAGCAGCGGGTGTGCGCTGAGTTCTGCTCAGAAACTTGCAGAGTTTGTGATTTTTCATTTAATTTTAAGTCACAATTTTGGCTTCCAGCAACTCTTAGCACCAGTTTTTCTTTCCATACAAAAAGCTCTGGCATTGCAAAAGTGCTGGTGAAGCACTGCAAAAGCAAAAATAGATGAGCAGTGCACTTAAAGGAATTATAATCCACATTTATCTAGGTTAGATATAAATACAGTTAGGGAATGGGAAAGTTTTCCTTGAGTGAGGGCAGGGAACGAGGGTGAAATTTCACTTTAGCCACCCCAGCCCCTGCAGGTCCTATTCCAACTTTCAGATCAATCCAACAAAATCACATCATGCCTGTCAACAAATTATCTGCGCAATCCAATGGAATATTGCCTGGATAAAGTTGAGCTCATATAAATCCTCTAACACTGGATGAGCTCGCCCAGGTAATAGAGCAGTTTGTGCAAATCCTGCCATAGAATCATGCAATGCTACAGTAACTTTTCCAGCACAGAAGTACCTTCGCAAACTACAACAGGAGGTTTAGAAGATGAGAATTCATTTCACAGGCTTAGAAAAGAAGTTATAACCAACCTGTTAGTGACAAGAAACAAATTTCTTTTTCAAAACAACCTGAGTAGCGTGTTAAAAATGTACATTAACATTTTTTTGTGCAAGCTGCAAGTAGGAACATCAACGGGTTCCTGTAAAAACAAACAACAATTTACATCCAAAAACACGGCAACAAGCGGTCAAAACCTTGTCCCTTCTCTTCAGCTTCCTTCCCCTTGAGCCCCTGCGCTGAGGACAACGCTCTCATCCTCTCCACGAAGGTTCCCTGTGATGGCAGAAGGCTGAGAGCGGCATTTCTCTGCTGGCATCTGAAGGCTGCAGCACAAGAGGGCCCATTCAGCCGCACAGAGCCGGGCTGGCAGGACGAGAGGTCCGCCCAGGCCGCGTGGCCACCGCTCAGCGATCAGCAAACAGCGCGGCACGGCTAGGGCCAGGCCCAACAGCAATGCCTTTGTGCCACAGTTTGATGGGCCCTGAGAAAAGCTTGCTCTCTCCACACAGTATTAGATCTAGATCCAAAAAAGCATTAAAAAGCTACCAAACCCCCCCCCCCCACACACAGAGGAAATTCCACTGAATTATACCAAAGTGTATCTTCAGTAGCTTAAACTTTCGGACTGTGTTACACATCTCTGTGGACGCTCATCTGCTTTCTAAGACTACGACTTTATGAATGACTCTAAAGCAAGAGAAATCATCAAGCAGACTTAAAATTGCTACTGTTTTTCCGAGTTAATGTATTAAGAACTAAAATACCAATCACACAACGTCCCAACCCTTGGGTTTGGGAGCTTTCCCAAATGACACCCACTTGTCCAGCAAGCCAGTAAGATGCTGGGACATCCCAGGCAGAGGGAGCAGGGCATGGGGCTTCATCCTCCCAGGCGGCCAATGGCAGTCATCAGCCTGACAAGACTGCATGGGAACATCAGTGCTGGAATTCACTAACACACCTTAACAGACAGACCCAAAACTTCCATATGATTCACCAACAATCTGCTTCAAATACACAGCATCTAATCCCCTAACTACAAAACTATGTGAGAAAAGCACTATTTGGACATCGCAGGGTGTGACAAAGCACACTCCTCAACTCACTGCACTATGGGCCCAAGCCTGACGCTCGTCCCCATGCATGTAACAGCTGGGCAGGAGGTGGCTTCTAGGCTTTGTGGTTTGGGTGTTGTTGGGTTTTGTTTCTTTTGTTGTTGTTTTGGTTTGGCAAGGTGGGAAGATTAAAACGACGAGATTAATATCAGGAGAGGTTTTTCTGCCATGCTGTATCTCAGTTCAAGAATAGCAACTGGGCTTGACACACTTTGTCCTGCAGCCAGTGTCACAGGAGCTCAGAGTTCTCCTTCCTCTCAAGTATCTGAATCTCCAAGTTTCTTCCTCCTTCTACCTGAGTGACACTAAGCCTGTTTTTACTACCAGGCCACAGCCTGCTGGAACTATGAGCCCGCTCCTGCTCTGCAGTCCATTCTACGTGAACTGAGCTGTCCAAAGTCCAAAGGCGTTGAGCAAATCAAGAGTTAGCTCTAATGAACTCCCCGACATGCTCATTCAACAAGTAGGAGCAAGCTCCTCCTCCGAAGCTTTAGAAGGCACTGTGCAAGGGAAAGGGGAAGCAGGAGCCCTTCAACTAATGGGGTTTTTTATTTGTCTCCTGATTTCCAAGGTACAGCCCTCCACCTACATGCTGGGAACATCAGCAGGGCTTCAGGAACACGAAGCGAGCACTTTCTCATGTATGCATGGAAAAAAGCCTATATTTATACTGCAATAAGATACCACTCACCGTAAGCCTAAACTGAAGCCCAACCATAGGGCCCTCTCTAAAGGAGGAGAGCTGGGCTCTCTTTAAACATGAAATGCAACCAAATTATACCACAAAAACCCATGGAAAATTATTTAGACCATTCACATGAATAAAACATCCCACTTCTGCCAAGTTTTGTTCAAGCTGACTTCAGCTTTCTGCTTAAACATACCTCAGGCTATACTGACATCATTTGTAGCAGAGGCAGCATTTTATTTAAACTGAAATCTGAGGCTGTTGGGTAGATTACCAACTAGAGGGCTGATTTTTCATCTACAGAATCTTGAGTGACCTGACTTCAAAGGCTGGATTTTGACTTACTAAGCCAACGGGAAACAAACACCTTTAATCTCCACACTGACATTAAACTCGAACACAAAACAGTTCTGGGAAAAGCCCTCTATTATCACACAACTAGATGGAAATGGAGGAAAGGTGGTAAAAACTTGAGCAAGTCTGTATGAATAACCTGGCTCATAGGCAAGGATACTAGTTCCTCTCTTCCTGATATCTTTTTCCATTCCGTTTTACTCAGCTTTTTAAAAAATATTAAGTTAAACTGGGCACTGAGCCTAGATTAACATATCTGAACACTAAGAATTTATTCTAGGACAAATCTGGGCATTTAGATGCATATGCAAACACCTAAATTATCTGACATCTGCACCTAGGTGCTACTGTACTTTGGGTAAGAAAGAATCTTTGCACATGAAAGAAAGCTGGCAGCATTAAGCAACCTTTTCTGGCCCTGGAAATGCTCAGTTATTAGACTCTGAAACCTCATTTCTAGCACAAGGTTCAAAACTGTCTGTTCCTTATTTCTGCAAATATATTGGAATCCCAGACATCATGTGCCTGGTTAACAGAATACATCAAGTTCAACAGCTTTCTGCCCCATTTCCATATCAGCAGTTTTAAAAACTACTCATAAACCCAAAATATATTATACTTTCCAAACGAAGAGAGAGAGCAGAGGAGGAAACAATATCTTTTACCATTCAAATATCACCAGCAAACAGTGTGTTGCCCAGGCACACCTATGTGACTATCTACCAAGATGACAGGCTCTGGGTTTAAAGGCAGAAGATGCTTAACAGTGAACAACAGGAAAACAACATTCAAAGCAGGAAAGGTATCTTAAATTGTTTGAAATTTCTAAACAAAGTTTACTTGGAGGAATTCCAATACAGAATTTAAGACAGCACATACCTTCATTCAGGCACCGGAAGGGAAGTGATCTAAAGAAAGGTTGCAGGCAGCACAACCCAGACTTACAAAACATACCCACAAGGAATAACACACCACCACGTTTCTTTTTAAAAAAGAAAATCACCCCCATTCTTTTGCAAAGGAACATCAAGCTCCCTGCTGAATAAACTAAGGGAGCCCCATTACTCCTAGCATGCTAAGTGAACCCGTCCAACTACTCACACAAATACATACAATGAGTTTGATCCAGCAAGATGCAGCCCACATGCTTCCCTCACACAGGAATGCTGTAAGAGACATCCCAACAGCCAGGTTTACCAATACAAGATGCAACTATAGATTAAATTAACTGAAAATAAGGGTATTTTCTTTAGAAAAGCATGTGATGCTTGCTGAAAGCTTCATAAACCTTCACCAAATTCATCCACCTCAGTGATGCGCAGCAGCAAGAGCTTGTGTGACATCATGACAGGAATTTCATCCTGGGTAGATGTCAGAATTCCAATTCCATCTTATTAAGTTCAGCTTGAGAACAAGAAACAAAACACAATGCTTCTATGTGGAAACACTGAGAAAATATTACCAAATGGAATTGTTGAATATTTATGGACAGGAATAGATCAGCTGTAACTGGAATGGAAAACCACCTACACTCTGACCCCGGCCTCCTGAACAGCCAGCTGGGAGTGGTGATGTATACCTTCAGAAAGGTCTGCAAGGAAACGCAGCCCAACGTTCAACTACAAATCATGCCTTTGTGCAGATGCACAACACGAAGGAAAATCCATTACTACAGAGAATACTGAGGATACAAAGCAGACAGAATCAGACCTTAGAGACGTGCAGCAACGCAGTGAGAGGTAGCAGACAATTGCTACACTGGAAACTGTGATCAAATGTAAGAGAAAACATTTCCTTTTTTTCTATGAGGGCAACCAAACGCTGTTTGCAGGCTGTGGGATATGCTGCCCTGAAGAAGTCCCCAGGCAACCTGCTCCATGCAGCCCAGCTTCAGGGAGAGGGCAGGGCTACAGCCTTTGAAGATCCATCTAGCCCAAACTACTGATTTTGTGGTTCAGTTGTGCAGAAAAAATCATTTCATTGTAATGCTGAACATAAGCACTGGAAGCATTATTTATCGAGTCTTCTTAAAAGCAGAAACATTAAATAAAACAAAAACAAAGATATTTAGAGAGTGTGAAATGCATCTAATTAACCGACAGACAGAGAACGTTCACACAACACCTGATTTCTGCTCACTTCTGTTAATGGCTGCACTTCAAGGCAGCAGTTTCTCATGAACCCACCAAGCATGAAAAGCACACAAGGAGCATCAGGTAGAAAACACCTGGAAGTTTTCTCTGCCACAATTTATTTCAACGCTTATTAATATTGTGTTCATTATTTATTCAAAAAGATAAATCCATAAAAATACCAAGCAGGTCCTGTAAAAAACATTGAGAAGTTTCATTTTTGGAAGCTTAATCCCGTTACCTATTCTTTTTTTATTCTCTTATGTAAGCAACAGCGAGGGGAAAGCAGCTTTCCTCCTGAAAGCGCTGTTGTTAAATACTCTATGTCATTAACAAGAGCTCATAAAGCCGGCATGTCACTGTTGATATGATCAAACGCCACACAACTTAATGAAGTCCATTGGATAAAAATTACCTGATCTGCATTCATCTTCGAACACTGAAACTGTTCTCGCTTTATTAAATTTTAAGGCTATCATTAGGAAAGCCTATTAAGAAGGAGGTTTTTAAGCTCTTTCTTACCCCAACTGTATAGCTAGACACTTGGTACCACTGCTACTCATGATCAGCATTAAAATCACTATAATCAGATAATTTTGGTGCTTTAGTGAGCCATGCTCTACCATCTGGGGACTGACCATGCTGGGGTAAATCAGACCCAATTTGACTGATGCTGAGGGAATTTGTTTTATGGAACTACTGAAGCTAATCTTGCCAGTCACATTCTGCTACGTGGCATCTGAAAGTATGCTTTTTGCACAACCAGAGAAACATGACTTCACCAAAAGGAACAGGGAATGGACTCAGAAGCCTGGAGGGTTTGATATTGGGCGTTACTCCATCTGTAAACCAACCAATTTGAGCCTGACCTAAATGGCATCTGTCAGATCACTCCTTCACATAAAAGAGGTATTTATCGATGCCCAAGTTTCTTAATGCTTGGGAGTGCTTCCAACACAAGCAACACAAATTCAACCAAGAGGAATAACACGTTCGTTACTCTCAATTTAATTAACGTCTGTGATAACATTGTAAACGTCGAGAGTCACAGCAGATAGCTGCAAATACAGGAGATGAGGGGCTCAGGAAGCAGCCAGGGACGATGCACTGCTCACACTGAGCACCTTCTGTTGGGAAGGGCTGCCCAGCCCCAGCTCCACCAGGCAGCAAACACAGCAGCCCGTGGCTGCAGAGGGGCCATGTGCACACTGCATGTGAGCACAGTGAATCTTAACTAGGGCAGCGGTTGGTGAATAAACGAGGCATTCAGACTGCCAGCCACACCGGGAACTCACCGTGTTCTCAAGTAGCAAGAAGAAACACAGCAACCTGAGTCAGCTCCACGCAGAGCTCGGCTGCCCCGCGGCACAGCCCTCAGGAGCCAGCTGAGGGCCTGCTGCCCTCTCCTCCTTTTGCTTTTAGGGGTTACCTGGTCACATGGATAACCAACAGGACTACTTCAGAAAAACAAACTAAATCAGCCCCCCAGCAGTAACTGTAGCAAATTTATCCTCAACTTCCTTCCCCTTCCAATAGATCTACTGTTTCGTTTCAAAGTTTCTCTTTCCAACCCTTACATAAAGATACACGTATATTTAAAAAACCCTCCAACGGAAATAAATCCTCCAAGGAGGTATCTGAGGAAAAAGACACTTCTGCAAACACAAAAAGCAGCGAGCAGCTTGACGCTGCTCCTCTCTTTCCTTCACACAGCACCAAAGAACACCCAAACTCTTTTTTCATATGAGAAAGTGATTTAAGGCTAAACCACTGCCTGCAACTCTTCTGCATTAAATCACTGTTAGTATGTAAAAGGAGAGAATTAACAGTCAGACACTTTTTCAAGATAACTATTTACTTTTGCAGTAACGCACACTGGAGAGAAAACTACCTACGCATTCTGAAAAGGGGACTCAAGTCCCTTGTATTCAAAAACTCATCTTGCTTATTAATTGTTCCCTTTGGAGCGAGCAAAGCTTTTAGTTGTCTCAAAGCTATTAACGATGACAGCTGTGCATTAAACAAATTCAATATTCAGCTGCCCCATCCCAACGCCCTTCAAGAGCTCTGCAGAATATTTACCAAGCTCCTTTTCCCTTTTGCAAATAAAAGGGTGTTTCGAAGTTTATTTCTAAAAGCCAGCTCATTTCTGATTTCACTACAGGTTTTACGCAAATAACCACGAGAGGGATGTAAGCATGGAGGGAATTTGTGCAGAAAACAACGCTCGGCATACTCAGTTCCTAGGAACCGTATTCCATCAGTGTTTAGAATTCCTGGAATTCCTGAGCACCATCATTTCAGCATCAGGGCAACAGTAACTAAAACTCCAATTAGGGTTGTCTAAAAACTCCTGCAGGAATAACGACCTAGAAAACTGCCACATGCAAAACCGTCATGAAATAAGGACTGTCTGAAAGGCTTCCAAATCCACAGATCCCCATTTCACAGCAAAACAACAAAGAACATTATGTGGAAAGCTCTCGTCTATTAACCAAAGCTTAAATGTGCATCACTCCCCACATTTGCTACTAATTCTGTGGAAGAACTGCATTTACCTTGCTTTCTGCTGTGAGCGGACCCATCTGGAAGCAGAAATAAACGTGCCCTGCATTTTTCTTGTCCACTCGTGTCCTTGCTCTGGCAGAGCATTAGGTCTAACCATCCACCAGCTGCACCGTTTTTATATTTTTTTCTTTTTATTTATTTAATACAAACTTCAGCCATTTCAGAACTGCTCCCAGACAGGAGCAAGGTGGCCCTGGCACCTTTTTGGCCACGTCCCCTGATGAAGCGCAGAGCCACACTGCACCAAGGAGGAGGGCTCCATAAACACACACAAGCTGTTCTAAGATGTATCGCATCATATTTTATGCTTTATTACTTACAGGAAGCACCGCTTAATGGAAGAGAAAAAACTGGAAGGGAATTCAGGAGCCTGGAGCTGGATTTGTTATATCCCTGGGCTGGCAAGAATTCTGATCACACTGCATCTAATGCACAACATGCTGCAAGTGTCCTTGGCATTGGGCAGCTTCAGATATCCAACCCAGCAGGCCAGCATCCTTGCTACTTGCATACCAGATGCAGGATCATTACACGCACTGTCCCAAACCAAAGATGCCATGACAGGAGCTGATGCTGCATGCAGGATTACCTAGCCAACACGTAAAAGCAGTAAGCCTGTGATCTAGGCAGGTGTTTCTGGGTCGTATGCTGCTAAAGCAGCCAGAAGCTAAAAATTGCACTTGAAGTACCACAAGGCAGGTCAGCTTGTTAATGATCAGTCTGAATTTCAGTAGTGTGAATCTAACAGTTCATTCAAGTCAAATGCAAGTCAAGATAGAAGGGTTTCCCACATAAACAACCCCTGTAAAGCTTTTACTTGGGTAAATAATGGCTACCAAAACCTTGGGCTTCACCACTCAGCAGCAGTGGGAATCCCCCACAGGCACCATAAACGACTTGGCACAAGCCTAAGCCAGCAAGGGATTTTTATTCTTTAATGCGTACAATGATTAGGGACTATTACACTGAAATCCTAATGAGTGTCACATATACACACACACACACACAAGTGCACAGTATATGAAGAAAATTATCTCACTGAAAGACTGCAGAAAACAGAGCTCAAAGCTGAAAATCTCCTGAAGGAAAAGAAAACTCAAAGGTGCAAACTAAACCACAAATGTTAAGCAAATGCCTGGTGCACGAGGCCGGACCTGACAGAATGGCAGTTTTCCTTCAGTGTAAACCACGGCCTTCCATTCGTAACACCTGAGTTAACCTGTACCCACACAACCCAAGTGTCCACACTGTACCCTGAGCTGAGGGCACAGAGATGCGGGTGGATGGCAACCAGCTCCAAGAAACACACCACAGCCACACAAACCAACACCACGGAGCTTCTGGAATGTAATTGCAGAGATGCATTTAAGGAATCGCACATCATTAATACTATGAAACACTGGACAAATAGTAATACTAAATGAGAGAAATGCTGCAGTCAAGTTTCCTTCAATTTTAATACTACAGATAATCTCATTACCACGTTACGCGCTCCAAGTCAAACTACTCTGTCAAGTTATTGCTTAAATTGCTGCATTAAGGGAACAGGCACCAAATTTTGCAGGATAATAAAGTAAAATCTGAGTTTCCTAGTTCTTATCTGTATTTATTAAAAACACTTTCCTTCAGGTTTCATTCTCAAATCATTATTTGAAAACAGATAAAGCCTGAGTTGAATAACTATGGGTCAGACTGAAACTAAACATGAGGAGCAGACCAAGCCCTTGCAAGTGTTGAAGAAGCACATGCAAGAAATAGTGCTTTCAAAGAAGAAGAGAACCTTCAATTCAAGCTCCTGCAGACTCTGATGGTAGGAATGCAACCAGCTATCTTGGCAACCTGCACACTAAATAGTGTGGATAATAATGAGTGGAGCACTCACCTCACCTACAGCCAGGCTACAGGAGGGGACAGCATACCCAGGCTGCCTCCAGTGATGGGAGATGCTCAAAATCTTGGGTAATTCCCCATGCCAACAGCGGAATTAGAAGCCGAAGTGCCTCATGGTTCTCTAAGCTTCCTGAAAGCCACAGGATTTCTCACATTCCTCACATTTCCTACCTTCTGGTCTCCCAATTTCTTTCCCATAAATACACTTCCCGTACTGTTTTTAGCAGCAGCTCTCAGTAGGCTAACAGAAAAACAGGATTTTAAAGTTATTTGCCTTGCTGTGTTTGTTCTAAAGACAGAGAGTCAAAATATCTGAGAAATCCATCCAAAAATAAATAAAAAAAAACCACACCAAAAATATGAAAAATTGAGCAACTTTATCTCATTGGTCAACTGGAAAAAACATGACTTCAGTGATGCTGGAAGAGAAATTATCTTCTCCACTTCTTTGTGTTCAGATAGAAATATTTTCTGTCTTTAAAAAGCAACTGTGACCACACTCTGCTACTCAGTATCTTGCATTTCAACAAGTGGGGCTGTTTGTTATTTTAACCAAGCAGAAATAAACCCAAACACTCTTTCTGAAGACAGGGCCCCTTCCCCACAGCTCCTGCCCCGCTCTCTGCTCCCTTTCCTCTTGCTCCAAAGGTCAATGATCCCCTCAGGCAACATTTGTCCCAATCCCATTTAATACATTTTGTTGGTCTCTATCATACTGCAGTTTAATTGTAGACAAGTTACTGCAACCACAGGTGCTCCCACCGAGAAATTAAACACTGCATAACACAATGATGTATGTAGGTGGTTAAAGAAGTGGATCTGCACCACCCAGCTCCTTTTGCTGTAACACTGATTTTCCCCACATGCAATAAAAAGCGACGGCTGTGCTCTCAGGGAGGACCTGGGAGAGGCACAGTGAATGATGAACCCTTTGTTTAACAACCGAGAGAGAAACCACGAAAGGAGGGCTTTTGTTTAGAACTGTTTGGCACACGTTGGGAAGCTCAGACATTTGCGCTCACAAAGCGCTATTAGCAAGAAGCGATCACGAAGCAGAACCATTCCCTTCTAAGTTGTTCAAGTTTCCCAGCTGACGGATGAAGTTAAGTCACAGCATAACTATTTCACCCTACGAAACACCGCGTCCATCCGGGAGGGAGCACCTATAGGGCCACCGATGCACACACAGATGTGGGCGGTGTGGGGGAGGGCGGTGGCAGCCGGCCCCACGCATCTGGTGCTGTGGGAAGCGCCGTGCTGGGCCCGTGTCAAAGTGCCTGTGTTAGCGAGGAGCACAGCTGCTCTGTGTCAGCTAAGCTGTGTTGCAACACTGCACCCAGTGACTCCGCGCAGAACTATGCCCTGCTGCTCATGCTCAGCTGTAATGCTGATTATCAAGGGAGATGCCACAGTGCTTTAAAATTAAAAAAAAAAAAAAAGAAAGAGTTGAATGCAGCTGTCTCTGCCTTAAGGAATGTCAGATGAAATTGTTTCTCCCTCTGCCATGGAGGTGTTTTTCACTGCAAATCTGAAAGTGTTCCGGCGCTAGGGCAGCTGCCCACTGGCAAAACACAAAGTGCCAAGCATTTGTGCAGCTCAAACTGGGAGCAGCCTGCACTGAGCACAGACAGGGCCACGAGGTTACCACCACCACGTGCTTCAGCTCAAGCCCTGGGTAAAGGAAAATATCCTAACCTGTGAGAAATCCCCACCTGAGAACAAATCAGTGCTTGGGCACTAACAACCTTAGAGGAACACCTGGGTGCTGCAGGATACCATTTTTGTTCACTACCTTCTCAACACACCTCATTGTGCCACCCTCCCCTCACAGGAGTCATTCAGAACAAGAAATGCAGAGCCCCAAGCCTACTGTGATGGTAACTGTGTGATAACATCTTACACCAGGTGGCAGGTGCACCGCAGCTTCCCCTTGAGATACCTGAATGTGGAATTTGTGTCCATTTTCCCCACGGAGCTCAGTTTTCATCCTCTGTAAAGGTGAGCAAAGCAGAGCACAGAGAGGCTTTGTGGCCTGCAGGGAGCCGTGCACTGTCCACAGCCTCTGCAGCTCTTCTGCAGCACTGCTGCATCTGCTTGCAGCCATGGAGGGAGGCCACACATCCATCCGCTTCCAAAAGACACACGGGCCCAGCAGGACAATGTCAAGCTCTCAGGAGGTATAGAGATGTAAAAAGGGGGAAGGGGAAAGAATTAATTTTTTAATTAAATAACTTCTGTTTGGGTGCACATTTTTCACTCAGCACCATAACTCAAGGCTGAACAGAGATATCTAACAAACAAAATTTCACTCTTACGCATGTGAGGGAAGCACTTGAGCAAAACTTCACATGCACATAGATGGTCCGTGTGTTTATACTTCAGGCAGTTGTCCTTCTGCCTGCACGCAAGACCACGGACCCGTGCAGCATGCTCAGCAGCACCCAGCCCTGCAGCACACACACGTGGCTGTGCAGGTGCAGGCACAAGGACATATCACCACCTGCACAGCAGTCCCACAGTGCAGCTGGAACCATTTTGGGTTGCACCACACTGCTGTGAAGATGCTGTCATCTTCCTGTTCCGCAGGAACTGCTTCACATGGAGAATCTGCTCACACAGTATCACACTTCCAAACATCTGTTTGTGTTGCAATGGGAACTCCAAGCAGGATGCTTTAAGGCAAGCAAGGGCTGCACACAGAACCAATCCCAGCATCAGACTGAGCCATTACATTTCAACAGACGAAGGGCTTACCAGATAAGAGGTAGATCAAGTCCACTTGCGTACAATAAATCCATGTCTTTCCTAAAATGAACTCACTGGCAACTGCTTCTTCAAAGCCAAGATGTGTGTGGTGGCCTCAGATCCACCTCTTCTCAACACTACTTCTCAACAGACTTAACTGCAGGCTGAAACCTGAAGCCCAGCTCAGCTACCCTGTACAGGCTTTATTACTCCCCCATATACAGCTCTATCAATCCATAAAATAATAATTTCTCCTTCAAGAAGTGGATATACCTAAGAAAAAGACAACTCCTCAGTACATCACAATTCTCCTATTTCAGCAATACAAGCTGCTGCTTGAATGTAGAGCACCCTGTAACAGATGTTTATCCCATCTCCACTCCACACACAAAAAGCAGAACCAAAGACAAACACTGCTCTTTAGATCCTTTAGCCATTAAGACATCAGATTTTATTAAGGTCTCCCACAGCAAGAGAGAACGGAGCATGAAGTTTATTTCCTGAACTTGTAAAATTAGAAACCTCAAAAGCATTTGGTAGAATCAGTTCTAATTTGTTCAAGACCTAAGTGTGCAATTGGTGATGTAAGGGCACAAGAGCCGTATGGATGACCTATTGTCAGCAACAGGAACATTCTGGAGAACTACTGAGAAGCAATTCTGCATCTCCACAAAGCAAGAGCTCAAGAGGATGATGCTGAGAACCATTTTACTTTGGTGAAAACTGTCTACTTCGAGAGGCGTGACCACATTTTTAGGGAAAGCAGTACACAGGAAGCTGCATTTCCCTGCAATTCCACCAATCTCATGGGTCCAATGATGTTACAAAGCAAAACCATGAAAATCCCCTCCAAAAACCCACAGCATCAGTACTATGGCATCCCAGAGGTCCTAAAATTTGGAGTTATTCCTAAGAACTGAATGTTGAACTTGAGCCACAGCGTACTGAAGAGTTCAGAGACAAGAAGTGTGCCATCCAAGAGGCCATTTTCATGCAGCAACTGGGCTGCTCTCAGCCACAGCTGAAACTAGTGTCAGGATTCAACTTAATGTGAAAAAAATGCTGCAGGTACAAAGAGTCACAGCTACTTCCCAGGCAGAGGGTGCACCAAAGCGACAAAACAAAACATACAAACTAAGCTGCATGCAAGTAATGAAGATGAAGAGCAGGACAAAGCATCGGTCCCTTTCTGAATTCAAAATTAGCTGTGCCATGCTCTCTTAGGTCCAAAAGGAGCTGTTATAATCCTGGTGTTTGGAGAGAAGAGCAAAACATACAATAGAAAGAGAGACTACAGCTTGTGAATTGAAATTGCTCTGAAATTAAGGAGGAATTCGATGCAACATTCTTTGGTGAAAGAACTCCTGTCTTGGAGCACAGAGGCTGAGGAGGAGCAGAGACTCCAGGCACAGCCTCTGGGTGCTCCTCAGAATTCACAGGTCTGTGACACAGCTGCTCAATTCTCCTTGAGAACAAATTAAACGGTTCCCAGATAAATCAAAGAAAAGGCACAGTTCTCCCAGCAGTTCTCCACGCACCCAATGGGATGGCTGCCTGCCTGCCACTTCCTTTGCTCAAGGTCCCCTTGGGCATATAACGTTTCCACTTCTTTCTGAAGTAGGATTCACAGCAGAATGAAGTCTGAGGTCACCTCGAGCGTAACTGAATTTATTTACCAGCAACGTTTCAGAAGCCCACAGTAAGAGGGCATGGCAAAGAACTCACAGAAAGGAGCTGCACACAGGAGGGCTAGGGCTGCTCAAGTGTGCAAGTAGCATCAGCGCACGCTTACACACATGCCTAAGATGAACAGGGCTCAACAAATAGCTCTCTTGCATTCATAGCAGGCAGCTCCTATTTCTAATGCACACTGTTTTCATACCAGGGTACAAAATTACTGACCTGGGTTGGTGAGCTAGTGCCACCGGAGTGGCAGCCACACTCCTCCCTGCTTCTTTCTCCTCCTCCTCTGCTCCCAAACTGTGGGTGATGTTCAGTGAGACTAAATAGTAGAAGTACTATTCACTTGGGCAGAGGATCAGCTTTCCCTTCCTCAGCAGGTTCACAGGTCAGCAAATAGCAGTCCAGCAAAGGAAGCAGCAGGAGATGGCTGAGGGGTGGGGACAGCATCATGAGGCTCCATCTGCCAGCAGCCACCCTCCATCATTTGGAGGTTGTGTGTTGCAGCTATTTCCTCAACCTCCAAAACAAGAGCTGCTTTTATCAGCTTGCTCTCCTCTACTTCCACAGAACAACAAGAAAGAGAACTGCTCTGCTGCAAGAGAAACCAAGAGCAGCACAGCTGCAAGGTGCAGCACTAGTTGAAAGCTTGGAAGATGTAGCAACGTGCAGCTAATGTGCAAAAAGAAAAGAATCAAAGGACTGAAAGGGTTTAAGAGTTTGAGTCTCGTTAGCAGAATGACACTGTATTGTTGGATGCCAGCAAATGAAATGAAAATAAGGAATAACAAATTTTTGGCATGATTCTCTATTGCCTCTTACCTTTGAAGCAAGTCATCTCTGGGGAGAACAGGCACAAAGGGCTGACAGGCTGCAAAAGCAGTGCAGTCCGGGCTCCCTCACCAACTCAGGATGCCTTTTTTGTGAGTGATGATTCAGAGCAAGAGCCTAACTACTGCCCTGAAACTCCCTCTGAAGTGGACAAATGCACACCACCAGCTATTGAGAAATTGCCATTTGCCCTCCCTGAAGTGAAACCCAGACTCCAGCCCTGCTCTGGCTGTGCTTCACAGGCATTCCTCATTAAGGAGAAGCATTCATCAGCTGTCCAAACATCAGCCCCACACACACCAACTCCAGTGCCTAGAGCTGCAGGGTGCTGAGCACTGAGCCTTGCAGACAGCGGTGGGGACACTGCCACTGCTTCAACATAAGCTTGCATTTCTTCCCAGCAGCACTACATGCCAGGGGCTGTAGGATCTAGTTAGTGCAAAAGGAAGGTTTTCAGCCTCTAGCTGCATTTGTATGTAGATCAGGATTACTGCCACCTTACTTCACCTCACTCATTTTAAGTTGCAAGAAGTTTCACGTACAAACATCTATACGTTTTCATGAACTGCAGTTCACAGCTCACTGTGCTTGGGCAGATAATGCTAACCATGCACAACCATCTTACAGCACAGTGAAAAAGACAACGCTCCAATCTGGATACTGAGAATGGTTACAGACGTACCTTCTGGCTCTACAAAAGTGGAAACAGAGGACAGAGCAGTAGCGAAGGAGCTTTGCAACCACACAGCTTGAGATTGGAAAATAGCTATACCTCTATTCCTAGCGTAGCAGCTGGCTCAAATAACTGGCTAATGTACTGAACCCATCCCACTGCACGCTCTCTTTTGTTTGTTTTGCTATGTATAGAGTGGAGATAGCTATGTGCATGAGCAGCACTTGGGAAACGCCCAGGATCTACTTGCTAAACAAACACAAATAAAGGAACAATTTTACACAATACAAAATAATTTGCCCAAATCTGGTGGTTGGGCATTCAGGGTGACCTTAAAACTGAAATTCAGTCCTATTCATTCAGTTTGCTGTGCTTGTCAGCAAAGTGCTAGATTCATCTTCAGGAAAATAAGGTCGGATTACACTAAAGCACACTTGGGATGCTTCCATATGTTCTGCATGACAAATATTTCTGTTCAATTGGAACTACTGTTACATTACTCCCATTTATAGCCACAATTATGTCTATCACTTCCACATGCCTCCCCACAAGTTCTTCTTTCAATTTAGTATCTCCCATATGTGAGATACAACTGCAAGCATCCAGAGACAGCTTTAAACTTGGAGTTTGATAGAAGTTCTGCTGCTGCTTATATGCTCATCAAAAGCAGCACACTAACATCTCCCAGAGTAACCAGATCTGGTCACCAGCTAAAACATCTCCACCCACACTCACAGCCTCAATTAAGGAGATGACTCTCCTAAGTGTTTATCATTACAATTAGCTTCCAAACAGCACCAGGTTAGCTGTTTAACATGGTATGTACAAACTCCATCACACAGTGGGCTACATCTGGGAACCAGAGTTAGCACTTCCCTACTAGCGAGAAACAAACCAGTCAGTTCTGATGGTTTTATTTAAAAGAATACTTAACTGCTGTATTAATTAATATGCTAGTTAAAACCACTTGAAGCAAGCACAGCCAATTCCCCACATGCAGGAAGGGGAGAATCCCTTTAATGAAGGAACTGAACCCACTCCCAAAAGGAATTTGGGAGGCAAGACTCTGGCTGGGAAGCTACCAGGAAACACTCAGTTCCTGTACTAAATAACATCACTGCTCAGAGAGGGACACCAGCTTGCATGCTCCAGAGCCAGCAGCAAGGCTGCACACTGCTTGGAGCTCCTGGAAGAAGCAAATCCTGGTACAACACATTACAGGGCTATCCCTTCTATTATTTTCTGCAGGCTCCAGGAAGTTCTTACGTTCAGAGTGAAACTGACAGCATCACGCAAAGCACAGAACAAGGTACATTGCTGCTTACTGCCACGCAGGCAGCCCGATGACCTTGCAGCAATAATGGGACTGTTAACACACGTGCTTGGTTTCCAGCTGACAGTTCCATCTCTGCTCCCACCTACCCCATTCAGACAGGGGAGTTACGTCAAGCAGCTCATAAGAAAAATGAATATCCCAAAAGAGAATTTCAGGAGAGGCTTAATTAAATAACTGATTATTCTTGGTGCTTAAGAAATAAATACATGCACATACACTTCCTTGTGACAATCTCCCAAGGGAAAATTTGTAAAATAAGCACAGTGTTTATTTAACTCAGAGACGCAATTAAGCCATTAAGAAGAGATCAAAGTAGGCATTATGCTAATTACTCCTTAATTGAACACATTCACAACAGTGACACACAAACTGAAGCACTAACAATAACCTTCCATGCTTATTGCTTCCTGACCTGGGAACACTGCAGAGCACACCCACATCTCACCAGCAGCACGTATCCAACACAAAGCTCATTTCCAAGTACCAGTCCAGAGCTGCTTTTCTTAAGGTCTTATCTACTGCTGTGGAGATACGTTACTAATTTAAGATCTTAACATGCTTAAGTTTACTTGTATAATTGCATAGAAGCTATTTTTATCTACTTCTCATGATATGGCATGTAACGCTAACAAGAATCCAATTACTCCTGCTCTGCACGTCTCGCTAAGTGCTGTGTTCTGATGGGACTGCAGCACGGGATGGAGCACAGAGGTTCCTGCATGCTGCAAGGCACCACACGTCAGCAGGGAGAAAGTCAATGACAAGTCTGGCAGGCCCAGGAAGGCAAACGTATAACCTGAGGAGCTCGTTCAGAGAAGAGCTTGGTAGCAACCTGCAGGCTCTCAAAGCACCAGTCAATTCCCAAACCTTTGCTGTCCTTAGCAAGGAGGTGGAGGGACAGGGTTCAGCACCCAGAGTTGAGGGGAAAACATCACAAAACCTGAGCTCCCTGCAGAAACAGGATTGCCAAGCACGACTCACACAGGGCTGTCTAGAAGTCTGCAAAATTACCCCAAGGGCTACAGTAGAACAGCCAAAACGCACAATTCATAACACTTTTTCCAGTCAACAACTATTGCATCTCCTATTTCCAAGGACAGGAGTAAACAAAGTAATTTTCTAATTGCCCTGGCAGCAGTGGTAGGCACCACCTGACAGGAAGCTGTCTGCTCCAGAGCATTAAAATAGAAAAGCAGCGGCCAAGGCACCCGTTGCCAAGAAAATTACAATATGATAGTCTTAATTATACTAATTGTGCTTCCTAGTATTGAGGCAGGATTAATATAGTATTTCTTATGCTAGATTTCATAAACACAATTGGTTTCAGCTTAACTCTTTATAATTGTATTTCACAGTTCCTTCAAACAATTAGCCAGCAATTATGTTCGCTCCATTTTGCAGATGACTGTTAAACATTCGAAATATCAGAGTCCCCCCTCAAGAGAGGCAAATCCCTCCTAACTTGTTGGGTAACCCAATGAGCCCTTGGTGAGCATCCTGCAAGCTCTGCTGCTCGCTGCTTCGCCTCGTCACCCAGGCAGGAGAGCAGCTTCCAGGGGACAGATCAGACCATAAGCAACTCACAGCTCATGTGGGGAGATGCACATCAGCTGTGTAATAAGGCATTGTCCATAGTTTACATATGTATTAAATATAAATCATATATCTATACACATATTTTTACATTACTTTTTGTAAATTCAACATTAGCTTCTGTTCCATACTTGGTCATGGAATGTCCCATGTCACTTTTGTGAAAGGAGCTGCCCGTTGTCAGATCTTGCTCTTTCCTGGATGCCTTCCTCCAATTTTGTCCTTTTCAGCAAGCTAAGAGTAGAATCTAAAGAGAGCTTATAAACAGGAGGGAGACAGACTCTTTACACGGTCTGATAGCAACAGGACAAGTGGGAACGGCTTTAAATGAAAAGAGGGGAGATTTAGGTTAGCTGTTAAGAGGAAATTCTTTACTCAGAGGGTGGTGAGGCCCTGGCACTCCTGCCCATAGCTGTGGGTGCCCCATCCCTGCAGGGACCCAGGGCCATGGATGGGCCCTGGGCAGCCCGAGCTGGTGGGGGGCAGCCATAGGGGACTGGGACTAGGTAGACTTTAAGGTCCTCTCCAACCCAATCCATTCAATGAATACATGAATCTACCTCTATGTGCAGAAACATTTATATGTCAGCAACATGATGGAGCTTGCTCTAAGGCTTTGCTCATCTGGAGTGGGAACTGGACTTCAGACTTCACTTGTTCCCCACTACTGCCCCACTCACCATCGGCTTTTCACAGAACTCAAAGCCTCTGGCACACACAATTGAGAATGACTGGCATTGTGTTCAGTCCCCTCTCCAGGCACAGCTCCAACACTTACAACAATTCGGCAAGAAATGTTCAAAAAATGTTATTATGAGATAGTATCTTCTGCCAAGATAAAACAACATCCAGCCTGTTACAACAAGGTCACCCCTAGCGACCCAGCCAAGCTGGCACCTGAAGAGACTGAACCCTAGCAGAGGTAAGGAGCTTCAAAACACAGGCATGTTTCTAAAAATAATAGGTTGAATTTTCACCAGTAACCTACAGCATAGCCTTCCTCCATGTCTACATCACTTGGCAGATGACACGGGTCAGTATGACAATGGCAGACAGTTTACACAGTTCCTTGCACTAAGCTTGTCTGGAAGCTCTCTAGATGCATCAAAAGCACATCAAATTTAAAATATAAATTCAAATTCTATTTTTGTTTTGTAAACATATTAATGACACCACTGAATGGTGACCTACGGCCTTCGAGGCTGCCTCAAGTTACAAAGCTTCAAACTGGATAGCATGGTTGAATGGGGCTTTTTTTCTTTGTTTTCCTCTTCTGGTTGGTCACTGTGAACTCAACTCAGCAATTCGTTTCTGCTAATGGCATCTATGCTTCAAACCTGTATTAGTGAAAATATTTTCTGTATCAAAAATAATTGATGTCACAGACAGAGTTTGAGACCTGCCAGTGACTGCGAGAAAGCAGAGGTGCTGAAGAAACAAAGAAACTGTTGAGGATACAATAATACATTTTGTATCTAAAAATAGGACTGGTTAGACTGGAAGAGCAAACGCTCTCCTACCCAGCAGTGTGATGAGGAGACCCAACAGCAGGATCAACAGCTCTATCACAGATAGCTTCCAACAACCTCCACAGATTTATCTTCTTGTGGTAGGCATAAGTACAACTGAAGATCCATTTTACATTCTTCACCATCAAGATATTTCACAGCCATTCAATTATCACTACTTGAGCTGTGATTTTTTTTAATTACGAATAAAAATCACCACAATGATAAAAGCCCAGAAAAGCTTCTGAGTACCAACATGCTTCATTCCACAACCCCAAGCCACATCTCCAACCTTAGCTTCACATTCATTTATGGATTACTTGCCTTGCTGCCACAAGCAGGGACACACCACCTTCAGCCTCAGGGAGGGAACACGACCAGGGAGGAATTCCCAAGGTGAAATATGTATATGGAAACTGCCACCATGTTTCTTTCACTTTCCCCCTCCATTTCTCAGATGGGAAACTCAAAGCAAGTCTGCATGTGAAGCCTACTGCTTAACGTCTCTTATCACGGGTTAACAGTGTGACAACGTGGAAGAAAACTGCTAACTTAGCCATTCTATAAATGCCATGAAAACGCCTGAAATTGGCATAGTGGATGGTCACGAGGGAACACATGAAGTTAATAAAAGCCATAAAACTGGCAAACTTGCTCTGTGGAGAATATAAAACGTCTTTCTTGCAAGAAATAATTCTCTAAAATACAGAAAGTGCACCATTAGCACCAGGAGAAGCAATGTTTTATAAAGCAGAAGGGTCTTCCAGCCTCAGACACTTGTATCTAAAGAACTCATTTGCCAAATATGTACCGTCAGTCCTCAGAAGTGAGAAGAATCCAGAGAAAACCATGATGGAACAGAGGTGATGCCTTCTGCGCTGGGAGAACCAACAAGGAGGGTTAATGTCTCCCTGCATTTGGATAACAAATCCTTGTTGAAGTGAGGTCAATGTCAGCTCCCACAACAGCTACTTCAGGTTTTGGCAAGAGCAGGCAGGACTCCAGTGTGCAGCATTCTCCTTGCAGCCTGTTAGGAGGAGTGTCACACCAAACACACAAGGACTTACCAGATCTCCCATCTGAGACAGATGGCACCTTAGCGAAGCCAGCACACCTGCATACCCACCAGCCTTGTTGGTGCTCAGCTCCCTGCTTCCTCTTCATTTATTTCCTCTCCAGATTACAAAACAGGGTAAGACTTTTCCAACCAAAGCATACAAATAAGGACTGCTGGTTGTAACAGCTCACAATGGCTTTCTCATGTAAATTGTAATGTTTAGCAATCTCTGCAAATCACGTAGCACCAGGAAGAATTTTTCACTGCATATACAAAACACAAACCAGAATCAAAAGGGCAAATAAAAAGGATAGGAAAGCAAACGTCCGTGAGGAGTAGCAGCGGAATTTAATGAGGTTGACAGAATCATTTCTTGACTCTTTTGGCGAACAAACATAACTGCTTCAGATTAAAAAGGCAGCTTATAATTGCTTTACTAACTTAAGAGCTGTAGCTGCACTAATGCACTTTAAAAAGGCTGAAAGCACTGAGTAATGTGTTTGCAATGTCTGTAGCCCGAGTAGACTGTGTGAAGAATGTGGATCTTGGATTTTAACATACTGACACCGTTGATTGGAATGTACTGGTCCTACAGCTGAAGGATTATTTACATGTGAGCAGGACCAACTCAGACAATGCAGCATTTCTGCAGAGCTGGATTTGTTTCTACCAACACAGACGCACAGATTCCCTATATTATATGGAGAAATCCACAGATATTGGAAGACATTTACATTTGTAATATATTTACAGAACTAGTCACACTTGAGCCCATCAGGCTGCGTATTTTAACACTTGTCTTTAAAGCCTGCTGACCTAATACCGCAGATAAACACATTCCCCAACAACAGCTTCCTAGGAACTCAAATCAAAAGAAGGAAAGCTCGCTACCATGACCCTCTGCCCTGCTGGCTCACGTGCTGCTCCGCTGCGAGGCGGGACACGCTGCCGGGATGTGCCTGCACGCCGGCAGGGTTGGATCCTGCAGCCCTCAGTGGCCTCCCGCTCGCAGAGGCCACGTCAGCAGGGCCGGCTCTGGTGCCAGGTCACATCCCAGCTGCCTGCAGCCGGCTCCCCCTGAGAGCCTCAGGTCGCTGTAGGGCTCCTGCGAGATGCTAGGAGCCTGTGAGAGCTTCAGAAGCATTCCCAGCTCCAGCAGCACTTCCATGCCTTTTGCTCATTGTGGTATGATTTGGGAAGGTTTAAGCCAAATCAAAGCTTTGTAAAAAGTTACTTTTTTTCTTTATCCCTCCTCTTCCCTCCTGTCTCTTATCAGAACTGTAAGACACAACAGCTACTGATTCGCTGTCTTCCATCAAAGGGATTTTCACAGGACTAGGCAATGTACACACCACATCTACTGCAGGCGCACCTTACTGGATTTAATCCACACATGTCTCCAAAATATCCCACTGATTATTCTTAGCTTCGCCACTTCATATCTGATAATGCCCAGATTATTCTCACAGTAAACAAAGCATCCTATTGTTTACTTTGGGCTTCTGGCACCGTTTCCTATGCTTTATTCTGGTGGGCTAAAAACAAAACCTACAAGATGAAAGAAGATCGGTGCTACAACCTTAAAAGGAAAAAATCCATTCTGATTAAGTTATCACCTCCTTCCTCCCTCTTCTCTTAGAGGATTTTCACATGAATTTCACCAAACTGTGGAAATGACACAAGGTGACCAAGTACTCAATGGCCAAAATTCGAAGAGCTGCTTTCAGAAGCTGATCCAACAGGTAGATGGATTCTCACAGCTCCCATGAAGCTCACCCATGTAAGACAGCCAGCTGCCTGAGGCTGCTGTGTGTCCCATCTCTTCTGGCTCCTTCCACCCCCAGGCTCAGGCCCTCTATCCCCAGCTCCCATGGGTATTCCCAGCCCTGCTCCCATCCTGCCCTCCTCTGCTCCGCCCAGTAACACCAGTTATCAGCCCATCCTTAGCTTACACAGTGGCCCATCTATTTTCAACTTTTTCCTTTCCTCCAAGAAACTGAGTCACTTCCTCATTTCCAATCTTGTACTGAAGGGAGAAGTAAAATACTTCTTTCTGTCCTTTGCTGAGACTATACCAGGCACTAACGACCTTATGTCATTTACATACACATTCCTCCTGTGTAAACCTACACCCCCTGAAGCTTGTTGGTATCATCCATTCCTTCACACTTTCACCAGAAATTCTTCTAATTTAAAACTTGTTAAAAAAAAAAAAAGGACATTTTTGTTTTAGCATTTGTTTTAGTGTTGCTTTTCATCATTTATTTGAAGAAACCCACCCACACAAATGGAGGGAATAATAATTCCAGTAAACCTTTCATTTGAGAAGCCGCTGCTGGATTTTTAGCATACTTCTTGCCTTCCCTCCAAGTCACTCACTTTTGGATCCACAAAAAAAGCAGCACTGCAGTTTAGTTCCCGCGTCCCTGGTTTCACAGGATAAGAACACAGAAGGGCCCTGGAGCACTTCAAGTTCAGCAAAACGCTTGGAAATTATCCATGGAAATGAGCATTGATATTAGTGAACTCTGCGTGCGTATCATCCTGCTTTCTTTTCAGAACCTAACCACTCCACACACACCACCCAAAGGCAACTTAGGTTAATGCCTTAACTGGATATTCATGCTTAAACACAGCTATAACCCCTCCTCACCACAGCGTATTCACATCTTATTCTGGAAAACACCACCAATCAGAAACCCACTCAATGCTGTGTCTTGTAGGGCCGTGCTGCAGGCCTGAGCAGTGCCAGGATGGAAGCACAGCCTCCTTTCCCTGGCACATATTTACTGTTTCTTCCCACATCACCTCTGTGCTTCCGTATTCCAAATCTAGAGCTGCTGAACTAAACAAAAAGTGGAGGTAAGTTTCAGGAATGCTCTGTTTTCAGCAACACTGTAACAGGAATTCAGTATGTTGAGAGCATGAAGGGGCCGCACTGCCCCACTGCTGCTGCTTCTGGAGGAAGCACCCTACTGCCTTGCTACCAGCATGCTCACAGGAGCTCTGCCATGTCTCTGTCAGCTCCCTGCTCCTCACTCACACAGACTGGAAGTTGATGGGACTGCTCCACATGGTAACCTTCCCATTGTTCTCCTGTTCCCCTGGGTCAGCAAGAGTTTGAGTCGTGATAAACTGCAGGACAATGGCATTTTGCTCCAAGTAAAGGACAGCAGGAACAGATTTTTCCTGGAGAGATACTGACAGACCAGTCTGGGGAAAAGGAAACCTGACAGCACCCAATCCTCAAAAGCACTTCTCTGAAAGACCAGATTTATTCTTTTTTTAAATGCCTCCTCTTGAGGAATGAGTCCCTCTTCACATTTCCATCTGCCCGAACTCCCGCCCCTGCTGCTGGTGACTGCTGAATACTCCCAGGAGGGACACAAACTACACGCAGGGGATAGATGTAAATTAGGCATCCCAGCTCACACACAGGGAAAGCAGAACAGGAAACGACACTGTAACACATGGAAAGTTTGATAACACATACAGACCGATGCCAGATTTACAGCACTTCAGAGGTGCAGTCCTTCAGGAGGTTGTTTTATATGACTGTATTATATAATCAGATGAAGCTCCAAGTTGGAAGCACATAGTTTAGCAGAAGAAATATTTCACAGTCGTACACAAGTTGCAACTTAAGCCTGAGAAGAATATCAGAATGTTCAGAACTTAAGCAGCATATCCAAGAACGCGCGTCAGCCTGCACTCAGTACAACAGCTCTACCAATAAGGAGATGATCTCACACCACAGATAAAAGTGCATTTTATCAGACTGCTGATGAGTACCAAACAAACCCCGTCTGCACAAGCGTGTTACAATGCAGAGAACACAGAATAAAGGGGTTTCAAGTTTTACTCATTTAACCATGTTGTCTGAATAACACTTAGAATGTGAAAAACAATTATAAACAAATACTGTCATAATTTATTTCTAATGGAAGAAATAATATACTAGCCAATATAAAAGCATTCATTTCAAAAAGAAGCAGCCAGCTTTATTACTCTGTTAATTGCCATGTGGACCAACTTCTCACCACACAGCACGCTGGCTATAAATCTCAATAAGTAATTCTAAATTGCTGCTATTATTGCTCATCAAGACTGAATAACCATGGATGGTGTTCAGAAGAGTTTTGTGACGTCTGTCGCTAAAAACTATTAATTTCTATTTCCACAGGGATGAAATTTCAAGCAACAAACACACCCAGATCTTAGGTACATCCGAACAGCTCATGGATATACACGTCCTGTTCTCCTGGGTAATCTTATCCTGAAAAACTTCTCCTGCTGATGCTGATGGTGTTTTTCGTTTCAAAAACAAATACTTAGAAAACTAAACAAATGAAAAAGTAATGTCACCACCTATTCATTTTGACAATTTTACATCTGGGGAACTCTAGAAACAGGGCTCTGCGTAGTGGTGACATTAGTAGGATTGCATCCCCAGTCTGCCAGAATTCAGCATTCATCTAAGCCTTGGAGGAACGATGTCAGCCTTCAGACAGACTGCCACTGCGTGCTGCTGCAGGGGCATGCTGAGGCATTCCTTCCCAATGTTCCCACATACCACAAGATGCTGTGAGACACAGGAATGTGCTGTGTAGGGCTGGAGCACACACAAAGGACACCACCAGGACCACCACAGTTGGAAATACACACTTATTTACTAGCTAGAAAATGATCATTGATCGACTATTAAATTTTCCCTATTATTACTTCTTAAGGAAGAGTTTTTGGATGACTAGTAGCACATAGAAATTGCAGCTTAATGACACACGAGCTGGGAAGGATGGGAAAAGCAACACCACCTACCTCGCTTCTCAAAAAGCACTGTCGTAAGCTCACAAAATATCATTGAAAACAGTACAACAAAGCTTGTTCTCTTTAGACTTTGATTTAACCTTCCTGTATTTACTGCAGACAGAGTTTTACCTAGGGAATTATCTGCCTCTCTTCCAAGCTGGCTTTGCTACTAGGTAGGAACCTCTTCTCATAGTACTTAATGCACAACCTGAAGGGTCTTTCATCACTTCTCCCATCAGACGCATTAAAAGATTTTGTGTGGTCCCTCTCATTAAATAAAATAAAAAGAGAAGCCGCATTTATCATACTTACACAATTTTAGAGAGAAGTAAAGGAGCAATCAGAAGACTGCTCACATGCCTTTATTTGGTACAGCATAATGAGCCAGCTCTGGTTATAAAGAAACAATCAAAAATTCTGCTCAAAACCAACGTGAATTCTCCAAGCACTCCGCCACATCTGTGCATCTCTATTCATCTTCTGTCACTCCTGATGCCCACACGAAAACAGTTTTTCCCTCTTATGTATTCATTTAATCATTACCAACTATAAATACAAGTCATTAACTCTCATTTGTATTTACTACTTGGTTATACAGAAACATAAATTGCAAACGCTGATAAATGACTAAAAGAAAATTCATGACTGATTTCTGAAACCCTGAAGTCCTCCAACAGATATGGTAGCCACATCTGTAACTTCTTGCTCATAAGCATTTCACTGTATTTTCAGAATTGCATACCGCATCTTCACAGAGCTTAGAGCATTAAATTTTGAGCATAACTTTTTTGTAACACAGTCAAACGCTCAACTGCATGTTCCAGTTCCCTCTTACCTTGAATGCACTGCAGGGTTCCATCCTCAGCCCTTATTGTAAAGGTTTCACCTGGATTCACTTGAACCAAAAAGACCTGCGAAAAGAAAACCACATTTGTTTCACTATAGCATTTGAACATGACGTTTCTTCAACCCAACAGTCATGCTCTCAGTGCTGCAGAATCCATATGTGGTGTAGGAGGAGAACAGGTCACAATCCCACACCCAGGGTACCAGAAGGGTCCAGGAACAAGAAGAGGTTTAAAACTTGCCTCCTCGCCTAAACTTCATGAACTGAAATAAAGATTTAACTCAGCTGTGTGCAGGTGAGAATTAGGGCTTCCGGCTCCTGCCAACTCCAGACAGACCGTTTAACATGGCTAAATGCTGACAGCAAAGGATGCTAACCTTTAGACCACTTCAGATTAGACTCCAGGATGAAGGATCCAGCCATACCATCGTTACAAGCCCATTGGAATAAAAGATTTTAATTAGGCAAAATCCACAGACAGACACAACTCAACAGCTGTGCACAAAACAAGGGCTCCCCACTGAACACATACTGAGCAAAGTCCTGCGCAAGCTGCACTTGTCTTTATTAACTTCCAGGCGTCTGAAGTCAGAATGTGGGTGGTCTGAAGGTTTACCATTTAAACCATATAGACTCATTTCTTTAATGAAGAGCTTCTCTGAAAGCAAACATCATTTATCCCATCCTCTTGCCTATGAAACAGTTATTCAAACATTTTCAACACAGTCCTGTTAATTATGCATTGCTAGAAAGTTATTAATACCTGAATTAATCTTGGCATACTTTGAAAAAGCATGCAGATCTACATCTTGTTGGGATACCTCTCAAAATTTACATCTCAGATTCATATTCTAGGACACCTGCGTGCAGACTTCAATCATCCAATCTGGGATGACAGAACTAGAATTAACGTTCTGTTTCTGAAATCCTTAACCTAAATGCATAGGGTAATTACTGCCTATGTGACCTTTTGAATTACAGTAATCCTACAGAAACCCATTACTGCAGTGACATTTTTAAAGCACAAGCTGGAAATTGGAGGACTGACATAGGAAGGCCATTATTTTGTCTGCAACAACAGCTCCTCAGAGAATGCTGAGAGAGGGCCCAGTTCAGCAGCCCAGCACAACAAATGGCTCAGCACAAATAGGTGGCCCAGAGACATCCCACCCCAACCTCCAAACCATCGACCTTTAAGCGATGACACTTTTCAGAGCTGTGTGGAAAACAGTTAATTGAATTAGTATGCAAGCATAGGAACTTGGCACCTCGTTCAGCATCAGCAAGGCCCAGCTGTGGATACTTCAGAGGAACGCAGAACGCAACCTGTTCTCAGGAGAATTTTCTTACTAAACCATCAAGAAAGTTAGTGCCCTGGCACTGCTGCCCTGAGAGCTGTGGGTGCCCCATCCCTGGAGGTGGTGGGCTCTGGGCAGCCCGGTGTTGTGTCCCACCCATGGCAGAGGCTGGGGCTGGGTGGGCTATAAGGTCCCTTCAGCACAAAATAATCAGGTAAGATGCTACATCTTCATGAGAAAGCAGTGACTCACAAGTGTACAGGGCACCAAAATGCTCCTCCTTGCACCTGTTTTTCTCCACGCTTCACACAGAGAGGCAGCAGCAAGCAGAGCCAATCTGCAAACAGGATCTTACCAACGCAAACCCAAAGAATGCAGGAGAAGAAACCAATAAAGCATTGAGAAATCAAGAGGTCAGGTGGCGTCAGAGAAGATGAGAGATCACTCCAAATGCTCTTCTAAATTCATTAACAACATTTTCTATCTACAAAAAGAAAATATATACGCAAAAAACGCATATCTGATTCAGATGGTCTCCAAGACATTAGTCTGTCATATGCAGCCCGACAGTAACAGGGTGCTTAAAAGCACTTATGTCTTCCCAGTACAACAGACTTCTGAGAACAAAATGAAGCAGTAACCCCAAATTTTGTTCCAAAGTTCACTGTGTCAGCTCAGCAGCACAAGCCCAGCCAGGTGACAGCTGACACATTCCTGCAAGGTGCAGGACAGACAGCCTCATTCCTCATGTGGACATAGTCTAATCTCCTTTATTCCACGTTTATGACCCTAAAAGGCAAGAGCAGGCACACACGAGCACTAAGTGCAGTGCCTTCTCAGGCAGTGAAAGCCAGTGGCACCAGGGCTTGGCACAAGCACCTTCTCAAGCAGGTGCCAGCAAAAAGCTCACTGTGCTACAGCAGAGACTGTACCAGATGAAAATGAACCTGCCCCAAAACCAGGGTGTTCTATTCTGTACAACAGGCACAGCCGCTGCCCCGTGACTTCACACTCCCAACTCCTTGCAGCACACAGCTCAGCACCTACAGGAAGCTGCTGAAATGCCTGCAGTAGAAGATGGATTGTAAATCCCAGAACCCCCACAGCAGCGACAAGTGGATTAGAAACAGAAACAGAGTAAGCAGCAGCTCTGGAAGGGACATGAAAGCATTCATTTCCACTACGGCTGACTGCATTAAAGTGTGGGAAACTTAGAAGAGGAAGAAAAGAAAAAAAGTGGGTGATATCAATGCCATTTTGGGTAGTACAGAGGAGGGAGATTACTGCCAGGCAGAGCCACCCTCAGCTCTGCCCTGTACAGATCTGCAGTACTTATTCCCAGAAGACAAAAACATTTGAGATGTTCCCATACAGTTGCCTTACATTACAGCAGGATCCCCTTCTGCAGCCCTCTCCATCTGACTGCTGGTAACAGCTAAGGGTATTAACAGCTTCAGTCTGCTCTTCTCTTAGCATTTAGGAACTGATCTTTTGAGGAAAATCTTCTGTCTCAGGCTCAGCACTCCGGAGCACAGCTCTGCGTGCAGTCCCAGTCACCAGCCAGAATCCGATCCCTTCCTACCACCAACTTCTACCGGGGACTGCAAGCACATCTTTGTAAAGCCTGCATCTATTTACGGGGTAATGCAAAGTATCTTTATTAAGGAAGCCATTCTTACATGGAATAAATCTGTTCCCACCTCACAAGTAATTGAGATAAGTCTATTTCAGTGATCATGTATCATTTAAAATCATGTTAATAGCCACTAATTAGTCCACTTGTTGCACGAATGTGAAGATGAAGCAAAGCTTTTATTTTAATTTCATACAGTTTTAGAACTACCTTTCTAAAAGGTGCAAACATCAACTAGAGCTTCAGGAATAGGACGAAAATAATAAAAAAAAAAGCAGCTGGCAGCACAATCAGAATATGAAGGCACATCCAGATCAGGGGCAAAAAAATCCTGAAGAAAATTTGTATTCCAGCTGAAAACATACAAAAAGAGAAGGAGAGGAGTCTTTCTTCATTTAAGATCTACAAATATGATCCAACAAACGTGTATGCAGAAGAACAACACTACTCAGAAGCATTCTGCTGAGTTGTATTTGTACATCACAGTGATTCTAACTGCAGTGAGTCAGCAGTTCTTCCTGCTGGAAACATTAGATGACAAGCTAGCTTACAGGCAACAGAGGCATCTGCCAAGCAAGGCTGCTGAATCACCACCACTGATGGGGAAATTCTGTTTGACTTGGAACCCCACCTCAACCCCTCCTCAGAATTCTCCCTTTGTTCTTTCAGTAATGCAAAAGGACCCACTGGACACTCCTTCCCAGTAAATGGTTTCCAGTAAGGAAGAAAGGGGGTATTTTTAAGGAACAATTATGCTCTCCAATACCAGTAAGACCATTCCCTCACTTTAGCACATCAATAATGGACCAATAATGGGTAAATAGAGCCATTACAAGCATTCTTTCTTTTCTCCTTCAGGTTGCAGCATAAACTTCTAAAAACAACACAGCAATGAAAAGCAGGTGCTGTTCTGAGAATCCAGAGAAGCAAACAGACTTAGAAGCTTACAAGAAAAGCAGAAGTCATTCTTCCTTCATGGTTGGCGTAGCTCAAAATACAACTTGGAGGGAGTAACAAATAATCAAGGGAACGAGAAGCCACAGAATGAAGTCTTAGACTGATTCACGAAGAAGAGTTTATTTTGTCCTGGTTAAAGCATTTTGACAACATGTCTCAAATAAGGAGAGAATCAAATTACTTGGGTTCTACCAAGGTTAACGCAGGACAACAGACCTGCAAAGCTGTCAACGTTCACCTTGAACCTGGAGGCCATACGATGACAAAGACAATGGTCTTTGTATCATTCTGCCTACCTCTGATCAAGCTCATTAGAGAATATATCCCAGAAAAAATACAAAAGCAACTATAAACATCAGAAATCCACTCAAAATTCAATTCTGCCACTAAGGTTTATAATGAAGCACAGGGCAATATATGCAGTTATTACACTTCGGCAAGCAAGGAATAGCAGACATCATAGAACACTAGTCTCCATTTCTCCTTTGAAACTCCTTTTCACAATCTAGCTACCCAAGCTCTTCAAGCTTATAAAAGCTCATCTCAAGTATCTTTAAGATGTCTGGACAATAGAATAAACAAAGCACAAGACTGACTCTCTGCAAAGCAAATTTACCTCCGTTATTTCTGACCCATTACTTAAATCCATGGTGCAAACCACCACAGTGAAATGCATGATACATTCAGCGCGTGGCTTTCAGAAGTCTTCCCAGGATAAGGGTGGATTTCTGCCTTCTGGGCAATAACCTGCTCTCCCCGGTACACGGAGAAGCCAACGCCTTTCTTCCCCATGTTCAAAATCCCTCAGAGCTCTGGAAACAGTTTATTTAAAGCAGTCACTTTCCACGAAGCTCACTGACCTGCTGCGATCCGTCGCCATTCACAATGTGAGGCATCATGGCTACCTCCCCGTTCAGCAGCGGGGGCAGCTCCAGCGGGATTTGGTCGGTCATCATCATTGTGACGTACATTCATGGAGAATTTTCCTCAACGGGCTTCCTGCAAGAGAAGCATCTATTAGAGACTCTGAAAAACCCTCTCACGCTTCCATAGATTTTGCCAGTAAATTCTTTTGTAATACCCATGGCTCAAAGTCAAACACTGTGATTTTCCTTCTAGGATGCTGTAACGGTGTGAACTGCCACCTATAACACAGAGCAGACTTTCACTTCACCATGATCCAAGTAAGAAGCTCATCAACGCGTTATCACACATCATCACCAGAACCATGGGGAGATGGCTTTGCAAAAACAAGTCCAAATTCGGCATTAGCAGCGCCATCACACTGGGTAATAAACCAACTCTTTGATGACTAAGATGACCTAATCCCATAATTTCTCCAGACTTCTGCACAAGAACCATGCTAACGAACCTCAGGGACCCACAGTTTCCTCAGTCTCTCACACCAAAGAATCCCTGAGTCCTCCCAGCAATTCCACATTCACAGCAAGCTCCAGGTACAAACACAATGTTTGGCACATTTCCCATCCTCACATTTTCCAATACTTGCAGTTTATCCCCTAATATTTTGGCTTTCATTACCTCAAAAATCACAGGTTTTAATTCTGAGAAAGATTCAAGCATAGAAGTTGAGGTTGTAGATTTAGGGTTCTCATGATGGATGGAGAAGGAAGCGTGGCAGTGCCCTGCGTGGGGTCGGTTCATTGGGTGGGCTTGGGTGGCTTTGTTGCTTGGTTTTAGATGGCAAATAAAAACACATGAGTTTCTGAATCGTTTCTTAGCTGGATGGGACTAGGAAAAGCACTGCAGAAGGATAACACAAAGCACCAGTGAGAGCATAAGAAAAAACTGTTTCAGAGGCTGATTCAATCTATTATTACTTGTACCGCTGACTGCTCTTGCTATACGCATTACACATCTACAGAGTTGTGTGCATATACTTATTCACATTATGAATAAGTAAGATGATTTTCAAAGAATGCAAGCTTCACACAAACTATTTTGAAACCATGGGAAATAATTCCCACCCCCCAATACATGACACATCCACCTATCCCAGCCTGAAAGCCTCAGGACTTCAAGAGTCATGCTATTTTATTTTCTTAAGGGAAAAAAAAACCAACAAAAAACCAACAAACCACAGACTAGCTTCAAGCTGCATATTTTCCTAGTAATATCTCCATTCCAGGCACAACCAATATGTTGACATTTATTTGCTATATGTCATTATTTAAAGTCTTACGGCTGCATTCCTTTAGCTTTATTAATGGTTTGTCACTATAGCCATGTCTGCACTTGCCTCGTTTTAGAGGGGAAAAGAAAGAAAACAGAAAAAGAAATAAAGAGAGCTTCCTTCATCTGTTGGGTCTGGCACAGCTCCACCAGTGGCAGTGCTGGCTGCAGCATCCAGCTGGCCACAGGCTTCTTTCTAGCAGCATCTCACTGAGAGGTACTGCAGGCAGAGCTGAATTAGACTGGGGTAGGATGTCTACTGCAGGACTGGCAGACTTCACACCAAAGCCAAGCATCCTGGAAGCTGCTTCACATGCTTTTTAGCTTTTCCTCTCATATGTTTGCCTGAAAACAGATTTATTTGCCACGCATTTACACCCCTCCTAAAAACCGGAGCTCCTGCTCCCTCAGATAACACAATTTCCTTCATATAGTGAAGTCAGAAGGCACATTTTCTCATACCCCTGTCCCCCCCGCCCCTAAATAAATTCAAGAACATCAGGGGAAGAAAACAGCAGGCAAGGGCTCCCAGCGCCAGTTCAGATTTCAGGATATGAGAACTCTTCCTTAGTTAAAATACGAACTGCCAAATACTAAGCCACAGCTTTCTTATTTTTTTTTTCCCCTTTCAGGTACTAACTCAAATTTGGGGTTTTGTCTAGAAAGCTGACTATATTTAAATTTAAAAAAGACATTTCCTGTGCGTCTACATTCCCCAGGTTTGGCTGGGGCTGAGCTCAGAAACGGCAGCGCTGGGGCAGAGGCGGCCATTCCCTGTCTGCTCCCTCCAGGAACATGGATGTCAGCCCATCCCGCAGCAGGAGCTGGGACAGCCACCCAGCTTCAGGGCTCTGTCCCCAATCCAAGCTCCAGTCCTTCTGATCCTCGCAAGTTACTGCTACAGACCTGATTTTCCAACACTACTGATCACCAAGATGACTCTGTTCCGTTAAATTAATTCAATATGTGAATTACTAATGTAAGAATTAGTTACACATGGCAACAGAAAAAAAAAAATGGAAAAAACACAGAAGAACAAAGTGTAACCATCTAAAACCAACTTCCATGTATGGTGAACTAGTGTGACCCAACACGTTCTGTCAGAAAGAGCCTGAAATTCCAGCAGCAGTTTGAACCACGCAAAGATAACCACTGCTAACCATTCCTAGAGGGTTTCTCCCATGTAATTAATTGATTAATGGGGATACAAGCCAAGGACATCCTCCTTTTAGTGCAGGGCTTACATGGGGCAGCTCCGGCCCATTGGGATGGGACATACAGCCCAGAAGAGTACAAAGGCATACATGTGGTGATACTGTTGACACAATGTGAAACAAGTATATGTCTTCAAAAGGAACGCTTTCCTCTCTTATCAGCCCAAGCGATGTGACAATTCCAACTGTGGTCCAGCCGTAGCATGGGTACAAGCAGGCAGGAGCTGCTTCACATGGTTTTGCCACAGCTGAAACAAGGAATTCCACATCACCCTGCTAAGATATCCAACAGCTCCATAAAGGGAAGGCTCAAATAATTCCAGAAGGAATCCCACATAAGGGAAGCGAAACACAGAATAAGAAAATCCTTTCACGTTTGCAGCCGTTACCTTCTGTAAAAAGAGGCATTTAGGGAACCAAGTGCTATTTGCCAGAAGTTTGTTTGTGGAACTGAGGAATCCTACCCAAGCCCGGTATGTCAAACCACAGCACCGCACAGTTGAAGAAAACGGTGCTCCTTCCAAAGAGACTTTGAACTGCATCCACAAGAGGAGAGGCAACCAGAAAAAACCTGCATGAATGCACCCATCTACACAGAACACATACACACACACACCAACTCGTTTATATGAGGACACATTCAGACACTAAGAACTCAAAGCAAGTACCTGCCCCACTGGGAAGGCTCCCAAAGGGAACGCTCCCAGTTTGCACCACTGTTAGTGCTGGGGCTCACGTGCAAGAGATAACAGAGCTTCCACATTGCCCGGTTTTCCCTTCCTGCACTTCATGCTGCTCATGTGGAAACATAAGCTTCGTTAAAGCATCCACAGCACCACTGTATTTCCATGGAAAAGCAGGGCAGTGCTGCGGTGAGCATAGCTGCCTCCAAGAGACTCCTGCCACGGCTTGCCACTCCAGTTCAGAAAAGAGCTCTAATTGTTCACACAGAAAAGCCTCTTGAGACATGAGCAGTACCTGGAGGTATGTGCACAGATGGTTGGTCAAGGCACAAACAGTCTGGAATTTGTCTTGTCTGATGGGTGTTCATTAGCTTTGTTAAATCACATCTGTCTGAAGAACCATTTAAATCTAAAAGCATTCTTTCCGTGTTTAATTGCTAGTACGGCAGATTAATTTGAAAGCGTCCAAACAGACAGGTTTATTTGTTACAGTTTTGGAGAAATACCTTTTTTTTTTTTTTTTTTTAATCTATAATGGCAGAGAAAAAAGGTTAGTGAGAAGGCCAGCCCCAGAGCTGGCTGGGGTGTGAGAGGCTGAGAGCAGCTGCCAGACACCACGTAGCTACCGCCCATCTCCAGGGCTGGGAAGCAAAAGCAACTGCTTCAAACTGTAATTCCTCAGTGGGTTTTCCCCTCTGGCTTGTTTTTGAGGCAATGACAATTTCATGCCCGTGATGCATCCCACCTTTGAAGACTAGAGTTACCAGAAGCATTCAATTCTGTAGGAGATGAAATTGATGGAGTCATTCCCTGTAGTAGGGTGAGATCACTAAAGCAGCTATCTAGATAGCTCTGCTATGATGAGTTTTACACTAGCCTGCAGTCCTTCCAGCCTGTCACCTGACATTACATTTCTCAAGATCTGGAGCTCTGATATTTTAGGAAGAGCCGTGTTGCAATCCCATCAGCCACATTCTCAGCAGGTCCATTTGTAATTTAGGAACAGCCAAACAGAAAGGGATCCCTGCTCAACCATGGTGTGAACTGGAATAACCCAATGGCCCTAAATGTTAAGCACCAGCCCATGAAGATGGCTCTAACACCCCCAGCCTGCCTGCAGTCCAGAAGCCCGAAGAAGGTACGGTACACAGGGTTGTTTCTGCCATTCTGTTTTCCACGTGGAACATATGTGCTTGTTCTGATTTGTCATAATTAATAGCAAGACAAGGCATGGCCAGCCAGCCTGTAATAAAATTACAACAAGAACAGAGGACCCAGAGATCAGGCTGGCATCAAAACTTCAAAGGCAGCTGAAAGGTGAGCATCAGGAATGAGATGAGGTCAGAAAGCATTATGCAGGAGCATCTTATTTCAGCAGGTGAGTACAACTAATCAACTGATAATAGCTCTGATGAAATACCAGAATCAAGCAAGCTGTTGCATAAAGCCATCTTTGACCAAAGGCAAACCAGCTTTCCCTGGTCTTCCAGGGGGGAATCTCATGAAAGTTTCCCAAAGGAAAGCTGCATGGGGCAGGAGGCCAGCATGCCCCAGAGACACTCACAGCCAGACAACGGCACTGAGGGCCAATGAAAAAAGCACAAAATGAAAGACATGTCCACAGATGCCATTCTTGTTTTAGCTACATCTGAACAGCAGCCACAAGAAAACAAACGGATCCAATGACTTCACAGCATTCTCACTTCTGCAAGTAGTACTGTTAAAGCAAACCAGCCTCCTGCCCTGACTCAGTTCTACAACTCAAAAACGTGATGGCTGCAGCTTGTGCTGCTGACTCAGCAGTAAACTACAAATAAGAATACTTGCATGCAACACACTCTCACGGTTCACATTTCTCTGTGCCTTCTCTCCAAGCTAAAAGGTAACAGCTAGTCCCATCTGTTACGTGTGCTGCTTTCCTTCTTCAAAAGCTTCACACATTTCTTTCCTCATCTCCCTCTGCAATCACAGCTGATTGGAACTCGTAAGCACACCAACAGTTTGCGGTTACCCCTCTCCCTGTGACTTCCCTAATTGCAATATTAAGAATTTACAAATTTGAACAAGTCAGCCAGCGCTCCCATCTGCCAAAACACCCACTATCTGCTGATAACCCTTTTTGGGTTCCCTGAACTCTACATGGCCTCATTTTTCCACCAAAAGCCATTTGTAAATGAAATTCACAACGTCACAAAACCCACTGAGTATGCTTAAACACTGTTTGAAGCGCATACCAAGTCAATCCAGGTTGAGGACAAACAATATCCTCCAGCCCTCACCTACACTTGTCTACAACTGGTGTCTCAATCCCACAGACTTCACAGAACCATTAACATTGAAAAGACCTCTAAAATCCCCAACCACAGCCCATACCCCCATGCCCACATCTCTCAGTGCCACATGCCTACAGCTCTGAACACCTCCAGGTGACTCCACCACTCCCTGGGCAGCTGTGCTAGCACACCACTGCTCTTTATCAGAAGAAATGTTTCCTAATATCCAACCTGAACAACTCCAGGAGCAACTTGAGGCCTCACTTCTTGTCCTGTTGCTGTTACCTGGAAGCAGAGGCTGACCCCCACCTTGCCACAGCCTCCTCTTAGGGAGCTATACAGATCCATAAGGTCTCTCCTTCAGAACGAACCACCCCATTCCCTCAGCTGCTCCCTGTAGGAGCTGTGCTCCTTCACAGCTTTGCTGTCCTTCGTAGGACACAGTTATGTCTTTAGGTGTGCTTATTAGTGGTACCCCTGAGTGCTCAGCTCCACAGGGTCAGGGTCCTGAAGCTGTGCACATGCCCAGGAACACACCAACCCCTATGCATGGTTCTTATGCAAAGGTGTGAGGCAGATAAGGAGTGTGCCTCACCTGTTAGCTTTCCTATATTTAATAACAAAAATATTAATCACAGCCCCAGCACGATAAGCATGGTGGGTTGGTGATAAACACCCCCCCCCTTCAACTTCACTATCTCCAAATAAAGCCCAAGGAATAGTATCACAAAGACCTTGGTTATCTCTTCCAGAAATCCTGTTCAGGGAAGAATCAACTGAAATCAATGGTGTTTTTTGTGTTTTTCTTCTCCCTACTAAACTACTAATTAAACCACGAAGAAGAAGAAAAAAAAATATTATCTATCATATCAATCTGCAGCACTTTGAAAAGCAAGCATACCAAACTGCATTTACAGCAAGGTTCCAGCACACCTTTATGCACTGCAAACGCTTTTGTTTTAGCCGATCTCTGCTAACCTGACTCCGGGCTGACGCCGTGCTGACAAAGTCACTCATTGTGCTCCGGTGGGAAACCCGGCGGCGTGCAGCTCCCACCCAGGGCTGCTGCCACAGACAGCCCTGCAGCACGGCCAGGGGAATGCCCACAGCAGCATGCTGGCGGGGCTGAACACCCCCTGACTGCACACGAAGCCCAGCACCCAAAGCCTACCACCCTACAGTGTCAGAAAGAGAGATGATGTCCAGCTTGGTTTCACCGCCCTCCAGTTTCATAGAATATCAACAGCAGAGCTGCAGACCAAAGCAGCTTTTAAATCAAGAGAATTGATTAAGGCAACACAGCTCACAGCTCCAAGTGCCAGCAGGGCACAGCAGCTCTCATTCCAGTGAGCCAAGCGCTGCAGCTCAAGTTCTCTGTGACGTGCTTCAAATGGGAAAACCCTCGATCCCTGTTACCTGCCTGAAATGGGACCAGAGTTGTAATGAGAGGACAGCCCTGAAACAAGAAGAGCCCATCTTCCAGCACACAGCACATCGCTGGCCAGACTCCTTGGAAATAACCCCGAAGGAGTGAATCTGCATGCAGCCTGTACAGTTTCTGGAGCTTTGCTCAAAACCCTACTTGCAATTGTGACCTTACTGCTATCAGCTCCAAAACAAGGAAAACATTACAACAGCTTGCTTGAGCTTGGGCTGAAAGGTAGGAAAATATTCAGGGAAGGAAAGGGAGGAAATGAAACAGAAAGAATGTGGACGCTTTTACAGCAGGTCTGCAGATGGGTACCCAGTGAGTTTCCTGCTGCTTTCTAAAAACTTGGAAGACGTAACCACAGCCAGCTAGGTCTTCACAAGCTATCCACTTAGGGTGTGACAGCATTAACCTGCAGGTCCCCATTAAAAACTAATCTTTCACATCTACAGAGACATGGAGGAAAGGCTGCTGCTCACCAGAGACACAGCCTTATGCACTGGGAGGAGTCACACAGCTTTGGAGAATGTCATACTGTAAAGATACAGAATAAATAAGGGGCCTCAAAGATAGCCACACAAAGTCCTTTGGGGAGTGCCTGAAGACAGATGTACAAGGCAATAATAAGAACCAGAAACTAAGATGAGTGAAGGTAAATTACTCCACAATGAAACTGTAATAATTGAATGCAAGCTTATTATTTAATCACAAAGGGAACGGTTGTGCTTTTGTGTTTCCCTAATAATGTACCCACACTCAGCTCCAGCAACATCGATTCAACCACTGAAAATAAGCTTTGCCTCTGCATCCTTCACATTACACAATTCTATTCAAGCAAAAAAATTCAATGGGTGAGAAGCAGAAAGCAAACTAACTTAAGCTTCGTGCAACACGCAACTCCCATTTCATTTTCACTCACTAACTTGAGGAAATTCATTTTCACAGCTGCACTCCAAACTCTGGAGGTACAAGAAGCTAGAGTCAATACTGAAATTAAGTTCAAAAAACCACACAAACTTTTTTGGTGGCTCACGTTTATCTGTCCACAGCACTTTGGCTTTCTGAAGGATGCATTAGGAAAAAACAGATACTTTCAAAAATATTACCTTAGTAGTTCAACCTGTAAGGAGACCTGAATCTCAAGAAGTGGACTTCAGCTTAGTTGGAATATGAGACTGGAGAAAATGACCTTATCTTAAAAAAAGAAGAGGCTTTGGAGGGGTGAGAAGGTATGAATAAGAGTTCACCCACCGAATCCCAACAAACAGGATGCTGTAAGCAGTGGAGAGCATTGCAGGGAAACCCTCTGCTGCCCAACAGGTGATCAGCAGCTCATCCCCCTGCTTATGCTCACTAAGGAAATTTCCTCACCCTTAATGAATTCTGATTAATGTTTTCCCAGCACCTCAGATGAAACTCTGAACATGGGATCTTTCCTCTTACCTTGTTTTGTGTCCCTAGGCATTGCTCTATCAGGTCCTGAAATCCAAATCACAGGCTGCTGGGCAGGCTTCCTCCCCATCCCATAGATGCCTTACTTCATCAAGCAGGTGCTCAGAGCATGCCAAACATAAGTGACTGTAGTCACTTATGCTACAGCGCTACAGCAAGAGAAGTTTATTGTCCAGTACAATTCTAAACAGTCAGAAGTTTGCTGTCTGAAATTCAGCGCCATTCTGAGTTGCTTTGCTCTCAGTGACCTCCCTGCTCAAGGAGGAGCAGAACAAGATTTATTACCATTTAAATGAGAAGGTCAACCTGCTACAGCTTTTGTCTTTAAAATGGAATTCCTGTAGCTGAAGGAAACATGAATGCTCTCATTTTCTTCTCTCTCATCCATATACATTAAGTCACGGAAGTCTCAGAAGAGTAATTGATCAAAAATAATGAATGAGATTCATTCTCATCTGAATTGGGCAGACTATAACACGGTTATTGTTAAGAATGCCTTGAATCAGTGAAGAAGGCTAATTTTGAACACTTCTTAAACAGACTAAATTAAGAGAAGTCATCTTGTTAGTAGCAATTTCCTTTTTTTTCTGACAGCAAGTTCAACCTTGTATTTATCAGGTACCAAGAAAGTACTTGGCTAATAATAAACAAAGAAAGTGTGAGCACAACCACCAACTGCTTTCTGTTTATAGCATGAATGCTGATCTAGCGTTAGGCTGTAAAAGGAGTAAGATTTCCTAAAGATTATCAGGAAAGTGATGGAAAGTACAGAAACCTGGTGGCATCCAACAGCAGAGTGGTACAGATGGGAGAAGGGCAGAAGGAGCAGACAAGCTGGCAGGATGGGAACCCACCCGCAGGAAGAGCCACCATGGGAAAAGCATGCTGTCTAACATGAAGGGCCAGTGATCAGATCTGATCTCCCGCAGAGATCTGCACTTGTCATCAAGTTGTTTACCCACCTGGAAATGGCTGAGGTAGAAATGAAGCAAGAGAGCTCCCCATTAGAACAATGGATGAAGTCTTCACTTGAGACCGTGTTATGTTTAGTTTGATGTGGCCGAACAAGGTCCAGACCACAAAGAAAATGTTTAGTAAGCCATAATAACCATAAAAAACATAAAATACCCATATCAGCAGTGAGAAGATAAAAATGCATAACAGAAGCAAGAAAATTCACTGCTCAATCCACACCTCAGCATTTAGAAGACTGTCAGCAGCACCGAAACAACTAACAGGTGGGCTCCAATTAGTACAAACACCAAGCCACCACTCCCCATACAACTGAGCTGATAGCTAATGTATAGTATTTCAACACTGTTAGAGGGCTTTAATTATGCTCAGCAATAAGAATGCACAGGATTACTAAAGAAAGAGGAGTTTTTGTTCTAGTCTTTTTTTTCTAGTTTTTGCTAGAAAGCCAAGTGATAAGGGACACACAAGAATAATCTCAACGTCTCACTCTCATTATCCTGGACCTAACCTGTTACAAAACCGTGCAGCCTCGCCATGTGCCTCCAGCCCCTGAGCCAGGCCTGCCTGCACAGCAAAGCCCTCCGCAGCGCTCACTTCAAAGCAGTGCGCGCCCGGGGAATTCGGCTCTTGCCACTGGCACATACCAAGGATTCCAAATCATCTGCACACCACTACGAAGATGTTCTCATCAATTTGGATTTCTGTTTTAACACGTTGCAGCCTTAAAAAATGCAATCTCAGCATGGTACGTTCCGTGTTGGTTTTGGAAGCCTTTTCTTGGGTGCTGAGGGCGGACAGAAAATGGGATAAGAAGTTCTGACAGACGGCGTAATCCTACTTCCAAAAATAAAGTCCAGCTGCATGCTCCAGAAAGAACTCCACATACCTACCAAGTCCTCTTCTCCTTTTATTACAAGGATGACAGCAGCAGGGGCATTTTGTTAATGCCTCTTGGCGACACTAGCTTTTTTCTGTAAGTTTTACCCAGGTGCTCAATGTATGTCCCTAACTGACATACATCCACATTTATTTTTGTTTTACTTAACCTAAAGGAAAAATGGAAACACTTGCGATTAGAAACAAAAACAACAAAGGGAAAAATGGTGGTAAACAATAAACCCGCATTGTGTTTAACAGCTGTAAAGCTTTGTTAGAAACAGCCATCCCCAGTGTATGCACCCACATTCAAGTGAATTCTATCTGAAGTTTACAGAAGGAAGCATACACAAACAGCCTTACAAAGGCATCCTGGTACCAGGAAACACTTCTCTGCTACTACCCTGGCACCCAACCTCATTGCTACAAGCAAACCTTGCAGCCCATGGGGAGCAGACACGGATTGTGTCTGCAGCACTAAACACAATTTAGCTTCACTAAAGGATTAACCAGATCACAAATTGCCAATTAATCTTGCTTTATGATTTAGGCTTGAATTCATTACAAACACAAAGGCAAAGCACGAGGCAGACTGGTGGAAATGAACTCAGAATGCTTTGCTCCAGCTACTCCTGTTCCTTCTCAGTAGCAACATTCTGAAGTTGTTGGGCTTTTTTTTCCCTGATCTGAGAGTTAATTGATGGACCTTATCAACAGTGAAAAACACAAATCACCAACTATTCCATATCAATCATACATGCCAGCACACAAATGCATAAAAGGTCCACATTCTTCATTTCTCCAAATTTTTCCCAGTTCTTCACTTAGCTGCAAACACTAGAAATTTCCAGACTTCTGCTGTAATGTCTAAGTTTCACTCCCCCTCTTCCATTTGGTGGATTTTCTGCCAATAACACTGTTGAAAAATAAATTCTTGTGGACAGGAAATATCCTGAGCAAAGGATATCCAGCTTCATGATGCTTCAAAAGCTACACATTCCTCCTTATCTGCCCTCGCACCAACAGCTCTGAGCAGCATGGGGCTCTGAGCAGGCCATGCTGCCCCAGTCTCATGGCCAGGTACACCAGCTGCTGCAGGGCTCCTCTGGTCCACACTAAGCACCAATCCTTGCAGCACAGCCCGACAAAGAAGCGAGCTGCTTCCTGAGCAACGCTGCTATCACAAGTACATCCTCCCCAACCCCTCCTGATAAGGTGCTTTAAGACGAGGGCTTCGAGCGTGATTTAACAGCCTAATCTCACATAGGTGGCTTGGCCTTTCAAGTGATCCCTTTGCTCGATTTCCTCAACAACGGCACTCCACAAAAGCAAACATCCTGGCTGTCTGGAGGGCCGGGTTCCAGCTGCAGCAGGCTCCCAGCGGGCAGGCAGCCCAGCGCAGGACGCAGCACTGCTCGGCACGCTGTCCGGCCTCTGGGATGGACCAGGAGCCATGAAGGAGGACCTGGTTGGAAAACAAAGCTGCCTGACAAGCCCTTAACAGCTTGTGCAGGCTTCTTGCTGTGCTCCCAGGTGCCCAACCTGCACTCCATGCCTGGCTCCTGTGCAATCACCCCACAGCCTCAAATCCACCTTCTTCATTGGGCTTTTGGGGTAATAGAGAGAGAAATACTCAGATTTCATGAAATCGCCTCAACTATATGGCATAGTTATTGGGTGATAGCCACGTTTTAACCTACTGCATAACTTTTCCTGTTTGATCAGCTTCAGGCCCCAGTAAAACAAAACTAAAATCAATGATTCACATTGATAGTGTTTTCTCAGCAGTTTGTTTCTTAACCAGCAGCAAATTAACCTCAAAATTCACTCACATTAAGATCAAGATCCATGCTTTCTAAGGGCCCCAAGTAGCTTGCTACCTGTGGTGAGGACCCACGGCATCAGGATGGAGGTAGATGATCTGTAAGGTCCCTCAAAATTTGAGCAAACTCTAGATGTGCAAGCATCAAAATCTGGCCTTAAGGTATACTACAAGAAGAACGATGAGATGTGGTAGGACTCCCTCTGCAAAAGAGTAAAAACCAACTAAATTGCATATTTACACACACAAACAGCTTCACTCCATTTAAAAAGTTTTAATTGTAAAGGGAAATCCAACCTGTTTACCTCTCATTCTGGCACCAGAGGTTACATGCACTCAGGCTGTGATCAGCAGTGCAATACAACTTCAGTGGCTTTCAATTCTCAACTCAATTGGCTTTGCCACGTTACTAGGCACAAGTTAGAACCTACTCAGCGCCTCACATCAATAACTGGTATTCAAATCCAAACAAATTGCACCTTAATCTGTTCACAAAGCAGAGTGAACACTTTGTGATAAAGTTCCATTTATTCCAGAGTGCTCAGTGCCTGGGGAGAAGTTCACTTCCAGAAATGCTGTACTCAAATACGTCACACTATTCCTCTTACACCCAGTGTCTCACAAGCACAGTTTGCAAAAATTAGCAACAGAGCCAACAGCATTGTCCACTCACCTCAGGACAGTTCTTGGATGAGGTATACTGGATTCCAGGCACAATCTCTGAAATCCCTTTGGTGCCTCCACCACCAACCACCCACAGCCACCAAAGGAGTCTGCCTGAGCATTTAGAAGCTGAAAGCAATCCATCCCCACGGGGGCAGAGCTTCTTCCAGCCATGGGCAGCAAGCTCTGACTAGACAGCAGGAGGGGAAGAGCTGACACACCTGCCCATGGGCACGCAGAGGGAGCAGCACCCACACTGCCAGCAGAAGTCTTGTCCTTAGGTGACACCAAGGCAATCTGCATGTGCCAAAACCATTGCACAATTAGCACGCTCTTAATTTTGTACCCTGAGAGGAGCTGAGTAAGTGCACTTAATCAACTGAAAATAAAGCGATGCAAAAGAAAGCAATCCATGTTACTAATTAGTTAAAAGATGTCAAATAGAAACAAAATGAAGTGTCTAATTACATCCTATCAGTTCAAGTGTACAACACAACGCAGGCCCATAAAAATATGCTACTTCCTATTTCAATCAAAACAATCCAATTAAACCCCACTGCTGAGTAATACTATGAGAAAAAAGGCTTTTTTCCAGTTATATAAGAAAACTAACACAGCCATTAAGATCTTTCCAGTGAAATCCTGTAAGATCATCACAGTCCACAGAAGAACCCATGCCTGATCAACAAACAGCAGCTTTAAAAGAGATCCTAGATCCACCAAACCAACTAAATGAATTCCTAAGGTTTATAGCTTCCTCCACATTACCTACTTTATGCAGTAAAATTCATTTGAAGACATTATATCAACAAAAGAGTTCTTGTTTCAGTTTCCCTCCACTGCTCACGTAAACTGGATACTCCCCTACATCTTCAGCTTCTACTCTCAAAGCAGCATCTCAGCTTCCAGGCATGATCATGAAGCCTGCTGACAAGCCAGTGTTGACAGGTATTAATTATTCAGGGGAAACTTTCTTCAAAAACCTCCATCCCCATTATTGCATTCCTTGTCTATCCAATGATTCTCCAGCACTGTGGGCTGGGAGTAATTTCATCCTTGTTTGTCTATGTTTCCTTAACTTCCACGTGGATCAGAAACTGATTTGTCCTTCCTCTCTTAGAAAGCAGCCTGCACCCAACAAAGTTCATTTTTAGGCACCTAAACGAGAATACCCACAAGGAATTCAACCAATGTTAAGCAGCACCTCCTGTAAAACTGTACCACCACCCGAACCTCAGTGCTTTGCATTTGGGTAGACTGAGTGGCAGGGAGGATGGGATGAGGGAAGAGAATACCATTCAATGCTCTCTTTAATAAAACTCTTGACTTGAGCCAAGTGTTTAGCTAAAATAACCAAGCACTGCTCTAGAATAGCTCAAGATAAGAACCAATCTGTCTGACATCATCAATCGTGAATGCGTAATCTAAACGAAAGCCATTGGAGATTATCAGAGTACTGACACTGGCATTTTAACAACTTAAAAAATATCACAGATTTAGGAACAAATATCCTGAAAACAATGAAACTTTGCTGATTTGCATCAGAGAAAAGGCTACCCCCATGCTTGCCAAATTTTTACTTTTATTACAGCCTGAACAATCACTCCTGCAGATAAGGAGCAGCAGGAAGGGCAGAGAAAGAGAAAAGGTACCAGAGCATTTCAGAGCTCAGAATACAAAACCACATTCTCCCAAATTCAGTTTCATAACATAACGGATGCTTCCAATGTCCATTTCTGACACGCTGGTTCAAGACTTAATGTGCTTGGCTTTTTTTCTTGAAGTATAAACAGCTGGCACTGCTTCGGTAACAAAAGCAAAGTGCTCAGAATCCTTCTATGTGCCCTGGAAATGGCAGCAGCACATTTTGTCACACCACTTGACAATTTTGTCCAAATATACTTCTCCTTACAAAAGCAGACCAATTGTTGGGAAAAAAAACAACACAACAGTTTCAGTATGAAATACCAAGCATGGTAGAATTCAGTCCTCATGCAGGGGAGCGTAAGCGTAATTGAATCTGCTGAGATCAGGACTTGTTTTCATTAGGAGTAAAGTAGATTCTGTGCTGGAGTATTTGTAAAGGCATGAATGGTGGCTTCGTGAAAATAAGAGAGGTTTGAAAGAATGAGCTTGCTCTGTCTGACGTCCAATTATTTACAATTCAGGATTTGGGAGAAGAATTGAGAGAGCCATATTTAGAAATGATTAAGAAACCTTAAGCTGCAGTCAATATGCATATTCCCATCAAACCATATTAGCAGAACACTACAAAATAGAATTAACCAAAAAGATGCTTGGAATTTTTTTTGTATTGTACAGCCCTTCCCCCACCCAACACCCAGGGCACCAGAGCTGCCTCATGCCCACTCCATATTTGAAAGGAGGCAAGCCACACAGTTGTATCAGATGGGTGAATCACCTCCACGAGCAAGTCAGCCCCAGCATCCTGCAGTGAAGGCCTGATGCAGCTCACTCTGCACAGCTGATGCCACTGACATCACCTCACTGGTTGGTGGGAGCAGGATGGCTGTGTGCCATTAGGGGGCATAACTTCCAGAGGAAGCAATCAACAAGCCATGGGGGATCCCACGGATAAGGAATTCAGAGATATGGACACACTCATCAATGCTGGTCCTGTCAAACAAATCCCAGCACACCCTCTGACAAGATTACATGTTGAGTGGGTACAGATAGCTGCATTAGGACGTGACTATTCTGCAGCCAGCTTCTGACTTAGTGCTGCCCAACACTGCTGAAAGCACAGGGGCAGATGGGACTCCTAGTGGGACCTTGCTCTAGGTCAGAGCAATCCTGCTCCAACTGCATCCCCATTAGTGCCACCCCCTGCTCTGTTCCCCTGGATGTAAGATGGGGTAATGAAATTCATCTGCTAGGTGCTCTGGTCTCTGCCAAGAGCAAAGCAACCATCACATTGGTTATTCACTCATGCTTAATTAACAATTTGCTAATTAAATTGACAGTCTGTCCTGGTCAGTAACTTTAATTAAAATACTCAGTTCATAGCATCTGGTGGTCCACATCAACAGCTAGAACCGTATCAATTTTTCCATGCAGACCTTCTTAAACCAGAGGATGTTGAGCATGGGTGGGACTGCAGGAACCAGGTCACCCAGCCGGGTGCATCCAGCTGTGCACATCCAGCTGCCATTAAAGTGATGGCATACAGCCCTGAGCACCCCAGGTCCCAGGGAGATGGCAGGGGGCTCAGCCACAGCTCTGAACCTGAGGTACCACTCCTGACCCCTTCCCCAGTACAGGGGACACCAAAGATGGTGACATCCACTAGAGCCGTGTGCTGGTGACAGAGGCTGAGGCTGTGCCAGCAGTGGCTTGCAGCCAGGACCTGCCACCATCTGGGAGTTTGCTGGGCATTTGAACAAGTCTTCAGCCCTGACGGATGGAAACAAGCTCCTGATTTATCCACATTAACATAAAGACAATTAAAACATTTTTCCCCAAGGAGCTAATAAATGAAAGCTCATCGTACAGTCATTACATTTATTATTAACACTGGCTCATTCAATGTAAAACCTGACTATTTGGAACAACAGCAATAACAACAAAGAAACAAAAACTCAGTTCGGTCACAGCAAGCAGTACCAGGAGCTGCAGAACTCCTGCCTGCTCCTCACCCCCAGAAGCATTAACTACTCACCCACAAAAGCTTTTCTGCTGAGAAAGGGAACACCAAAGGCCAATATTAAAGCAATTTCAGAGCAGCTACCAAGCAATTAGCTAGATAATACCTTTGCTACATGCTGATTTTTCTTCTCCCAGAGTACTGGTGCAAGCATAAGTCATCTGTTGTTTGTACAGCCTCTCCTGGCATTGCAGGTGATCCAGATTGGATTTCCTTCCCATATCACAGAAAATATTTCTGCTTTGGCAATGCAGATCCATTTGCTACTTTATTCCATATTTTTTTTTCTTTTTAAACCTTCACATTTCATTTTCTTCCAGAAAATATAAATGCAGACATTTTAGTCGTTAAATATTTCAAGTCCCATTTGCAAAAACACAGATCTCACTGCTCCCGATGCCTCCACAAACCACCCACTTACTTATTTTTGTGCCCCTACACTACCCCAGCAACTCAGGACACACCAAGACAAAGGTTTGCAATTCCAACACACACAAGGAAGGAAGAAGGGAACAGGCAGATGAGTTACAGAGAGGACAAAGGACTGAGATCCACTTGCAGAGACAACACTCTAACCGCCTGGAAGGATGGAGAAACTGAAAAACGCTTTACAGCAACTTTTGGAGTGTATCATCCTGTGTGACTGCACGACCAAGAAATGCCAAAAGGAAGCGAAACTGTTGATGTCTAACTTCAGCGCTGGGTATGTACAAATATTGCCTTTCCAGTAACACAGCAGCTCTCACACATCCACTGAAGCACCCTATTCAGAGGTGTACAAATCAAAACGTCGCCATCCTGTGTACTGCAGAGATTGCGGTCACACAAGCATCCCAAGGCCTTGGCTCCTGTGCTGTATCCAGAACCAAGAGGTGGCTGCTGCGCTATAGACCAAAGATCCCAGCAGTCATTCCCATAACTGTTTCCTAAAGCCACAGAGCAGGGCACAGGAGACCTGGATAAGAACGTGCAGCACTGTTAAGCAAGGGAGGAAGGACTGCAGATCAGACACTGCACACGTGAAACCCTGTAGATAGGAGAAAACTGAACTAGGCAATGAGACCACTCCTCCCCGCAGCAGGAGCTCCAGCTGCTGGGGTACAGATAGCCACTCAGAGATGGGCTTCAAATGAGGAACAAACTCGTGCTCTGAAAGTCACAGAGGATGTTTATCTTTTGTGCAATCATTAGAAGCAGCAGCAAACAATAAGCAATTATACAGACCCATTGGAGCAGCAAAAATAAATACGTGCAAAACAGAACTAAAGTTGATTTTAAGTTGACACACAAGAAGCACTGAGGCTGACTTTATGTAAGCGTAAGCATTCTTTTAACAACTCAGAACGCTTCTGTCCAACATTACACCAAACTCTGCTCTGTTAAAGACCATGACATCTGACTTTTTCCCTCCTCAGCCAAGTTCCCTGTTTATCACTTATGGTCAGCTATCAATACCAGAGCCCACGTGTTCCAAATCCAGTCAGAATTCAGCCCTGGACCACCACGAAGCAGAGCTGGAACGCATCATACAGCAGCAAAAACCTCCACAAGCCCCAAGCTGTCGTGCTGGTTTCTCTCCCTGGCAGGGGAACAACAGCTCAGCAGGGTACAGCACAGCGTGAGAATAATGCAGCAGTACCTGCATCCCTGGGGATAACTCCAGGGGATGGTTATGACTTCTGGGCAGAGGGTACCACCACCTCAACAACAGCTGATGTCATCCACTCCATTTTGCAGAGTTCATTCATGTGTAAATGCTTCAGTATTTAAAGCATATTTACAGAAAATAACTAATAGAAAACTAGTCGTGCTTTAATGAAGGCAAAGTGTTGTAGGAAAGTCAAAATAGATGGCCCAGGAGAAAGTCAGTGCTGTGCTGAGAGAAACGCCATGCTCTGCTGCTGATCCCAGCACCATCTGGCAGAATTACCTCTTTGGAAGAATCTGAAGAGAAATACAGCCCAGAAGAGCCACTGTGGCAGATTACAGATCCCAACAAGCGTTATTTGGGCGATAACAATGTATTTAACATGTTAAAATGGGTTAACGAACATCTCCCTAAGAGCTGCTAGCATTTTAGCTGCATAAATAAGCCCAGGCACATCCAATGGGGAGAGAATGAATACTGTCTCAGTAAGGATATCTCCAGAAGAGAACTTGCACCAATTCCTGCAGATGGACACAGGGCCCTCCAAGGTTTGTTCTCCCAAGCTGCAGTTGCTTGGCAGCCCAGCCCAGCCCAGAGCAGCCTACCTCCAGTTTATAACACCACGAGCTCAGAGGAGTGCATCATGAAAGAAGAGCAGGAGAAGGATTTCCTAGGTCTCAAAAGGGTCAGTATCTTTAAAAAAGGTAGTATATTAAAATTCATTTATTCTAATTAGGTGATGCATTTGCTCGCCATTAAGTTGCTTGTATCAAAAGCAACTCTTCTGTAAGATGACATTCCAAGACCAGAAGCTCACCAGAAGGAAACCTATTAAATACTCTCATTATCCACAAATGCTATCCTCTTTTTTTTTCCTCTGCTGCATTACTCCACATCGATAAATAAATAACAAGCAAAGAGCAACACCTGATACTTAATAACCACCAGCACGAGCATCAGCAAGCATAAGGTCACTTGTGTAATATGAAATGCCATTGGATAGGCATGCGCTTCCACAATCAATGTTACTTACAAAGTGGAATAGATTCTGGCAGCTAACTAACCTCACACTGAAAGAGAAACAGCAAGGTGATCCCGAAAGGCATCAGAACTCTCTTGCCAGGCTGCTTCTGGTACCGAGCTTCTAGAAAAATCATACCTGATTAAAGAATCGTGCAGAAACACACAGGGCAAAAGACACCGCGGAGATTTAGGTTGCAGCACGGAACATCCGCATTTTATTAGTGGGCAATCAGGGAGTAGGGAGCTGCCACAAAAACCAGAAGGGCCATACTGAGGCCCAGAGAGCCAGCTACAGACTGAGCAGGATGTGCTCAGCATTTTGCTAGCTTTGATGAATGGCACAAGGAAAGCTGTCCCCGGCATTCCAAGGATCTCTGAGGGCGGTGAGGGTCATCTTAAATTGTTGCTCACTGAAGTTTCTATTAACAGCCTCTTGAGAGCCATTTCTTTTTTTCTCTTTTCAAAACATTCCATATGAAGCATTTCTAGAGGCATGAAGTACATGTTTAAATATATACATACACAGGCATTCTATTATAAGAGTCCTGCGCAAGGACCTAATAATAGAAACATCCATAGTCACAGTTACAGGAGTTACATAGGAAGCACTCGAGGAATGTGATACACTAACTCAGCACCCAGCAGCCAAGCACACCTGGCACCTGCAGTCCCACAGAATGTGTGATTTCAGATAACATCAACCCAGCACAACAAACAAACAAACGACAGTGACTGCAGCTCCACTCAAACCCATTCTGGTCACTGCTGAGCTGCTCGCACAGGGCTATGAAGCAAACATACATAGTGGCATTAGCTGCAATGTTTATCTCTTCAAAAGCAAAAAGGAACACCGTCTTCATTCGGAACTGCTTTCGGATTCATACTACACACATAAGAGAGCACTATAAATAGCTTTCCTTCGATAAGCAGAGTGCCCCAGTGGTGACATCCAGCATGTCACCCCAGAAACGCACACAGCGAGTGCTCCTCCTTGGGTTGATACAGTAGTGGTGTGTTACCCACTGATGAACAACACAACTCACTGGCAAATAAAGGACGCCTCAGTTGAAGCACAGGAAGCACGCCACTCGAGAAGCAGCGTGTTTTAACCTCTGAGCTTTTTCTCTATGAAGCACAACACCTAGAGCTGTGGTAGCTGGCACCTCTGGGGCAGGCCCCTGGTTGGAGTGGACTCGAGCAGACACAGCACTTTTCTCCCCAACTTGCTCATCAGCTCCTCGCTTTCTCACCCAAAGCATGGCACAGATTTCACATCTGCAGCACAATTTCTGCAAGGCAACCGATCTCTCCAGCCCTGCTTCAGACTGTACAATAAATCAGGTTTAATTAGTTTGTGCTTGGTCTTTGTTTTTTGGTTTTTTTTTGGCCTGTCAGCTCTGCAATAAAAGAGGGGCAGACACATTCATTCTGCAGAGGTGCTCGGAATTAAAGCGGTGAAAACGTAATCATCCTATCCCAACTGGCAAATGTTTGAGGAGTTATCTGCTTTCCACCGCCCAGCATTCCTGCCTGTAGATGGCCTGTTACCGTTGTGTACCCATCGTCTCCTATTTCCACTGTGTTGTTCGAAGAACTTCCCTCTTCCCACATACCTTCCATCTCCAGGGACGGATCACACAGCGACACTAAACCTTGGCCATAAACAACGTTACTTTTGATATTCCCGTCCCTGAAGGATTCCCCACGGCCGCCGTTCAGCAGCGCAGAGCACATCACCTATGCACGAGGCAGCTCTGCAGCTGGTTTGCAGAACCCTGCCTCGCTGCTCTTTTGCACAGCTGAGATTTACACAGAGGTTTGTTGGCCGCCTCTGCTATTTATTTTATTTGCTGTGCACTGAAGTTGCAGTTGTTTAGAATAGCCTTCGATAACGTTCCACAAAAGCACCAGGACACTGAGTTACAGACTTGCTAGCTAGCACCGTGTTCCCAGCGCAGGGGCTGGGACTGCTCCCAGGGCAGCTGAACTGCCAGTCCTCACGCTCCCATTGCACGCCAGCCATCCCCACGTCTGCTCCTCCCAGAGCAGCTGCACTGAGAGCAGCACTGTAGAACATAATTTGCTTTATTAGCTGTATTCTGGTTCTGAAGCTTTCAGGTAACAACAGCTGCTTTGCAAGATTTAAGATCCTCATACCAACCCACAAACTTTGCTTTTGGACTAGCATTCACCAGGCTGAAGCTCCATGCTTTTCAGCTGTAGAGAACATCAGCTTGTTTAGATGCTAACTTTCTGAGAAACACAGAATTATTTGAGTTGAAAAGGACCCTTAAAGGCCACCTGGTCCAACCCCCCCTGCAAAGGAGGGAGCTGCTGCACCCACAGCTCCATCAGTGCTCAGAGCCCTGCCCAGCCTGACCACCGGCATCTCCAGGGACCAGGCACCCATCACATCTCTGGGCATCCTGCCCCAGCATTTCACCACCCCTGCTGTGCCCTTCATAGATTTCAGCCAGCTGTAGACCAACAATATGTAAAACCCCTTCATTGCTGCCCCAGCAGTGACCTCAAATCCCAAGCAGATGGGTCCCGATAGCTCACAAAGATTGTGATATGCATCGCCATCCACACAGACTTCTTCCTGTGCTACATTATGAGCATAAACTTGCTCAAGAAAACTTAACTGGGAAGAACAACTTCAGGCACCACTGGGGAATCTGGCATTGCTGTCCCAGCAGGGTCCCAGTACAACTACAAAGCACAACTGCCTTCAAACTAATGAGAGAGAACCACAGAGCACTGGAGATTAGGAGAACAGCACTAACAGCCCATTCCTGTGCGAGACCCTGCGTGACCCTGGGAACACAGCCAAGAATCATTTCTTATTGGTAGCACCAGTTGCACAGAGAAAAAGGCACAGGTGGGCAGAGGGACGAGACCATGAGCAGGGTGCTGTCCCGCAGGGGAGGAGGTTGGGGCTCCTGGGAGCATTCCCACAAGCACACACTGTGCTCCAGCAGCTCTCTATCAGCCAGGGAAGCATGTAAAAAAAGGCTGAGAAATCACAGTTTGGACATAAAACAGCACACCAGTCTGAAATCCCACTGCCCAGCACATTGTTAAGCTCAGGTCAGACTGGTTTGGCACCTTGGAGAGATGTATGCAGGAGCCCTGGGCTCTGCGGGCTGCGTGGTCAGAGCCAGCGTGGCCATGGGCACGGGTGTACCTGAGCACTGCTGCATGCAGCCAGCACCAAGCTGCAGAGGGAGAAAGAAAAACAACACTCACAGAGCAAGAAACTTGGACTTTTCCACTTCTCAATGTCCTCTCCGTGAAAGGGAATTTTAAGGAACGAAGTGAAGAAATGCAAACGAAATACAACATTACCAACGTGGAGAGCGGCAGCTCCCGCCTTTCTGCTACAAATAGCGATGGGTTAAATGCTTCGTTACACCGAGCCCCAACCGCACAGCCTCAGCCAAAGCCTTATTCAAACAGCGCATTTCTGAGAACTGGGACGGGGGGGAGGCACAGGGAGGGCTGCAGACGCGTCTCAGCCTAAGTTCAGCTTTTCAAAGACTTCTTCTCTTTTTTCCCCTCCCGTCTGCTGGTTCCATGCCATGTACAGAGGTGTCTGGCGAGCGACGCACCACGTTTCATGGGATCTTCCCTCCCCGGGCTGCTCGGCCAAGGGCAGACGGGCTCGGGAGCAGCAGCCGGGCTCTCTCCCCGCGCAGATCCCGGCTCCGCCGCTCCCCGGCTCCAGGCCCGGCCCGCGGGGTGGGGGCGAAGCCGCTTCGCCCCGCTCGCAGCGCAGCCCGGCGCCGACGTTCGGGCGGAGGCTCTGACAGCCGCTCCGGGCTCCCCCGCCCCGCACGGAGCCCGGCGAAACTTCTCCCCCGCGCCCAACCCCAGCACCGAGCGGGAGAAACTTTCCCCGACGGCAGCGGCCGCCGCCCCGCGAGGAACAAAAGAGCCGGGACGGGGCGGGCGGTGCGGCGCCCGCGGCTGCGAGCACAGAACGGAGCGACCCCGCCCGACCACCGGCCCCGGCAGCGCCGCGCTCACCTGCGGAGGGCTGTGCGGGCCGGGCCGGGCGCGGCTGCCGGCGGAGAGTCGCAGCTAGCTGGAGCGGGCGCCAGGAGAGCTTGGTGGGGATTCCGCCATGTCAGTGATGTCGGCACCACATGGGGCCCGCGGCCGGCCCACGCTACCGCGCACTCTGGAGTAGAGGCTCCCGCCGAAAAGCCGGCTGAGCGGGCGGCAGCACAGGGCCTCCCGCTCCGCTCCGCCCCGCCCCGGGGCGGCTCCCATCCCTCCGCCCCGTCCCCGTCCCCGTCCCCGTCCCCGTCCCCGGGCGCCGGGTGGGGGCGGGCGGTCCTGGAGGCGCGCGGGTTCCGGCCCTGCGGGTCCCGGCCCCTCCGCTCTGCTGCCCGCGGGCAGCCCCGCGTTTCTCGGGGATGAGGAAATCCCCCGGCACGCTGCAGTGACGCGGCCGCGAAGGGGAGATGGAGTCGTCCCCTTGTAGAGCGGAGCCACGGGGTGCCACGTCGGTAATTCACCTCTGAGCATTGCGTGGGTGCAGAGGGGGAATCGGAGTAAAGGTTTAATCTAGTTAGAACAGGGCATGGCCACTCGTCGTGTTATGGTATTACAGCTGAAGAAGACCTCAGAGACCCCCATCTGTGCCCACTGCCCGCATCCCCACGGCTCTGTGCACCTCCAGGGGCAGTGACTCCACCACTCCCTGGGCAGCTGTGACAGTGCACTATCGCTCTTTTATCAGAAGAAGCATTTTCTAATACCCCGAACTTCCCCTGCTGCAACTTAAGGCCGTCACCTCTCATCCTACTGCTCATCCCTCAGCCTCTCCCCATCAGCCTTGTGTTCCAGTCCCATCTCAGCTTTCCTACCCTTCTCCAGGTGCACAGTGACCCCATCTATTTCACGAGGGGCCGTTGGATTTGGCCAAGTCGTGGGATCATAGAATCACTTGAGCTGGAAGGAACCTTTAACTATCATCTAGCCCAGCCCCGCTGCGGTGAACACCTGCAGCTTGGTCAGGTTGCTCAGAGTCCCCCCACAGCTTGAGAGTGTCTCCAGGGATGGTGCATCTCCCCCTCTCTGAGCAACCTGTGCCAGTGTTTCACTAGTCCATGGTTTGCCTCTCCCAGAGGTTGACCTACATCACCCACCAGAGTCAAGTTTTCTTTCAGAAGCCCAGTGGGGTTTGATCAGCCTAGGAACATTTTCATCAGCTTCCAATAGAACAGCAACAAAAAAGTTTTGCTGTGGGTCTTCTTCATATTCTGCTTGTCACAAAAAAAATATCGCTAAAAAATATCAGTTTGGCATAGAAGTTCAGTACAAATGTTATACCCAGCTTGGCTGAGTGTTATATTAAGTGACCAAAGCACAGTGGGGAAAAAATAAAAAAATAAAAAAGTAAAAAAAATATTTAAGTTATCTGAAGTAGATAGTTCCTATGAAAATAGAAAATTAGCATTTTCCCATGGGAAAGATCTTTCAATGTAAAATGGCCAGCCAGCACCAAGTATTGTTCATTGTCAATTGCAAAAGCTTTCTGTAGTGGGTAAAATCTAAAAGCAGAAAAATGTTTTGTTTTATTAGTGACCCCAAACATGCAGACTTTTTGATGATCCTGGATTAAGTTACAGACTCAGATGAGATTAATTATTCACTAGGGTGGTAAAGGCTTGACTTGGTCCTGTGGGCTGCTTTGTGATGGAAAAGACGGAGAAAAAGGGAAAAGGGAGTTGGTTTAGAGAGAAAAGAAATCGCTGAGCTAAAAATTTGCTGAAAGATTGAAGGGAAGAGTAAACAAACCTGAAGATGGGAAAATGCACATAAATAAAGCAGAGGGTGGAAATGAAAACTCTGGGTTTGTATCTGTTCTATCAAATGGGCCAGAGGGAGGCTGGGTCTCTTCTGGAGAGTCACTACAGGCTCAGGATGATGTGGGGATGTTGGGTGAGCTGTCTCCTCACCTGCAGAAGCAGAGGTGCCCTCTGCCATCATTATGAGCAATGGTGGGTGGTGTACATTTCTCCGCAGTTTGTAAAGCATTTATAGTTCACACTTACTTCACTTTCATTTCACCATTGGAGCGTATGTCAAAGAGAAGCTCATCTGCCATAACCACACTGGATATATTTGAGAGAAAAAAAATAAAGTGCCCAGTTACTTGGTTTCTGTATGGTTTCCAGTCTTACCTAAACCTCCGGATTTGTCAGACATGACAAAGCAAGCTTAGCTAGGCCTGGAACAAATGCATACCTTTTCCCGAGAGCACTTTTTTTCTGCCGCTCCATTCTGATGAACTCAAAGACCAGCTATAGCCAACAGCAATTGTAGAATGGCTCAGTGGAAATTGGCCATGTGTCAAAGCACAAGGAAGAGGCAGGGAGGGGAGCAAGGACTGCTTTTCCTCAGAAAATTCCTACAAAAATAACAAATTAAACTCTTTCTTTAATGGCTTACTCCCCAAGTCAGCTGATCAAGGAAAAGCATCAGACGAGGAGGAAACACTTTGCCACTGAAAAAGGAAAGGAACTAGCTTAACATGGTGACACAGCAGGGATGGACAAATTATTCCGGAGAAAGCAATTGACCTGAACCATAATCCAAACAAATAAGGACCAAAGCCACAAACTTAACTTTTTTTTTTTTTTTTTTTTGGATGAGTCCTTGTTTTCCTGAGTCTATGCCTTCAATAATATGCATAGTTTTCTTTTCTCATGGTGAGATCTTCCTGCTTATTCAGGAAGTGAGTGGAGCCAGAAGGGCAGGAGCGCATCCCTGCCTGCACAGAGGGGCAGGATGAAGAGTGGCACCATGGCCTCAGCACATCCATTCCTGACACAGTTTTACCAGCACCGGGCTGACACCCCAAGTGTCTTTCAGGCAGGAATTGTTTAGCCATCACACACTAACAATTTAGGGACTGTTGACCAGTGCTGGATCCAAACCAATTCCATATTCTGTATTCTGCCATCATCCCCTTCAGCCATCCCCTCCTATTTGGTGAAAAATTCCAGAGAGGAGCCTGTGGAAACTCTGTGCATACAACCAGGATGTGGAATCTGAGATCAGACATCATTGTAAAGGCTGTGAAGACGGTCTTTATTCTCACAAGATGCTTTCCCTCAGCTTTCTGATGGGATCCGAGTTAAACTTTCACGATTTCAGCAAGCTGCGTTCTCTGTATTCCGGAGAGCAGGCCAAGATCTTGGCACCAGTGCTGTCCAACAGCACACAGAGAATGCTTTGATTGATTTATTTGCTGAGCACTGCTTTTTTTACCTGGGGAGCCCTGCCCACAGGCATTCTCAGTACCAAGCAACATGGGCGTGCACCATGAGCGAGTTTTCTCCTCAGCCACGTTATGGAGGTGCTGGGCAGCAGACTGACGGGCTGTGCTGCTCAACGTGGTGCATTCACAAGGCAGAGCTCCAGGTTCAGGCTTTCACTCTCGGGGCCAACAGAAACCTGAGTGGAGGAAAAGAAGCACAGCCAGCATGGAACAGCTTGCCTGGCCTGCAGCAGGCTCCCTGACCAGGCTGCACTCCCATTAAACTCCAGCCTGCACCCCTTTCCTAGGCTGGAAGGGGCAGAGTACAGAAACCAAACACTGGAGTGATCTCCCTAGGAAAAGGATGCCCCCCTCCCTCATGATCGAATAGCAAAGCAGAGACCATACAATCTATTTGCTCTTGTTAGTGAGTCTTTTTCCAAGCCCTTGCCCTAGTAAGTATCTGAAACCATTAAAATCAGAGCAATTGGAACAGATAGGTACCCAAAAGTTTCAGTACAGAAGTTTCTTGTCAGTGTTGCCTTCTCTCAGTCTTTAACCTGATAGAAGGAAAGCTGAATGCACAGTAGACCATACAGATAAAAACATACCGAGTCTCTTCAATCTTAGCAATTATTTATTTCAAGACAGTGCTGGTGGGAACTGGCCCAGGCGAGAAGATCTGGAGAAGCTCAGTGCGTAGGTTGGGACGGTCCCTTTTACTGTGGGGAGTCCAAAATTCTGCAGAACGCTTTTTTTTTTTTTTTTTTTAATAAGTAGGGCATGTAAATGTTAGCACGAAGCGGGATTTCTATCTGTGCTTCTCTATGTAGATGAAATGAATGCCAGTTATTCACTGAGCATATATTCATGCTTTCGAATTCGTGAACTGAGTTTGGTTAGGAGTTTGCATTCATGGTATTAGTCGATAGTTTTTTCCCTTTCTAGGGCACAGTATTTCACATGCTCGGTAATGCAGAAGTTAAGCCCCCAAATCTTTTTACTGGGATAAGATCAAAGGACTAATTGCTGTAAGAGTCTGAAATAAATGTTATCCGCCTTTTTATTGGGGTGTGTGGTAAGTTTGCTCTGCTCATCAGTCCGTGGTAAAACCAGTTGTCTACTGGATGTCCTTTTACTACATTTAACAGGCAAAGTCCTCAGCTTAGTGTTTCAGTCTCCCAGATTACTACTCTGCACTAAATGTGCCTTTGAGCTCTGTGAGAAGTCCCGGAAGTCCCAGTGACTTCAACTGGAGCTAGAAGGGGCCCACTGTACACCAGCACCTCTGTTCTAAAGATGCAACTTCTGGCACCACCAAAGAAGTTTTTTTGTCAGTGGTAGTATTCTGTTAGTTGTTCTCAAGCTTTACAAGCGTGATGGAAAGAAAATGTTCCTGTTGCCTTCAGTTCCATGAGAAGCGCCATTGTCTTCATAATTTTTCTGCTTGCAAGCTGAGGACTTACACAGTGCATTTTTTACATGTTTTTGTCTATGTTGGTTTTATACATTTAAATAAGCTCCCATCTGCCAAGTGCTTCACTGGCGCTGAACCAACCCAAGGAGCTTGCCATGAAGATTACACACCAGTCATGCTTATTCAAAACAATAACTTCTGACCACTGCACCAGAAGAAAATAGACTCATTTATTGTCTCATAACGGAGCATCTCTGCAATGCTGGCTCCATTTTGCCAACAAGAAAGATATTCTTTTGATATTTGACAAATACTTCAGTTGAATCTCCTTAACATTGTGCAGTCCTTTGGCTTTTTACGTTTGGTTTGGTTTTGTTTGTTGAAAGCTCTTGTTTCAGTTTGGTGTCTAAAGAAAACAAAGCAGTGCTGCTTGCATTGTTAAAGCCAAAAGCAGGGCCGCAGAAAAAATGTTCTTTTTGGAAGATTTTGTAGATTGGTATTCATGAAACAGCTGGAGATGAAACATACAATGCTAATCCTGTCCAGTTGCTCCTGGTCATGTTGCACGTTCAGGAAATTCATAATTAAATGGTTGTATCCCCAGTGTTTCCCCTGCAGCAGTCTTTGCAATTTATCTTCTTTCTTGTCATTAAAAAGTGAACAACAACAACAAAGACAAACCTACAAAGGAGGAAGTGGGGGAGAAAATACAAGCAGGAACAATTTTAAGTATGCTGAATAATTTCTCCCCACTGTAAAGAAAAATCATTTCTGCACACACCAGCAAACTTTTGCTGGTCCATTGCCCTTTTCTATCACAGTATTCTTCCTATTCTGTATCTCCTTCCTACTACCAGAATTTATTTTGCCGGTTACTTTTTTATTTTTCCCATGCCAGTTATGCACATGCCTTCCTGTAAAGGCAGCCACACCTGATAATTTAGAAATAAACACATGAGTAAGTAAACATTTATTTTTCTTGCTGAGTGGAAGCACTATGCAGGAGGTTTTAGTCCCAGTTCCTCCCAGGGTTTCTGATTAATTCCTAATTGGTTTCTGCTTTTTACTTTGACTTTTCCTTCTCTACTGCATTTTACAGACAGCGTTTTGTCAAAAACTAAAATTTAAAATCAATCAGGAAGGGTTTGTGTTCCCTTTATAACCTTTAAATAGCCTTATCTATTGTTAATTACATGCATATGATGCAATGCTGAGATTTTTGTCTGTAGAGCAATTGACAAGAAATGCTGCCAGTTTGGTATTAAACAGTTATCAGTGATTCAGCAGATTGGCTCTGAAATAGCCAAGCATTAAATGCAGATATTTTAAACAATTATTATTACTGATTTTCCCCAAAACTAATTATAAAAAAGCACCTGGCAAAAAACAAAAAGGAGAGTACTGAGATAATACTGTTGGTTACTGTTCAGGAGTTTCCAGAGCTGTAATGAGAAAACTGCCCTGGTGGCTCAGAAGGCTGGCTTTTCTGAGCCATAAAAGAAAAAATAGCAACACAGCAATTTCATAATGCGTAGAGTAAACACATAAATATCTTTAAAACAACAGAGGATTCATAAAACCCCCTGGTGCTGAAATGGCAGCTCAATCCCTGCTCACAGATCTCCATAAATCACAGCAAGACACTGGAGAGCAGCCCCGACCAGCTCCCACCCCCATCCCAGCACTGTCAGATCCAGAGGAGCTTCCTGCCTTGTGCTGCACTTGTGCTTCAGTGACAGGTTCCCTATTCTTTCAGGAGCTTGCTAAATGTATTTTTAGTCACAAATATAGCAAAAATACACATAGGGTCTTTTCTTTTTTTTTTTCTTTTTTTTCTTTTTTTTCTTTTTTTTCTTTTTTTTCTTTTTTTTCTTTTCTTTCTATCTAGCCAGCTGCGAGCATCTCCAGTTCCCTGGGTGACAGATGAGGGCTCATTGCTTTTGAATAGAGGTACCCATCCATACCCACATGCAAGTCCTCATGGAAATGCATGGTGATTTCAAAGCAAGACACAACTCCTCCAAATATTTATATGCATGTAAGGTGGCATGTCTCTGTGCACCAGGTGGGAGATCCTTATGAAAAATACATCACCACACTTCAGTGTATTATCTCAAAAATGCACTAGACAATGTGAGAAGATTTTTAGACTGCTCGCCATCAGTGACGTTTTTTTTCCTAGAAATTCCCCAGAGCAGCAAGGAAATGTATAAAATATTGCTTTGAAAAGTTTTAAAATGATTTACTAAGTTGCTAACGTTTCCAGACTTAAAACGTGATGCTTGAGATAGTGTGCCTGTTTCATGTTGATAAATAATGGAGTCTGGAATACAAATGTTCCGGTATGGCCTTGGAAAAATGCCTTCAGCTAACTGTGCCTCAGGCTAGAATAATTCTACAAAATCACTCTTATTTTACCATACCATTCTTTCTTTTAACTACAAGAAGAAGCCACTCTCATTGTGTTCTGTCATACACACAATCATGTCCAAATTTTACCCGCTTATAATTTTGTTTAAAATAAAATCAAGGTCTTGCAGAGTGGCCCACAGGTCGAGAAAACACTGTGTTGTTTTTGGCCAAGGTGGGAGCAAGCACTAAAAGAAGACAGCGTAGGCAACCAGCTCTTGTTTTCTTGTACACATTGTGGCAGACCACAGCTGTGCTCTGCAATGGAAAAGAGATTGTCTCTCATGTGAGTTGGCCCTGAGTCATTTGGGGGCCGATAGGTGGGAGGTGAACTTGTGTTTCTCTCGAAGGCCGACTGCAGAACCATTGCAGAGCTGGAGGTGTGATTGAGGCACGTTAAAATAAAAAAGCAAATGGATTCTTCCCAAGTTTCTGCTCCTGTTTCTCTTTCAAATTTTGAATATTAATATGATTCAAATAAGTCTTGAGGTGACAGAAAATCAAACAATAACATTTTGTTACCCACACGATGATTGTATGAGGCTTCATTGTTGGCATATACAAAAATTCTTTGTGATCTATAGAAAAATAGTTGTCAGGGAGGAAAGATGATATACAAATGCCAACCACTGCTGCTATAAATATTATTCCATATACAGTAAAGTGTAAATAAATATAATAAACATTTTGGGATGATTGAAGAACCTCTCACAGAGGTAAATATGCCCTTTCCCTGGTAGTAGATATCCCTAATACTTCTGTCATTGTCTCAACATGATAAGCTTCGTGTCAACCTGACACCTCGATGCATAGCCTGCTTCTGCTCTGGAACTCAGCATACAGTGGAGATGGAAGTGATGGACAAGGCCTGATCTGACACAAAGCCTGGCTGCTCCGAGTTAATCCATCAGAGTGTTTTAAGTAAACTGGAACTGGCAGAAAGACTTCAGATCAAGTGAACACTTGGTTTCGTATGGCATCACTTTTAATCCTTACCCGAAAAACACACTTACTGTCATTCCACCACTCCTTCCTTTTGTGTTCCTGCTCTCCTGTGACTGTAAAGCAGGGATTGCAGAATTCTCTATTGGGATTCACATACATGCCTCATGAAACTGTGCAACTCCTTGAAACCAACACTGAACTGACATAGCCCATTTCTCCTGATTGGCACCAATATCCTGTCAGATTAACCCCAAAATTCACCAGTCTTTCAGAGTGCAGTAGGTGCACGTATGTATTTGACTTTACCCATGGATCACCGTGCACAAAACTGATGGGTCTGCTGTTATGTGAGATGGTTCTGAGGGCACACTGCAGCATTCACAGCAACCAAGGGGTACATGCAGGACTGGGGGCCACGGCACAGATATCTGGAGAACCTAAAGCAGTCCTCCACAGGAGAGCTCCGAAGAGAAATGGTCATTTCAACAAATGCTTATGGTATTTTACTTTACATTTTTTTTCAAAGCAGTACATTTAAAAGGAGAGAAAGAGAGCTAGTTATTCTTTTTGGGGAAAGATTAAAGCTTCAGATAGTGCTCTGAATGTCATTCTATCTCATCCCTTTACAAGCTTGGACTTGATCCCCAAAATTGCTCATTTCCATTCATTGATTTGTAGCTCCGTTTTAGTAATCAAATAATACCATCCGAATATTTTAATACAACTCAGAGAATTTCAAAGAGAAAAGTTGAAATCATGTAATCAATGAAATCATGTAAATCATGTAATTATAAAAACATACTTACGTTGATCAGTGGATGGAGGAAAGATGTTTGAATTAAAAACATTGAACTGATACAAATGCTACGTAGTAAAGAGCCAACAAGCATTGCTAAAGAAGGTAAAAACACATGCTTTATTTTTCCTTTATTGAATTATCAATTAAATAATCGAGTGTTTTTACTTTCAAAGGTTTCCTTAATAAGCTGTGTTTCTGTATCCTGTAACTATGAACACGAGAATGCATGCTGCCCAAAGCACACACCACGTGGGAGAGCCTACGCAGACCAGGGAGATGGATGGGATTTTAAACCTGAGATGAAATGAAGTGTTCCTCTCCCATCTCCTTATTAATTATATTGGTGAAAACAAGCTGCTTAATGAAATGTTAAGATTTTGGAGGGTGAAAAATGCAAACCTAAATTTATCCCCCTTAACTCATAGACAGAAAACCTAAACCTGTGTTATTACTGCACTGTCTGGAATACGAATTGAGTTAGGCTGAGCTTTGTTGCCCAAATTGCAGCTCCAGCTGTAGCTTCAAATCCAGCCTTTGGCAGTAATTCAGACCTGAGACACAGCTTAAGTGTCTCCCTGCTGGTTCATCCCCTGCTGCTGCCCTCGCTGGATTTCACATCACTGCTGAGTCGGGCCAGGAGATCAGTCTGGCTGAAAAGGAGCATTCCCCAAAATGTTTGGTTTCATTGGTTTTTGTTTTTTCCTTCAACAAGATTATCTCCATGACAGATTTCAGGCAGCGCATGAAGAGGTGGAAGCGTAGAGCAAAACAGGCTGTATTATTTCCTCTCGCTATCTACTTCTGTGCAGCAGCAGTGTTCACCCTGCTGATGGAAGTGAAACCCCAGCTGGATACTAATCCTTACCTGCTCCCATGGATAACTGACTGCTGAGCACAAGCATTGCCTGCAGCACTGTATCCTGGGACATGGCCCAGTGGCTGCAGAACAAAGATCCCAACTTGCTGATAATTCTGTAGCACGGGGTTACGTTACCCATCTTGCCCACATCCTGAGTCATGTGTCTGCTGCCTCAGTTCCTCCTTTTTGTTTCCTGATGAGCACATGCATGCACTCACATGCATACGTGCACAAACCACACACTGCAGAGTTCAAGAAGGTTTCCTGCGTTGGAGGTTGGATTTGAGCAACCTTCATTCTACCTAAAGGAGTTTGCTGAGGCTGAAATGCTTCTGGATGCTGAGATGCAGCTGAAACAAAACTCTGCACTAGACATCTTGGTGGAAGCTAAGGAAGAAGCATCTGGTCAGAAGGGTCTACTTAGTTGTAGGTGTGTGATAAGAATAATGTTTCCTCTAGACACCAAACTGCATATAGCTCTGACTTCACTGTGTATATCCATCATTTAACTATGAGAGCTCCACTAGTTTCTCTGCTGCCTATTGGCCCTCTGCTCAACTTCTTTGTCCTGCGCAAATTCTCCATCCATCCATCCATCCATCCGTCCATCCATCCATCCATCTCTGCCTCTAAAATTTCCCTCTTAGATGAAGGGTCAGTCTAATTATATCGACAGAGTCAATGGTGCAGCTACTTTGTGCGAACTCTTGGGTGTTTGAGGGCCACGTTGCCTCAGTAACTGATGGCAGCACCAGCTGGGGACAGCAGGGTTACAGTTGCAACCCAGAAAGGATGGACAGGTGCTGATCCCAGTGCTGAGCCACTGCTTCTCATCACCTGCTGGGGAAGTTTAGTACTTCTCTCTCTTCTAGGTTGGTATTGCTCTTTCTCTCATGATCCTTATTACCAGGCCATTTTAGGGTAAGCAAATATATATTTTTTTGCTTCCCACTGTTTTCAGGAACAGTCATTTGCATTTACTTGCTTTTTCTTCACACTGAGATGTAAATATCCAGAATGCCCGCACAGATCTCAGTTCAGAATTGCTGCTTCTGGAAGGAAGCCAGGCACCTTCGCTTTGTACATGGCTTGCTTTCTTCTGCAAATAAACCTGGAACTAATTCCCCATCAGGTAATACCTTTGCAGGATTTTCAGAATGTGAAATGTCTGGTTAGATGAATACAGCACCTTCCCCAAACATTCCAAAATCTTCAAAAGGAGTATGAATGAAAAAAAATCACTGTCAACAGCCAACAGCTTACTTTGAAAGAAGCCCATGTGGAGTGATGGAAGTGTTTGGAAGGGAGACCTCCCAAGGGTGAAAAACGTTGCATAACTGCAGGGCCACTTTGGAATGACCTGCCTGTGCTTAAACTGCAGCTTCAGCTCTGTGTTGTGCACCAAGGTGTGCTCGTAGCCAATGTCAGTCAGAGCCAGAATGCCGACCCCTCAGGAACTGGTTTTGGTTTTTCTTTTATTTTTGGAACAAGTTCAGAACTGGTTGTGAACACAGAGCTTAAATTATAAATGACGGACAGCGATAGGGGACACGCTTGCTTCTTCAATAGACGTGTTCATCTGAGCTGTTGCCTTTATGCATTGCCCTGATGTAAGTCCTCCTTGATGTCCAGTGCTGATTTACTTATTTATGTATCTCAGAGGGCTTCAGGAAGTGTAGAATCTACAGGAAGTGTAGAATCTACAAGAATCTACAAGAGGTTCAAAAAGAATTTCTCCGTTTGCCTCATGATTAAGCACAAATAAGATTGTTATTCTTTTGGATGATGCGAGTACTCGATGCAGACTTGATCATGTTTTACTTCTTCTTTGGGATTCTTTGGGACTTCTGATTTCCCTGTGACATCCTCATTGCATACCTAACGAGCTTTCTTGGTGCACTCCCAAGGGCTTCAGCCACACTGCCCAGAGGACACAAAGTGGCTGTTGTGTATCGGAACAAACCTTCTGGGAGTCCCTTGGGCATGGAGGCTCTGGTGGCACACGACTCTGGCTCTGTTGGGGTGAGAGGTCCTTCTACCTATGCTGCTACCCAGACTTTTCTATCAGGGTTGTGCATATCCAGAGCAGAACACTTTGATGACATTCTACCTACTATGAGGAGCGACACATCCAAATCACTGACGCTGTTTAGACTCCCACTGACTTGTTTGGGTGTCCCAATACAAGGAAAATCTGCAAAGGCAGAAGGAGAGTTCCTCTTGACCTTCCGTTATCTGTAGACAGAGACATAGGTCCATAAACTCAGTGTTTAGTTAAAACATAACTGCTGGTACTGTTAAGTTTATAATGAGGAAAATGAGGCAGAGATCAAAAGATTTGCTTTTTGTGGGTTTAAATTTCTTTCCCATCTTTGCACTTTGGTCGTAAACACTGCAGTTCCCCCTCTGCCCTCCTGTTCCATATACTGCAGATTATGTTGGGAAATATTTTTAGAAAAGACATAAGTATACAGAAGGGAGTATTAGACTGTGACCTTATAGCTGCTTTGGAAGTTTTTGAAGGCTGCATGGAAAACATTCTCAGTATTTCCAAATTCTCAGAATAACGAGATTCATACATTGCTCTTCATTAATTTAAGTGTACTAATTGGCCACATGTATGTTTATTCCCTCTCTCTCATGCAGGCATGCACAGAGCAAAGCCAACATATATTCCAAGAGGCCCAAAACAGATAATGGATCCACAGTGCTGCCTCAATAGCTGCTGGCATGGAATGAAAAGTACACAGCAAAACAGGAAAAGGAAGGCTAAAACTGGATTAAACAGATTGCTGCATTCAGGAGTGTGCAGTCATCTGGGAACTTCATGAAAAAAGTTGAAAGAAAAAGTTAGAACTAACAACATACAGGCTTTCCTTGTATTCTTGAAAATCCCCCCTCACCATCTGTGTGGTAATACGCCTTTAACAAACTAGCACGCAGTATAGAACTTAGAAGATGTATAGAAATAACCTTTCATTCACTAACGTAAGCAAAATATCAGGTTATTCCTCATCACTGGAATTCAAATTAGGCTTGTACTGCTTGACTTGAGCTGCAAGGGAATGTCACGGATTCAAAAAGGAGCTTCTTTGTCTCGCTTAAAGGGCAAAAATATAATTTCTCAGGATAAGCACATGTTATCAATAGAAATTTATGCTGCATATATGTAAGACAATATGGCTTCAATTATCTGTAAGAAGAGGTGTACAAAAATCAAGGTGATTTAAGAACCTGACCTATCACCAGAGCTAGCTAGATCTCTCGCTATTTCTGTCATTTGAAGCCAAAGTCTTCCCCTGAATACTCTGATCTTCTTTAATCCTGATTTGGATTTGAGCTTGAACCCTAGCTCCCAGCATAAATCAAACCCAGATCTCCATGTGCACTTTCAGGGCAGTTGTGATAACACAACCTCTATAGATATCATCTGGCTTGCCCCCTGTAATGATTTCCAAGAGCTACAGCATGGAATGCTGCTACTTTCCTGACTGACTTCGCAGACACACACTCTCAGGTTAAGTGATCTAGCCAAATTCCTCCTCTCTCCCCCCTGGGAAAACAAACTAGCCTCTTTCACCACTGTTTTGGGTTTTTAGGTTTGGAAATGCAGAAAGTATCTTGGAATAAAGGCTCTGTTGGGACAATCCATCACGTCAGTAATGCAATGCTCTTCTCTCTTATCTTCCTCCCACTGGGCTCCTCCTGATCTTCAAGAAAGGGCAATCCATGCAGCATATAAAGGGAATATATATAGAAGTAGGGCAGGGGATCCCTGGTTACTATCATTTTCTTCTTTTTTATTTTATTTAAAGTGGTTCCAGGTTCCACTACCACAGAAACAAGATACTCCAGCTCTAAGGTGTAATATCATCTCTGTCTCTCTGGCAGTGGATGTTATGCTTTGTGCTCCACTGGAAACACAGGGGACCAAATCTGTTTTGTTTACAGACAGATTTGCCCTATCTTCCAGCAAGTTGCTCCTGTATGATGGGTTCTCAGCCATTGGTTCATAGGTCCCCCACTTTCCCCACCCCAGGAACACTTCAAGACTTGAAAGTCCAGAAGGAGGGCATTTCTCTTTGAGCTCTGCTCAAGCTGCAATCCTTGCACCCAGTGGAATGCAGGTGGTAGGCAGCAGTCTGTAATTACTTCAAGGACTGCAAATAGAAGAAAAAAGTACTCAAAGAGATGAAACACTGGTCCAAATGGAAGCAGAAGGAATTTAGCTGTTTACATGAATGGAGCTGGGATTACCCCTCTAGCCAAGTTGATAAGACCCTGAAGTTTATCTATACATTTACTCTTGTTTTCTGCCAGCAATAAACACTGTAAAAAGATAAAGAAGTATCAAAGAAGCTGACTGTGCTACAGGGATGTTTCTCCTAGCTTCAGGCCACAAGCTTATCTTGCACAAAGCAGTAAGTATGAAAGCTATTGTGCAAACAAGACACACCATTGCTCATTTTGTCATATCGCAGCTAATCATAACCCTTTCAAAATGCTGACCCAATAATATGGAAAGCACCACACTGTCATTACTAGAGGAGGTAGGCACTGCTAGACATTTAACCACTTAAACCACTGCAGCTGGGGCTTACATGCAGTGTTTATGGGACTTCACAGCCCATCTGCTCTTCAGAATGAAATCGATTTGTGACAGTATCTATTCTGAACATGAACTTTGACATAGCCTAGGGTCTGACTTATTTACTGTGCCGTATGTGCCACCGTCATTTTGATGCACTGTTTCTCAGTGCTTGGACAAAGGAGGAAGGCTTCACCATGCAGCCCTTCCCAAGCACTGCTGTCACCATCGTTAGCTCTGTGCTATTTTAGTGTAGGACTGTCAGAAAAAAAAACAGTGATGTTAAGGTGTTACTGGTCATACCTCTTTGTCCTACTGAGGACACACCATCACAGGGAGTCAGGGCCATTGCTTATGAGCTACTGTACAGGTGAAGTGCTCATTTATTTGAGGCTTTCTTCCAGCAGGGACACTCTGAAAGCCCATCATCTAGAAACCCTACAGAAGTTTGACCTCAGGGAATGATTTACCAGATGGAAATAATCTTTATGTGGAGAAATAAGAAAGATGAGGAAACTGCAGGGACTGGATCTGCCTTGTGCTGCAGGCTACTGCCCCCAGCAGAGAAGCAGCTGGGTAGGGAGGACAGAGAAGCAGCAGAGACTTCAGCCTATTTTCCTGACATGGCACAGGAGCCTGTTCATTGTTTTTGGACTCTTTTGTGAGGATGCTGACACAAACTTTTTTTTCCTTTTTCTCCTCCATAAAAAGGGATTTTGACAAGTAAGGTGCTTCAAGAACTTCCTCCATAACAAGAGTGGTAAAGCATACTTGGTTTGACTTCTGTTTGTCTCAAACACAGGAGGTACGAAGGCACCAGTATCACTCCCAGGCACACCCCAGGCTAGGAGGGCATTGGCTTTCCCCATGCTCGATGGCCCTGATGTGCTGCAGGGTTCATCAAACCCCATTTCCCTCCTTGCAGTGAAAAAATTCCCAGCTCCTACTGGACAACAGAATGGAAATTTTACCTCTTTGTTTCTCTAGTGAAAAGCTTTAATCCATCCCCCTGGTCATTTAATGGGATCAGAACCTTAAATACTACTGCAGGTTCAGAGCTGCTGCCATCATCTCCCATTCACACTGTGAGGTTCAGGATCTGGCCTGGGGAAGCCGGGATATTTTTCAGCTCTTGCACTGTTCTTCAGCCAGTCCCTGCCCTTGCTTTTGTGGCCACAGAGCCAGGCATCAGCCTGTAAATCAGCGCACTTCTGTCTTGCTGAGTCCGCTAGACAAACTCCCAGCAGAGGTGTGAACTTCCCCAATTAATCTTAATGAAGTGTTAACTTCAAAGCTGAGCTGCAGTCATTTATAGGTTAACAGAACCTTACAGAAAAAGCCTCCCAGCTTGACTCATTAGAAAATAGCTCCAAGGGGACGAGTTTGGTCAAATTTGGGGGTTATTCTGGGATCTGGAAGAAATCCCACTGCACTGACAGCCTTTGCTTGTGCACCACTTCCATTGCAGCTGCATTGTTGAGAGATCGAAGGGTCAGGCAGCCAGACTGGAAAAACTGTGCAGCGAATGTATGCTAAAAATATCACTGGAATTGAGCAGATGGAGCAAGATAAGGAAGCCAGGATAAAGGCTATAAGGAGCTGTGTAAGCTTATTGAGCCCAGTGATGACCTTGCTCCTGCTATCCTTTACCTCTCACCAACAAAGTGGCAGAGCCAGATTCAAGTCCTGAGCACAGATTTAATGACATATTTTCAGAAATCTCAGCTACCCAAATCATGACTTCAGGATGTAGATACATTACCCTGAAAAAACAGTAAGCACGTACTACAAATGGCTCTGGAGTTGCTTGCACAACTTTTACTCTCAGGTATTCCTGCAAGCAGAGAACAACATCCCTCGTTTTTAGCTGTCCAAGGCAATAGGAAAAGCTCCTCGACTGAAGCAGTTGCATGAATCTCTCTGATATATCCCCAAAAGGCAAAGCTGCTGTGCTGAGCAGATTGAGTTCTGGATACAAAACTGTAAAAGAGGAAGATCCTTCCTGCCACTTTATTACAGCTCCCTTGAAGTCTGACTCAACTGATCATTAATTGCCAGGACTTGCCCACATTTGCCTGTGTAAGCTTTTAAAAGATAAAAACGAGAAGAAAAACGTTAATTTTGTTATTCCTATTTAAAGGAGTTCAGAAGTAAGTGGTTATGTTGCCATGGATGCTGCTTTATTTACAATTGTTTTTCCCTCATTATAGTACTATTAGCTGACAGGGAACAGAAGTTCACTTCCAGCATTCTGGCTGTGAGCTCCCCTGCCCATGCAGTGCATACAGCAGGACACAGCAGCGCGGCCTTGGCCAGCAGACCTCGGTCAGATGATGCAGGCAGCCTGACCAGGCGAGCAATAATTCCTCCACACCCACGAGGCTTCAGAATACTTCCAAGCCAGCTCTGCTCCCCAGGGCTGGGAAGCAGCTATTAGCACAGTGCAAAGTCTCGCTGCTAGCACTGACAGCGCATTCTCCTTTCAGTGGGGTGGCAAACCAGAGAAGGCAGGCTGCTCATCTCAGCATGGTGGCAGCTGGTGGGGCAGCAGCAGAGCAGCTCAGTGCTGGGGGGGTGGGAGGTCCCAGTGCCTGCAGAAGGGATAGGAAGCAGTTATTTTAGCTCACATAGTTAAAGCTGACTGGGAAGAGCCACTCAGCAGCTCTAAGCACTGGATCAGTTGTTCTGACGCTGCTCAGTCATCAAACCATGTTTGTCAATGAGCTCTTTCCTAAATCTATTTTGCATTGGAATGGGAATGCCCATGGATGCTTACTACAGAGCACAAGCAGCACAGGCTGAGCTCCCCAGTGCCTCTCCTTGTCCCGTGGTGTTTTATTTCCACCAGGAGCACAACACTGAGCGCCAGTCCCCCTCCAGCACACGTGTTCAGGAAGAGCTGCCTGTGCTGCACAGGTTACAGTCATCCCTTAAGGACAAGCTCCAACACGAGCTAAGCATTCAGGAGCCCCAGCACAATTGTCTCATTTTCCACCAGTTCTGTATCCACCACGGAAGTCTGTGCCGTGCTGCATCCCCCAAAACTCACCTTGATCTACATATGGGAGCATGATGGAACAGCTGCACTTGAGCTTGGCTTGTCAGGTCTGCATTTTTTACTTTTAATTGCATACCCACTGTGCTCTTTATTTAGAAGACTTTATAGAAACCAAAAGCCAATTACCAGGAAAAAATAGTGATGCTACGTTTCACAGATCAATTATTAATATTTTAAACTTTGCCTTATTTCTTCTGTAAATGATCACCACTTACATGGTAACAGAAGAAAGGAACAAAACACCTCGTAACAGCAGCCCCACTGACCAGGGAAAATGCTGCCCTAAGTGCTCCCCAGCACATCTGCCAAGGCGGCACTAAGTAGGCTGCGTTGTTGCCCTTTTCTGCCTGAACTGCATCACAGAGCTTGCAAGAATTTAAACCAGACCAACAAACATATTCCTTTAGATACCCAGTCACTGAAACTTCTGGAAGCACGAGTTCTTGGGCATCCTTTGTCTCATGAAGAGATTCATTATCAATCAAAGAGAAGGGTACGAATGCATATGCTTGTTCCCACACTTCTGTATGCATATCTGGAATAACTAAAATATGATTACTTGGACCAAAAAAAGGTGACTGACTTAGTAGAGTAGAAGGAGTCTGCAGTGTCAAGTGACATGCAGAAGGTGAATAAGAGCTGATTGCTCACCCTGCATCGCATCAGAGACTAATGAGCGCAACATGAAGCTAGCAGATACCAGATTCAAGTCAAAGATGCTGTTCTTCACATTACCTATTACAGCATTAAGCCAGGGCCCACCCTCACAGTATTTAAGAAAAGTGTGCAGGACAGACGCAGGGATCAGAGCCAGCCTCACCCAGGAGTCTGGAGCAGAGCATAGTCTCATGGTGGTGTGGCAAATCCCAGGCCAAGAAGTCAATCTGACTTAACCTCCCATGGATGTGTTCCATGCTGCACTAAAACAGCAGAAGACATTACAGAATTTTAACGTGCAGCTCTGTGGAAGGGAGTCTGATCTGCTTGGTACACTGTATGTAATACATTAAAGGTTTTCAGCCTTCCCTGACACGGACTGAATTTTAACAGACTATGGAAAGTCAGCCTTAATGTGAATCATGGACTGTCATGTGAATCACTTCCTCTTGCATCTCCATCCCACTCTGGCAGGGATGACAATAACATTTGTGGAAAATTAATGATGGTTATATCATTAATTTGTTACACTGCTGAAAATAAGAGTACCAACACCAAACTATCCCTTCTCTCTCTGTGGACCATTAATGATATATTTACTGAGGTTGCTGAGACATGGGAACATGCAGTTCTGTACTTAATAACATGAGTCATTCACATGGAAATTCTCTATTCTGAAAGTTTATTACTTTAATTAAGAGCATTTAAAAAACTATACTTGCTTTATGCTTTTTTTGGTAGTATTTTTTGTTTTAAATATTACCTTTACAGTATTTCCATTTCTAAGAATCATAAATGGTAAGTGAAATAATGGCAGTTCTACTTGCAAATAAGGGGAAGTTTATTGGCCTAAATTCATAGGTCAGTATCCCACACCACATATCAAATTAAGCAAACAAGTCTTTTCTTTTTTCCTGCCGGTGCAGTACAGAACTCTGCTCTTAATTAAAAGCACAGTTGCCATAATGACAGTGCAGGATGCTGAGAGTTTTGCTGTATTATTAGGCTGGGTAAATAAAGTACATAGAAGGGGCTGAGGAAACGCCCAGGTTGTTGTGACACTCAGCAGAAATGGATGACAATCGTGACACTGTGTACCCCACCATGACAAGCTGTCTGCAAGAAAATGGGTTTGGCCCATCAAATCCAGCACTTCATCTCCGTTCTGAGAAGTCTCCCAGTTAGAATGGGAGCGGGGAGCAATGGGCTGCAAGTGACAAACTGCAGAGGCAGTAATGACAGGGAGACTGAAATGCGGTACAGAAGACGTAGCTGTGTTAGCAGGTCTGAGAGGAAGTGGCAAGGCGAGCAGCGGGATAGACGTGGACAGATCTGGACAGAAAGAGAGCTTCTACCCACAAGCTGGTTGGCAGCCAAAGTGAAAGTGTAGTTTGTGTCCTTGAACAGCCGTCCCATTACTTCACTGCGTTTTGGTTCCAACCTCACATCCTACTTCCATAGAAAAAGCATTGTGCCTCTACAGAAATTAAAACTCATGAAGCTACAGCTATGGATGAGCACGGACACGGAACTGCTCTCCTGCATCAGCTTCCTGTTGGCTTGCATACTGCCTTTCTTGACTCTTGCAGTTCCTGGAAGAACGCGGTAACATGCAGTCAGGACTTCTATCCAAGGCAGCTTTCAGCCCTCAGCTTGCTGCCACAGCTCCCTGTGCCAGGACACCTCAACTTATTTTCCTAATTCTGTGGCAGATTGTCTGAAATAAAAATTTGTGTGACGTTAGGCAACTGTTGTATATTAATAATTTATTATTTCATAATGGTTTCATGTTAACGACACTCTATTCTGAGACAGCTTTGCATGGCAAAGCGTAATGTAGATGTTAGTTAATAGATGGGGTGCTGTTCTGTGATGGCTATACAGTTTGTGAAGGTAAAGCTATGAAGTGAACTTCTCAGACATATTGTATCTTGCTCTGCACTCAATCTTGCTCTTTCTATCTACCAGTCCTCTTTAGTATTAAATCAAATCTTTCTGACATCAGTTTTATATACCTCAGTTCTGTGCCATTTCTTCTTTTCATAGAATCACTGAGGTTGGAAAAGACCTTGAAGATCATCTAGTCCAACCACCCACCTGCCACCAATGTTGCCCACCAAACCACGTCCCCAAGAACCACACCCCCACAGTTTTTGAACACCTCCAGGGATGGTGACTCCACCACTCCCTGGGCAGCTTTTTCCAGTGCATCACTGCTCTTTTGGAGAAGAAGTTTTCCGTTTTTCCTCCACCATTTCCAGTCCATCAACTCAATGTCTTCTTGAAAACTCAACAGAGAGTATGTCAGTTCCATAGCACTGCTCACCCAGCTCTCTTTTTCTTCTCTCCATTCAACTAAAGGTCAGACAGTGTGGAATCTTAGCTTTAGTCCTTTGTTCTCAGAATCCCATAACCCAGTGCTTCTTTGTCCAGAGCCATGCTCCAGTCAGGAACAAAATACATCTCTTCCTAAATCTCAAGCTCAGTTCTCCCAACTTGTAAAGCTGGAGATTTCCTGTGAATCATGGAATGGAGATCCCAAGCCCCAGCAAGAAAGTGTTTTTCTGACTGAAGCAGCGCTCCAAATAATCTGTATGGAGTCAGACCCAATAACTGGTAGCAGTCTGTAGAAGTAACCCTCAGTTTCCAGACATGATGGATGCAGGTCAAGTATCCCAAACCTGGGAGAGACTATTAGAAGCTCAGCTTGGCTTGCAGGCACCATCAGCAGGGCTGTCCAGAGCATGAATAACTGGAATTTGTATCAGGGTGATGCTGATGTAATGTGTACAGCTGGGACATCACACGAAAGACAAGGAAAAATAAGAAACAACACATTCATAAACACAGACACACACAGATTAGCGGGAAGTTTCACCTCAGGAAATCATTGTGGCTCTCTATTCCTGTCAGAAATGTGTCTGCAAATGTCACCCAGCAGCAATGCACCACCCCATGAGCAGCTCCAGAACACAGAGGCAACAAAAATGGTGGTGAGAAAGATGTTGCCAAATACTTTTGAAACAAGTCAGGGGTTGGATCCATTGGGAGAGAAATTACACAACAAAATAAACAACGTGCCAAGAAAACCAGGGCTGAGGGAGGAAGCTGCCTGTGCCAGTCCTGGTCACAAAGGAGAAGGCTACTCCTCTGGAGAGGACACTGAAGCTGGATTCACTATGTGCTTCCTCTGCTTGCTGACTTCCTTAACATCTCAGACAACTGCTTCTGTCCAATTTGGTGCTCAGACCTGAAGCTGAAGTCTTAACAGGTGTACACAGCATGGGAAATAATCTCTCTGCCCTCAAGAAGCCCTGCTTTCCTCTTAGACCCAACCCCATCCTTGAAGCAGTGCTCTGCTATCCATCTCTGCCATTTTTATTATTAACCAACAATCAGAGAAGGAAAATGATAGCTACAGGAAAACTGAGCTCCGTTCCCTGCTGTCTGAGCACCCCTTGCTGCTTGCTGAAACAAGAGGTTTGGGTTTGGTGGCACTTTGGGCTGCAGGGCACACCTTTAGGTAAATGCAGCAAACTGGAGAGTTTCTTCTGCTTGAAATGAGAGCCCACAGGGACCTACTGCTGCAAAACAGCCCTGGAGTTCAGCAGCTGGTGTCCTACAGGAGCTGGAGCAGGGGGTAATAATGAGCGACTCAACAGCAGTGTTACTCTGGTTATGCAGAGCAGAGGATGCAATGTTGTGCTGTCACAGTACAGTAAACTAATGCCAATCACGATCTGTCTGCATGTTCACAATTCTGTGTAGCTGTGATGAACACCAAAGGCTGTGCAGCCCATGCACAGCCCCACGTGCAATGGTTTAAGGCAAAGTCCACACTCCAAGGTGCACTTTCATGAAAGCACTGGTACGGAGCAGACGTCAGCAAGTAACTCTTTGCATCACTGCATGACTGCAGGGCAGACCTGGAGCGTTCACAGGTGGGTCTGCTCATTTCTGAGCCCGTTCAGCCTCAGCAGCTCTGCAGACATGGCCAGCCTGCCAATCGTGATGGCAACCACAGGTCTGTGAGGAAATGATGTCACAACAGTAACTGGAACACCTTCAGAAAAGCCTTCCATTAGGCAGGACTGAAAACCATTACCAGTGAGGGCTGAATTAGAAACAGTAGAAAGCTCTGTATGGCACTACAAATTGCCACAATATATGGGTTTAAAAAGTTCATCTGTTTGGTGGTGCCATGCGCTGCTCCAGGTGGACCAGGGGAGGACTTGGCTCAGCGGAGCACTCAGAGTTTTAACAGGTTAATACTGGCAAGTTTGTTTAATACACTGAGCTCAGTTCCTGTTGGCTAATGTTAATGTTGGCACAATTAGGCTGATGAAAACACTGTGCAGATGTCCTCTGGTGATCCAGTCCCTCCCCAATACTTGTAACTATCAGATAATAAACACTTTTTCCATGATTGTTCTGGTTGGTGATTCACAGTGGATTACTTCAACTAGTTCTTTGCTTCCCTTTGCAATGTGTCTGGGCTCCTTCCCTAATTCAGTGCTTTCTTCTCAGCCTCTATTGGCCAGCTGCAGTTTCTCTGGACTCCTTGCTGCTGCTGTTCACGGTGTGGGCTGAGCTTCTGCTGTCTGCCTGGCAGGATGAGGCCAAGCCTGTGCTCCCTGTGGGTTGTAGCATCGCGTGGTGGGGTCACCTCTCTACATTCACCTGACAGCAGGCTCTAGCATGGACTCAAAGGCCAGGATGGATGCTGGTTGCTCTGCCCGCCCCTCTAACTGCTCCCTTCTAGCTCAGTGCGAGTTTCTAGAGAATTCAGCACTTAGCAAAGGCCTCCATCTCTGGTGTGGAAAGTAGGCTGCAGAAGTTTTGGAAGAAGTTTCAGTCTCCTGGCTATATCTGAGTAGAAGAACATGAGTTTTGCAGCGTTCAGACAGCTCCTCATCCTGGGTGTGCTGTCTGCTCAGTGCTGAAGTCCCAGATTTCAGTCTGGACCTCTTATGGGAAGAAGATTCCCATGTATGGGCCAGATGAAGGTCACAGTGTTGGTATAATTGGATTGGGTCAGAACAGTGAAGGACTGTCCAAAGGAATCTCCCCGCAGCTCAGCTGAAGTGTCACCTGGTGGCAGTCCCTGGTGCCATTGGGAAGAAGCCCTTGATGTGTACTGCAGAAGCTGGGCTGCTCCCGTGGAGCTGACTTGTACTGTCAGCTGCTAGAGCATATTAAGTAAGCACTTTCCCAGTATTGCTCTTCCATGCAAGCCACTGCTCCAGTTGCCATAGGGATGGCTTGTGACTGCGGCTGGCGGGGATCTCAAGGCCATCTCTCTGGTGATGTGATGTCTGCTGTCAGTTAGTGAAAGCCCCCACTCATTTGCATTTCACAGCTACAGCGATGTTTATTGCCAGCATCGGAGCAGATGAAAAGAATGATTTGTTTTACTTTATTTTTTCTTGCAGGCTAGTTACTGCTGCATTTTATATTCTCCTTCGGTAGAAGTCAACATGAATCAAACCTAGAAACTCATCATCTGAGGCAAGGAACACAGTGCTGACCTTATCTCTGGTCCAAAGATGTCATCCAGATTTTCAAGAAACATAAAGCCTAAGGAACTGATCTGTGCGTGGTGGGTGGCAGTGGTCAACTGCACTCCTCAAAAGCTGTTCTCACAGAATGCTGTTAGTCATTGCTATGCAGCAGAAACGAGGAAAGCAGCCTTTCTTCCCCTGCATTGTTTTAGTTCACGAAAGCCTATGCTGACAGCATTGTTTCTTAATTAAAAAAGAGTTTTGAGCATGAGATGTGATAAATGTGAACCTCTAAAGAGAAATGAATCTCGTCTCCCAAGGATAATCCAAACTATGTGTGATTTGTGTTTCAGCAGAGAAATCTAGGGAATTTGTCCTTATTTATTAAGCAATACCATCTAGAGAAATGTAAATAGAATATCCCACTTTTCTATCCACTCTACCAACTCAGCAGTACCACATCTGACTCCGCAAGAACCACGTATCTTCACGAGGACATCTACTGTCTCCTCTTATTGCACTAGGATGGGAAACAGGCGGTTTTGCTCTCACAGCCTCAAGGAAGGAAGGAGTTTCCCACTGATTCCTCCTCCCCAGTTGTTAGCAAAGCAAAAATTCCTTATTCAGAGCTTCCCTGCACACTGGGAGGGACTGCCAGCCAGTTCACAAGGCTGGAAAATGAAAAGTCAGGGATCTGCTGTTTCATTGTGCAGTGATTTCTTCACAGTGTACAGGAAAGGAGAGTGGACACATATCCTTCTCCCCTGTGGCATCCCTCCAGCACTGATACTGTATGCATCGGGAATGTCAGTGCAGGAGAAAGTAATGGATCTTAATCATACCTCATCCAGGAAAGGCTGAATGAGTTTCATAGCTGAGTGGTTTAGCTGAGCTCTTCCTGAAGGAAGAGTGCAAATTTACATCTGCTTTCAATGAGTTTTATCTTCCACATGAGTATCTGAGGTGATGGAGAATACAATGTGAAACCGGACGAATGAATATTGCTTGTGATCTCTGGAACAGACTATTAGACATTTCAGATTAGTTCTCCAAATCAGTTTGGCAGAGAGGAGGGCTGCCTTCCATTGCCCACCCTGAGCATATTTCAGAAAGGCCAAGTCTAAACCACAGAACCAGCAGCGCTTCCTGTCTGCGTTACATCCAAACATTCAGCTTCCCACTGCCTTCCCTCATATTCTGGCCTCTGTGGGTAGGAAATGAAGGCATATTACTCTCTGTTCAGGCTTGCAGTTGAGCAAGACTGCAGGAAAAAGGCTGCAAAGAATATTTCACACACAGTCTACATATGACCACGGTCAGCACCGCCCTATCCCTCTTGCAAAAACTGTTGTTATCATTTCCTTGCTGGTCTTAATCCCTCTATTCCCAAAGTGTCTTTTTTTGCTTTCCTACTCCTTTGCTATCTTGACTTTTTCCTCTCCTACTCCTGCTCCACCCTCCTCCCCCCCTCGCCCTCCCAGCCTTTACCATGCCACCGCTTGTGGGGCTGAAAAGTCCTAATGGATAACGGAACAGGCAGGTCCTGCCAATAGGTGTGGAAGGCTGACAGGGAATAACTGATGCACAGATAACTGCAGACTCCTACCATGTCACAACAGCTGCACCACATGGCAGAGTCAAAAAACCAGCGCTGTACCAACAGGCTCCGACACAAACACTGCCAAGGCTGAATTGAAGTGCTTCAGAACTCCCACGCTATCAAAAGTGGGTTCTACTGACTGATTTAGAAAGACAGAAAGCTTTCAGGTTTGACAAATCTAACAGTTGTGTCTGGGAGAAATATCATAGTTTACTACAGAGCTCGAAACTTCACCAGATTGCGCTCCTGGTGCTGCCTGTGTGTGTTACACCCCGAAAACTGCGAGGCCCTTGTGAAGAGGAGACATACCATAGAGTAAACATTTGTATAGCGTGTGACTCACACCAAAACAAGGCTGTTCTGGCAATTACAGTCAGGAAAACATCCCAAACCCCCTTTGTCTTCAGAACCTCAGGATACCCAGTGTGGGTTCAGCACCCCACGCACGGCTGCTGACTGCAGGCTCTGGGCTGCTCCCTGAACCCACTTTGCACATTGTTTAAATAGAAAGCTTGGTAAAGGCATAGCAGCCTTCCATTGAGAGGCTCTGCATCTCTCTGAGAGGCAGATTTACATTTCTAACCCCACTGACCGTTGGCGTGATTGCTCTAAGTGCTCTCAGACAAACCTGGGGAGCTGCGGGGCTCAGTGCCTCCTGATCTCACAGGGCTCTGTTCAGCAGACATTCCCCAGCAGCTGGGAGGTTGGAGATACAGAATCCATTCTTTCCTTTCACGTTTGCCTACGGAGCTGTAAATGTCAAAGCCTTTCAAGTGCCCCTCAAACAAAACGAGTTAGTAAATCAGCAGAAGTGGCACCGCACACACTCATGCGGTGCATGTTAAGCTACTGTACTTCATTCACTTCTTTATGCCGTGGCTCCGTGAGAAAAGAGCTCGCCGAGGCGCCGAGATGCCTTAGTCATTTTGTTTGTTTTTTCACATGGCTACTGTTCTTGTTTTGTTTTTCTCCAAAAGCTGCATCAGATGTGCTTAGCATTCAACTCAACTAGATACATGGGATGAAAAGGCTATTTTCTCCTCACTGATGAAATATAATTGAACCCTCTTATAATGAACTCACATACCAAATAATGAAACTCCATTTGTGCCACCAGGGCTCTTTTCCGAACCCCTCGATTCCCATTCCCCAAAGGGAATGCTTTATGTGCACTTCCACCACTTTCACTGAGATCACAGCTTGGCACACCAGCTTCCCTCGAAAATGAAAGTTCTTCATTGTCTCTATATGAGAGAGAAACAAGTGTGTAAAAAGAAAATAAAAAGAGCAGGAGCAATTTAATTAGTAACCGGTGCTGTTTTCCAAAAGCCACAGCCTGGCTTTGCAGAAGAAACCATTTCTTTAGCGTGGAGATCTTTCCAATCCCCTCTTCCTCCTGTTTAATTTCCTGTACCGCCACAACCCGTGGGTTACCTTCAACCTGTGTCAAGTTAGTGACTGTGGATTCTCCAGGAAGCTGCCAGTTTTGGCACAGCCCTGCAATCTGTTCCCTTGAAAACTGTGAGGGCCTTGTTAAGCGTCAGCGGAGCGTACGGCAAACATTTGTGTTGTGTCTGTGTGACTCCTGCCCAGATAAAGCTGTCCCTTCGACTCAGATCTGGGGAGATGTCCCCAACCTCCTGTGTGGGTAACCCTCATGGATAAGCAGTGTACTTGGCCAGAAAGTCTCTACATGACCTCATGTGTGTATCTGGAGAATGTCAGGAGGGCTTGCTGAAGATAAGGAAGACTTGTCTGCAGACAGGGAAGATGTGGAAGGAAGGGTGGGCAACACTGCCTATACATGATGGATTTTGGGAAAAACACATTTGTCATACACTTGTCCACATCCAATTGCCCAAAGCCAGGGCTCCGCCCCAGGTGTTCTGCTACACAAAGAAGTCCAACCAACTGGAAAGACCTAGTTCTTAAATGAGTGATGTGCTTTGCCTGAGTTATTACCAACACACACAATTTAGGAACTCCAGAAAAAAAATAATAAAAAAGCTTAAACACAACCATAGCATCACTTCCAGCCCACTGGTTTCATCAGACTGAGCAAGGCATAACCCAGCAGCGAGCTGCTACCTGCTCAGCAGAGCCATAGGACTTCATCACAGGAATATTTTGGGAAAGACCCTTATATGCAAGCATAATCTGCTTTATTCTTACACAGGAAGGAAATGCTATGATTTCACGCACTGTATTTAAAATGAATGCCTTCAGCAGGGCCCCATGTTCACCTATTGGCCCTGAGCAGCCTCACCTGGGCCCTCAGCCACACCTGCCTTCGGGGCTCTATTTAAGCAGAGCCTAGTGCCCTCACTGTGTATCTGCTGGTTGTAGTTTTGTTGTTGACTCTCTATAGCTAGAGATCTCATGAAAAGATCTGCTTATGTGTATTGGAGTTTTTCTGCTCCAGACTTGGGTAGCTCTGGGTCTTGCTGTGTTCTGGGGCTGTTGTTGGCACTGGGGTCATACTCAAGTGCTGTGGGACTAAGGTAGCCCCTATGGTGGGCTTATCCCCAGTTCTTTCCACCTGGGAGCAGGTAGGCCCATAGGTGATCTATGATGGTATGTGACAAAGTCTAACTGACTTGTTTCTTGTCCTTTCTTTCAGGAATTGAAACAGCTACTTTTTTCCATGAACCAGAAGGTGAATTGCTTGGTTGAGGCATTCCCCTGATGCTGTGCTGTGCTACCCTTGCTGTTCCTGGAAGAAACATCTCTTCATCCATGCATGGGAGCTGACCTTGTCTCTCAAATTTCTTACTCTGGGGAAGGACATTAGTTTGAGTTCTTCGCAAGCAAAAAGTAAGGGACTGACCTCATTATTACATCTCCTATGCTGTGAGGTGGTCATTTTGGCACATATGCTTATATTTGCATCTTTGCTTTCACTCAAAGCACTGAGTCTGCTACTACTGGAACTTTTTCTTTGTTCTGAAAATTGTTAGCAAGTAACAAAGTATTTTCTGTAGGCATGGGCAGTATATTTTGGAGTTAATAAATAATTATAGTTCACAGAAAATTACCGGCCTATTTGTCCTACTAGCTGGAGCAGGTAGTTATGTGAATGAATCCTGGCTGCTCATTAAAATTGTACTATAGGTCTGGTTGGTGACAAGACGCATCTGTCAGGCTGAAGATGAAAGCAGGTGCACCTTTGTCAAAGCACTGTGTAGGCTGAGGACAGCTGTTGTCAGTCTGTCTATCTTAATCTAAGAATGAAATTGAGATGGAGGCAAAGACAGGTAATGAGCCTGGGAGCATAATGCTCCCTGCTGTAGTCTGAAAAGCAAATGGGTCCTTGGGTGTTACATCCCAAACACCTGGGACCACAGAGGGACAGCACTAGGAGATTCAAGTCCTGCCTAACTTGCTGGTATTGTTTTCTGACCTGCTGTCACTCTGGGTTTCAGATTAGAATGGTGCTGGTCAATTCCTTACTGATCTTCTCCTTTGGATGTTGTGAGAAGTTTCAGATGGCTAGTTTGCTACCAGCCTGGCTGAATGCATTCTGGTAGGTGATTTATTGCTTATGTCCAGGGAAGAAGCAATCTAGAGGACCTGGAGAGATTATGTAAATGGGAGAGATTAGAGATGGAAGATGGTGACAGTGCCTAGCAGCAAACTGTTGAGCAATGTTCTGGTGGAGTCTTTACCCAGGAGCTTCCTGGCTCCTGTTTTTACTGCAGATAAATAGAGCTTCATTAGAAATTGATGGCAACTAGTTGTGCTTCAGGCCAGAACAAGGCTGAGCCTCTCTGAATCTGTGGTAGTGAGGCCCATCAGCTGCTGATTGTCAGTCAGCAGCGAATTGATGTGTGGGGGTGAACAAATATTGCATGTCTTTCAAGATAAATTAGCTGATGTCCTGCAGCCTGGTTTCTGCGGCTGCTGGTGCCTGCAGACAAGCTCCTTGCAGAAGCATGGCCTCCCATGCTGAGGCAGGGGCTGGGAATTGGAGTGGCAGCTCTCACTGGCATTTCAAAGGAAATTACTTAGCACTGTAAGCAAGTGTAGTGAGTGAGGATGAAGGACTGTTGGTTATTGCTGTGATGAAGCTAATCCAGTCCTAAGCAAGATAAAGGGTTGCTTAGCAATGCTTTAGTGATGACTAGCAATGCTTTACTAGGCTTTTACTGTTTACTGAGACTTTAATACTGGCTCAGTGGGTTTTCAGTGGAATGTTCTTACTATTTCTGTAATGGTGTCTCCTCTTGAGAAGCTGTCACGCTCATCACATATAATGAACAGGCAGCAGTCAGTGAGCATTTGATGGCTGATCATATGTTGATTTTTGGCCTGACCTTGTTAAGATTCCATATCTCTACCTCCCCTTTCCCTAGGAGTTCTTAAATTAGCCACAGAGATTAGATTATTGAAGTGCTTTTCATACAAATGCCTCCTGGTCTGTTTATTTTTCCTAAACCACTCCTTGTCCACGTAGGAGCTCATTTCTAGTGCATAAAGGGGAGGTGTTGTGAGGAAGAGATGGCCTGAACCAGAGTCACATCTGAGAAAATTGTTATTGTCTTGTCAAAAGCCCTTTAACAGAGTAAGATGTGGATTGTTCCATTTAATATTTCTCACTAGAATACCTATTAGGACTCGTTAATGGAAGAAGCCTGCTGTGTAGTATATTCACATAATTTCCAGAAAATGATAGGGGCTTGAGGGCTGAGTGCTCTATTGAAGCTTTTAGTTATTCAGCCGAAAAATGTAAGCATGCACCGAAGAAGTGGCTCCTCCTCTTCTCTAATGAAGTATGAGTTGTGACTGCCATTGTAGAAGATATACTGTAATATATTTTTTTTTTTGGGGGGGGGAAGGCAAATGCATTAAGGATGACAAGTGCATCTGGATTCCCCCAGCTGTATCTCAACTTTGCAGTTGATAGTATCAGGGGAACCAGTAACAACATGGTAATCCCCAGCACAACATAGCTTGTGATTTAACTGTATCCAGAGCATACTGTGCAGCCAGGCACAGCCACACAGCTCCATTTCACTGCCTGGATGAGACCTGTGAGTCCCACCAGCCTGGTGGCTCAGCATACTTAGCACTGAACTGAACAAGGGTCCTGCAGCAGAGAGTGTGACCTTGGCTCCAGATGTGGGCCACAAGCTGGTGTGGCTGTGTAGACCTCCCAAGGAGCTGTGAGATCTTTCCCTCTGACTTGATGAGCTGTGCAGTTGGCTCAGCTGCCAACATTGCTCCTGGTGTAGGCAGTGCTCCATCATCCATTTGTCCCTGGAACAGATCACCTTGGGGGGGTTTGGTCAGGCACTGCAGAGCACAAAGTGAGCTCCAGCCTTTGGTGTTCCTGAAGGGGAAGTTAAGGCACTTTCTCCTGGGTTTCAATGAATAACACTAATGGGGACAGGAGAAATGGAAATGGACTTTGAAGCTGAAATCCATAATGCAGTTGTTCCCAAGGGTATTATTAATAGTGCCCCAAAATCCAGTTCATGAGCCTCTGACTCTGGCTGATATCTCTAGATATAAGCGTTGTCCCCTAGAAATCATGGCTAGGCTAGGCAGAAACAGCATAGATAAATGTCATGTGTGATCTCATCTCACTGCCATCAATTGGAGCCTAGAGCAAAGCTTAGGATTGGTGAGATCTCCATAAGAATCCCTCAGCCTCTGAGAACTGGGAAGCCCCCTCCCACTTTAAACAGAACTGCTTTAATAGTTAATGGTGTGACCTTGGTGTGTCAACACAGTCATTTCACTTCTCATTGTGAGTGTTTTAAGGTATTCATTTAATTATCTGTGGGAGTCCTTCATCACAGCTATTTCTGCATGTCTCCTTTTAGGGAGGTGCACAAAATCAATTATTTTTGATGTCTTCTCAGTATGTGTAGACTGATAAAGTGTAATACATTATAAGTATTCATTTTTCTGAGCACATCTCTTTCAGTGATCCTCAGTGGGTGCGTGTGTTTGATGCTGAGGATTTTTCAGAGGCTTTTCTACTACTCTGCTCCACCTGACTGCAGCCAGCCTGTAATGCTTATCACCTGAAGGTAGGACTAAAGCATACCTCCTGAGCCTATGGCTGTGAGAGGAGGGAAAACTATAGGAGAGACTTGCATGTTCACTGTGAAAATAAGCCTCCATCTGGGGAGCAAAGCGACAATGTCACACTCCATAAAACAAAAACAAACATAAGCTAGGTCTTCTGGTGTGAGCCTTCTCCTGGGAAATAAGCTGTGATAATCTGGGAGTTTGCACTTGGCAGAGGTGAGCAACAGGATTGTGTGCAGCTGTGCCAAACTCAAGCTCCATTTGGGGCCTGGGGCTTGTTTTTTCACTCTCTGTGCTCCCTGGAGATATAAAGAGATTTTGGCCTGGCATGGGGGTGGCAAAAAGCATTACTAAACCTTGTGTGTGAGAGCCAGGCAGCTCTGCGCATCTTGTTCAAGCTCAGTCTGTTGGGCTTGGGGTAGTGGTGGTGGGGGGGGGAGGAGTTAGGGATCCTCCCCAGTTTTTTAACAAGGAGCTGGGAGGAATGTGGAGGATGTGATATTTTCAAGAGAAAGGAGGTGAGGGAGGAATGCTCTCACAGTGTTCCCTTTTCACAGGCATCTCCTGCCTACAGAGTGAGGAACGAGCTTCAGAGCAGAGGATTAGATGTAGAAAGGGATTTTAATCCCACATAGGTAGGAAAAAAAAATTTGAATGTGATTACTTAAGCATTCTGATCAGGAGATGTGTGCTTTTTCCTGGAAGCCTGTTCAGACAACAGAAATTACAGTAACTGAGAGTTTTCAGAAGATGTGTGATATTGCCAGTGTAGAAATTTGAGTGTATACCCCTTGATTCAAAGGCACTTCAAGCATCAGCTTCATCAGATCCTTCTTTGTCAGCTGCTGTCTTCAAAGGAAGAGTATGTTTTAAGAAAACATGGTTATTACCTTTCTTTGATCTTTGCCTGTAAGACTTGTTTCTTTTTTGGTATTTCTTCTGTAGCATTCCCTATAGTTTGTAACACTCACTTATAGGTAACCAGAAACTAATCCAAGAACAAATAAGAACTGGTTTAAAAAAAATCATTTTTTTTATCATATCAGATGGCAACTTTTGTATAGCTGCAAAAGTAGGCAAACACTGTTTCCTTTCATGTAGATTGGCGTCAGCCTAAACTACCCTGAAGGCAAAAAGATCCTTACTGCTGACTGGTATTTGCAGGAAGGAGTTTGTCAATAATAAATCATAAGCAGGTGTCCTGGGCTGGAGAAGGGTAAGGGGACTTCAGTAATGCCTTTCTCTTGGTTATTAGTACCTGCATGGTAAGACTGATGTTTCATTTCCAAAGGGATTGAAAGAAAGACCTGAGAAATCACCTAAAGTGAACAGCCCAGGGCCACGAGGGTGGGCTGGGCAAGGCTGTAGTGCTGCTGCTGGTGCTGTCCTCCTGAAACAGTGAACAGGATTTTGGTGAGAGTAACATATCCAGTGCTAGATTTATTTTTCAAACAAAATAACTGTGCCTTGGTACTATAGCACTGATTAGATCCTGATTTCACCTGCTAAGGTGTCGTCATGGCTTTGAAGAGCTGCCAGCTGGGCAGTCTTGACTGGAGTTACCATAGCAAAATCTTCAGTAGATCTGCTGTCATATTAATCAGCACTGACTCACTTGTAGGCAATGATGGTTCAGTAAGGAAGTTTACTGAACACAAATAGAACAATACTCATAGCAAAAATACTCTGCTTGCTGCCCATGCAAGTAGTTTTGACTAGAAAACCAAGAGATGAAAAAAGTGGTGGTTAATTGAGACCACTGAAAATGGCATTACTGTTTCCAGAATTGAGTAATGCTGTTTACATGTGCTCCATATAGTATTCCATGGAGGTAAGAAACTAGTTGAATCATGAAAAGTGAAGTTGTAACGTACTTACGTAGGTCATTAGCTATCAGGGTTGCCAGACTTCCCTTGTCTGGGAGAGATAGTATCTTGGCTTGGACCATAGTTATTGTGGGCAGAAAGACTTCAGGAGGCTAGGTTGGCTGAAGCAACAAGGAACTTTCCATTTCTCATTAGGAGCTACTGGATGAAAAATGAGAGCAGCAGCAAAAGGAACTAAAGAGGGATGCTGACTCTGAACCACAGGCTGAAGAGTGGGGAGTAAAATAGGGGAAAGAACAGCAACAATTGTGTTGGTGATCTGGATAGACTGGATGAGTGAAGTGGTGGCTTGCTTTACAGAACAGACAAAGTTAAGACTGTTCAACTGCTGGTAACTACACTGAGATCAATGCTGTGAGATGCAAGAAATACTTTAACGTGGGTCTACAATATGCCCAGAAGGTAGAGGCTCCAATTTGTGGAAGTATCAAATGAAGGCTAAGTAGCTGGGACTCAGCTTGAATGTGAGTACTGGTCTTATATGCAAATATGAAGATTTTCACTTTAAAAAATAGTGAAATAAAAGCAAAGTAGTGAGATAGCTTTGAAATTGAAGGTGCTCACTGGGGCATGAACGTGACCAAGTGTTTGAATGCAGAAGTGAAGACTGTAGCTTCATCACTTCAAAACACTTGTTAAGTTGACCACCTTGAAATCTTGCTCCTGTATTTAAGCCTGGTAGTACTTTAACATGTGGACTTATGGCTGAAGGTGAAGGGGAAACAGTTCAGGAATGTAAAACACAGGTTTACAGCACAGTTGGAATTCACAGTCCATCCAGCTTGTAATAAATCTTGCTTATCATAAGTATTGCAGATACAGCACTTTAGTCAGCGTGAGTTCAGTGTCATCATCCAACACATCTGTGTGTGCTGGAGCATTGTGTTTAAATGGAGTCTTTTTGCTCCTACACCTCAGACCAAGCATCTCACCCTGTGTTGTAGTTCTACCATTACTTTCCTTTTGTGGTTGGATTTTTTTGTTGTCTTTTCTGCTTTGCATATATGCACAGTAAAAGTTTGAGGTCTTGGTAAAGTGGTTACCATCTATACTCAAATTACTGTGAAATCAAGACTCTGCTTAGGCTTAATAGCCAAACTTTTCTAGTTCTTGAGGACTATAATATATAATGTATATAGTGCTTTATAACCTTGTGTGCAACCTTTTACCTTCAAGAGGTGGGAGGGGATTAATCCATCTGTTCTGCATCTTTCAAACTGGAAGGAAACACAGGGATCTACAGCTGCTCTTCTGCTGGGTTACAGCTTTCCATCAAGATGGAGGCCTCTACCAAACACTATACCCAGAGTCCATGTCAGCTCCTACCAATTTTATTTGAAATTTCTTTCCATTTCACAGGTAAATTATTTAAAACTCACATTCTACAGAGTTTCCTTCAGTCACTGTCTTGTGAAGGCGTTAAGACTGATGTTAGGCTTGCACATTTCCACTATCCCTCACATGTTTTTGGGTTATCTTTCTGCTACAATTTTAAATTAACAGCTTCTTTTAAGTGTGCTGGAGGTTAACAGGATGTCAATACACAAACCAAACTTTCTTAATGCCAGCATAAAGCTTCTGTTATTCCTATTTGTCATGATGCCAAACTGAAAGGTGTTTCTGTTCATGCAGAATCCCACACCCAGATGGGTAAAATCAGTCAACGTTCTTCCAACAGTTACCAGGACTTTGGGTCAACCCTGGTTCCCTTCTGACCACTTGAGTGCAGAACAGTTTGACCCTTCTGGGTAATCTAGAATTCATATTTGGAAAAGCTCTTTGTAGAGCAAATTCACTGTTTTTTTTCTGGTGTTTATCGGGCAGATTAATATTGGTAAATATGGATAGGGTCATCTGGAAAGAAACAGGCGCTCTAGCTTTTGCCAACAAACCACTTACGCACATGCTTGGAGATAAGCACTCATACTAAGGTAAATGGAATTGCTCATTAGCTTGGTGTTGACTGTGTGTTTAGAGTTTCTGGATTTGGAGAGACTTATGAAACTCATTGTTTAATGAACGGAAATTAGGTCCTAATATGAGAATAGATTTTCATTAAATAAGATTAAAAACTACTAAAAGGCACAAGTCAGGATGAGAGAGGAAATAATCTAATTTGAATGGCCTCGAATGGTGTTCATAACTTCAAGAAGAACTTCAAGGAAAAAGTCCAGAATTCCCCTCCTGTCTTCTGACTGGCTCACTTTAAAACACTCAGACAGGTTGGCTTGATGCACTAGGGAGCTGTGCGTGGTGTCTGGATGGACCGTGCTGGAGAAGAAGGCAGGAAGGACTCTTCTCTTGCTGAGTTAGTCAAAATAAGAATTTGACTGGAGTGGTTTGTACCTTAGAGCAATGTTGCTCCCTAGGAAGCAGAGAGCAGATCTGGGTGCAGTGAGTGGTTATTTCACATCCGCCTCAATCGTGTTGGACCTTAAAGTATCCAAATTAAAGGGGTGCCAGCTGTTCACCTGGCCACGATGATGGGGAAAGGGGCCTGCTCTGCTCTGTGTGCAAAGGAGAATTTATATGGGGAGAGCTGTGACATTTGGCAAATGAGCGCATGCAATTTAAGGTTACCTGTAGGCTGCTGTTGCTCCTTCTGTGGGTGTTTTTATGGCTATTTAATTGTGTGTTGCTCAGAGCTAAATGAGCACAAGTTGAGTGAACAGCCACAGCAACGTGAGTGCTGCTGCCTCTGAGATAAAGGACTGTGTTTGAGAAACAAGTGCTTAGCTAACAATGCCTCGGCCCTCGTGCACTTCTTAGTCTGTATCGCTGATAAAAAGGGAAGAAATGGGCTAGTTCTTAAAAATAAACCCAGAAGTATTGAAGGACCTTTTCTATTCTTTTCCCAGGTTGCAAAAATAACATCCAGTAATGAAATGAAAACAAGCTGAATGGCTGCATTGAGCAGAGGAGGGCAGAGGTAGTCTCAGACAGCTGGAGCATGTCTGGGCCAGTGCTTTTCTCCCTGCTAGTTCAGTGCCACTCCAAGAATGCAGACAATGCTGGCTACGGCTGCTTCATATTTGATTTCCACACTTAAAATTGTGCTTGTTAAGTAAAACCCCATTGTCAGGCTGGCAGGCGGCCACGCTCCCTCCTCAGCCTTGCTTCTGAGCTTCTCTGGTTGGGTGCTCTGAGCCATCTAGCAAAGACCAGGTCTCGTTGTTCTGGTGCTGTCTGTAGCATCACAACAAAACCTTTGGGCCCTCATCAGTCTGCGTCTGTTTCCCTGTGGGGAAGAGATGGGATCTGGAGCAGCCTTTGCTGGGTGGGGTGTAGGCTGGGCTGGGAGAATTGGTGTCTGCCCTGTGAGGGGTGATGTTCCTGGGCTCCATGGGACCATTAGGTTGTTGTAGGACTTTGGCAGGGTCCATGGGTGGTGACAATGCAGAGCAGGCAGGGATATGCTACAGATTGGAAGCAGGGTGGTGGCTGTGCTTGTAACAAAGGATCGTTTCATGCCATCTGTGAAATACCAGGCAGGGCATGAAAATTATAAATATTAATAATGCTGAGGGGATTACTAAGTCCAACAGCTGTCCAGCCTTTCGTGCAGGCACTTCTGGCCCTTCCACCCCCTCAAGTTGGTGTCATGACTCCATGTGTGCTGTCACCTGGGCACTGCTATGTTGGTCTGATGGCAGTGAGGCAGGCAGGGCTGTGCCCCAGGGGGACAGCTGTGATGTGCTGGGGAGCAGTGCTGGCTGTGTTCTGACAGCAGGTTCTTCAACTGCCCCAGAGGAGCCTACTTCTGGACTGTAGTCATGGAAACTGCTGCATCAGTGGATTCAGGACTGGCTCCAAACAAAGGCTAAAGGGGGAAAAAAAACCCAAGGGACTACTGCAGGTGATGAAGGTGATGTTTCCTCAGCGGGGAGAGGTTTGGGTATATCTGGAGCAGCAGGGAGGCCTCCAGCTGCTGGGAGTGGAGGAGATGGATGCTGTGCTTCCCACGAGGAGCTGGGCTGGCTCTGCTCTGGGCTGCCCTAGTGCCTGTCCCTCTACCAACTCCTCCTGTGTTGTTCAGCTGCTGCTGCCAGGCTCTGCCCAGACATTTTCTGGGCTCTTACACCTCTTCTGCACAGGGAGTTGAGCTGTGGCTGCATAGTCTTCAACTCTCTGTGTTAATACCAGCACAGCATTCACAGCGGAAGAGCAGGAAGGCAACCTTCAGGTTCTGCTTATTTTAATAGCAAAAAGCAAACTGTATGACTTCTGTAAAGTTTCAATCAGCCCTCAAAATCAGAGGCCCTGACTAGATGCGCTGTGAGTTTGTCCTTTTGGTTGGAATGATGCTGGGATACTGAGAGTAAGAGAGGCCACGATGCTATATCATGATGTGGTTTGAACATGGAATGAGGTGTGTGGCTTCAGGGGAGATACTGGAGCATGGCTGTGGTGTGAGAACATCCAAAACCTGTCCTTCTGCATCCGTGCCACCCTCCTGGCAGTGGGTGCAACACCAGGGGAGCAACCCATCTTCCCCATCCCAACCCATGCTCATGTTGAAGTGTTCCAGCTGGAGCAGTCTCACCTGGAGCAGAAGATGTGCAGAACTTGGGTGCAGTCAGGTGTTTGTAGGGCCAGGTGGTACTGCTCAGTGTGCTGGCTAGTTCAGGCTGTGTGAGAAGCCTGCATATAGGGAAGGGAACAGGATCATGTAGCCATGGAGTTGGTCCCAGTGAGCAAGCACTTGCTGTATGGGCCCAGGAGAAGAGATGCAATGCTAACAGAAAGCTGCACTGAGGTGCCTGTGATGCTCAGCATGCCTGAGGGAAAGCTGCCCCCACTGAAATGGAGACAAAAGTGTTTTATCACTTCTGTGACCTTGAACTTTTAGGCTCAATATTCTTGTATTTCTTCGTTTCCAGCTTGGAAAAAGAAAAATACTGTTTTTTATACTCAGTCTCCTTTATGCTGTGTCCAAAAAGAGAAGTGAGGGTAAGGAAAACTTAGTAGATAAACTTTATGAATTTATTAATGAGAGATGTTGTTGCTTTCCCTGTGTAAAATAAAAAACAAAGTCAGTGAGATAACTTCTGACTGCCATACTGGAAAAATAAATGGGGACATTTGTATTTTAGCAGTTGTCATACAGCATGTAAGTACAGTGGGTGGCCTTACAAGTTTAAACTACGTGTTTTACTTCGAACAGAGTTCCTCATTATAAAACAGAAAATGTGATAGGAACTGGAAGAAGCACTGTGCTGCTGGGGTAGTTAATGTGCACCCTCTGGAAGCCCTGCACGGTGTATTTGATCCACAATATTAGCAGAAAAAGTGCTTTTCCTTTTGATCACACGGTCGACATTAACTCTGCTGTTCCCCTACTGCCTCCTGTGTGTGACGTTGTGCAGAATGACATCTGTGCCCATCAGCCCTAAGGATTAGGGTACCAGCAAGGACAGCTTTCAGAGGAAGAAAGCAGTTGTACATGAAGACTGATGACAGAGCAGGCCAATGAAAATGGCTTTGTGTTTCCATGTGCTGCTCCTGAGCTACCTTGGGGCACTTGAAAGAACATGGCCACCTGCAGTGGGGGACATCAGCAGAGCCACTGACTGCCAATGCTGGGCTTGGGGCTCTTGCCCTGACAATGCCAGGGAGTGGGGAAAAGCCTGATATGGAAGAGCCCAAAGGGAACCCCGTGCTGCACAGCAAGGTTATTTTAAGGTCTGCTTCACTCTGTCATCACTCCACACAAGCAACATATTTGTATTCAGTTATTCATCCAAAGTGCTGTCAAAGGCACAGCAGAGACTTGCTGTACTCACCAGGTCTCCATCAGGGCAGGGTATATTTCATCCCCGCCTTTATTTCAGAACTAATTCTGACTTGCACGAGTGTCTGTATTTTTTTTTTTATGAGCAGACATAAACAGGCAGACTTTCATTCATTTAAATGCACCAGCAGTGACTTGAGCTTCCAGTGAGTGATCTTTTTTACAGATTAAGCATCTTGGACCCACATGTATCTTAGCTCCTCATTTCAGGGTAGTGAATGGAAAGAAGAACTGAAGATGTGCTAAAAGCAAGAGTCTGTCTATGAGAACACAGAAAATAGCATGATCCGGGCTGTGACTTCTGGTGCAATGCAGCAGAGTATCGACACTGATCCAGGACCTTGAGCAATAGTGTCCTGCAGCTTGGTTTCCCTTCTGGCACACTAATTGCATTAGGATCTAGGTTTATTCATGGCTCTTTCCATTTGTGATTTAGGGAATTTGAAGAATACTGTTCTTGAGGCTGAGCCTGAAGTTATAATCTTGGCGTATCCATACCATAAATTTCCCGTGGATGAAAGCAGAAACATCTGGATTCATGAGTGGATGTTGGCTGGATCCATCAGGAAAAAAAGCTTTCAAGGGATCCTAGAGGGTTCTAGCCAGGATAAATAATACAACAAAATAAGAGTGCTTTTAAGAGTAATTGTAATACGAAAGCTGAATTATAAGATGAGGGCTAAGCCCTTTTCACAATCTGCTTTTCCAGCTAAGAGCCCTTCAATTTACACTTAGTGCACATGTGGCTCTCGGAACAAAGGAGAAATTGAAGAAGGATGAAAGCAGCACAGATTATTCAGCATTGCTGGGTTAGCTCCAGGCACATCGTTTAAAAGAGTAGATGATCAGTTTCCAGTTCGTTTTAAATCCTTTGGCAAAAATAATTTATTCTCCATCCCAAAGTTGGATGTGCTTAGAACTGTTTGTGTATTTTTTGTTTTTAAGAAGCTTTGCCATTTTGTTGTATTTCTTAAGGTGAGACTTATGAGAGGGCTCTGCAGGGGTCACCTGAATAGCGGGACTGCAGGCACAGGCTGACTGTGTATGTACCAAGGGGTCTATGTCTCATCTCTCAGCCTGAGGGAACCTCAGGGCTGAAGAAAGATGTAGGGAGGCTGGAGGTCCTGCCTGGCCAAGCTGGACATCAAACCCAAGCTTGGCAGCACCTAAAGTTGAACGAAGTGGTTGCAGCAGCTGTGCTCTGCAGACCTGCAGCCTCTTTGGTGAAAACCTTATCAGTGAGTCCTTCTCCCGCCCCTTCTTCTTGTTCTCATCTTCTCTGTACCAGCATCCAACTGGCTGAAGGGCTCCTGAGGAGCTGGTCTGTTGGTGCCACTCTTGTAGGTGTTTTTTCATGGAGAGTCTTTCAGTTGTTCTCTGCAGAGATGTCTCCTGTGGTGGTGTACTGTCAATAATTAATGCCCTCTGAAGATTGCCATGGGGCTTTAGGTGGTAGATGCACATTTGGGGCTGGGCAATACTCAAAGTGTGACTGTAAACACCAGTGATGCACAAATGACCATGTTTATACTGCCTTATGTTTCATACAAGCAATTAATTTCAATTGCACTGCTGTAAGGAGTGGGAGTTTGGCCTTAAAACCTCAACACATCTAGGAAAGCCATAAAAATTGTGTCCCAGTATTTCTTAGGATGCTTTTCTCAGCAGCCATTTGTTATTGTTATTTAATTTATTGTTGATATCTGTCGCTGCTGCTGCATATGGGCTGGCACCCATTGTTCAGAGCATTGTGTTCTGCTAGCATGATGTAGCATCATGACTGTCAAAGCAAAATAAGGAGGTGAATCTTCTCATAAATGTTATAAAATATTTGGCTCCAATCAGCTGCTATCACTGCTGCTGACCACGTTTGTTGTGGTATTCGTCCACTCATCATCAAGCTGGCTAAGGGGAGATCTGCTGAAACTGCAGGGTTCGTGGTAGGGAGCAAACAGCCTCAGAAGCTGAGGAATGAGAAAGGAAGCAGAGCTAAATTTAGAATCTCAGATAGGAAAATATCTCTATCTTCAGTCCTCTACATTTTTTCATTCTGCTCTGCACAAAGCACACCTTGGTTTGCCTGGCTGTTTGCAGATCACACTGACTTAAAGAAGGCTTTTGCTTGTGGAAAAAGGAGTCTTTGATGTCTTCAGTAAACAAACAGCAGTGTTAATAGATCTTCAGTTCTTGCTAGCAAGCTGCAAACAGCAATGTTTGAAGAAAAATAAACACCCCAAGGTTGATGGAAGGGTAGGAAGGGCATGAAGTACTGTTAGTGCTGTTGTCAAATCCTTGGTATGAGCACATCAGGAATGTCAGAAATGAAAAGGCTATGGAAAAGCTGTCGTTACTTTCCTTCTCCTCCTGGCTTAGAAGGAAAATAAACTGGTGTACGGTTTACCAGCCACACGGTGGGAATAATTGGCTATAAAACCCTGTGGCTAAATCATTACCACCCAAATCACAAGAATACTGCATGAGCACTGGGAGCTGCCTACAGGTCTTACCCTCCCACCACTGGGGTCTGGGGAGACGCCTCACTCTTCCTCCAGCCCCTTTCTGATCCAGCTCAGAGCTTCACTTTCTGGGAGCCCGGGGCCTCATCCCCAAATCCTGAGCCTCACTGGGGCAATGCAGCCAGCACTCCTGTGTGGAGGTGCAGGCGTGTGTCTGCTCGCACTAAGGATGGGAATTCCACAGCCTGTGGCTACCTGAACTTTTGCTCTCTGAGACTCGTTGTGCTCGTCTCGTTGCATCACGTATAACACAGCTTAGGAAATGCAGAAGCTTGGGAAATGAAACAAAGCAAAGAGCTAAATGGCTATCTCAGTCTTGCCAGCATAGCCCTGGGGTTGTTAATTTACACTTATACTGTTTTGATAATCCTGATTTGATTCAGAATGAGAAAGTTTGTGTTTTCTCTGTAAAGGGAAATTAAAAGTCAGCAGGTCATGACAGTAATCAATACACTAATATTTGCTGCAAATTAGAGCTAACCAAGAGCCTCCAGCAGCCTCTCACTTCAGTTTCATGTAATTCTATGCATTTATCTCTTTAAAAAGACTTCAGAGGAGCTAGGAAATAAGTAGTTCAGATGCAGCTGATTTTTTTTTAAGTCTCTGTAACATTGCTGACATCTTCTCTTTGATAAAGCTTTTTTCTGCCGCCAAAGCTCAGTTCCAAAAGGGACTGGCGACATTCTATCCAACAAACCAATGCTTATAAGAAGAAAAAAAAAAAAAAAAAAAAACCAGGAAAAAATAGCAAAAAATTCAGAAATAAAATGCTTATAATCCCAAAGGTAATAAATATTCCTCTGGCAACTCCATACAAGTTCTTTGCTGTCATTGTGAGCCTCTGCCTGCTGGATTCACAGCAAGGGAGGCAGGGATGTTTCCTAATAACAGTAGAGGCCTTAGATGTGGTGTGTGAGAACTGCTCACCTGGCCACATAGAGCACAATTCTATTTATCTTCAGATGTTCCTGAACTTACAGAAGTTATTACAGTCCATTCAACCAGGATATGCTTTAAATATCTATATCTATATCTATATCTATATCTATATATATATATAAGAAATGCTGCATTTCACTTTTAAACTCAGAAGTCCCATCCCCATATTTGGCCCCTTTGGAGCACTGCCATCAGCTGCCACCACATACCCTGGGGCATGTCCTTGCTTCTCCCACAGGAGCTGCAGTGGGACTTGGCCACTCTTTGGGAACATAGTGGTGGCTCCTCAGGTCACTGTGGTGTTTGTGTCCCCTCTGGGCAGTGGGGAAGGAGGAGTGACAGTTTTAGTGGTGATTTTACCACTGACCTTACTCCTCTAGCGATCCCATAACTCACCCCGTTGGGTGGGATTTGGCACCCAAATCTTTTTTGATTTATGGCATAGTGCAGTGGGCTGTGTGCAGTGTGTTCCTTCCAGCAGCACTGACCCTTTCTATCAAATAGTCTTCCACTTCTAGTTTAATTAAAACACAATTAGCAAAGCTTTCAATTCTGTTAAATATGCACAAGCTTCTACTGAATTAATATTAATCTGCGCTCAGTGTGCAAGTTGCCAACGTGACATGTGGAAAATTACATGTTATTGACTCAGGAATGTGACTTGGAGGATGACTTCATGTTCCTGAATGAACATATCAGCATGCCAGATGCGCTAGTGCCTGACCCCTTTAGAGGCTCCCAGAGATCACATGTAGCTTTAAAATGCAATTTCATGCACACAGAAAGAAGAAAGAGAGCCTAATGGCTTTGTTACTTAGCTCTCCATTTAATTTGGGTAGGGCAGTGTGAATGTCTTAATAACATGAAGCACAGCTCTGCTCCCTGTGCAGTAGCACCCTGATGCCTTTCTCGTGGCCAGAAGGGTCAGCTATCCACATTTGCTTGCTAGTAGCTTGAAGTTGTACTTGTTTCTTCGCTGGGGCTGTGTCACAGTGCAGCTGACACAAATTCAGCCCTTGCTTTGAGCCACTCACTTCATTATATCTGGGGGGAAAAGCAACAAGATGTGAGTTTAGAAGTACTGTTGTATTTATAAGTTAAAACATAAGGTGGCATTCAACCCTTCCTCTTCTCAGATGTCTTCTTTCTTCCCAGCCCGACAGCTCACTCCCAAACTCCTGCTGAAAAGCGTACCGAGAGCAACCCGGGTCTGTCTTTAATAAGAGTGTCCCCATAATGAATTATATAATGGCGTTTTGTACACTTGTGCTCTTCCTCTCCTCCCAGTGCATTCCACGCACCTACAGTCATGCTAATTGGCTCACGTAATGAACTTAAACGTGGCACAGATCTGTTGGCAGGGCGTTGCCAGACCTGGGAGCCAGGTTAGGAAAGCAGCCATTCGTGGATGTTTTGTTTGAAAAAAAGACTCTACGGATGTCACTGTATTGAGAATGGAGCAGAATCCATAACGGGAGCTGTAGTCTAAGGAGGCAAATGATTTTGCTTAAATAGCCCTTAGTGACCTCCCCTTGTAAGGCTAGAAACACCCATGTAAAGACATAAGCAATTATTAAACTCGAGAACTGAAGTAAATGTGGAGTTGAATCAGATTCTGCAAGCTGAGCTCATAGAAACTAACGCTATTCCATAACGTGTATTTTAGCAAAGAGCTGAACTTCCATTGCCAGGTGTCCTGAAAGGGAGGATCCCCTCGTTTTTAGGGTACTGTTGGTGCTGTGATTGGGAGCCAGGCAGGAGCTGCTTTCTTACTGCCAGTTTGGCACTGTTTGCACTGCACGGTGCTTAAACCCATGGCTGTATTGCGTTGGCTCTTACATAAAGCACAGTAATATCCCTGATCAACACTAGATGTTGCTATGCTGCTACTCATATAAGCTATACATTAGCCAGGCTTTTAAATGGTATTTACTGCAATTTCCTCTCCTGTTTCTGCTATTCATGCTGTTCTGGATGTTGATCTGCTACTTTAATTTACTTCTTTTTACTTTATTTTAATAATCCATTTTATTTCTGCAATATGAAGTCTATAGCCCACCTGAATGTACATCTGAAAACTTTATGAGCAACAGACTTTTGTAAGTGATAAAGTGAAGCGGCTCCTATATTTATGTCAAATATTTACTTAAACTCTGCTTCTGGATTTTTTGCAATCTGAGGGGAATGACATCGTTAACCGGACAGTTCTGGGAATGGACTGACAGCTGCAAGGCTGTGGAGGGAAGCTTGTTTATAAGGGGGGGGTGGAAATACTAAAAAACTGTTTAGCCCTGCTGGGTTTCAGCCTTTCTACTCCCACATGCCTGAGTGGGAGAAAGGACAAATCTTAGGACGTTGATTTCCCCATGGCAACAGAAAACGGAAATTACTTTAACCCCATCTAGTGACAGATGACTCATTGCTCAGCCTGCTGCTATTTTCCAAGCTCTAAAACAATACAGCTGCAAAGAAAAGGCCAGCCTATATTATCTCATAGGCTGAGCGCCGGGGCGCGTGGGAGAGGGCAATTCTCTGCTGCCTTTTTGTCAAAGAGAGGAAGAGCTGGAGCCTTTTGGTGATGGTTTCATGGCACAGCACAACCACAGCTCTATGTGCTGTCAGCAGGTGTCCCACGGCGTCCAACTCTTCGGTGGGGTGGCTTTAAATAATGCTCCTTCAGTGGTGTGCCACGGACTCTGCATGTGATGGATGAATTATTCATCCACAAACGCAGCCTTCTGAGGGTGCAGCAGGTATGAGCATGCAAAAAAGATATCTGATGGTGGAAATGTGTGCCTGTATTGCTCAGGAGGACATAACGAGATCCCACAGGTTGAGGCAGAAAGAGATAGGCAGATTGAAAGCTGAATTATGCTGGCAGAAGGGGTAATTGGGAAGCTGTTTTCTGAGCAAGGACAGTAGAACCATTATCACAACCAGACGAGGTGACACTGTGAAAGGAGCTGAAATGCAGCAGCTGGCTAAAGGGGCAAGCTGTGCCCAGGTCAGCCTTCACAGCTGCATTTGTCCCGTTACACTGTGCAACCATTGCATCAGAGCTGCTCTCAGCTCGCAGTGCACCAAATGGTTTTGTAAGGCATCTCCAGCACAGGGCTGCTCAGCACATCGGGACAAGAAAGGTGGCCCTGGAGCTGGATCAGGTCTGTGGGTTCCAGGGTTCTGCTTCTTTCCAGAAGCAGAATGTTGCAGGAGAGAGCCTTGCTGCACAGGTCGGCCTTCCCCACACCCCAGTAGGAATTTAGCAAGGCTCAGAAATGAGGCCAGTAAGGCTTACAGAGGCTCAGATGTGTTTTGCACTTTAAATACTCTCCCACTGATTCTGTTGAACGGAGAAGGTATTAATCATAGAAATCATAAATGGTTCAGTTTGGAAGGGACCTTAAAGCCCTTTCATTCCACTGCCCCTGCCCTGGGCAGACACTCCTCCAACTCAGTCATCCAACCTCATTACCCGAATTACTGATCTGCTGGCACTGCTTCGTTCAGTGCTGGGAAATCCAGAACTTGGCGAAGCTACACGTGACAGGCTGGCATCATCATGGGATACAGGACATGGTTCCTTCCTAGAAAAGACACGGAGAACTATTGGTGCAATAGCTGGTGCTTTATTCAGTTGTGTTATTTGTGTACTGGTTTGACTAGTATTTGGTTTGACAGCAAGCTTCCTAGCAGCACCAAATCAGGTCCATATGGGAAAAAAAGGTAATTTTGTTTGTAAAAGTGGCAAATTATACCCGGGCAGACTTCTGCTGCCAGCTGCACTGCCAGCACGTGCAAATAACAAGGACTGAGCCACCAGCAAGCAGCCTCCCTTGTCCAAAGGCCCCGACAGCTCAGAACTCTCTTCCTGAGTTATATTTCCCGTTATTCAGTGCTTGTGAGTGCAGAGCTCCCAATCCGGAAGGGCAGGGCAGGTCATTCCTGCTTCCCTGGCCACACACCCAGCCTGGCTGCCAGGAGCCATGTGGAGCTCTGTTTGCTCTGGTGCATCTGCCCACGTGGCATGCTGCATTCAGCTCTTTACAGCCGTCCCTAGAAACACTTCCTCCGTGTCTACCAGCTCACAAGCACTGCGGTGGCTTATGTAAACCACAGAGAAGTGCTGTGCGTGTCTGTTGGTAACTCTTCGCTCGCAACAGCAGGCTCTTGTGTTAGCAGCACCTGCAGTTTGACAGTTCTGCAGCATGTATAGCCCTGAAGCCTCACCCTTGAGTGAAAGCAGAAGAGCTGCTCTCCACCAGGCAGGCAGAAGTTTGGGTCTCAGGTCTCCATTTCCTTTTAGCAGAATGACTTTTCTTTGCCTCTGACAAAATGTTTTCATTTCCATTAACCCACAAGGGCTTGGCTGCTCCTGGTTCTCTGCCACGTTTGCTCTCCTCTGACAGACCTTACTCCTCCCAGTAAACCCCAGGAGTGGCTTCCCTCTGACTGCAGGATCCCAAAAGACCACCCCTTTCCTCTCCTCATTCAGGTAGAAAGTTCCTTCCTTGGTGTCTGATGCTCCCAAGCACATTGGAGTTTTCCAGTGTGCTAATTTCCAAGCTCTGCTAGCAGAGCTGCCAATAAAAACACCTTCTTTTAATCTCAATCCTATTTACCCCTACACCAGAGCAACAGAAACCAGCAGAGGCAGGCAGCTTTGCTGGCACAGCTGCAGGAAGGCTGTGAGTTCATCTTTCCAGGGAACTACAGATCCCAGAAGACAACTTGCCTGCTGACACTGAGATTTCCTCATTCCGAGGGAGCCCTCGTGGGAAGGATTTCAGGAGGAAGGACTGCACAGCCCTCAGCATTCTGTGTGCTGTTTCATGTGACTCAGCACGGTGCTCAGTCCTTAACAAGCATTACTGCCCCTAATTAAAACCAGTTCTTTTCCAGACTCTTACCGAGTGAAGTTGTGGATAGCGGCAGTGCCCCAGCCCGACCCCTCTGCACAGTGCTGTGATCTCCTGCAGTCATCTCTGCCATGTTGAGATGGGAAGGCAAAGGCGTTCCCTCAATGGCATCTTTGCAAAGCTCTGTTTCCAAAAGTGCTGATGCTCAGGGCAGGAGGATCCTCCTGCAAATCAGCAGGCAGAGTACATCCTGGCCAAGATTCCAGGTCCCATCCTGGCGTGTGCAGTGCAGAAAGTGTGGGATTGATTTCCAGCAAACCAAAGGAATTGGGTAATGAGCGGTGTTGTCTCTCCAGTGCTTTAAGAATGCAGTGGGACTTTGGTTCCAAGAGTGAAAAATCAGTCAGGCATTTCAAGACTGCCACGTTTTCCCTGTCTGAGGCTGGTTCTTGTGCTTGAATTCTAGCAAAGCTAATTTTAGTTGCTGAATTTGCCCCTAAAACCACAGGGATCTTTGATACCTCTTCCCTGAAAAGCAGCAATTTCAGCAAACATCATGGCCAACATTGAGCATGTATGGGAAATAATTAGCTAGCAGCCATGCACTTCCACTTCCTCTCATATTTATCATCAAAAGTCTGCCAGGACCAGATTTGCACCAGAAGTGATAGAGAAGAGGGAGAGGAGAACGTAAAGAAAAAGCCAAGCTACTCCATAAACATATTTGTGGAAGATTTGAAATAGCTGCATATTGTTGGATTTGTACTCAGAAATTTGTGAGAAAGTTCTTTCTCTCTGCCTTTAGAACAAAACCCAGCAGATGAACAAGCTGTCAGGGGCAGAGGAAAGGGTTTCGGAGCAGCACTGGGTGACGTGGGAAGCAGGAAGCACCGCTGCGAGCCACAGCAACGATGCTGGGCAGCTGGGTGCTGTGCCTCCTGTGACTGCTTCCCCCACTGCAGCCATTGGGCCATTGGGAGACCCCACGGATTTGGGAACAAGTTTCTTTTTGGCCAACGCCGATGCAAAAAGTACAAGTAAGTGCCGGTCCTTTGCGGAACGATCTGCCTGGAGGGATGCTGGAAGGAATGGCGTGACTCAAAGCAAATAGCAGCCCGTGTTGTCCCAGCTCCAAAACCTCGGGTGTGCTCAGCTGGAAGGTGCAGCCCCGTGTCACGAGCTGCCTCAGACCCAGCAGTGCATGCTGCTTGTTGGTGCGTGCATGGGGCTGTGCCCTGCACAGCTGGGCTGCTGAGCAACACACTGCAGCTCAGCTGCGTGTTCCTCCACGTACAGAGGGCAAAGCAGGGGGATTTGGCACCCCACATCTGCTCTCGTTTGGCGGTTTAATGTCTGACCCCCATAAGGCTGCATGCATCTGGCTGTTCTGTTTGCGTTCTGCATATATTTATGTATTGAATAATTTTCAGAAATCTGTGATGGGATGCTGCTTGCCAGCTGGACAGCACAAAATTCTGGTGAGATGCAAAAGTGCAGAGTGCTTTTCCTTCTACATTTTCCTCCATTAACAGAGGCTGGATTAGTTGGGTAAACAGGCGTTGCTGCACCCTTAGGTAAATACCAAGCAGCTCAGCACCACGATCCTGAGCTTCAGACAAACACCTGTGTCCAGGTATTTCCTTAAAAAAGACAGCTCACTCTGTGTCATCATATCCTGCGGGTACCTTTGCTGAACACGCTGCAGTCTTTGCAGTTTTCTGGGCAGAACTGCAGGGAGGTGGAAATGCCCTCCTGGTGTCCGTGCTGCTGACACCGAGGTGAGTCTGCACGGGAACAGCTGCGTGCACTCTGCCAGGGCATGCGTGTGGTCTTTGTTCTCCTTCAGTTCTGGGTTTCTATTTTCACTGTTTCTTCCTTCTTTGCAGTTAACATTCTGTGAAAAATCCTCTTTTAGTTGAGCTGTACAAAATGGCTGGGGCTCTGCAAAAACAGGAAAAAGAGGAATAGGGAGTGATGCAACAGTTTTTAGTGAAGTGCTTGAGCAAACTGGAAGCAGCATGCTGGCAAACTGGGACTGATGTCTGCTTTATTTTGCATTTAGAACTCTGGAGTGGCAACGCACTGCACTTGGACTTTTTGCATGTGTGCTTGCCAAAGAGTAAAATAACTTCTTTGAGACTAGCTTGATGCTTCCTCATGGACTTTCAGTACAGCTGAAAGAAAACAACATCTGTGCAGCTTGTTCCTGTTGGAGGTGGCATCCACCCCAGCCTGGGTTTTCCTCCCTCCTTGCTCTTTGAAGCAGCGATTGCTTTGCAGTATGGGATCAGCCTGCTGCTGCTGCTGGAGGATTTCTGCTCAGCTCAGTGCCACTGCGCCTCAGGAGTGCTCTGCTGAAGGGGACAGAGCTGCTCGGTGGCTCTCGGTGGTATTGCCCTGGGCTTGGTGCTGCAGCAGGGCCACAATTGTGGCATCCCTGAGCCCACTGCCCTTCCTCACGTCCTAATGAGGGTCTGGATCTGTCCATCTGTGAGCTTTATGTATGGAATGGAGGGCCTGGCTTTCAGGATATTCTTACTCAATGGGAGTGTGCTCAGGAGCAAAGTCTGTGGGCTGCTCAGCACCAGTCCCATCTCCCAGCACTGCACACACCTGCAGTGAGTCACCGTGAGCTGGGGCTGCTGGGGAGACACGACAACAAATCCTGTGCTGGAAGGTGCCCAGGAATCCTGGTGGAAGTGTGGGGATACAAAGTGCAACAGGGCAGTTTTCCAACAAGAAAACTTTGATCGAGAAAGTTTCAAAACAGGGCGGGGATAAAGAAAAAGGCAACAAAAGGAAAGCAGCTTCCTTGCTCGTGGCTGTGCCTGGGCAGCACGGCGTATGAATTCAGAGCGTTTGGGATGGGAAGTGACGTCCACGTGCAAGCAGTGTTTTTTGCATATGCTTAATTAAAGCAGAAGAAAAAGAAATGAATGGGGAAACATGTGTAGGGCCTGCTCCAGAGAGAGGAGAGCACACATACACTGGGTCACTGTTATGCAAGAAAAGAGAGAGATAAACCTGATAAAATCAGCTTGATTTATGCAATTACACTCACACTTCCTATCCTTCCTTAGAAACCTACTTTACAAATAAAACTCTGGGGACAAAGAAGCAGGAACTTAACTCGGAAACTCATTGGGTTTACTAACCCAGGCAGAAATGATTCATGGCGCGGGTGCATGAGCAGGACGACCTCGTGAGCAGGGCAGAACAGAACCTGCACTAGAACAGGGGAAATGCTTGCCCTGATTTTCATTACAGCACACACATCTAAGGCCCAGCGTGAGTAAACCACTGCCCCTGGCAGAGGCCCAGCCTGGCCTCACCTGGCAGAGTGGGGTGGGTGGTGGATGTGCTGGTGTGGGCTGAGCCACAGGAGCAGCCTTGGCCTTTTCAGAAAGAACAACACAACAGTGCATACTGATGCCTGTCACAGGGCAGACTTGCTCCTTTCCGTGGCTTGCTGCTGCAAGTACACTTTATCTCAGACAAAGGCCTCTTCTCAGGAGTTCTGAATGGTTGTTCTGAACTATTGACAAGCTCGGAGTTAACAAATCAGGCTCTTCTTTCTTCTTCTGTAAGTATAACAAATATAAATGCACTATGATAAAGACTCAGTGGAATATAATACGTTGTTACACGAGTAAATGTGTATAATTTTGTTCCCAGACAACAGCAACAAAGGGATGCTGCAGTGAACGCTTCACAGTGATAGGGTCTGAGCAGTGAAAGGAAATTAGGTCTTGTGTCTGGGAGAGGGAGAGGCTTTGTGATTGAGGAGCACATCTGAAAGGTGACGGTTTTTGGCTAATTGTGCTTGAATAATTGTACGGAGTAACACTGGTAGCTGCAGCTGGAGAGGGCACTAGGGGTCACCACTGCATTATCAGTGTCATCTCTAATTCAAAGTAAGATAAATTACACAAAGAAACCAAATCCAGGCTATGCTTTTTCCTTCTTTCTTCCTTCCTCCCTCCCGTCCTCCCTTCCTCCTCTTTCCTTTTCTTTCCTTCTCTCTCTCTCTTCTCCCTCCCTCCCTCTCTCCTTCCCTTCCTTCCTTCCTTTTCTTTCCTTCTTTCTTCCCCCTTCCTCACTCTTTCCTTTTCCTTTCCTTTCCCTGTGGGCTGTACAGCTTGCGTTTTATCTCCTTTTTGTCTCTTTCTCTGCTCCAGGCTGCCTACCTTTAGTCTGCCTGCACCTTGAAGCCTGTAGGACGCATCCAGGGAGGATGCTCCAGGAGCAGAGGAGTTGCACCCAAACCCTTTCCACGCAGCTCCCATTCACTCAAAGCAAGGGTTGGGCAGATGCTCTATGCCAAGTTAGGAAGAGTCACATCACGGCCTTGACATGTTTGTGCAAGCACTGATTGCTGCAATGAATGTACCCTTGCATTCAAGAGAGTACCTGCTGACACGTTTTGCTGTCCCACCAGTCATTCTGTGTGTGCAGCTCTTTGCCCCCTGCTGTCCCCTGCTGATAAGGATCCCCAATTCTCATGCAGCCAACTGTCATGTCTGTGCTGGGAGGGGGATCGGTGCCTGGGCTGTGAGCAGAAATGCAAATCCTCTTTTCTGATGTCTGGAAGTAACCACGGGTGTGGGCTGACTGTATTGTCTGAGTTTCAGAATCGTGCTTTTTGAGGTGGGATGCAAGGTGTCTGGGGAGAAAGGCTGATTTTACCGAGGCAGGTGGTTTGTCTAGAGACAGGCAGATAGGCAGCCTGGACCCAGCCTGCACCCCGACCTCTTGCCTGGTTGTAGCTATAGGAGCTGTCTAGCAAATCGTGGGCTCTATTTTTTTCATGCCGAAATGATGGCATGGTAGATTGTGGTGTTTCTTGTTGCACGGTACTGCTGAAGTTTAAAATTCATGCGAACTCAAAGCCTGGCCAGGCAAATTCTTGAAAGAAATGGCTGCCAGGGGCTACAGAAGTGCAGAGACAGCATTTGAGGTTTGGGAAGTCTCTCATGTGCAAATCCCCAGGGATCAGGAGGGAACTGGAGACCTCCCCCAGCAGTCGTGCTGTGCTTGTGTACTCTTTCCTAAGCGCAGAGCAGTCCTTGGGATGGCATCCTGGGATCGGATGGGGGTTTACAGTACACAAGAGAACATGGGCACAGATGTATGTTCTCAGGCCAGCAGCACGATGATGGAGCTGCCTGGAGAGTGTTATTCTGATGGCAGGTTCTGGAGAAACGTGGGGACCTCGGGCAGCCCAGGGCTTATGGGGCCCCACAGTGCTTCCAGCAGACCCAAGTTAATGTCGCTCCAGGTACATGTGTTCTGTGGTCGTGCCTTCATCCAAAGGTGGGGGAGTTCTCTGGCTCCCTATTTTAGGGTTTTATGTAATGCCCAGCTTATATAAGCCTTTGTCTGTTAACAAAACAGGTGGAGCATATCTTGCGTAGATTTGTCGCTGAAGAAACACTCACTGCTTGATTCTTACTCAAGTGCTCATTACATACTCTAAGAATATTGGTTAGTTCCTTCCTAGCTGCCAATAATAACGTACCTCCTTGACAACCTGCTATGGATGAACGATAAAACATGTAATTCACCCATTTAATGAACTGCATCTCAGAATACATTAGAAATAATGCAGACAAGGGAAAACTGAGGCATCCCCCAAACCCTGGCCTTGGGCTGCATCTTGCTTTCCTCTTGCTGCCTTCGAGCAGGGGACAGTTTGGGGATGTCAGTAGGGGACAAAGGATGGCTTAGCCACACAGGGAGCAGAGGGGCATCCTGAGATCCTGGGCTGGAGAGAACCATGGAAACTGTTTTCAGATGGACTGGCTGAGCTCACTCAAACCTGCCATTCCTGATACTGCACAGCTTTAAATAGCAAGCCAGCGTGCGTGTCTGCTTAGCACCATATGAGCCGGTTTGCACTCTCCTTCCCCCAGACGCTGCTGGCTCGCCGACGTGCCTGGCATTGCTGGGAGCTCAGAGCAGCACTGCACAGCACAGCAGCTCTGCTTCCAGTGCCCAGGCCTGGCCCTGCAGCCGCACGAGGGCATCGTGGTACCCACACAGCCCTGCACGGCCCCAGAGCAAGTTGATGAGTTCTTTCCCTTTTCATTCACTTTTCTTCCTGGAGAGGAAAAAAAAAAAAAAATACCCAAACAGCAAGAGCTTTGTTTTTGTTTCCATGGGAATTCTGCGAGAAGGGGAAGGTGTGAAAGCAAACTGAAATATTCTGGCCAAGCACAATCGTGCTCAGCTCCTGAGCGGCTGCGGGGCCATCTCACAGCAACCCAACCCCAAGGGTCTGCTGTCCCTGCCCAGGATGGGGCTGTGGGAGCTGTGGGGCTGTGGGGAGTGCCACAGGGCAGGACTCGGCCAAGAAGACGTGACTACAGCTCCCAGGAGGCAGTGTGGCACGGGAGCAGTGCCCAACTTCCTCCCCTCCTCTTCCTCCTGGGTGGGTGGCAGACGCTTCCCTGGGAAGATGGGGGAGGAGGGGAGCAGCACGGAGGAGGCTGCTGTCCCCTCTGCAAGCATGCTGTCTGTGAGGCCTGCAGAGCCCATGGCAGCTTTCTCCTGCTGCGTGCTGCTTTCTTCCTCCCTGAGAGCAGCACTTGGCATGCTTGGGAGCACTGCCGTCCTGTGCTCCTCCCCTCTCCCATGCTTGGCCACTGCAGTGTCCATGGGTGATGCCGGGGCATGGGGCTTTGTGTAAAATAATCCTGACATTGTCCCTAACATTCCCACCCTGCAGAGCCCAGTGGCATGTCTCCCCTTGTGACACTGTGCTCTCTATCAATAAGCATGCATGGCATCCCTGCAGCAGTGGGAAACATCCTCAGAGAGCTGCACAGGCAGCTCTGGAGGCTGAAAGTTGGTGGGAGCAGAGAACAAAGGAACCCCCAGCCCTGCCTGCCCTGGGTCACCCAGCAGCACCGGGTTTCTTCAGAGCTCGAGGTATTTTGCAAGGCATGTGCCACTCATCTGCTTTGTGGATTGCCTCTGGGCCAGGGAAGGTGATGGGAATGGGGGAAGTACAGTACGTAGGTGCCCTAGTGCTCATCAAGAGGATTGCTTGTTTGGGCCAAAATAAGCCTAACCTATACATGCATTAACCGAGCTGCTGTTCATGAATTCATTAAAATCTCCCAGAACTCAGCTAGCCAGATGTGGGCACAGTGTGAGCTGTCCCCTGGGCTGGAGATGCCCCCTCTCTGCAGCCAGGGGTGGGAGCAGGCATGGTCCAGGCAGCTGTGGGGTTAGCAGGCAGCAGAGATGGGGCATCCCCTGCAGGCAATGCCCTGAGGGGTGCTCCCCTGCCGGTCCTCTGACACTTTCCACCCCATATGTTGCCATGAGCAGTGTGGGGTAGCATGTCCAGGCTTTGCTTGTGCTTTAAAATGGGGATGTGACTACCACAGGGTGACTTTCCATCATTTCCATTTCCCCAGTTCTTTGCTTCAGAGTTCCCCCTGCTCGTCTTCAGTGCTCCCCTGAGGCTTGTGCTCTTCCCTTGCCTGATACCACCTGCACTCACAGTACCCCATGATGCTCAGCAGAGCAGTGTTGGAGCTCAGCACTGACAGAAGCCGCGTTGAAATGCTGCTGGGAACCAAGCTCAGATTGGTCAATCCAATTGTAAGTGTAAACCCATGCTGTTCTCAGTGAGCCAAGACAGGGGAAACCCAGTGTGACCAGGCTGAGCTGACATGGGGCTGTTTGAAAAATGAAGTAAGTCCTTTAAGGAGGAAAAACATCATATAACATCCATACTGAAACCCCAGCATAGGGACTGAAGTGGGAACACTGAATTCCCTGGGACAAGCCACCACGATTGTGGCTGCAGTGGTGGCACTGCAGAGAGGTTTGGGCACTGTCCCAGAACCACAGCACCACTGCCAGAGCTGCCCAGCGTGTGGAGGGCTTTGCTTCTCCTCAGTTCAGTGCCTGTCTATGCGGTCAAATAATTCTGTTTCTTTCCCAAAAATACACTGCTTTGCCTACTCAAAAGCACTTTGAAAGGAGGTACGGGCGTGCTGCTCAGATACAGACAGTATGTGACCATAATTATCTAGCTGTCTCACGCTAAAAACACCACTGCCCGCGTATTTAATTCATTGTTAATTTGCTCTGGTTTCTCGTTTGCACCCCGAGCCAGAGGCACGTGCAGCCGGCTTCTGCAGCAACCGAGGGTGCCCAGGAGGGGAAGGAGCATCCTCACGGCGGAGCTGCGCTCGGTGCAACCCCAGCGTGCGGCACATCTGTGCTTTCCAAAAGCAAACTTTCTCCCCGCTGCCAAACGATCGTTCCTCGGTTATTCTATTTCCCCCGACCACGGTTGCGATGAACCGCCACCTCCTCCCCCCGCCCCTCCTTCCCTTCCTGCGCTGTCCCACGCCCGCTGCTCTCGGGGTGGGGTTTCCCGCAGCCCGCCCCGTTCATAGGCTGGGAGCGGCCGGCTCGGGGTTGGGGCCGGATTTGGGGTGCAGCGGGGAGAGGTGTGGCCTGGCCCCGCCGCTACGGGACGGGACGGACTGAGTCTCACGGTGCCATGGAGCGGCCGCTGCCCCGGGGGCAGGAGGTGAGCGCGGAGCGGCGGGCGGCTCGCCTTGCCCTGCCTCGCTTTGCCTTTCCATTCCTTTCCTGCGGTGGGAGGGAGGGGAAGGGCTGAGGGTTGCTCTCGGGGCGTTTGTTTGCGAGCTCTCCCCGCTCCGTGCTGGGAGCAAACTTCGCTCCTGGGAGGTGCCGTCCGCCCCGCGGTGCGTGCCCGGGATGCCCCGCTTCTCCCGCACGCTCCGTAGCTCCGCGCCGGGCGGGGTCCGACGGTTCCCCGCACCCCTTGCGCTGCCCCGCTCCGCCCGAGGGCCGAGAGCCGACGGCTTCCCCGCGACGGCTCCGCTCGGCACTCCGGGAGCCTTCTCCGCCGCTTGCGCTTTGTCTTTATTTGGCGAGATGCTTCCTCGCTTTGAGAGGCTGCTGCTGGAGGGCCGGAGCCCCGAGCGCTTGGGAGCTGCCCTGGGCGGTTGGTTACCCCAGGAGTGCCCGCGTCCTGCCTCGAGGTGAGCGCACGCGGTGCCTCAAGTGCTGGGTGGGTGTTTTGGGGAGGCAGCGTTTCCCTATGGTCCTACCCCCGCCGGCTGCTGCAGCCGTGTTAAGGTGGCGTTCCTTGGAAGAACACGAGTAAAGGGGATGGGTCCGCAGCGCTGCGACGAGCACTGCTTTGGTACGGCTTTATGTTTCCTGGCTGCTTCCCTTTGCCGCTCAGAGAGTAGGAGCGCTGTTTTAAGTGTCTTTAATTGCTCAAAAATGCGTCCCTGGCACCTGGTAGCATGAGCTCATGCTGAAGGCTCGCAGGTGTCCGGGGACAGCACCTCGGCCCCAGCACTCAGGATGCTCGTGGCTGCCTCAGCCCCGGCCTAGAGCTTGGGAACCCAAGCCCTTACCCGACCTTCTGTGCTGCAGGTGGTCTTTCTGTCAAGGTTTAGCTTTTTTCTGCTTAAGTTTCTTGCTTGAACACCTGTCTGCGTGCTTAGTTTTGTCTGGATACATAACATCTCAGTGTACAGTTAGAATTAGAAAGATAGGAAGAAAATGTAAGCAGGAGGCCAGAGATCTCGCTGGTGAGCTGGTGACTTCGCTCTTTCACGAAGCATCCTGAAATCACATGCCTCAACGAGAAAGTTGCACTGCTTTTTTTAATAGCAATTGTAAGGGCTTGTGTCAGCTTGACATTGTGATCCCCAGTAATTGGTGAAGTGCTCTTTAGACCGCAGGTGTGGCTGCAGCAGGGGAAGGATCCCGTGTTTTACAGCAGGGCTGCTCTCCAGTGTGATTCGGGAAACGTCTTCCTGCTCAGAGGAAGCACATCGGTGCCTTGCTTAGTTACAAGCTGAACTTGGCTTGGTACATATATCCCCTCCCTGGAAGTGGGCTTGAAGCAAGTTAGCAAATCTTCAGGGAAGGAAGAATCAGGAGAATGTGCTCACTGCTGGCACGGCCACGGTTTGATTAGGGATCAAACCGTTGTAGGAGAGTAGCATCATAAAGCAGGTATCAGTCGTGGAGGTTCCTACAAGCTTCTGGGTTTGTCCTCTGTGACTCTGCCATCAAGCACAGCAAAGGGAAACCCTTGCTCGAGCCCCTGGTTTGAGTTTTGTGGGTGTCAGTTTGATGGAGTGCTTGATGGCAGGAGCACTGGGCGCAGACCACAGCCTCGTGCCTTCCTTTCTATTGCGTGTAAGGTGGCCTGTGCTCCTGGGGCTTCCCCAAATCCTGCCTGCCCCTCTTTTCACCAAAAAGGCTGGTGGGGTTTGTTGTTTCAGATTGTGTTCAGGTGCTCCCATACATGCCTGTATGTGATTATTTTAACAGGTGATTGGTCAGACAGCCTGGAGAGCAGAGGGAATGGGGGTAAAAAGAGTTGGGGGGAGGAAGAAAGCTCTGTTCCCAGTGTTTCTCTCTCAAAGAAGCACCGTGCTGCTCTTCCACCCACACGGCACAGAGAGCCCAGAGCAGTGGGAGGCTGCTGGTGTCTGGGGGTAGCAGGCACGTGTCCCTTCCCTGGCTCTTGTGCCTGTTGGAGCAAGAAGGAGGCAGACTCGTGGATTTATAGGTGAGGCTGGTACCTGATGCACCCACAGCGAGAGGACTCAAAGTGCAGGTTTGTAATGCCAAGATAAAATGGCTATGCCCGAGGAAGCGGTGGAGTCACCATCCCTGGAGGTCTTCCAGAGCTGTGGAGGTGTGGCATTGAGGGATGTGGGCAGTGGACATGGGGGAATGGCTCAGGATTGGGCTTGGGGATCTTAGAGGTCTTTTCCAGCGTTAATGATCCTGTGATCTTGAGGTGGTTATCAGGCTCACGTGCCTGAAAATGTGTTGAAGAGTGGGACTCGATGGGGATATTGCTGATTGCAGCCCCGTGGATGTGGTGGCATCTCCCTGTTGAGCGCCCTGCGGCTGCACAGGGCTGCATTGGGCATATGTGGCATTCACAGCACACTTGTCCCCAACTGATTGTGTTTTTGCAGCCTTAGAACTCTCCCTCTGTGCTCTGGGAACATGGTGCTAATCATACTGAGCCCACCAAATGGAACAATGCTTCCCCTGTGACAGCAAGGCAGCCAGTTTGCATTTGTTTTCTTTGTGTGAGAAGTGTCTTGTCCTCCTCCATCCCTTCTTTTTGACAGAGGAGGTGTAGCTAGCAGAAGAAATGGTCCGCAGCCCAAAGGAGCTGGCTGTGTAGGAAGAATGTGTGCAGTAAGGAGGCAATGCAGTGCTGGGGCAGGCATTTAGCAGAAGAGAAAGTGCACAGCTTGCAGCCATGACCCAATGGGGACGAGTCACTCCAGCACGGCGACACAGTGAGCACTATGAGGCAGACAATATCCCACAGATGAGCACCATGACGTGCTCTGTCCAAGTCCGTGCAAGTGGATGATTCACATTCAGTTGTTGCCTCTGCTTATCTCGTTGTGCAGGAACTTGCTTTTCTGTGCTCCCTGTGCCTTGAGGCACGCGGGTCACGGACACCAGGAGGGATGTGGCACAGAGCTATTTCACCGACACGTCTCCCAGAAAGGCTCAGCTTTTTAAACTGGAAATGCTTATCTCACTTTTTCTGCCCCAGCACAGCCTCTGTTGTGAGTGTTGGCTGTGCATGGTCTCTTTCTGTTTGAATGAGATGCTGTTACACAATGTGGTTGGCTGCTCTTTGTGAAGCATACAGGTGTGACTAGGTCTCTATCATGGGAGCGACTCGGCGAGCTGGTAGTGCTCAGTGTGGACTTTCAGAAGGAAATATTTTTGTCTCCTGTTCTGCTTTTTCTAAATGTCTATTCCTGTAGTCCCAATGAGATGCTCTGAAGTGTGTTTTTCCATGACAGAAGTTCCTAGCAAACTGATATTTTTTGCAGTGGTCCCACCCAGCTGCAAGCCAAGCCTTAGCAGCACGGAGTGGCTGTGAGTCACTGTGCCTTCCAGTGTCTGTGGTGTGACCCGATCCCACGGCATTTTGGCAGCAATTGTGGCAAATGAGCCATTTTGCTCTCTGGCAGAAAGAGACAGCGATAGGAGTGCTGTCTGAGCCCTGGCAGGGTGCATTTTCCCCTGCCAAGCAGACTTGTTTTGTTTTTTTGTTAATGTGCAGAGTATAACTGTCTGCAGAAACATCTTGGAGAGTGTCACTGCTCTGGGAGGCTGAGAAGGAAAATAGGGGTAAGAATATGGTTAACCTGGGGCTGGTGGTGGGCAGGTTCTTGTACTGAGCTCACAGATTGTAACCTTGGGACTTTGATGGCCTCTAGGAAGGGCCTTAAGGTGATGGGGATCTGCAGGCATCCCGTGTGATGGGGGTGGGGCAGGGGAGAAGGAACAAGCTCCACTGAGTCTCAACATCATCTCCCAGTGCCTGCACCATTGCAATGGAGAGAGAGAAGGGAGAAAATGAAATCGGAGGCATCTGTTTTGTTCTAAGGAAGCCCTCAGCATTGTCGCTGTGTGTAAACAAGCTGCGTTGCATAAATTTACGGGTGTTTGATTGTACTTAAGCAAGAAACATAAGAGAAGGCTTTCTGTTATTCCCTTCCTGCAAGTTCCTTCTTTGTACGTGGCAGTTTTCTGCTGAGTTTGTCTCTTTCTGAGCTTAGTTCCTCGGTTGCTGACCCAAAAGCTTGAGTGAGCACTGCTGACTGCTCCCAGCATCAGAACTGAGCTGTCCTGCTGCACAGTTCCCTGCAGGCAATGGTCCAACAAAGCACCTTGTTGTGCATGATTTCCAACAGCAACATGAGCAAAGAAGAGCCCTGGGAACCTGACAGTGAGCAGAACTATTGGAGATCCATCCCCTTGTGTTCAGCTGCACATCAATGGCATCAGGCACAGAAATGCCATTGCACTGAGCCCAGAGCAGCTGCCTGTGCTGTGCCTGGCTCTGGGTGTCTGTTACATGCAGCTCAGAGTGTTTGCATTCCTCAGCTGGGACCCAAACCCTCATGCAGATGGGGCCCCCCGAATTCCCCACGGTCTGACAAAGCCAGAATAGCCTCAAGAGATGTATGGGATGTATACGTTTAGATAGTGGAAATATGTCCTGCGTTTGTATGACGCGTTTGGCTATATATAAGGGTGCAGAAATGCACACTGTCCCGATACAGCGGTCCCAGTCACCTCTGCTCATTGTCACTTTGTGTTGTGCTGTCTCCCTGGCAAGCTCTCCAGATGTAGGATTTCTACACCCTGTGCCAAGAGCTGTGTGTCTGCCAATGCTCCCAAGTGCTGTACCTTTCATCCCTGCCTCAGGAACCCCAACCGTGGGCCAACAACCAGGTGACAGCCAGGGCTAGTCACTGATGAGCACCTAATAGTCAGCTTCCTGGTGGAGGTGGTGCTGCCCGAGGTGGGGCACTGAGCATGCATTCCTGTCATTGCCAGCAAAGGCTGAGCAGGGCTGAAATGCGGCCCCAACACTGAGAGCATCCCAGGGGTTGGGAAACTGCTGCAGCTCAGGGCTGGCCCAGGCCACGTGCATCAGCATGAGCTCAGCAGTGATGCTCCCCTGCGAGCATCACGGTGATATTTTCCCTTTATGTCACTGCTTAGAGAAGCAAATAGGAGTCCTTGGCAAAGGCCAGGCTCCCAGTGGTAGGACAGAGTGCTGAGCAGATCCGTGTTGCTGATGGTAACTCACATTCCCTGCTGCTGGGGTTCCCAGCACTGAGCATCCCTGTGGCATGCTCCTGGCTTGGCAGCAGTCCTCGAGGAGAAGGGCTGCAGAGATCAATAGCACAGAGGCAGGAGGCTGTGCTGCAGTCATTAGAGAGAGAAGTGCCAATTAGCTCCTGCTTTTAGAGGCACTGCTGATAAATGTAAGGAGCTTCGCTGTCAGAGAATAATTGTTTTGGAAACTGTGTTTTGAAATATTTTGCTTTTCTTGGGGCTGGGCCAAAGATAAGTGGTGTCGATTGGGACTGTGCCTGATTATGCTGTTTGCTGTTGACTTGAATTTGTGCTTCAGTCCTTCTCCAGCTCCAGTTTATCTGTCCAGGGTGGCAGCCATGCCTTATTTCTTGTTCGGTGATGTGAGAGGGCATGCAGGCAAATGAAACAAGCATGTGCCTGTTTTGGTCCATCTGGGGATGTGGTTTTTGGAGCACGAAGCACCTGGTGCTCTAGCACCTGCTAGAGAATTGGGATGGCAGCACCACTCTGTGCTGGGGGTGGACCCAGTGCTGCTGACATGCAGGGAGCTCCTGTGAGCTGAGGGCATTCCTCCATGGAGGTGTGCTCCGAAGGTACATTTAAGTTTAAAATAGGAGAAATTGGGCAATATTTACATGGAGAGCCTTTCATCTCTAGACAGGGCCAGCAGCTGCTGGGGGCCTCGTGTAGGATTTCTTTGTCATGCAGCCTGGGCTCTCAGTGCCTGCATTTTCTGTCCCCGCTTTCCTGCCCTGCCCCAGCCCAAGCCATGCTGTGCTCAGGGAGGTGTGCAGGGGCAGAGTGGGCTGTGGGACAGAGGCCATCATGCGTGGCCCTGCCACAGGGTTGCTGTGCACAGGGGGAATGTCATGAGAACTGAGGTCAGGGCAGCATTCTGGGGTTAGTATTCCTCACCACTGGGATAGGAGTTGATAGAGTTTCAGCAGGAAATGCCTGAAGTGCTTTCTCCTTCCCAAATAGGGGCTGTCCCAGTTTTCTTTTTCTGTGTGATGCTTGTCAGCATCTGAGCTCGTTGCAGTTCTACCACGATGGCTGCAAGAGCACAAACCTGGGCTGACTTCATGTCTAATTAATTTCATCCTGTTCCCCACCCTTCTGTGATTTGTGCTACCACTGGATCCTTCGTATTATTGCAGCCTATAAAGCTGGCAATAACAGTAGGTTTTGTTGCCCATCCTTTGCCCCGTGCTGCAGCCCTCCTGCTCTGCTGTTGCTGGGGATGCGTTCCCAGCAAACCTTGTACCCAGCCAGTTGCACATTAACTCAGGCACATTGCTCATCTCACCCCTGAGCCTGCACAAGGTGCCCGCATGCAGGGCTGAGCGCAGCCTGATGGAGCAGATTGCAGAGCTGCACCAAGCCTCAGTTGGGCACTCGGTGCTTTCCAATAGCTCAGCTGCTGCTTGTGCTCCTGGGGCTTTGGCTGGGCTGTAGCAAGGCTCATTTCTCCTCTCAAGCCCATAATCTGTCTCTAATCTCTAGGGCAGTGTCTTGCTGCTGGGGCTGACTCAGGTCCAACCGTGTCTGGACTCTGCTCTATCCCAGAGTTTGTCTGTGCCAGCTGTGGGAATGGCCTTAGCTTAAAAAAAAAAACCAAAAAACAAAAAACCAAACAAACTTAATAATAAAGAAATAAATCCTTAAGTTATGCAGCCATAACGTGGTCTTCAGCAAATAGGCATCAGCACTCTGGTTAATTGTTTATCCATTAACCACCTGGGTCAACTGATGTGAGGAGCACAGCTGTACCTGGCACTGCAGGGAGGGGAAGATGCATGCCCAGCCCTATGCACTCCCACCTGCACGGGCTTCCTCCTGCACCAGCCATGTGGTGTTCAGGTTAACCTGCCAGGGTAAATCATGGCATGGCTCCTGCGGAGTGCTTGAGTTGGTCTTTGCACCATCCTCTTCTTTGGGAATATGCTTTAGGTTTCTGTGAAGCAAGAACACCTCATCCATGGCTGAGCCCGTGGGCAGAATTGGTCCGTGGATGGGTTTGTGTTATTCAGGAAGGCCTCTTGAGTGACCCCTGCAGTGAGCTGGTGCTGTGTCTGCTCCTACAACCAGTGTGGGACCTCGTATGCTGGGGGGGCAATCCAGGTTTTCCTGTTTTAAGTTAGATGGGTGTTTTTTGTTGTGGTGATTTTGGGCCTTGTGAGGTGTTGGCCTTCTATAATAATAAAATTATGTACTTGCTCCAAGAGAAATCAAAGGAGTGTTCTCTCAAAGGCAGCTAAGCACTGTTAAAATGTTAAATTATTTTCTAATTATGGCGTACCCAGCTCGTTCTGTGGAGCACACTTGAGAACAACTGCAGTGTTCTATGCAGAGCTTAACATCGGAAGTGTTGTTTTAAAAAGAACCTTCTTTCACACAATGTAAGACCCTCCAGGAGCAGAAATGCACCATTTTCTGTCAAGTGCTGCCATGCTGTCCTGTCTGCGTTTATTGCTCAGCAGAGCAAAGGCCAAGGAGAACTTTTGGGATGCCAGGGGTGAGCATGTAAGGTGCATGGGGATAAACGATGTCTGAATCTTGTGTTGAGGCGTCGCAAGTTGCAATGGTGGGATCAGCTGGGATGAACTCGGTGCTGTGTTGAGGTATTGGAGGTGGCAGTGATGGGGTGACTGGGACAAACATCATCCCATATCAAGGTGTTGGAGGTGGCAGTGACAGCCCTGCTCCTTCCTCCCCAGCCCCTCGTGGCTCTGACGTGCACTGCTCTGAGATGTCCCTGAAGCACGAGGGCCATGCAGCTGCTTCAGCACTGAAGAGGATCGCTGCAGACATGACCAACATCATCGAGAGCCTGGACACCCGTGAGCTGCATGTTGATGGGGAGGAGGTCGACTCGGAGGTGCTGAATGATCCCAAAGGTGCAGGTGAGTTGTCAGTGGCCCTGTGTCTCCACGGTGCTGTGGTCTGTCCACCAGAGGTGTGCTAACCGGAGGTGTGGTCCTTGCAGTGTGCATCCCCTTCTCTGCCATCTATCACACTCGTGGATTCAAGGAGCCGGGCACGCAGACCTATCTGATGGGATGTCCCGTGCGTGTGCGTGTGCTGGAGGTGGAGCGTTTCACTTCCACCAAGAAGGTCAGAACCCACCTTCCAGGAATGCCACTCTGTTTCTGTACAGCATTATTAAAGTGCTGGTTGTGGGTGGGCTCAGGAGGGAAGGTTTCCCATCTGCTTTAAAACCTAATGTAAAATTGTGAGTCGTAATGCTCCTTAGAACACAAGGGGGGCTCTTGGAGCGGCTGCGGGAGGGCTGACTTGTGTTGTCCTCCTGCACAGGTCCCAAGCCTCAACGTGTACACCATCGAGCTGACCCACGGGGAGTTCACATGGCAGGTGAAGAGGAAGTTCAAGCACTTCCAGGAGTTCCACCGGGAGCTGGTGCGCTACAAAGCCTTCGTGCGCATCCCCATCCCCACCAGGAGGTGCGTGCAGCTGGCTTCCCAAACAAATCTCAAGTACCTTTTTTTGCCCGCCCATCTCTTTTTGGGGATGGATTGGGTTTGGGGAGTTTCTCTGGGAAAAGCAAAATCCTCGTGTGAGGAGGGTGGTTACACATCAAGGTGTGATGGATGCACCTAGGCTCAACGCTGGGCTTTGTGTTTCCTTGCAGCCACACGGTGAGAAGACAATCCATCAAGAGGGGAGAGCCACGGCAGATGCCCAGCCTTCCTCACACTGCTGAGAGCACAGTGCGGGAGGAACACTTCTCCAGCCGCAGGGTGAGTGCTGGGGGTGCTCCAGGGGCAGGTGTGCCGAGTCCTCCTCTGTGCAGAGAGGATGATGCTGCTCTCTGGGTTCGAAAGGGCAGAGGCTCCTTGTGTTTGAGGTAGCCCATGATGCTCAGGGTGATGGTCCCTCTGCGCCCACCTGCTGCAGTTTATAGATAGAAGGGGCAGCTCGCAGGGTCGGGTTGCACGATGGAGGCAGCCCCGCAGCCATCAAAATTCAAGTGATTTCAGTCTGTCCCCATCTGAAAGAGGAGATTGCAGTCAGGCTCTTGACGCTGAAGTGGGTAATTTTAGCCAAGGCACACGTGTTCTCTGTAACTTCATCAGATGTGAACAGATGGGCCCCTCCATGAAGCAGGTGGGTGTCTTCCTACCTCTTTGCTGCGGCTTTGCTGTTCGCATAAGCAAGCCTGGAAAGATGTCTTCCTTCCCCCAGCACCGATTGCTCCCCCTCCTGCTGGCTGCTCCCTCCTGGGCCACCAACACCTGAGGGGCCACATCCCATCACTGTGCTGATAACCTGCACCCAGCTTGCCAAGGTGCTCTTGGTTGTAGTCGGGGCTGAGTTTTCCTGTGAAACTGATGTGTATGGGCCAGAAGCACCGTGGGCTGGTTTGTGTTTAGAACTCTCTGAAACTTGTGCTCAGGCAGGAAAAATGACCTCTGAAGTTGCAGTGCCAAGCAACAGATCAGCTGGGGGGGAGGTGCAGTGTGCAGGAACCTTCCTGCAGTCAAGCCCTTGTGCCACTGAGCTCAAATCCCCAGAAAACACATAACAAAGCATACACTTATCTGTCCAAGCTGAAGAGTGTCTGATTTCCTGATTGCTTCCCGATACCAGACCGTTGGATTTCTTATTGTTTTGGTTTTTTTAATGAAAATTCCTGTGTCCTTTCTGAAGTTTCAATGTTTGAATTGTAGAAGCAGCTGGAAGACTACCTGACAAAGATCCTAAAAATGCCCATGTACAGGAACTACCATGGCACGGTGAGTAGAAATGAGTGCCCTTCAATGGCAACAGGACATCCTCTTTCTTTTCATGTGTTGAACCTCTTGAAAGAATACCTCTTGATGGCCATTTGGCAAGGATTTGGGCTTCACTGATCACTGTGGTGTGGATGGGATATGATGAAAACCGGAGGGAAAGAGCATGTGGCTGACTGCCGGAGGTCACTATTGTAACAAGACAGAAACAGCCTCACCTCAGGGTCTCCGAAGCAACTTGTTCTCTATTTCTTTTTGCTAGCTGGGGAGAAATGCTGCTCTGTAAGCTGTTGGTAAGCTTCTAGCTTTGCAGTGGCCTCGGGAAGCTGTTTGCTACCAGAGCAAGGAGTGGGGCCAGGGCTTAGTGAGGGTTCTTTTGGGGACAGGCAGCAGAGCAGTCACAATCTGCACATGGAAAACAGTCATCTTTCATTCTCAAGGCGATGTTGGGCTAACTTGGCAATTTTGATCAGCAGCATATGCAGAGCGGGGGAAGAGTTATTCTACAGTATTTATCCCTCGTGTCAGATTAGGCATTGCGTTTTGGAATACTTTGCAGGATTTCTGCTACTGTAAAGCTGTGGGTGATGTGACCAGGGTGAGGAGCGGGTGGTCCTTGACTGGGCAGCTGCGAGCTGTCCCCTCCTGTGCAGAATGCCCCTCTGTCCCTGGAGGCAGATGTCACTGCACACAGAAACTGTGGGGTTGTTGTTGGCTCGTGCTGGATTTGGCTGCAGTGAAACATTCACTTTGCTACTAAGGGGCAGTGGTCCTGTGCCAGGAAAAAGCACAGGGAGCAGAATGTTTCCTTTAAACAAAAGAAAACAAAACAAACCCCACCATTCTCTGTCTCGATGCTAAATTGAAGGTTTCTGGCATTTTCCTTGGAGCTGAGCTTGTCCTCCTTAGAACAAAATGAGCACTTTGCTCTCTGTGGTCAAGAAGTCTCTGCCCAGAGTCTGGAGTATGCTGCCCCTGTTTGCCGCTCAGAGCACACTTTGGCTCTGCAATTTCTCCCATCTCACCACAGGTTTCTGTAATTCTAAATTCTTGATAAAGTGGAGTGGCAAAGGCAAGCTGTGCCCAGCATGATGTGCAGCTCTTGCTTCTCCTACTGAACCTTCTCATTTGTGCAGTTTGGTTAATTCTCACTTCTGCTGTGTCCTGAAGTTTATGCCATGCCCTGGGAGTTTTCTGGCTGCATGTTGGGTGGTTGTTGTTATGCAGAAACAAAGTCCCCAGTGGACTGAAAATCAGACCCATTTATTATCCCCTTTTCTTTCCTTTTCCCCCTTTTGGCTCTGTGAATTGTGAATTTTTTGAATTTCATATCTAACAGCCCTTCCCAATAGCTTTTTGTAGTTCTTCTGAGTCAAAGTGCTTAAAGACTTATGGGAATCCAAACGTGTTAGCTGTCCACACCTATTTCTGGGAACTGGAAACCAGGGAAAGATAGCCCAAGTAGATTTGGGAAACAGGACCTGTGGGCTTGGTTGCATTCAGTATAAAAAAAATATATTAATTGGGCTTTTGCATCATTTTTTGTGTCAACTGGAATAGCTGAGAGTTGGACTAGATGATCTTAGAGGCCTTTTCCAACCTCTGATTCTGTGATTCTATGGAAGATGCTAAAGCAGAAATAGCTTTGGTTGAACTGGTGCCACGTGATCCTTCAGTTTTTTTGGTTATTGGACTTCAGCACATGTAATGGTTTTTAGGTTTTTTTTTGTGTTTAGTTTTTTTTTAATTTAGGCTTAGCATAAGCCAATTTTATGTGTAAGAAATAGCTGGCGTGTTGCTGCTGAACAATTTAAATCTGAACGGTGCCATGGTCTCATTTTATTGCTAGTCACAGCTGCTAATTAACTGTTTATGCTGCTTCTTTGACCCACTGAATTAAAAACAAGCAGCGAAATGAAAAAGCAGTGCGGAGCTGCTGAACTCTTTCTGAAATGCAGATGCTATAGAAAGTTTGCCTTAAATAAATCAGACACCCTCTCCATGGCCGGGGTGGCTGTGACCACGGCTTGTGTGCCTTGTGTTCCCCACCTTGCACTGCTCATCTTTTGGCAGCTGATCGCTTGTGTCTGGGTTTTTGTTTTTATTATTTGTATCGCTGCAACGATGTCATTGAATCTGAATTCTCTCGGCCCCGATCTCATACTTGAAATACTCTGCTGCAGATTAGTTTGCAAACCGAGCTCTGGTCTTGCTTGTTGCTCTGTGTTGAAGCACATCTAACTGCATGGGTGAAGAGCAAGGAATGTCGATAGGATGAGAGAGAGTGGCCTGAGGCTGTGCCAGAGGAGGTCCAGGTTGGATATCAGGAAACATTCCTTCTCCAAAATAGCAGTGGAGCACTGGCACAGCTGCACAGGGAGTGGCAGAGTCACTTGGAGGTGTTCTGGAGCCCTGGAGATGTGGCACTGAGGGACGTGGGCAGTTGGCATGGGGGAATGGGCTGGGGTTGGGATTGGTAGTCTTAGTATGGTTGGAGAAGACCTCTGGTTCTATGAGTTTCTCCTACTGGCTTTTGTTTTCCTCCTTCAGGGGTCTTTATTTCTCGGCTCACAGCCAACGTTTTCAATGGGTTTTGACACTTACGTGCAGCATTGTTTTCAGTGTGAATAATGTAAGGGAGGTGGCCGGTTTTCTGATCTGTCTGGTGGGAATGCCAGCCACTTTCTGAAGAAGTGGAAATTAGTTTTGAGGCAAGGAGCCAGCCTGAAATTGTTCTCCCTGAAATTGTCCTGTAAGAGCCTATGGCATACCCTGGGCTTTCACACTCTCCTTGTCTTGTTTTGAATGCCACTGCAGGAATGGATGGAAACATTCACAGGTCACAACCAGTGCTTTCCCAGAGCTAATTTCCCAGTGAGAATACTGGTATCAAGATGGGCAGTAAAACCATGAAATAATTTGTCCTGGTCCCTGTCTGAAACAGGCTGAAATCAGCAAAGAATGAGGGCATAAATTTGGTCCTGCTGAATGGAGGTTGCTTCATGTCGTTGGGCTACTGGGAGAACAACAGATCCTTTGTCTTTCTCCTGACCTTACAGATAGGGTGAGCAGTTTGGGAAGGTCCCAGAGGGAACAGCAGTGGGAAAGAAGGATGTTCTGTGCTCCTGCTGCTATCCGGGGCAGTGCTGGCTATGGTGGGGATGGGGCCTGAGCCTGTCCCACCGTGACAGCAGAACAGGCTTCTGTCCCAGGTTTGCTGATATTCTTTGTTACAAACCCTGCAAAGCTTGTGGTTCCACCCATATAATTCCTCTGCGGAATCAGCTTTTGCAAACAAAGGCCCTGAGATGGGTTTGCCTGTGGCAGAGGGGCCTTGGAGGGCCGCCATGGGTGTTAGGATATCAGTAAGCTTGAGGTGCCCAGAGACATTTGTCTGCTGCAGGGCTGGGGCCAGCAGACAGCCAGGGACGTCCCGCTCTGCCAAGAAAAGCCAGCCCTCTCCAAATCGCAGGGTGTCCTATTTTTAGAGTTGAATGTAGTCATGCTGTGCTTTCTCACCAGCTTTGCTTATCTTTGCATTCCTCTGCTGAATGCGTTCAGCGTTCTCCCTGCAGGAGGAGCTGGGTGGAGGCAGGTGACTCCAACCTGAGGTTTGCTGATGCACCTGGTGGAGGGACCTGGGGCTCATCCTGGTCCGTACAGATCAGCTGAGCTTGAGAGCACATTGAACACTGTTCCATAATACTCTGTTTCACTCTCCTCCTGCTCCACCACACCTTCCTTCAGATGAACTCCAAAATGGTGTGCTGCGGTGGGACAGGGGACTGGGAGGCAATTTCTGCTGTTTTTTCTGTGATCTTCCTGAGGATGCTGAAGTTATGGTGGTGAATTCTGCTCAGGCTCCCCTGGAGGTTCTCTCTTGGTGACAGGGTAAAGCAAAACTGTTTTGTGTCTTTCCCCAGATGGAGTTCATTGGAGTCAGTCAGCTGTCGTTCATCCACGACCTGGGACCAAAGGGCATGTGAGTTGTGAGCTGTGTTTTTTTTTTTTTATAAGCTACGGTTCACCAAGAACATGGCTTTGTAGTGTTTGCACTCATTGTTTTCCTCCCTCACTTCTGACTGGGGAATGTTTTACCATATGGATATAAAAATGCATCAGTGTTCAGACAGAAGTGTACCACTTTGGGAAATAGCCTCAGTGTGGGCTGCCTTGCAAGACGTGGGCTGCAGCTCACCAGCTGGGTCGTGGGGTTGCTCTCCTCCCTTCCCCACAACCTGTCTGCCTGTGTTTGTGTGCCTGTGCTGTGAAACACACAGGGAAGTGGTGCAGGGACCATCCCTGGAGGTGTTCCAGAGCCGTGGAGATGTGGCACTGAGGGATGTGGGCAGTGGGGGACATGAGGGGGGATGGGTTGAGCTTGGGCTTGGTGGTCTTAGACATCTATTCCAACCTGAATGATCGTGATTGTATGAAATGGGGCCCTTTATTTCTTATATATGCATTGCTTCTTTTGAGGAGCTGTTTTTGCCCTTCTTCTGACCTTTGGGGTGGTGCTGCAGGGCTGCTTGGCCCTGGCTGGAGATGCCAGGAGCCATCCCTTGGGTGGGCTCTGAAGGGGCATAGTGGGCACCCAGGGTGAGCCCTGTCACCTGTCCTGACCACGTTTGTGTCCTTGCAGGGAAGGGCTGGTGATGAAGCGCTCCGGGGGCCACCGCATACCTGGCCTGAACTGCTGTGGCCAGGGCAGGATGTGCTACCGCTGGTCCAAGAGGTACTGTGGGCTGAGGTGGAGCTGCAAGCTCCTCTCCTGTGCTTTGCTGCTTCCCGTGCCTGCAGGTTTCCCCATGGGGCCCTGGGCAGCCTGATCTACTGCCTGATGTGGCAGTTGGCAACCCTGCCTGCGATGGGGGGCTGAGAGTTAGGTGGTCTTTGAGATCCCTTCCAACCCACGCCACTCTATGATTGTATCTTGAAAGTTGCTATGCTGTTGTGAAGAAGAGGTTTTATTCCTTTGTAGTCTTTCCAGTATCACTTCAAACAGTTTTACAGGAGTTATCCATAGCGATTTCACAAGGAGATGACCTCCAGGTCAATTTGTTAGGTGCAGTAATACTGCCAGGGAGGATCCTACAAATGATTGTAGGAAGAACTTAGGCTTATGCCTGGGTTCTGCAAATAATTCCACATATTTCTCAATTAGAGAATGCATTCTCAAATACTTCCTCTAGATCCTGTTGGATAAAAAGAGGAAAGTACTGAAATAGAGGAGAAATAAATTACAGGGCACACTGCCTGTCTTCTCACAGTAGCACGCAAGGGTAGTTTTGGCTGTTTTTTTCCCCTTTAAATGCTGGGATTGCAGCAGGCTCCAAGACTCAGCTTTGCAACCACTTTTCAAAACATACTGGAAGCACTGTAAAATCTAGCTGTGCCCATTGCTTACAGCTTTGCAAGTGTTTTGTCACCAGCCTGCACTGCACATCCTTGTCCCTCTCTCTTGCTAAATCTTTCTCTTTTGTCTCTTTGGGTCATAATCTGCTTTACAGCAGGTGTTGGATTTTCCATATCCCAAATTCATTTCCCCTTTTATATAGGTTGGGTATGTTATGGCCATGGGCTATGGAAAGGGATGTGGAGGAGGATGGCAGAGTGAAACTGTGAAGCTGCATAGGTCCTCAGGCATGGAGAGCTGTCTGAGGAAATCAGAAGTGCTAATACTGGGAACTGTAGCCAGCAGGGATGCTTGGCAGTGGGATTTGGGGCCTGTGGGGAAATGAAGGGAGGGTATTTTGGCACCAAATGAAGGGTGATGCTCAGACATCTTGGGGCCCTGAAGGGAAAGGAAAATAATGGCATTTGGAAGTAGCTGGGGAGCTGGGACTGTTAGTAGGGGTAGCAGAACTCTCGTGTTTTTGTGGTGCATTCTGTTGCTGTGTGTGTTCCTGCATGTGCATGAGCATTAGGCGGAGGTCTTGTGATGGAGACCTGTGTGGGACAGAGGGGGTTGGTTACCTCAGCTACGCGGCACGGGGAGAAAAATTAGAAATGCCATTCACAGCAAAAACATATTTTTCCCAGAGTTGCCTTCAGGCTGTGGTATTTATGTAAGACCTGCAGGTCATCTTTCAACACGTGTTTCTAGCAGAGTGCCTGTTGCTTGGCGATGAAAGCTGTCCAAAATGCCTTGTTCATACATTCTGATAGGAGCAAAAGTGATGCTAGCTTCATAAGCAAGGTGAGGCATAGGCACAGCTGCCCAGGGAGAGGTGTGGGCACTGTTCCTGGAGGTGTTCCAGAGCTGTGGGGATGTGGTACTGAGGGATGTGGGCATGGTGGGATGGGTAGGGTTTGGTCTTTGGGATCTTAGAGGTGTTTTCCAGCCTTAATGGTTCTCTGGTAATTCATACTGGAGATGTCAGGCAGTTCCAGTATTGCCTGTAGGTGGGGCATACAGCCTGAGTGGAGATTTGGGGTGAAAGGAATCCTCTCTTCACCTGGCTGGGATGTGTGTCTCATTTGTTTTGTTAAGTGAGATGCTGCCTTTCCAAAAACCTCTATGAAAAGTAGCATGCAAGTTGCTCTGGAAGTCTTTTATTGGATTCAGACATATGAGCTAAGTTCATAAAATGAGCGCTTGAGCTTTTCTGCTCCACTAATGACTACTTTTGATTAAATGCTTTCCTTCCCCTGGTGAGTGATGCACACTTGTTTGGAAAACCTTCTTGTGTTCCTGGGATTTTCTGGTAGTGTTTGAGGGATGTGATGCCAAGCTCCTGTGCCCCACAGGTGGCTGGTGGTGAAGGACTCCTTCCTGCTCTACATGAAGCCAGACTCAGGGGCCATTTCCTTCGTCCTGCTGGTGGATAAGGAATTCAGCATCAAGATAGGCCAGAAAGAAACAGAAACAAAGTACGGCTTGCAGATAGACAATCTCTCTAGGTAAGAAATCCGGGCTTAGCTAGATGCTTTTTTTTCTTTGCTTTCCTTATTTGTAAGGAGTCAGTGGCATCTCTTTTTTTTTTTATTATTATTGTCAGAGCAATGGTGATATACTCCTTTGCAAACAAAACAACAAAGCGAAGTCTCTTGCTTCTCCTTTCTTTTAGCATAAATAAAACATGACCGACAGAGGTGCATCCAGCACTGTGCACATGGGGAGAAGCAACCCAACGAGATTCGGTTTTCTCTTACATTTCTCTTACAGGTCACTGATATTGAAGTGCACCAGCTACAGGCACGCCCAGTGGTGGAGGCAGGGAATAGACGAGTTCATTCGGAAGCACGGCAAGGACTTCCTCACTGAGCACCGCTTTGGGTCGTACGCGGCCGTGCAGGAGAACACGCTGGCCAAGTGGTGAGCTGGGGGAGATGAGGGCTCTAGGTGTAAACCTGTGGTAGTGCAGGTGCTAATGAGAACTCCTTTCTATGGCTGTGTCCTCCTAGAGCAGCAGTGCTGCAGCCTGTCTTTCCTGTGCTCCTCTGCTTCCATCCATCAGGTCTGTCTCACAGCTACTGCTGCTCAAATGGTTTTCATAAACCCAAGCTAACACACTACACCATCCTTTCCTGAGAGCCAGAACAGCTCGCACGTCAAGTAAAGCCTGAGAATATGGTGTGTGGTTGGCAGAAGTACCGAGTGGCACTGAATAATCTCTTGTTATGCTGTTTCGTTAAGCTGTTAATAGCAGCATGAAATTCCTACTGCGTGCTGTTCTAATTCTTGAAATTGGGTTTTTGCTTGATTTGAGAAGAGAACATAGATAGCATTAGCACAGAACCTGTTGGTCTTCAGCTCTGAACTTCTTGTTTGATTAAAGGGGAGGAAAAATAAATCTACGTACTTTGTTTGGGTTTGCAGGTATGTAAACGCTAAGTGGTACTTTGAAGACGTTGCGAATGCCATGGAAGCTGCTAAAGAAGAAATTTTCATCACAGATTGGTGGTTTGTACTTGCATACTTGGGCTTTGACCAGCTGTCACCCTTGGGGCATTCCTGACAATGCCACAGTGTTCAGTGGCTGTACAGTATGGCAGCTCGCCGTGCCGCCAGATGGTTTGGCAGCACACCCAAACATCGTTGTGTTGGACTCAAAGGCCTTTTCATGAGGGTTGGCAGCAAAAGCACATGATTGAAATCAACTGCTCAGTTGTCTCCTTCCAAGGAAAGGCCTGAAACTGCATGAAGGCACCACCTGAATTGCAAGTGCTTGAGTCGCTTCGTTGGGAGCACAAAGTGCTGTGCAGCCAAGGGACGGGAGTGTTCTGTGGGGTGTAAGGGAATGTGGACACTCAGAATCTGCAGATTAGAGCTGTGCTCTTCCCATGTCCTCCTGCACGGGAGCTTGGGAAGAGGCAGTGGGGCAGGCACCTGAGCCACTGCTCAGACATCTCTGATGTTGTGCGCTTCACCATCTGTAGAAGGAACCTCTTCCTACTTACTGACTCCCAGTAAGAAGTGGAGGGTTTAATTCTGAGGTGGCACTTAGTATGAGAAAACTAAATATAAGATAGGCATTGATAAAGGCAAGCCTGCTTCTGGACATGGTCACGGGCAAACCTTGTTGCTCCATATGCAGTGCCAGGTAGCAGTGCAAGACTATTGTGTTTCAGACTCTTTGTCTCTCAACATTTTATTCAGCAACAGACAATTATTAACGTGCTGTGTAACTGTGAAACTGGAGTTTAAGATAAAAAATCTGTAGTCGGAAGCATGGTTTTAGGATGTAGCAAAATGCTTTAGTCAAGCACAAGTTCCTCTGTCCTGTACAAAAGGAAAGGACTGACGTTCTGTTGCCTCACTTTACAGGATTTAGATATGAATGCTTAACACTTCCTTGTGACCCTTTGAGCTATGAGTCACTAAAATGTCACATTGCAATCTCGTCTTGCTTTGTCTTAAGGCAGGAAGGAAAATTCAGCCCAAATCTGTGCTATTCAGGCTGCCCAAGCTTTGGGATTACTGAAATTGCACTTTTTTTTTTTTATATCCTCGCACTTCTTTCAATCCTCCCTTGGGATTTTCAGAGTGTAAGTTTCCCCATTTAGCCATCGCTGTCAAGTTTGGTCTCCTGGGGTTCTGAACGCTGAGGTGAATGTGCTGGACATGTCCCCTCTCCTCTGTGGTTCTCCATTACTAAAAAAGAAAAACACAAAACAAAGAGCATGACATTGGAGAACGCATCCCAATGGGGCATGAGCCTTTGCAGCCACTTGCACAAAATTTCTTTGCTCACCAAGCTGATCATGTAGACCAATGCTCTGTTTGCAGGCCACGCACACTGTGTTTCCACTCCTGTATTTCCTTAGGCTGAGCCCAGAAATCTTCATGAAGCGGCCTGTTGTTGAAGGGAATCGCTGGCGACTGGACTGCATTCTCAAACGGAAAGCTGTAAGTGAGCTCTGGCTTCTGCTGCTCTGCTCAGCAATCTGCTGGGTCATGCTGTGCCCACCTTGGCCCTTCCCATGTGGAGATTGTTGGCCACAACGGCCTTGGTGCGTTGCTGCAGAGAAGCGATATTGGGAACGGGCTTCAGCATAATGTGTGGCTCAGGATGAGTGGAGAAAGTGTGCCAACACCAATGGCATCCTGTTCCCTAGAGCTGGGCTGTGGTGTTGAGCTTCTGAAGGAGGAGGTGATAGATGTGACTCAGACACTCCTGTTTGCATTGACTTGTTATTCAAGCTAATAAATGCTTGTGTACAGTAAGCAAGTGGTTCTATAAGCTGGAGTTCTTGGTATGGCTTTCTTTTTTCCTTCTGCGTTTGTCTCTCCTGTTCTTCCTGGTGGAGCAGCTGAGACCTGCTGCTGACCTGAGCCTGTCCTGGCACTCCCTCTGAGGACTGCTGTGTGATACTCTGTGTGCTCATGCTCCTTTCTTTGTGCAGATATTGGCTGTGAGATATTGGCAGAAAAAAGGATCAGTGAGGGTTGTGTGAGCACAGGCTGCGTTCCCCTTGCCCACGATACCCGTGGCAATGGCTCTGCTGGAGCTGGCACTTTGCCCCATGTAAGCAGTGAGTCAGGACAGGAGGCACAGCCAGGGAAGTCCTGAGCATCACTGTGTAAAAGGGCAGGAATCCAGGTGGATGTACTCAGATATGCTTTGATTTCTTCCACTCCCAACCCACTCATCTCCACAGCCCTCAGCCACCCCACGTCCCTAGGACTGTGAGAGTTTTGTGCCCGACTTTGGTTGATTTAGAAGTTGACGTATCCTTTTGGCAAATGGAACGTGGCCACAGGGCATGCTTGCTGGGAGAATTTGGCTTTGTTTGCCATGACAGCATGGATTTTCCTCTGGCTATAAATACCTTGTAAAAGTGAGGAGATTTTCAAGGTCAGCTCCTGGAAATACTTACCTGCCCTCGCTTGAGGCATTCCTTGGCTTTGGCAGCTGGGGTCCGGCTGGGGGTAACACTGGCTGGGATACATCTGCCGTTCTCCCTTGGAGAGCAAAACATCATCTGTGATTTGGAGACTTCCTAAGTCTGCTCTCAGTAGCAGCATTGTGGAAACAGAAACTTAACAGGCCTTGGAAAGGTTAGATGCTTAGTTTAAGCTGTCAAACTCCAATGCAAGATGTGAGGCTGTGCAGATGGATGGCAGGTGATGTTGTTCCACTGTGATACTGCCATCCAGCAAAGTTTGGGAAGTACTTGGGAATTTTGCCTGTGCTTAATATAGCTGTGTCCTTAGAAACCATCATGCAGATATCATTATAGCCACCAAAAGTGCCATCCTTTGGGTTGTGCTCATTGTATTACGAGAGCTTGTCTAGCTCCACCAGCAGAAGCAGTTTGCTGGTGTTCACTCTGATGTTCACTGTGATGCATCTTCTTTGGGAGAGATATCTGTATGAACATACTGATACTGTTCTACACGTGCTGCTGACTGTAGGCAAAGCTCAGGGAGGTGTCCACTGAAATATGTGTGTTTCTTTCCGTTTCTGACAGCAACAAGGTGTGCGAATTTTTGTAATGCTGTACAAAGAGGTGGAGCTGGCCTTGGGGATCAACAGTGAATATAGCAAGAGGACACTCATGCGTCTCCATCCGAACATCAAGGTGATTGTGTCAGGCAGTCATGCGAAGGACATACTTTTTGTATGGTTGGTTTGCTGGTTTTGTATGTTTTGCTGGTTTTGACCCTCTGTGTTTTTGGGCGTGAAATGGGAGAGCAGTGGTTCTCACTGTTACAGTGGACATAGTATGTGAAGACATACCTGTACATTGGTTTCCACTTTTGAGCGTGGCAACTTCATTTCTTTAGGTTATAACTGAATATAAAATAACTTAGTTTAGAATTGTCAAAGCAGCTATTCATCTAATTCATGAAGAACTTATTTCAGGTGACAAGTTAATGGGGTTACATCAAATGGAAAATTACAGTTTGAGAATGTTGTCTCATCAGCGTTTCTGTTCATACATTGATGATGAGAGTCAACACTGGATGTTTATATTGCTGTCATAAATGAACATCATTGCGCTGATATGTGCTGTTATGCTGCTGCTCTGCCACGGAGCAGAAAATGGATCATGGATTGGGAACCAGTAGCTGAGGCAAGACTCAGTACCTTGAAATTAGAGAAATTTCTGTTTTAATTTGTGATGAACAAGTTATTAAAATGATAGATTTATGATCACTCCATCAGCCATAGTAATGAAGCATTCATTCTCCACCGCCTTCACAGAGAGAAGGGCTGGTGTCACTGGGAGGTAGGCACTGTCTGCCTACAGGCTCTGCAGGTGAAGCCACAGGAAGTCAGCCTTACAGTTCTCCTCTGACATTAAAGATAAAACTGTGTATGTTATGCTTAGATAGAGAAGTGACTTTGTCATAAACAAATGTCAAGTGAATGTCATAAACAAATGTCAGACAACTTGATGATTTTAAAAAAGCCAACAAAACAACTTCCCATTTCTCTCATGTAGTGACAACAACTGAAGAAGTGAGTCAGATCACCAATATGTTGTTTTCTTTTAGATCAGGTTCTTTAGATCCTTGTAGGCATGCAGCTATGCTGTTGAAACATGGCCTGTCCCAACAGCAGCAAGTCCCTTGCAGTAATCACAGCTCTGCATGGGGTTCTGTCCTCAGGTGATGAGACACCCCGACCACGTGTCCTCCTCTGTGTACCTGTGGGCCCACCACGAGAAGCTCGTCATTGTGGACCAGTCGGTGGCCTTTGTGGGTGGCATTGACTTGGCATACGGCAGGTGGGATGATGATGAGCATCGCCTGACCGACGTGGGCAGCGTGAAGCGAATGGGGGCCATCAAGTCAGTGTCATCGGCCAACCTGGCGGTACGTGGGCTCCATGTAGGGGTGAACAAGCTGAGTCCACTTGACAGCACAGGGCCAAGTTTAGAAGGCCAGAGGAGGATGTATAGAATCATTAAGGCTGGAGAAGACCACTGTTATCGTGAAGTCCAACTGTGAATAGTAATAGGAAGAAGGATCTGAGAATTAAATGACTCTTTAGGGCTACAAATGTACAGAAGGCATTTGGAGAGCACTTTGAACTTCAGGATGCTCGGGCCCTGAGCATATGTTAGCTGAGTTTCTCTGCTATCCTGGGTCAGCATGCAACCAGATATATCTTTACATTGATTTTAGAGCTATCAGTGTGTGAGAATTACATGGGGAATAGTAATCCAGAATAAATTGATGGGTAACTGGTTGAAGAACACGCTACTAGCTATCGTTAATGGGTTTTCCTGTAATTAAAGAGTGTGCTCATCACCAGCAGCCATGTCCTGTGTCTTTCCAGTCTGCAGCAGAGTCATCTGAACACATTGCCCTTCAGTCTCAAGCTTCGTCCCCAGAAAGCCATTTGTTCCAGAAGAATGCCGATGATGTCCCAGACATATCAAAAATGAAAGGGATAGGAAAATCCAGGAAGTTTTCAAGGTTCACTATTTACAAGCATCTCCATAGACACGGCATGCACCATGCTGACAGTGTCAGCAGCATAGACAGTGAATCAAGTAAGTGATGTGCTTCATCCCAGCTATACCCTAACGAAATATATAAAGCCTGTGTGGAGGTGGGTGGTGGGTGTGTGTGCAGCTTCACATAATTTCTGGGGTAATGTGCTCTTTGTAAAGAAGAGTTGATTAATTCCATAACTATCAGAATAATTATGTTTAGGCAATATATAAATCTGTGTTAGTGCGAAGTACATGAGAGCAGCTGTAAGTAGATTTGCATTTAGTTAATTAGCCATTGCCAGATGACGTGGTGCAGGGTATGTGGTGCCTAATGCCTGTCATGTGGGAAAACTTTCATTCCTGCATGGGAGAGCTGAGTCTTCTGTTTTTCAACTCGTATTTGTTACAACAGGTGAACTGATTTCTGAATATGACCATCCCCTCTCGCAAGCCTGTGTTACCCAGGTACAAACCAGTTCACTTAAATGGATCTATTCCTGCTTGCTAGAGAGGCTGTTTGACAGCTGGATATTTGAATGCAGCATTTATTTCCCCTCTTAGCAAGTGTGACTTCCAAGCTGAAGTTACATGGGTCAGTGTGATGAAGTCTGGCATGAAGTTCTTCCTCCCAGCAGTTTTCTCCTTCCCCTGGCTGGAGCGTAGCTGGGCTGGTCTCATTCAGCTCAGGGTGCTTAGAGGCAGCAAAGTCATCACAGTCTGTTCAGTTTAAAGCCAGCTGGGTCTGGAATTCGATGCTTTACATACTGTCACTTGTAGTCTCAGCAGACTGATGTTTCATTTGAGCTCCTGTCACGTAAGGTGTCAGCAGACTGGAGCAGGGAGCAGTGCAGCAGTAGACAGGCATTTTTGTCATAAATAGAGCATCTTGACTTTCTGCAGGTCTCTGTAACCCCTGTAGGAGTCAACCAAATTTAATCAAGAGTTTAAAGCCCTATCTGAGAATGTTCTGTCACCTCCACAGTGAATCCAAAAGGAGTTGGGAGCACTGAGCTGTTCTCATCTCTGACTGATGTCAAAAAGAGCTGTTGAAGGGGCTGGGTCATCCATCTCATCTGGATGATGCTGAGTTTTGGTACCGAGTGAGGAGCAGTTCTTCAACATCTTCCTCTAAATGTCTTCCTCTGATGCATTTAAGTGATCATTAGGAAATATTTATTACAAAGTAGTGGCATGTAACAAGGTTCAGATGAGTTTGCTTCACAGGGAGTCTTCACTGTGGTCGCCCCACACTCATTTGCGAGTCAGGGTGCAGTCATCCAACCTCAGGACAAGATGTGCATTTTGACCTGTCAGTGTGTCCCATCCCTTCCCCCTGGAAAACACAACAGGAACCAGTTGTGTTGTTGACTATTGAAAGGTTTTTCTGCTAAGAGGCTTTTGTGGTGATGTGGTTGGAGAAGGAGAACTGTGCTTTTGACATCTTACTGTGTGATCTTCACAGTGGTTGATAGATCAGATGAAGGTTGCTCTCAGGGTCAGGAGGCAATGCTAGTTAAATGTCTGTTGTGGTATAGGCCAGCATTGCTCCTCTTCTTAGGAGGAGGGGAAAGTTCACCGGCTTTCAACATGTGGGCTAGAAAGGAGATTCTGTTAGGCAGGAGGCAAATATTCCTCTCCTATGGCATTGTAGATCATTTTAAGTCACTGTCAATTTGAAATTCTGGATCCATTCACTCAGTGTGTAAAACTGTATCAAAAGATGACAGTGTTATTTGAAAAACAGAACAAAAACAAACAACAAGTAAAGCAAACCTCAATATTTAAAGTGGAAACATAACCTTTCAAATATTTCATTTTAGTTAATGAATACTAGTTTATATTACTGAAGATACACAGTGCTGTAGAGTCAAAATCATAACCCATCTAGCATAGAAGTTGGAGATGGTACTGTAAAACACATTATGTGGATGATATAATTGATATTCTTGTACACATAGCCACTGAAGTCCGAGGGCTCCCACAGGGTAACATTATATTTTAGTCCAGTGTAAGCAAGAATTCAGGATTTTATTTCCATAACAAACTAAGGTATACATGAAACCTGTCCTAACTGTATAACATTTAGATAGGGGAGAAGGAACGCTAACAGAAAGATTAGGGAGAAAACAGCTTCATCTGAGCAAGACTGGCAAGTCCCACCAACGCTGCTGCATGGCAGTGAGCCTCTCACCAACACCATGCAATGGGCAGTGCTGACTTTGGACCATGTATTTTCTTTGCCTGTGACAGATAAAGGATCCATCCGCAGCTTGAAGACTGGTGTGGGTGAGCTGCTTGGGGAGACCAGGTTCTGGCATGGGAAAGACTATTGCAACTTTGTCTTTAAAGACTGGGTTCAGCTTGACAAACCTTTTGCTGGTAAGTGCCTTTGCTTGCTGGAAGCTGTGAAACTGCTTTTGTTTGGCCGTTAGGAAGGAGCAGCAAAATGCCCTCTGAAAAGACTTGGCCCAGCTCTCCTGTCATGGTCCGTGGACTTGGACTGTGGGGGCAGCCAGCCTGCATCGCCCTTGGTGCTGTGTCACAGAAGGCTTAGTGTGAGGATGGGGATGCTGCAATTTTCCCCGATTGCCTTCTCAGTCTTGAAGAGGTCCAAATGTGCTTTCCTGTCCCACAGACTTCATTGACAGATACACCACCCCTAGGATGCCCTGGCATGACATCTCCTCTGTGGTGCATGGCAAAGCGGCACGCGATGTGGCCCGGCACTTCATCCAGCGCTGGAACTTCACCAAGGTGGGTGGGGGCACTAAGTCTGGAGGTGCATGTGTGCCTTATCTGTGTGCCCTCTTTTTTTTTTTTTGTCTTATATTGCTGTGTTTCAGTCTCCTCAACGGCTTTTTTTTCTTTATTTCCCTGGGGCAGATCATGAAGCCCAAATACCGATCCTTGTCCTACCCATTCCTGTTGCCAAAGTCTCAGCAAACTGCTAACGAGTTGAAGTATCAGGTGCCCGATGCTGTTCATGCCACAGTCCAGGTGAGTGCTGATGGTCTCCTGATTGAGTTCCCCTAAGAGCTTTTTTTTTTGCCTTTCTGGAAGGAAATGTCACTACAAACTCTCTGTATAACATAAATGAAGTAGGAATTTTCCATTTTGTATTTATGATTTGTAGCACAGGTGATGAACTTCTCAATGTCAATAAAATAATGCAGCTCTTTCAATGTATGTTTTAATTTATACCTCCAGCTCTGGAGATAAGTGGACTGAGCAGTGTGTGATGCTCAAGTTATGGGAGCACCACAGCTCTGCATAGCGTGCTGTTTTCTTTTTTTAATGCTGCTCTTTCTCTAATGTCCATCCTTTGGGTTTGTGCTCTGGGCAGGTTGGTGTTGGGAACAGAGTGTCTGCCAACAGTGTTCTCAGTGCTACCTCCCAGACCTGGAAGTCCTGTTCAGATGGGCAGTGGCCATTTGAAGCCCCGTGTTAAGAGCAGGCTCGTGACTGTTACTTTCTGTGTTAAATTTCATTTTTGGGTCTTCAGCTTCAGACCTGTGGGTCCTCTGCCCTGGTGCGTACTCTGCCCACAGTCTTGTTTCTGACCATCATCCTCACAATTGCAAAAGAAATATTTATTTAAAACACTGTTAGCCATATTTAGTGCATATATTGAATGCAAGTGTTAACCAGCAGAAGCATGGGCTTGTTAAAGAACACAAAGTCAAACAAGTTATGCTGAAGCAGCAAGTCAACAGGGTGTCTGTCTCTGTGAACAAGAGATGTGTGAAATAAGAGGGATTAGACCCAAACCAGGAAACATCCATGAACTCACTGTTCAAAAGGAGCAGTCCACCCTGATGACAGCAGCGCCTGGGGATGCTTTGTGGAGCAAGAAGCATTTGTCTGGGTTTGTGGGCTGCCGGGCATTGTCTGTGCCTGGCCTTGTGCTGAGGAGTAGGCAGCATGGGGCTGAGACAACCCTGTGTCACGTAGATGGGTTTGGGCATTTTACACAGAGCACCAGAACACTGCTGGCGGCTTGTGGAGAAATGGTCTCGCTCCAGGCACCGCTGTGCTTCGGTGTGGCTGCAGATACCTCCCCGGCTGTGTCCATGACACCAGCTGGTTTGGAAGCTCTGCTGTCATGGAGGGGAGGGGGCTTGCTTCCGCAGAGCACGCTGACCATGAGAAAAGGCTCAACTTTAAAGGATGGTAGTAGAGAAAAGGTTAAGCTCCAGTGATTACCAAGCTGGAAGCTGGGCTTGTCTTGTGAATTATTCATCTGAAATACCTCTCTCATTTCTAATTGATGCTCTGTTGCAGCTTGTAAAGCCCTGTCAGGGTCCTGATACCGAATCCTTTGCTGGGACACCAGCCAAGCCTGTGTGATCCCCCCCTTGGTGCTGCATAGGGACTGTGTGAGCAATGTCAGAGCAGGAGTCACTGTCTGGGTGTCCCTGGGCGTGGGGCGATTAAATCCGGCTGATGCTTTTCTTGTTTCTGAGCTCATTTGCCAATCTGTCTTCAATTGTGGGCAGATCAGAGGCAGAGACAGCACAAAGGGTCTGTGGGATTGCAGTGTTACTGCTGGTCTGAGCCACTGACCTGTCATCAACACATTCTGACCTCGGTGTACGGTCTGGCTTTGCTCTGCTTAGTCAGAGGGGAGCAGAAAAGCGCATTTTAGGGAGGGTTTGGGTGAAGGTGGGGTGAGCAAGGAGTGAGCACCGTGTGCATGGGAAGCATTGTAGAGGTGTGGGCTGGGAGGGAGGAACCCTTGGATCAGCTGTAGGGGTGGTCAGGCACAGTGCATCATTCATCTGCTCTCATTTTAACTTCTGGCCTTTGCTCTTTATGGCAGTGCAGTTGCACATGGATTTTGCAAGACTCAGAAAGCCAAAGGCAGTGTGGGTTTGTTTCCATCTCTGTTTCCATTCCAGAGTTGGCGATTATCAGCCAGAGGCAGCACTGCTGAAGATGTGTGGTGAGGCAATATCTGGTCCATGATATAAATGCAATGAAGATTTAGTGCACTGTCAATGAAAAAAGCCCTTTGAAGTCTGCAGGAGGGCCTGCATTGCTCAGGATTTATGCATTAGCTCTTAGCGAGCATAAAATTTATGACTCTTTTGTTGGTGAAAGATGTCAAAGATGTTGAGCCCAAGCATTTCACACTGCTGCTGTCTGTGGGACTTGTGAGAGGAGAGAAAAGGGATGGAGATGCCAACTTTTGGTGGTGGCAATGTGGCCTTTTCTCCATAGCAAAAGAGTTTGGGTTTAAAGAGGGACAGATTCCCCATGGTGAGAAGTGGCTGCATGATGCTGCCCTTGGTGGATGCAGAGGTCTCCTCCTGCCCATCTCCACGGCCATGGAGCCATGCAGTGACTGGTGCTGGCCTGTGAATTGATCCAGGTTGAAAATGACCTGCCTTTAGTTAGAGGGCCAAGCTGCAGTGTCTTTCATCCAAGCCAGTATCTTCCAGTGCTGCTTATTCCCTCGCCACGTGCAACCAGTACATGAGGCTGATGCAAAAGGGGATTTCCTTGTAGCTCTCTGTCAACAGAGACACTGCTGGGGGCTGTGGTTACATCCCAGTGTGGCCTTAAGGACTAGGATGTGGAGGAGCTGGATTCAAGATTGTACCCAACATCAGCTTTTTGAGAGATGCTGACCGTGATGCCGCTCTGAGACACAGTGATAATCCTTCAGCAGTGGACAGCTTCATGTGCTGTTTGGAGAGTGCAGAGAGGAGGGGATGGCAGGGAAGGGCAGCTGGGCTGTGCCCTGGAATCTGTGGGCCTGAAGGGGATTGTTGGGTGGTGATGATCATCATTAGCTGGGCGGAAAAAGAAATAAACTGGAGGGATTCCCAGGAGAAACGAGGTTGAGCCCTGGAAGAGGACAGGTTTGTGCACTTACTGACACGTGTTTCACAGATGTGTCACATTTTCCTCTTGTCCTCTGTGTCAGTGTACTATGATGGCTCTTTTGTGATGCTTACAGCTATTGTTCCACTGCTTTTGTCTCGGCAATGTTTAAAGACAGGCTAACCAAGAGTAATTATTTTCCCTAGCAAGTACCAACGTGTGATTAAAAACCACATTTCCAGCCAGGAGAACACTGCTCAGGGCATGCCCTGACTGCTGCTGTGCAGGTGGTTCTCATGTGGGTCTGGCTCTTTTGCAGGGAGAGAATGTGCCCTGGGGATCTTGAAGTAACTGCTTTAAAAGTGGATTTCCAGGGGAAAAAAAATAGAGAAGTTTGGGCAGTTGAACTGCTATGAATTTTAAAAGTCATCTCATGACTTTTAACATTTCTCATGAAGAAATAAATGACCTCAGGTGCACATGACAAGGCTGGCTGTGTGATTACATACTGCTCAGCTGTGGGGAAAAATGCACTGACCCAACTGGAGACCTCAGCTTTATCAGAGAGATCACTGATTGGGTGTGTGCCCCTAAAGCTTGGAATTTCAGGTTGTTTTAAAGACAGTTTCTTGTGAGACCTTGAGCAAGAATGGGGCTTCTGTGCTCCCAGGAATTGATGTAGAGCTACTCAGCTGGGAGAGTAACAGCAATGGGATAGGCAGTTTTCATCAAAACATGATTGAGCATTAACACTATTTCTGAGCCTCCTTTTCACTTCTTACTAATGCAGTATGAATGGGGAGTGTCGCACTTAGTGCCTTACCTAGTCAAATCCTGAAGGGCAGCAGTGCCTCTGGGACAATGCAGTGCTGTGCCATGCTGCTGGGTGGAGGTGGAGTGTTGGTCTGTGCTTCCAGGTGATCCGATCTGCTGCAGATTGGTCGGCTGGCATCAAGTACCACGAGGAGTCCATCCACACTGCCTACGTCAACGTGATAGAGAACAGCAAGCACTACATCTACATCGAGGTGAGCAGGAGGAGGGCAGGCAGCGGGGTCGTGGTGCTCCGGATATGGCTGGGTGCTGTCAGGAGGGCAGCTCTTCTTCAGAGCTGGTCTTTTAGGAATGTTGAGACCTGGGGATAGTACCACAGAATCTGCTCTGAACTTTTGAGGTTGTTTCCTCTGACAGCAGATCAAAGCCCTTGATTTGAAGGAAAGCATTTTTATGGTGGTTTTATGCACATCTCTGGCAGTGTGTGATAGTAGTTGTGCTTGCTCTTCCTGCAGAACCAGTTCTTTATTAGCTGTGCTGATGACAAAGTTGTCTGGAACAAGATTGGCGATGCGATTGCTCAGAGGATTCTTAGAGCTCACAGGTAACCTCTTCTTAACAAGGCAGTCGAAGTCTGCCAGCTGCATTTATGCAGCGTGGTTCAAAATAATATTGTAATGGACACGACTCTACAATAGCTCTTCTAACACAACGCCTGTGTGGTCAAATATCAGCGTGCTTTTATAGCAGTGAGATCCTTCAGTGGTTTCTGTGCTAACAGGAAATGGTTTTTTGGACTTACCCCAATGTGTATGTATATTTAATGATGTAAATTGTTTGGAAAGCTGTGCTTCTCGGAGGTCCCACCTTTGTGTATAGGCAGCCAGCCCTGGTCTGCAGGACAAGCTGCTGGATGAGAAGGTTAAACTGGGATGTGTGACTCATTTAAAATATCTGTAGAGAAGATTGCTTTTAAATTGGAGATGCGAACACATTCTGAGAATTTGACTGCAGGGTTCAGCTATCGATGGAGGCTCACTTGCCATTAAATGCTGGAGAATACTTAGGACCTCCCCCCATTGCAAGAGGCTGCAGTTTGTGCCGAGATGAGCACAATCCAGCTGCATGCAAGATACTTCTGTTACATGAGATGCCTGACCCCATGCTAACCTGAGTTCCACAGGTAGAGGCTTGCCTTCACCCTAATCCTGGCCATCCTTGCTTAAGGTTGCTCTTTCATAACTTATCTTGAAGATCTATGTATGTCATAATATGAAACAGCATCCCGGTGTTGCTGGGCCAGAAAGCTTCCTGCACTTTCTTTCATGTGCTGTTTTTCCATGTACAGCTATAGGGAAGCAGTGACAGAAATTAAATAAACTCAGATCCTCCTACCTTCCTGAATGTCAGTGTTCTGCTTGTGCACTGAGCTTTCACCACCTTTTCTGGCATTTCTGACTTCTTCAGGCCAGACTAGAGCAGGCACTCCTTGTCAGATGTTGGGTTTCTGCCTGTCATAGTACCCAACAGCGGAGATGACAGCTGCTTTGTACCAGTAGCAGGGAGGCTTTGGGTTGTTCAAAAAGACCTGAACCTGCAAATATTTTTCACGCTTTGCTCCCTTCAAATCTTTGTAGTGGCCTCATGAGCAGAAACCAAACTAGTCAACACAGAAAAGGTGAGACCAAGCAGGAAGGCTTGCAGGCTGATACTTTCCCCAAATGTGTCGTTGTAGGGAAAACAAGCGTTACCGAGTGTACGTGGTGATCCCACTGCTGCCTGGCTTCGAGGGCGACATCTCGACGGGTGGGGGCAATGCGCTGCAGGCCATCATGCACTTCAACTACAGGTGCTGTGTGCTGGGAGACCACCCAAAACTGCACCATGACAGGGCCGCATGGCTTCAGGTGCTGTGCCGTGAGCAGGGCACACACCACAGGGGGAGGTCACAGCGTCAAAGTGAGTTGGGTTGGGAGGGACCTTACAACCCACTCAGCCGCTGCCATGGGACTGGTATAGGCTGGTGATACCTCTCACGAGCTCAGGCTGCCCAGGGCCCATCCATGACCTTGAGTACCCCCAGGGGTGGGGTACCCACAGCTCTCTGGCAGCAGAGTAACTGCCCTCTGAGTATAGAATTTCTTCCTAAACACAGACTGGCACAAATGTTTTAGGAAATGAGCAGCTCTTGATAGTTCTTCATTTGTATGGGAAAAACATGCATAGTTTCTTCTGGCTACATGGGGTACTTAAAAGGCGTCTGTGCTTGCAGTTTACCTTGCTTCAGTATATGCTATTGCCTCAAGCTGCAGTGGCACTCAGATCTACTTAACTCCTTTCCAGGACCATGTGTCGAGGAGAAAATTCAATCCTGGGCCAGCTGAAGTCAGAAGGTAAAAGCTGTATTCCTTCCCTATGTGGCCATGGGGTGCTGCTGTTGGCAACCTGCAGCTCATGTTTTCCAGTTGCAGTATTATGCTGCAGCCATGCCAACCCCAGGCTGCGGGGTCAGGCACACTGAAAGCCTTGCTGCAAAACACCAGGCAGCAGGGCTCTAACTGCAGCTCCTGGCTGCACACAGCTCACTCTTCTTGCTGGTGTGTGCTGGTGTAGCTGAGGGATTGGGTTTGGGCATCATGAGCAACCCCAGGCTCTGCAGCATCCCAGCAACCCAGAGCTTGTGTGAGCCTTGGCTGCCCTCAGCCCTTGCATCTGGAGGCAGCCCCCCCCCCATCCGGCCCCTGGCTCTGTGGAGGAGGGAAGGACCCCAGGGAGGAGCACAGCACAGTTCCAGCTGCTTATGTGTGTTGTAATCACGAGAGGCATCCCAAACACTTGTTAGTTCTGGTGCTCTATACAAATCCACATTGAAGGCAATGACACTGGAACATGTTTTCAGTACTGTGCTTTTCTGCAGAAAAGCAGGCGTGGGGTTATTTTAAGATCCCATATCAGCTGGGAGTACTTGCATGCTGTGCAAGGGGGATTTGGGTCACCTTTCACCAAAGTGGAGCATCTGAGCAGGCAGCAGAGCAGAGAGCCCACAGGTGGTTTTCAAGTCCATTTTTAAATAAACATATTTCCAATCCCTGCTTGTGGGCTTTTGTAGCACAAGATGTTAAGAGTAAGCTGTGCCATTCATATGGGGCTTTACATAAAGAGGATTTTTTTCTTGTCTTTCTCAGCCCATTGGTTTTGTTCTCTCTTCATTCTCAGTTGGAGATAAGTGGATCAACTACATTTCCTTCTGTGGGCTCCGAACGTATGCAGAGTTGGAAGGAAAACTGGTCACCGAGCTCATCTATGTCCACAGCAAGCTGCTGATTGCTGATGACAACACGGTCATAATTGGTGAGCAGGGATTCTGCCCTTAGCTTCTTCCCCGTGCTGGTGCAGGCTGCAGTGCTGCACGCTTCCCTGTGTTGGGAGTTCTTCCTTATGAAATACTTTGCTGTTAAGATACAAGCACATAAATTCATCAGGACGGTAGGTAGGAGGGGAAAAAAAGGATTTGGAAAGCTGTCATTTAATTTGTTTTTCTAGAACGGCTTTAAATCCCCATGTAGCAGTTATGAAAATCCCAGTGCAGGGAATGTTGTCCATCTGTCTTGTATTGGGCTCGGCTCTAGCAGGAGGACTTGTGAGACTTGTCATCTGTTCCTTACAGAACAGAATGTGCCGTGAAATTTGGATGGTTTGGACAACATGTGTCATTTATCAGCTCTGTTTCCTAGGAGGGGGGAAATAGGTTGTAACAAGTAAGAGAGAGCATTTCGTCTGTCTCTGTTACCATATTTATTATGAGACTGTGAAGCAAAGACAAGAGACCTCAGGCCCTGAATTGCACATTGCAACAGAAAAGCAGAATTTGAGCCTGTTTCTTTAACAGAACCCTTTCTGATCTGTTGTATCAGCAAGGAGAACTCTGCCAGAGAACAGTTTCATAGCAGATTTTGCAAGAGTAGGAATGCTCCCTGCCCTCAGAGCAGCAGCTCAGCCCTTGCCTCGGATGGCTCCTGGTTTGCTTTCCACGCCCTCCCATGCTTGTGAAGTAGCACTGACCTTTCTCCCCTTTCAAAAACAAGCAGGATTAACCAAGTCCAGCCCTCCACATTCCCAGGAGGGACCGTTGCCTTGGTGCTGTCTTTGTGCTTTATCGCTTCCATCACTGCTACCTGTTCCCTCCCAGGCTCTGCCAACATCAACGACCGCAGCATGCTGGGCAAGCGGGACAGCGAAATAGCCATCATAGTGCAGGACACTGAGACCGTGCCCTCGGTGATGGATGGGGAGGAGTACAGTGCTGGGCGATTTGCCCAGTCCCTCCGGCTGCGCTGCTTCAGGTGGGACATGGGGACCCGGCCAGGCTCAGGCTCAAAAGCTGAGAAGTGCAACAAGCTGCTGCTGCTGTGTCAGTTTGAGTGCTCCTGGGCCTGGATCTAGCCCAGAGTTTGGCTGCTGCATACCAGAGTTAGTTTCTCTCCTGCTGTCCCTGCCCTCAGCTGGCAGCTTGTCTTACAGAGCATTTTGCTCAGGGTAAGTTTGTAACTGAGACAGTGATGTTTTCCTCCGGATGCTGTTTTCATGCTGTCTCAATTTTGGGTGGTGGTGTCTCTTTCTGATGGAAGTTTGTTCACTTGGAGCAACCATTTGGCTGACAACACAGTTGGTTTTTCTTTAAGACCTCTTTCCTTTCCCTTTCTTCCTCTCCGTATTTCCCATCTGGACAGTTACTGCACATAAGGAAGGGAGAAAATCAGGCAGCAATAAGGCTGAGGGACTGTGGCAGCAGGAAGGCACGCTGCCTTCTGGCAAGTCCTGGGAACACTTGGGGACTTATGCATTTGGGACAGATACCTTCCCTGATGTTCCCAGGAAGGGGAGCACCAAGACATGGCTTGAGCAGGCACTGATCCCTTCCCCTTCTCATCTCAGGGTTGTCCTTGGCGGTTCTGATCTCAATCCAGACCACCAGGATCCCGTCTGCGAACGGTTCTTCAAGGAGGTGTGGATCTCCACAGCAGCTCGCAATGCCACCATCTTTGATAAGGTGATGCTTTTGTCACACTGCAGGTGGGAGGGCCGGGGCAGCAGGGCCAGCTCCTGGAGTCAGATGTTCTGAATGAATGAACAGCATCATTAAAATGCAATAGCTGGGAACAAGAAATTGGAGCATCCTCACATCACACCAGCATGCTTACTTCTAGTTGGCCATCTCAAAGATGTTTTTTTAAACCACTGCCATCCAGAGGAATGTGTTTAGTACTTTTATCTTTCTCAGGAAGCCCACATCGCTGTATTTACCCACACTGACCTGCCACTTCTCTCTATTCCTCTCAGGTGTTTCGATGCCTTCCCAGTGACCAGGTGAATAATTTGGCCCAGCTGCGTGACTTCATTAACAAACCAATATTAGCAAATGATGATCCTGTGAAAGCAGCTGAAGAATTAAAAAAGATCCGTGGGTTTCTGGTACAATTCCCCTTCCGTTTCCTGGAGGAAGAGTACTTGCTTCCCTCTGTTGGAACAAAGGAGTCCATGGTACCCATGGAGGTTTGGACTTAAGGAGACACAGACTGCTTTACATTTTAAAGTTCGGTTCTCTAGAGGCAAGCTGACAAACAATTTGTGATTTCTGAAAGCTGTTCATTGCTAAGGGAAGCAAAAAAGAGCTCCACCAAGCTAATGTGCCTTTCTCAAGGATCTTGGTAGGGGAACTTCAAGCAAATTAACACTAGAAAGGAGAGGAGCAGAAAGACTTGGAATTTATGACAAATAAGAAGCTTTGACTCTGAAGGAGATACTTCTTAAGACACGTTCTGAGCACCTAAAGGATGCATGCCACTTCCTAGGACAGGGAACAAATCCTAACTGCTGTTGTTACTGCTGCCAGCTGTGTGCTGTGGTTGCACATGTGGTGTGGTTGTGCTGTGGGAGCCTCCTCAGGCTCTGGGGCACTGCATGGCTGCTCAGCAGAGACCATCACCTCACCTTGGGCACCATCAGAGCCCTTTGAGCAGCTCTGTCACCGCAGGAGGTGCTGCCCAACCATCACTGCTTGCCAAATGTGGATGTTGCATCTCTCAGTTGGAAGCATACAAACAATCTGTTGTCAGAATCAGTATTTTGGTCTCTTCTCCCCTCTAGGGGAGGAAAAATACTGTTTTTCCTGTGGCTAGAGCAATCAGCATTCCTATGTGCAACATGGTGCTGTGTGAGTGCTGGCAAAGGGCAGCCTCCATGGAGCTGAAGGTGCTGGCAATCGGCAGCTCTCTGGTCTTTAGAGAAAATACAGCTCATCGCTTTGTTTAGAAGGCACATGAGGGCTTTTTCCAAGTTTTAATCTAAAGCCTTATGTCTCTGGAGCTGAAGGCAGATGAGACACTGAGTGTGACAGGGAACAGTTACTTCTAAGCTAGCACGAGCCAAGCTGAACACTATGCTCTGCATACTTTACTCATGCAATTGTATCCCATTCTGTAGGCAGACCTTTCCATTCCCTTTCTGCTCCCTGTTTAAAAGAAGGGAGAGGCCATGATGCCAGAGGTGAAGTGTCAGTGAGCTGTGCTCAGACTGAGCAGACACATCACTCTGTAGATCAGGTAAATGCAAGGGAAGGGGAGAATACAGCAAAACCCATTCTCTGATCTTCATTATTAGTCCAGTTGCGATCCTGAGCCCAATTGTTCAGGAAATGTCCTCCCAGGTAAAACTCTGTTCCCAAGCTATTTTGCATCTCACAGTGCACTGAAGCAGCAGTTTGATCCTATGTCCCTGAGCAAAGCACTGCAGTTCCTGGCCTAGTACATGGCTTGGTAGGTGCCAGCCCAGTCTCTGTGCCATCCTAATTTCATGCCCAGCCCCAGATGCAGGCTTGGGAGAGAAGCTTCCTGTGCCAAACACTTAACAAGAGCTGCAGAGATGGGAGGCTGAGCTCCTCTGCTGCACGAGGGCCGGGACTCAGTGAGGTGTGACCCACGTTGCTCCACATGTCCAGAGCTCCTCAGTCAAAAGCCCAGGTGAAATGTTTTTTATTTAGTTCATTAGCAAACTTCTTTTTACCTTTCTTAGCTCTTCCAACAATCTCACCTGTTTTTAACTGGAAAAGAATTGCAGTGAAAGGAATTCCAGCTATTCCCAGCCACGTGGCTGGCATCACTTTCTAGCTGATTGTCTTCTCTGACTTCAGAACTGTAAATAGGCACCAGGTTGCTCTGCACGGCGTTGCTCGCGCAAGGAGTGGACACCAACATTCCCTGCACAAGTCGCATTTCCAGCACGTGCTGCAGTTCCCTCTGGTTTACTGTCATGTTTTGTCGATGGAATTGCAAATTTCTCCTTTCTGTTGGGTGAACCTGTGGTCTGCTCAGCCAGGTGGAAGGTAGTTTCATGGTAATCTTTGGTCCAAGGGGTTGATGCTTCTGTCCGGCATGCTGCTAGCAGATAACTCTGTTCTCTTGTTTTTTAACCTTAAAAGAATCGACCTGGCATCTCTCCCCTACAGAGCCAGAGCAAGGTGCTGTGCATCAACTGTTGGCAATCAGAAGAGATCAAGAGTGTCTTGTTATCCCATGTCAGTGCTGGTTCAGGGCTTTTTATCTCTTGAGATGTTTTTAGCTGATTTAGTTGGAACAAAGCTGCTAACTTCAAACAATGACAGCCTGTCAGAGCCATTGCAAGTCACAGAGATCAGCAGTCATAGTTGAAAAGGTTCAACCCCCACCGCCCATACACATGAACCTTGAAGAAAAGTAAGACTGTCGTCTTCCAAGTGCTCTTATTGTCCCTATCCTCTTATTAGCAAAGATGGTTATAATCATTAAATGATATTGTCTTAAAGGTGGAAGCAAACTACTGGGGCTTCATAGCTGCAGGTGTTAGTGGAGAACAGCTCTGCACACCCAAGCAGCAATGTACACTCCACTTGTCTGTACCCTGGGGCCATTGCTGGCCATACCTGGGCTCTGCGGCTCTGCTCAGAGACAGCTGGAGCTTTATTTCTTATATTAAGAACCCCATGATGCTGAAGACCTTGAGAGAGTCTATTCAACTGAACAATCACTACTTCTTAGGCCTTAGTGCCAGAGCAGTTTGGCTTTTCAGACCTTCCAGCTGCAAAGGATTGCTCGCAGATGTACGATACTGTAACATAGGATGTGGGTTCAAGCACTAGCAAGCCAGGAAATGTGCACTGTTTCTTGTGGCATTTATTTGTTAGAACTGAATGAAAGGAGGGATATTTCTCCCAGACTTGGGCTTTATTTGCAGCTTAGCCAAGTACGATGCTTTTTTGTTGTTGTTAATTTATTCCTTAAGAGATGCCACTTCGGGAACTTACACTCCTTATCATATCTTCATGATATATATATGTATTTTAATATTCTAATATTTAAATTGTATGTATATTGTCGTATGGATGTTGGACTGGATAAATGTTTCACGATAGAACTGACGCATGGTTTAAAAACTGAGAGATCAGGTGCCATCGTATACTAAGAATGTTGCTAACAGTAACGTCAGGGGCACGCAGTGCTTTGGCTGCTGGTCTCAGCTTGCAGCTGGGAGGCACGTCTCTGTGCTCTGACTTGTCTGCAGCTGGCTGATGTGTTCATGGAGGCACGAGGCAAGACCTCAGTGTGGGTTTGTCCAGGCTGACAGTGATGGTGCACAATGCCGTTGTTCCTTAAATCCACGCACAATCAGACTTGGGCTTGGTGTGCTATCGTTGCAGTGGAACGGTGCCTTTTTGCACTTGTTGCTAGAACACCCTTGGGTTTGCAGTCTATGCCCAGCAGCCTCATCTGTGGTCCATGAGAAGGTATCTGGATGGCCCTTTAAATGAGTGCTTCCCTCTCCTCCTGCTGAACGTTCAGACCCTGGTCCCCCTGCCCTGCCCCCACCACTGCTGCTGCTCTGCACTGCCCGTGGAAGGGACACACGGGAGCTGTGGATGCTTCATGCGTACTCATGTTTCATGGCACTCATTCTGCAAAAGGTCCTCAGGGGGCACAGTGTGCTGCACAGCTGGGGTCCTGCTGGGAGCAGGATAGGGTTGAAACCAGGAGTGTGACAGTGAATCAAAGGGGAACACACACAGACTACATCAGACCACTGAATGCGATGATCCTGTATGGGTTTTTCTTTACTTTTCTTGCCTGCTTTCTTGTTGTATTTTCGAGTCTTTGATTATTCTGTTTTTAACTTCCCGGTGTTCTCTCCTTGGTGTAAATAATTCTGAATGTACTGACTTTTTCCTGACAGTGGGAAAAGAGAAAAACGTTGTCAAAAGTCACAGTTCCTGGAATGTTTTCTTTCTGTATCGTGTCTCTGGCAGAATCTGTCCCCAACAAGAGAGCTCCCAGTGCGGGCTGAGCACAGGTCCCACATCCCTGCCTCTGTGAGCACCCACTATCCCTTCTGTGAAGGCTGCTGGAACCTAGTTTGTACCCTCGTTCCTGCTGATAATTGCTTTCCTCTCCACTCTGTGTATGGTAAATGAATGTGTATTAAAGGACTGAAAATACGATGGAGTGTCATGTGCAGAAACACTTGGCTTTGGTCTCGTTCCTCCTGGTTTTAGGGACTGCAGCCACATCCTGCTCGTGGGGTGTGGAGCAGCGGGACCTGGTGGGAGTCACCAAAAACAAAAAGGTGGGTCTGAATCACTGGGGTTTTCCCGGGGGGGAGAATTTGCTGAAGTAAAACTGCACAGGAAGAGAACATTGGACTTCTTGAAATCAACAAGCAATCCTGTTCTAGTGATCCCGAGGCATTATGAAAAATGCAGTCAGAAACAGTCCATCTCCACTATGGCATGAGCTTGCAACTGTGCCTTTTAACTTTCAGTAAAGGAAATAAAGTGCTGAGAGAGGAAAAAGCAGATTGCTGCTGACCTCCATGGGAAGAGATGAATAAAGCGTCGGTGGCATTTCCAAGCTCTCCTGCAAACTGAAAGCATTAACTTCTGTTTCTTGCATTTCTCTATCACATGTATAGGCACAAAGGTGCTTTTACTGGGCACACAACTTCAACCCCATCCACTAACCCATTAAAAATTCACTTACAAGTGAAAAAACAGGTTTTCCCTCTAAAAATCAATCTGTCTTTATTTCTCTGCAATTACACCAGCTCTTCAGATGTTCAAGTGCATCTTTCTAGTACTGATGCAGTGGAGTGAGGGCTGTAAGAGCCCGAATCCCAACAGCAGTGTGAGTGAAATGCTCAAGTTTGGTCTTATTGGAAAAATTAGAAGTGACAGTTTCCAAATTGGTTCCACTGTTCTGATTGATTACTCAGAATATTTCACTCAAAGTGATTATGGCAAGGCTTTCTGCTGAGGCTCGTGGCAGGGATGGAAATTAATTTGGAAAGAGGGGTGGGGGGGAAGTTCTTGAAAAAGAAGAAATTATTCTGGAAGGGAAACAGTTTATACCCAGACTCTGTGATGGGTGATCTCTCCATATTCAGCCTGATCTTGACAATTAAACACCCCTCAAGCTACCACTGGAGGACAAAGGCAGGCAGGCAGTGTTATCAGAGCTTTGCAGGTCTGTTATCAGAGTTAGTGGTGCCCAGAGGAAGTAGGAGCGGTCTGCATGCTGCTCAGAGGCCCTGCTGACACCTTCCCATGCAGAGCCGCCCTGAGCCAAGCTGTGTGGTTGGATAAGGGACTGCAGTGCTGGGCTGCAAGTCCTGGGCCAGGAGGAACTGCCAGGGCATGTGGTGGTTGCTGCGTGCCTTGGGCGCCCACAAGTACACCAAAACAGGCAGAAGAGTGCTTGCAATTGATCTCTTTGCTAGGTGTGCATCCTTATCTTGTTCTCCTCTGGTCCAGTGCAATTAAAGGCCCAAGCAGGGCTCAGCAGAGCTGCAACCTGCTCGCTGTATGTCAGAAACACAAATGTAGCATGCACATTTCAGGAGAGGAGTCAGGCTGTTTGCAGAATGTGTTTTAATTTCAATCTGAAGGATGTGTGCGAGACTTCAAATGTCAGCATTTCCTTACGTTTTAGGATTTCACATTTTAGGCACACTCCCATTTTGGGTAGGTAGATGGTTCTTGCATCAAATAGAAGCCCTCAGAAACATGAACTGGGTACTGTGTACGGAATTGATGTGAGACACAGTAATGGCTCTGTATGGAAAAGCCCCACTTTGGCAATATCAGAAATGGGGAACAGCAGAAAGGACAGCTGAGGATAAGCACAGATACGTGTCCTCCAACATCTCTTGCCCTTTACATAGCACAGCCCAGGTGAACTCCATACACTCTAGAACTGTACCGGGCAGCACACGCTGAATTGAAGGATGGGAGTTCAGCAACACAATTGCATAATACAAACACAATGCACCTGTTTATTAACCAACAGATTTAAGTTGTTCTCCCTTGGGGCCACACTAAAGCATGGTTGCAGGGTTAGGTCACTTTCAGGTAACACTCACCCTCACTCCTTTTGTGTGCCCTACAGCCCGAGAGAGAGCAAGGGATGAAACCTCCCTAAGGAAACGGGGCTGCAGAGAGATGGTGAGCAGTACACCCGCACCCTCCCTGGCAGCCAGGGCTGGGTGCCTGCTATCCTCTAGAGGGTGCTGCGGGCTCACCCAGCCCGAATCCCGGCCCGGCTCTGCCACAGGTGAGCGATGCCGTCTGTCAGCAGCTGTGCCCGTGGGTCTTGCAGCCACAGCAGTGCAGAAGAAAGAGGGTGCTCTCAACTCCATCACCTGTCGGCATCCTCCTCTGCCCCTCTGGCTTGCCACCCGTCCTCTCCCCAGTGCTTGCAGGTCAGCAATCCTTTTTCCATCTCTCTTTTGCCCTTTTCCCCTTAACGCAGCCACACCAAGCCATTTTTAATTGAAATACTGCATTGCACCTTCCTTGTTTGGGCTTAAATATGTTCCCTGCCTAAAATGTGGCTCCCAGGAGGCTGTGTTAGCTCTCAAATGGCTCGCTGCAATGCATCTCTCCACTGCGTTTCCTTGCAAGCCGTATCTGTATGACATCAATTGTGCTGGGTAAGAATGCTTACAAACCTATTTCCTGCTGCAGAACGATCACATTATACACAATTACACACTCTAGGAATTTCTCCTGAGATCCAGATGGGTACAGTCTGGAGTGGCTGAGGAGCCAGCACGTGTGTGGAATAATGAATCACTCATTCAAACTGACACGTCAGCATCAAGCTCTTGGGTTGCACAAGCATGTGCTGCACTGCACTCACTGCTCAGTACCCTAAAAAAAAGCCTGAATCATCTAAATCAATCCAAATTTGGGTTCCACTTTGTGCACCCTCTGTGTCTCATCATTTCATTATTGTTCCTTTCACCAAATCAGAAAGGTTTGTGCAGAAATTACTCAAAATGCATCAGCAGCACAGGTCTCCCCAAGCTGAGACATGCTGATTCAAACAGAAACTTTTGCAGTAGAATCAAAATCTGTTTGTTCGTGTGGTTCCTGCTCCTTGCAGAACAGGCTGCAAGCACAGAGCCAATATCTGCCCTTGTGATGGGCAGGAATCTTGTGTAGATTTTATGTTATTCATCCATTGCGGAGTTGCTCTAGGAAAGCTCTGTGTTGTAGTGCAGTGCGAAGGATGTGTCTCACATATGGAGATGATAAAATTGCCAGTGAGGAGCACAAAGCCCATGGGCTGTGCTGACTTTCTCACTCTTTCTGGGGACAGTGTAGTGCATGGCATGATGTCAAAGGCTTCCACTGGCTTCAGTTACATTTTATTCACTGTTTAATCATTATCTGCCAGCTCAAAATCCTGGAGCATACTTGTTAGCTAAAGATTTCCTTTTAGGGAGCTGGTGGCAGATTATACTGACTGTTCCTAAGCTGTCACCCACATTCCCGATCTTTTACAGCTGGTAAAGCTATGACAGGCTGTAATTGAGAGGAGGTGTGGAGGGAGCAGTCTCCCATGACCGCAGGATCACATGGGCTTCAACTTCAGGTCCTTTGAATTTACCTTTGTTTCTCCTTATCCTCCCAAAGATTGTAGTCTCACACTTGTTTTTCTAGGGCTAAGACTTTTGCTTTCTTCTTTCTTCCCAAATAAGAACTGAAACTCACATACAGATGTGTGGTTCCAGGAACTGCAAAATAGTTGAATATAGTGAGATTTGGGTTGTCAGTGAAGTGAACCAGCTCCATCCCCTCTCTGTAGTAACACTGAGGCACCTGGAAGAACCCAACTTTTTGACTAGGCCAGGGACTTGTCCTTTGGCATACGATCATAAGTCTACAAAAGTAAGTTAGTGTGGATGTTAGTGGAACACAGCCTTCTGCTAGGTTTCTAATTTAACCTATTTCCCTGTCCCTCTTGTTGATAGAATTGAAGTGAACATTTTTCAATGCTATGTAAAGTAATGCCATTTTCATCCTATAAACTTATTTCTTTCTGATGAAATGATTGTTGCTTTTCTTGGCCTTACCTTGTTTAATCTCAATTGGTATTAGGCTCATGTGCTCATTTTGTTTCCAAATTGCTTATTGTCCTTCAGTGTCAGGACCTGAATCAGTATAAAGTGTCACTAGTAAAGGCAAATGTGGCTGTTTGGAATGCTTGGAAGAAGATGCTGTCTTATAGTTGTCTTACAGGGTTTTTTTGTTGCTTTCAATAGGTAATTTTAGGCCAGCTGCATCTCAGCTCTTAAACTAGCTGATGTTATGGACAGAAAAGAGAGAAAATCAAAGCTGAAAGAGAGCCAGAGCATTTCAGGAGCCGAAATCCTATTTTCCAAAAGAAGTGTGGGATTCAGCAGTCTGACAGCCATCAACTTGCAGCCAGACTAGCTCTTAACACTCCGTTTTGCAGAGGAACAGCCTAATTCCCCTTCAACAAACAGCCTGTGTCAGCTACACCACTTGCAGAACTCACACTAGGCTGTGTGGCATTTAGGTGTATGATTGCTCATAAACCACTAAGTCCACCACCTGCCTATGTAGAGTAGTGGAATTTGTGTTGGGATATGTCTTTCTTATTTCCTAATTTATTAAGTAAAGCACTGAATTCTCCTGTAACAGTTAAATAACTCAGAGCTGTTTTGCAGAGAGGAAGCACCCGGGTAAGGGAGCTGTGGGTTGGAGGCATTATCCCCATGGAGCTGTGTGCAGCATGCTCTTTGTCTTAAGACTCAAGGATCTCACTGTGGGCCCACCTCCCCTACTGACCACTCTCCAGAGACCTCTGCCACTGCTCACCAGCAAATCCAGCCTGGTGTTTTCCATGCAAACCCACCGCACAGCGTTCTGGCCTCATGTCACATTTGCTGTGTCTCACTCCTGCTCAGCTCCCTGGCTGTGACAGCCTGATCCTGTGCCCACAGCAGTCAGCCAGCACTTTGTGTCTGTTCCCCCTTCATCAGTCAAGGCACACGCAAGGATTGATCCCTGTTTATTTTATTCATGTATCAGTTGTTTCACAGCAGCACCTCTGACTTGATTTAATGCTGGGCTGTCATTTATGTCAGGTAAGGAAAATTGTATGCTTTTGGCACTCGACTCTTTCTCTTCTAGATGTTATTTCTCTGCATTCAGTGCATAATGTCTGTGCTGTTAAAAGCCAAGTGGTATATAACGGATGACAAGGAGCAAATCAACAGGGAAAACACCCAATTGTTACTGCCTAATAGGAATCATAGGACAGGGAGTGGTTACAGTACCCTCAGTGCAAGCCACAAACCGAGAAGTGAAAACTTCTGAAACACTGAGATTAATTAAGTATATACTGCCACTTTTAAATATCTCTCCTTTAATATGCTGTCCGCTTTGAGCCTGTAGGGGCCAATATTTCAAAGGAAATTTTCCAATTCATCCTTCCTACTCCAACACTGGTGCACAGGGGGAATGAGGCTCAGCTACCTCTCTGCTCCTTGGGATTGATCTGCATTCATTATGAAGGCTTGTCTGAGTCTCTCAGAATCCTCACGCTATTTTGTCTCTAGCTAAAGGTTTCTTGCTGTGACACATCTGTCAGAGCCCAGACCGTGGGCTCAGACCAGTTCTGGATTTTTCCCAGTTGGAGGAGAGAATCAGGCTGCTCCTTTCTGCTCTCCTGACTGAAGATGGAGTCACAAAATCATGGAATGGCTTGGGTTGGAAAAGATATTAAAGTCCACCCACTCCTAACTCGCTGCAGTGGACTGGCTGCCCACCAGCTCAGGCTGCCCAGGGCCCTTGGGAACCTGCAGGGAAGGGGCACCCACAGCTCTGGGCAGCCTCATCACCCTCAGTGAAAAATTTCCCCCTAATATCCAGCCTAAATCTCCCCTATTTTAGTTTGAAACCATTTCCCCTTGTCCTATCACTGTCAGGCTGAGTAAACACCCTTAGCACTCCAGACGGACCCCACGAGAGCAAAGCAGGAGGGACAGTCCTCTCCCTGCCCACTGCCACCTCTCTTGTGCCGCAGCCCAGGATGCAGTTGCCCTTGTGGGCTTCAAGTGCTCACTGCTGGCTCTTGTCAAATCATTCCACATCTTTTACAGACTCTCATTTTCAAAACCACCTCATTTCCTGCCTGACGTTTCAGTGATTTTTCATTTTTTAGAAACCACATGTCAGCACTACGATCGACTTGTCTAACTACACCTGTTTCCTTTTGTTTTGTGTAACCCTGAGCTGCCCCGTGTGCTGACCTGGCTCTTCCCATTGTCCGGCCTCTGCTGGCCAGGGGATGCTGCAGAGCTTCTACTCTTTTGCCTTTCCATGGTTTTGCCTCTTGTTACTACCCAATGCTTGTTTCAAAGGCTTTTCCCTTGCTATAACCTCCTGTAGTCTGCTTGTCTGTCTTGTGGCTCTCTGGAGGTTATCTCTCAGTGATATGGGCTTCAGGGCCCTCGATGGGCCATGTTTGTGTTAACTGTGTTAGTCACTAGGCCATGTTTGTGGCAAGGAGATGCTACAGCCATGTTGGCTGGGCTCCTCACCAGCCCTTCACACTCCCATTGACTTTTCTGTCTGTAGGTGGTGGTAATGCCTTTAGCTGGGACTGGTAGGAGGGAAGGCTGTTCCATATTGCAGGCTGGAAAAGGCCTTCAGAGGGGCACAGCACTGATGTCGAAGGCAGTCTGCTGCTTCCTGTGATGGCCTGTCACTCAGAATACACAAACTGCAGGATCTCCAGGGCCTGAAGGCATCCTGGAGCCACATCCCTGCTGCCTGCTGTGGAAGGACTTCCACACATAAAGTCTGAGCACAGGTGTATATTTATATATGTAGAGTCCTTTCTGACAGGGTGAAGTGATGTTTGTTGGAGCTTTGACGGTGATTTTGTGTTTCAGCAAGCCAGAATGTCTGATGTCTTTGAAATCCTACATCTATCCCTTGAAAGCACAGCATAGCTTGCCTGTACTGAACATTTGGGTTATCTTTTTTAAGCGTCTCCCTGTTATGACAGGACCTAGAAACTCTTTTCCTTTTTTTTCTTAAAGCCATTTTCATCTAATTCCAAGAGCACTGCTTTCATAGACTGCCACATCTCCGTGCAGGCATGAGGAAGTAAACATGTCAGAGAGAACCTTCACATAAAGCACCAGCAATTGGCCCAGGCCCTGTCTTCCTACTCAGACATTGCATTAAGCACCACTCAGTGTTTTGAGTTGCTTAAAGTACCTCCAGTTGTTTTCTGACTGGCTTCTGCTTCAGTCATTGACTGTGAGTGGGAAGCCTGAAATATCAGACTTCAAAACTCTGTTCTGCAGCTTAACCTTTCTCTTTTGTACATAAAAGACTTTTATTTATTTATTTATTTATTTATTTATTTATTAGAACGAAACAGTTAGTATTCAACCTGCTTGTAACGAGGCAGAATCACTTCGTGTTGCAGCTCTACCTCCTTTGGGAAACAACACTTTTCACAAGCCATGGGGAAGACATCGATCATTAAAAAGAAATGAAAATCTGGAAAAATAAGTACGCCAAGAAGGATATGGGCCTACATTGCCTCTGGCCTGCAGGTGCCAGGTCCCTGAGCAGCCTGCACACGTGGGATCTTCACCGTGATCACCTTTGCTAACTGCTATGTGCAGCTCCAGCCTTGTAACCCCCTTGCTAAGAAGATAATGTGAACCCTACCCACACCTCAGGACAGATTAACATTAAGGAAAAAAAAAAACAACCCTCACTGATCTTGAAATATGTCTTAATTAACTCCCAGCAATTTGCATCTGACAAAAGATAGAGCCAGTTTCTCTTGTTCGACTGATCTGTGTTTAATCCCAGATGGGGGTGGCTTCAGGTCAGGTGTTTCCCAGGCCTGGGGCTGTCTTCAGTCTGCGAGACAAGCCGTGATGGAAGAGGGAAAGTGAATGTAAACGCTGTTTGTCTCAGGGTAGCTCAGATCCAGATTGGTCACCAGAAAAAAGAACCAAAAAGAAAAAAAAAAACACCCACGAATACATATCAGGAGCCTAAATAGTTTTGATAAAAGGAATTTGGAAAGGAAACAGCACCCATGGAGAGGGTTGCAAAGGCAGAATTTAGAGCAGAGCTGTTTGTGCTGCACTGAAAGGGCTCTGGAGCGCTCCCTCGTGAATCAGGGGATGTGGCTCCCTTGCTGCATACAGATGCTATCCTCGTGATCTCAGCAAAAAAAAAAAAAAAAGGAGAAATTAGTATTCCTCTGTGGGGCTACAGGAACTTGGTTGTTAGGGTTGTGTTTAGGTTTTGGCTAACAGTGCAAAAATAGGATTTTGATTGCTTTCTAAGCAAGCACAACTGGCACATTTTAAATGACTATAAAAGATCTGATGCCCTCCCCAAGAGGAGAGCTTCCTTGGATGTTTATTTCTTCACAGAAGAGGCAGAAACAAAAGTGGCTAAATGACAAAATAAAGTCTTACAACACCAGCGGGCTCTCAAACAGCAATGCAATGATGCACTGACCACATAAACAAGGTGCTGTGTTCCACCAGACCAACTGTGTAAGCAAGGAAATGATTAACTACTCACAGGATGGATTTTTTTTGTTTGTATGGCTATAGGAAAAATCCTGACAGCAAAGTTCACACACAAAGTCCTGCCCAGCTCCAAGGATGCTATGGAAAAACACTTCCCTCCTTGGAAGGACCTGTGTCTGTAAAAGGACGAGCAATCAGTAAGTGATAATGAATCAGTTGAAGTGCATTTAGGAAGATCAATAGATGCAGGTAGGACATAAGTTGCCATTTATTTCTGTTTCTTTTAATACAACTGCTTGTTATCAACTTAACTTAAAATCCAATTATTATGGGTTTCACAGTATTAATTTTTCAACATCCTGCATTCGGTTTGAGCAGTTTAACTATCGCATTATGTGGGCAGTCACTAGGGTAACAACACCTGGATTTGGGGATTGGAGAAATGATGCTGTCACCAGCCATGGGGACAAGTGGTCAGGGAATGACTGGGAACTTGTGGTCCACACAGGCTGCTGGAATAAATCATGCAGTAGGTCCCAAAACAGGGCCCAGCCTAGCTCTCATGTTTGCTGCATTCCTTTTCTCTCTTCGGTCTTAGAGAAGGATCCTTTTAGAGAAGATCCAAAGCACCTGAATCTCTTGCTAATCAGACAAGGCCTTGCATGTCATTTACACTCACTACTTCCACATATAGCCCCACAACACAGCAGCAGGGGAACTTCTAGGTGATTATATTTAATTTTATGCAGAGGTCAAATGAACAGAATAGTTTTATATGTGAGTCAGTGCCCTTTAATGAATAAATCAAAACCACCGACATTAGCCCCGCACTGCCAACAGGTGAGCTTTGTTTGGCTCATTAAGGTGCTCACTGACCAAGGTTGAGAACTGCCACCTGTAGGAAAAGCTGACATTGTCATGTCTCCATCCCCCAGATGGGGGTGGCATGACAAAAGCAACACCTTGCCACCAAGTGGCCCCAGTTTCTGCAGTGCTGTGCATGGGGTGGAGCAAGAGCTTGGGGAGCTGTGATGTAGGACAGGTGTCCCAGGCTCCTGCTCTGTGCAGCAGTGGGACCACGTGTGAGACACAATGGGGCCCTGCCACTGTCACAGAGGGCATGCCAGGTGGGCTGATTCAACAGAGTGCTCTGCTTCTAGTCGTAATGACTCCAACAGCAAGGTTTTGTTTGGATGCTCCTGGCAGAAAGCATATACAGAGGTGCAGTAGAAAAAAAAAAAGAAAAATAACATGTGGAAACTTAATTTTCTGTATAAAAAGCTTCCTGCAGCCTGGGCCCTCGCCAGGCCTCTCTATTCACTACCACTCACTGATAGTGAGTTATTGGTATGGAAGGGTTCTCTGCGTTTTTGCCATCTTGACAGAGAGAGGATAGACTGTAATTACATCACAGCTTAGCTCGGGGCTTTGCACGCACGCAGAGGGTCAGGGCAATCCGTCTGTTTGCAGGACTGGAGCAGAAATCCATCTTTTATTTATTTTCTAAAAATCTTCATGTGTTTCAAAAATTGTACCTTATGTTTCTGGGCGGGAAATACATCAGAGGACAGCAGATGATGACTTCTGAAATGCAACCAAGGACTGATCACTGCACAAAAACTGACGATCTGTGGGTTGGATGAAGGGAATGAGCCATCCACACTGCGGCCCCATGCACCTCACCTGCACCAGGCTTTGCTTACCAACCCAAGTCCCCCACTGCTGCTCTCTCTGCAATTAACTGCAATTGTTTTCGATGCACAAAGCGCACCTCCAGCCTGAAGAGTAAGAAAACCCCATCCGCCTGCCAGTTGACTCATGTGTAGGGTTTCCGCTTCCCAGCTCTGCATATTGCGAGATCCTGACATGAGCCGGGGAGAGCTGATGTTGTCAGCGCAGCTCCCATACGGTTTGCTCAAAGGCAACAGATTTTTTATATGTATATATTTATACATGGCACCTGGGTTGGCAGAAACTACATCCGAAAAAGGGAAACAGGGAAAACACTCAGTGCTGAGTCTACTTAGTGGGGTGTGGAGAGGTTTTGGCCATTTCTGGGATTGTTCAGTCTGGAGGAGGCTCAGGGGAGAGCTTATTGCACACTACAATGCTCAGAGGGCAGGTTGTGGCGAGCTGGGGGTCGGCCTCTGCTCCCAGGTGACAGCGATAGGACAAGGAGTGATGTTCTCAAATCGTGCCAGAGGAGGTTCAGCTTGGTTATCAGGGAACGTTTCTTCTCAGGAGTGGCCAGGCACCGGTGCAGGCTGCCTGGGCAGCGGCAGAGTCACCGTCCCTGGAAGTGTACAAGGAGAGGGCAGATGTAGAACTTAAGGGCACGGCTTAGCGGGCAGCACCACAGCAGGTGTGCGATTAGAGGTCCTCAGAGGCCTTTTCCAACCCCAACGGCTCCATGGACTCCAAATGGCGGATCTGGGCCAAAAATGCGGCGCGGGCTGGGGTCGGCACGGGGGCGGGGGCGGGGGCGCGGACGCGACGCCCGACTCAGCCCCGCCGTGCCGCTGCCCACGGAGCAGCTCAGCGGCACCCGAAGCCCGCTCCCACGCACACAAAGGGCCGCGCGAGCCCCACGCGTGGCAGCACCGCCCGCCCCCCTGCCCGCCCCCTCCCTCCCGCCGCTGACTGACAGGCGGCCCCGGCGGCGCGCTGGGCCGGGCGGGCGGCGATGCGATGCGGCGCCGCCGCCGCCATCCCGGCGCAGCCCGCGGCGTGCCCTGCCCGCCGGCAGCCCGCGGCCGCCCCTAGCCGCCCCTAGCCGCCCCTAGGTGCCGCGGCGCGGGCGGAGGGGCAGGGGCGGCGGCGGCAGCTTCTCCCTCCCCGGCAGCCCCGCATGAGAGGAGGCGTTAAATAGCGCCAGCGCCGCGCCGGCCGCCACTGCCAGCTCGGTGGTGGCGGGGCCGCCTCGCCGGCGGCGGCGGAGGAAACATGGCGAGCGACTCGCCGGCGCGGAGCCTGGACGAGATCGACCTCTCGGCGCTGCGGGTGAGGCGGGCGGCGGGGCGGAACGGAGCGGGGCCGCGATGCGATGCGATGCGGGCGGTGCACACGTGCGGGAGCGCGTCGGGCTGTGTGCGCCTATGTAGGTGCATGTGCGTACAGCTGTGCGTGTGCACCGTGCGTGTGCCTGTCCCCCCGCGTCCGGACAGATGTGCGCGTAGAAATGTATGCGCGTGTACCCCTGCTTCTTACACGAGCGTGCGTGCCTTGTCTCCGTATCCGCATAAATGCGCGTGCCCTTGCGTCGAGGTGAAGCGTGTACGAATACCACCGCACGTATGTGGATGTATGTGCGCGTGTAAGCGGGGCTATGCACATACGCACGTACACCCGCGTGTGCCCCCGTGTGTGCGTACGCCCATGTGTACGCATCCGCACGGGCGCACGGCCGTGTGTGTGTATGTGTGTGTGTGTGTGTGAACCAGTGCCCGCGTGCCCCCCCCGCGCTGCCCGTCCGGAGCTGCGGGGCCGCTCCCCGCTGCGATTTGGGGTGGGGGCAGCGCGGTGCTCCCCCCGCCCACATCGAGGTTGGGCAGCGCCGCGTCTCGTCGCGCCCCGTTCATCAATCTCGTGGCTGCGTGCACGCAGGGACGCGCGGCCGGGGATGCGGGATGGATGCGGATGAGGGATGCGGGATGCGGATGCTCGCGCTGCTTCCCACGCAGCCCTGCTCCCAGCGCTCGCTGTGCCCCCTCCTCGCCTCCCCCTTTGAGATACCGCTGTCCTGCTGCCATACCCTTGAAATGTCGAACGTGTCAGCTTCCGCCCGTGGCCCGATGCCACCCCCAGGTCGTTTTTCCTGCAAGTTCTTTTTTTATTTTTTTTCCTCTTCATCCCTTCGCTCTTAGCAGCTTGCTGCTGGGAATGGGTGGCTGCTTCCCTCAACCTGCTGGCGTGGAGAAATAAATAAAATTAAGCAGAACCTGCTGAGGAGAAGCTCAAGTATATTTTTAGAAATATTTTTTGCTCCAGTGCAAAAAAAAAAAAAAAAAAGTAAAAAAAAAATCCATCTTTGTTCACTTGCCCTACTTTCTTCCTGGTGAGTTTCTGGTTGATTAATAGTGTAAGTATTTGCTCAGCAGGATGCAGTGCACATCAGGCTGGGACCCACCACCATCCTGTAGGGAGTGGACCTGCAGTGATCCTTTCCCTGTTGGGTGTGAGGGAGCTGGAGCCAGTGGGGTTAATTGGGGGTAGCGGTGTCCTTGGAGGGGGGGAAGGGAGAGCCCTCTGCTTCTCCCCCACCCCCATTAGCCATGTATGCATCTATATTTAACCATTGGTGTTAGGAGCTGTATGTGAACCAGGTCACTAGATCCTTTTAAGACTGCCCCTGTGTAGCTTAGCTCTTCTGTTCCTGTGGCTTTTTAATAGTGCTCAAGATGCAGCCTGAATTTTGTTTTCATTTTACTGAGAAATCTCTACCCCTGCCTGTCTGCAATCCCTCAGGGTACGAGGACTTGAAACTCCCCCTGGGAGGGGTTCACAGGGGGCTGCTCCTGCAGGAAGGGGATTTGGGGAGTCCCGTTATAAAACTGGGATTTTTGGACTCCCACTATAAAATTAGGATTAGAAAAAGTTGGCTGCATCCAAGAGGCGGTCTCCTGATGGGGAGAGAAACCTGTTATGGCACTTTCCCTTAAATTATGAGAGATGTGTTGGTTTATAAGTGAGACAAGAATAGGGCTTTAATTTGCCAAGGAATAGATCTTCTTCTAAACTAAGCTCTTTTAGCACTTAGAATAATTGTTAAAGGTCATAAATTCAGCAGATCGGGCAAGAAGCGTGAATCATTCCGCAGAGTCTGAATCAGAAATCAATAGTAAATTTGCTGCCTGAGCACAAAACTCAGCAGTGAGGAGTAATTCCCCAAGCCTTGCAAAATTTCATATATGGGAAGATCAGAGGAACGTTGGATTGGTGCTGTGGATGGGTCTGCGCCGAGGGGTGAGGGGTGTCAGCTGGGGGTGGCTCAAAGTCTAGGGGGGGGAAAGAATGGCTTCTTAGCAGTGAGGAAGGAATGCTCTTGGGCTGCTTATCGCTGAGTTTGAGTCACCGAGGTGTTCCAGGAGGTTGAGTTTGAAGAACATGCCAACGCCTATAAGAAAAAAAAAAAAAAGGTGGACCTCTACCAGCATGCTCCATCCCTCTGGAGCAGAGAGGTGTGTGCAGGGCTGGGCACAGAGGGGACACCAAAGCCCCCATGCAGTTGTGCTTTGTCACACTGGTTCGTGTTGGCTGTGCAACTGTGCTGTGCTGCTTTACGTGCTCATGGCCCGGAACAAAGCACCAAATTCTGATTGCAGCGCATGGCCTGCTGCAGCTCAGAGCACACCTCGGGCTTGCTCCTGCCTCCTTTGCAACATATTTCTATCAATCATGTTATCCTCTGCTCATTGCCATGGTAGCCAGGTGTCCCCGTGTCAGCATAGTGAGGTTTGCAGGGAGAAGCTCCAGCATCAGGAAGGCTCTTACAATAGAGGTCTTCGTAGCGCTGGTAATGAGGATTGTTAATGTTGCAGAAAACTGTAATTTAAAGTGATGAGGCCATTGAACAGGTAGTGCTGCGTATTACACTGACAAGGGGATAAGATAAACTGCATTATAATGTTCTTTTGTCCGGGCTGGGAGGTATTTCTACTGCTCTGCTCAGCATGAATAGCCCCATGGCCTGGCGTTGCTATTAGCAGAATCATGATTAATGCAGGGATTTACGCAGGCTGTCGACAGAGCAGATTTTGTGTGTGTGTGTGTAAGAAAATGAGAACGTGTGTGAGCAGCGATGCAGCAGGGTGTGCTCCGTGGTGTGATGCAGCAGGCTGTGCTCCGTGGTGCTGCATGCACAGCTGAGCACTGCAGGAGAGCAGTCAGAAGGACAGCCCTGGCTTTTTGCTCTTCCCATTTGATTTTAGCGTGTGTCTGGGTGAGTGTCATCTCACGCTGAAGCCAGTGGCCTCGATCCCTCTAAAATATCCAGGTCAGTAGCTTTCCCTCCACCACGTCTGTTTGTAGCCGGGCTTCTGGCTGACATGCGGCCATGGCTGTGGGCTCTGCAGCTGCAGCAGAGGATGTGCTTGGGGTGCTCTGCCTGGAGCTGGCCCTGTCCCCTGCTCATGCTCTGCAGTGCATGGGGGGACTCAGGACAAAGATCACCTACTCACAGCTATGCTTCTTATGCCTGGGAATGGCTCACCTAGGCTTGGCAGAAGGTTTCCTACTTAAAAACAGCTTTGTGGGGGAAGGAGTGATTGTTTTCTCCACATACCTGGATGCTCTCTTCTGGGCTCATTAACAAAAAACGAGGTTTTGCTATTTACTCCTGCACAGTGGTGACCGTGCACTCTCTGGAAACTGGATCCTAAAATCCTTGGTTGTTTTGGGACCGCCTGGCCTTTAGTGCTCAGGCTGGGAGAGGAGGCAGCGCCAAGTTAAGGAGCCGATGGGTATTAGCTGTTGCTGGGAAGAGTTGGATGAAACCCAAAAATGTCACTGCTGTTCCTCTAGATGTGCTTTGTATAGGAGTGGAGCTCTGTGGCCGTTTGTTTGCATTAGTTGATCACTGTCAGTGAAAATTAAAAACTCTCTTATTAAAATCAAAGCAAACAAACAAAAAAGCTCCAACGCGCTGGCATTGCCCTGTGTTCTGAACTCCATCAGGTTATGGAGTAATTCAGAGTCATTAAAGATTTAGGAGAAGTCCTTAATGGGGTATGAGCACCACAGCCACCACTTGGGAGCATTATCTCTGCAGCATTACGTTAAGCTTCTTCCAACTCCTTTTAAGAAACCGTAGCTCAACAGAATTGAGGCAGCTTTTGCAAAGGTCACCTTCTTCCTAAATAGAAAGAGGAACTAATTTTACTAGAGATGGCTTTTGGAGATGAAGATTAAAGACATCTTTATGTTGTGTTTTACATGCTACGCTACCATGCAAAATTTGGGACCTGTGTTCAGCAGAAGTGTTTATTTAGCTGGAACTTGCGAGGTTGGACCCTCTTGGTAGTTGTCCATCAGTGTAAGCTATGGGCTGTGACTGTACCTACAGACTTGGTAAATCTTGAGCCTTTTTTCTTTATTTTTAACCTAAAACCTCAGTCCAAATAATCCCTGAAGGAATAAAAATGTCCAGGTCTGAGAGCCCTGCTTCTGCATCTCACTTCCACCCCTCAAGCAAGCAGTGCTGGCTGTGGTGCAGCCACTGTCTCCTGCCCGTATGTGCGTATTGTGTACGTGTTTATGAGAAGTTACACCAGAAACAGTCATCTTCTGTCCAGCCCTCTTGCATGGCTGCTATTTTCACCTTTTGGAGCCGTGCAGCCTCCACATCTCCTTCAGCTCTGTGCTGGGACAGCTTGCTTACTCTGCCTGATCTCTGGAGGCATTATTTCTGCGTTGCCAGGTCACACATAAGCTGCTGTCACACCCTGAGCCTGGACTCTGAGCTGCTCTTAGCAAACCAGGACTGTCTCTAACGCACCCACAGCCACTGTGCACCCATCGTTATATACATCAGCACCAGCCCTGCGAGCAAGGACGTGGTATTGATCCCTGTCTGATGTCTTCCTGCCTAAAATACAAATGGGGAGAGTCCTGCCAGTTCTCCCATGCGTACCCCCAGGGAGAAGCTAACGTTAGACGTGAGCCATGGGATGCAGTGTCAGGGTGTGAAGGGCGAGGTGCTGTGCCTTGACTGTGCTGTTGGTTCTCCACCCTGCAGACTTTCACAGCTTCATTAAATCAGGGTTGCTGTCCCCTCTTCCTGTCCCCTTTTGTCACTTTGAACGGCAGTGCTGCATTGACACCAGTGTGCTGCCTGCCCTGTTCTCGGGAAAACAAGTGATATAAAATACGTTTGGTGTTCTGGGTGTATGTCACTTGTGATTTTGCTGAAATGAGGACCCTTCCTCTGCCCACATTCTCTCTCTGTTGGATTGAGACGAACCCTTTGTGGTGTGGCCACATCCCACAGGGTGAGGATGCTCAGCATGGAGGGGCCAGTCCTGGGGCGCTCGCCCTTGTTACTGGGAGGAGAGGCAAAGCAAGCAAGGTTGGGTAACCTCGCTAAGAAGTTTAATCAGACCTCAGTTACAGCTCTCTGCACACCTGATTTTATTTTGTCATGGCAAGTGCTTTGAGTGCGCAGAGAGCCATTTTCCCTTTGATCTGGAATGTTGCTTTTCAGTGTTAATTTTCTGCGGTGCATGCCAGAAGTTCAAGGTTCTGTATTGGCAGTAAATTACAGATGATTGTAATCAGGCAGCCAGCACTGGGGAATCCAGATGTGTCTTGCATTGCTGAGAACCAGCGCTTCCTCCTGCACTAGGTGAGCAAACAGTCTTCACTGCCCCGTGCTCAGCTGACGAGCTGCTGTGAATGCAGCAGGAGCCGTGCACTTTGTTCTGCTGCTGATAAGCAGCTCTGCTACAGAAGGTCTATCAGATATTAATGGCTTTGCTCAGACACCACCCTCTCGCCATTAAGTGAGACCAGCTTGCTCCACTTGGTCCCATCCTTCCCCCGTACAGGCTGCGGTGGCCTCTGGCAGGTGCAGGGCTCGCTGTGAGCTGCTCTGCTGAGTAAATCCTGAGCAGCCCCAGCGTAACATCCTCTCCGTTTTCATGCTGCCACTGCAGCGAGGGTGGGCGGATGTGTTTCTGTTCGTGTGAGCGCACGTGTGGTTTTCAGCTCCAGCGTGCATGAAACCTTTTGTTACAGTTATTGCTTGCTTCCTTCAGCAGTGTCATTTCAGAGTACAGAAAGAGATAAATTGTTTGCAGAAGAGCTAAACAACACTTTTCAGGAGCCAAGGATATTGCAAAGGATGTATATTCCTTTATAAACTAACAAAGAATCCCAAATTCCTTTTCGATGGCTGACACTTCCCCCTCGTTCTCCTGCCTTTTAAAAATTCTCTTTGCTCCTAATTTTGAAACTCAGCAGGAAAAAGCCTGCTGCCAGCTGAGTCATGTGCTTGGTGCATGACAGAAGCGACTGTTTGGGACCATGCCCTTAATCTGCTGGATGGAGCCTTTAGGATGCATTTGAGGCAGCAGAGCCTTTGCCGAGGAAGAGATTGCACAGCTTGAATGTAATAAAATGTGCCTAATAACTGCTGTAGCGTGCTACAGAAATACAAGAGATCAAAGCTTCAGAGGCATTTATTTTCATAATTTGTGGGTCAGATCCTTGCAGGACTAATTGGGTGCTGTTTGATGTCCAGGCAACAATAGAAATCTCACTGTAAATCAGCATAGACTTGACTTTTCCTTTCTCTTTTGTACAAAAAGTAAAAAAACGTAATATGATTTTGAGATAAACTGGCAAAAGAGAAGTTGCAGATCTCCTTCCTGTCTTGCTGCCATGCTTCTTAGAAGTATTGCACTGTGGGCCACGTGGCGGATACAGCAAACAGCTCAGATCGTGGGTACCTGGCACACAGACCTTCAGAACAGCTCCAGATTTCCAGATCAGATCTGTGCATTTATAGTTGATATTGATGGCAGAAGTTTATTATGTTTGAAATGTGGTATGTATGGTTCTAGCTTGCACAAGCGGACTGAAAATGAGTGTGGAGCTGAGTTCTGTGGGACAAAAGCAGCTAGATCTGGGGTGAAGGAATGGGCATGTGAAAAGGAACCTTTGTGTGTTGTGTTTTTTCCTCCTCTGAGGGCGTGCCAAGGAGGGCTTCCTTTGTGTGTCTGTAGATTTCTCCATTTGGGTGCATCTAGAAACGTGGGTGTGCAAAAAAATGGATGTGCTTTGCAGTGAAACCAGAGGCCAAGGCAACAAAATGGAAAGAGCTTTAAATGCATTTTCTGGCCATGCAGACTGGCTGTCTTTGCTGCAATAAATCTTCAGTGTTCATGTATTGATTAGCTTCAGTAAATACTGTGATGACTCTGTCCTTCCTATTTCTATTCTGCGGGGATCGGTGTATTAGTATGTTTCAAGAGGCTGTAATAGCTAAATGGGATTCCAGTAGTGAGAGCGGTTTTCAGATGGTTTCCAAAGTCAATCTCTCAGCCACTGTGACTACCCCTGCTCCTTGTTAGAATGTTTCGCTGCTATAAATACCAACACAGAGTGCTGTGCTGGTGACTGGGCTGGTAATGGCTGTGTTTTCTAATGGACAAAACTGTGTTTTCTGAGCCAAGTGCCCTGGAGTGGTCATGCCCGTCCGTGGCAAGGATGCTGAGGGATCTCAGCTGTCCTCTCCTAATTTAGTGGTTGAGGAGCTCTGTCTCCACATGACACCTGACGGTACAGGAAATACTCTACCACGGGTTGGGTTAATATGCTCAATAATCCCTTTGACATGTGGGGCTGCCTAGCTAACTGTAGTCTGGAAGGGACTCCTTTTCTACCTGTTCTACTCATAGCTTGTAGTAGCTTCTTACTAGTCATGCGTAGATGGTCATAGTTCAAAGTGGTTTTGTTTGCTGTGCTTTGCCCCCTCTCCTGGGGGCAGTGATGTGGTGTGGCTGCCCAGCGGTGGTTGTGTCTGAGCCATGGACCAGCCCTGGGTTCCTGGAAAACTGATGTTATAAAGTAGAAAAAGCAAGAAGAGGGAAGCAACAGCAACCTTTTAACACCAGATGAGCAGCGCTGGGTGGAGGGATGGAGAAATGCTTGCTTTAGTCATTCTGTGGAAACACATTTGCATGCCCAATTTTTGTGACTGTGCTGCAGTGGGATAGCTCCTCCAGACACAGTTTGGGCCATGAGGTGAAAACCCAAGCTTCTTGCGAGACAGTGGATGGGAAGGTAGGAGAGAGCAGATGTAAAATCAGCATAACAATATACCTTTAGTTCAACTTGAAGGAAATAATTGAAGAATCGCTGTCGCTTATGATGATGACCTCTGCTGAGATGACTCATTGCAATGTAATATGAGTCACTCGTTAATGGTGGCCTGTTAAAGGAGAAAGTGCCAAATCCCAGTAACTTATTTGTTGTGTGTTATAAAAGCCAGGGCAAGGAAGAGTGTTCAGGATATTGCTGCTTAAAAATTGCTGACACTTAGAGCTCTGAAGAACCTTCACTGGGCTCTTGGGGACCCTGACATGGAAAGGCAAAGGCCCTGAGGAGGACCATTACTTTCACTTCTGCTTAAAAGAGCTTTCTGCCTTCCCTGCCTCCTGTGTGAGTGTAGTGTTGTCAGAGGGTGCGAGCCACAGCTGCCTCTGCAGAGTCAGCCTGGCAAGGGCTTAGCCTGGGGCTGGAGGGCTGGAGGGCAGCCTGGTGGCATGGCCAAGGTTGTAAGGTGGAGCAGGATGGTTGGAACAACATCCACCACCATGTGGGAGAGGGGAAGACAAGGGGTGACCTCCTGTGTTTGCATCCTTGCCTTCAGCCAGGGCTTTGATGGGTGCAGTCTTTCTGTAAACTCAGCTCTGACGTCTGCCAAGAGGGTGCAGGTTGAGTTTATGGCTGTGAACAATCTGGGGTGCTCCAGTAGCAATTGACTGAGTACCTGCTTGTTAATCATCTACTAGCTGACTTAAATGGTTCTTCGTGTTGGACTGTTGCTTTTCCTCAATAAATGAGGTTTTATGATCTGCAGGAGAAAGCAAGAGCCTGACAGTAAGGCGTTGTGGCCCTGAGCAGGAGCTCACCGGGAAGCCATGGGTGGATCAGGGCTTGGGCACAGCTCAGGAGGCCATGCAGGCTCTGCCTTGTCCTCTTCATGTCGTGGGGGCACCTTGCTCCTCACAGAGGACTTCTGTTTGATTTTTCTTTCCAAGCTTTGATTCCTGGAACCTGCTGGCCTCCTGTCCCACACTTCTGCCACCTGCTCTGCAGTCTCTCTTGCCCTCTGCAGCTGTCTGGCTAATGTGGGCTGCTGGAGCAACTCCCGCTGTTCTTACCATAGACAGGGAGGTAGTGGTGGAGGACTGTGGAGGAGGGCTGAGGCCTTGAGATGGGAAGGGCTGGGCCTAAAGGAGGAAAGCTTTGTGCCCAGGGGTTGTCGTCAAGGCAGTCTGAGTATTTAAGAAGGAACCAAAGGATGCTGAATATGGAAGTGGTTGTGTTGCAGAAAATTGTGGTGTAGTGCCTTAGCAACAGAGCTCCCTGGTAGAAGGAGGACCATTTCATTGTGAAAAGATGCTGGCAATGCAGTGGGACCCAAGGCTATCTATAAATCTTCCTTTTGTCTCTCTCCTTTGAGAAAAGGCATCCTCTTCTTTATCAAAGCCCCACAATTAGCCCACTGGTCCTGCTGCTCTTGGGAGCTGCCATCACACCTCTCTTACCATCCTTGTCAACCTCAGTGTCAGAAGGACCTGCTGTAAGGAGGCTTTTTGGTAAAGCAAGCAAGTACAGGACACTCTGAACTTTCAGCTGGATCCCAGATGCCATCTCTTCCCTTGGAGTGAACTTCAGGCTGGTTTGTGGACCTGCTGATGTCCTGAGAGAAGACCTGGGAGCAGGTTTTATCCTGTGGTTCAGTCTGTTCACTACTGGGGCTGTTAATGCTCAGATGGGCAGAACTCCCTGCCCGCACCCTTCAAAACTGTTGGCCAGGTTCATTGGAGTGTATACAAAGCTGCTTCAAAGGGACAGATGCCTTGTAGGTAGTTGGACTATCATGTCCCCTTCCCCCGTAAATGAAAGTTAGGCAGTATGGTGAATGAAGGAGATGTGGCACATGTTCAAAGCCATAGTCACTTTCCCAAGAGCCTTTCACTTGAAGTTGTGGTTTTACTTTTGCCATCTCATGTGATCTCTTCCACGCGGTTGGTTTAAAGCAGAGTGCTTGCATGAGTGCCGGCCGGCAGAGAAAGTGTCCTCAAGAGAAGATGCAAGAGCCCTGCTCATTATCAGAACCAAGAAACACTGCTCCAAGCTAATCTGACTGCCTAAAAATAGCAGTAGTAGTAGGGGGAGGGATTGTCTTCTGTGTGCATTTGCCCTTGATTTTCCTGACATTTTGCTGCTCTATATTATGTGTTTTGTAGGGTAGACTGTATATCCTGGTCATGCTGGAGCAATTCACGTGAGCACGTGCTCATGTCAGAAAGCATTGCCTAGAAGCTTGTTCAGGGTTTAGTAGTTAACTCTCACAGCGCAGGTGTATTCAGGTTTATTTCCTCATTCTCCCACTCCTCTCAGGTTTGCAGACTCTCTTGGTGTGATCTTGAAGCCCCCACCAGGGGTGTTTCTGAGGAAGGGCTGGGGCTGGAAGCAAGGCTGTGGGGTGGGCCGGACCCTGGGTGCAGTGAGGCGGTGGGAGCAGGGTCGTCCCTTGTGTGTGCATCTCACCAGAGTCCTTCCTCAGCTGGAGGCTGCAGCATCTGCTTTGCAGATAAAAATAAAAAATAAATATATCACTCATGAAACTTAATTACTCTGTTAACTTACTGAGAATTTAAAACTCAAGTTTCATAACTGCCTTGTGATATCTGCGTTCACGTTCTTTTTTGGTGTTATGCAAGCAGCTCACCTTGTGGTTATGAAATACCGAAATGTGCTTTCTAATACTCACCCCCCATTTCTCAACGAGTCTGTAAAACCTCTTCTGCTTTCCATTAATTATAGAATCATAGAATTAAAAGCAGTTTACCGCTCTATTTATGTTTTTTTTCCAAGTCCTGTTTCTTGGAGCCAGTGCTGCTCCGAGAAGGACTCCGAGTGCAGTCCGAGTTGGACTGCAGCAGACATCCTCCCATCCTTCGCTGTGCTCTCAGATCCGTCCTGGAGCAAAGGTCTTACTGCACTGGGACACTGCTGTTGCTGGCACTAGTGCTGGTGGTGTGATCTGCCTACACTGTTAGCTGAAGCAACTGGGAAAAGTGGGGAGGGGAAAAGGGCTGGGAGTGCCCCACAAAGACTGTGGTGCTGGGGCAGGGCAGCGCAGGACCTGCTGTGTAAGTGAGGCCCCGTGAGCTGGGGCTCAGCTCTTTGACCGTGGGAACGTGCTGGGTCTGCGTTTACCTCACCTCCACATCCAGCTGTTGTGGGATAGTAGCAGTGCTGTTTTTTTCTTCTCTTTTTTTTCTTTGCTTTCCTGCAGAGGGAAGGAATGTAAAATTCTCCCAAAGCACAGATGGGGAATGCAGTGCCTGAGTACACTGAAGAGGGTGAATCCAGCCTCAGTGGCCAGTGCTGCTCCTCTGCAGTTTCATACTTGGATTTAAACACATCCGGAGATGCCTAACTCTTTGCAGATGCTAATGAGGAGCTTACAGATAAGATCCCCTGTGAGGAAAGGAATGCTCAGATAGTCTTACAGCATGGGAAATCAAGGTGAGGGTTCAGGCATCTTGTCTGCATTCACTGCAGGCGTTGCGGCCATGGCAGAGTTGGGAGTAGAAGTCAAACCTTCTGGCCTCTCAACCTGTTCTTTTAGTCATTAAACTATGCTCTCCTAAGATTAGATAAGGTGTGCTTTCAGTGCTGGCAAAGCTTGATGAGCAAATTCCTTTCAATAAATGCTTTTCTTGTACATTTGCCAACACAGAATGAGGTTTGGGACACCAGGGAAGGGAAATAACTTGCAATTGTCAATTTTCAGGAAGGAAATCAATCAGATGAGGAGATAACCAGCAGGTTATGAATTTGTGACGGACACCAGTGCACCAAGACAGGCAGCCACCAGTCGTGCAGGGAAATGGAAGACCAGTGTTACGACTTAGAGCCGAAGCAGCCTTCAGTGATGGGGATGGCCCTCTTCCACTCTTTCTGTCTTAGAGTAACTGGAGTGGGGAAAGCCACGATGCAGTCCTGCTGCTGGCAGCCTGCCACTGGTTCTAATATCACTAAGAATCTGGAGCTCTGATGAAATGTGGCACAGGGGTTTGCCAGGGCCCCCGATCGATGATGTTGTTAACAGGATTTTGCCTCAGTATCAGGTTTCTTGTGGATCCAGTTGCGGAGATCTAAGGTAACTTTCCCACTATCTTGGTGCTTGCTGTTACCTGAATCCAGAGCAACAATTCACTCCAGGTTTCAAGATGCTTTCAGTCTGTGCAAACACTGGAAGCTGGACTGTTTTCCCAGCAGAATGAAATACTCCTTTCCAATACATCAGGTCTTGAGAGGAGAGAAGGATTACAAGGGCATCTTGATCTCACAGTAATTTGTCTTCATAGCTGTAGCCTGGGGCTGTGCAGCAGTCTGGAGCTGAAGTTTGCTGGGTCAGGTGAAGTGATGTGGGTAGGCCTGCAGACAGCTCTATTGGGATTTAGGGTGACCCTGCAGAGCATGGGATCACGGCTGTGTTGAAAAAGTCTTCAGCAGACCCTCGTCTGTATCAAGGACTGCAGGCAAAAAGAAAACCATCCCATGCTTGGGTTTGTGGAGAGTGGCTCGTGGGCTCGAGGGTAAAACACGGATGGAGTGGTGTGAAAGGTGCAGAGATAGTGTCTTGGGAACTACTGTGCATGAGATATTTTGCAGCTTGTTTTGCTCCCTGAGATGGAGTGTGTTGCTGCTGCTACTTTTGCATGAATTTGATCTCTGGTTATGCACAGCCTTATCTGGCTCTGTAACCATTAGTTCTTCATCTTCGCCTCATGGAAAGCTGTGTGTTGTTTCATCTGATAAGTCTTTTCTTATCAGCTCTGACTTTTATTATGTAGACTTAGAATTTTTCTAGGAGCTGTAAAGGAGAGGATGGAGCCTGGGAATTGAAGTTAAGAAGTTGTTCTTCTCTGCACAAACTGGTGAGATTTAAATGAAAAGTATGAATATCTCCATTTATCAAGCCAGTTCTCTATTGTGTATCATGCCTAGAGCCCGTTTCCCAAGACTTGCTTTCCGTCCTTTCTTTGTGTGACGTCATCAAAATACTCCTTTTGGCCTTTAAACCCATTAACCTGCTTGTGAAATACCCTGAAACGCTCAGGCTGAGTTTGCACCGCTGTCCATGGGGCTGCACTCTTTCCGTGTGGCTCTGGTGCTGTGCTTGGAAGGGCATAGAGCCTTTCTGAGCATGCAGGCTCCTGGTTTCTCCTAACGGTGGTCAGGTAAATGACTTTGGTGCTGCTTATTGAAGCCAGCTGAGGAGAGGCCCCCACTCACTCTCCTTGCTTGGCACGTTGTGCCTGTTGGGCTCTGGTCTGAATAACAGGAAATCATCATGACTAACGTTGTGCTGGTAGAAAAATTAATAGAGGTGAGTAATAGCACAAGATACATGGAAATCAACATTTCTCTCCTTGGAGGCTGTAGATGTAATCCGCTTAATATTCTGTGGAACACAAGATTAATTTTCTTCAGGATAATATATGGGAGAGCTTTTCTTTGGAGTGTGCTGGCGGAGGCATTGCTGCACTGCTGTAGCTGAGGGCAGGGAGTCGGAGGGGGAAGGATGCTGGCTGCTTGTGCAGGATCCAAGGGTGGTGAAATCTGGCCAGAGAGCCAGCCCATCTCTCCACTGCTCTCATGAGCACCTGGGCGCAGGGCTGGTGGCTGCAGCAAGTGGGAACAGCCCCAGCCCTGCACTTGTCCTCCTCCGCAGTGTACCTGTGCTGCGGTTTGTGCACACTGAGCTTTGCAGAGGTTCCTTTAAAACAGTGGTGAACCAAAACCCCCACTCTTCTTCTTTCACAGGATGGAAAGAATGCAGCCACTTGCCAAGCCTAAAAAGGAGTAGATATAGCAGAAATAAATAAATCAAACTGATTTATTTTAAGTTGATTAATCTGATGTGTTCGTATTTTTCTAAAATAAAATCCAGCCCTGGAGGTTTTAGCAAATCAAATAACAACAATGGCAATTAATTTAGCAACAGTTACAAATGGTTCCCATCCCTGCACTGTGTGACTCACGTGGCTATGTATGGGCCAAATCCTGCTTGGGGCTGTGCGGTTCCCCCTTAGTGCTGCGGGGTGGGAGCTGCAGGCTGGGTGCCTGGTGCCTGCAGGAGGGCTTGGCTGCTGCCGGCTGCCACTGCACCTTTGGAAGCCCAAACACTATGCACTTCTCTGCTCTGTTTTCCTATTTTGCACAGGTCTTCAGCAGGCCTCCACCTGTGGTCTTGCAGGGCTTGCTTTGCTGCTGTGCGTGTTGTGCTGATGGTTCCAGCCTGCTTGTGTGAGCTGATAAGTCCTAGCAAAGAGCGTGTTGCTAGCAGAGGCCAGATAATGTGGCATGCTGCAGGGAGCAGAGCAAGCAGAGAGCTCTGGAGTCAAGGAGGTGTCACAGGGCTGTAATTTGATGGGAGCTGAACAGATCCCATGAAGCAAGAGGTTTGATTCACAGAGTGTCATGATGACTTGCGGAGCAAAACCAGAACCACTTCCTCGAATGCATGAGAAAGGTCCCTCTGTTTCGCCTTGGTTGAAGCACTGCTGTGGTACACGTCTCACAAACTAAGCCACATAATCCCTGCCCTCAGCTGGGACACTGAGACTTGAGAGCAGCTCCCTAAATTTACCAGAGTAATTTTTACAGTGCAAGCCACCAAGAAGCAAGACATACAGAAGTTTTGCTATGGGATGTGTTTTATGAGCTGGCAAAAAATTATTGCAGATCATTTCAGCGAGTGTGGATTGTCTCTGACTTTGGGCAGTTCTTCTGGCATGCAGCTGGCAGGATCTTGCTTTTTCTGTTGTAGGACCTTTCACTTCCCCCAGTGTGAGTGAGGGACTGTCAGGATCCAACCTTCTGGCTCCTGGAGTCTGGCATTCCTCAAGGCAGCCTGTGAAATGTAGGAGAAGGGTGCAAAGCTTCCCTCCTCCTTCCCCACACCTTGTTTGCTCTTGGATGAGAAAGATCTTTCCTGATATGAGATGCAGAGAAATTAACATGTGCTTCATCTTTTCTTTCTTTCTTTTTTTTTTTTTTTTTTTTGTAACTTCACTTTATCAAGACAATTCTATGGAAGATGTGTTCACAATTTGTATTTTTGGGAGCTTGCAGAATACATTTGTGTTTTTTACGGTCTGTTGGCTGCATCTTGCAGACTTCTGCAACTGGTGGAGTGCTAACTCATTTGATGTATTTGCTCCCTGCATTGTCTTTTTTTGAAGCTGTTGTTGCTGGAGGGTTACCTGATCCCCTCCTGCTCACCAGCCCTTGCAGAGCCAAACATAAGGAGCTGATGCGAAGTGATGGCTGTTAGCAAACCCTTGGAAAAGCACTAGAGCAGCAGCTATCTCCATCACCAGGTGATGGGTGAGGACTGGGCTGGTGTGCCAGACTCCTCTGAGTGCAGCAGTGAGGTGATGTTTTCCAGACTTGTATGCAGGGACCTTACCTTATTTTCAACAAAATATTAAAAAACAGTGGTTGTCATTTTGGGGTGCCCCTCGTGGGGTGGGGGGAAGGGGTTGAACAGGTGGTGCCCCACCTGTGGTTGCAGCACACAAAGTATGAGCTGTCCGCCCATGTCTCTCAGGACTACTGAGTAGCTCATGTTCCCAGTACCACCAAAAGGTGTTAAGGGTTTTTTTTTTTCTTGCTTCAAAATGCCTGTTTGGAAGCAAAGTGTTCTTCCATCCTTAGGCATTTCTGTGGCCATCACTCTGGCTGCTAGGAAGAAGCAAGGCTGCCTTCCTTGATGAAGCCAATCAGATACCTGAGCATGGCATCCAGTGGAGGCTGCAGTGTCCAGCTTGGAAAAGTGCAACTGGCAATGAGCTGTCACCCCTGCAGACATCCACAGGCCAAACCACGAATGTGACCCGCAGTGTGGGATGCTGAGGTTTTGCCTGCATGTTAGAGAGGGTTCTCTGCTTTTTGGTGCTGAGCTTGGTGGTGACCTTGCTTTCAGAGCATGCCTCCAGGAGTGGTATGTGAAGAGGCTGTAGTTCCCGAAGCAGCTGCTCTGGTAAGTAATTAAACCAGCTCCTCTGAGAACCTGTAAACCTTTGACTGCATTTACTAGTAGGTAGCAATATCAGCTTGATGCAAACATTTGCTGGCAGAGGGGAGACTTTATTTCTCAGAGAGATGAGATCTAAACATTTAGGAATAGTATCTTATTGGTCTGCAGCCACAGATGAGTGACTTCCAGTGTGGAGAGTGTCCAGCTGCTGTGCTCTAATTGATGTCTCGCGTCCTGAGAAGAGTGGCACAATACTAGTAGTGACTTAGATCTTCTGGGGACTATAGATATGATTTATAATTGGCTCTGTAGCTTTTTAGAGACACTGAGCTTAACCAAGCCTTTTATGTATTGTCCTGTTGAGGCTGTGTGCTTGAATTAGACATACATTGAAGTGGCTGGCTGTGCTGGGGCCGTATTCATCTGATGCAGGGCTCATTCAGCAGTACTGCTTTTGCTGGTCCTTCTGCACTGATTGACTACCAGCTCTTCTAGGTGAACAATCTCCTGTGAAATGGAGTGTTTGTGATGACTGCAAGTGATGTTGAGGCCTTCCTGGTGATCTCTGGGATGTGCTGTATAACTTCTATGATCGTATGATTTCGTCTTAGATTTGGGGAAGTCAAGCTTTTAAATGAAGAATAAGCAGAAATTCCTTGTCTCAAGGGTTGCTGAATATCTCAGTCGGCATCTTCTTATCATGGTAGGACTTGAGGAAGTTAGGTAGTGCTTCACATCAAAACCTGTTGACTCTTGCTTAAGGTACCATGAGGACTAGATGGAAGTACCTTGCTGCTAGTGATGGATGGCTCAGGCTCTTGAGGGAGTGAGGAGGTTTGGACCCATCTTCTTCTGGAGTAACCCAGCTTTATTGATTGGAAAGCTCACTGTGGTCAGTAGGTCTTGCTTGATTCCACTTTGGCCAGCTGTTGACCAGTCTTAATGTTTTTGGAAGGGGAGAAAGTGCACAGGTAGTGGCTGGTGCTAAGCAAGAAGTTGGGGAAGGGAATGTGGGAGGCCTGGGGGAGCTGGTGGGGGTTTTAAATGGGCAAAACCCCAAAGTGACTCTCAGTTGAGGGCTGGAGGAAGGGCTCCTTGTGAGATGCTGAAGAGAAACAGTTCAAATAGATTTGTTAATAGGCTTCTCTCAGCTGTCAAGTGAAGAAATCTTTCTTCTGTTAATAGCTTAGCCTTGACAACAGTTTTTCTTATCCTCCAAAGGAATGTTGTTTCTTGACTAACATCTTCATTTAAGATGAGGAGCTGGGTGTTTGGGGGTGAGGGAGGACAAACTACTTACTCAGAATGAAAACAAAACCCTCAACAAGCTCCTTATTACTCTTCCAAGTGGAGCAGCTTGTATTGCTTGAGTAGGCAGGCAGTGGTAGATGGCATTGATGATAGCTTGTTTTGTGAGGCTCTGGATGGGTGGGCGAAGGAGGGGAAAAGTACCAAAGCTAGGAGAAGATGTGAGACTAAGCAATCTCTGTGAGGACTGGATAACGCCTAGTAGTCCAGCATGGCTCTGCTTAAATACTTGGGTTATAACCAAAGGAAACTAGCTCAGCAATACCTGTGCAGCCTGTTGAGGGCTTTTTTTTAGCTCCGCTTTCGCTTTTCTGCAGGCTTAAAGGTATGTCTGTGTGATGGGAAGTGTTTGAAGCTCAGAAGAGTAACGTCCCCAACGTCTTTTTCTGTAGCTTGATCAATATTTTGTTGCCTTGGCCTTTGCCATCCTGTTTTGCTTGCTGTTGTCTGCAGCTATATTAGCAATCCTCTCCTGGCTCATGCAGTCCATCTTCGTATTACTCACAGTGTTGTTAACGAGAAGAGCCTTGGAGATGGAGACAACTAGTTTATTATTAAAAAGCAACCGTGTCTTCAAGTACTCTTCAAAGCTCTCAATTTTTCTCTAAACTGCATGTCATTTGGGGTAGCTTCCCTAAGGGGAGCGGGACCTTGTTCTGTCAAATCAAACAAGTGCTTCAATTCCTGCTATGGAAGCCAACATAAGAAGTATGGTAAAATGAGCGAGTTAATGTGTTTTCAGAGGGAATAGCAACTGACTTCCTAGAGCTTGAGATTTCTCAGGTCTTAATGCTTGGGAGATGTGTGTGGCCTACAATGGCTTTGCTGCCATAAAGCGTGGCTTCCCAGAGCATGGCCCAGCTGGGATGTTTGGCTTTGGGAAACAAAATCTGGGCAGGTATTTAGTGTGGGGTCTGAAAACTCACTCTTTTGTTTCTTTCCTCATTACTCGTAGTGATGTTTTTGCATAGTCAGAACTGCATTACCTGTATGACAATCTTACGTATCAAATTGCATTGCTTAAGGGCCTTTCTGGCTCTTGTACATTCCTAGGGAAGTGTTTTCTCATACTGTAAATTAACAGGCTTCTTCCCTTGGTTGGAGCCCAGTAGGGTCAAAAACAGTGATGTTCTCCAGTTGGCTGTGGCTGTGTTGGTGCTTCCCAGCGCTGAAATGCTGCCTTGTGACTGTGGGACTGGTCTGAGCACAGGCACCTGCTCACAGGAGGAGCTCACCAGGTCTTGAGGGGTAGCAAGCAAACTGCCTTATAAACCTGTCTTTGGTCCCTGAATGTGCCTGACCAGTTCAATAGGATCTCCTGCTGAGGGTGTTGTATTAGGGAGCTGTAAAGCAGAGCTCAGACCATCATGCTGTTTGGGAATGTCGGTTGCATGGGCTCCATTCGTAGCAGAGATGAAAAACCTCTCCTAGTGCCATGGAGCCACTGCAGCTCCCCAGTGCCTGGGGACGCTCGCTGCGCGCTGACCCGTAACGCTGTGCTGCTTTCCATAGCGCCGAGCGTTTTTCTTCTCTAGGGTTATAACATTTGCTTAATGACTGGTTATCTTCATGATTTTTGGCTGGAAGTTGTCATTAACCGTTCAGAATTGGGGGAATAAGTGCACAATGATTACAGAGGCTCTGATCTCTCATTTCCCTTCCTGCGCCTTCACAGCAATAGAAGTTTAATTGGCATGCCCCTCAATTCCCCCCCCCAGCGACTCTCCACTGTTTCCTCATATAACCCTTTCTTTTAAATACCTTCAGTGTGTGCTGGAGGGGAGAAAAGTGAGGCTCCCACAAGGAGAAGAGGCAAGTTGGGGATACAGCCTGCACAGAAATGCTTCCATCCTTCCTTCTGTGTTTGCAGGCATGCACCCGGCAATATTTAGGAGCAGATCACGGGCAATCTGCTAACTCAGTTATCTCCATGGGTGAACCCTGCAGCCCTTAGCTGCATCCTTGTGCAAAGCGTTTGGCTCCTTTGCATACGGGGCTGGTTGTAACGTGAAGGTGTAGGCAGAGTGGAGCTGCCTTGTGCAGTCCTGCAGGTCTGCGCTGCGCTGAGTGGAGCCATTTTAACGAGGCGAGTGCTCCTGCTGCGAGCCCAGCTGCTGCTTGCTTCAGCTGATAAGTGCTTCAAAAAGGATGTGCGTGCTCGTGCCGGAGTTTGGATGCGTTCTGCTTTATCATCTCTGTGCAGAAGTCCCTTTTCTGGCAATGCAGCGGTTTTAAATACGCAGTTTATTGAAATACAGTGAGCGTTTTCCCATGGTATTACGCGAGGTGATTGTGCTCTTGCCTTGTTTTGTGTCTCACGCCGTTCAGCCACACAGATCTTGATATTACCTACTTTTATGGGAGTTATCTCCAGAGAATTACCCTCTGTAACTTCATGCTATCCTGGTGCAGCTGCAGAAGCAGAGCCAGATGTGACACGGGAGGGTTTGGGTGTCAGCCCGCCCTGCCCAGAGCTCTGTGCTGCCTTCACCACGAGTGCTGCTGTGTGACTATTTCCTTCCCATCGCAGCTGAGACATTGGGCTGGGCACTCTGTTGCCTTGCAGAGAGCCAGAGCTCTGAGCTCGCCTGAGGCCAGGATGTGCATCTCTACCAGCACAATGCCAGGCAGCGGTGTTTCTGTTTGCAGCAAATGAGCGTCTTCTGCTGTGCAGAGCACCTGTGCTTTGCAGTGCCCAAAGCACAGCCCTATCTAGCTCTGGTTTTGCCCCTGCTCCAATCCTTTGTTCTGGAGCCAGGGAGGGGGAAGGAGGACCTGTCTGCTGCTGTGTGTCTCCCAGCAGAGTGTGGTGGTACTACGATAATGCAGACCATTTTCTGCATGATGCTCATGTAAAGCTGAAAATTATTCCTGGGTTTAACTTAAGTGCTGATTCTTTTTTTTTTTTTTTCCTGGTTTTCAAAAGCACACCCTTTTCCAGTTTCTCTAAACACAAGCATACAGATCGATTGGATGTTTTTCCTTTTATTTGTTTAATTTTCAGTTTAAACAAACAAAGTGAAAGCAATATTCTCTGTGGAGCCATGGAAACAGGCTTGTGGCAGCATGCAGGGGTGGTCCTGCAGCCCCTCGGAGGGTAGGAGCACGGAGCCTGGGGCTGCTGCCAGCTCCGGCATAGTATCTGCAGCACGGGCTATATTTGGTCTGGGATTACTCCTGCCTGGCCTGGATTGGTCCCCAGCCAGGGCTCTGTGCTCTGTGTTTCTTTGCCTGGCTAAGCTAAAAGCCCCCATTCAGCATGCTGTCCTCTTTTCCTCCCTCTGCACCTCATCAGCTCAGGCTCTGCAGGAGTGACTGGGTCCCCCAGCTCCCAAGGACAGACCCCGGCAGCCATTGAGATGCAAAGCTCATCTCCAGTTCAGTGGAAGGAAGGATTTCTCCCTTCCCCATCCTCTGCAGTGTGTGTTCTTGGAAGGCTATTAGCAACACGCTGCTGCTGGGCACTGCTGGGAGCAGAGCTGTCCCTCTGAGAGGAACATTGCATGAGGAAAAGCCACACCAAGGAGGGACTGCATTGCTGGGAGGAGCGAGCACGCTCTGCTCTGCGTTCCTGACGTGTTGCTAGGGCTGTGCTGAAATTCTGCCGCTTCCTGCAGCAGAAATGCTGCTCGTTACCTTGGCAATGCCCCTGCAAAAGCACATGGAAGAAGCGAGTAGGGAGGACAGACACGATGTGTATGCTTTCAGCTGGGTCCTGGGGTCTGAAGCCACACGGCGAGAGGGCACAGGTGGACCCGGGGCTGCCCCATGGCTGGCATCCACTTGTGGCGTGAATGAGGGCTGACCCACGCATAGGGGGTACTTCTGGGGTTGGGGAGCTGTGGAAAGGGGTCTGAAAACATGATGTGGAAAATGGGTCTCTTTATCAGAACTGGCCAGCTGCTTCCCTGGATGTGCTTCTCCAAGTCTCCTGATGATCTGCCCTAGGCACAGCTTTCTTCTCTCTTAATCTCCTAGTGAATATTCAAAAATAGATATACTTGTAACACTTGAAAAGCCTCTTTCAGAGTTGTTTCAGCACTGCAGAGAATAACCCTAAGGAAAGAAACTCAAAAAAATAAACAGCAGCTGCTGTCATTTCCCCTCCCGCCTCCTTTCTCACCCAGTTTGTTAAAACTTGGTGCACTATTGCTTCCCTTTCCCATCTGTTTTTTGGGAGAACTGCACTTGGTCAGCTCCAGGTGGTGGATAGCACTTTTGGGCTCCAGCTGGGACACTTTTGTTGGGTTTTCCCCGTTCTGCTTTGTCTGCCCAGGCTGTGCTTGGGATTCAGCCCTGTGAATCGGGGAGCTTGGGCCCATGGGAAGAGGTGTGCAAAGGCACAACGTGATGTTCTTGAAACTGTGCAGCTGGGGGAAGGGTGGCTTAATTTACTGGTGCTGTTATTAAATGTTGAGCCTTACTTGTCAGCTGCTCACAAACACTCAGTGTTTGACTTCTGGACCCACAAGTCATTCGGAATTGATCCAGGCTTTGTGATGAGTGAAACCTCTGTTTCATAATCTGACGCAGTGGTGGAGGGCTTCCCTCTGCCACCTCCCAGAGAAGGCTTTGGATGGTTGATCTTCCTGCTGCTGTGGCAGAGCTGGTCATCTACTAATGTTCCTATGGCCAACCCCAACCCTTATTCTCCTTTCTCCTCAAACCTAGGGCCATGTGGGGATGGCTCAGCACTGTGGGGTGGATTAACAACACCCTGCTCAGTGTTACTGCAGTGCTGCTAATCCCTGCGTTGTTGGAAAAGCTGAAAACATTCAAAACATTTGTCAGAAAAATGTCGATCTCTTTGTAGGTTGCTTATTTTTGAAGAAGTCAGAGTATGGCTTATTCAGTGTTCTTTCTCCCTTTTCTCCTAGGATCCTGCGGGGATCTTTGAGCTGGTGGAGCTCGTTGGCAATGGCACATATGGGCAGGTGTATAAGGTAAGACTATGCTGATGTCTGATGTGGGCTCTGTTGGCCATATACTGAACGTGGGAGCATCCCAGTGCATCAGGCTGGTGAGATTCCTCCACATTCAGGCCTGATTAGAACCCCTGCTGGATTTTGGCCTTTTGGTTGTGTGTTCAATTACTGCGCATCACATGGAGCTTATATTCATTCTGAAACTGTTGCTATAAGGAATGAATTGCTTTTTTCTTTCCCCCCCCTTCTCCTGTTTGCTTTTTATTGATGATGGGATGAGGAGGGAATGAGGAGTCTGTGGTATAATAGATAAATCTGGGTCTATTCTGAAGAGCTGTATTGTGGCCATGGGAGCCAGGAGGCCTGCTGCAGCCTGTTGCCCTGCCTGTACTGTGGGGCTAGCACTCAGGTGAGTTGCTGTCAAACCTGCTGCTCTGAAGGCTTGCTTTAAAACCTCTGCAGACATCAGTAACCAGTGTTCCAAATGAGAGTACAAAGGAGAGCAGAATTATAAACCCAATGGTGAGCTTCTTTTCAAAACTGTTTAAAGTGCCCGTCTTTTTCTGAGCTACGTCACCTGCCCCGGCACCTTCTAGCTCAAAGGATTTCCAGAACTTGGTTCCTTGGTGGTACTTTGTTGTGGATGATTTTTATGAGATTGGGAAGGGTTGAATTATTTTTAAGTCTGGATTTACTTACACTCAGTGTATGGTGTAAGGAAGTTTTGTGTCGCTTTTGCATGGTGGAATTTGCCAAGTATTTTGGGTCTGCTGGCAGACAGTAGCTCCATGGGCTCCATTCTCCAAAGCTTTGTGTACGTGTGGGCATTGATCTGTGTATATGTGCATGTGTGCTTACACAGAGATTCCATTTGCCTGCCTTGCCCCTGTTCCCTTTTGACAATAGAAACAAATACATTCATGTACTCCCCCTGGGTCAGTGTGAAAGCACTTGCCTGTCACACAGTGGAAGACAGTGAGCTGTCCCTAATGAAGAGAAGAAGAAAAGGGTGCTTAGAAAGCTACCTGTCAGGAGATATTTGTTCTGAATCCTGGTTTCCCCATCCTCCCACCGCCGTAGGCTGATTCCATCAATTCCGTGATAGAAGAACTGAAGCGAACCGAGGATGAACTGAAACTTCTGGAGTTGAAAATGTGTGAAATTTTTTAAACTGGGATAAGTTTAAAACTCAACCAAACAGAACTTCCCTCCGAAAACCTTCTATGTTCCAGGAGCCTTCCCCTTGGTGTAGTGCTGAGGTTGTTTTTCTCCGTGAGGACGGTGGTGTCTGTGTTCCCATTGTTCTCACCAATGGTCTCAGAGCTGTTTTTCTTTTCAGCCGCTCATAAAATGGTGGAGGGTGACCTAATTTTAACTTGGGCATGTTTCTAACAATCAGTGGAAACTATGCACCTTTAACAGCCTTTTGAAAGCATAGTGTTTTTGTGGAAAGCTGAAAAAGGGAAATAAACTATCTGATGCTCATGCTGTTCTTTGCACAGCTCTGCTATGCGTGCTTCCTGTTGCACTGTTTGACTTTTTCCAGTGTGCCTATATGAGATCATAAAGCGGGGGAAGATCCATCCAGAAACATTTAGCTGTAGGATTTCGGGAGGGAAGGCATTCTGAACTCTGGTGTTTCTTTTTTTCCTGCTGTGTGAAGAAAAACCTCCCTTCTGCTGGGACAATCCAATAGTCTTTGGCTGGTGCCAGACAGGATAGGATGGTGATGGGGAGGGGGAAAGCTGCTGTCCAAATCCAGCTAGGAAGTATTGAGGTATGAATTCAAGCTAAGGCTGAGCTCAGAGTTCTCTGAAATTGAAGTCTTGGAGTAATATCCACTTTATAAACAAAAGGACACTTTGATATAAAGCACACATAACTGTTTATGGTGTCCCACCCTAAAACCTAGCAGAAATAAGATCTCTGTGATTATTTTCCTCCAGATACCACTGCTGTATTTATCTCTTAAAGTAAAACAAATGGAACAGCTTTCGAGACACTTAGACCTTCTGGCTACCTTTGAAAAAACACTTTTGAGATCACACACTTAAGAGTTGTATCTGCTGTAACCAGGCAATTGTTCCATAGCCATTTTAAAGCCATCTCAGTCAGATCTGGGTTTTTCCCACCTCTCTGTAGGTGCATGTTTGTCTCTGGTCACGTTACAGACGTGGAAAAAGCAGCTCACTGCAGTACTCACTCTGCCCCATGGGCCTCTCTGCAGTGAGGAAAGAGCTCTGCCTTTGGGACAGCAGCGAGCTGTTGGCTTCAGGCAGAGGACCTTGCAGGGCTTTGGTTGTACTTGTGGATGAGGTGTCCTCAGCCAGTCTGCCTGCCCAGGAGCCAAGGCTGCTGGGCTCCCTTCCATTTATGCAGGGTGGCCGTGATTTTTTGAGGTGAGGAGGTGAGGAAAGCCATAGCAAGGTACTTGTCATAGCAGCAGCTCTTCCACCAGCCTGGCCCAGGAGTGCCACAAGAGAGACTTCCAGAGCCACAAGTGTTTCACAGCTTCTGGTTTGGTGTAGGACCAGTGCAGCATCCCTCTGAAGCATCTTTTTTTTTTTTCCCATGGATCCACGTGAGGCAGACACAGTACAACAGACTACTAATCTCTCAGACTATTAATTAATTGGAGACGTTGCCTCTAGAATATCCAGCATGGTAATTCCGTATGGTGCCTGCTGATGGATGGCTTCCAACAGTCATCCTGTGGGCAGCTTAGAGGTCAGTTCTTGTAAAGCTGTTTGGAGTCCCCAATGTTTGATGCGTGGGAGAGTCTGCAGGGCTCTGGGGCTGGACCATGAAGCAGTCATTATGGTGCCATTAGGTGGCCAAGAACAGTCTTTGTATTTTTAGGCAGGCTTTCCTTCACTCAGGACCACAAGGGAAGAGAGAGCATTCTTTGCTCTCCACTTAACAACCCCCTGTGAATAGTTTCATTTTTGTTGTATGGAGACATGGTGCTGGTTTCTCTCTCTGATTGAATTGGAAGATTTGCTTTATTTTCTAGTAACCCTGCATCTAATGGCACAGACTGTAAACTGTATTTGTTACAAGGCCAAGAGCTCCAGTGTGAGGCCTGGGTTGCACTATTGTGCTCCTGGGTTTTCTTTTTGTTAGCATTTAGAGAAGTGGCTGACAGGAATAGAGGACATTGAACATAGGGAATGAAGCCATTGCCTCACTGTTTTTTAGCATGTAGATGATGACTGGAAGCAAAATGGTAGACACAGAAATTGCTGAAAGTTTTGATAAGGCTTTAGAGCATTATGAGAGGAGTTGTTTTATTGCAGAGCGTTGTTATTACCACCTATCTCCATTTTGCTTTAGATAGCAAGCAAAAAGTCCTCCAGTGCGTACTTAGACTGCCTAGATAGAGCACATTGTCAGCTGCAGCTGCTAACCCCAATAGACATGAAAGCTGAGAGCAAAACAAAACCAGGTTACTCAGAAACACCATTCAGATTGCTCAAAACCAGGGGAAAATTGTGCATTGAATATGTTACCAATGAGGCTGTCTTCCCTGTGGCTTTAGCCAGTTGTTTTGGTGACTCTGGGCATCAACATGCAGCTGGGGGGACAGGCTTGGAGCAAACCCATGCACAACATATTGGGTGATGAAGTGGTGACACAGGTGGAGCAGAGAGGTGCTGGATGCCCCATCCTTGGGGCCATTCAAGGTCAGGCTGGATGGGGCTCTGAGCACCTGATCAAGCTGTGGTGTCCCTGTTCATTTCCAGGGGGTTTGGACCCCGTGGCCTTGAAAGGTTCCTTGCAGCTCAAATGATTCTGTAATACTGTCCTTCTACGATCACTTGCCCTGATGCAAGTCTTCTCAGTACTGGAAGTAATTGGAAAATAGGTCAGGTGGTAACCATCAGCATTCTCATCTCACGTGGTTTCCCAGCATTGAACAGGGAGATAAATGATGCCAAGATTACACACTCACGTGCTGCTTCCTCCCCCCAGCAGGACAACGCTTGGTGGTGCCACTGGCTTTGGGACCATCTAATTTACAGCGTCAGCAAAGCCCACTTTTATAAAGTGCAAGATCCAGTGCTACGGGCCAACTCCATAACCACACAGTAACTATTGATCCTATTGATTGTTTAATTAGCTGGTAAATGGCACATAAGTGCAATGCTGTTGCACAGCATCATTCTGCACTCTCACTTAGGCAGTGGGATGTGTGCTGCTGGTCCCTGAGTGTGTCACAGGAGCGGCGTTGGGACACTGTGGGCTGCAGTGAAAAGAATGTCACTGTTTTTCCAATTCCTCTCTGCTACACTGTTCTGTATTTCTGGGATATGGTATATGGGGAAAAATGATGAGGAAATGTAGTGGTTGGCAGCCCTGCCTGTGACAGGGGGTTTGGAACTAAATGATCTCTGGTGTCCCTTCTAACCCAAGCCATTCTCTGGGTCTGTGAAATGTATCCCAAGGTCTTCTGTCAGGGCTTATGTTTGTTACCCAGCTTGTGTCTGCCTGAAGCCAGTACCAGTTCACCAGGAGGCGAACACCCAGGAGGTGAAGATATTGAGGTGTGTAGAAATGAGAAAGCAAATGAAGAATTTGAATTTCTGATAGCCACCTGTGGCTTTCTTGTGGTGATGGCATCCCTGGGCCTGGATAATGTGGTCCTGCCAGCCCTGGTGCTGTTCATTTGCCGTCTAGGCACCCAGCACCTCAGGCACTGCTGTGTGTCCCACTGGTGGATGGGGAGCAGGTGGATATGCTACAGACAGGGAAAGACTTTTTCTTTGTTTTACGGTTTTTTTTTTCAAGGGGAGGTATGAGAGAATAACTCCTGCGCAGGCTTGTGCTGTGTTCAGCCTGGCCATGGCCTGGCTCAGCCTGGTGGGAACAGAGACTCTGCAGGTTCCCAGGTCATTATTAGCAGTTCAAGTAATTAGCTTGAGTTGAGAATGACATTAATTGTTTTTAATAATTGGTTGTTTTATTGTCTCTCTTTCTGAAAGACTGATGGTCAATAGTTCGATAATTAATCACTGTTGCTTTTAGCCCAGTGGACGAAGTTACCACGCTGCACAAAATTATTGTTTCCTGCAGATTGTTGCTGTAAAGAATTAATCTTAGCTGTGCACACAGCCATTGTGGCTGAAGGCTGGCTGCTGTGCCTTGCTAGAGAGCCCTGCTGCTTACATGCTGCCTTGGCCCATCTCAGTGCCTGTCCCACGGTCACTATCCCTGACCTGTGACAGCCAGCCTTTGACTTCTGAGAGCACCTTAAGCATTTCACATCTCCCACCTTCCTGTTAGTTTATAACACAAACTGAGCGTTCCTTGAGCCAAGTGTGTTCTTCTAGTGCTGTATCCGTGGCTTCGGGTCACTTTCAATTCCCAATTTCTTTTTCATAGAACACATTTGCTGCATGGCACAGCAGGCTGCAGGAGTAATCTCATGCACATACATGCGTGCATCCACTCTGTGGCATGGTCTGATGGATGCTGCAGGCTGAGCCCCTCAGCTTGGCCCATTCCCCTGCGTTCTGGATAATACAATCCTTCTGTGGGGTCGGTGTGGGGGACGCTGCCCCTCGAGGCACCCCTGGGTCCTCAAGGTCGTGCGAGGGCTGTGTGAATGTGAGTGGATTTACAAGACTTACAAGCTGCTTTATAATCCTCCCGTATTAGCAGGCCAGCATTACGTACTAAGCCATTGCTTCCGCCGGGCTGGCTTCCTGTGCTGCACAGAGCACTGCCCAGCGGGGTCTGTGCTCCTCGGGGGGCTGCCGGCTTGTGGGTTTGTTCTGCACGTTTGTGTTGCTTCTCACTGGGGCACGGTAGGGCCGGGCTGGCAGGCTGCTGTACTGCAGTGCACACTGGCTTTATCAGAGGGAGAGCTGGGGACCTCAGCTTATCAGATGGCGTGTGATGTTAGCTTATCCCTAGAGGAGATCCTTCCTTTGCTGACTCAAATGCTGCGTGTGTTTGTGCATTTCTGAAATGTGGACTTGTTGTATTGGCTTTTTTTTTTTTTTTTTTTTTTTGCCATTCCAGCAAGGAAGTCTGAAAACTGAAAAATGATGTTTTGTGTGGAAAAAATTAAAAAAAAATAAATAATAAAAGCTTTGTTACCAGAGCAACTGGTACACGGTGTGCTGCTTGCTTCTCTGAACACACAGAGCACCCTCAGCCCGCCCTCCCCCCAAGATCCCAGCCCACACACACCTACGTGCCAATATGTCACACTCACTTCTCTGCCTGCTGAATAATGCAAGGAAAAGGTGCTTTTTACATTTCAGCCCTGCGGAGCACGGATTACAAAAGGTGATTAAAAAATGTTCCCGAATTAATTTCTCATCTCCCTTTTAATCTTGATGCCCTCGCCCCCTCTGCAGCCTGCAGTGGGAAGGGCAGGTGGGGGGCAGGAGCTGCCCTGTGTGTCTCTGCAGGGACATCCTTGTGTTGCTGTGTGCTCTGCTTCTGCAAACACTGCGCAGTCTTGCAAGATGAGAAAATGTCTGCAGTGGCTCAGGAGGAAGACAGCTGCCTTTGGAGATGCTAAGCAAAGCCATCAGCATGCTGCAGAGGATAGGGATGTGGTACTTGGTCTGGCAGCGCTATTCGGATGGGTGCAGCAGGAGGGAGAGCCCTCTGCTTGCTCCGCTGGGATTAAAGGATGCTCTGGGCAGGCACCACTCTGCAGAGCTCCTGAACAAGCACTGTTTCCAGTACCAACTTCTGTCCCTCAGGAGCTACTGGTCTAGGAGCTCTGGGGTCCTCTGTGGAGTAGCCCAGTTTGCTGGTCAGCAATAATGCCCTGGTATCTGTAGGGCATGTGATAGTGGACCAGAGCTGGTTGATGTATGGATGTTTGGTGCAGGTGGAGCCTCCCGAAGGGAGAAAGTAGGGGGCTTCTAGGGCTTGGGGGCATGCATTGCTCTCCTGTTCAGGAGGGGCAGCTTTGGGTGCTGTTACCACTGTAATGCAGGACATGGTAACAGCATGACCATGGCTAGTGGGTGAGGTTTGTTTGCTGCAAGGCTCAAGTGTGTTGCTAAAAAATGCCCTCTTAGAGTAAGCTGATGTGATCCCCCTACAGGAAGGAGAATGGGGAGGGTCTTGCTGCAAGCAGAGGCTGATGCATGCTGATTTGCTGTTGTTGTTGACTTGTTTATAATATCTAATCAGTATGAGATTGGAGTTGGTGCCGGGAGGTGGTGTATACTCTCAGCTCTGGAGCTGGCACGTGCAGCTAAAAGGGCAGCAGAGGTCTTTTTGGAAAACTTAGAGAAGGGCACGAGGGTGAAGAGCAGAATCTGAGTGTTGGCTCGTGCTGCATGTTTGGGGCTTCCATGGTTGCTGGAGTGCTGTCTCTGGAGATGTTTCTCACCTGTTATTTTTTGCATCTTTTCAAATTTTGATGCATCCTGACTTACAGCTGACACTGAGAGCCTGAAGGAAGGTAATACCAAAGGGCATCCAGCTGGAGCTCAGCATCTTTTCCTTCACCCCAGCAAGAAGTGTGGCTCTCAACATCCCCTACCCTATTCTTAGATTACCTAGGAAGCCCTTGACGCTAATTACTTAAAGATGGAAAGTGCCAAGCAAACATAGCCTTCTCCTGAATGCTGTGTGCTGCTGCTTTTTTTTTCCTTTTCCCTCTTCTCACATAAGAATGGTGGCTTGTTGCTATCTCTTTTTTATTGTTATTTTTCCTTCGCTCCACTGGTGCAGGCTGTGTCGCACAGCCTGACCAAGAGCTAAGTTTGTGCAAGGATTTGGTCCAGAAAGGATGGGGTTGCAAGACATTCCTGTCTTTTTATGTACAGAATACAGACCTCCCACTGCCTCACTGTACTGGAATGACTTTGCTCTTAAGGAATGAGTGTTGGGTACATTCATTTCTCATGCATTGCTTTTGTTTTCTGAGCAGAAGGAACATGAAGTGCAGGATGCATCCCAGTAGAGTCAGCTGTGGGCCACAGGTCTGCAGCAGGTATTGAGGTTATTATTTAAATATTAAATTGAGGTGTGGAGTTAGACCTGGTGAGCATTCTCTTAGGGTGGATTTCTACTTGTGTGTGGTGTAGGTGCCTGGGTTGCTGGGTTCACTTCAGTTGTGTGGTTGGGAGATTTCATGGTCTAGCAGCATTGGCTCCAGCTCAGCCTCCACAGTGCTCTCATCCTACAACAGACCTCAGGCCTTCCCATGGCAGGTGGAAGTGCCTGTATTGATGCAGGGCCTTAGAGAAGTTACATGTCCTTCCCTGCCCTGGTTGGGGCTCTCTGATACAGCTAGGGTGGATGTGATGCTGTGCACCCCAGCCAGGCAGTGTGAGCCCCATGTTCCCTTCCTCACCCTCTGCAGTAGCCCTTGCTGTTTCATTGAGCTCTTACGAACCATGTAGGCGAGTTTGCAACATGAAGCCGGAGCCGGAGCCGGAGGTTGTCTTCACGTCCCTCCTGCGTCCCGTCGGGCAACGCGCGCGAGCGCTGTTCCTCCGCTGTATGGTAACCATAGCGATCCACGGCGGTGGCGGATCAATACTGGGACGGCGGCGGCCGTGGCGCCGTGGGGAGCATGGCGACGCTGGTGCTGGATAACGGCGCCTACAACGCCAAGATCGGCTACAGCCACGCGCACGTCAGCGTCATTCCCAACTGCCAGTTCAGATCCAAGACTGCACGCTTGAAAACCTTCACGGCAAATCAACTAGATGAAATCAAAGACCCCTCCGGCCTCTTCTATATTCTCCCATTTCAGAAAGGTTATTTGGTAAACTGGGATGTCCAGAGACAGGTTTGGGATTATCTTTTTGGAAAAGAAATGTACCAAGTGGATTTTGTGGATACCAATATTATTATCACGGTTTTTTAATTTTTTTTTTGTCCCCCAAGGGTCAGTTTTGGGGCCCATCTTGTTTAATATCTTTATTGATGACCTAGACGAGGGAATTGAGTGTACCCTCAGTAAGTTTGCAGATGACACAAAGCTGGGAGGATGTGTCAAACTGCCTGAGGGTAGGGAGGCCCTTCAGAGGGATTTGGATAGGCTGAACAGCTGGGCTGAGCAAAATGGGATGAGGTTCAATAAGACCAAGTGCCGGGTCCTGCACTTTGGCCACAATAACCCCATGCAATGCTATAGGCTTGGGGCAGAATGGCTTGAAGAATGTAGAGAGGAAAAGGACCTGGGGGTGTTGGTTGATGCTCGGCTCAACATGAGCCGGCAGTGTGCCCAGGTGGCTAAGAAGGCCAACAGCATCCTGGCCTGTATTAGAAATAGTGTAGCCAGCAGGAGCAGGGAGGTGATCATCCCCCTGTACTCAGCTCTGGTACGGCCGCACCTCGAGTACTGTGTTCAGTTTTGGGCCCCTCACTACAAGAAGGACATTGAGGCCCTGGAGCGTGTTCAGAGAAGGGCAACAAAACTGGTGAGGGGTCTGGAGCACAAGTCTTATGAGGAGCGGCTGAGGGAGCTGGGATTGTTTAGTCTGGAGAAGAGGAGGCTCAGAGGAGACCTTATTGCACTCTACCACTTCCTGAAGGGGGGTTGTGGTGAGGAGGGGGTAGGCCTCTTCTCCCTGATAAGTAATGACAGGACGAGAGGGAATGGCCACAAGTTGCGCCAGGGAAGATTTAGATTAGACCTCAGGAAGCATTTCTTTTCTGAAAGAGTGGTCAGGCACTGGAATGGCCTGCCTAGGGAGGTGGTTGAGGCACCATCCCTAGCGCTGTTCAAGAAGCGTTTAGATGAGGTGCTAAAGGACTTAATTTAGTAGTTGGGTAGAGATAGTGATAGGAGGATGGTTGGACTAGATGATCTTATAGGTCCTTTCCAACCTTATGAACTTATGAACTTATGAACTTATGAACTTATGAATAACCTTCTGCAGATTATTTTTTTAATCCACTTAAAGACTGAATCTGAGAGCAGGCGTTACTTGAAGTGACCTCTGTGTGCGGGGGCAGAGAGGGCAGGGAGCTAATCCAGCACAGTATGTTCATAAATGAGAACTGCGGAGGGGGGGGGAGCTGCAAAAAGGATAAAAATTGGATTTTGGATTCCCATAGTTAATTTTTCTGAAGTGCCCACAGTCCCGGTGTGGAACCTGTGCTGGCTTTGTTAGCTTTCTGTGGGCACCTTATCTGAACCGGCCCTGTCAGTGCAGCGTGGTGGGGGTGATGCTTTTCCCTGCTATAGGGTCTGGGCATTGCCACACACTTCTCCTTTTCCATCACACTGCAGCAGATGTTTTTGTGTGGGATTGTTTTTTTTTTTTTTTTAAATAAGTATAGCTATTGAATTCCAAATAAACAAATAGTGTTAGCTTGTTACAGTTCCTCTGTTCCCTTGAGAAATAGTTATTAACAGGGTCAGTGTGAAGAAATGTAGTTTATGTTTGTCTGCATAGCATCTCAATAAAACGAGAGCAGGCTTTGTACTGTAAAAATTGCTATGTTTAAAGAAAACAACAACAGCTAAAAACTCATGGATCTTCCTTATTAGCTAAAAGGTGGGATTCTTTTCTTACAGGTTTTCCTTGAAACAACTGCAGCGCAGTCATTGTGAGCTCCAGGGTGGTTCCTCCATCTGGGCAAGCAATCGAGGGTGTCTTCAGGGATCCTCAAGGGAATGGGATGGTGCAGAGGTGTCCTGTGGTTACAGAGAGTGCCAGGGACATGCTGGGGAGACACCATCACCTGTCCTGCCAGGGCCTGTGTGCTTAGCACTGTGTTGGCAGGGATGGCACGTAGTCTGGCAGGCGCTTAATCCCCCATTTATGCTTTTTTTTGGTGCTTTGCTTCCCCATTTGAAAAGATGGCAAGTCTTTCAACTAATAAGTCTTTATGCTAATACTTTCCTTGGTGTTGCAATTTGTCCCCGAGCAAAACCATTAGTTGGGAATATGATGCCTCATTAAGTACCTAACTTGAGCATTCAGAAATCTCTGGCCGACCTCCTTCCTCGCAGCCTGGTGGATAAAAACCTCTGTAGTTTGAAGCTGTTACGGGCAACATGAAAGGCTGGAAATATATCTTTGTTTTATGGAAGAAGAAGTTCACATGTAAGCAGCAATTTGTGTTTAAGAAAAACTGCACATGCAGCTGGACTTGCTGTTAGTCTGTGTTCGTTAGAGCAGTAGTTGTTACAGCCAAAGCAGACAGTGCTGCCGGTGCTGGGAGGAGGTGCCTTCAGATTGCTGGGCTTTGGGGGTCTTCTCTTCTGCACTCTAATTCAGCAGATCCAGGATTGAGGCCAAAGCCTTTCTTCTGTATGTAACTAGTAGAAGGACAGCCAGTTCAGCAGAATTTCTGTGAATAGCCTGTTCCAGGTGAATTGTGCATCTGAATGCTGATAAGGCTAACTCAAGGGGTAGTTTGCAAACGAGAATTGAAATCTTAGGTGAGAAGAGTGAGCATCTGAAATGGAGCATAGCATTGCAGTTGTGGACTTAGGAAAGAGCATTTTTATTGTAGTCATGGAACTGCCTTAGAATGAAGAAAACCAAACTCATGACCAGTGTGGAGGTGACTCATCTGTCCCTACCAGTTGCAGTTACTTGAAGTCCTGCAGCAGCCACTCAGTGAGCACATCCCTCAAAAGTCATCTGAGAACAGTGGGTTTTTTAGTTGACAAAGAACATCATCTGTTGGGATAGAGAAGGTGCGGCGCTTGAGTGTGCTCAGAAGCACTTCAAGCATGATGAGCTGCTCTGCCAGGCTGAGTGGGATGGAGGTGGCCTCGGTGATGCTATAGCTGTAACCTCATCCCCAGAGTTAACCAGCAGCTGTGTTTGGATCCAGGGTCTTGTCTGTCCTTGCAAAGCCAGAGCTGTCAAGGCATGTTGTTCCTTCACGCTGGCTGCTGTGCATCTCCTTGGGCGTTAAATGGATTTCCATGCACACTGTTACGCTTGCATGCCAGATTGTGCAGAGCATGGGAGTTTTAGATTACAGATTTTTGCTTACAGGAATGCATCGGGGGTCTGGGGAGGGGCTTTCTCTCAAGTGATGCGTTTCTCATTAGGCAGGTTGTCTTTGTCTGATTTGGGTTTTGTGAGTTGTCTGCATAGAGCTTTGCTGTAGACTACACCCCAGTCACTTGAGTGCCAACTTAGCATGCCCTGTGCACCTGAATTACAGCCTAAAAAGGCTAATAGGAGTTTTTCTTGTTGTTGTTGTTGTTGCTTTTGCATCTGTCTATAGCTGAAATTTGGCATAGCCAAGGGAATTTGTTGCCTCTTTGAGCACCTCCACGCTTCGAGTGCTGGTTTTTGTTCTCCTATCGGTGACCATTCACAACCTATTTCAGAAGGCACTTGAGAAGAAATAAGCTAATTATATCGTTTAATAAAAGATGTGAGAATACCAATTCAGGGAATGGCAGCAGTGTGGAGGAGCTGGGTCTGAAGAATGTGATTTGTGTTGCACGGGAGATATTAATCACGTCAGCTCCCGGGAGACGGGTCTGCCAGAAGGGCGCTTGTGTTGGATGCACTGCTCAGACTGAAATTAGGCTGTGTACAAGAACTAATAGAAACAGAAGGAAAGATTTCTAGCAGAAGGGATCAATACCTTGGAAACATTTACATTCAAAATTAGAAAAATGAAAACGGTTATAGGCAGAGAGAGTGTATTAAGAAAGGAAAACAAGTATTTGTTAGCGCTGGTGTGAAATGAGGTAATTTAAGAGAAGTGCTCTAAGTGCCTTTTGTCACAGATGATGCCCTTTGTTAGATTCCTGAGCAAAATGGAGCTTGCGACTTTCAGGGTTCTCAGATGATCAAAACACCGTGGGGCAGTCTGATCATATAATACTTCACTGGAATGAGGTCATCAATAACTCTTGCCTGGGTGTGATTTACACAGTTGTCAGTGTCTGAATTGCCATAATATGTCTCTGCCTGAGAAGAAATGCTGCATTTGGAGGGAAAAAAAAACAACCCAAAGCTGCAGCTCACTGGGTAGCTGGCTCTCTGCTAATAATGGATACAGAAGAGTGATGGCTTGTGATCCATTCAAATAGAAATGCTCAGTGTCTAGAACTAGAGGCACGGAAGCTGTTGCAAGGTCAAGCAGTGTCCTTTAAGGCAAAATACCTGGTGGATATTGTCAGCTGCAGATAACACACCTGCAACATCATGGAAAGTACATCTGAAATTAAGATTAAAGGTGCTTGTGCTCATACAGAGAGGGGGAAAAGAAGATAGAGGCAAAGTCAGAAGAAAGAGGATTAGCATTTGGTAGATGACAGATGATAACTCTTCCAAGGAGGAGATTTAGGCACCAGATTATTAAGAGGTTTCTGTAGTTGCCTCCAACTACAGATTTTGAACAACTTTAAATTGTTTGGTTTTGAACCTCTTTCTCCACCCCATGCATCTGTACACTCACACAGTCTTCTGCTGCTTGATAATACAGGCCAGGAATCCAAAGACCAGAGGCCCTGGTCATCCACACTCACAAAGTCTGCTCTAATTTTAGATGCCCCAGTTTAAATGGAGGCAGAAAAAGGACCTGACCTTCAGCTGTGCTGCCAGGACCCTCTGTTGTCTGACATGCCCTGCGGGTCAGGGTGCTGGGAGCTTCTGAAAATGAAGATCTGGTGTCTTGGGAGGTGTTTGCAAATACCTGCTGCAGTGATGGGGGCAGAAGGCTTTGCTGGAAATCCTGCAGTGAGTTTGCAAGAGAAACTGGATCTCTTGGCTCTTGAGTATGAGCCAGAAATAGCATTTCTTAATATTATGAAGAGAGAGATACTGGATGTGTTGTCAATCCCACCACGCTGAGAAATGCATTTGTGAAAATATATTTTGGCTGCAGTCTCTCCAAGGAGAAGAACTTGACCCTTTATTGCCATGGCAAATGGCAGTAAAAAAAACTGGCTTCCTATTTCCAGTTCATAGTGATTCCAAGGGATAACACCTCCCTTGATGCAAAGCAGGGAAGGCCCATGTGTATGTTAGGTCCTTTGGACCTGGCATTTCTCTTCTGCCTATGGAAATCATCACAACCAAAGAAAACCTGTGGTTTTCCATTCAAATTGGACTATTCAATGCATTTCTTTCTTGCAAAAACATTGAAGAAGTCTAGGGTTTATTCCAGAGAAGAAGACAAATATGTTTGCAATCTCAGGTGTTTTGGGCAGCTGCCAGTGGTGTCCTAGGGTTGCTCATGTGTGTTTCTTCTGCAGCAAGGTGCAAGCTCACACTGGGTTTATCAGGCCTGTAGGTGCCTGAGCAGCTGGAGACCTCACTGGTATCTGGAACGTAGCTGACTTTTCATTTTCCTAGCAGAAAATGAAGATTAACCTTGAGATCAGCAGACTACAGTCAGGATTGGGTAAAAATAGAGTTAGAGGCAGGAAGGGAGGAATACTGCATTTTAAATTTAGAGATCATGTATGTGCTAATGATGTACTGATGACCAGGCGTGATCCTGAGTTTGTGGAGCCTTTACCTGCATAAGGATACACAGACTGCAGTGACTGTCCAGGTATACATCCATCTCCATCCTCTGATCTACCTAAACTAGCTTTATCAAAGGAACATAGTGGTTATTTTTAATCTAAATCAAGCATCAGAAGAAATAAGCTACTATGGTTGTCAAGAATTCTGGTGCAAATTTTTTTCTGGATTCCTTGGCACTTGGTTATTAATGAAGCGTTTGTTCTGTTTGCTTAAAACCCTCCCAGATGCTAGCGTATGTGCTCCATGCAAATTATTTTTGGTCTGGTTAAATACTGTTTTTCTAGGAAGGGGAATAACTGAAATCGGTAGAGGAAAATGAGTAATATTAACCCTCTGTAGGCAGTTCCCTCATTAATTTGTTTTGACCATCGAGCTCTCATGGTAGGATTGCGTGCTTTGCTGTCGTTAGCAGGCTGGAGGAGCCTGACAGCAATCTGGGACCTCTGCTTGAATAGTCACGTACTCTGAGTGCTTACTTCGGGTGGCAGTGGCCCAGAAAACTGCCAACATCCTAATTAACACACTTTTTCAATGGACAATATTAATATTCATACTATTATACTGTAAAATGAGTAATTTGAATAGACAGAATGTCTTGCACTCTCTTGATCTCTTGTGGATTAACCTACAAAAGGCCATTGGCACTCATTCTTTCAGGCCTTAATGGGTATGAAGGCTTCTAATGAAATTGTGCGAAGCAGAGCTACCCAAAAATGGGTAGAAGGGTAATGGGTTTGATAGGAATGTTGATATTTTGTTAGAGCAGCTACTGAGATGTGAAGGAAAATGTTTGTATTAGATGGGCACCTCAGGATGATGGAGGAGGAAGGAAGCTCTCTGGGGTGACTGGTCCCACAGCATTCATCTAAGTGATGTCAGCTGAACAGCAGTAATGGAGAGGTCCCCCAGCTGGGCCAGGGTGGTGCTGGAAGGGAGAAAGCAGATATATATGTTTGACTGGAAAACAAAAGGCTTGGAAGGCCAGTCATGTTTTATTGATGCCCACCATTAGGGGCTACCACAAGATGTACTGCCGATTCTAGCAGAAGAAATGGAATTGCAGCAATTGCTGTGAAGGAAAACAGATTCCCCAGGAGAGGAAAGAGGAGGCACTGCTGAAGTAGAAAACAGTGTATTTAACAAGTAGACTAAGGGAGGTGAGGTTTGCAGGGTATGCCCAAGTAAGCACCTATTAATTTGCTGATGGATCCTGATTACTATGTTTACTTGAGATATGTGCCCTGTAAAGGCATGAACCATCCTTTAACAAACACCTTCATCCCATCTCTCCTAAGATCCAATTGACCTTGAGTCCCTGGGGAAGGAGAAATCAGCTTCAGGGTCAATATGAGGAGGAACAGCTACTGGAAAAAAAGAAGACACAGCACATCTGCAACTTGGCATTCAGTATTGAGCAGGCCTGGCCCTCTGTGCCTCTGGCTGTGGGGAGAAAGCTTCCCAGCAGCTCCATCCTCTGAAGAACCTCTGTGGGTGTGAACAGGACTAGTGCAAAGGAGAGGGGCCCATTGGGTAGCAGCAGGTCTGGCTGCTGTCCCTACAAGGTTTGGGATGCTGCACGTCAGTCTATCTTCAGCAGCCGAGGGGAGGATGGAGGGGCCTACCTGAATGCTAACAAATGATATTGGTATCTCCAAAAACGCAGTGCTTGGGCTCAGCAGGGGAATGAGACCACATTTAACAGAACCAAGGGGATCCTTTGAAGAAGCGATCAAAGCAGCTGAGAGAGTTGGCAGCTGTGGACGTGAGTTATGTGGTGAGTCTGGTAGTAGCCCACAGCCTGTGTGTCAGTGGGACCTGGTGCTGGCTGTGACTGCCATCAGCTCTGTGCTGTGCTCTGGGGTGTTGGCATTGCAGATGTGGTGGGTCCTGTGCAAATTCTGAGCACAGCTGTGCCTTTCCATCTAAACGCTGACTCTTTGGTACCTCAAGAAAAACATCGTCACATGCTCCCATCCATCCCGTGTGTGTTTGCTCATAGATACCAGCCATGGAGGGGGCATTTAGTCTTGCTCACTCTGTGAGCTTGATTTAATTTTAAAAATATATATAATGATTAAGGCAAAATGAAAAGAAAAAGAATTATTTAAACCTGTGTCAGAGGTTACAGCACAAAGGAACCCACCAGCGAGGTTTGAGACATTTTGCTGCCTTTGGCTGGGAGATAATGGAAAAATTAGAGGCTTTTAGAGCCTGGGTCAGTGTCATGAATCAAATACTAAAATCCTCCTTTGTTACTTCAGCTCCCAGAAAATGAGTGAGCCTCTGAAAGGAGTCTCTGTGACCAAATTAATGGAAAGTGATGAGACTTTGTGGCATCCTGGGGCCGTGGGGCAGCATCCCCACCAGCCTTGGCTTTTGCTCTCCATCCCTTAGGGCAGAAGGTATTTTGGCTTAAACCATAAGGCAGGGCTGTTAGGTGGGAGGCAGCCGAGCAGGGCAGCACTGGCCCAGCACTGTGACTCACCAGTGGATCCTCTCTGATGCACACACAGTGCTGCAGCATCACTGCTCTTTTTTCATTACTGCCTCACTCTCCAGGCTTGAGCAGCTTAGAGAGTTTCCCTGGAAATTCTTTTTTCCCTATTTACAAGAAAGACATTTTCTGCAAGATCCTTTGCTTTGGTGCTGGAGGGAGAAAAAAGCTCTTCTAATCCCAGATATTCAATATGATGGTTTCCTGGTAGAAAGAATTTTATATATATATATAATATATATTATATATAAAATATATATATATGTATGTATGTATTTTCTCCTTTATATTTTTTAGGGTTTTTTGGGGGAGAAGGGGCTTGCTGTGGGACGCATGTATACTTGTAGTCATGTTCTTGGAGGTGTGCACTGTTCTTTGGTTTGTGTTGGAGGGCTTTGATTAGTTTGTTTTTAATGGAGTCCCTGTAGAGTGAACTGCTCATTACCTAGCAGACTGTTGGGCCTTGGTACGAGGACAGTTAATGAGAGGTCTTCCAGTCACCCTTTTTTCTGCTGAATGTCTTTTCCTGCTTGTGCCATGGCCCAAGGTCAGGCACCTGTGCCTGGTGAGGAACACAGGAGTGCCCTTTGCAGGGCTGGTTGATGGGCAGCACGCATGGAGATGATGATGCCCTAATCTCCCCACTTCTGAGGGACACAGGAGTGCAGAGATGCACTGCTTTATCCTCATTTCTATTATTTCAGCAGATTCTTCTGACTTCCTCAGGGTCTGTAAGCCGTCCATGCCCTGCTGTAGCACTGCTGTGGAGCTTGGGATGGGCTGGGTGCTAGAAGACAGTGGGGGCTGCATTGCCTACAACAATCAATTTCCTCCATTCCCACCCTCCTTCAACTCTTAGGCAGCTTTTGTATTCATACCTATTTTCTTCCCATGTTGCTGTGAGATTTGTGCCAGTGGGTCCTTTTTGGAGGATGCCTGGAGCAGAAATGTGTTTTGTTATCCCTTGAAGCTGAAAGCCATAAAGAACAGAATGACTTTAATGAACAGACCTTGCAGAATCACCACCTTGAAGCTCTAGCTGCTCGTGTGAATCAAAACCCACTGAAAGTAGGTCATATAGTAAAAATGAATTAGATTTACTTCAAATTTTATTGACTCTGCTGGTTTTTCATTCACAGAGGCTTCTAGTCAGGAATCTTGTCTTTTTAAACCTCAGCTTGGGTAAAAAGGCCAAATTCTGTTCTTTTTCTTCTAGCCTACTTGACTGAGGTTGTCAGGGATATGATAGATGCACTTTCCCTTTTCCGTGATTATTCTTTTATTCTTCTGCATTAAAGAACTGCTTAAGCAACGACAACGTTCCCATGCTGTTTTCACAAGTGGGAGTTCAGCCTGCTGCAAAGAATTTGTGCAACACCTATATTCTTGTTATTTGGTCTTAATATTTGTTCCTGCATGCAGGGGAGGAACAGGTACCAAGCTGAGTCGAGGCGTTTGTAGAGCCTGGAGCACAAATGCAGTGAATGTTGCAATCCTGGGAGTCAGACTGGAGTTTTCTGTTCACATTTGGGTTGCATTTATTATGCTATTACTCATTTAGCCCCATCTTGTTCGTTTTGGCAGTATGGGACCCCTGCAGTAGTATGCTGCTTCCCACAAACCTCAGAGGATGGGGTTAGGTGAAGCTGGTGGCTTTGGGTGATGAAAGGCCAAGCATTTGGGAATGTTGGGAGCAACACTGTGTTAGTTTTCCTGAATCAGACAGGGGTTGGTGATGCGGGTGCTCTGAGCCCTGTGTGCTGCACCTCCTCCCCCCCATCCCAGGACTGTTGTTGGCTGTTGCACCTGGCTGAGTTCAGTCTTTCTGCAGAAGTTTGCTCCTCCAAGGTATTAGATAAACTCTGTGCTATGGTTTTTCTCTCTCTCCTCCCTTTGGTAAACACAAGCAAACACAGTTTTTGTTTTTGTTTTCCCTTCGAGCTGCAAACTCTTCCAACCCAAAGCAAACACTGCGACTGGGTGGTCGGTGGCATGTAGCATTGGAGCAGAGCTGGGGGGTAACAGCACGTGTCTGCCTGGGGTTTCTTGTCTTGTTTGTGAGTCCTTCTGATCCCTTAGCAGCAGTGAGGGCGGAGCTCAGCCTTGCTGTCTGAGCTGCATAAACTGAAGTACTGTAACTGTGAGACCCCAAAATGTGTTAGTGTAGCAGATGTTTCATTTAGATGAGCTCAGAAGGACTTTCCAGGAGGCCAGCTAATAGGATACATTCATAGCCCTAGTGTAACAGAAATACTGTAGGTACATCTCTCCTGCAGCAGCGCCCACATTCCTGGGGTGAAAGCCCGAACAAACAAGACTTGTTTGGTAGCAAACCAGTCCTGGAGATTTCTGGATGTGATGGTTCTAAATGAAAAAAAAAAAAGCTGTGAGGTTTGACCCATGCCCCCATGGCAGTGAGTGGAGAAGGAAGGGATGGGAGATGGAGTAGAAAGATGTTCAGCATTCAAGCACCAAAGCCATGAATGTTGAGCTCTGTTGGCTTACTGAAGTTCACATGGTCTCATCCTCCAGTGCTGGTGCCTCTCAAGCTCCTAAACTGGGAATTAAATGGATTGATTAGAATTCAGGAGTGTAAAAACAAGGGTACAGCTCTGTAAGTTCATTTGACCATTTGATTATAGCTTGCAGCAGCTTCTTCCAGTATTAGTTGTGCATAGAGAGGATGCCTTTCTGATGCTACAGAAAGAAAAGGAAACCATAGGCTGTAGTGGAAGGTGGCTGTTGTGACTGATGGCTGGGGCTCTCTGCAGAAAAGCCATGGGAGCTCAGAGCTTTGCTGCTGTCTGGGCTGTGTTCTTCTGGTGCTGAGTAGCCCAATCTCAGCTTTAGCAAGAAGCTGGGAGGAAGAGGATGGAGAGAAGGAAGAGGGGTTGCAGCAGTGGGCTCCCATGAAGGAGTGTGTGCATGTGGTGTTCATTTAAAACAGGTTTCTTTTACAGGAGGTGCATAATAATGCAGACCTGAGATTTTATCTTGTGTTTAGGATTTCTAACATAGCTAATGGCAGATCTGTAAGTGATAGCAGCTTCTCTAATGATCGATGATTTTCTTTTTTTTTCCTGCCTTCCTATCTCGTCTGCCTGCTGTGGATGGTACATACTTTACAGGGGAAAAAAAATCCTCACTGATAAATTAAGATTTGTTTAGCCACCTTCTCTTTGCAGCTATAGCTTACTGCTTTCATCTCCACTGAAGACCTTTATCCAGGAGCAGAATATAAATCTTCTCTACCTATGATTTCATAACTTAAAGAAATACAGCCTGAAACTGTCTGGGTAGGAAGTGGGAGTCCGTGCCAGTGCTCCTATGCACAGCAGAGTACCAGTAGCCTCTGTCCTTTTAATTACTGCTGGAGCAGCCCCATGTTACCAAAATCACAGCTTGAAAGAATTAAAATAGTTTATCTTAGATAATACAACGTGACCTACAGATGAAGGCCTGTAAATAAACCAGTATTCTACTCAAGAAAAGACCTTCATTGACTATTATGTGGGTAATAAATCTTTCATTTTCTCTTAAGAAACAATAATTGCAGAAGCTTCAGCTGCAATGTACTGCAGACAATAAATGCCTGTCCTTCAGCACATCATCAGCATCTCGGTGATGGATGCTGGTGTGCACTATAGCATCAAGATCATAAAAATACTGTTGGTAGCACACACTGGCAGCCCTTCCTTTAAGCCTTGGGAGTACAGGTTTGGATAGTGCTCTGTGTATGCAGGAACACATTTTATTTGTCACACTTCCTTTTTGTAAGATGTTTTTGCTGATGGGTTCCTGGTGACTAGCAGTGAGCTTCGAGGAGATAAGCTCCTCTCCTCAGCAGGTATGGAGCTGCCTCAGCACTCCCAGCAAAGTGGGCTGACCTCTTCCACTGCTTCACTAGCAAATCTGAGCAAACAAACCCAAGTGGATCACTGGGAGCCATAATCCCATTTCACAGCATAGAACTGGGCCTCTGCTGTTCTGGTACACAGGGCATTTTGTGGGGTTTTCTTTGTTTTTTATTTTTGATCACTCTTATTTGTGCAGCTGCTGCTCACTCTGTGGAGGACTGGGAGGATCCAGCAGTTCTTCCACGACACTGCTCGGTGTTCCCAAAAATGGTCTGCAGGATTAGTCACAGATAACTGTTCTCAGATTTTTCCCCCCTTACCTCAATGCTTTGTAACCCCAGATGAGCTTGGTGCCAATGGAGGGGCTTGGCCTGCTGTCTTGAGAGGCTGGTGTTTCTCAGAAGGCTCAGGTTGATCTGCTTTCATTGTAGCATTATTAATTACAGCAAGCCTTTGATTCACCCAGAAGTCAGAGCGAATCGGGGTCAGGGTACCGGGCTGTGTGTGCTGCCTGCTTTGCCTGCCAGGCCCTAGCACAGGCTTTTTCCATGCTTGAGACTTGAAACCATCTCAGTAAACATCTCAGGGACGTGTGTGCCTCCGCCTGGGTCATGCCTGTGGTTCTGGGACTTTTAAAAAGACTGCATTTGGGCAAGCAGGTGCTGTGCTGTGACCCTGAGCCTTTCTCTTGTTCCCTCTCTTGCAGGTTGCTCTTAAACAGCCCCACGTTGGGCATACAGGAAGATCTACAGTGGTTTGAAGTGAACAGCAAAATAAGCAAACATCCAACTCTTTTCTTTAGTAGTAGCCACATTTCTTCTTTCCCTTTACTCTTTAATGGGGTTGTTTCCAGTTTTTTGATGTCCTGGTTTTGTATTATTATTATTATCATTACTTCTAATCTTTCCCTAAATGAAATTGCCCTAGGTGCAGGTTCTAGCTTTGTGGTGGTCCTATTTGGCAACCCAATTCCCTGTTGAAACTTGTTGACAAATTACAGCGTTTAACTTGCAGCATCCTCTGTTTGCCATAGACCAATTCACATAGAAGTAGAAAACCCAACGTTCTTCTTTAACTTCCTCTGCATGGGAAGCTGTGCAGAATATGAAAGCATAGCAGATATTCCTAGGGTGTGGGCACCGAGAGCAGCTCGCTGTGCTCTCACGGGAGCCACACTGAGTGCTCGCTGCATCCTCTGCTGTCAGTGCTGGCCTCTGGTGCTCCGGATCCTCTCTCTGCTTGTCTTCTGGAGATGGAGCTGACAAGACACTCTTGCAGCTGTTGGTTGAACCCCAGGCTGAGCTGCATTGTTCCCCACAAATGAGCGGAAGTAACTTGCTGAGACGGGTCCCTAAATAATTTACTTTAGGAGGAGCCCTGGGAAGCAGAGTGGAGGGAACTAGGGCGCTTCTCCTGCACAGCAGCGCCTAGAAGAACATCCCCACTTCTTTTTCAATGGTAAGAACAAATTTTGCAGGCTGTCTTGATTTCTTCCAGTGACTTTTCTGGTCCGTTTCATATTACCCAGTGTTTTTCTTCCTGTCTGGAGCAAAATCTGGTCTTGCCTTCGAGGCTGGTGATAGATGAGCTCCTGGCATTTCCTGAGATGATTCACTTCATGCCATGTTGATGCATTTAGGATGGCTTTGGGCTCTGTGGTGGTTTAATGATTAACTGGGCATCTTTCTGAAGGGGCTTTCAGTAGTGAGCTCTCATGACTTTTTTTGCTGTTTGAACAATTGAGATGCAGTCTTGAGAAGCCTTTGTTTGTGGAAAAGGGAGCTTTGGGGTCTCCTTACTGCATGAGTTAGTCAGATAATGCCCAGCGGGCTGTAGCTGGAGAAAGCACAAATACATGTGGTTAAGTCCTGGGACTGAGATTCAAAAGCTGTATGTTCCCACAGTGCCACGTGTTTTCAGCGTGATCTGCTGGGCTTTCTGGGCTCCATTGACTCTCTTGTAATGGCAGCCATATAGGAACATTGCTCGCTTTCTCCATTCCTTGTGTTATGGATGCCAAGCCCCCTGGCTTGTCCCTGTGAGAGCTGCCCGGCGGTGTGGCCAGGCTCTGGTGTGTTTTGGTGCTGTGCATCCTGGTGTTGTGGGACAGCTGCACAGGCAGCTGGCTTCTACCCAGTCAGCTTTGCTCTTGCTGCCTGCTTTGAGAGCAGCTAGAGATGGTATCTGAGAGCAGCACGGGTGTGAAGAGGAGCACACAGCAAAACCCTGACTGTATTATTTACACTTTTCTTGTCCTTGTTAATACCTTAATCCTGAGATTGAGGTTCAAACAAGAACTTCCTAAAAGATTACTGGGTTCTTTTTCTCTTGTAAGCACAGCACGTATGCGCTAGCTGCTGTAGAAGTTGGGAAGCAAATCACTGTGATGAATCACGGTTATTTTCTCACATTGGTAGAGGAGAATCCTGGAGTGTGTTCAGATGTTTATTTGCAAGAAACAGATGGACGGAAGGGACCGCAAGTGGGATTGGTGTTCTTATATCACCCTGAAGGAGAGAGCAGTCTCCTCCTCACTATTCATGGTAGCAGAGAGTCCTGGGTGTATCTGTATTATTACAACAGCAGATTGAAATGCTGTGAGCGGAAGATGAGGTTGGTGAATGCCTCCTAGAATTCAGATACAATCACTCCCATATCAGCACTGCCCTTGTTTTTATGAAAGTCTGAATTTGAAGCTAGTTGGGTGGTGGTAGAGCCACCAGCAGTTCCACCTCTCTGTGCTGCAGAAGTGTGTGTGCAGCTCTTGCTGCCCATATCTCTTCCGTGGCAGATGGAGCAGCTCGGGGAGGGGTTGGACCTGGAGATACCATGGGGTGAGAGCATCCATTGTAAGAGCCAATGTCATAGTGGAGGAGATCCTCCTCACTGACCCCGGAGACTTGATGAGCCACTGTACCTTTTGAAGTACAGTCTCATTGGTGCTCGTTGCTTGCTTGTAGACCGATCAAAAGTGAAGAGCAGCATGGAGTGGTTGTTACACTCTTGGTGATGCTGTTGTACATAGCTGCTGTTTAAGCCAGGGATCAATGCTGTACAATCATGGACTCATTAAGAGTGGAAAAGACCACTAAGGTCAACTTGTCCAACAATCAACCCGGCCGCATTTGGCTTTTTGCAGCTCCCGTTCAAAGATACCAATCTCACACCAAAACAACTTAAAATAGATGAAAAAAATCTGTTGTGTATCCTTAGGGGAACAGTGGGAGAAGCGTCTCCTGGCCCTGACAGCAGCAGAGCTTAACTCCAGCTGCCTGGAGCTGGGATGAGCCCTGCAGCACCCAGGTGGGTCTGCATGGAGCAAATGCCATTGCATGGGATTAAAAAAGTGGAACATAGGGCACTGTGGTTTGGTCAGTGAGCTCAGCAGATGTGAGTAATGCCAGCTGAGCAGAGAAAGTGCTTTTTTAACCTGAGCTCTGATTGCCTTTTCCGCCTGAGATAGGGCAGTGTGTAAGCATGAAAAGGACATCTCAAAAAGCCACAGCCACTCGTTCCCCACGTTTGTGTAGCTGGGGATGAAGTGCTCTGACCAGCTCCCCGCAGCTGCGTGCAGGCTGAGTGCACAGGAGTGTGCCTGAAGCAGCTCCCAGTGCATCCCCTTTGCTCTGCTGCATGCACAGCCCACAGCAGGTCAAAGCAGCAACTGCAGAGCAGTCAGCCTGGCACGAAGAGCACAAGGCTTTCCCAGCGAGCACGGCTGTGCATGACATGCACTCTCAGCTATGCTTCCTGATGCTTGGCCCTTGCAGCCAGCAGATAAACTCGTGGCTTACAGTAAAGACAAACAGCAGAAGCACTCCTGTGAGTTATCGTGCATGACATTATTGCTGTGATGAAGTGCCCTTCAAGGATGTTATCGCATCATTTTGCTCCGTTATGAGGTGGTAATGGAGGGCTGTGTGGGGATTCCACCTTCTTGCATTGCACGATGAGCTTAATGGTTAATTCATTCTTTCCCAGGCTGATAAGTCGTGCTAGAAGTCTTCAAGACCTGTAAAATTAGCAGTAAATTTAAGCTGTATGTAACGTTGCGAGTATATAGAAGTAGTGTTTGTTGTAGCCACGGTGGACAGAGGAGAAGTCAGGTTTGGAGGAAGAGATGGCTCTTGGGAGAGCTGGGAGAGCCCCTTGCTCACAGCATGGAGCTGTGGGCAGTGCAGCAATGGGCTGCACAGTGTCAATGGGAGCTGGGATGGATTGGCAGTGTGCCTGCATCCCTGCACTGCTCCCACAGCGGATGATGTGCAGGTGTCCCTGGAGGGGAGGGCTCCACTTTCCCGTTGGCCATCAGCGTTTCGCTTCCAGAAGCGAATGTTTTCTGCCAGAAAAATGTTCCCAGCTATGGGTTTTTTTTTTTCGGGTTTTTTTTTTTTTCACTCTGGCTTAAGGAAACACTGTGCCTTTCTTCTCCCCGTGTCCCAGCTGGTGCCTGCCCTCCCTGTGCACACCAAGAGTTCCTGCTTAGTCACTGAGTGGCCAGTCAGATGTTCCTGGTCAAAACTGGTTTATATTAGAGGAAAAAAGAAGTATATACTTTTATGTCATGTTTTTGCTTTGTTTTGTTTTTGTTTTTAAGCCTTCTTTACTCAGTGCAGTATTGCAGTTGAGCATGACAGGGAATCTCCCAAGGAAACAAAGCTGCTGCAACCTCTGTGTCTTGGTGAGACTCTGTCTCCAAAGCACAGAGGGTTCCAGGCAAGGTGCAGATCCCAGCCAGGTGTGATGAGAGCAGAGGGCTCTGGGATGGGTACTTGCTGCAGGTTTTCCAAAGCCAGGTAATCAGAGCAAACGAGACCCTCATTACTGCTGCTGATGAGGGAACAGCTGCAAACACTAAACTCAATTAGATTATTGAATATCAAAGAATTAATATTTATGAGTCACAGAAAATAGGTTTCATAAGCAACGGTGCTTGCTTCTCTTTACCTTCCTAATCAACAAAATAACTCTTTTTTTTTTTTTAGTAAGATGTTTAAAAGGCCCTGCTTGCACCACTTATTTAATGGTCTGTAGTGAGCCTTGATGGGAAAGTGACCTAGTTCAGGTCCCCAGAGGCGACTGCAATCAAAACAGTTATGAGCAAAATACTTCTCTTGCCATATGGCAGTTTCAGGCATTGCACGCACATGTGATCCGTGGCTGCTTTGTCCAGAAACGGTGAGATTTCTGTTAAATAAATACATAGAGCAAAGCAAAAGAGGAGGTGTTTCCATTCTCGGTGATCTTCCCTGTGAACTGGCTGCTAAATGCTTGGCTGCTGGGTGGCAGTGAGCTCTTCCACTGAGCACATTTGCTCTGCAGCCTGCCCCGGATAATGTGCTTTGGGGAGCTGAAATTCTCCGATGTAATCGAGTCAGTTTTGCAGGTGCAGAGCACTTACTTTTTCCTTATAAGCCCAAGCAGAGATTTAATTGCTGCTCTTCAGAAGTGCAAAACAAGAGAATGTAATAATTAAAGCTGTCAGGGTGTCCTTTCTCTTATGCTGATGCTGATATTAGCTGGTTTAAAGCCTATTTTTAACCTCTGCAGGGTTGAAGTCTTGCTGTGTATTTTCAGTCTGGGTTTATTTGTTTCAGACTTTGCAAATTTTCAGTAACCTAAACTGGAAGGGTGGGGTGGGGGACATCAAAAGAGGAAGGAAGGAGGAAAAATCAAGCAAATGAAATGCAAAATATGTCCATAAATTATTTCCACCTCACTGTGGATTTTGTTTGCTTTTTACGGGCCTGCAAAATCCTCCCTAACTGGAAGCCAAAAAATCTCAAAACACAAAGCGCTGAGCGCCTGGTAAGATAAATATTGTTTTAGCTTAGCTTCAGAGAATGCCCTGGGTACTGCAGGCAGCAAGAGGGCCATTTTTCTGCTTAAATAGCTCTGGTTTTAACCAAGTTCATCCCGTGACCCCTCTGGGAGTTATCTGTAATGTGACTGGAAATGAGGTAGTACGTGCAGTGCCAATTCAGTATGTGTGTATATACATATGGTGTGTGTGTATAAGTAGATGTAAGTATATAGGATGTATATATATATATGCATAGGGAGCATGGAGGGTGAGTTTGGGTGTAAAACAGTCTGTGTGCTCCTATAGAAGCTCAGCTTCCATACATGCCATCAGACTTTGTCCTGAAGTAGGCAGAGCATGCATGGTGATGGGCAGTGTATCGCCTGCCCTTCAGGGCCCACTTGTCCTGGGGAGCACAGAAGGTGATGTTTCTGGAAGTGCTTTTCAAGTTTCTGGGCACAGAGATCTGGTCCCTCCCTTGTCCTGCTGGTTCCTCATGAGTGGGTTAGAGCTGTTGTGCTCTTACTGGCCCTTTTCTTATGCAAAGTATTGACATCCAAAATATGGATTTCTAATCCTAAAATTACAACCTGCCCCTTCATCACTCTAAATCAGTTAGTTAATCTCTAAATAGTTCCCCAGCTCGCTGTTAGTCATGCTATTAAACTCTCGACAAAACCTTTATCCAGGCATTAAAGTGTGACTGTTAAATACACCTGCTGTATTACTGGGCTGGCTCTGAACCTGGAAACCCCAAACAAGGACAGAGCAGCATTTTTATGAGCCAGCTGCTCGTCATGTTCCCCAGCACCAGCATCCACTGGCAGAGCCTTGGGTTGGGCTGTTTGGAGACTTAGGAAAGAGAAGCTGGGAAAGGGAATGAGAGGTTGCTGGATGTGGTTCTCTGGTTGTCTTGATTCCACACGCAGTGATCCTGACCTTATTCATATATGGGCAACGATGAGACATTGGAGCCCTGGTAAAGGATTGGTGTAAACCTGACCTGAGGGCAGAACTGGGCTCAGAAGTTCTTCCCTTGAGGCTTCCCAAGGTGTAAGTCTGAATTTTTAAGCATAGTTAAACCAGAACCAGGTTCTCCCCATGATGAGAGGTCAGTAACTCAGCCATGATGGGTGCGAGCTGTTTTTCTGGAAGCTTGATTTGCAGATGGTTTTGATATTACCTTCTGTTAAACAGCAAGTGAGGATCGTGCTGTTAAGATTCCTTATTTTTCTTGTTTCCCCAGTACTCAGGAAGCAAACAGTCATTTTAGCAAGTACCAGAACTAATAAACCTGGTTTCCTTTGTATTTATGTCCCATGGTTGATTGAATACTTTCCTAATTAAATTAAGTTTCTATTATATCTGCTTATACCTATCGTCTCTCCCTCTGATTGCTTCCCTGGCAGCACCAAGGCTGCTATAATTGACTGGAGATGCTGGCCAATGGGATTAAAAGCTGTTGGAGGCACTGGAGAGCGGCCGACCTTCGTCCGCCACCCAGCTGCCCGCTGAACTTAGTTATCTGTGATCACCAGCTTCCTGAATGCGGTCTGTACTCAGAAAATGAACTGTGCCTTGAAAGCCCACTGCTGCAGGCCCTTGGGGTCCCTGCACTGGGGTCTTGATGTGTGCATAGGGTGCCCTCGTTGCCAGGAGCACTGACCTGCTGCCACAACCTGCTCAGGTGCCCAGTCCCAGAGGCCTGTTGCTGGTTCTACACCTGAAATATCAATTTATTTCTTTTTTTCCCCTTGAAACGACGATAATCTAAGAAAAAGGGGTTGTAATGCCCTTGGAAGTTGCTCTTGCAGTTTGCTCTCCTTTAAAACACGTCAGTCCCCAGAGCAGAGTGGTGGCAGTGCTGTTTTTCTTGCTTAAAAGGATGCGTTCCTGTTTCCTGCTTTGCGCCGGAGCTTTTGGTGCAAGTGTGTCTAGTGCGAGGTTGAGAGGGCTGTATCCTGGGGCACAGCCAAGAAAACAAGTTAGCAGGCTGAAGGGCGGAATGAGATCTTCTTCAGTGTGTTACAAAAACGCCAAATCCTGACAAGGCTGTAATTCGGGATGGAAGTTACATTTCACATGTTACATTGCTTGCTAGATACACAGTAACCTGGCCTGACTGATACCCTAGTGAAGGTGTTACCATGTGAAGTCTGGCTCAAGGGTCCGCTGCCATGCTCAGTGCTTTCTGACTGTGAAATAAAACAGCAGTTTGCAGACAACTTCAGGACTTCAGTAAAAAGCAAATTACCTGAAGAATGGGAATCTATTTATTTTGTGCCCAGTGCCGCGGTAGGAGAAGCACGAGTGGGGGTAAGGAGGAATTTGCTCTTCGGTTTCATGTCTAGACTGGGGCAGAGCCCTCCTGTCATCCCTGCCCATCCCACCTGTGGGACACCGCGGCCCTGCTCGTGGTGTGGGCAGGGACTGGGGTCCACTGGGAACTGTGGGAATGAAGAGGAGATAACGGGGAGAAGCTGAGTGCAAGAAGGGGAGGAAGAGGGAAAGAATGCAAATAAACAAGAGAGGGGAAACGGGGAGGAAAAATAGGGACAGTGCAGGAAGGCAGCAAGAAATGGCAGGAAGCGGGTGCTCACAGGGCTTCGAGAGCAAGAGAGAAAAGCAGCTGTCAGTGAAACAGTGCAGGAAGCCCGAACTTGTATTTTTAGGACTTTACTATAAATATTGGGTCTGGGGGAGGATGGAGAGAAACGACTGCTCTTCCCACCGCCGTCTTCTCTGCCTGTCTTTGTTTTGCTGTGGGTTGTTCTCCTCCCAGCTCTCCCTGCAGGACAGGAGGCAGTGAGGTGGCACGTGGCCCGGCCGTTTGTTCACAGCCGTGTGCCACATCAGCAGCCTGGTGACCCAGGGCCGGCGTCGCCTCATGCGAGGAGATTTTCCTGTGTGTTTCTAAGTAAATGTTTGCACTTCAAGAGCCACTCATCTCTCAGCACAGGGCAGGAGAGCAACCGCTGGTTAATCTAATTTGCATTAAATAGTTCAGGAAAACATGGTGCTTCCGATGGAAAGGACGGCTGCATTTGTGACCTATTCACTACGCTTGCAGAAGGAGAAATGGTTTCAGGTTTCCTTGAAGTGTTTTCGTGCTGCCCAGGAGTTTCAGAGGAGATAGAGATCTTCTGTTGTCACATTGGGTGTTTTTCACTTCTGCTTCCTGACTTGGTTCTTAGCAGAACTGGGACACGTTTACAGTAAATCGCAGCGCTGCACGGTGTTTTCACTGAGGCAGGATTTAGGAGCACTTCCAGAAGATGGCCCCCCTGCCCCCCAGCAGCACATAACTCACGGCTGTGAGTAGGGCTCCCATTTGCTATCAGCATCAGCCTTTACCAAATTCCTGGTCCTTGTGGTCCGCTGATCTCTTATACTTTAAGATCTAGAGGGAACAGGAGAGGCACTGCAGCAGAAATGTCAAGGGGTGTGTGCGGGGTGAGTGGTAACGGGTTATTGAAATCTCTCATCTGAGAGATACTGGGAACTGCTGCCTTCAGGGAATTCTTCAGCCCATCTCTTTCGGAGGAATTTGGAAACATGGAGGAGGGAAACAAAACGGGAAAGCTTAGAAGAGTAAAGAGGAGGAAAAAAAGAAAAGAGACTTTTAACACTTATAGCTAGCCCAGCTCAGAGATTGGTGTTTCAGAAGTTTTGATGAGGGCTCATTCTTTTGTCTGAAATTACTCATGTTCCCCTTTGTTGGAAGCAATGGAGGCTCACAGCTTTGTAGGCAGTGCTGATGAGTTGTTCCTCCTGCAGCCGTTCTGCACAGCCACTTGTGCTGCTGATGTTGCCAGTGACTGCACTCCGCAGTCACATCGCTGCTGTGAGCATTAACCACCATTATTCACCTTAATTAAATTGCCAGGATGGGTCTGTAATGGCACTGTGGGCCCTATGGGGCGAGCTTGGTTGGAGGCAACATCCAGAGAAACTGGAGTGAAGCTGGGCCAGGCAGCTCACCGGTGGAAAGCAGGAGGGGGTCTGAATTAGGGCAGAATGTCTCATGTGTGCTTATTCCCAACCTGACATGCGGGTGTAGTGTGGAGTGCCCAGATGAATGCAGATGAGTTGGGTGCTGAGGGGGAGCAGAACTGATCCATCGGGTTGTTTTGTTGTACATGCCCTCTGCTGTCTGCTCTGCGCTTTCCGTCTGACTGATGGGATGGCAGGTGAACTTAGAGGTGCATTGCTGCCTATGCTGAGCCCTGAGCAGTGACTGTCTTGCACTGCCTCATATTAAGATGGCACTTGTGTCTGACGGTGTTCGTGTGCAGCTCTGCAGGACTTGTAACATGGCACAAACCTCTGTCTTCTCATTTGCCTGTGCTGTGCTTTGCATGTTAAAAGTGTGTATTCCTGTTTGTTATGAACTCATCTTTGTGATATGAAACAAGTGTCTTTTAGAGGAGCTGTTTTGTTCCGGAGAACCTGCGTGCTGTTCTGTGACACAAGAGAGCAAGAGCCAACACTGAGCAAGTGCAGAATGGGAGGATGAGGAGAAGGATGTGAGGCAGAGACAACAAGCGGAGTTTTGAGTTCGAAGCCTCACAGTGTCACCGCTGTGAGTGCTCCTTGCTCCTGGAATGGATCAGTAGCAAGTGGGTGTCTTGATTATGGGTTGGGTTGCAAGGAGTGAGAGGAGCTTTCCTTGATCCCTGTGCAGCAGTGCTCCCTTTGGTCTTGTTGAGAAAAGGCTGTCATCCCCTGAGACCCCTATACCTCTCTGTCTGGGCTCATTGCTGCCCTCTGAGCTGGGGAGCATGGGATGAGCCCTCTGATCTTCATCAGAGTGCTTCCTTCTTGGGGAGGGTCAGGTGGAGGTAAGGGCATGCAGGAGAGCAGACACCTAAGTACAGATGTTCCCTCGGCTGCCCCTCCATGGTCCCTTTCCTCTGCCTTTCTCACCTTCTGCAGGCAGAGGCACTTGAGGAGGTGCTGAAGATCTGCCAGTCCGTGTGATGGTTGGCTTCAGCTCACCTCCATCCCCAGCATCAGGGCTGTTTGCATCTTGGCTGTGCTCTGATCTTTGATGTGCTGCAGAGATTAGGGTGTGCCATGGGATCCTGCCCCATGTCCTAGACATGCATAGGAATGTCACAAGTGTTGGCCATTTCCTCCTGACTTGTCCCTTCTATAAGTGTTTTACGATGGCAAGAGGAGATTGAAATGCTTTCAGGTTTTAATCAGGTCAGGCTCTTGGGAGGAGGAATGAGAGAAGCGAAAATAAGAGCTGAAAGTTTGGCAGAGCTGAAAGCAGTGTGTGTCAGGAGACAGCATCTGCTGCCCTTCCCATGCCCATGGTTGAAGGACTGCAGCACCACTGGTGTCCTCCGGTATAGGGGAAGTTTTGTAACTGTTATGGGTGCAGGAGGAGCAGGCTCAGTGCACCAACTAAAGCAGTCCTTTGTTTGAACAGAAATAACTTCATCTTTTGCCCTTAATATTTATGCAAGCGTTCCTGTAGTCTCTGATAAATGCTGGCAGCTCCCCATGTGAAGTTGGTAAACAGTGCTCTGCTGGCATATTTTTCTGAGGCCAGGTCTGAAGCCTGCAGAAACATGACTCATCTCATGGAGATCAGGTTTTAATTACAATTTTCAGCGTGCTTTTGAATTACTTTTTATCGTGGAAATGCTGCATAGGAGCATTTGAATTACAAATGTAAAGAAATTGTGCTCATTCCTTGTGAAGCTGTTGGGAAAAGTAGAAAGAAAGGAGAAATGCAGGAAGGTATGCAGTACCATTGTTTGGATGTGCAGATCCGAGCAGCACTGCAGTGTGAGGGCCGTGCTTGTATCCCCAAGTGTGCTTCTGTGCCATCTCCTAAGCCATGGTTGGAAGCATCACATCTTCCTCCTTCATTAGAGTTTGTCGTTTCATAGCATATTGAAAGATGGTCATTAGCTTAACTGAGGCTCAACTCCAGAGGGCACTGAGCCTCCTTTTGCATCTTTCCCCAGCTGCATTTGAAGGAGCAGACAAATGGACAGTGCTTGATCTTTATGGAAGAATGCAGCGAGGTCCTTTCCCATTGCCGTGCTCTGCCTGTGTTTGTGGCTAAAGGCGCTGCAAAGCTGGAGCAGCAAACCGGCTGCAGTGTGTCCTACAGCTTGCTCTCGCTGCTGGGAAGAATCCCTGTACCATATTGGCTGCTTTTAGTGCTCAGCCAGCACTGATCCTGCTGGAAAAGAGTTAAAAGCTGATGGCAGAGCGGGGTGTTGCCCTGGGTGTGCAGGCATCTGGGGAGGAGCTTCCCCTTCTCTTCCCCTTCTTGTCTTAATATGTCTGGAATTGCAGGTCAGGGGGGTGGTTCAGTGCAGTGCACAGGCTTGGTCCTTTCCTACAATGCCTACAGTATGGCACAACCTGAGCAGGGTTTGCATTAGCCAGGGTGAGGTTTCACACAAATCCTGTCCTCTTGCATCACTTCACCTGGCAGATCTCAGCAAGTAAAACTCATTGCCTTCAGACGGTGCTTTTAAACTGCACAATATCGATTGCCTCTGTGCTTGTTATTTGTTTGTAATGGGATACTTCATGGCCAGATAGCAATCCTGCACTTGATAACCAAGTGCAGGCAGTGGCTGAAGTTTCCTGATTCCCAGCCATCTAAGTACTGTGCTTGTGCAGACAGGAGCACTTGGGTCTTTCTGGCTTCAATCCTTCTTGAGCCGCATTGTCCCTGTGCAATCCCTGATGCAGGTGTCACCTTCTGCTGCTAATCCCAAGTCCTCCTCCTCCTTTTCTGCTCTCAGCCCTGTGTGGGGGTCACTGTGTGTGCCTGGGGGGTCTCCTTGCTCCTTTTCTCAGAGGCCGGGACCTCTGAGCAGTGGCTGTCCCTGGTCCTTTTTGCAGGGCTGTCTGGAAGGCAGGAAAAGGCTGTGCCCTGGCTGTGTTATTTTGTAATACAAAAGCTTTGGCCAGCTGCTGTAGAGGTAGGAGATTGCTGCTTGAGAAGGGAGGCTTGGAAAGTGAGACGTTATAAGAGCAATATCATTTAATCTGCTGATCAGCTGCTCATGCCCTGCTGACTGGCTCTGGAGGTAAGCCGCAGTGGGACTGTTTGGCAGGAGACAGAAAATCCCTTCGTTATTCCAAACAAAGGAGTAAACACATGTGTGACATACATAAAGCAAATAAAAGGATAAAAGGTCTGAGTGGCGTTTCTTGGGCTCCTGTTGCCAATAAGCCACTCTAAAATGTTGCTGCCCAATACCTGGATCACTTGAAGCAACAGCTGACACAGAGATGCAGCCCTGCACAGCAGCATTGGTATGGGTATCACATACTGTTGCTCTAGGCATGGCTGGGGCTTCTCAATCAGTACAGCACAGGCACTGCAGAATGTTTATTAACTGCTGACAGTAAGTGACTGGGAGTAGGCCTGGCTGGACGGTAAGTTGTCAGGGCTGCTCAGGGCAGACAAAAGCCCTGGAGGTAATTCTGGATAAAAGAGTGTGATGCTCATCTGCCTTCAAGTATGTGAGAGATCAGATTATTTGAGTTGAAATATGTAACACAGGGTCTGCAGCATCTTGGGTTCTGGAGCCCTCAGCAGTGCTAGATGTGGGGTTACTTCTGTCCTTCTTACACTACTTTTCCTAGCACCCAAGATCTAAGTCACCTTAAGAGATAGACATGAGAGTTGTGAATACACTCCTGGGTCTCACTCAGAGCTGGGAGGTGAATTAATATTTTACTGTACTCTCAGCTAGGTAATGCTTGGAGCTGTGCTTCCCCTCCCTTTCCCCTCCCTCTTCCCTTTCCCCTCCCTCTGCTGGGTGCAGAAGAGCTGGCAGTGCGAGGGTTATCTGTGCACGAAGGTGTGTCTGAATACAATTGCTGCTGCATCCCTGCAGCATCATTAACTAAAAATAATCACAGTCAGGGATCTCTGTCAGCTTCCACAGCTGATTCCTGGGTGCTGCCTCCTGCTCCACACCCGTCCGTCCCGTGGAGCACTCAGCTCGTGGGGATGCTCCTCCCGTTGCTGTTGTTGGTTGGAAATCCACCTAGCACTTTACATGCCACCTCCAAAATTGGATCTTGCTACTATGAAACTAGAACCAGAGCCAAACAGATGGCACTGAAGAGGTGTTTCAAGAAACCACATTTCCATCAGCATGTGCGGGGTTTTCTCTTTAAGGGCCATTTTTTTTTCGCTCTAAACTGTGGTTTGTAAGAGAGTTAGAAACCTGGATTAAAGAGAAGTAAGTGTTTGCCTATTAAAACGCAGCCCTGTTAGATGATGGGACCCGTTCTGTGGCAGAAACCTCGTTGGTGTCGCTGCTAATTACAGGGAAGGATGCAGAATGCTGCTGACTGCCCAAGGACATGCATTCATCCATTCCTGTGTGCTGCACAGAACCCGGCTGGCAGTGGGATGCTCCCTGCTGCGGTGGTGGTCTGATCCTTCAGAGGAGGCTGTGTCCTTTCTGGCTGTCCTCGAGAGCTCAGCATCCCCGCTGTGGGATCCAGGGGGTCCTGGCACACGCCAGAGCCCTGTGGGAAGTGTTCCCTCTGCAGCTTGGTGCTTCCCAGCTGGATGGGATGGTCTGGTGCTGTTATTGGAGACATGGCCTGCATACAAGGGTGCCTTGTGGGTCTCTGAAATGGAGATTTAATTTTAGTTATGAATGCTGCGGTGTTGAATAGGCAATGGTACGAAACAGAAGCAAAGTGGGGGTGTTAAATGGTGGTAATAATATGGCTGTCATGAACTAATGTTACTGGGAACAGGCTGTACTACCTTCTTTTAGCTGCAGAAATGTGCTCTCTCAGCACAGGGAGAGAAGCCTGGGAGCTGGGGACAAGGAAGGGATGGGCTGAGGGGCATGGGGAGGTGGAGGAGGCAGTGAGGGGTCCTGGTTACCCCAGCTATATCCCTGCCCTTCTCTGTTCCCATGATGGCCCTTTGACTTGCTGGGAAACCTGCAGTGTTTGTTCCTGTGCCATGGGAAGGCCTTGCAAGGTGCAGAAACATCTTGAGGTTTTGCCCTGCTCTATGGTTTATTCTGACACAGAGTGCAGCTCTTCAAAGCCTACATCTTGAAGCTCTTGTGGACAGCATTTCTGCTCAGACCCTTGTGTGGGAGGTGAAGCAGAAACACAGCCCCTCACTGCTCCCTGATTTGCTTGTGTTTATCAGCAGAAATGCCACAGAGAGGGAGTGAAGGGATGCCACAGCTGTAGATGTATGTGTTTTGTTATTGCCTTACTCACCTATGTGCAACAGTATGCAGTTTTGGAAGTGAATAATATACTAATTTTACAATTTAGCTTGATAACCTGGTAGTGCTGCCTTCTTTACTTGCCATCAGAGCTGTTGTGGGGCTGCAGTAATGGAACTGCAGCTGTGAAGGTTGTTTGCTCAGCGTAGGGCATCAGCTTGGCCCTGTGCATGTCTGTGCTGGGAAAGGATTTATGCCTCTCCCAGGGAACAACAAAAAAAATCTGGTCTATTTGTTTTTATTTATCTTAGATTTTTTTAATGTTTTCCAGGATTTTGCTTCATTAAAGGTTGGAAAAGATAATAGATGTGAGGGAAGCTTGGATGGAAGTAAAATTTGTGCTAGTGCTGCATGGTGAGGGTCCCTGATCTCCAAAAGACCCCAGAGGAAATGATGCCAGCTTGGCTGGAGGGAAGGGGCTGGAGGAGATCAGGGCTTTGGGGGGAGCTCTGGGAATGTCCCTTTGCCAGAACGTAACGTGTAGAGTGTCTCCATGTGCTTTTTTGTACTTTTTCCATTTCAGGAGTCAGAACATTTGAGATCCCTTCTTTCTGGTCTGCAGCTTGGGTTCAGGCAGGCACTTTGAGGAGCTGGAGTTCCCTCTGGTTTCAGAGGAATTGCACTGAGTTGGTTGTGTCCTTCAGCACCTTGAGGGCTGTAGGGAGCTTCTCACGGAGCTGTTTGTGAAACTGAGCAGTGATGGAGAGGTGGAAACGCATGAAGTTGGAGGGAAATGCACTGTCATTGTGGTTGCCTTTGTCATGGTCATGCTGTTTCTCTCAAAAAAGGCAGCACAGAATGGCAGAAGTTTTGTGCGCTGAAGTTGAGTGCGAGCAAGAGCAGTTGGCCCATGATGGCTCTGATTAATTGAACAGATATTTTGCTTCAGTTAAAATAAACACTTTATATATTTCTCATCCTGTTACATGACTCATTTTTTCTTATGCTGACCTGATATTTAGAGTATCTGATGTTTTAATTACTTTCTCAAAGATGTGGATTTATTTCAGATAAGTCTTAAGAGACACATAAGCCAAGTGTGAAGCCGGAGCACATCGTTTATCAAAGCAGCTTGTTCTGGAGGTCGTGGAATTTTCATGCTGGGAAGAGCCTGTTTCTCCATAGATGTCATCCCCTTTAAGCTAGTCTGAGGGTTGGTTTTTTTCCTTTGCACTTTCAAGATCCTTTTCAGTGGGAAACTGGGAAGTGTATAAACTTGCCTTCACCCTGTGAAAGGGTCGTTTAGTGCAGGGTGACAGTTTGGACGCGCATCCTGCACTTTGTAATTTCATTGAGAAGCACGCTCCAGTGTTTGTCAGCACGGGTGTATTTTGGTGGTGCTGATGCTTAAGTGCATTTCCTGAATATAGACACAGTGCCATAAAACAGTAATGGCGATTCTTTCAGCCATCACTCCATAAACTGAGAGCCTGCACTCTGAATTTCCCCTTTCTGCTTTGCTGCAGAGCTCTGCAGGTTCCCTGCAGCATTGCTGCTCTCCTGCCCCAATGCTGGGCTGACGCTGGGTGCTGCATGGTGTGATGCTCTGACCCTGCAGTCCAGCTGGGCTTTCCCCAGCACAAGCTGCCAGAGATCAGTGTTGGAAGGCAAAGTTCTGCCTGCTGCCGTGCCATTGCCATGCAGCTGGAACAGAAGAGAGGCTGTGATGGGCAGGGTGTGCACCGTCTGCGTCGCTCATCTCAGAGCATCTGGAGCAGTTGAAAGTGAGGTTGTTTCAGTCCCAAGTGCTGCGTGTGCATGGCGCTGTGATTGTCAGCCAGAGGCCTGAGCACAGCAGCAGGCCATGAAATTGTTTGTTAGCAGCCTCCTGGTGCTTTCCAGGCTTTGTGCTAAGGTAGATGTGCTTCCTGTGATAGTGCTACCCGCAGGAAAAAAATTGCATGCAGTTTTGGGTTGCATTAGTGCTAAAAATCTTGGACTGAGTCCCTGAATTGCCTGGAACTAGAAGAAAACTAGAAATTGACAGGAGCGGCGGCAGAGACTCATGTGAAGTTCTGGCTGACTATGGGGATGCTCAGCAGGAGGTCTTGAATGTAGAAACAGAGCCCAGGGAAGGTGGGACTGCTTCTCTGCTCCTGGGTTATACTTTCCCAGCTGAGAGAGGTGACAGTGTTCCGTTCCAGCAAGGCTGCCATCAGAGTTTCTGAAGTGCCTTGTGAGAGCACCCTGATCCCACTTATTTTAATGTTTACATGTCGCAGGACTAATGGCACTGTAACATGGCTGGAGATGAAGTGTTTGTGTTCAAAGCATTAAACCTGCTCCATGGTTCCTCCATTAAACGCCTGCTGAGGGGATTATGCATGCATGGTGGGGTTTATAGGCTGAGCAGAGAGGATGCCTTGAGCTGCTGTGTTCTGCCTGGCTCTGGGGCTTGGCTGGAGCCACAGCAGGTGGCCTTCCTCTGTCCGTGTCAGGCTGAGTCCCTCCTGCAGCCCCTGCTGTCACCTCTGCTGTGTCATTGCCATTTACCTGTGCTCAGGTAGACAGCTCCCACGGACCTATAGCAGCCTCTGCCCAATTTAGTGCACTCCAGTGAATCTGTTTAGTAAACAAAAAGCCCAAGTGCATCAGATGCTGTTTAAAGGCGTTTACCTGTGTTCCTGTAATGTGCCAGTTCAGAGCATTTTATGGAGCGTGGAGACCACAACCTTCACAGAAATACTTCTGGTGCCTGCTTCACTCACAGAAATTAGTCTTAATACTTGACACTATCAAGTTAGTGATAGTTGATATAACATTTTGAGAGCAATTAGGAGCACGCGTTTATGCTCAGATGAACGTTTAATTAAAAACAGTGGCAGCTTTGAAGTTCACACTTGAATAATCTTGAGGATGAAATGTGGGTTTATACCCAAGTGAAACTTGACAGCAAATCCAGAGAGGCAAAAAGCACTTTAATAGCTCCTATTTCCTCCTGTTTGTTTTACACCGTCACAGCCAATATGGTGTCTGTAACACTGTGCTGTATTTATGGGGTGAAGGTGGATCGAGCTGTTCAGGCAGGACGTCACATGGCCAGATCCCAAACCTGCTTTGGGGAAAGGAGCAGGAAGGTACTGGGGAACCCCTGGGACCCTTACCCACCAGTGTCACCAGCAGCTGTCCTTCTATCCTTGCAGATTCAGTGGTGCTTAATGTGGCAGAGAATCTGCTGCTGGAGATCTGTTTTCCTTCCTCCTCTTGAATTTCTGTGGCTTCAGTTGCCGCTCTCTATGAGAGGGGTGGATGATGTCCCCATGATGATGTCCAGAGGTGATGCTGTGCAGGGATTTGAGCCACACAATGGGACTGAGCAGGTGCCGTGGTTCCCATGTTGGGTTTTAGGAGGCTGAGGGTCCTCACCACCTGTGCCCTCTCCACCTCCCCATGGTGAACTGCCAAGAACGAAGGCACCAAAATCATGGAGGTGTTTCTGAAGTTGAGAGAATTTCTTTTTAATGAAGATATCTGCATTCTCACCCATTTTGACCCACATCCTTGGCTTTGGGAGCAGAGCCAGCCTCAGGACTACAAGGATGCATGTGGGGTTGGGCTCAATCATTGTGTATTTTGTAGGAGAATTCTGTGCTCCAGTGTTGTTTTAAATGACGTAAGTTTTGATCAGATCAAAGCACGTTATTAGAGTAGCTTTTAGCTCTTTTCTTGCTCAGGGTTGTTACCCAGTCCCCGTTTGTAGCTTCATTATGGCAGCACAGAGTTCATGCTGGCCAGTTTAACGTTTGGCTCGCGTTAATTATAAATTTCAACCTGCCTTGGCTTTGGGAATAATGGCACACGTTGCCACAGAGCAGCCTGGCAGCTCTGCAGCTCCAGCCTGGTTACTTTGGAAACAAAGCATGGTGAGCATGGTGCTGTCCTGAGAGCACAGATGTCAGGGCACGGGTGTCAGGATGCTGTGGCTGGCTTTGAGGCACATGCTTCTGTTTCTGCGTGGCCAACGTGCAGGATGTGCTTGGTGACTAATGCTGTCAAAAGGGCTCATTGCTGGCATGAAATCTTTTAATATGTATGGCTCTCATGCTAATTCCATTCCTCCATTGTATCTATCACTTTCATTTTCAGTGCCACTCTTCAACATGTCTATTCTGTTTGCATCCGTATTACAGAGCCAGCAGTGCCTTCAGTAGGTGAGAATGACCTCTGACTGTAGGTGGTGGTTTCACCCAAAGTATGAATGCTGAATGCTAGGCTTCTCAAATAGAAGGCAAGATTAATTGGCAATGAAGGGACCTAGTGCTCCTGCAGCGCAGAATGCGAATGCAGCAGGGGATGGAGGAAGTGGAGCTCAGCCCTGGCCCCGCAGTCCGCTCTTCTGTAAGGTCATCTTGGAGTCACCATCAGCACGTGCAGCTGGAATGAGAAACGCCCTGCAGGGAGGAAGCTAAACAACCCACCCCTGCTGACAAACTACATGAAAAGCATGGCTTTGTTACGAGTTCCCAGGCTAAATACCTATCAGTTCCACTTCCCCTGGATTTTTGCGTGACTAAGTGTCCCTAATGATTTACACTCGCATGAGTTTCAAAGTGTTTTATTTTGTTTTAGCAAATGTTTGCACAACATTCAGTTTTTACCTTCATCTGTAAATGTTTTGAGAGGTGTATGGGATGTTAGTTGGCTCTGTGACCCTGCATGCTCAATCCTCCCAGCTTTGCAGCTTCAGCCTTTAGAAACCTATGAAACAGAAAGGATGGCACCTGCCCTGCTCACTGGGCTGCTTGTAAATCTGGGCTTATTAGTCTTTATCAAAGTGCAGAGGTCTGTGGGAGAAGGATGGTGTGGGTACCTGTGGTGGTGAGGTTTCTGCTTGCGGTACCCTGGCAGGAAGGAGCATCTGCACCCAAAACAGCCACAGAGCCCAAGTGATGCTTTAAGGTGAACCCGTGCTGGGTCACCACAAAGCCCTGCACGGCCTGGGCAGCTTTTACAGTAGACTTGTCTGCTGGTCTCCCTCCCATGTTATCTTGGAGAGTGTTTACTGGCTGGACTCCTGCTGTGTAGTCTCTAAACCAGTATCATAGCTCTTGTTATTTTTTCCAGTGCATCTCACAAATAGTTTTGTTCCTTTTTCCCTCGACTGATATCAGCAGTGGACAACAGAACTCCACTACAGCAAGGTTGGGACATTTACCATCAGTGGACTTAGCTCTGTGCCTTTCAGCCACCGTGTGTGACCAGCTGCTGCCCTTTGGATATGCTGTCCCAGGAACAGCAGAGCTTTGTTGAGCATCTCCTTTTGAAACTGTGGCTTCCATCTCAATTTTTGCTTGGAATGAACCCCTTCTGTATGATTTTGTTTCACACCTGCGCTTTCCATTGAAATTGCTGCTCTCTGCATGACAAGCACCATGTGTGTTGCCTTGGTTTTTCACAGGCAGAGGTCTTGGCAGTGACAGTGTTCTGTGGAGCTGGCAAGTTCAGTTACTCTTTCATTTCCTCAGGTCTATCTTCCAGACCTTCTTGTTCTGTAAAGCAGACCCCAAACCAGTAGACTTTTTCTGAGAGGTGGCTGCTTATGTTGGAGATGACAAGGTGGACCTCTCTGAGAAGTCCGGAGGTCAATGAAATGGGGACTCTCTCATCATTTGGCCCAGGGAGCTCAGAGGGCTTGACTCAAGCTGGAGTAAATCTTTGGGTAATTCTTACATAGCTTTGCTGAATTCAGGTTGTCTTCAACACTTAAACTCACAGTGCAGAGTCACAAACAGATGCTGACCCACCTTGAATTTGAGTTTAGCTTTTATTTTCAGCCCTATATCTGCAACCTTGCTTCTGTCCCACTGTAACAGATACTGTGCTGTCAGACATCACTGTTAGTGTTCCTCCAGGTGTGTGCTGGAGCCATGTGGTGACCTGTGTCAGGGAAACTCTACCTGGAAGGAGAAAATCCAGTGAAAAAACAGTGTTTGAAGCAGTGATTTCAGTACTCTGCTGTAGTCTCTCGTGCTGCAGGTCCCACTGCCTGCAGCCTGCTCCTCACTGCACTGCAGATGGCATGCGTGGAAGAGCGTGAGCAGGGTTAAATGAGAACAGGAAGAATACAGGCAACATGAGCAAAAACTGGTTTTACACAAAGATTCGCAGCAACTCTGAGCTTGAAGTGTGAAACAAAGGAATACTTGAATTGTCAAACTGTATACATGTTTTTCTTTTGTTTGGCTCGTGCAGGAGCCATTAAGATTCTGTAAACACCCATTTGAATTCAGCCCTGAATTTCAGAACCATTGGCCTTAACTCTGATTTATGAATTGCTGCATAGTATATGATCACATGCTGCATTTAAAGAGGTGCTGCGGGACACATCATGGCAACACTAATATCTCTTTCTTCTGGATAATTAGATAGCCAAAATGTGTCATCATGTCGAAAAAGACTAGGTATGACTAGCACATTGCACGGCTTTAAATGCCACAAGTCACTTCCCCTTCTCTTCCTCCATTTTATTGAAGAGTCAGTGTGCTGTGATTGTGTTCAGCTATCCCCTGCTGCTGCTCCCCAGGCTTTAATTAAAGACTCAGTGAGTGTGGGCGCTTCCTGGCTGAGCAAACAAGGATGGATTTAGGGAGGATTTGGTTTTGCAGATCAGCCTATCTGAATAGATGATGTCTAATGGTGCTCTGGTCCTTCCAGGCTGTGTCCAAAGGGTTTTTCAGCCGTGCCCCAGGGTGGTGGGCTGAGGGTGGTGGGGGAGCATGCTCAGGCCTGCCTACACCACCAGGCACTTCTTAAAATAACTCTCATCCTGCATGCGGTTGCTCGGGCTGTGTAAGTGGTGTTATTAAATGAGTGAGGAGCCCTGCTGGGTGAATTGGCTTCCTGGTGAAGGTGTAAATCCAGCGCAAGCAGAGCGGTGCTGCCCAAGCAGCCCTGCAGCTGGCACGAGCTGTTCTGCTCCACTCTGGATCTTCAACAACTTCTGCAGCTGGGCCTTGTCTCCTGGGCACTGGGTGTGGGGTCACAGTGGTGGCGAAGGAGGACATCTGTGTCCCTGATGTGCCATGGCTGGGGCTCTGCCATGGCCAGGGATGTGGGGACACCACACTCAGTGCCACATAGGTACTTCAGCGAGTGTGTTTCCATAATCCCACTGAACCAGTTTCAGCCAAGTCATGGTCTGTGCTCAGGAGAGGCCTGGAGCTGTTTTTGCATGGCTGAGCATTAAACAGTATTCCCAGCACTTGTTTGCCAGGAAAATACAGCAAGCAGCGAAGGCCCTTTACTAATTAATTGTAATGGCAGGAAGAAGGGGAGGGAATTGCTTTCCCATCATGGCTGCTGTGAAGATGCTCTTGAAAAAGCAAAAAAATGGATGAAAGCTGCCAGAGCCAGGAGATTGTTTAAGGATATTGTTTACTGCAAGCAGAACATTGCCAAATAAACAAGTAAAATAAACAAACTTCTCCTTTTTGTTTTGCAGGGTCGTCATGTTAAAACAGGACAGCTTGCTGCTATTAAGGTTATGGACGTCACCGGGGTAACGTATCCTCCTCCTGCATCCTTCAGTTGCCAGATAAGAGGGGAAAGGGGACTGTGTGTGATAACATGTGGGGGGCTGTGAAGGCATGTATTCCTGAGAAGCAAATACTCTTAGAAATGATGCAAAATGTGCCATTAAAAGTTTGTGTTTTAAATGATTGTGTGATGGGGAAGCAAATGCGAAAGAGTTTAGAGACAGAACAGCGTTACACAGAAATACCACAGATGTTATGGTGTGGTATTTATATCTTGCAGGACCTTCACTCAGGTCCTTTTTTGTATTAACAGGTGTAGTGATGTGTGGAAATAAGTCGGAAGGAATTTCTGTTTTCTTACAATGTCTACAAGTACCTTTCATCTGGTTTTTGTTCAGGTTGGGCTATAATGCCCATTAGACAGTGGGCAGACCCTGCAAGCACAACCCCATGGCATAAATGGCAGTGAGATTCCCACAGGGTGATGGCTGAGGTTACAGCAAACTGAAGCTGAAAAGTCAGAATGTTACTTCTAGGTGAAAGAGGGGCTTAAATTTGAGTCACTGCTTAGCTCAGTGTTTTTTTAACTATTGTCAGTCCAAGCAAGGACTTTGAAGAAAGATAGCCCAAATCCAGTCCTGCTCAATAATTGGTATTTTCAGCCTTATTTTTAAGTGGATATCCCTGATCTAATCCTCTTGCTTCCAAAATAGAGTCTCAGCTTGGAATTCTTCTTAATAACTGCTCTTTAGCTTTCCTGCAGGTAGATGTATTTAATTAAGGAGAACAGTAGTGATGCTTCCTGCCTCTCTCTGACTAGCTGAAGTGAATGTCCAGGGCAGTAAATCAGATGTTTGGCATGGAATGTGTTGTTTGGCTATTTAATTATTTTCCTCTTGAGCTGCTTTCAACCATATTAAAACGTCAGTTATTTTTATTTTTCTTTTGATATGTAACACACAAATTCTAAAAGTCATTTCTCCTTAAAAAAAAAAGCACAAAACAGCCTTATTGAACTTCTGCTTCTTATCCCTCTGAAGACCATTGCGATGACTGTGGTGAAAACTAAGCACACCTGCAATGTGGTGGGGAGCTGACTGTGTTTCGTAGCTGTTGATGCTGAAGTCAGACCTAGAGCCATGCTCTCCATTCACCACAAGAATTGTTTTTGGAGTCATTTCTAAAGTCAGTTCCTGATTCCTGCTTGGAGTAAGGTTTGGCTCCTGGTCCAGGCTCAGTGTGAGGTGGTGAGAATCCAGACTCCAAGCCTTTGCCACCTCCTCACATGCACTGCTTGCAGTTCTGCTTTGTTCCTGATGATGATGGATATTTCAGAAGCCTACAAAAGTGGATCTAGTGTGCTTCCCAAATCATAGCCATCTGTAATTTCATAGTGGACAATTCTGGAGTGTAGATCTGCCATAGTTAATTGAGTTCGCAGCCAGCATTGTCCCCAACATTTACCTTGCCCTAAAATCCCAAAAGATTCCTGAAGACAGGGCTTTGACTTTGTGCTCTTGCTAACTGTACGTTGGGGAAGATTGGGGCATAGAGGCCCTCAGATTACAGCACTTGATCTGTTAGAGCAGTGACTGTGAATTAAGAACTTAGATTAATTTTCCAGGGGCTGGTTCTACTGCATGCTCTGTGACCTACTTCCCAAAGACTGATCTAATAGAATCAATTGATGGAGGCAAAGCATGGCAACAGCACATGGTCTGTGGGTTTTCTGGGTTTTCCTTTGGGGTTTTGGAGTAGTTACAACAGATTGCTATGACAATTCATTTTTCTGACCTCTCTGGCTGTATGACTGCTGGCAGTGGTATTGCTCAGAGCAGGAGGTGGAGCTGGGGATCCTGGGGGGACCAAAGGTGCCTTCCAGCAGCATTTCTGTGATCCTTGCCCAGGCATGGAGCCAGGTCCCCGTGGTTTTGGCCTGACAACTCTGTCCATAAGGTAGCACATACGTGTGCCAGTGTAGACCTCTGTCATGACTTCTGTAGCAGAGCAGGTTCATGCCAGCATGAAGCTCATGGGTTACCCTTTGGAGCCTGGATATGTGGCCTCATCCTGACTTCTGCTGTTCAGGTCAATTGATACTATTTTCTTTCTTTTTCACCTTTTTCGCCCATTTTTAACTACTCGGCCTAAAAAGGGGCTCAAGATAAAACCTTACACTGTGTCCTCATGGCTTTTCTCTGTTCTTAGCAGAAGGTAACACAGCGGTGGGATGATGAATACCTCACTAGGGATACACAGGAATCTGGTGGGTTTTTGCACTGACAGCTCCTCCTTGCTTCCAGCAGGACTGAGCATCCCATTGCTTTTCTGCTACAGAGAGTTTCAATAAAAGATTTATCTCTGAGACCTGGTAATCTAAGTGTTATCTTCCCTGGTTCCCCAGGCAAACAAGGACTAGCAAAATTATATTGACTTCTTGAAGAGAAGAGGTGATAGTGGTCTTTCAGAGCAGTTCCTACGTTTTTCTTATAACCCTTGGGCCCATTCTTCATTCTCATTGGTGCTTATGCTCTCCGTGTTCTTACTGAAGATATATTTGGAGGTTTTTTTCTTCAAGCTCCAAAACTCTTTATTTTTTCCTCCACTGTTCCTTCCTGAATTGTCTATGAAAATCTTGCAATTGTTTAAGTTATTTTCCTTGGCAGCTTGGGAAGAAATCTGCCATTCCAACTGTGTTGTGTCTAGTCAAGGAGCACTGGTCTTTAAGAACTGTGTCTGCAGTTAGTCTTATCACCAGGTCATCCTGTCATGTGCTGGTATGTGAAACTGAAAGCAGGACAGAGCAAGTGAGGGATGAAAGGGTACTACAGAGGGAAAAAAGTCCTTCTGGCGCTCATCAGCATCAAGGTGCTAACCACTGATCCACACTTGTGAAGTAACAGCTGTGCACAGTCCTTTAGACAGACATCCCCATGGTCTTCTTGACAGGTCTTGGAGGCTGTGCTGATGCATTACAGGACTAATGCAAGTATAGTTCAGCTTCAGAGCAATATGGTACAAAGGTATGTTAGGATAGGATGTGAAAAGGAATCTGTTTGAGAAGGTGGGCTGAGAACATGTGATGTCGGAGTCTCATACTGGTGGCCTGCTGGATGCAGAACATATCTCCCTTCAAGGACTTCTTTCCTGGTCAAACCTTGCTGTACTGCAGCCTTGAAGGGCAGTGGTTGTGGCCATGTCTTTGTGCCCATTGAGGAGGCACCAACAGTCTGAACCATTTGGGAAGGAGCTGGTTTCTGAACTGTCTGGTGATCTTTCCAATTCAGGATTCAGAAATGTGATAGGGGATGTGGCAGTGCATCTCTGGGCCTGCTGTTCTTAGCTTTTTGCTCAAGTGCCTGTCTTTAAACAGCTAGTTTCCAATCCAGATGTTCAGGCTGCGTGGCTCTGGTGCTAGTGACACTGTAAAAACAAACAACAAACCCCAAATCAATAAAAGGAAACTTAGGAGAGAGCAGTCAGAAATGGGGTGTGTGGAAGCTGCCCAATGTAATGCAGGGAGATGAGAGCAGTGCCTGTGAAACGCTGTCTTAGCATGAAATGCTGTCTGTTAGTGTCACTGTTTTGTTCTGGCTTTTTTCCCCTCATCCCAGGATGAAGAGGAAGAGATCAAACAAGAAATTAACATGTTGAAGAAGTATTCTCACCACCGAAATATTGCTACGTACTATGGTGCTTTTATTAAAAAGAACCCACCGGGAATGGATGATCAGCTCTGGGTGAGTTGCTTTCCCTGCCTTGAGAATAGCTCCGTTTTGACAAACCCAATTTCCCTTCATTGTCCACTTAGCACCACATGCATTGCTCAAAAAGTCTTATTTTGCATCTGGCTTTTTTGAAATCATGACTTTGAAAAGGCTGCTCTTACACAGGAAGATGCTTCTCCATTTTGCCATGAAGTCTTTGCAGAGTGATGAAAAAAAATATGTATTTGGTCTGGACTGTCATTAACAGCATCTTTGTTATAATAACATATTGAAAACTATTATATGCTGTGAAAGTAAGTGCACTGAAACCAGTTGGAAGGAGAAGGGAGCTGTGCTGGGAAGATGCAGGTTGAGGTGCAGAGTGGAGGATGCTCTTGCTCCTATTTCCTTCCAGCTCCCAGCGTTAGTTCTTGTGCTCAATTTTCTGCAGAGACAACACAGGGAAATAAGGAGAGGGATGGAGAAGGGAAGGTGGAAAGGTCTGCAGCTGTTGAGCCATTTCAGGGGCGATTGCCTCATGCGGTTGAAGGGCTGGAAGCTGCTTTGCCCCCCTGTGTATCCTAGCCTGCCTCATCCTGCTGCTTCCCCAAACCGCGGCTTCTCAGTTATTCATTCAGCATTCCTGGGACTCGGAGAATAAAGCTGCAATCCGTTGTCTGTCAGAGGACAGAATGTGTGAGCCCCACTCCTCCTCCTCCTCCTCCTCTTCCTCCTCCTCCTGCTTCCCCTCCCGGCCCCACTGCTTGCAAGAGCAGCACAGAGCAGCTTGGCACCACAGCCCATGGTGCTGCCGTGCTTCCTACCATAAGGGCCATGAAACATTAATGACAGGCACTGTGCCATGTTCTGAGAGCTCAGTGCGTGCAGGCCAAAGGAGCCAGTGCCAGCTGTTGCTCAGGTTTGCTCAGCGCCGTACGTGTTCTGCCTTTGGTTCTGGGAAGGCAGCAATGTCCTCTTCGGTTTTAAGGTGGAGTCATCAGGAGAAAGCTCATCTTGCTGTCCAGAGTTTTTCAGTGTCTGAGCAAGGTTGCTAGAGCCTACTGTTTTCAGGAATAACAGATAGCCGTGATTCAATTGAATAGTGATGGATATGCTGAAGAGATGAAGCCTGGGCTGTTTTATTCTCCATGTCCCCTTGCCCCACCTCCAAATATACAGATGTATGTTAAAAAGTTACAAATTAATGCCAGCATCCAAAACCTTGGTTTTCATTCAGCAGTTCCCAGCATATTCTTCTGCATCTTGACAGAGTTACTGCAGACTGTGGTCTATTTTCATTAGTTTCCCTATGATCTGGGCTTTATTTTAGGAAAAAGTTCCCAGTGCAGTGACTTCAGTTGTGTCTGTGTGGCTAAATGTCAGAGGGCTGTGGGAGCTGGGGGCGATCACAGAGGACAAAAATGTCACCAGGGACAGAACTGAAGCTGTCGGGGTTCCTGCCACATTGGTACCCAGCTTTGCTGGTAGACAACATTACTGGGAAGGTGTGGGGGCTTGGGCTCCAGGGTCTTCTGTTACTGAGTTTGTTGTTTTTCTTTTTGTGGGAACCTTTGAAAAACCTGTTCTTCGCAGAGAGCCTGGAATTCAGCGAGGAGAAAGCTGTCAAGCTGAGAAATGCCTTTTCATCCCGTGAAATTCCATTTGGCTTTAGCTGTTTTATAATCTGTGTCCAAAAAAAAACCCAAAAAAACAGAAAAAAACAGAGAGAAACAAAAACCAACCCACAGCATTTCGCCTAGTGCTTCTGGAGAGCCTTGAGGGGAAAAAAAATAAGCCAAGCCCATGCCAAAGCCCTCACTGAACAGACAGCCACTCTTGGAGCTGGGCTTACTCCTGCCTGAGTCTGGGATTAGCACGGCCAGACCAAGGGAGGAGGCTTTTTTGAATTCAGCTCCGCTTCAAGAAGCTCTTGGCATATGGAAGTGTTAAGAAAATAATTTTTCTAAGATGGTTTGTCCATGCCGTGCAGCCCGAGCTACCAGAAAGGGGAGATCCTGGGATGACAAGAGACTCCTTGTCACATCCCCATCGTGAAGCAGCACATGAAGCTGTGCATGTTGGCTCACCTTTGCTGGCAGAGGTCAGGAGGAAAGCTGTGATTTCCCTGTGGGCCACCTGGCCACAAAAGGGGAAGAGGGTTGTGCACCCAGCAGTGCTGCTCATCTGTGGGCTCCTGGGAAGGGCAGGTGGGACACGAGAAGTTCCTTTCAGACGAGTCACCTCTCAGCTCACAGGTGGGGCTTTTCCTAGGGACCCCTTTCCTGGCATAGAATTGATGTGTGAGATGTGTTGCAGTGTGTGCGGTGCTGGGCTGGCTGAGGTGTTATGGGAACGCTCCCTGGCCGTGCAGGAGTGCTGCTGTCTCTGTCTTCAATTGCTGTTGTTTCGGCATCTGATTGAATTAGGACTTGTGCGAACTCTATCAGTCTTCCAGCTCAGATAAAGGCTTGTTTATTTTTCATTGGCCCTTTGCTGAAATAAAACGGTTTCTGATAATGCCCAAGTAATTCTTTTTATCGACATTCGGGAGGCTGATACGGAAATAAAAAACAGAGAGCTCTTTCAGTGGAGATTAAGATCTCTCGGAAGCGTGCGGGCTCCTGACATAAAGTATTGTCATCGTTTCTGCCGCGTGCTTTGGTGATGAGCAGGTCTCTCCTGTTCAGCAGCACCACCCGCCCTGAAGGATGAGCTCGCCAACCAGATGAGTTTTCCTGAAATTAGAGAGTGTGCTTGGCCAGACAACAATAGAGATCTGTATCACAAATCTGTGATGAGTGAAAAAGGAAGTAAAAGTCGCAGGGACAACCTTTACGGAACGTTAAATACAAAACCGAGGTATTCTTGTTGCTATTCCAGATAAGGCATTGCTCCCTGGGGTGCTGTGTCCCTTTTGTGGGATTGAGGCCCCCATGGGGAAGAGGTGCAGAAATAGGGGGAGCAGCCCAGGGGGTGGCCAGGTTCTCCTTGCAAGGCCTTTGCTCACCTCAGACCTCAGGTGCTGGTTACCAGGCCATCACACAATGGGACAGGAGGCTGGTTGGGGTTGAGTTGTAATTCTCTCCAGTCCCCCAAAAGGCTGCCACTACCCGTGGGCATCAGGTTCACATGCTGGAGATTTTTCATACTCCATTGCTGGCTCCATCATGTGTGGGGTAAGAGCCCCTTTCACCAAGGTGTGTGGTGGGAGATCGGTGTGTCGGGGCCATAAGGGATTGCATTGCGCCTGGTTTCTGCTGTCACACTCAGCAGGGGGAAGGGTTTCCATCAGCATTTCGCCTGGGGCAGTTGTGTGATGGCTTTCATTGACTGGAAAAAAAGGAAAGTTGGGTTTTTGGTGGGAGGGAGTGGGAGTCTCTGTGGAATCCCATTCTGGAAATGGTGGCTGTTTTCAAAGCTGTATCACTCCTCTGGGTGATACAACAGGACATGGAGATTTGCAGCTGCTGCTTCTGAATTTGGTGTCCTTGTCAAGTTTGCTGTCACTCTGATATGGAGAGCTAAGTAGATGCTAAATGAACTGTATTTAAAAATACTTCCTCAATAAGTGGCCTTGCAGATTAAATTTTGGAAGATGATATTACCTTTATCCCATCTTGATGATAATTTTAATTGCAGTTAATAAAAATTGAGCCTGCATTTCATGTTTATTGTCTTACCCTATCATGACTCCATCCTTTAAGAAGATGGGTGACATGAGGCTGGTAAGGAAGGCTGTTTATATACAAACATACCATGCCGATATCACCTTACCTAATGGCATGTAACCCACCTTCACTATTTCCTCTCTTTGGAGGCTGTGTAGTAAAACCATACTTGGGTCTTCTGTAGCATCCTTTTTTCTGAGCATCAAAGAGAACTCTTGAAATGGGATTTCATTGCCACTACCTGCCACGGCAGCATGCTGCCAGCTCCCTTCTCATCCCATTGGAAACTTCTGGAAGCTGTATTTTAGGGATGCTGTAGGATTGGGCAGCTCTTCAAAAGCCAAGCTGGAAACACTCCCCCTAAGAATCTTTTTCCCTCTGTCTCTTTTGGTTGGAGTTTTCACAATTACAAATTTCAGATACATCAGTGGGCAGCAGCATTATTCACCTACTGGTGCAGAATTAATCTTAGCTCTGTGGAATGAGGGAGAGAACAGTGGACTGAGGGAGTTGCCAACTCCATAAAGATAGTCTGGCAGATTAATGTGTGCACTGGGAACTTCTAATGGTGTTTGTTCCATCTTCCTTAAAGCACAGTGATTGCAGTACATAGCAGGATGTGCCCTTCCTCTTCCACGGCAGTGAGGAGCTCGTGCAAACAGGTGTGGTGTGGATGAACCTGTCTCCTTCTGAAGGAGAAGGCAAGGGTGAAGTGATCCTTAACAAAACGATTCCCAGACCTCCTCCAGCCACCATGGCCTCTTGCTGCAAACCCCGGTGAGGTCCCGTGGATGAGTTTCCATGGCAGGGGGCCATGGAGTGTTGCAGGGAGAGGTCAGCCTGTTGGGTTGGAAAGTGTTTTCAGCTGGTTCAGCTATCCAGGGATTTCCTTTCAGTGCTCGCTGCAGCGGTATCCCAAACGCTCGGTTAATCAGAAACACATGTAGATGCTGTCCTCACAGGACAGACTTTGGCCAGCCATGCATCTGCTGCTTGGAGCCAGTTTCCTGGTGTAACGAGATACACGACGAATATTTCAGCTGTCATTTTAGGAAGGGAAGAGAAACTTGATAACAAAACTAAAGATAGGAGCATGGTCAGAGGGATCTCACAGCCGACTAAGATGTATTCTGCTCAAGTGTTTTATTTATACAGGAGTTCTGTGGCAGGACTGGGTCTGAATTCTGTGGTTATTTATTTATAGCAGTCTTTTCAATCAGTATCTCTGAGAAGTTTGGGTAGGACTTGGGTCAACCTTCTGCTGTTCCTTTCTTCTCTTGGTCCGTGTTCTTAATGAGGCAGTGTCTCTTGCTTGGCAGATGTTAAATACCATGTAAGCTGCATGTGATGGGAAACTTTAAACGTGCACAGTGAAGAATCTGGCACAGCATGACCTGTAGGGAAAGGGAATATCTTTTTGCAGACAAACTGATCTAACTGGAAAGCGTGGTTTCACTTTTGAGAAAGAAGCACTTCAGAAGGACTTGGGGGAGGCTTGCTGCATGCTCGGGCTGTGCTCAGGTTCTTAAGCACAGCAGTTACCACACACCAGCAGCCCATGGTGGCCCCGGAGTCATTTCCTGGGCTATTTAGAATGTCTTATTTCACAGTTGCTCAATGACAAGATTAAGTTTGGATCCAGGTTAGAGCCTTGTAGTTCTGTATTTGATATTGTGGTACAGATGGTGGTGCTTGGTCTATTTGGCATCAACCCGAGCAGTAGGGCTCCAGCTGTCCCTGGGGAGCAGCACAGCAAGCTTGGACTCCAGAGGGCTCTGCTTAAAAAAGTGGTTGAGACAGAGGTGGGCTGGTACAAAAATGGAAAAATATTGCTGGTTTTTAAGGTTTATGAAGCTTTCAGATGTCTGTCATGTTGCTTTCAAATGTCTGTCGTGTTGCTTTCACCTATTCAGGGTCAAAGAGCTTAAATGCAAGAGGCAGAATTTTGCTAGTATGGTTTCAAGGTTTCTGCTCTCTGCTTTTCAGCGTCAAAGTGATTCCTGTTGCTCACCCCCACCCTACTGGAGAGCAGTGCACCTTTCCAGCCTTCCCACCTCTCGTTGTTTCCTTTTTTAACAAAAAGCACGTGCATTAAAAGTTGATGGGTTTGATTGCAGCTGTGCTGCCAGTGTCAGGCTTGTGCCCTTGGGCTCTGCAGCCCGGAGGATGCTTTCAGCCTAATTGCAGTAATTGCACTTCTGTTTCATTTGGCAGCTGGTGATGGAGTTCTGCGGCGCGGGCTCCGTCACCGACCTCATCAAGAACACGAAGGGGAACACTTTGAAGGAGGAGTGGATTGCCTACATCTGCAGAGAGATTTTACGGGTATGTGCCCAGAGGGAGCTAAATGCCATGCGTTGGTGGAGTGTGGCACATGGGCCTCGGGGACACGCGAAGCCGTTGGCTCTTGAGGCTCTGCTCTATGGACTTGAGCAGCTTCGCTGCCGGTAGGCATGAATGATTCATGTGCTTGTATGATGCATAATAAATAAGCACTACTTAATGCCCTTTAGCTCTGTTAGTTGCCTGAATATTAACCCTCTTCTTTCCTTCAGCAGAAATATAATTTCCCTTCATATTAAATGAGGCAAAGATTTATTTACGGTAGGATTATGTTTTCAATTAACAGGAAGGTAAGGACTAATAAAATCAGTAGAGAGAGTCTGCGTGATTAAAAAGCATCTTATGCTTTATTAAATCCACATGCCTCTGACTTTAATGAGGATGCTGCAACTTTTATACCCACAAGATTAATGTTTGACTGGAGTGTCTTAAAATGGTCCGTGCTGGAAGGTGGCACCTCTAGCAAAGACTTGCTTGTATTTTCTACAAATGAGGTCAGATCGTGCCATTGCAGTGGTTGCCCTGACATTAACAACTTAAGAGTTCATGAACTGAAATTTTATTCAAGAGAAGAGGAAATTTCAGACACGTGAAGAAAACTATACAAGAGCCATTCAGAGAAAACGAGTCAGAATTACTGCTCTAGGAGCTCTCATCGGGCTGTGTCTGATGCTGTCTCATAGCTCCCATTGTTGACCAAGGGTGACGCAGCACTGCTCTTCACCCTGGGTGCCACCAGCCTGATGTGCAGAAGGAGCTGGTGCTGGAGCTGATCAGTTTTTCTTTCAGCATCAGGAAACCACAGTTGCATGTGGGTTTATTACAAATGCATGAGCTCTGTGAGCCTCCTTCTTAAAATAGGCTCTGTCAGTGAGTCAAAACCTATCCACTGAATCATGTCCCAGGGCCACTTTCAAGTGTCACTGCTCGCATTTGGGCTGTGCAGAGTGCAAGCTCTGCTCTGCTGTGGCCATGCTTCAAGGTAGTTAGTTAGTGACCTGCAGGCTGCAAGGGCTGCTGGGGATTTGGGGTCATAAAACAGTGTTTGGGGGCATAAGACACTCCCACCTTCATGCTGCAGTATGTGTGGTTCCTTCTTGTCACAGAAGTCAAGGGAGCCTGGTAATTCTGACATGTAAGACTTGACCCTGCCCCGTGGAAGGGTTTGTTTTAGTGAAATTTTTGCTTTGCCTCCAATGCACTGAGCCTCTAACTGGGTATAACGTGGCTAAAAGTTGAATGCAGCGGGGCACCTCTACAGATATAATCTGTTCCACAGTGTTTTCTCAAGGCAACAAGCAAAAAATGACTAATAACTACCAGCAGTGATAGTAGAAATTATTTTCTTCCTTGAATATGAATGTTTAATGTGAAGTGTAAACCTAATGCAGAATTAGTTTTTACGGTTATCCATTTTTTATTAAGCTGGCATTATAGGTGGATCTTCCTTTAAAAATGTAATAATAAATGAATGAAATAAACGTGTAGGTTGCAAAAAGAAATTAACGAGCTAATAAAGAAGCACAACAAAAAGCTAGTTTACCTTTAGCCTTTGAGACAGGGTTTTAATTTGAGCTATATCTCTATTAGGGATATATGCCTGTTATAATATTTGTATTTCCATGGTAGCTTTTTTAATACAAGCTTTTCAGTATATTGGAGTCTCATTTATTGGACCAATATAACAAAGAGAATTGGTTTTTTTTTGTTTGTTTCTTGATGATGGAAGTACAGAAGGGACACATGAGCATTCTATTATTTGTCCAACACAAATGGCTCCCTAAGGAAGAAGAGCCCATGGGGAAAACTACATCTAGAAATACAGAGGAATTTGGGTTACTATGGGTTCCTGCAGAAACTGAAAGGCTGGTCTTAATCCCTCTGGAACTGTCAGTGGTTGTCACCTGCTGCAGAGCACCCACTGCAGCACATGCAGCCAGCCAGTGGGTGTTTCATTCACTGGGTATGTCCTCCCAGTATGTAACACAGGACAGCATTTTCAACACATAATAAACAAAAGCGTTCTCAAGTGCTTAACTCCAACTGTGAATCTTTCATTTCTGGACCATAATTGGTTGAGGGGGAATGTCAGAAAATAGCATGCTTTGAACTCGGATTCCTCTAACCTTTCTCTGAATTCTCTAGGGCTTGAGTCATCTACACCAGCACAAAGTAATTCATCGAGACATCAAGGGACAGAATGTATTGCTGACGGAAAATGCAGAAGTTAAACTAGGTAAGGGTTGGTTAGAGCTCTTGGAAACTGCAAGTAGGCTGCCTGGAGAGAAGAAATAAAATTGCTAGAGCCTGTAAAATGACTTGGAGAATGGGAATGGATCCTAAAAACTGCTGTTTTTTCTTGTGCTAGCCTCAAAAGTACGACCTTGGGTGTTGACCAAGTGCCGTGCAATAAACTGTCATTGACTGATGACCAAGTTCTGCATACTAAGATCTATTTACAGTGGTGTTTCTGCAGAGAGGTGGTGTGGGCAGTTCTGCCACCAGATCCAGGTTGAGCAATCCGGACCATTTTTCATGCCCTAGGTTGAAAATTTGCCTGTGTGCGTCCCCAGACATTATCCAAGTGTATTTCCCCACAATTGTAGTAGTGTCCTCCAGCACCATGATCCATTTCTTTTAGTATGGCACAATACAGGTTTGCAAGCTAACCTGTAAGACAGAGCTTCAATTGCAAGAAACATCCTGAATTTTGTATGCATTGTTAGTCATCCTTGAAAAGACCCGTCATCCACACGAAGATACGTGGAGATAGAACAGCACGTCTGTGCTGATAGCCTCAGTTGTCCAGGACCTATCTTATTAAAGCTGTCTTTGTGCATTTTTAATTTAAGCTAGTGATGAAAGATCTCTTACACTGGAGAAGTGAGGTGGAAACCTAGTTTTACCATGTCTTTGCAGCAGAATCAAACCCCATCCTAGCAGATGGCACCACCAGCTCGTTTGGCTTTGTGCTGGTGAAGAATCCCCTCCAAGGGGAAATTCTCCAGGGCAAATCTCCAACCATTATGTTTTGCAAAGTGAACTTAGTGGACCATAGAGTATTTTCTCATTGATGTGATTTCATCAGTTTTTGCTTCATTTTGCAGCTCTGTGCTTGACATTTCCCTATGGGCTTTTGTCCTTAGCCTTTGGTTCCTGAAGGCTTTTTCATCTCTGCCATTTCCAGCAAGAATTTGGGTAGAAAAATGAGGTTTCTACAAACATTTGGCAGGCTTTAATTCAATGAAAAAAACATAGAACAAAAGCTGCTGCTTATTCATGTTTCTAACCCTGTTTCTCATTAGTACGAGGAACTATGATTTCTTTTCATTGCCTCCTGGCAAGGAGGAAAAGGCACAGGGTTGCTTATGAAACCTAGAGATCAGATGATCAGATTCATCTTTGGTTGATGTCTGTTAATCTGTTGACCTCAGCAAAGATGAAATAAAGTGTCTGTAGCCATAATTTTCTCTCCTGTTAGTGTATGTTGTGTTTTACATCCAGCAGCACGTTGCTCAGGTTTGTGTCTGACACTTACAGTGTCCTGTTGTCTTTCCAATCCATAGTGGATTTCGGTGTCAGTGCTCAGCTGGACAGGACAGTGGGCAGGAGAAATACCTTCATTGGGACGCCTTACTGGATGGCCCCTGAGGTCATTGCTTGTGATGAGAATCCTGACGCCACTTACGACTTTAAGGTACTGTACTCTTTTGTATGTCACCATAGATGCAATCTTTGCAAAGTGTAGTGCAGTCACTAATAAGGTAATCAAGGAATTAAAGCAGCTAGGGGACTAGGAGTTTTCTCTATATGCTGTCTTACTTGTGAGTGCTCAAAATGAAGAGTTGTGGCCATAAACATCTGAAGGCAGTGCTTGGTAGGATCTCTGCCGTTGTGCCCCAGCACCTAAAACTGGAGCAGGCAGGAATTTAGTACACTCTTGCAGCTTTGCAGATTGTATTGACAGGCAGCATAGTCTCCTCCTGCTCTTTCTGGCTGTTCAGTTCTGAGATGTGAATTGGGCTCCAGTGTGCTGTTTTGTTTTGTTGTGCTGTTCACCTACCAGGATTCAGTGTGAAGAAGTCTTTCCCCATGCTAAGAAAGGTGTCAGACTGAGGCTTCCTACCTGCTCTTCAGTTTTTCAGTGCTGAGTGTTTAAGCACTAGCATCAAACACGCTGTACTCCCTCAGTTTATTCCTCAGAGCAGTCAGGTCAGGTTCAGAAAGGGCAAAATCACATCTTTTTGGCCTGCAGGCTGGTATTCACGGGGAGATCTGAAGGTTGCCACGCAAGCAGACATTCGGGCTCTGACCTACTTTTCACATGTCTGTTGCCTGTTCAAAGTTTATTTTTGGATCGGTGGCAGCACAACATTGCTGCTGAGGTGTAGGATGAAGAGAGGGGCATGGCACGCAGCAGGTCAGCGGGGTGGGTGTGATTCTCACTGCCCATGCAAACTGCATGAGGGCTGATGCTTCAGCAAGGAAAACTTTTGGTATTTTATTGCAGTTCTGCTACATTGCAAGTTTCTGGACGCACGTCTGTAGGCTTGTCCCTTGGTTTTTGTGCCCTGTGGTTTTACTGAAGTGTCAATTTCTAACTGCAACCTCTCCTGAGATCCACTGAGCATTTCCAGAGAGCAGAGAAAGCCCCCAGATGTGGGCTTTTGCAGACAAAGCAGGGGGATATGAAGCTTGCTGTACCTCTGTGCCCATACTGAGAGGTCTCTTTTGCAGAGTAATGTTTTAAAAGGACTTTGCAACCCTTTGGTGTGAGGCTTTTTAACAGCAGGGGGTTACAATGTAATGTGACTGTGCAACAGCCCACCAGCTTGCAGTGCAATTACTGGCTTCTTTGCTCTGTCACTGCATGCCCTTACAGAATCCCTTCCCACCTTTCCTGTAGCCACCCTTCAGGTGCTGTAAGGTCTCCCTGAGGAGACGTGTAGACTGAACAGCCCCAACCATTGCGGCTTCTCTTCATAGGAGCATTTCAACCATTTACATGTACCACTCTACTTTTGAACTGATGATCTTCCTGAGAGCATCTCTCCAGTGCAAGCTCAGACCCTCAGATGCATAAATTGTTAATGATAAGGACACGCAGAAATACTCTGATCTTCAGTCATTGAGTTCTCTTTGATAAGCAGTTAGAGCAGGCATTTCCTCAGCTCCACTGATGGCTGTGTTGCAGCAGGGCTGAATCCCACCCTCTCTGCTCTCAACCTTCCTCTGCTGACAGGGTTCTGGCTCTGTGCAGTGCTCTAATTAATCACAACGTTGTTTTGTGCCACCCTGTTTTTTGGCTACCATTTCTCAGACACATCAGAGGAGATGGAGCGCTCCGGAATCTGAGCACTGAACTCGCATGCGCGGGGATGATTTTTTCATGGACAACTTTTTACCCTCACAAGTCCCTGAGGTTTTACTCTTTCCAGAAAAAAAACTGGGACACTTAATATGCCGTTGAGTGGTGCACAATTGCCGGGACCAAAATCCCTCTATTGTCCCCAAGGATCAAATGCTCATAGCAGGCTGGGCGCCTTTGTCTCTGCACTTGGCATTGAGTTTTTCCTTGACTGGGGACGTGGAACAGAGAGCTGTTTGCTGCTGACACACTTAGTGCAGGGTGTTTGTGGAGCTCATGGTGATGTGGGAGCCACTGGGCATTATTCTGTACCCCAGGTCGCATCCCTGCACTTGATGTTCTTGCTTTGAAGTGGGGAAATAAATGTAAATGACAATTATTATTTTTTAAAGGCATGCAAATCAGACACTCAGGTTTAGCCAACTGGCTTAAAATAGTGAACACAAAAGATGAGACTTAGAGGGTGAAAAAAGGAATCCTCGCAGGCTTAATCTATTGGACAAAAAGCCTCTAATCTCACTTCTTTCTGAGCCAAGAAGAGTTGCTATGTAATCTACGGAAAGATGCAGTAAATACCTCCTCACAAAAATAAACCACTAAAAAGGAACAGATAAAAACTCCACACTGTTGAGGTTATTTGCTGGTTTCTCCCCAGACAATCTTCCTTTTTTCCTTCAGATATCTTGTCAATAAGTGTAGAATCGAAAGGAGTAAACTAGCTGGCTTCCCTTCTCAAGTCAAGACAATACAAATATATTAGCACAGCAGCTTTCTGCTGGGTAGACTGAAAAGCTTTTCAGACTCAAGAAGAAACAAAAACCTGAATTTTAGATCACTATGAAATGCGTGCTTCCCACTGAGTTTTCTGCTTTCTCTCAGAGACTTAGAGAGGTGATAATCCTTCTCTGTGTTGCTCCAGTTTTAAGATCACTTGGCATGTTGCATATAATACTGGGCACCTCAATATGGAAAGACACACTAGGAATTTGGAAGGAGTTCAGGCAACCAAAAGGAAGGGGTCATGCGTACTGAATCATGTGGAAAGACTGAGATAATTAAGTATGCAGCATAAATCCCAGCTGAGCAGAGACAAAGAATGGACGTGGCTGTCCTGCACAAGTGCTGCAAATGAGATTTGAGGGAGAACTTTCAGGCAGGTACAAAGATGAGGAGCAAGGACTAATGGGACAGCATTTGTTAAGGGAAAACTTGAGTTAAAAGAAGGTAAATAGCCTTGAAACTGCATAATGCAGGTTGTCTTCTCTGGAGGGTGTATGTGAGAAGGTGCTGTGGTGCCCAGGGGTTCCTGCCCTGCAGCTCCTGGTGCTTTGAGCTGGGAAGAACAGCCTTTCTCAGATGTACCATTTGCACAGGATTAGAGGCTCGAGGCTGCTCGGGAAGGACAGCTTTTGAAATGGAATGCAGACTGCAGGGACGTGGTAGAAAGCAGGGCAAAGGGAGAGCAGCACATGGGAACTGAGATGGCAGAGGGAGGATGGAAGGCAGAGTCCGTCCCTCTGCTCTGGCATGTACCTGTGCTCATTACTCTGTGTCACTGGAGTTCAGCCAGTCTTTTGAGCCCTCTTCAGTGTACTCAATAGTTTGGCTTCCTTGTGGAGCTACGGATTCTGCCCCTGGTACTGCCATGTCCCATTTCATATCTCAGCAGATCTAGTTCTGGAGTTGCCAGGTCCTTGTACTGCCCTTCATGGGCCAGACCACGACTTCAGCCTCACAGCTCCTGCACTGAGCAACCAGAGAAGCCTGGAGTCACACCTTGCTGTAGGGAGCTGGGAAGCCCTGGATGGTGAGATGGTGACTAGAGTCAAAGCCATCTCCACCAGACCTGCTGGAAAAGTGACCCTGTCCTTGAAGTCTGTAACAGAGCAGAGAAAGGAAGCTTCTTGGCTTTGCTTTAGTGGTGTGCCTGTGCCAGCTGACACCTTCCCCTCTGCCAGGTCTGGGGATGCCATGGGGACTGTGCTTCAAGTGAAGGCACCAAAATTAGTCTGGGTTCTGTTCCCAGTGCATTGGGTGCAAAGGTATGAATCATTAGGCAGTCCTATACATGATGTCCAAATCATGAATTATCTTCCTTGTGCCCAAAAAAAAAAAGCCAACTCAAGTTGCAGCAGTCCCGTTAAGGAAACTTCTCATTTTCTTCTGCCTGAGCACATGTTGTCTCTTCTCCTTGTCTGTGAGAGCTGAGCCATCCTCTGGGGCTTGTTACCAGATTGAGAGGTGTAAGCAGGGCTCACTTGGGATGTCTTCTGGTGTGGCTTGGTGAAGAGTGGAGCCTCATGGGCAAGGAGCTGAGCTATAAATATCCTTCTTTGCAAGTGAGAAAATTGAAGGAGAAGTGATACAAGTGTGAAATCAAAGGAGCTTTCTGAATAGATGCACTTTCCATGCACTAATCGTTCAGGAGACTGAAACAACCATGTGGGCTGAGGAAGGCTTGGGAACACAGTAAATGAGGGTGCTCGTTTCTCCTCCCACTGGCGAAATGCTGCTTTTCATGCTTCTAGCTAATGAGCAATGCATGATACAAAAGAGTCCTGAGGTATCTTGAGATACTTTGTGTTTCTAATCTAACCCAGACAGTCTGTGTTCTCAAGAGCTGTAACAAATCCAGCTTGCAGCAGGGAGCTTGCAGCCCCCTTTGTCCAGGATGCAGGTGGCTGCTGTGGGCTGCCTGCAGGGTTCACACACTGCTGCTTGCATCCCATGATGAGGAATCAAAGCTGCACCACTGTGCTGTGCCCTTGGAGTTGGATGGTCAGGTCACTGGACGTGAAATTTCAGCTCTGCCAAAGGCTCAGGAAAACAGTTTGTGTAGATGTTGCCACCTTCCTACCCCTTGCTGCTTTCCTTTTCATGGAGCAGGGAGGTGGTGTGTTGCTGCATCACTGGGGATTTAGTGGGGGTTGTTCATTGGGATGCCACAGCTACAGGGGTGTACTGGGACCTCTGGGATGCCAACATCTCCCCACCACAGCTGCTGGGAACTGTCTAGTGAGATGGCTGTAGGGGTTGGCCATGTCCCACACCTGCACTAGTATGACATCCACCAAAAGCTCTCCAATAAAGCTTGGGATAAGCAGCAGGTCTAGGAGCCTACTATCAATCCTTAAAATATGGGAAGAGCATAAAAGATGATATCCTGTGCTGCAGGTCTAGGGACTGGCAGAGAAAGCAGAGACCTAGCTCATGGGGCTGAATCCTGGGTATCGATTGTTGTCCACCATTGTGACAGTGCTCCACTGCATCATGCATTTCCATCTGCTTTGTTTTACAGAGTGACTTATGGTCTTTGGGGATAACAGCCATCGAGATGGCAGAAGGCGCTCCCCGTAAGTAGATGCATGGTTCTGCTTTGTTTAGTGCTGCTGATGACTTGATAGGATTTGCTGAGTGTCAGCAGGCACTGGGATCCGTGAGGGGAAACTCCAGGCAAGTGTTTCACTGAGCAACCTGGTCTGGATTCAGTGCAGTTTGCAGGGTCCAAGACATGGTGGGAAAGAGCTGCCAGACTGACATGGCTTAGGGAATAGGAACAGCAAGCAAAGGCACAAAAACCATGTGTGACTCCTGTTGTTGTGCATGCTGCATGTGTCCTGCTGCTCTGGTGGCATCAGAGGGAGTTTGGGGGGTAGTGTGTAGGCGCTTCTTGAGACATCATGCTGTGCTTAATGCCTCTTCTTGCACTTTGCAGCTCTCTGTGACATGCACCCTATGAGAGCCCTCTTCCTCATCCCCCGCAACCCAGCCCCGAGGTTGAAATCCAAGAAGTGGTGAGTCTGTCTTCAGTGGTTATAAAATGGGTGCACATTTGGGCCTGAGTCTCCTGTGGAGAGGCGTTTTGGTCTGCACAGAGCACAGACATGGGATGAGGAGGGAGGTAGGGGAGAGGCAGAGAGGGAAATGCCTCTCACGTTGCCCTTTCCCAGCATCTGGTTGGCTTTTCCAAGGTGCTTTGTGCAGCTGAAAGCAGCTGACACTTCACTTGGCTCCCCTTTCTTTCCAGTAAGGTTCCATTTTCAAATGGAAACATGTACCCAGGCCAAAAGAAAGGATAGTTTATCTTGAAGGCCCAGGAATGCAGAGATTTGTACTTAGTTTGGGCTTTATTTTACAATTTTGGGGGAAAAAGTACATCACAGTTTTGGAAGAAAAAAAAAAACAGGATATGCCAAGGAAAACCTGTAGGAAAAATACTTCTGAAGCCCAGCAGATGTTGTTTTGTTACTGTATGTTCTGTACTGATGGAGCTGGAGTCCTTAAAAACACTCCTCTCTGGTTCGCACAGTTTGCCTGCCTCAGGTTCAGCCCTGGTTTTGTCAGGAGAGATCTGCCAGGCATTAGAGAGACAGCATGGCCTCAGATAGGCTGAACACATGGAGGGAACTGTGCTTTCTTCCTTGAAATGATGCATATTATCTTTTTGAAAACACACACACAAAAAGGGAGCAGAGTAATTGGTAGGCACTGAAAACGCTTAGTGCCAAAGCAGCAGGAATGCTACTGGGAAGGGAGAGGCATGAGAGGCTTGGAGTCCCAGGATTTAGCAAAGGTGTCTTCATTTTGTCAGCTCAGTCCTCAGATGTTCCAGTATGCAACCAGTACAACAAGGACCTTTCCCTGACAGCTCTGCCAGAGGGTATTGAAGGTTCTCCCTCTCCTTGCACAGTTTTCTTTAGGATGCCATTTGTCAGAGAGCTGAGAAAAGTTTAGACTCTTGTTTTCTGCCAGATCACCAGTCTCCTACTTCATTATCCTCACTGCTACAGCACAAAATGGACTGTAAGGCATCAGAGTGTGTTGTTTTTTTTTCATACAAATATGCTGTTTATTCAGCAGAGGTTCTCAGCATCCAGACAGAGGGGAGGGCAGCTGACAAAAGCAGGCTTTGAGCAGCGTACTTTCCTCATCAGCTTAAGGTAAAAACTGCTCTGGGGAAGAATTTATATTTTACTCCTTGCTCAGATAAGAGTCTAACACACTTAGATGTGTTTTGCAGCAGCCAGGGTATTGCTTGACACCATCTTCCCCAGGTATGGCAGGTGATCTATATGTCCTAAGCTTTGCTCCTGTCCTTGGTTGCACAGCTCAGCCCTAAGCAGCCTGAGGTATCTACAGCAGTGTGTGCTCCAAACTACCCTATGTCCAGGCAGGTTCAGTCAGAGTCCATTGCCACCAAAATCCCTTTGGTTTTAAACACTGGTGGTGGTAATCTTTCATTGCTAGGAGAAGCTGCAGAGGATGCAGACAACACTCCAAGCCAGTGAGAGTTCACCAGTTCCTTAAGAACAATTTTTTTGAGTGTTTCCAGTGGCTCTCCAGGCAGATCTGCTGTCTCTGACTCATTTCTCAGCTGGAGGTGTTGGACCTGAAGCTCTGCAAGAGCCAGGAGAAGCTGAGGTGTTTGACCAGGCTCTCACAGTGGCTCTATTGTTTTCTGTTGCTTGCTAGGTCTTTTTATGCTTGCGAGATCATTGAACTCACTTTCAAAACAGTGCTGTGGTTCTATGAAGTTACAGGTTCTTTGGTGTCCTTTTCACTTCCAATTAAATCCAGCCAGCAATGGTGCTTTGTTTTCTTTCTGCGTTTCACAGGTGAAATCGACTTGAACTTTAGTGAAGTCATTATCAAATGCTTCCTAACCCTGCCGTATAAAAAATGACAGAATCTCTTTGTTAATGAAGTGGTATTTGCACTGCAATAGCACTTTTCATCTAAGCAGCTGAAAAGCTTTTGCAAACATTTATTTAAGCTTTGCAAAGCCCAGGAGCTGGTGGAGCAGCAGTGCATGTGACTATGGAGACGGGCTGACCTGCACCAGGGTGGTGATGAGATGCAGCGAAGGTTTCACCCAGAATCAGAGCTAGGGAGAATCCTGCTGTCTTCTGCCTTTTTGGAAAAGATTGCCAAACACCTGCAGGCTCCTGGAGCATTCAAAGCAATGCTGAGTGGCATCTGCCTGGTGCTGAGAGTGCTTTATCTGCTGGGCTGGGAAAGGACACATCTCTGAGTCTGTCTTTCAAACTGCAGCTCTTGTTTGGGTACCTAGAGTTTACCATTCTTGCTGCAATTGGCAGTTTGTTATAGCAGCTTGGTGAGATACATGGTTGTGTCTTGGCTTACCCATGTCCTGCTTATCTCTGGAAATACTGCACTGGAGCCTGAGGAGATGGACAAACCCATCGTGTGCTGAAGGACAGTTCTTAAACTACTTCAGTTCAACCCTATTTATGTGTGGATTGTGCACCCGGACGTGAACTGTCTCCAGATTCAGACCCACAGAGGAGAGTGATGCTGCAGAGGTGCAGTTTTTAGGCCACCACATGGTCTGGCACTTCTGGAATACACAGAGACACAGGGTTCCTTGAGGCAAGGTGGAGGACGAAGATTTGCTCATTAATAAAGCTGGAGGGAGGATTTAATTGGATCCAGTGGTGTATTTTATTTTTGCATCTCAATTTGTATGGATTAGCACTTAAAAGATAAATCACTTCTAGTCTGACAGCTTAAAAGTAAAATCCCCAAAAGCTTATTGTTTTACTTCTCAATGCCATTCTGTAGTATCTGTTGGCTTCTGTCATTAATTTACACTCATTTTCCTATTTGCTAAAGCAACATACAGCATAGTGGCCTGTCAACATCTTTCTTCCTTGTAAATCCCTGCTCTCTTGGGTTTATAATGTGGTGAAATTAATTCCAGCAAAACTTCTGATATGCAAAACTTGAGACTAAGGAGGGTTTGTTTATTAGAGATTTGGCTGAAATTGTTTCAGCTGAGATTGAATTTAACTATTTGCTGGTGAGGAGAGGTTGGGCCCTGCCACCCACACTCATGGTCCTGCTTCTGCCCAAGCCGTGTTCCAGAGGAGCATATCCCATTTGCCTGGGGGCTGTGAGCAGGGACATGGGGTCTGATGAGTAACAGTTCTTTAAGGGGTTCTGCTCATGTATGGTCTCTTATTCTTACCTGCAAAATCAAAGGCAAAGGAGGAGGGACATGTCCTTGCATTTTATTTGTTGCCACTGGTGCCATTTGGTTTTGCTGATGCCCCATGATGCTGATGATTCCCACCTTTCTCCGGACTCAGCAGAATGGTGTTTTCCCCTAATAGCACCTGGCAAAGCATGGACAGGAGCATGCATGGGAAAACTAAGAGAAGATAGAGTGACAGAGGTCACATCTGATGGTGCTGCTTTGAGCCCATGCTAAGTGTCAACAGGGAAGTTGCACGAGTCGTCCCAGAATGCTGCGTCTGAGTGAGACCTGGGGAGCACCCAAGCAGTGTCCTCAAACACCCTCAAGTTCCTCACTTCCTGATACAAGGATCAGTGTGGTTACCTGTTTGCTTCTGTTTTCCTGTACCTTCCAGGTCTAAAAAGTTTCAGTCTTTCATTGAGAGCTGCCTGGTGAAGAACCACAGCCAGAGACCAACGACGGAGCAGCTGATGAAGCACCCCTTCATCAGAGACCAGCCCAACGAGCGGCAGGTCCGCATCCAGCTCAAGGACCACATCGACAGGACGAAGAAGAAGCGAGGAGAGAAAGGTCAGTGGGAATGCTGTGCTCTGGGCACTCCCTGGGCTTTGGAGTGTTTGGAGGTCCCTCAGGTAGAATGGGGTGTGGGAGAAGGGAACGGGTGGAAGGACAAGGGCATTAAGGACTGGGTTGCTTGCCTTCTCAGTCTCAAGTTTCCCTCACTCAGATGGCAAGCTGGTTGAGTTAAGGAGGTGTGCTCCTCCTTCATACCCTCTCGTCATGGTTTTAAAGTACTTTATTTGATTCGGTTCCTCTGCGTCGTCACCGAAGTTGAAATGAGAATAAATACCCATAACAAAACAAGTGGTGTTGATACAAAGGCTGCAGGTGATTGCCATTAGAGCTAATCAACATTTTAAAGTCCTTTTTTTCGTGATGTGTCTTTTTGTCCGAGTGGTAGTTTCCACGTGTAACATTTAAGCTTTGATTCGTTAAAATGTGTGTATAAAATGCACGTGTGTGTATATACGTGAGAGCATGCGAGAGGGAGAAGCTGCTGAGCTGCATTTTTTCCCAGCTCACGTATTTTAAGTCTGTTGATCTCCGTGACATTTCTGCCGTGCCAGTGATGAGCAGAGCTGTGCAAACGAACATCCAGATAAGACCCTTGCCCAAAGCAATTCCACTGACTAGGAGTAACCTATTAAACTGGATGTTTCCAGTGAACTCTCTGGGCCCTATCAAAGTGCTCTGCAAGGAAGATCAGATAGCTGAAGAAACTTGTTAAAGTACTCCATTGCTCGTGAGCTGAATTTGAATGTGAAAGCTTGTTTGTAGAATTCAGCAAATTAATTTATATCACTATTTCTTTTCTTACTGGTAGCAGTATTAATTTTTCATGCGTACCTTCCAGCCCCTTGTAATAGATTTCACTGTAATCAAAACAATAAAGCTGGATCCTAGTGAAGTATTAAATGTGTTTAGTCTGGCAAATGTAGGTTGTACCCTAGAGATGGAGAGTAATTGGATAAATGCAAGCCTTTCTTTTTACTATCATTCCCTTCGTCTGATAAAGCCAGTATCCCAATAGGAATCACAGTATGTAGCACAACTTTGCAATTGGGCTGTTATGTAGATATCTTCATTGCCTGGAAAACATGTGGATTTGCATAGGAGGAGCATATGTTTAGTAAGAGAGTCATTGCCTTCAGAGCAGTGGTTAAGTCCCACCTTCCAGTGCCTGTGGCTTCAAAAGCTTCTGGTGCGTTTCACTTGCAGGAGCTGTGAACCCACTGAGGAGGGTTTTTTGCTGTATTGTGGTACATCTTTGTTTTATGGTTACTCTTCATCCTTACATGGTGTATCTTTGTTGCTGGAGGCTTTCACCCACTGCAGTCAAGACTGCAGCCTTCTCCCTAAGTGTGCCATGTGTGCTAGGAGCAGCAGTCAGGGACACCAGCACTAATTTTCTAGCTGTGCAGACCTCCTGTAATGTAGGAAAATGGACAGAAACAATGATGGGTATTCTTTTTCATGCCAGAATGTTTTCCCCTCAGAGCTCTGGGGTTTTTAACTATCAGGAAAAAGAAATGAGTCCAGTAAGGGGCACTGATAAGCAATTATGTTCCTAGATGAGACAGAGTACGAGTACAGTGGAAGTGAAGAGGAGGAGGAGGAAAATGACTCTGGAGAGCCCAGGTAAAAATCAACCTTTCATTTCTACCCTTGTGTCTCTTTAACCCTGTATGAAATCGACTTGGATTATAGGCTTATAACAAACGAGGAGAAGGATGGTTAGATCTCTGAGTCCTGTTCCCAGGTAGGATAAAGTGTATTCCCCCTGTTAAATGGGGTGTGGGCATTACACTGATGGTACAGATCCCCATAGCTGAAAGGGAGATCTCATTTTCTGTGGGACTGGAGGTGCAGCCTGGAGCAGGAGGGTGGCAGGTCCCTGGTAGAGAGCCCTGCTCAGCACAATTGGTGCAGAATCCTTTGTGCACACACAACTGCTGTGCTCACGTGAACCACGCTGCAGGGAGCTGCCCATAGGGGCATTTGGATGGGGAAGAATGTGTGAGCTGCTTTTAAAAAAGATTCTTGCAGATTTGGTTCCTTATACCCAAGCTCCCTATTTCAACGTAACTTCACCACGAAACTTTCCAGTGTTGCTTCTAGCACAATAGGGCTGGAACTTTCTTTGATGACATTTTTCAGTCTCATTGTAATTAGTATCAGATTATTCCATTATTTCCCTGAGATAATGTAGTATTTTAATAGCTGGCAATGATTCATGCTAAGTGTGCTTTGTGAACAGCTAAATATAGTGCTTGCCACTGCAGCACAAGGGACTTTGGTTAGAAACTTTACTGTAAAGGAATCTTTTAGCAAATAAGTTGTTGGTGAGCTGTGGTCTGGGCCAAGGTATATGATCAAGCAGTGTCTTGTCTGCTTCAGGGATTCTATTTAAGAAGAAAATAAATAAAAATGTTAGAAAAGAAAACCCAACACGTGATGCTGGGGAGAGATGCTGTGAAACTCATGTTCCACTTGGCACTGCCCTGCCCCAGTGCTTGTGACCCAACCCTTCTCTCCATCCCTGCTGTCCAAGCATGCTCGGGTGCTTAGGAGCCGTGGGGTGCACAGCCCCGGGACAAGAGGCTTAAGGACGAGCGTGGGACCTTCCGTGGTGCTTTTGTCCTATGCAGCTCCATCCTGAACCTGCCCGGCGAGTCCACGCTGCGGCGGGACTTCCTGCGGCTGCAGCTGGCCAACAAGGAGCGCTCCGAGGCCCTGCGCCGGCAGCAGCTGGAGCAGCAGCAGCGGGAGAACGAGGAGCACAAGCGGCAGCTGCTGGCCGAGCGGCAGAAGCGGATCGAGGAGCAGAAGGAGCAGAGACGAAGGCTGGAGGAGGTAAGTGGCTGGAGTGGGGGCTGGTATTGTAAATAAACCCCTTCAGTACTGAACTAAAAGGGTCCCCGGGTCCGCTGAGCGCAGTCAGTCCTGAACTGGTGTGACAGCTGTTTTCGGTCCAGGTGGCCAGAACTGTCAGGCCGGATGTCTTGTCGTGTTCTTTGTCCTGACCTGCTGCTGTGGGATATGATGCTTGTGAAGAAGCTAAAAAACTCCATTTGCCCTTTCCCCAGATCCACGCACCACTTATGTCCCATTTAATCTCTTATTTTAGTGTTGGTCCTTTCAGCCCTGCCAATTACTATTTCTCTTCTAGGGGAGGAGCAGATGCCTGCCTGACTTGTGCAACAATCCATATGTGCCCCAAAGCATAAGATTTCATTACCCTTGTCTTAACATACCAGCTACAAATACGACCGGTCATGAAATCATCCACCCCATTTAAAATCTAGCTGTAGTGTTTGGCTGGGTCAGGGAATAGCACCCAACTCTGGAAGGAAGTGCTTGCTCTAGGGTTAGCTCACAGTTCCTGGCTGAAGAAGTTCATAAAAGAATAGGGGGATTTCTTCTGCTCTTAGGCTTCTGATGTGGTTTTGCACATAGAAACCCACTGACTCACTCTGAGCTCATCCCGAGCATCTGATTGAAGGGTTCATGCATTAAGGGTAATTAAGTCAGCTTTACAAAGAGGTCACTGATAGGTCTGAAAGGCATCTCGCAGTGAACAGGCAATCAGAGCACCCACATCCTTAATTTGGCTGAGCCACAGCATCTTTTGTGTTTAACTTGGGTCTCCCTAGGCTGGGTTGAGTGGGGTGAGTAATGCCCCGGGTCAGGAGCTTAGCTGTGAAAGAATTCCATCAGCTGTTTGTGCACCATGTATGAGGCTGTCTGCTGTGGGGTCCCACTGGTTTCTTTCTGGGCAAAACCCAGCGATGGCTAAGCACAGGCTGAGCTCTTTTCTGCTTGGTAAATGTGTTAAGTCTGTCATGTTGTCAGCGTGAGAGGACCTTGGAGGGAGGACAAGGTTTGCGCATGCACACGCACCCTGAAATCCCCTGCACCAATACATGTTTATTTAGGGACTATCATAAGGGAATCATGGCTCTGCCATTGTCAGAACGTGCTTGCTGCAAGCAGTACAGAAGTGGAACAATACCAGGATAAAAGCAGACAGCAGATTAGCTGAAATCCTGTAATGAATACAGTACTTGCTGCTGTATTAATATGTTCTGTGCACATAGAAGAAAATGGTTCTCTCTCTTTGCCTGTGCTCCTCGGGCAGGTTTTGATGGAGGGCTAATCCCCTCACTATAAGCTGGCAGCTCAGCCCTGGGCTGCTGAGACACAGCTCTACCCAGCTCTGCCCTTACCCCCATGCCATTAAAAGCTAATGCCACCATGGCTAGTATTTAAAATCAATGCCTCTGTTCCCAGTGGCTGGAACAGCCCCTCGGGCTCTTCACCCATTACCTCCTTCCCAGCTGCTTTACAGTGTTCAGATCTAAATTGAAAGGCAGATGCCTGCTGGAGCAAAGCAGGCCACGAGAGAAAAGGCATTTTTGTGTTCCTGCTGTGTCAGAGAACTGGGAAGGACAGTGGGACAGTAAATGGAAGGCATCCTCTGCCCAGCACAGAGCTGCCGTGGGATCTGCCCCATGGGGTCTATGGGGATTAAGACAGAGCAGGGAGCTGTGTGCTGGCAGCTGCCATGTCCCCTCTGCCCAGCAGCACTCGTGTCCTGGGGGCTGACCACACTTCACGCCATGCACTGGGGTTTCAGATACCCCTACATTACCCGTCTGAGTTGTGGTGACACCTGTGGCTGTCCACCTGCTTTCTGTGGTTGTGTGGGTTGCTGCGGGCAGAGGCAGAGATAAGCATGTAAAGTTTCCTGCCCCTAACTCTAGCACAGACAGTGACGGATGTAGTTTGGCCTTATGCTCTTCCCCAGATGTTTTGGGGTGGCACATGCCCAATGGCCACACAGAGGCCTGCGAACAGCGGCTGTCACAGCTGTGCTGAGCTCAGTATTGAGGTCAGTGCCCCAGGCACCATGTGCTCCATCCCCCTGCTGCAGTTCTGCTCCAGAGAGCAGCCCTGCTCTGTGTTAGACCCATCACAGCAGCTCCCAAATGCTTCAGCAGCAGCCAGGCAGTTTCCTTTTGGCGTCTCAGCTCCTTCTGACACTAACATTTCAGTGGTTCCAGTCGCTGTCTCTTTACTCTGTATTTATTCTACCTAATGGGACCGGGATTTCTTCTGCACTGTTTCACAGGACCCATGCTGAGGCTTATCTTTGCTGGATTGTGAGGAGAAGAATTGCAGCTTTGTGTAAGTTCATAAGTTCATAAGTTCATAAGGTTGGAAAGGACCTATAAGATCATCTAGTCCAACCATCCTCCTATCACTATCTCTACCCAACTACTAAATTAAGTCCTTTAGCACCACATCTAAACGCTTCTTGAACAGCGCTAGGGATGGTGCCTCAACCACCTCCCTAGGCAGGCCATTCCAGTGCCTGACCACTCTTTCAGAAAAGAAATGCTTCCGGAGGTCTAATCTAAATCTTCCCTGGCGCAACTTGTGGCCATTCCCTCTCGTCCTGTCATTACTTATCAGGGAGAAGAGGCCTACCCCCTCCTCACCACAACCCCCCTTCAGGAAGTGGTAGAGTGCAATAAGGTCTCCTCTGAGCCTCCTCTTCTCCAGACTGAACAATCCCAGCTCCCTCAGCCGCTCCTCATAAGACTTGTGCTCCAGGCCCCTCACCAGTTTTGTTGCCCTTCTCTGAACACGCTCCAGGGCCTCAATGTCCTTCTTGTAGTGAGGGGCCCAAAACTGAACACAGTACTCGAGGTGCGGCCGTACCAGAGCTGAGTACAGGGGGATGATCACCTCCCTGCTCCTGCTGGCTACACTATTTCTAATACAGGCCAGGATGCTGTTGGCCTTCTTAGCCACCTGGGCACACTGCCGGCTCATGTTGAGCCGAGCATCAACCAACACCCCCAGGTCCTTTTCCTCTCTACATTCTTCAAGCCATTCTGCCCCAAGCCTATAGCATTGCATGGGGTTATTGTGGCCAAAGTGCAGGACCCGGCACTTGGTCTTACTGAACCTCATCCCATTTTGCTCAGCCCAGCTGTTCAGCCTATCCAAATCCCTCTGAAGGGCCTCCCTACCCTCAGGCAGTTTGACACATCCTCCCAGCTTTGTGTCATCTGCAAACTTACTGAGGGTACACTCAATTCCCTCGTCTAGGTCATCAATAAAGATATTAAACAAGATGGGCCCCAAAACTGACCCTTGGGGGACACCACTCGTTACAGGACGCCAGCTGGACTTAACTCCATTAACCACTACCCTCTGGGCACGGCCCTCCAGCCAGTTCTCCACCCAGAGAAGAGTGAACCTGTCCACACCACGGGCTGCCAGTTTCCTTAAGAGAATACTGTGGGAGACCGTGTCAAAGGCCTTGCTGAAGTCCAGGTAGACTACATCAACAGCCTTTCCCTCATCTACCTGTCTGGTCACCCAGTCATAGAAGGAGATGAGGTTGGACAAGCACGACCTGCCCCTGGTGAACCCGTGCTGGCTGGGTCTGATCCCTTTATTGCCATGCACGTGTCGTGTGATCTCCCTCAATATCATCTGTTCCATAACTTTCCCTGATACCGAGGTCAGGCTGACAGGCCTGTAGTTCCCCGGGTCTTCCTTACGGCCTTTCTTGAAGATGGGAGTCACATCGGCAAGCCTCCAATCTTGTGGGACCTCTCCAGATAACCAGGAATGCTGATAGATGGCAGAAAGTGGCTCAACAATCACCTCTGCTAGCTCCCTCAGCACCCTTGGGTGGATCCCATCTGGCCCCATGGACTTGTGGCAGTTCAGATGGAGGAGAAGATCTCTGACCGTCTCTGCTTGAATCACAGGGGGTGCATTATGCACCCCGTCCCGGACTTCCAACAGCAGATTAGTACTTGCTGCTGTATTAATATGTACCCTCATGCAGGAAGTTTGTTATCATTCTGAGCATTCCATTTGTGCAGAATGAGCCTTGCTGCCCTGCATTTACCATCAAAACTCCTGCTGAGCTAGAGGAAAAGACATCTCATGCTCAGGAGCATTAAGGATACTGCACGACAGATATCCCTGCAGACCCCTCGGCAGCAGTGAGCAGCTGTAGTCAGGAAGGATTTTATATAACCTCATTTTTATGACATGTTGCAGATTTTATTTTTTCTTGATAGGCAGAAAATGAAAGGTCAGATCTTTACAGGGAGTGCACAAGGCACATCTAAACACCTTGCTGTTTACACGAGAGGTTTCGGTCACTGCAGTTACGGGGCTGGATGTTCAATGAATCAAAACTTGCTGCAGCTCTGTTAGGTGTTAACCAGCTGAGGATTGTCCACTGGAAGTTCTTAAAAGCAATGCAAAAGATTTCCTGCCATTAATTGTAGATAAACGTAGACTAGCTAGATTTGTAGTTATTTTCTTGCGCATATATGGGTATCATATAGCTTATAGGAGCATTTTCATTAGGACTACTTTGCAGTGATCGTGGCAGCAGCCAGCAGACCCATTTACAAGGAGAGCTGCATTACAGGAGCTCCTGTAGTACAGTGATGTGCTAAGCCTTACATCTCCTTAGGTTTGCTTTGTTTGTAAAGGCTGCAAAAGTATCATTTCCAAAGTATGACCCTCTTCCTGTGTGGGGTCTGTCACGTTCCTCCATGATGATCCCAAGTAAAGCCTGCGATGCTGCAGAGCATTGTCACATCCCCATTTGCTGTGGTAGGATGTGCTGACCCTGTTTTTCTACCGGTGGGAAACACCTCTCCATGCTCCAGTGCTCACTGTGTCGGGAACGATGATGTTCCAGGCAGAGTCACCATTTCCCTGGTGGCTTGGATAAATGAGCCTGTCACAACAACACAACCACCTCGAGTATTTGTTTTCATTTGTTACTCAGAATTCCCATTCCACTTCTTTGCTGCCTGATGCTCAGGTTTGGGAGCAGCTGCCAAGGTTTTCGAGAGCTGAGTTTGCATTAGTGCCTCTCAGAGTCCTCATGGTTCATGGAGAGACTCTAACCCTGAACAGCTTTCCCACTGCTCTTTTCCTAAATGCATCTTATACGGCAAGGAGAGCTTGCTCCTTTGAAGTCCTTGTTTCGTGCCCAACCTCCAAGGGCCTTCCCACTGGAGGCTTTGCCTTCTTGTGTCTTTCCTCATCAATATTTAAAGCCTGTCATTTCCAGTGCAGCTCACATAAGATCCCATTCTGGCTTACAAGCAGCTACATAAATCTTTACCTGCAGAGTTATATAAACACAGTCCTAATTAATTGGTTCTCTTGCCTTGCAATAATAATAAATCTGGATAGTGTAAATAAACACAGTAGTTGCAGGCGTGGAGAAATGTGGGAAGTGTGCGCTTAGGGTGGGAGGGAGAGGGCAGAGAACAGAGAGAAGAGGAGGCAAATAAAGAGAGCGCTTTGAGTCCTTCATTTCAGTTCTGAGCTGCGTCGTGCACATTTCAGTTCCTACTTCAAACAGGTTCCCCCTATCGTCCTTGTGCTGGTGGGCACAGGAGTAGGTGCGCACTGGTGTGAGCCAGGAGTGGAAGAGAAGTGCATTGATGGGGGTTTTGCTCACCCCTCCATGGGGACAGACCCAGTTATTTGCCAGTTGCCTCTGAGAGCAAGTGCACAAGGAGTCTGTGCTGCTGCATCCCTACAGGGACAGCATTGGGCAGGATATTGCTTGTAGGCAGCAATGACAAATGCCTTGGTTACAGTGTGATCTGACCACAGGGGTGTAGAAGTAAGGAGATGCACAGATGATCTCTGTACCCCCAGCCTTGATAAACTTGTTTATTTCATCTTCGCAGCCTGAAGACCTGAGGTGCACCAGGGCATAGAGATCTCTTCACTAGCTTGAGGAGCAGATGGCCCAGATCCAAAAGAAAGCTGCACCTGGGGGGACTTAGTTCCCAGCTCCTGAGTTTTGCTGGGCTTGAGGTGCAGAGAAAGCTGGTGGTTTGGTGTGTGCCTTTCGGGAGAGGTCTGAAATGGACCTGCTTCACCAGGCATTGTTGGGGTATGCATTTGGCTGGCAGGGTGGATGTGCACAACTCCCTCTTGGGAACAGCATTTTCTGTTCTCCCTTGGAGGGATTTGGCTTTGTGTGTCTGCTGGATGGGAAATAAAGACCAATCCGGTGATTTTTATCTGAGAAATAGCTGTGGCATTCAGTCCCCTGCCTCCTGCTAGCCAAGCCCAGCCTACACAGCCATTATGTGTTTTATTCAACAGAATGCTATTTTAACACACACACACACACACACACACACACAAAAAACACATTAAAGTGCCCTCTCTCCCCCGAGCCAAACCAGTATGATGCACACTACAGCTGGGAGCTGAGGTTAGCATGTGTTCGACCCATGCTGTGTGAGTGCATGGGAGCAGCAACCTCCTCAGCTCTTATCCGAGAAGGTCAGGCAGGAGCTGGCAGAGCTGGGAAATCCCGTGTGTCACTGCTACGTCCCGCTCATCTCATTTCCAATACAGAGCTCAAAGAATCAAAGCAGACATATGTTAGCACTGCACTCAACGAGGACACACGTAAGCGCAGAGTAACACATGCATCCCGTGGGTAGTGTGACAGCGTGCGTGGCGTGGGACACGCCGGAGTCTGGAGCTGGCAGGTTATTTCAGGTTGAGTGCAGTTTTCTTTCCCTGCACAGAGTTAAACAGCGCCGATGAGTACGGCCACGGATGGCACTGACTCTGTGTTAAGTTGGAGGCAATCATCACAGCTCTGTGGATGTTACCTGCACAGGGGGAGGTGTAACACAGGCTGTGGCTCTTTCATGTTTGATAATGTGGGTGTATTTTTCTTGTATCTATCAGTAGATGTCTGTATATCTATGGAGATTTGTGTCTAGATAGATCTGTAGATAGGTGTCTGTATATCTGTAGGTAATAGATACCAAACACATGTATATATGCACTGCAGATTTGCTGCTCATCAGCAATTTAAAGCATATGCATTTTCACCTCCAGAGAGCTCAGCCAGCTCCTTGGGCAGAGCCTCTGTAGCCAGCTGCCTGTTCTAGGCTCCATGTGATGTAGCTATCACGCAGCATTTAAATCGCTCCAGTACCTTCCTTGGCATTGCAGTCTGCCAACACACAGCAGCAAGAATCTCTGAGCAGGAAAAGAATAATAAAAGGGAGAAACAAGGCCCTGGTCACTGCTTCAGTGGATTGCCTCCCCAAGAGCGATGCATGCATGTCACTGCACCCAGAGGAGGAGCTGCACCGGCCGCAGTCCCTGGCAGCTGCTGGTTGCGTTTGAGTGCCCTCTGCTGATGAGCCCTCTGTGGCCGTGCGGGGCTGCCTGCTGCCCTGCAAGCAGCATGGTGGCCAGACTGGAGCAGCCCGTCCTTACAGAGCCGTATTGATGGCAGGGGAAGAGGCTGTGTAAATGTGTGAGCCCTTGTCTTAAAAAGCAGTTTGATCTGCGACAACTTGGTTGATAACCTTATTTTCCTTAGCAGATACCATGACTGGCAGGTAAGAATCGAGAAAAGGGAAAAACACTTGGATTTTGGATCTTCTCTGTGTTAGGTTTTGGTCTTAGCAAGCATAAAAGGGACATATTGCATCCCCCCCCTGCAGCTGCAGGCCTTGGGGGGGCTTAGGCTGACCCGTGCCCCTTGCCCCTTGCAGCAGCAGCGGCGGGAGAAGGAGCTGCGCAAGCAGCAGGAGCGGGAGCAGCGGCGGCACTACGAGGAGCAGATGCGGAGGGAGGAGGAGCGGCGGCGTGCCGAGCACGAGCAGGTAATGTGGGCCTTCACCCTCTTGCCCTAATGAGGTTGAAGACCCGTCTTCTCATAAGCACTCCTCTTTCTTCCCCGCTTTCACAACTGGAGAGTAAGTGGTTTAATTGTTAGCACTGTGTGCATCGCTTCCCTCTGTCCTAATTGATTTCTGTGCGGATCCACTTGTCTGCCTGCAGGTTGGAGGTGCTCGGTGTGGGGTTTTTCCATCCTGCTGACCCCAGGGTGGGATTCTGCACTGCTCACAGTGAACATTTCCCAGCAATTTTAGCTCACTGCCCTCAGAAATCTCTGAGTTCTTTGGTTGATCACTGTCATCTCTCGGGTGGGATGGATTTGGGTGCCCACCTCATTGCTCTTCCTCTTGTAAAATGCTTCCTCTTTCACCTTCTCTCTCTTTTTCCTTCGATCCTTGCTGCCATGCCTCCAGGAGTACATCAGGCGACAGTTAGAGGAGGAGCAGAGACAGTTAGAGATCCTGCAGCAGCAGTTGTTGCAGGAGCAAGCACTACTTCTGGTAAATGGGACACCCCGTCCCTGCTTGATGCTTCCTGCCCGCATGCACCCACACCCCCTGCATGCATCCCACTGTGCCAGCAAGCTGTGACGGGGATGCCACCACCCCTCCAGCCCCACCACCAGCATGCCCAGCTCCCCGTGTCCCCACGTGCCTCCCTGCCTGCAGCAGGGCTCTTTGGCCTCCCTCGGAGGAGCAGGGCCCGTTTGTTTCCCCACCACATCTGTGGCTGTTAGCAGCATGCTGGAGTATGATGGAGCTGTATGACATAACTGCGCCGGGCAAACCCACGCTGTGATGTGGGCTGTAATGTTTTGCGTGAACATTTCTGTTTTAATTCCTTCATGGGAACACTGTATAGTCCCTCTCGTGAAGTTTTTTGTTTGTTCGTTTAATTATTTTTTGAACAGTTCCTTTAAAAGGCTGTTAGCTGTTACACTCTTACCGTGTTTCCTTTTAATCTATACGGATGATTATTTGTCCCCCTATTAAATTTACTCGGGGAAAAGCAAGACCCTCACACAAGCCTGTGCTTTTTAAAAAAGCCTTTGCAAAAGTTGTTAATGATTTAGTCATTAAACCTCAGAGAGCTGTAGGGATTCAGGAAGATCATACTGTTGGCTCTGCTGTGCTGCCATTGACACCAACAATAAATTAGTCCTACAAAGTGCTCCACAGACTCAGCTTTGGCGGGGGTTTTTTATGAACTAATGGTGTTTGGCACCTCGTTGCATTGATCCTTTGTTCTTCTCATCCAGAAAAATCTGGGCAAAATCAATGGTAATTTATAAGCCCTCTGAGCAAGTTATTTTATCTAATTGGCTTCTGTTTGGGACTGGCAGAGGGATGTCCTTGCTGACCTCATGTTTCCAATGTAGATTGGAAGCCTCCCCTAGCAGCTTGGCACTAAGGTGCCTCTGCAGACCAGCTTTCCATGTGCCTCAGGGCACTCACAGCTGCAGGCTCTCCAAGGCCTCATCCCTGAAGTGTGCTTCCCCCCTTCTCTGAGGAGCACCGCAGCCACCGAGGGGCTTGGATGGCCCAAGAGCAGCACCCATCCTGCTGGAGGAGGTTGCCCAGGCCTCTGAGCCTCTGCTCAGGCTGCTGTGTGGCAGCAAGTTGCACAGGTTTCGTGCAGGTGTCAGAGCCATCAGCAGGTCGTGCAGGGTTTTTCTGGTGATGCAGCATTACCACTTTGTGTTCCCCATGTGGAATATGGAAGCAAAGAGATCCACTGGATGCCAAGTCCAGTGCAGGGTTTAAAACTCTGGGTTTGTTGGCTGTGTCCGCTGAATTGTCTCTCCTCTGGAATGCTTTACAGCCCAGAGTCTTTAGATGCGAAGAGCTTTGCAAAAAACATATTTTCAGCTGCTTGGGCCCAACTTTGTACCCAAAAGACAAAGCTGCAGTTTGCTGTCCTGCGTCTACGTGCTCGCTGTGCCCCGTGCACCCGTATCACTGTGCTTTCTTCTGGCTAGGAGTATAAGCGCAAGCAGCTGGAGGAGCAGCGGCAAGCAGAGCGGCTGCAGAGGCAGCTCCAGCAGGAGAGGGACTACCTGGTGTCCCTGCAGCAGCAGCAGCAGCAGCAGCGGCAGGACCAGCGGCCCGCAGAGAAGAAACCACTCTACCATTACAAAGAAGGGATAAATGCCAGTGAGAAGCCAGCATGGGCCAAGGAGGTAGGCACAAGCGAGGAGTGCGGGTCCTGCGTGCAGTTCAATCCGATACATGCCTGGCAGATGGCACTGGTGGGATGGCATCTCCTCTCACCATCTCCAGCACTGTCCATTAGCTGTGCTGGGTAAGGGATTTTTCCATGAGGGTGTACAGGGAGGCAGAGTCTCCTTGAGGGATTCATCCATAGCTAGGTACATGGATCCATGCCAGGAAGGAGCCTGGGCAACTGTTGTAGCTGCTGTGTTTGCTTGAGAAGGGGCAGCTGCTGACTGGTGCTGAGAGGTAGTTGTGGGTGCATTCATAGTGCTAATTCAGCTTCCCATCGTCAAACAGAGAACAGACAGCTTTTTCTCCCATGCTAAGGGCTTTATCTCTAGGGATTGCTCTTCTTTTGAGATTTTCAGGAATGGAAGCCACATTGCTGATTTTCTCCCTGTCAGAAAGACAGAATTGTTATAACCATTGTGAGATCTTGAATATTAATTATTGCCTGACTGAATTGTCTTGAAAAGATGAAGACATGCATTGTCTGCAGTGTGGTGTCAGAATCGCACACGAACATTTTCTTTCTCCTTAATCTCTTTGTGGTGGCTCCATTAAGGCTGGTGCCCACTCTTGTTTTTAATTTTCCTAAAATTCTTTGGGTTTAGTCAGTTTAATTTTGTAACTCTCCTCCTCCACAAAAGAAGGTCGTTTAATAATTCACCCATTCTTCCCACTGAGCAGGACTGCTGCTGTGCTGCCAAATGTCTGGCACCCTTTGGTCTTGGCGGAGTTAATGGGGTTTTGAAAACTTTTCTCCTCCCCGTGCCCCCTTTGGTTTCTCCTTCATTCCCTTCTGATTCAGTATCCAGAGTCTTTTGATGGCAACCAGACATATTTTCACAGAATTGCAGGATTATTCTGCAGCCTTTCATGTGGAAGAAGAGGTTTGGTAGGTGGTCAAGACATTCCTGCCTAAGGTCAGATGTGCCAAGCACAGCACTGAGCTGCCTGTGGCAGGAGACTCTTCCACCCAGGTGGTGCTTCTGCAGCTTTCTGCAAAACAGGGGCTCTTTTTCATCCATGGTAGTGTTAAGAGTAAGTAGTAGGCAGGAAAAAACAAATAAACTCTGTCTTTCTTTGCCTAGTCTTAGATAAATCATCTAGAGCATTACTGAAGTGTACCTCTGGCACTGTCATCAAAACTATTACAAAGATTTATAAAAAGGAATCTTTTTCTAGGGTGAAGGAGAAAGGTGTTGGATTTGGCTTTCAATTTCAAACACAAAGGCCCATTACTTTTATTCTTTGTGAGAGTTGTCCTTTTTTGATGTCATCACTTGAGGTGGGGCATCAGGAGCTGCAATGCGAGTAGGAGCTCCTCCATATATCCACACAGCAAATTGCTGCATCAAGGCAGACTTCTTCTGTGTCAATTCTCCCTGTTTGCATTTCTGCCAGTCTGACCACCCTCAGCTGTGTGAATCCAGGTGGGCACAGAGACACTGCTGGCAGCATTGGCACAACTTACTAGAGGCCTTGCAGCAGGCAGGATGTCACCCTTCAAATGACCAGTGAGCGTTCTTCATGTCAGGTTGTTTGGATGGGAGTGGACGAGGAAGGAGTCTGAAACTGCTCCCTCTGTCAGAAGGGCTCAGTGTGTGATTTCTGGAGGCTCCAGGAAGCTTGTTGGGATATTCACTGATTATCATGGTCCTGTATCACCCTTGTTTTTATGATCTTTCTTCTCAAGTCTTCTCTCCAGGAGCTTGATCACATCTGAGTTCTCCTCATGCTATGGCCCCCTCCGTTTTTCCTACGTCTCTTTCATTTACTTATTTATCCACAGCACATCCAAGAGTTTCTTCTTTTTGTGCCAAACAAAACAGTGTGGTCAAATAGTCTCCACCACTATGCATGGATGCACGTCCTCATCTACCGTCGTCCCTTCTTGCAAGTGTGAAGGATTATCCACTGGAAGGTAACGTGGGATTTAGCTTGAGTTCTGTCTCAGGCCTGGCCTGCTTACCCACACAGATCTCTTCTTGTAATTAAGGACTCACTGGGCTGTTTCAGACATCATGTTGTGACCCTCTGACGATCCAGTCAGAGACATTGCATCAGCACTGTAAGCAGTGGTGCTCTAATTAGCATCTGTCTCCATTACTGACTGTTCTGTTATGGGCAGGCTTTTGCTGATGCAGATAGCTAACTTCTCAGCGACAGAGTACATGCAGCATGTTCAACAGCAGGACGTGTTTGAGCCAATACATGCCATACATGACTGTGTGTAAGGGGGATGTGTTCAGTCAGTCATTTTCCAAGCAGTGGCCTGTGCCCACAGTGCTTTCCCACTGCTCAGTGCCTTTGGGGACATGGCAGTGCATCACAGGCAGGCTGTTCTCGGCAGCAGCCAGCACATGTGAGCTCCTCCATCAGTCCCCGTGGCTTTCATTCTTCTCTAGCTTTGAAGCTGCCTCTTAAAACATCAACAGCTTTCAGTGGGGCCTGTGCAGGAGCTACTTAGGGACGTTTCCTTTTGGAGGAGGATGTTGTGTTACGCACGAGATAGCTGGAACTGGGGCGATGATGAATTCCTACAGAGCTCAGCACTGTGGAATGGTGCTTATTCCCCCCTTTGCTTCATGGTGAAGTTGATAAAGCTCCATGAAGCACAACTGGAGAGTCTCAAGAGCTTCATCCGATGAGCTAGCGAAACAAAGTGCTGTCAAGGCAGTGGGAAAACCAAGCACCTTTCTCCTTCCCAGTGCACAGTCATCCCCATTTCTTTACTGCCCTGCCTTCTCCCCCACGCGAGCTTTGAAGTCCTCTATAATCAAAGACATTACAGCTTGGCAGACTGCTGGAGAGCTCCTGCAAGCAGCCAGAGGACTTACCAATGGCACTGTCTTCAGCTGTTGTTTGTGCCAGGACTGGCTGATAAGCAGATTGCTGGACTAAGCCTTCAACCCAGCATTCATTCTGCTGCTCCTGTGTTCAGAGGAAGTTCTCCTTTCCACTCTCCTGTCTGTCCTTGTGTCTGCTCCCGTGGGCATCGCTGAACTGAGCTGTGCACAGCCTCTGACCGCAGGTGGGCAGTGCCTGGGGGGGCTGTGATGTCCTCCTGGGACACAGCCACAGCCCAGCTGGTCACAGTGAGCTAGAGAAGAAATAGTCTGCAACACCTGTTACCTGAATTTTACTCTTTCTCCTGCTGTACGAATGTCAGTGCATACAGTCTGATTGCAGTATTACCCAGATTGCACAGGTATCTGGGCTACCTGAAGCCATTGTATTTCCAACAAGATAACTGAGCACTGGGCTTTGTTTTTATTTCTGTATCAGTAATGGAGGGTTTTTTTCTTCTGTACATGACAGTGTGGCAGACTCAGTCAATTTAGATCAAAGCCAGCCATTTTCTGGCTACCATGTTTATTCTTTCATTCAGATCAAACAGAAGCACTCCTTATGGTGCTCGTGGTAGTGAAGGAGAAGGGTCCCCTGGCTTAAAGGCACATTTATGAAGAAGCAAGAGCTTGAGAAGCTTCAGAAGTCGTCTTCTGGAAACACATCTCTGAGGCGTGCTGCCTCACCTTGGAGCTTTATTTTTCCATTTCACACTTGGAAATGAATTATGCACGTGAAATACGAATAGTCATTTTGGAGTCTTTAAAATGCGTTTCTTTGCTTAATCTGCTGAGGATCAGGAGTTCCATAGCCATACAACACCCTGATAGATCTAAAGCATCCTATATATCTGCATACCATGGCTTTCAGTTACAAATGGCTCTTTATGGGACTTCCTTACCTTTTAGAAGCTGGAGGTTCCTTATAGGTTTCCAGATGGCATTGATAGCCTGCATCAGCAGCCTGTGGGAGTTGAGCTGTGTTCAGCTTCTTGTGAATGTGACAGGACCATGGCGACCCTTTTCTGTGCCCATATGAAAACCCCATACAACCATTTGTTCAAATCAAAGATGAGATTTTCCTGCGAACCACAAAACCACAACTCAGCAAATACCCCATCAGTGTCAATCCCCTCTCCTCCCCTCCTACTGCAGGTGGAGGAGCGCTCCCGACTCAACCGTCAGAGCTCGCCGGCGATGCCACACAAGGTGGCCAACAGGATTTCAGACCCCAACCTGCCTCCTCGCTCAGAGTCCTTTAGTATTAGCAGCGTGCAGCCGGCGCGGACCCCACCCCTGCTCAGACCCGTGGACCCACAGGTAATGGTACTTCCCCTAGCTGGTACCCATACAGCACCCAGGATGCCAGAGATGCTGATCAGGTAAAAAGAAAAGTAGCGGATGGAAGTAGTGTCTTGCTCCGTGATTTGTTAGCCTTGGGTGTATTTGTGAGGTAGAGCAGCATCTACATTCATGCGTTGATCCTCGTCACCTTCATGTGTTAGAAACATCACGCTGGTTAATACCTTCCTTTGAAGCATCAGGTCCTGGTTACTGCCAGAAACAAGCTGGAGGACTGAGAGGAACCGCTGGTCTGATGCAGTGCAGCAGTCGCTCTCTTCCTCTTTGAATCTGTTTTATTAAAGGACTGAAACCACAGCGCTTGGTACAAAAACCCAGGGCACTTTGATGCTGGGCATCATCAGAAGGAGGTTTTACTTTCTTTGTCACTTCAGTTCGGGGGGTTTTGTTTCTTTTTTTCCATTGAGCTAACATCAGTCACGAACACATCTGGAGAAGGCATAGATCACCATGACCATTACAGAGGAGAATTGTTCTTTTAAGTTACCCCAGTCCCAAGGTCTGTAAGTAGGCTTCTGCAGCAAGTAGGTGGAGCACCAGCACTGGCTCCGGGTTAGCCACTGGAAGTGCTCCCTCAGATCTGCAGACTTGAGCAGGCATTTCAGGAAGTACAGAGCCTTTGCTCCACATTTAGGTGGGCTTTCTATGGGAAAATGTGGAAATAAAGGGCCAGCCACAGTGGAGTACGTGCCCCCTTAGGTCAGCAGTACAGCAGCGACTTCAAGCCAAATACATGCTGGAAAGCCCTTACATGGAAAGCTCTTCTCCAATGAATATGTGTTGTGTATGCATCGTAGACGCTGGGAAGCGGGTAAAACTCCACTTTGCAGACTTCTCAGTGATGTCTCTGATTAACCAAACATTGCCTAATTTCAAGTCTGCAAATATTTTTCAGTGTTTTTTTTCGTGACCAATATTGTCAACAACTCTAAAGGCTTTTGTTTGACAATGAAATGCGAATGAAGAAGCTGCTTGGAACTCAGAGATCCATGTGAATGCCTGCGTGTGTACACATACATGCGTGTCCATGTGTAAATAGGCATGTATGTAGAAACGTCACGTTTACACTGAAATACTGATCACCACTCTGCTGTCGCAAAGAAGAGAGCATTGCAGATAGCACAGGGTGCTGGGAAGAAGCTCTGATTTCATAAACTCCAATGTTGTGCATGTTTCTGAATTTCCAAACCAGATGTCAGCATTCCTTCCACTCACTCATAAGCCTTAGATCTGTAGAACTGATCTAAGGGGTGGGATTTGTAGCCTTATAGAAACTCATGCCTCAAAATTTGTTTCTAAGTCATCTATGCCTCAGAATTCCTGAAGCTTTCTTTTTTTTTTTTTTTTTGTAATTATGATTTATTGTAGTTTCTCTTTTTTTAGTTAATATTTTTAACAAGGGAATTCCATGCCAGACATCATTAGCACAGCCCTAGTTAGCAGGTATAGGAGCCTGACACGGGGCACATGGTGGGCACAGCGCAAGGCGTGCATGGCATGTGTGTGAGCTGCCCAGGGGCACTCTGCCCGCACTCCTTCAGTGCTGCTGGGAATCAAAGCTGTGTCCCAGTGCCCGTGCAGAGCTGAGATGTGGCTCTGACTGCAGCATTTCCCCATCTCAAAATGCTGAGCTGTGCCAGCATGATTTTTAACGGTTCTTGCATTGAAGTGATTTTAAGTCAGAAATTCCTGAAACCGAGGCAGTGCTGATCTCAAACCAAGGGGGTTTTTTCGTGCATCCAAGGTGCTAATCATTTTTTTTTTTAACTAAGAAATTCACATTTTTGATTTTTTCTTTTTGATTCGCTTTTTTTTTTTTTCCATTTTGTACTGATAGTTCTGTTTTGACTTGGTGCTTAGATTCCACATCTGGTCACTGTGAAATCCCAAGGAAGCTCCTTGTCTGGGTCTCAGTCACTGCATGAACAGCCTGCCAAGGGGATGGCTGGGTTTCAGGAGGCTCTGACGGTGACCTCTCACCGCACTGAGATGCCAAGGCAGAACTCGGACCCCACCTCAGAAAACCCTCCTCTGCCCCCTCGCATTGAAAAGTTTGACCGAAGTTCTTGGTTACGGCAGGAGGAAGACATTCCACCAAAGGTAACACTATTGCTCCTCGCTTTCAGCACCCCCAAGAGGCCGTCCCAGAGCTGGTCCCCATGGGACTGGGCTGACACCAGTCCTCTTTGCCAGCCAGTGGAGCTGTGCTGCAGTGCTTGCTCAGCACCTCCAGCCAAGCTCACCCCTGTGGCTCCGCAGCAGGTATCGACCCTGCAGATTTTGCATGAGCTGCAGAGACATTGGGAGCTGCTTTTGGGTGCACGCACAGCACTGCTAAGTAGCATTGCCCTCCAGCAAAGAAAGTTCTCGAGCCCAGACCAAGGCTAAAACAAATCAATGTCTCCTTGCCCTAGGAAGAAAAAACAAAAACAAAACAAAACAAAAAAACCCTCTTCTGTTTAAATAGAATTATAGGATCATAAAATTTGTCGTACTCAGTAAGACAGGTCGTTTTGGTCCAATATTGTGCCTGCAGTTGCAGTCAATATTTGATGGAAGACTTGTAAGGGCTCCAGCAGCTCTATACCTTCATTGACATTATGGCAGTATCTGGCAGTACCTCTTTAATTAAAAGTCTTCTGGCCCAGCTCTTTGATTGCATTGTTTATACACCTTCATTTTGAATGAGCTACAGCTTGGCAGTTAGAATTCCCCTTATATTTAATCAGCTTTTAGCCTGGAGGACTTTTTGAGTGAAAAAATTATTACAAATTGATTAGTGACAGTGAGGCAGATAGCATTTGTCTGTGATTGAGAGGCAGTTTTTCTGTATGTTAACAAGCAAGTGTCTTCCATTTTTAAGAGCAAAATACCAGCTACCAGGTAAGCCTTTGTGCAAGGGAGTTATGGCAGCATGTTGTGTGGTGGTGATACCGTTCCTGTTTAATGTACTAGCAGGGGATAAGGTGCATCAGTGCTGAGACAAAGAGAAAAGTGAGCCAACAGCTCCAGGAGTTTTCTCATGCCTTACTCCTCAGTAGTGCAGAAGGGTGACTAATGTTTTTAACCAAATTTTTTAAAGTCCCTTGCAGTTTGAGACTGGCTTGACTGGTCCTTGACAGCAGTGTTTGGTGCTGCTTTTGCATTGAGTCTTTTCAGAACAGCATCTTTTCTGATCGCAGTAATGTACTACTGAGGGAATCTGTGAAAAGGGGGTGGTCTTGGACACCACGCAATGTATCTTCCCTCAGATGAGAAAGTAGGGACTGTGGAAAGGTCCCCATGCTGTGTGGTATTACACACCAGGGGCTGTCACATTGGCAGTCATACTCACAAGGAGTCTGACTTCACATTTTACTGACTGAAACCACCTTGATGTATTTCTCACTGGGAACGAAAGGATTGCCATGTGAGATGGGGCTGGCAGCCTCTGTGGTCCAGGGTCTTGTTTCTGCTAGTGTTTGTGACTGGATGCTTCAGAGGAAGGTGACAGGAGCTGCAGGGCCCTGACTGCCGAGTAACTGAGGTGGCTTTTTAATGGGATGTGTTGTAGTTGGCTGTGCTACAGAATACAGAGCTCTCTCTCCCTTTTTGGCTTGTCTAACGTAACTGTGTGTCTGTTCTCAAAAAAAATCCCTAATTCTTTTTGCCAAGCCCTTGGCCTTGCCCATCCCTGGTGAGTATTGCTGTGCCTCTCCTCACTGGCCTCCAGCACCTGAGTGATTCCATGTGAAACCGCTGCAAGGTCCGAGCACCCAGGCATGGGGATCGGTAGCCTGGCCCACGTGTCTGGGGTCACGAGCTGTACCAAACCTAGGCTGTGGTTGGGGTTTCTGGAGCTGTGTTTGCCATGAGCTGTCCTACCTGGAGCATCTGGCAGCCAGCAGGCTTGGCTTGGCTCAAAAGGGGCTGTCTGGTTTGAGTGAGAGCCTTAGGTGGCTCCATTTGGACCTTTCTGCTACCAGTCCTCCTTTGTCCACCAGTCGACACTTTCTCCCTGCTGGCATGTGTTATATCCTGAGCTAGAGACTCTAAATAATCTCCACTGTGAGTACCAAAATGCTTAATTCTGAGTTTTACCTTAAAAGTGACTTTTTTCTGTGTTTTCTTAGATGTAGACCATCTCTTTCTGCCCACATGCATTTAGCCTCTGGAGAAGGCAGTTACTGGGGGCAGCAGGGCTGTGATGTGCTGCTCCTCAGCACCTCCCTTCTGTCTCAAGCTGTGCCTTGTCAGAGCTGAGAGCTAGATAGTTTATAATTGCTGTAAATACTGCATCCCTCAGTGGGAAATGAGATATAAATCAGGTCTTAAAAGGCCAGTCTCTCAGATGTGTAAGCAGCAGCCTGCCCTAGCCTTGGTTGGTGATGAATGTCTCCCTTCCTTCCCAGGTGCCTCAGCGAACCACTTCCATATCCCCAGCGCTGGCAAGGAAGAACTCCCCAGGCAATGGCAGCGCCCTGGGACCCAGGCTGGGCTCCCAGCCCATCCGGGCAAGGTACAGTCAGCACTGTGTGACAGGCTGTGGTGATCCTGCACTGGTTCCTCCTGCAGAGGTCCCCCTGGGCTGCTAGGGTGCCTGCAGCACAGCTGGCTTCAGCCTTCCCTTGGCCAGCTAGCAGAAAGCAAGTTTTGCAATGTTTTTGTTGCAGCTGTGGTAAGCTAGGTTTGCATCGATGTATTAAAGGCTGTGTGAGCATAATTGTTCCATGGGTTTTTCTGCCTTGGAGCTGACAGTAAGATGTTCCTGGGTATTGTAGGGTTTGTAGCTGAATGCTGTGCCTATCGCTTTGAAGCCTAACAGGAGTTTGGCCATTCTCTTGAGTGGAAGCAGATTTGGGCTGTCCAGGCATCACCTCTTGCCTTCAAAGGAATCTATGCAATTATAAGCCAGCAGGGAGATGACAGTGATACATACTATAAATTTCCACTCTTCAGCTTTTTATAAATAATGACTGAGGAATGGGACCAAGGAACAGGCACTGATATATTTTGTTGAGAGCTGGATCTTCCGGCATAGATCAAGGAATAAATTCCTTTCTGCTTCCTGGGTGCAAGACCTTTTCCCACCTCCTGTGCCCATGACATTGAAATGTCACTGAGGAGGACCGAGGAGACTCTGTAGCTTCTTCCCCACTTATCATCACATCTGGCTCAAGTACATTGTGGAGTACGTTCTTGAGGGTCAGTCTCCCTGAACTGAGGAACAATAGGGAAATCCGTGGCAGAGCCATCCCCAAACACATTGAATGAGCAGAGAGGGTAACAGGCTCTACTGAAAAAACATAGCTTAGTCATGCAAGAACTTGTCTCTTAATTTGCAGAGCATTGTGGGCAGATCTGTAAACCTTGAACAGGAGAAATGTGTTGTATGTAGCCTTGCATGATGAAGCTCAAAGCCTGCACTGTGCAACAGCAAACCTGTCAGCAGCAGCAGCCTCAAGTAGCTGGCAGGGGTAGCAGGAGGAGAAAGTAACTTTTTTGTTATTCTATTCTTAAATTAAAGAAAAAAAACATTCATATCATGGATATTTGTTCACTTCTATTGCTCAAGGCCAAGGCATTTTGTATTCTTGAGGCTGTTGTTCTTTTAATAAAGCTGCAGCCTGAAGGACAGCTTAAAATCTGGTGCAATGTTGGACTGCCTAGTCCTATTATGTGGTGGTATTGAAAAGAAGAGTAAGTTTGAGACTTCAGGAGTCAAGCTGAAGGTCACCTCATGTAGCACACAGTCCCCCTGTCCCAGTCCTGGTCGGTACAGGTAATACATTGGTTGCCAAAGTTTGCAAATCCATCTCAAGAGATAATTTAGTTGAGGACATGCCAGCTGTACAGCATGAGCTGGAAGACATCAGTTTGATGAAAATTGAAAGTGATTAGGATGCTGCCCTGTCCATTAAACTAAGTGTTCAGTGAAGTGATTTCACATTTCATTTCTTTCGCGGTAAAGTACCATTTCTGTAATTTTCCTTTCTAAGCACCTCTCCTATTTGCTCTTAATTCCTTAATTACCTTCCTATGTAAATGTTGTAAAAATATGCTGTTGTTTGTCACCCCGTTGCAACATCTGGGGGATATTTCCAGGCACAGAACGATACGCTCTTGCTCTGCTCACTTTAATACGTGCCTGTGTCAATATGAAATGAAGATAGGCAGTGATTTTATATACTGCTCATGCTAGTCAGTGTCCAGATGATTCTGCCAGCAGCCCAGTGATGGCTGTGCACCATCCATCCATTTTGCACCATTCTGGTCGTTGTCTGAGTGCTCTGAGTGATGCCTTGCACACACACTGCACGCTTTGTGCTTTGTGTCCAGTACCTCTGAGTGCAGCTGCACTGCACAGCGTTACAGGGGGATTTGTGTGCACACGAGGTCCTAGTTGAGCTCCATGGAGAACATTTTCTGTACGTTTTTAATGGGACTTTGAATAATAAGAGCATTTAACAGAAATATTACATAAAAACAAATTGCATAACGCCACAGAAACATGTCTTCTTTTGTGAGCTCAGTGCCAAACAAGAGTTGGTTTCCTAAAGGCTTCTGATACCCTGAGAGATATTAGTCACTGTGCGTCGAGGACGCTTTTTGTTCAAGACTTACATATGTTCACAGGGGGGGGAAGAAATCAAGGAAGAAAATGCCTGAAGTGAGTAACTTGTGCAAGGGCGAAGTGAAGCCATCTAAGTGTGGACAAGGGACAAAAGTGATCTGCAGCCTTCTTGTGTATTCAGAGTACTTTCTTCAGAAAAATATTAGTCTAGCTGCCGCTTGCGAATTCCTGCCTTTATTTTGGATATTGGTTGTTAATTCAGGTGGCTCCAGCATTGCACTTGTAAGGGCTGAAAGAGAGTTTTAAGCAAAGCAGCTTTGAATTTTTGCCAGATTTGGCAAGATGTAGATGCTTGTTTCCTCGTGGCTGTGGTTCAGCTCTGTAAAGGTGTTGTATCCCTTGTTCTGCTGTCTCTCATGCTGCCATGGATTTCAGTAGAGCTTACAGGGTCAGTTGTTGCACAAGAGAAGACTTCAGCCCTGTCTTGTCCAGACTTCAGCCCTGTCTTGTCCAGCAGAAAAGCTGTCTTCTGACCGTGCAACTGTCTGGCAGCTGGGGAAGGCCCTGAACCCTTGTGGCTCCTGCTGAATCAGTCCTATTTGTGTTCCCACAGCAACCCAGATCTGAGGAGGACGGAGCCCATCATTGAGAGCCCTCTGCAGAGGACCAGCAGTGGCAGCTCCTCCAGCTCCAGCACACCCAGCTCGCAGCCCAGCTCCCAGGGCGGCTCCCAGCCGGGCTCCCAGGCTGGCTCCAGCGAGCGCAACAGAGTCAGAGGTGAGGTGGCTTTTTCTGTCAGATGTCCCTTAAAGAATTCAAAGGATTCATCTTTTCTACTGTACTTCTGTGATCAGCTTGTAAGCAGAGATGCCAGCACTGCCTTCTGCTTGGACCCTGCTGCATGCTGATGGCGGCACGGTGCTGCCTTGCTCTTCCAGCGTGCTCTGTTGATGAGCAATTTGTGTAAAAGGAGGCAATGTTTGTGCTGTAGGATACAAAAAATGAGTACTGGTCTTCTGTCTTCATTGATCCAAGTTCACTTCATGCCACTTTCTTGGGAATGCTCTTCCTCATTGCATGGGTATATCTTTCTTTGGCTTTGATCTTCATCTCTGTGCAAAGCACGAGATGGGAGCAGAGGAATAAATCAGCCTGGAAGCTGCTTTCTCTAAAATGTTTTCAGAAGGGAACTGTGTTTACACTGGGTTTATGTTTCTAGTTGAATTGTTTCCTATCATCACGGAGCCATTCTTAAAGATCTGCTCTCCCATTTAATCTCACTAGGAGTTGCTTCAGCACAGACAGCCCGTTTATCTACATTTTTGTCACAGCTCTGGAATATAAATCCACAGAACTGAGGCGCATTAAAGCAAATGTTGCATCCATGCTTTGAATTTTTTATGACCTGACTGTAAGATGACATGTCTTTTGTTGAAATAATCACTTCTCTAGGTAGTCAGTAAAAGTAATTTATTGTCCTTTTCTGTTTGTTTTAGTTTTTACTAATGAGGAATCCTGTGACGAATAATGTCCTAGCAGTGTCGGAGTGAATTTGCAGAGTGAATTTGCTTCTTTGGTAGCAGGAAGAAAGGCAGGGATGATGAAGCAGGCTGTGTGCAGAGCCCGGGCTGGGCTTTAGTGGGCTCCCCACTGCATGGAGGGAGACCATTGCATCCCTGGCAGAGTTTTAGTTTCCCTCTCTCTTTGCTTCCCTTTTGCCCAGGAAACGTCAAACCCGAAGGGTCACCCGTGCTCTCCCACGAGCCCCCTAAGATCAAGCAGGAAGACAACCGAGACGTGACGCGACCAAGCCGTCCCGCTGTGAGTCTTAACTTATTTCCTGCAGGAATGTTGCCAATCGGATTGGCCAGGTGTCCGGCCGCTGCCGTAGCACAGCTGTGGGGACCCCAAAAAAGAGGCTAATACCACTGCTCCTCCAGCCGAGGGACTCGGAAGCGGCGGTATGGCAAGAGCCTGTGGGAGATTGGAATGCTTTAAGAGAGTGCATGAGTTTGATCAGGAACCCAAGTCTAGGGGAAAGCACTTAAGCCTGTGTTTTCAAATTAAAAGCAGATGCTTAAGCGCTTTGCTAGATTGGGCCCAGTGTCTGCCTCTGGCACATTGTTGTGTTCCGCACTGCATGGTGCCCGCAGCGGCCCCGAGGGATGCTCCTGCTCGGGAAGGCTGAGTGAGCGCCCCGACAGCCTTCACAGCTCAAAAACCAGCTGGGTACTGCTTTCTGTACACTCCTGTGTCATTACTGCTAGCAAAGGCCCAGCAAAATCTCATCCAGAGTGTTTCTTTTTGGTTTAATGTTGTTGACACTTGCATTTTTAAACTTCACAGTCAGCCTAATAACTCAATGAATTTCTACTGCTTCTCTTTTATAATATGTATTAATGTTTTGTTGATGTTGTTCTTTCTTTACACTCCGCAGCGTTGAGCTAACAATTCTAATTTTATTTCTAACCTGCTTGCCCTTCCTCTGGCTTTTTCCTGTCCCGATCTGTTTCCTCTGATGCTGATTAATCTTCCCTTACTCACAGAGCTATAAGAAAGCTATAGATGAGGTTAGTGATATCTTTTCTCAGCGGGTCATGCCGATGCGAGGTTGCCTAGCTAGTGCTTAATATCAAAGTGGGTTTTCTTGGTGCTGCCATTCACAAAGGTGATAATGCTGTGTTGGGTCAAGTTGGAGGTGTTGGTGGGCACCACAGGCCTGCCTGCGGGGAGGGGATGGAGCTGTCAGTGCGTCCTGCCTGCCCGCAGGCTGTGCAGAACCCACTGGCAGGAGGTGTGAGTGGAGGCCAGATGTGAGTGAACCTTCATGCTCTCAGCAACTCCTGCTGCCATTGTTCTGCGTTTTTAAAGAGACTGAGAATGGAGTTTTCTTGTGTAGGTGGAGGGGATCCAGGCAGACTGAGCCCCACGTTAGGTTCTGCTCCCAGCTACAGCCCTCCGGAGCCTGCTGAGTTCAGTGGGCAGGTTGAGCTGTCTTCGAAACGCTGTTTAGACCTAATTCAAGCGAAGGCATTTGACAAGTAGAGGAAAATGAAGCAGTGAATCTAGTGAATAATTCAGTTACAAACCAGAACATCAGCTGCATTGAGGGAGTGAGCAGAGCTGTCGTGGTTTGTACTGGCTGGGAGTCTCACCCTGCAGTGTAGGTGGGATCCAGCCATCACCAGCCCTTGAGAAGTGTTTTGGGCTCTTTCTTGATTTTTCCTACGTTGAGGTTTTCTTCTGAGTGTTTAGAAATAACAGAAGGTGGAGGCAAGGAAAAAAAGTGTTTGGAGTGTGAGACAGTGATGCCCTGTTAAAAGAGTAGGCCACTACTAACAGCTCCGTAGGATAAAGTGAGGGCCGTATCCTGCTCTGTGCTGAGCATTGCTAGCAGGGTGGCATGAATGTGTACCCTGTGTGGATGGCAGATCAGCTCCCAGGCTGATAGAAAAATGATACAAAAGGAGGAGGAGAGCGTGCTGGTTAGTTAACTTGTTCTTCTGGGTAAAAAATGAGCAATGCATCATGTTTAATGAGGTGCTTTCTTGAGAAAAAAGCACGTCAATCAGTGTGAGGAAGGCAACTTGTATGCTAAATTCAAGTTAAATGAGCTGTACGATTTTAGAAACCAATCTGACTTAATTCCAGCAAATATTAACTCTGAAGACATCTTTGCAATTAAAAGTAATTCAAGAGCACTGATACTGCTAACTTAACGTATTATGCCACCTTCAATAATAACATTTCAAACAGATGTGGAGCTACAGAACACTTTCTTTCTAATTGTCAGATGGTTTTTGGTCCAAGAGCAACTCAGAGAAGCCATTTAATCCTACAAAGTGCTCGTTATCTAGAGAACACGATAGCATCAAAGAATGAACCATCCCGAGGCAAAGCTCTAACCAGCAACTATGAGTTATCTGATGGTATTGTCTGGGAGTGTTGTTGCTATTAGAGCTTCCAAATTACTTATTAAAAACTAATTAAGCAGATTTTAAAAGTATTTGGCTCTCCCCTTAACGGTGACCAAAGAGGGCTTAAGGAGTATGTCTGTTTGTCAGCCTGACGGAAGGCTTCAGCATGCCCTGGCTTTTCAGCCTTGCAGAAGCAGTGGGCTCGGTTTGGGATGCTGCACTCTTGTTGTGGTGTGACCCTTACTCTGAGCAGTCCCACCCTGTTTGGTGGTGAGGTCTGCAGCTGGAGGAGGACATCGGGCTCTGTGGGCAGCCTGAGGTGATTCACACCACCGAGCACTGCCCTTGTGCAGGCAGAGAGCTGCTCTGCACACATCGTGCCTTCGGGCACCTGAGCATTGAAGGTGTAAGGAAGTAGTGGTTTTCATGGTCCCTGTGTGTGACAGGGCAGGGCTTCGTGCTACTCCCGTAATGCAGCTGATCTGATTGCAATTTTAAGAGGCTCTTACACAGTCTTCTCTTTGCAAAGAGGAAAAAGCTGTAATGCAGAGCGAAGGAAAGTGCTCAATAAGGAGCATCTTTTGTACTCTAAACAGAGAGCATTGTTAAGCTGTTGAAATTTTCACTGAAACAGTCATATTGTAGAAGCTGCTACGGCATTAATTAAAGTAATTAGTTGTCATGACTGCAGATTTGACTGTGTTTCAATCCCAAACATGTTGGCAACAAAAATAAACTCTTTAAATACCATGTTCTCCCTTTAACCATGATGAAGAGCCTTTCCTTAAAGTTACAGAAAGCATTTGGATTTGGAGGAGGATATATAAGTCCAGTTCTGGGTATCTGCTACATCGATTGGTCCTAATTTCTGTAACTGGCAGGGCTTGGTGCAGCAGCACAGCCGACACAACAGCAAGGATGTTCTCACACACACAGAACCCACTCTGGGTCCCCAGACCCCGGGCACAGCTGGGAGCAGAACGCAGGGGTGCAGCCCACTGTCCCACTGCCTCCAAAGGTGGGCACCTGCCGTGGTGCTCCATCAGCAGTGTCAGGGTTTGGTTCTGAGAGCTCCTCGTTGCTGCAGACCCAATTTGGAGCGGCTCGAGAGCAAATTTAAATGTCAGTAAAGCATTTTGTTTGATGTACATAGAACGGGGGATAAATGGTTGCCTCACTTGAGGCTACGAGTGCTTCATTTTGGGGCCTAGTTCACGTGGCCCAGCAGAGCTTGTTATGTCCTTAATAACGGCCAGGCACAAATTGCTTGCAAAAACAATTAAAAACAAAGTGGGTTTCCATCTCAGCAATAGAAGCTTTTCATCTTCCTCTCCACATGTCGATGGGATAGATTTTAAGAGCTCCCTTTGCAACTGTAATTAATACTGCTGTAGTCGCCCAGCTGGAACGGTAAACTGGAGATGTGTGGCGTGCAGTAACGAGAGAATGTGGCCATGAAACGATTGTGGAATTTAGTATTTTTCAATGAGTTTCTTTCTCCCTAATCCTTTATCTCTGACCGAATGCACTGATGGCTACCTCGGTCACTAATATAGGGAGAAATGGTAAGACTGACAATTGCGATGCTTTGTTCGTCATGTGCATGTTTTGTGCAACAGAGTACTCTAACCCATTCTAATTAGAGCTCTCATGCTTTTTTGCCCTACTGCTTCCCCCTGCATTGCTATAAAAGCATGTAAGATAACAAAAAGTCTATTTTCTACACGGTGCCTGCAATGTTCCTTGTTTTTTAAATAGCAGTGTCTATTTTATATGACTGTCGGGTCTGAGGCCTCATCAAAGTCATGGTAAACTGAAAAATTACTGCTAGGTTTTGGGACTGCTCCCATCTTTTTCTCGTTCCAAGGCTTTTTTCCCCTAGCTTGTAGGCTGTCACATCTCACATAAAGTGCTTATTGGTTCCCGCTGAGGAATTTTTTTCTTTTTTTTTTCTTTTGACAATTTCATTTAGTTTTTCTTTGGTCGTGTGGCTGACTCAGAGCAATGACTCGGCAGTCTGGCTGCACAGGGCGCTGCGCTGAGCTGGGCACCACCCCTGGGTGCTGCACCCCGCAGCTCACAGCCGCCTGGCAGCCGAGACTCCTCACTGAAGCAGCTCTTGACTTGGGGATTGCACCACTCCATGGAAGACGCTGTCATTGCTTCCTTCCCAAATGCATTTATTAGCGAATAAATACAATTCTGGGCTCTCTTTGAGAAGTTTGAAAGAAGAGAAAACCCTGCAGGGGAAATTCTCCAAGCCAATCTTTGAAATGTCGTTTTCCAGTTTACTATGATGGTGACTGAACATCACCTTTTCCAACAAATATAATTTTGTCGTGTATCTACATATAAGTGTGTGTATCTATATGCACATACACGTTCCAAACAGAAAAAGAAGAGGTTGGCTATTGATTTTTCAGTGAGCATAAATCAGTTTTGTTTTGTTTAATAAATGCTACATGCTACAAACATTGTCTTTCGTTCGTCTCATGTTTGTAATGACTCTGTAAAGCTATTTCTCGTTGCTCGTGCTGTTAGCATTGGCTTTTGAAGAGATGTATGTGGCCTTCTCCTCACTTCGGGTGTAATAGCCATCCGTTTCTTGTTCTGTTGCCCCCGTCCCCTTTAGGATCTGACGGCCTTAGCCAAAGAACTGAGGGAGCTGCGCATTGAAGAAACCAACCGCCCTCTGAAGAAGGTGACAGACTACTCTTCCTCCAGCGAGGAGTCGGAAAGCAGTGAAGAAGAGGAGGAAGATGGGGAAAATGAGACACACGATGGGACCGTGCCTGTCAGTGACATCCCAAGGCTTATGTAAGGAGCTCTTTGTTTTGGGGAAACCATAGTTCTACAGCGTGTCTTTCTCCGGAAGGAGCAGTAGCTGTGGTACGGGGCATCTCCAAAGCACACTGGTGTTGAGTGGCTGGTGCTGGGAACAGCATTACGGCTCCAGAGGGTAATTGGCTCAGGTATGTTTTTTTCTTGAGCTGAATTAGAGGTGTTTCACAGAGAAAGCTGGATTTTTTGACTGCACATTCAGTGAATTTGTATTCCAGTTCAATCCCAGGCCTGTTCCTGCCTGCAGACCTGTGGGTTGGTTTTTTGACACTCTGTCTTCTCTTCAGCCTGGTCCTGCTCCACATCAATCCATAATGAAGCCCAGTACTTGGTAGCCTGACCAGTGCCAGCTGCTAGAGCTTGGATTATTAGCACATGATCTTCTGGGATTTTTGTCATTGATTCCTGTCATTGGCTCAGTCCCTGTGCAGGCTAAAATGCTGCAAGTAAGAAGTCAGCAGACTATAACAGTGCATTTGTGTCCCTGTTATAGGTCATCAGACACTTGAATATTTCACTAGATGAGCGAGGAGGGAAGCACAGCATCAACATATATATGACACAGCTGCCTTCGTGCAGATTGAGTTCACTGAGACTCTTCCACCAGTGTGTTGCTGTTCCAGGTCACGGCAGCAGGGGTTTGATGCCCTGCACTTCTGAATTCACAGCAGAGTCGTGGGACGGCTTGAGGTGTCTGTTAGCACATTAATAGATTCATTTCCATCTCTCATGCTAAATGAGGTGGTTAGTAGGCAATGGGGATGCACCTGATTTCATCCCTTGCCTGGACTAGAAACAGCCAGGAGACACGAGGGATCCATTTCATGCAGAGTGCCAAGCTCCTGGGTTGGAGCTTCCTTCCAGCAGAAGCAGAGAAGTCAGACTTGAGGAATTCATCAGAGAAAGGCAGGAGGGAAGGAGATGCCATGAATATACAGCAGTCAGATGGGCAGTCACGCATGCACAAAGGGAGCCTGCAAGCAGAAGAGTTTAATCAGAAGTGGTTCATCTGTACTGACATCTTTCCACAAAACACCTTGCTTTTGAACCCAAGAAAGAAAATGGCCCTCAATTGCTTTGCGGATGAATGTATGGGATGACAGATGTGGCAATGAGATGAGTGCCTCAAGTCCACCCAGCCCAGCACTGTTCACACTGTCCTGTCCATGAACACGCCCCAAGGGGTGTGCATTGATGTGCAAGCCCCTTGTGTCTGAGCACAGCAAGCTCTTTGGCACATGGGCTAGAGGTTAGGAGCTCTGTACATAAGGCTGTGTGGGTATCTAGGGTCACAGCAGCACAGCTGTGTGGGGAGGGGGGAGGAAGAAAGCAGATGCTTGGTTTTGCACTCTTTATTTCTCAAAGGGAACATTAACACAAGTTCAATCCAGATGTACTTGGTTGTTTTTCTGTACAAGCTTTATTTTTCCTGTGTTTGGTATGTTCCATTAGATGGCTGGGAGAGATTGTCTCATTTCCTGCTCTTTCTGAATGATCTCCATATAACCCATCTTTAATCCTTTCTCCACTTCCCTGAACGTCCTCAAGCACTTTGCTGCTCTTTATTCTAACATTATCCAGTCTCTCCTGATGCACTTCAAGCCCATTTCTTTTCTCTCCAGCATACCAGAAGGAGTATACTCCTTTTGTCTCTGCAAATACCTGTTCTGTATTTGAAGCCTGCCCTGGTTCCTCCAGCTCCCTCTTTCTCTGGGCTATACCTGTCAGCTTTCGGTCCAGTCCAGGGGTTTCTTGCAACCTACAGAATGCATGCTGCTGAAATTTGGGAATTTGGGGCTACATAAACCTTCCATTCGCTTGCAGCATGGTCTCAAAACTGACATAGCCTCCTTTTCCTCCATTTTCTTTCTTCTGAAAGTGGAACAGTCGTGTTATTTTCCCATTCTTTCGTGGCACTGAAGCACAAAGGGAAAGAAGGAGGTGCAAACTCTTTGTGTGGAAAGTGCTGGAGAAGCATGGTTTGCTGTTGTGCGATGTCTGGTCTTGTGTTGTGATGTGAGCGAGGATGTGCTAAAGAGTGCATTCATACTGATGGCAAACAACTGATGGTGTGTATGGCTCTTAAATGCAAAGAAACTGGTGTGTCAGCAACACCTTCATACCAGCTGTCACGGGGCAATCCAGGCGCTTTGTCATTTGCTTATGCTTCATTTGAACTATAAGCTGCTCGTCTGTTAGTAAAGTGAAATCATTAAGGCATGGTGGGAGCTCACCACCTGTGACAACCACTCAGAGGTAATCCTAAAATTTCACATGGTTGAGAGTCAATTTCCAGCACAAAAATAAACTCGACTGCTCTCAGCACTCCGTATCTCTGGGATCTGGGTCCCGTGGAGGAGATGGATGATGTTTCCACACAGAAGAGGTGCATTAAACAGCCTGCTGATCTCTCAAGTGGACTGATATCAAAGCCACACTGTGAATTGCTCCTCCAGACAATTTGTCCTAATGTTACTGTTAGAATTGGCCCCTGGTGGTTACAGCAAAAAGCCAAGGCAAGGCAGAGCAGAGTCACTGTGTCCTTAACTGCAAGCACGTCTGCCCTGAGTCACACTTGGCCAGGTGTGGGTGGGCTGGAGGAGAGAGAGGTCTTCAGCCACTGATAGGGAGCACTCTGCTGTGGTGGGCCGTGCCCCAAGCAACAGTCTGTTCAGTAATGGGGGAACTAAGCCTGATACTTACTTACTTACTTACCGGTGTCAGCTTGAGTGGCAGAGGCACCCTCATTAATGCTGGTGTGTTGCCAGCTGCAGAGTGGCTTTCTGGAAGGAGGACCACAGCCAGGTCTGCCTGTCACTGCAGGAATCACTCTTACTTCTCGAAATCTCATCTGAAAATGACAGCGTCTGTTCCATGCCAGAGTGCTAACAGCCTCAGGATGGTGCTCGCTTTGTCAGAGTGGCTCTTTTAACACGAGGGACCTGTCATTATTTTCTGCCTCTCTCTCTTGTGCCTTCAGGGCTATATCACGGGCTGGGGCTGTGCCTTCACCTGAGTAATGGTAGAAAGACACGATGTGGAGCTGGGGTGTGTAACTCAGACCGGGTTAAACTGAGAAGCCAAAGCAACCCTGCAGGAAGCTTCTGGTCTGGTGTTCAAAGCAGGTGGCCAAAGGCCACCCTTTGTTTGTGAGAGTTATCCTCTGGTGGGTTGGGTACCCCCTTGCACTGCTCCTCTTTTAAGAGCTGAGGTGGCAGCGGTGGGGGTAATCCATCAGCCTGACCTGATGCTGCATTTCTGTATTTCTGACCACATAAATGGTTTGTCCAGACATTTAAGCAGATGTGTTTTCTCATTTTTCTTCTTGTGTGATAGAGAGCCTTACCCTGTCTAGAAATAACACTGAATAGGATGATTTTTCATCTAGTTTAGTTAATGAAATATCTGTCACTAATGCTTTTCCGTTCTGTCCTCAGACCAACAGGAATTCCTGGAAGCAATGAGCCCTACAACCTGGGAATGGTGACAACCCACGGTCTGGAGACTTCCCATGCAGATACGTTTAGCAATATTTCAAGGGAAGGGACTTTAATGGTGAGGGAGGTAAGTTGTAAAACAAAGATTTCCATGGAGCATCTTCAGGAGGTTTTGCCCATGTAAGCACAACAACTCACAGTGCTGTGTGTCCGGAACACAAAATGACTGAGTAAATTGTGCTTGTTAGTGCTCTCCTAATGCAATTTACACTCAGCAAATGTGACAAGTGCAAATGTTTCTCAGAACTACAAACAGCAGTGAATAGCAATGCGGGAGCACAGTGGGGTGAATGCTCATGTAAACAACTCTACTGTAGTCCCAGAATAGCTCCAAGCAACGGAAGTTATCTTCGGTTTAGAGCACTTTTTTGGAGTCTGGCCCGAAGCTCCCCCAGGGCTTTGCAGCCTTTTCCACCATACAGCTGTCGGAGGCGTTCAGCAGATGTGTTTTGGAGGCTTTATGTGGGGCTGCAGGCATCGGGTGCTGCTCAGGAGGACTGAGCCAGATGGCTGGAAGGCTGAGTGCAGCTTCCATCAAACCCAGACACTGCAGACACCGCTGCTGCTTTCCTGATAAAGTCTTGGTCCAGTGCCTTTGCCACTCTCTCAGAGACCAGATCTCCCTGTTGTCCCAATCTTCACAGCTCCCAGGAAGCACAGTGCTAACAAAGCAACACAGCTCGGTCATTTCTCATCAGTGGTACCGAAAAAAAGAGGAAGGGGAAGGTATGTTCAGTTGGTTAAGACCCTTCCCAGTGTTTCTTCATTTTGTCCTATAACATGCTGGTGATGCCAGTGGAAACACAAGCGGGTAGCAGTTCTTTACAAGAAAGAAGGGAAGGTTTCCAGAGAAGTCACAGAGTGTTTGTTGCAGGTTTGTTGCTGATCAGAAACACACAGCTCACCTGATCCCTCACTGACATTTACCTGTTCCAAGCAGGGACCTCTGGAGCTTGGTCGGCCCTGTGCACATCCTTGTAGCAACAACAGTGAGGAAGCTGAGTAAGAAAACAAGTCAGGCATTTCTGAAATGAGCTTGGATTGCATCTCAGCCATAAGCCATGTGCCATACCAGTGAAGCAGTCAGAACAAGAGTCACAGGAGGGTTTAAAAGCCACAGGAAAGATAACCAAGGGGGGAAATCTCTTTGGGAGGAGAGGATAAGATACCCAGACTGTGGTCTCATGCAGGGTGCTCACTCTGTGCTTCTGAGCACAGCTATTGCAGGCAGAGGAAGGGCTCACTGACCTTTGGGGGCTTTGGGTGAAGGCTTTGCGTGCCACCCTGCACAGGTGGGATGGCAAGGTGCTTGGAGTGTGGGATAATAGTTGATAGATTAATGTTGTCAGAGCAGACTGATAAGTTGCTGGGCTTGTTTAAAGAGGAATTTTTTCACTAATCCCTGTAGGTGGAGAATTCTCTAACAATCTCATCATACATGGGTTTATCATAATGGCAAGTACCTCAAATAGTGGGCAGGAAAGGGAGAAGTTTCCTAGCACCTGCCTTGCATAAGGTTGAGATTGAAAGGAGGAGGAATGTACTGGAGTGACTGAGTGCTTTCTTGACGTGGGCAGCTGTACTCAGTATTCACCTGAGAACACCCTTGGAGGTTTTCTCTACAAACAAGTGACTCCTGGTGATGCTGCAGGGAACTTTGTGCACAGAGTAGGATGTGAATAGCTCTGCCACTGCAGGCAGGGGTGATGCTGTCACTGTTCACTGCTGTTTTGGGTTACAGAAACATGCAATGGGGACTGTGTTGGCATTTGCGGTCAGGCTACTCGCCGCCGTAGCAGTGAAAAGCCATTAAAGCTCACGCTGATCAAGGGGACAGATTCTGCTGTCATTGTGGCTAGTGGCAGTGTGGGAGGAGAGCTGGCCACAGGGCAGCCATGGGGCTTGCGCCCATGGTGGCAAGAGCAGAATCTGCCTGAAGTTTCTTTTCTCAAAACAACGATGATCAGGCTTCTCCTTTTGCTGTAATGTGGCTAATTACTCTGTATTGACTTTGTCATTAACCCTGTCTTTATTTCTCCTGGGGGGGTTTGCTGCTTGCCAGTCTGCATGGGGATGGAGACAGCAGAGAGGGTCCTTGTCCTGTTCTCGCTCAGGGAACCGGTGACTGCAAACAACTCGATTTTGTTGTTCTCCTTTTTCTCTTTTTTTTTTTCCCTTCTCTTTCTTCCTCACACCTTGTGTTTCTGCAGACCTCTGGTGAAAAAAAGCGTTCTGGCCACGCAGCCAGCAATGGCTTTGCAGGCCACATCAATCTCCCTGATCTGGTGCAGCAAAGCCACTCGCCTGCGGGCACGCCGACCGAGGCCCTGGGGCGAGTCTCCACGCATGCGCAAGACATGGACTCGGTGCCTGAAGTAGGTGGTGGGGGCTCTCCTTCTCTGCACTGCTTTAAACAAGTATTAACATCTCTGCCCCCAAAAGGGGCCTTTCTGCTTTCTTCCCTCACTTCCTTTTCTCTTCTCTCTCTCTGTTTCCAGTTCGTTTGGGTGAGTGTAGGGGAAATGAAAGGGGATCTGGTGGGTAGTTGGTGTATGGGGTTGTGCCCGATGGTAGAGGTGTAGCAGGCCTTATCTCCAGTCCACCAGATGCAATTTTGGTGATGATGGCTTGAATGCTGCAAACGGATGTGAAAGTCCCCATCTTCTGGGACCTGGCAATGCAAGAAGAATATGAGCCAGTGGTGCCGTTAACTTGAACCAGGCCTAGCTTCTACTTGTGCAATCTCTGAGATTTAATGTGATCCAAAAGGTTAGCACAAACTGAAGCCAACGTGGCACGCCTTTAAGTCTTACCATGACTGTGTCTCCTATCACAGTGTGGTTCCCTGGTAGCTCTTTCACAGGGACATGGCTGAATGTGAATATTGTTTAAAAATCAAAAGTACAAGATGTTACACACATAGGACAAGGGAATTGGTCACATATTTCTGTTTCCCCATGAAAAATCAGCCCATTTGGAACTAAACAAGCCGTCTTATTTTTCTTTTTGTTCTGCTGGATGTACATTAGTAGTTCAGCCATCCTCTTTCATAGAGATGATGCTCTCATTTTACAGTTCGCTTTTCGTAGCAGTATAAAGACACAAATTGCTTGGAATTGTGCGCTGATAAAATGTAAGAACAGACGGCACCTGACTTGACCTGCAGGTCTTATCCATTTCCTCATTGCCTTCAGAAGCATCACTGAGACAGTTGGTCCTGAAGTAACACCTTCCAGAGTCATCCTGGGACTGCTTAAATATGAGCAGACAGTTTGCAAGGATGGGTTTTAAATATATTCATGTACGGAATACCAAGCAAGAGGATCTTTTCCATTCCTGAAACTGCATTTTTAGGGCTGACTGAGCAAGGAGTGGGTGTAAGTGGAAAATTTTTGGTTCGGTTCTTCCAGGTGACTCACAACGCTTGCAGAATGGCAGGCAGCAGTGTAGGCACCTTACTTGGAGGTTATCCCTTGTCCTGCTTGTATGGAGACCCCTACAGCTGTGTCTTCATGGGAGGTGTCGTGCACAGCTGCTCTCATGCAGGGCTCTGCATCCACTCTGCTGATGTTAGCAGTGTTGTGCCGTGTCCCAGTGGGGCTGTAGGGTAGTGGAGCTAAAGAATAGCTCCATTTCCATAAGGATGCCCTTGTGGCATGGGCAAGAGAGCTCGGGATGTGTCGGCAGATGAGGTTGGCTTGCTCTCTATGGGACCACAGATGAATGAGCTAGGGCTCTCTGCTTTAGCCCAGCTCAGAGCTGAAGCTGAAGCCAAAGCCCTGCGTATGTTGCCCAGCCATATGAACAGCACGGGCTGCAGGTAGGGTGCACTGACAGACATGCTGGGCTGCCCTGAAGGCTTTGGATGGGGACTGTGAGAAGGCCACATGGAGCAACCCCAGGTCTGCTGGGGTAGCTGCTGGTGGGCAGCACACGGAGCCCTAAAGCCCTCCAGAGCTGCATGAGTGTGGGACTGTGGAGAAGGTGTGGGGCAGTTGTCAGGCTGCTCTTGCACACTGCTTCCCCCCATGCAACTGCAGTGTGTCAGGACAAAGTGGGTCAGAAGGGACCTGCACTATCTCACCCTGCAGCTTGGTGCTGTCTCCATTAGCCATAACTGAGGTTTATAGTCAGTTGAACTGGACCTGAAGGAAGATGAGGACTTACTATTTAAATAACAGGCTTGGAAGTTCTTAAAATGCCACCTCCTTAGGAGAACAGCTGAATCTGAGCAAAGAAGGAGGAACTGATTGGGGGATTGGAAGGAGGCATTTCATCACAGTTCACTTGTATGAAAGCAGCTGGTTCTCAACTGAAAGGCATCCCTGTAAATACTGTTTTTTTTCCCTTTTGGGTTGTGAGTGCTTTATGGAAAAGATAGCCAGCACAGGGGGAAGAAAAAGTGTATTTATTGGATATGAAAGAAGCACAGAGTAGCAAGTATATCTTGCGTGTACATATAAGTATTTGGGCCATGCAGTGTATGTAAATCTCATATCTGTTCCCGCAGCCTTCTCTGCCTCAGGCTGCAAGCTCCTTACATGGGTCTCCATTACCATTTTCTTTTTGGAAATCATCCTGTTTCTATGGCAACATAGGGCTGTCGCCAGGCCGTGGGAATGTGGCTGGGGAGGGAAGCAGCAGGCACAGTGCAGAGCTGCGGGCTCACCCACAGCGTGCTCAGTGCTGCAGGGAAGGGCTGGGGGCTCTGCTGGGGCTCTATCAGTCACTGCAGGAAGATTTGATTCTTGCTGCTGTTGCAGCTCTTAATGTAGGTCACAAATACAGAACACCCTGAATAAATAGCATAAGAAGAGTAAGCTGCTCAATGAGGGGGGAAATCATGACACTTTGATTCCCAAGTAAGGATGTCATTTTGCTTGGTTGAAAGCTTAGCCTCGTTTTCTGCCTTAACAAAGCAGTGGTTTTGAGAAGAAAGCAATGTGGTGTTACAGTTCGTTCCTGTCCACATCCCCTCGGGGAAGTGTTGGCTCTGGCATTCCCTGCAATATGTTCAGGTTCCGTTTTCCTGACTTAGAAATGGCCTTTTCTGCAGCCTCGCCTGGAATCCTGTAACCAATTTAAAATGCTTTCTTGGAATTGCAAGTAACCCATCCCTGCTGTACAAGTGACATGTGGTGGAGACCAGAGCTGGGGAGGATGGGTATTCTCACGACTGCACCCCATATCCTGTCCTGGAGGAGCACTGCAGTGGGGTTTTCCCCAGAGCTCATTTGGGGCAGTCACATTAATGGGAAAAACAACCCCTTGCCACTGATGTCCCAGCCTGGGCTTTGAGACAGGTGTGCTGTGCAGAGAATTGGTTTAGCCCTGCATTACTTTTGCCTCTGCCACTGCGGCTTCTCCGCTAACCAGTCTGACTGTGCTGTGCTTCAACCTGCGAGTCGAGCCCGCAGCACCAGGCACTGCTCCCTGGGCCTGCACTTCTTGTTTGCTGCTCTCCAGAGGCATTCACACATCCAGTGGAAAGTTGTCCCTGATCACTGCTGGGGGAGGAGGAGTAAATGTTCATAGAGGGCTCACAAAGGGCGCTGCAGGGACAGGCACTGTGTGCTCATTGTGAAGCCACACGCACCAAATGTTATTTCTGTGCTTTGAGCTCCCTCTTTGCTCTTTATTTTGCAGTATGGAATGGGAAGTAGCACCAAAGCCTCTTTCACCCCCTTTGTGGACACCAGAGTGTATCAGACCTCACCTACCGATGAAGATGAAGATGAGGATGAAGAGTCATCTGCTACTGGTAGGAGGCAATGTGACCGTTTGTGAAGCCTGAATAGCCCCTTGAACCTCTCAGATTTCACTTACTCTTCTGTTTCCCAATTTCCATCCAATTCCTTCTCCCCATCACCAGTGAAATATCCCCAGAAAGAGAGAAGACAGGGAATAGCAGAAGTCCACCCACCCCTGTCTGCCTGGGCACGTGGGAAAATTGGTCCTGGCAGAGCCAGGAGGTGACAGCCACTCCAAAAAGCATGCAAGTGCTTAGAACTCATTGAAAATAGATGACTGTGGACAGGGTTAGGGTTGGTCAGTGCTGGAGGTCTGGGGGCATTACCTGTTACCACTTGGGTGTTGTTTCCAACCCATAAGAAAATACTGGTGTTATGTCATGAAACTTGCAGCTTATAACAGAGTCACGACATCCCACCAGAAAAAATAAGCTTCCAGTTGCTTCCAGTAATCAGTCACACCTCTCTGTCCTGTTGTCTCCTTGTAAGCACTGTTCACCAGCGAGCTGCTCAGACAGGAGCAGGCCAAGCTGAACGAAGCCAGGAAGATCTCCGTGGTGAACGTGAACCCCACCAACATCCGTCCCCACAGTGACACCCCAGAGATAAGGAAGTATAAGAAGCGCTTCAACTCGGAGATACTGTGTGCTGCTTTGTGGGGTGAGCTCCTGGTCACACTGTCCCCTCAACAGGGCTTTCTGGCAGTGCTACAGCAAGACTTTGTGGCAGAACCAAGTTCATGTCCTATGCTTGTCTCATCTCATGCAAGGCTTATGCCAGCTCTGTCCCTGGGACCCTTTGGTGTAAGGGCGATGCTTCTTATGTACGGGAACCTGCCCTTAGTTATGATTGTCACTTGGAGATAGCAGAGAATGAGCTTGGGCTGCAATCCTGTAGTGGGCAGTAGCTGTGGCTCCTTGTGCCCATCGGTCAATCTGTTTCAGGGGTAAATCTGCTGGTGGGCACAGAAAATGGCCTGATGCTGCTGGACCGAAGCGGGCAAGGGAAGGTCTACAACCTGATCAACAGACGGCGGTTCCAGCAGATGGACGTACTCGAGGGCTTGAACGTCCTTGTGACAATATCAGGTACACCTCTCACCCATCACTGACCTTCTTGTCCCAAATGTGGGAAATTTGAAGTGGAAATGAGCGTGGGAATCCTGCAGAGGATGGTCTTCCATCAAATCTGCAAAGATTTTCAGCGGTATAATCATTTCTCTTAAGTTTTCTCTTTGGAATTAATGTTGTGCAAAGGGGAAGAGGGGAAGAGAACCCAGGTAGTTTAGTGGTTGGGTGGGCCCTGAGATGCAGGAGGGCCCTGCTGTGCCTGGTTCTCTGTGAGCACTGATTTGTACAAGATGGAGTGTTTCCAATCCGTGGCTCACCTGCCTGCAGTGTGGGAGGCAAAAGCCTGGCCTGTACTTTGTGTAGGTTTTTTTCACAAGAAAAATTAAAAGGACAAACCCAACTATATTACTATTTTCAATTTCACTGTGAAAAAAACTTTACTTTTATCTTCCTTGAGGGAAAATAAACACTGGAATCTCAGGGTTTCCCATGCAAGCCCAGTGTGGCTGTGTGGCAGAGCTGGAGCTGCATGCTGCTGTTAGCTCTCACTGCCTCTTATAGCTGAGTTTCCTTTGCCAACAGGAAAGAAGAACAAGCTGCGAGTGTACTATCTCTCCTGGCTGAGAAACAGGATTTTACACAACGACCCCGAAGTGGAGAAGAAGCAGGGCTGGATCACAGTGGGGGACCTGGAAGGCTGCATCCACTACAAAGTTGGTGAGTGGCTGGGGCCACCTAGGTCTGATCTGATGATTTCTTTGAAAAGTATGGGTAGGCTACAGCCAGAAATAATTTTTCTATTCATCTGTATGTATTAGGTGGGCACTGCTAGGTGAGAACCAACAGAGAGATAGCCTTAGCAGCTGTTTCTAGAGATAAACTATTCCATCTTGAGCAAAAAAGAACATGTTTTAAACATGGTTTATTTTAATTTTAGTGAAATATGAAAGAATCAAGTTCCTGGTGATTGCCTTAAAGAACGCTGTAGAGATCTATGCTTGGGCTCCTAAACCATATCACAAGTTTATGGCATTTAAGGTATGTGCACCTTGTTACCAGAATGCGCTCTGTAATTGTGAATACGTGAGGTTTCTGTAATGTGTGGAGTAGGAAAGTGCTTTGCTTACACAGCCCAGCTCCTCAGACAGCACATCCTCTTGAGGGCCAGTGAAGATAAGCACCCGCAGGGTTTCCTTCCAGACTTGCTGCACGGTGCCAGGGCCTTCAGACCTCAAGGACACAAACAGAACCACTCCTCAAAAATGTTATCATCACTGTACTTCCCCTGGCAGAAATGTTACGAAGCCCATGGCTGCAGAGGTGTGATATGTGTTGCTTACAGCTACCAGTGAGGCATTAATATGGCTTATCCTGGGAGGCATCATTGCAGAAGCGTGCAGAAAGCTCACCAAATGTCCTTTAATAACATAGAGTTGAGGTTTTAGGGTTTTTTCTTTAACCTTGTTTGCTTGCTTTGAGCACAGAGAGTGAAATCAGGCTGGCATTATTTTCCATTTTTATTTTGCAAGGTTCTCTCCCTTTTCAGCTCCCCCAGTTTCCTTCAGTGAGACCTTTCTCCTACATAAGCTGCCAGCAGCTGCGTTGTACTTAGTACTTTAAAGCACTTTTCGTTCTAAGCTCTGTGCAGCAGCACGTCACAAGGGGCAGTGCCTTCTAGAGGCTTTCATGCTGAGTAATCTCATTTTGAATCCTTCCAGTACAAATGGGCTTATTTGGTATTAGGTCACATTTGCTTTCTCTGAACAAAAGCCAGAATAAACAGGCTGGGTGTCACAAAGAGCCCAGCAGTATTAGTGGGACCCATGGTGCTCACTGACAATGCTGCCTGGCCCTCCTGGTGCTGCTCTTCCCATCTGGGTGCTGAGAATCCTCACCTTGCCTTGTAGGCATGGGTCTGTTCTGATAGCTGGAAATACAGCTTGCTTATTTCCTTGTCCTAGTACCTTGAGGGAGGTACACTCACAGGGAGCAAGGGCTGCCCTTGGGGAGAAGGTCTGTGGCTGGCAGCGGTGAGCACCTGTGTGCTGGGAAGGCTGGAGTGAGGGGGTGCTTCCCTCTGAGGCATATGACTGAGGAACAGAAGCAGGAATATAAATAATTACATGCTTAATAGGAAACACGTTCAGACAAACACCATTTCAGAACCATATCAGGCTGCTGCCATGGGGTTTGTTCTTTTTCCTGTGGCACTCACTCGAAGGATTATAAAAGTCTTTTGCAGATCTCCAGCACAAACCGCTGCTTGTCGATCTCACTGTAGAAGAGGGTCAGAGACTCAAGGTTATCTTCGGATCACACACTGGTTTCCATGTGATTGATGTAGATTCTGGGAACTCGTACGATATCTATATACCGTCTCACGTGAGTACATGGGGGAGTGCTGCTCAGACAGGGCAGTATTTCCTCCCCAGAGCTGCCTGCAAAACCCTGGGTGTATTTGCCCAGTTTGAATTCCATCCATCAGTTGCTGATGGGTGTTACTGCCAGGTGTCAGCCATCAGTCCTTGGGTTTTGTGGTGTGATCTCTCTGTAACTGCTGACCCTGTTCATCCTTGATGTGTAAGACTGCTTTGGCAGTAGGGTAAACGTGACAGTTTATTCCCCTTCAAGCTTATCTCTCAAAACTGATGGCTGTTGGTTGAATGGAATGTGGGTTTTGTTGTTAGTGTGGTTTGGGGTTTTGTTTTTCCAAGGCTTTGCTCCCTCCCCCTTACCACTTCTTCCATTCAATGTAATTCTGACTTTTAGGGTTTATTTTAACTGCAGATTCAGGGCAATATTACTCCTCATGCCATTGTCATCCTGCCTAAAACAGACGGGATGGAGATGCTTGTGTGCTACGAGGATGAAGGTGTTTATGTGAACACCTATGGACGGATAACTAAAGATGTGGTGCTCCAGTGGGGAGAAATGCCTACTTCTGTGGGTAGGTCAACCCTTCCTCTTCACCTTGATAAAACAGAAGTGTTGTGTGCTGCCGAGTCGGGGACGCTGAGAGTTAGTGGGGATTTTATCAAAGGAAATTTCTCTCGGCCATGTATGAGATGCAGTTGTTCAATTTCTGTAGTTTGGTTCTGCACAGTAAAAGCAAACGACTTCCTGAAGATATAACTGCTTTATCCCAAGCATGAACTGTTACATTGGTGGGGTACTATGCTGGCTGCAGTCGGGATGGGAGCTGGGAGAGCCTGGCTTGCCCTCTGTCTCAGCTGCTGCTCATCCCCGTGGCCTATGCAGGTGGGTTGCTGTCCCAGCTCCTCACTTACAGAAAGCAGAATTCGTACTCTCATTAAATGCAGTGGCTTCTGGATTGAAAGTGCTATGTAAAGGCTCTTCTAGCAGAGCTCTGTAATTCATCTGCACAGGCTTCGAATTTCTGCCCACCATGTAATATTGAGCTCAGCACACATGGTAACACCTACCAAACACTTTGTTTTGACAGCCTACATTCATTCCAATCAAATAATGGGCTGGGGAGAGAAAGCTATTGAGATTCGGTCAGTGGAGACAGGACATTTGGACGGAGTATTTATGCACAAACGAGCTCAAAGATTAAAGTTTCTATGTGAAAGAAATGATAAGGTAAGTCCACTGCAAAACGTGTATCTGTGCTTTAAGGTAGATCTGACCAGTTTTAGACTTGAAGTCTAGTTTGTCTTGGGGTTAATAAGTAATTACACTCAAGGTCTTGTTTAATAAACGGTGCCCATAAATCCCATCCCAGTTAATTTTCTTCAGTGGACGAAGATCTCGGCCTGCGGTGGGAAGGTCAACAAGTAGCTCTTCTAAATCAGACTGAGGTCTTCATGGACTTAGCTTGAATTCCTCTCAGGAGTTGCATCTGACCATTAACCGTTGAGCCCACCAAATATGCTCTGCAAGAGTTGAGAAATGGTAGAGCTGAGGTTGTGTAAGTAACCCTAATTTGAGTGGAGGTGTAGAAACATTACGATGCATTTTCAGTCTTGTGATCGTAAACTGTTCTCTGCATGGACCCCCATCTTTTTCTGTAGACAGCAGTGATAAATGCTGTTCTGTGGGGGCAGCAGAGCCACGTGGTAAAGGCAGCTGCTTCATAAAGTTGTATGGCTGCACAGATGACCCCTGCCTTGGGTGCTGCTTGAGTGGAAAGACGCACAGGGAATGAGGGAAGAATTGTCTGGAGGTAAAGGAAAATATTCACAGGAGGGAAAGCTGAGTGCTGAGATCTGTTCAGCTCTGATTTCTGCCATCGCTGTTTTCTGTGCTGTGGGGTTTCACCAAGGTAAATGCAGACCATGCAGTAGGGAATTCTTTTGTGAGGAGCACAGGCAGACACCGATTGCTCTGTCACCAGAGTAGGGTTTAATAGCGGGCAGTAAATAGGATTGGAGGCTGCAGTTTGTTGGTTTTAAACTGGAACTCTGCAGAAGTGTTCCCTTAAATATTTGCACGTGGTGACTTACATTTAAGACTTGTGCCATGATCCAACGATGGTGGACACAGGCAGAGGCACCAGAAGGCACACTCTTCATAGGGCAGCCCAGCACCTCTCTGTGCCTTGAACCAACTCAAGGAAAGTTTGAGTTTTCCCCAGTTTAGCATTCAGAAGAAGCAGAAATAATATGAACAACTTTTACGAAGAGAAGCATTTCAAACTGAGGCAGTTGACCACTATGCTGAGTGTTGACCCAGACGGTTAACGCTTAGCAGGATGCAGTAAGGAGTCATATTAGTGTGGCATAATAAATGATGCCGTGGCAGTAACGTCATAACTTGGTCTTTGTAGGGTATTCCAAACCTGGTTTTCTGTGGGGATGGCAGCAGGGGTTTTATTACACACTCACTATGAAGTGGTTGGGTTTTGAGCCCTGTTGGTGGGCTCGCAGGGTTGGGGTGCTCCCACTTCAAAGCTGCTTCAGTCACCCAAAGAAGTGAGCAGGGGGTGAGGTTCAGGCAGAGGGAACGGAGTGTGGCTCAGTGCTCGCTTCCCTTATCCACGAGACAGTTAATAAATTATTTTTTCTCATAATAAAAAATGATCACTGTTCACTGAGGTTTTGTTCTGGGTCCCCAAACAGGTATTTTTCGCGTCGGTCAGATCCGGAGGAAGCAGCCAAGTGTTCTTCATGACGCTCAACAGAAACTCCATGATGAACTGGTAACAGAGGAGCCCTTGGCACTTACCTTCGTGGCATTATTTCTAATTTAAAGGACATTAAAACACGTGGACTAACACTGTAGAGGCAGATGCGGAGGGCCCTGAGGATCACCGCTCCCCACGCTCCCCCTGCCGCCCCGAGGAGGGCTCGGCACGCGCCCCGCGCGGCTCAGGATGGGGAAACCTCCTCCTGAGGTCTCCCAATTATGCTGTGTTATCGTGGGTTATGAGGTTCTTTCTTTCTTCCTTTCTTTCTTTCTTTCTTTCTTTCTTTTTCTTTCTTCCCGATTTTACTTCTTCTTTGCCCCCTACTTTGTAAGAACGGGGAAAGAAACAGTGTCCAAAAGTCTGTTTTTAATTCTGTCTGCCTGCTAGCATCAACTATATAGTATGTTGTAAAGTTACCAATTAAATCTGGTGAGAGACAGCACAATAAATGTACCTTTTATCTTTGTGATGAAGGCCATAACCGTATAGCTGGGTAATTTTAGAAATCTTTTTGCCTTCACCAACATTTACATGTTGCTTTTGGCAGCAACGGCTTAACAGGTTTTTAAAGAAGAGAAAAATAATAGGTTTTTTTCCCCTCTTTTGGGAAATGGATTTTAAATGGCTAAACTACTAGCCTTAGACTAATAAAAATCAGCTACCGTTTTTGTCAAGTCTGTCAATCCATATTTCTATATGGATCTTCACATGATGCTGTGTGGTGACAGGGACAGCGGTGCCGTTCGCTGCCGCTCCGGATGAGGGCCGGGATGGAGGGGCCGGGGCTGTGGGGCACGTGGGCACCCACCCTTCAGCCGTGGGGACGGGGCCGGAGCGAGCTGCCCGCTGTGCTGCTGGCCGGGCTTGTAAAGAGCTTAACAATATATATGTGTGTGGTTCCTTGGGCCGAGGGTCTGAATCTATACTCGTTTTCTGCCCCCTGCGCTCCCTACGAATTACCCAACATACAGTGAAAGACGACATCTGTGCCGAAATGTGTGTGTGTTTAGTTCGGGTTGAATCGTGTCCTTATAAACTCTGCTCAGTTGATTTACGTTTCAGTGCGTATCTGGGGTTTTCTTTCTCAGTAGCTGCAAGCATGGCCGCTGTGGTATTGGGGTGTCGCATAACAAGGTCTGTGTTGCTGGTTTTAACCTACCTCGTTTTGTTTGGGTTTTCTTTTTCTTTTCTTTTTTTTTTTTGTTGTTTTGTTTTCTTTTTGTTTTGTTCCGTTGTTTTGCTGTTGATCACAGCACTGTTACCTCCAGCGACATATAGAGAGCTTAACTGGCAATCTTGGTGTACTCAGTAACGATGGCTTTATTAAAAAATGATTAAATCAACAGGACTTGGTCAAACTCGAATCTTTATCCAGGGCAAAAGCGTTGCTCAGTGGGGACGGGTGGGTGGGATGGGATGCCCTGCCCACAGCAGTACCCATGTGGATGGGGCACAGCACTGCACCGCCCCCGACCCGAGCCCATCACCAGTTGCCACCCACTCTTTGTATTTGCCCCTGAAACTGGAGCTTCTTATTAAATTATGCTGCAAACAGATAACTCCTTCATTTCGTTTTGTTCTCCCCTTGATGTGGCCGTGTTCACGATGCACAGCATTACATGACTTCTAGGGGTTTTGTTCAGCTGTGGGGTGTTGGGGTGCAGTGATGACATAAAAGGGGATTGTTGTGTACAAGCACAAGGCAGTTTATGAATGTGTTTTTTAAAGCCAGGGCCGCACAAACCGATCAGAAGAAACCATGTGTACACGGACATAACATAGAGCAGAAGCATTTCTGGTGCCAGCTCCAACAAAGCACGACCCTCCGACGCCAAGCTGTGCCCTGCACACATCTGGCAACGCAGCGGGCTGTGAGCTGTGGCACAGCACAGAGCCCTGGGCTCTTCTTGGGGCTCTGAACCAGCTGCACTTCTCCAGGAGGGGCAGGAGGAGTGTGGGGCTCTCCCTGCTTCAACACTGCAGTCTTCTGCTCTCCTGTAAGATCAGACCCTAGTTGGGTTGGGGTTGTTCCCCGCTTGTTTTTTGCTTGTGGCTAACTGATGCCATCAGAAAGGACCTAAAGAAGTAGAAGCTGGGGATCCTTTTGCTGAATGAGAGGGGAGCTCCTGGAAGCTGCCAGGTCCCAGGGGTGAGGTGTACACTGTGCTGGAGCCATGCCCTCACTCCCTGCCCTCACCCCACACCATTACTTAGCCACCTCCCATTGTGCTGCCCCCACCTTCCCCAGCCCAGGGCTCAGGACCAGCCCTAACCTGTGCTGCACAGCACAGCCCCATCCAGACGTCATACAACCCCATGGAAGGACGTTTGGTGTCACCAGGAGCCCTGTATGTGCTCCACTTGCCCTGGGTGCATCACAGCCGTGGGTGTTGCTGGACACCAGCTGCCCTGGAAACACAGCCCTGCCCTTTTGGGAACGTAAATGGCCTTTCTTGCCCCATACACCCCACTGTCAGCTTGAAGGCTTTCCCTCACCCCATGCAGGGACATGGGAGGGGGCTCATCCTGAGGGGCAGTTGCAGAGGCTGGGGCTGCATGACCCCAATGCCCAAGTGAAGGCTCCTGATGCGCAGCACGGTGACACCGTAGCCCATTGCGAGGCAGCGGCACCTGTCGGCACGCTGCGTTCAACCTGCGCCGTGCGGGACCAGTTTGGACTAGATCTCAGCACCGTGCAAAGTCCGACCTGCAGGACACAGCATCAGCAATCAGCAGCTGGGGCCGTGTGCTCACACCACCACGGGCTGCTCGGGGACAGCGGGGCCATCGTGGTGCTCGGGGTCATTTGGCTGTGCTGTGTCTCCATGTATGCAGACAGCACTGTCTGAGCGCTCCGACTGCACGCACGTGGGTGTGCACAGGCACTGCAGTGAGGGCTGCAGGTATGTATGTGTGCACACCTGGATACACCTGCATCTCTCTACGTCTGCTGCTCGCAAATGGATTTCAAAGCAGGTGCCAAGTGATACATGAATAAAAAATACTCATTTTCCTAGCATCTCCACATGCTGGAAAGGTTTCTTCTTGCTAAAATTCAGCAAGTTTTGTGATTCAGTCAGTAGACCCAACGCAGGTGAAGAGCTCTTGAGTGTGATTGCATTTCCCACTCCCCGGCATGGCACAGTGCCATAGGACAGCCCAAACTCAGCTGTCCACTGCACTGCCCATGTCCCCACTCTGCCCTCAGAGAGTCCCCACACTTCTATTCGTCCCCCCCCCCCCCAAAAAAAAAAAAAAAGAAAATATGCATGGGTTGGCTCTGAGCTGAGCACTGCTGGGAGGACGGGTTTCTCATTAACTCCACAGGTGATATAGTCCCATCTCCCGCGGCACGGCCACTTCTGCTGCCCCTGGTCTCCCTCTGCAGTCAGCAGGAGCAGCTCAGCACAGTGTCAGGAGGAGCGGGGATGGATGGGAAAAGCAAAATGCAGGCAGAGAAGGTAACTGGAAACTGGTGGTGGGCACTGGGATTTGGAGGGAGAGCAGCACCCAGCATTGGTGGTTACTGTATGTCTACACCACTATACCCCTCTTAATTCACTGCTCTTTGATGTCTGTGCACAGACCCGGGGCAAAGGGGTCAGGGGGTTATTTTTTTAAGACTTTTGTCACCTCAGAGGATGATTTCAACTGTGACAGAGTGAAAAAAGTATCCACACCGGCACTGCTGAAAGGCAGCAGCTTGGTGTGTCCTCCTGGATGCATGGAGGGGTGCAGCTGGGACACAGCGGGGGCATGGGTCTGTCCCAGGGCTGCGTCCTTCCTGGCTGGGGCTGGGGCTGAGGCTGTGCTCTGCTCTCTCCCAGCACCTCACAGGAACGTTGGTCCTCTCTGTCTTCACCGCGGTGCTGGGCTTCTTCCAGTACGGCTACAGCCTGGGCGTCATCAACGCCCCGCAGAAGGTAAGTGCCCAGCGGGGCCCGGGGGAGGAGAATCCCCACAGCAGAGCCCGGGGGTGGCTGCAGCCCTGAGCTGATGGCATTTTCCTCTTTGCATGCTGCAGGTGATAGAAGCGCACTATGGGCGCGTGCTGGGCGCCGTCCCCGTGGTGAGGCATGGCACCAACGCCTCCAGGGACGATGGTACTGTCACTGTCCCCATCCCAAGCACAGAGGTGTGGGGCAGCTCCGAGGGGACGCTCCCACCCCCGGGTGGCTCTGAGGACCCCGCCGTGTCCCCACACATCCTCACCATGTACTGGTCTCTCTCCGTCTCCATGTTTGCCGTTGGCGGCATGGTCTCCTCCTTCACCGTGGGCTGGATCGGCGACCGGCTGGGGAGGTGAGCAGCTGCCACTGGCTCCACGCTGAGCAAAAGGCATCACCCAACCCAAATGAGTTTGCACTCTAAAAAAATGAGGCTTTCAGCATAATTCTGTTGGGTGGATTTCTGTGAGGTCGGGGGGGCTGGCAGGAACCAGATTCATTTCCCCCGGTATTTATGGCTTTACGCAGAGCCCGGAGCTGGAAGCCAGCACCTGCCCTCCCTGCTCCCAAGCTCTCTCCAGGCACGGGAGTCCCTGCAGTCCAACTCCTCTCCATGAATTTCAATTGTATAGAAGCATAATAATCATTAAGGTTGGAGAAGACCCATAAAATCATCAAGTCCAGACGTAGCACTTTGCGTTAGCACGGTGTAAGCTGTTCTGTTTGCTTTTTTTCCAAAACGTTCTTCCTTCTTGGAGAAATATCACTTGTGCTATTTTTCCCTAATTCAATTTAAAAGTAAACCATCAGACCTCCAAAACACTACTCCAAACATCCCAGAGGTCTGGCTTATTAAAATCCTAAATTATAGATTGGATGTTTTACTTCAGTGCTCAGCCCTTAACCAATGAGCAACCTTTGCAGACACTGCGATGGCACCCTATCCATGCCAAAAGGGAGAGGACACAGCAGCGTTTGACACCTGCTATAGCCCCTGGTTCCCCTGCACCCCGCTGATATTTCTGCTGCCTTGCAGGGTGAAAGCCATGCTGGTGGTCAACGTCCTCTCCATCGCAGGCAACCTCCTGATGGGGTTGGCCAAGCTGGGGCCATCACACATCCTCATCATCGCTGGGCGGGCGATCACGGGGCTGTACTGCGGTGAGTGCCAGCAGGGCGGGTGCTGGGACCGTGAGGGTTTCTCAATTTATGCAATATCTGATTTTTTTTAGCTCATAAAGGGTTTCTCTCCCATGCTCTCTCTTCACAATCCAGGATCTTCCACAGGAGTATTTGGGTCAGCTCCATCCTAAAATCAGTTACACCAGAAGGGAGCTGGACTCTCCTCCTGGGCAGTGCCTCAGACTTAAGGCTCAGTCTTGGTGGTTGCTGTCCCATGAGCGAGATGTTAGCTGTGCTGTTTGACAGGTTCCCAAGACAACAGCACTATCTACACTCAGACTGCAGATAGTACTGCAGCGCTGCGGGTAGTGAGGAAAAGATAGCAGGCAGATAATATGGAATTACATTGGAATTAGCTTAGAAATACAGTTTGTTATCGCTGTTACTAGTGCACTCTGATGGGTCAAGGAAAGCCTGAAGAGAGCTCTTTGCTCTGTGATATCTGCTCCCTGCAGAGCTCTGCTCTCTGCTGAGCTGTGTGTGTGTGTGCATGTGCACCCGAGTGACCCAGCAGGGCACGGGGCTGGGCGGGGTGTGGGATATGGAACTGAGGATATGGGGTGTGGGATGGAGGATGTGGGATGCTGGATGTGGGATTCAGGCTCCGTCCTCCTTGCCAGTTTGGGGAGCAGTCTCTGCTGCTCACAGTGGGGTGATGCTCGTGTGCTCTGTGCAGGGCTCTCCTCCGGCCTCGTGCCCATGTATGTGAGCGAGGTCTCTCCCACTGCCCTCCGGGGAGCACTGGGGACGCTGCACCAGCTGGCCATCGTCACAGGCATCCTTATCAGCCAGGTAAGAAGGGAAAGGAGCAGGACCAGAGAGAGTGTGACCGATATCTGGGGATACACAGGGGAATCTTAGAGAAAGCTTTCACATTCCATTCCAAAACTGAAGAAGAATTTGCCCTAATGGGGTTAAACTTCAACCTCGAGTCAGAGGTATGAAACATCCCAAAGTCTTTTGCCCTCCCATGTGAGATTTTAGTACACAATTTAGTACACAATCAGAGCCAGACTGTATCCTGAGCATGGCATACTCACTATCTAAGTATGGCTTTGTCAGAGGGGCAAGAAGCAGTGCCCCTGCCAGCACTGCGCACTGTGTTGGTGTCCCCGCATCCAGGTACTGTGACCAACACATCCAGCAAGTGACATAACTATGAGTTATCTCATGTGACAAAGCCAACAGACTGCATCTTTCCTGAAAAAGAAAAAAATGAGAAAAAGATGGCAAAGTCCTGCCTGTCGCGCTGGGGAAACAAAAGCACTTTGCAAATAGTGCAAAGTATAAAGCTGCCCATGCTTTGTTTGGAATTCTCTCACTGCATCCCAACATGCCTTGGTAATTCCAGATCCTGGGTCTGGACTTTCTCCTTGGCAACGACAAGCTGTGGCCGCTGCTGCTCGGGCTGTCTGGCGTGGCTGCTCTGCTGCAGTTCTTCCTGCTGCTGCTGTGCCCCGAGAGCCCCCGCTACCTCTACATCAAGCTGGGGAAGGTGGAGGAGGCCAAAAAAAGTAAGAGAAATTCTGGGTTCACCTGACTGTTCTTACACCACCCATAGTGTTACCTATCGGTGTACCGCTGTTTTGGCTGGAGAGTTCTCTTGTTAATCTAATACAATTAAAAACATGTTGATCTTTCTTTCTCTTAAGGTTTGAAAAGGCTCAGAGGAAACTGCGACCCGATGAAAGAGATTGCTGAGATGGAGAAGGAAAAGCAAGAAGCTGCGAGCGAAAAGAGAGTGTCCATCGGGCAGCTGTTCAGCTCCTCCAAGTACCGGCAGGCAGTGATCGTGGCGCTGATGGTTCAGATATCGCAGCAGTTCTCAGGCATCAACGCGGTGAGACTCCCAGAAATGTTACAGAAATCCACATTCACCTCCCATCCTTAACTTCCACAAGATAGGAACCGCCTTATTCTTTGAGAGAAGGGACAAACTGGAGCCATTTCAGTACAAAAAGCTCTTTGAACCTCAGTCCCATCACAGTATTTGTTTCTGACACACGGTGCTGGCAATCCAGTTTGCAAGATGAAACATGGGGCCACGTGGAGGGGAAGTTTCAAAACTGCAAATGCAGCAGTTCAGGAGGGAAATTTAAAGAGGATTCCTAACTCCCTCGGGTTCTTTTGAAAGGTTCAGCTTTAATTATTATAATAAATAATTAAGAAGTCAAAAGATTAATCACAAATAACTTCAAATGTCAGCCAAGCAGGAGAAATCCTTCAAGAGAACAGAAGGTTACAGCAGGCCTGTTACCTAACCCTTCTTCCTAATGCATTTTGATAGATCTTTTACTACTCCACAAACATTTTCGAGAGAGCTGGTGTTGGCCAACCAGTTTATGCAACCATTGGCGTTGGAGTGGTGAACACAGTCTTCACGGTTATCTCCGTAAGTAAATATTTCTGCCCTAGATTCCCAAAATGAGAGCTGAAATTTGATTTTGAAACTTGACTTTATGTTGGAGCTGGGGTTCATGGTTTTGCAGAGCCGCTCGTGCACACCTCAGGGGAAAACCCTTCCCTGGGCATCCCCTCCTCTGGAAAATCCTGGCTGTCAGGTAGCCCTGCTCAATGCCTTGTGAGTGACAACTGCATCATCTTGTTCAGGGGAGCTCAGGTAGACCAACACTGAGCCCAAAACAGAAGTTACCTTTGAGACTGTGATTCCACAGGTCCAACCTGCCCCAGGAGCAGACAGCTCACAAGGTCCTTCTTATCTTAGGTCTTACAAACTTTCCCTGCATGCACACAGTGCCTGCATGATCAATATCCAAAGGCTACTACATAGCAATAAATGAACAAAGCACTTCTCCTCCTCACATCTGTGCACTGCTCTGCAGCAATAAAAGGGTGGTTCCAGTTTCCCCAGCCTTTCCATCCACGTCTCTCTCTCGGGAGCACTAATCCAATTCTAATCAGCAGACTTTTTTTTTTTTTTAATGTGGTTATTACTATAAGAAGAGCAAGAAATGCCATGTCCCTTGCATCTCTGGAGAGCATTAAGGAGTAAAGGACTTTTACCCATAAGGAAGTGAGACTAGATGCAAGGCAGAAATGTATGTCCTAGTCCATCCTATGGAGGTAGGAGGCAGGAGGCCTTGGGGTGAAATTTGTTCAGAGCAAGTCCATCACAGGTCCCATGTGGAGGAAAAGCTGTGAGTGTTCATTGTGAAATGAGGCACAGAGGCTGTGCCACTGGAGGAGGTCTGCTTCCAGTTCAGATAGTCTCCTGCAGTCCCACATCTACCCTGGGGACATTTGCTCTCTTGGCCATCAACACTTAAAGAATTACCCACACCTGTCAATGAATGACAGACGCTGAACAAAAGGCAGAATCACTGACAGCCAGGCAGGTCTTGGCAAGGGGAGAGGGGAGGCGGAGGCTCTGCAACTCCACGAGTCAGTAGGATGTCCTGTCCTGTCTCCAGAACACAGACCATCTCCTGGAAGTGTAAATCATTGGCCGTAATTACAGGAAAAGGAGATGTCTGAGGTTGAGCTAACGGCCAAAGGTGTCCTTTAAAGTGGAAGGGAAGAAACAGGCAGCCTCAGAGGCTGATGTAGGGTATCTAAAGGCAGGTTCTGTTTGTTACCACCTGGAGCTACCTCCATCTCCTCGTTGGGTGAAGTGATTGGTACATATACAGATGTCAAAAGCTGGGTAAGATGACCAGAGTCCAAGAAGTTCTGAAGCAGCAAGCTGAGCATTGTGGCTATCAGCTAAGCAAAAGGAATCTGGGAGCCACCAGCACAAAACTGACTCCAGCTGCCACAAAGACAAGGTGCGATGGCCTCTGACCACATGAGCTAAAAGAGCCGGAGTGAGACGCGGTGGTGCTAACGAGCTGCTTGCTGCTAATTGACCTGACTGACCCTTCAAAGAGCAGGGCTGCTGGAGCCTGACCTGCTGCATGCATTTCTGCAGGTCTTCCTGGTGGAGAAGGCAGGCAGGCGCTCGCTGTTCCTGGCTGGTCTGATGGGCATGTTTATCAGTGCTGTGGCCATGACGGTCGGACTCGCGCTCCTGGTAAGGCTTCATCTCCACTTTTTCTCTGTAATTTGCAAACAAGAGAAGACAAAGCATTCCTCAGGGTGAAAGCTTTGCATGTTCATCTTGCAGAGATTTGGAAAATACCCATCCCTACAAGGGACAAAGTGGCAATAGCTGGAGCTGTTTTTTGTCATGTACTGCCTGGGGACATTGTAAGCTTTGTGTCCTGCATGTCCAGCCCTACTTGTCTGAATAAGGAATGATTTCTGCAAAAGAAACTTAATTCATTAGCAATAATTAATGAGAATCGTGTTGGAACCATAACACCAAGCGCATCCTCTTGCAGAGCCAGTTCTCCTGGATGAGTTATGTCAGCATGATCGCCATCTTCCTCTTCGTTATATTCTTTGAAGTTGGGCCTGGGCCCATCCCCTGGTTCATTGTAGCCGAGCTGTTCAGCCAAGGCCCGCGCCCCGCCGCCATCGCCGTCGCCGGCTTCTGCAACTGGGCCTGCAACTTCATCGTGGGGATGTGCTTCCAGTACATCGCGGTAAGAAACCTCCCCTAAACAGTCCCAACACGAGGCGGGTGAGGTCCCCAAGGCAGAATAGCGTGGTGTGCACACAGCCCCCAAATCTCCAAGGCTTTGCTGGCAGGGGTGATGAGAAGCCTTGCTGCAGTGCTGACAGCTGTGCCCTTCTCTCGTTGCCCCACCGCAGGATCTGTGCGGACCATATGTGTTCGTTGTCTTCGCCGTCCTCCTTCTGGTTTTCTTCCTGTTTGCATACCTCAAAGTACCCGAGACGAAGGGGAAGTCGTTTGAGGAGATCGCAGCTGCATTCCGCCGCAAGAAGCTCCCGGCCAAATTCATGACGGAGCTGGAAGACCTGCGTGGCGGCGAGGAGGCGTAGACACGGCCACACGCACAGGAAGGAGGGATGCAGAAGGAAAAGGCGAAGGTCTCATTTCACAAAAAACCTTGCAGGTGCCAGCCCAGGAGGATGCATCAGTTGCTGGACTTCTGAGCGCTGCCTGAACCATCCAGCCAAGCTGGCATTTTGCTCTGAAACTGTTGGTACAGCTGAGCTGCAGGAAGAGCCAAGGAAAGAATGGGAGAAATACCCTACGCCTGTGCCTCTCTGTCCCGCTGCATTGTGGCAGGATGATCTTACTAGCTGGCAAAGCATGATATGAAACAGGGTCTTCACTCAGCTGGAACAAAGGAAAAAGGGGCTGGGTGATGCTGAAGCCTCATGCTCTTCTTCTCATGCTTGCTGCTTGCTCCTGCTGAGTGATCTGAAGCCTTGAGAAAACACCTGCTAATGCTGTGTTAGCAGCACACTGCACAGATCAGAGATTCACAAAACGGTCTGGGTTGGAAGGGACCATAACATCCAGTCCCAACCCTGCCATAGGCAGCAAAAACTCCCATTAGATCAGGTTCAAAGCCCCATCCAACCTGGCCTTGAACACCTCCAGAGATTGAGCATCCACAGCTTCTTGGGGCAGCCTGTACCAGGGCCTCATCACCAGGCAGAGCAGAGGGGACACTCACCTCCCTTAACCTGCTGGGCATGCTTCTTTTGATGCAACCCAGGGTACAGATGACTTTCTGGGCTATAAGGACACATTGCCAGCTCATAGTCATCTTTTTTTGCATCCACTCAAGTGTTCTTCCCCAGGACTGCCCTCCATTCAGTTGTTACCCGCCCTGTATTCATGCTTGGGATTGCCCTCTGCCAGGTACTTTGCACTTGGTCTTGAACTCATGAGGATTGCACGTGCCCACCTCCCAAGCCTGTCAAGCATTTTTCAATGGTTTTTTTTGGAGAAACACAGAAACTCTGCCTGGGTTGATAAGTTTGGATGCAGACTATTTCGCTCCTCTTTCCTCGTAGGAAGCTGTTCCTCTCTGCTTTATCTCTCCCATGATGTGACCATTGCCGGGTCGCCTTCCCTCACTGCCCTCTGTCTCTTCTTGTACAGTGCTTAGACCAACTGTAACAACTAATGATAGCCCAAAGGGTAAGTGGGTCCTGCCCCATCCACTGGTGGTGCCCTCCTGATGTGACCTCCAGTTTGTGCCACTTAAGACTTTGCTGGCTGGGCATGCTTCAGCAAAGGCAGCATGCAAACAGGGTGCTTTTGTGTTTGCATAGCCTTCTTTGAGCTTGCTTTGCTTCTTTATGTGTGACAATATCAAACTGCAATGGTTTTTCCTCCTTTTGGGGGGGGGATACATTGGGATAAGCCCCTAAGTCTGCTTTTTGTTACCTGAGCTTTTAAGATTTGTATATTCCTTGCTAGGAAACAAGGCTTTCTAGCAAGCTTCTCAGGATAGATATCCACTATTTATTTAGTGCTGCTGGGTCACTGTGAGCTCACAGTGATGGCGAGTACTGCAGTGGAAGGTTCATGCTCCCTTGTGTGGGCCTGAACTTCTTCCCATGCAACTGGAAGTGCAGGCATGGGTTCACAAGGACCAGCATTGGCTTCAGTGCAGAAGGAGATTTCACCATTTCCTGGGATGCCTGCAATAACAGCAGTTACCTATGTCTGTTACATAAAGGTGACCATGAACATCTGCAGCGTGTGCTGGCTTGTTCTGTTGTCTCCCTTCTCTGTACATCTCAGACACGTGTCCATCTCCAGACAGGAGGTATTTTTTCTAGCTCTGTGGGCAGCATTTGCTGCACAAATGTAAAACATCTCTGCTGGCATGCAGCTGAGCTTTGTGCAGATGCCTGAGGAGCATCAGTCAGTGGTGCTTTCAGGAGGGACTGCATTCAAAATTAATAACGCAGTGCTGAGGTGTCATTTGTTTAGCAACACACTGAGCCAGGAAGCCTTTGTTTTCCTGTGTTACCGAATAAATGACAACAAAAAGCACAGACATCTATTTAACAAAGCTGCAGTGGGGAAGGCTGCATGGAGAAGATGGCAGAGCTGGGTACTGCACAGTGCTTTGGCAATCCCTGTCCTCACTGTGCTGCTGGGAGGGATGGAGCTGATACACTGGGCTGAGCTATCACAGTGTACTTTTACCGTGTATGGGGATGCAGCAAAGGGTCACAAGGGTTAGTCAGATCTGCAGATATGTTTACGTCTGCCTTGTCCCATCAGGCTGGCAATTAGCATGTTATCTGCCCTTGTTACACGCGAGTTCCAGCTGAAACTTGCTCTTATGACACAGCTTGTTCAATCATTATTTTTATCTCTGTGTTACAGTTTTATTAAGTTGCTAATCATTAAGATTTAAAAGACCAAGTCATACTTATTAGCTAAATGGTCGTTGCACTTTAGTTAACATGCAAAATATGTTCCTGTACCGTGGTTAGCTAATAAAGCAATATAATTAATAGGCCCTGAGAAAGCATCTTGTCAGCAAGAGCTTTGACAGTGTTTTCCTAATGTGCTGAGATGACAGCCATTAGGACTTTTCTGTCGTGTCAGATAAATGGTGAACAATATCTAGTTTCCCACTCTCTAGGCGTAATTTCCAAATTAGTTTGACTTTCCTAATCCAATAAGCTCGGGACATTTGGCTCCATTAACACTTTCCATACTCATTTATCACCAATTTTCTGCCTCACTTCAACTTGTTTTTCATCACGGAGAAGAGGTGCCCTCCCTCTCCCAACTCAAACAACTGATAGGGTGAAGCTGAAGTGCTCCACACGCAGGGAGCAACGCTGTAGGGTCTGTCGGTGCTCTGTGTCCTTATCTTCCACTGAAACCCATGGGGCTGAGGAATTGCAAGGCAGGACAGCAGGTGTGGGGTCGGGAACAGGGCTCCCCGTGGGACACATGTCCCGGTATTTGCGTGGCGTCAGCCTGGGAGGAGCAAACAGCGGAGTTGTAGTGCTTATTCCCTCCTCCTGGTGCAAGTTCCAGCTGGTTCCAGCTGGCTTGCTGTCCCTGGCACTGTCACACCGCTTGCCTCATTCCTGCAGCGTGTGCCCAGGTAATTCTGATAGCAGGGCACATACCTTGCCCAATCACATCCACACAGCCAGGCAGAGCACACAAGTCGGGAGTGACCAGGGAGCAGTAAGAGGCAGCGGGATGGGAGCTGAAAGCATCCCGGGGCACAAAGCCCCTAATAATTGTAGGCACATCCCAGAATTGTGTTCTTGGGATGAGCCACCGCTGCCATGCTCATTCCTGGGAGAAGCAGAGGGTGGATGGCAGCACTCGATCAGTGCCTGGAGCAGAGTGCGATTTCTATGGCAAGGTCACACAGCAGAGGCTTTTCCATGTGTGCTGAGCCCAGCACTGTCCTGTAGGGGATCGATGTGCCAGGTGAGGGGTGCGTTCTCTGTTGTGCTCAGCTTGCAGGAAACGAGGCTGTGTGTTTGCCCTGGAGCTGGCTGAAATGCACACAGTTGAAGCTGGGTTTTGATCGGGTGCTTCAGGGCACCAGGCACTTCAGGATACGAGTGAGCGCTTCTGTCCTCTGCTAATTGCAACCTTCCCAAAGCTCTCTGCTGCTCATTTCTGCTGTGTGATTGCCATAAAGACTCACACAGGAGAGCTGAAGATCGATAATGCACTGAGCCTATTCAAGGGACACAGTCCAAGTGTGCAGTGCTGTAAGCACACGTGCAAAAAAAGATATATGCTTAAAAGATGAAAGGCCCTCATAGTTACAGATATGCTTTGAAACCAAATTGCTGTCATTGTGTGTTGTCACAAGAAACCAAGAAACACTTCAGAGAATAAATGCTGACCCCCGTACAGGAGTGATGCCTGCAAGCAATGCCCACTGCATCTCATTTTCAATTGTTTTTATTGAATTCCTGATGAAGACTGCCAGAATATGTGTTTTGTGTCTAAAAAATGGGTATCATCTACAGTTGCACCTCAGCGAAAAGCTTTGGTTTCATACAGGGCACACAAAATCCATCTCTGAACTGTAGAAGATGAACCGAGTTTATAACGTGGCGCCCAAGAAAACAAATCATCGGCGGTGCTCTGCTCCAGCCTGCAGCAGCGCGGGCTCACAGGAGCTGGCAGCTCTCTCCTTCAGTACTTCATCCTAAGACAAAACGCCCTGGAGCACGTGCGATAACCTCCCACGTGTAGCTAAGCAAACATCGCGCGTGTAAAACGCGGAACGGGGCGGCCCAGCACCGCTTATCAGCTGACTCAGCAGCACACGGGGCAGCCGCACGGAGCCGCGGCTGTCACGGCTCAGCCCGACCCGCACGGACCGCTCCGCCTCCGCACCACACGCGGCCCCTCCCGCTCCTCAGCCCGCGCTGCGCGCTGTGGCGGCGCGGTGCTCCGTCCCGCAGCGCCCCCTTCAGGCCCGGCGGTGCGGGCGCAGGGGGCGCCCCCTGGAGGCCGAGCTCCGCGTCTGGCGCCGGTTGAGCCGCGCCGCGCTCCGTAGCGCCCCGCACGTGGCCGGCCGCGGGCCGAGGGGCGGGGCGGGGAGAGGCGGGGCGGACCAATCGGCGCGGGGGAAGCGGGCGGAAGCGGGGGGGCGGGGCGTGGTGCGCGCGCCGCCCGTCGCCCGCCGCCCCTTCCCGCCGGCCGCCGCAGTGGTCGGGCGCGTGTGCGCGGCGCCGTGCCCCCGCCCGCCCTCCCGGCCGCCCCGCCGCGCTCCGCAGGTAAGGAAGGCCGCCGGAACCCGCCCCCTCCTCCCCCCTTCCCGTCCGGTCCGGGCCCGGTGCTAACGGCGGGCGGTTGGGCCGCGGCGCTGAGGGCCCCGAGGGCGGGCACGTGGCGGGTGGAGCGCGGCTCTACGGCGCCGCGGGGGGGAGGGGGTGCGCTCGGACCGACGCTGTGCGTTCCCCACAGCCCCGCAGCCGCCGCCGCCATGGCCGACGAGCTGGACTTCACGACGGGCGACGCCGGCGCCTCGTCCACCTATCCCATGCAGTGCTCGGCGCTGCGCAAGAACGGCTTCGTGGTACTGAAGGGGCGCCCGTGTAAGATCGTCGAGATGTCCACGTCCAAGACCGGCAAGCACGGCCACGCCAAGGTGAGCGGCGGCACCGCGCGTCCTCCGCCCCGAGCGGGGATGGGAAGGGCCGGGGCCGGGCTGGGGGCTCTCCGTGCCGCGGGTGGTTGGAAGGATTACGCGGCGGCGGTGATAAAGTGTGCGGTGGCGGGGCAGGGTAAGTTCTGGAAGGGGCTGATGAAATCCCCAGGGCGTGGTTGGGCCGCGCCGGCTGCCCCAGCGACGCTCAGCAGGACGCAGTGCTGCTGCCCCGGCTGTTGGCTCTGCAGCTGTCCGGGCCTGGGCTCCCCCTTCACTCATCCAGTGAGACAGATCTACAGATATGAACTCCATTGACTCTTAAGTTTCCACGGCCTCGTGCCATTTGCGTGAAGCATTTAACACTTGTCCAAGCTGGAGGATGCCAAGCCTTTGCTGGCTTTTTTTTTTTTTTTTCCTGTTCTTCTCCTTAACACTTCATGGCTAATCTTCAGGTTTTTCTTCAGTCTTACATAGTATTCCTGAATGCTGAACCAGTTCTAAGAGTGAAGGGAGGTGAGCAAGGCAGGCTGTAAACTGCTAATCCATGTGCTTACTGCTCCAGGCAGCTGCTGCAGGCATCAGGGGAGATGGGAGCTGCTTTCATCTCAGCACATGGACACTTCTGTTCTTAACCTTCCTGTTTGTCACCAGCACTGTTCTGTCTCACACAGCTGGAACATGAAATAAACGTTCTTTTAAGTCACATGCCAAAAGTCAACACTGAGCTTTACCTTGTATTGGAAGGTGAGGAGTGTAGCCTTAACTCACTTGCTTTAGTGAATGTTCTTCTGAAGTGTGAAAGCATTCCTGAGGGTTCTTCTTTCAAGGCTTGAGGTGCGCACACAGCAAGCAAAGGATTTGAGGAGAATCTTGTCTCGTGTTAGCTCTTAAAAAGGAAAAAGAATTAAAAAAAAAAAGACAAGAAAGCCTGTATGGGACTAGCAGTGCTGTTTTCGGTGGCTTTTGGCTTGTGTAGGATCTTGTATCTGATCTTGTTTCCTTTTTCTTGTAGGTGCATTTGGTTGGTATTGATATCTTCAATGGGAAAAAGTATGAAGATATTTGCCCATCAACTCATAACATGGATGTCCCAAATATAAAGAGGAATGATTACCAAGTGAGTTAATAGTTGATATCTTTCCACACTTCAAGAAATTTGAAACTCCTAACACTACCAGTAAACTATTTTTACCACAAAAATGCTTGTTGGTTAATAAAGTACTGTTGCCCTCAGAGAACTGGGGGTTTGGCAGATTTGCCTGTCTGGATGTGGCATTACTGAACCAGAAGCATTTACTGAGTTGTTAAAATTATTGGAGTTCTCTGGATAGAGATCTCCTGCTTACTGTGCTACCGACCTCACAAAGCAAATGAAATTAGGTTCTTAACTGTTACACAGTACTAAAGAATTAGTGTAAGGCCAACAGTGCCTTCTGGTTGTCTTCCCCTGCTGCCTGTAGTGATGGTAAACTTCCTAAAAATGAACTTCTCTTCACAGCTCATAGGGATTCAGGATGGGTATCTCTCCCTGCTGACAGAAAGTGGTGAAGTTCGTGAGGATCTAAAGCTGCCAGAAGGTGATCTGGGTAAAGAAATCGAAGGAAAGTTCAATGCCAATGAAGATGTGCAGGTAAGAATAGAGTAAAGCAGGTGAGGTTAAGTTGTCTTTACCTGATGTCAGAATAAATGTTTTTTGTTGTATAGTTGTTCGTATTCCATGAAATGAGGGCTAGAAATACGGGAATTGGTTCTTTGACAAGTAGGACATTTGTACTGGGGCACACAGTATGGCAGTGAAGCCTGGCTCTGCTGACAATGAAGTGATACGAGTCTTAGATCTATCTGGATAAACCCTAATGTTATCTGCACAGTGTAGAACAGAGCTTCCACTGTTGTACGGAGCTCTGTGATGTACTCTGGGCTATAAAACAGCTTAAAGCTGAGAACGAGTCTTGATGTGCCAGGACCTTGGAGCATAGAGTGTGATGCCTATGACTTCTAGAAGCAGTTCCTCTGTCAAGGGTTGGAACTAACCTGTGTGTCTTTTCTTCCAGATATCTGTCATAAGTGCAATGAATGAAGAATGTGCTGTAGCCATAAAGCCTTGCAAATAAAGAGGATCGCCAGGCACGGGCAACTGCTCAGGTCTGGATAAACCACAGATCTTTAAATTTGGTTCTGATTGTCACCAAAGCTCTGGCCTTCACAAGCAACCTCATTTCTTTTTTGAATTGTTACAAAGCAGTGCTGGATTCTGGATTAGTGTTGCAGGCTAACTGGCAGTTTTCAAAATCACTGAGATTTTAATTCCTTAATTGTAACTATTTTAACATTCCTGTGGGTTTCAGCTATGGATCTAAGAAACCAATCAGGTGTTACTAGTGGATATATTTTTTATTTGCTTGAGCAAAACAGTGTTTGTCTGTATGAACAGACAAAATACAGTATTCAGGGGCTTTTAGATAAGCTAGTAGGTATCTAGGATTATAAAGTGACCTAGAGCACAAATAGTATTTTTCTTGACATGTTTAGGTAGAACTGACAATAAAAGTAGCTTTTTTTTTTTTTAAAGCTTAAATATTTTGTGGATTGGGACTCTTGCAGAACTGTAGGTACCAATCACAAATTTTAGACCAAGAAACTCAAGTGATCAAAAATGCCAGCTGGCTTGACCAAGCCCCAGTGGCCATGTGCAACTTAACTGTATTACCTCTGTATTCTTTTTTGCCAACTTGTTGGCTTATTGTAACGTTAAAATGGTGTCAAAGCCTACCTGTGGTTTAGGCAAGCAGTTGAGTACTGAGTAGATGAGACATAGATAGGTCAAGGTGAGAATGGATGCTTAAGCTATAGACTTTCACTCGAGGCCTTTGTCAGACTTAAAGAAAAAAAAAAGAAAAAAACCCCACAGTTCAATTGCTTTCTTTTTTGTTATATTTATCTTAAACTATAAAAGAGTGACAAACTCCTTTGGAATCTGTTGCAGTGCTTCCAGCTTTAGGTTTCAATCTTCAGGTTCAGACCATAGTTTTGTAGCACAAGGACCACCTGGTTTTTCAAAAAAGTGGGACAAATCGTAGCATCGAGCCGAAACTAAATGCATGTGTTTGTTTTTTCAATAGAACTGTAGTATCTTCAAAATACAGACCTGGCGAACAATACTGAACAAACCATGGCTTAACTATAGGAATAACTACACAGTTCGAAAAGTCAGCTCCTATCCACAGGAGTTCTGAGTCATTGAAACACACATGCATGCCTCTAATTATTTAGTAGCTTAATAGGCAAACACAAAGCTTTACAGAACTAGTCATGGAAGGATAACTAGCTTACTCTTGTTCATAGCACCAAATTCAGATACTTAATGACTCTTCTTAAGTGGGAAACTTCATACCCCTGGCTCAGTCCCCCCTCACAGTGGGTAAACCATGTCATGGACTTGCCTTAAGTTTCAGCAGCTATCAGCTGATACAGGACAACTTGTCAACACCCAGTGTGCTGCGTTAGGCAGTCTGCACAATTCAAACTATTGGCAGTGAGAGTCAGACTTAACACTGCTGCTTACAGCTTGAAGTGTTTCCAACTTGTACTCTCTAATCCCAAAAGGGCTCATGGCAACTGTCCTGAACTGCCCTTGTACATACTGTGGTAGGGCTTAGCAAATCTTGGAAGTCAAACGTTAGGGGGTGAAAGCATGTGTTCTTCATAGACTTCTCATGATGGGGAGCAGTACAATGAAGGTAAAGACAGCAATAAATATACTCTGGTAATAAAGCACAGTTACCTGGGACACCTGGCAGAAGTAGGATACGGCTGCATGCTCTTGCCTAGTACAATGCACATTGCAGGTGAGCTCTATAAATAGCTCCTTGACTAAAATGACAGAGCTTTTCTAAAAGCTATAGATCCAAGTGATTCAGAGTGGGTTTTAAGGGCATGCCAACAGTTGAAGCAGCTCTGCACAATGTCCTTTCTTGCCTCTCCATACTCATACCTAAGGGACAGGCTTTGTTGGGGGTTATAGGTGACTGAAACCATTGATCAGTCTTAACAGCAAGCTGATCTGTGTGATCAGCTGCCCAGTGAGAAGTCATTATTATGAATGCTTTCTAAAATGCATGAAATTTACAGGAGTTGGATTTGGTGTTCTGGTAGGGTTTCAGTCTGCTTCCAGGTGCCTGTCACTTCCCACCACCAAACCTTCATTGGAAGACAGCTGTTCAATGCCACTGGCCCACAGTCTAAGTATTTACTTAGACTATAAGTTCTCTAGGACAGGAGTTGTTTTTCATCCTGTTTCTACAAGTGAGATCTTAGCCTGACTGGAGTTTTCAGGTAGTAAGGCAATCTAAAGATCAAGATCTTACAACCTCCAGCTTGCTGGAAGAACCCTCCTTGGATGTCCTATTGCAACCTTCAGTTCTGCAAGACCTAAATGATTCAGTACTTCAATATAGTTTGTTCTTATATACTTAGTTGTCTTTTGTGAAGCACTTCAAACACTATGGAAGTGCATAGCATTGCCTCGTCATGCATGAAGTTTCCCATAGATAATAATACATAAGCATGAGTCTTAAGCATAATCTCCAAGTTTTAGTAAGGTTGAAAGTTGCTTCTAAATTAGAACAAGTCTTTGAGACACTTTCTCCAAGGTAAGATGTTTCAGTCTACTGTCAGAATAATTTGCAACAACTTTGTGGTCAGTAGTCCATATAGATGCATATTTTTAAGATCTCTAAGCGAATGCTTAGGAAACTTCTCATTTCTTAGCTTTAAAACAGCCATCCTCCAACTATTTGTTTTGTAGTATTGTCTTTAACACTCTAAAACAAATTGTATCAAAATAGAAAACTAAGCTTCTGATAGCTCATGCAACTGCTTAAAATAAAGGCTGTGAAGACTAGGAGGTAAAGACAAGTATTTCCACTCCAAACAATGCATTTTTTATGGCTCCAATTCATTGAGTTTCTCAAACTACTTTACAGAATTGGAAAGACTGCAGTATTTCCTGCCTCAAATCTTGGCATGTAATACTTCAAGATTTCAACAGATCCTTCAACTTTTTGCTTCTAACGGTGGTTTTCCAGCTAGGCTCCTGCTAGTTGGGCCGTGTTCTCAGGGCTGTTTTTTTTTTTTTTTAAGAAGTTAGCTGAATTTCATTGTTTTAATGTAACTGCTTTCAAGCCTCTCGAAGGTTTTCTAACCCATGATGTACCCAGAAACGGTGCACAGTCTGTAGCTTCACAGTACAGGTAATTTTACAGAATCTGTAATGAAGTCAAACTTGTTGACAGTTGAAACTCTTATGGTTACTGCAGGTCAGTCTTACGGAATTCAGAATTCAATGAAACCCCACTCTATTTTTTTTTTTTTTTTTTTTGCTTGAGTGATTAGAGTGTAGTTTGTTACAGTAGAATTAAACTTCAGGATCAAAAGACCTTAAGGATATGTTGCATATCTCACACGCAAGTGACCGAAGGCGTGGGGCAGCTCTGGTGCCTGTGGGAATGACTTGCTGTGAGCCGGGAGCAGCTGTGTCTGTCTGAATGTTTGCCCTGTGTCCCCAAAGCCCCGTTCCCTGTCCCGTGTGAGCTGGGGCTGTGGTGTGGGGAGGAGGTGCCCCCCATTGCAGCAGCAGCAGGCCCGGGGGTGTGCGTGTGTTTGCCAAGCTGCGTTGTTGTTTTACACCGCACCCGCAGTGAGGTGGGAACGCTCACTGTGTGTTGTACCCCAGAAATTATAAAGCTCTGAGTGCTGGGGGCAGCGGGGCGGTGCTTGCGGGGACCGCTGGGGCGCCTGTAATGCTGTGGTGACGTTGGCGGGGTTCTGTTGGGGTTGGGGTTGGGATTGGGCCGTCTGTAGCTTTGCAGTCAGCGCTCGCTCTGTGCTCCGCGCCTGTTGGCCCACACCCTGTGCTTTCCGAACGAGGAACACTTTAACGCTAGAGCAGCTCGGCCTAGAGTTGTACGAGATAAAGAGAAATGCTTTCGTTCCTAATGACAATTAAATCAATAAAGAGGTGACTCGCTCCGCTGCCGCCTGCGACTCGTCCTTGGGGGAGGGGGGAGAAAAGGAGGGGGGGGGGCAACCCCCTCAGAGCGCCGCGGCCCCGCCCCCATTCCCAGCACCCTCAGCTGCGCAGGCGCACTGCCCCGCTTGGCGCCTGCGTCATGACGTCACGACCGGCTATAAAAGCGCGGCGTGCGCCGGGCAGCTTCCTTTTAGCGAGCGCGGCGCGCGGGAAGGATGGGGCCGGTGAGTGCGGGCGGGGAGGCCGCTGTCTGTACAAGCAGGGCGGGCCCGTGCTGCTGCCCGCGGCCTTCGCCGGGTTGGAGCCGGCTGCAGTGGGGCCGCAGTCGGGGTGACGGTGCCCGCGGCCGGGCCCGAGGGGACGGCGGGAGAACGGGCGCGTTCCGGTGCGGAGCTAAACGCTGGTGCCGTTGCCGTTTCGTATTTTAACAGAAAGATAGAAAGTGTAAGAAGGCGACGTGGAAGTTTTGCCTCGACCTGACTCATCCTGTTGAAGATGGGATCTTTGATTCCGGGAACTTTGTAAGTAGAGACCGTGTGCGCGCCAGACTGCCTTTAAAAAACAGTCTAAGTAAAATGGGCTGCTTTTTAATTAGTCAGCAGTACCTGAAAGTTTCCTGGGCTTAAATGTCTTAGGGAGATGATAAGACGGTGCCCCGTCCCTGCAGACACCCATGGTCAGGCTGAGTGCCTCGTGGGGCTGGGGCTGTTCCTGCTCACTGCATGGGCTTGGACCAGATGGCCCTTAAAGGTCCCGTCCAGCTCAAACGATTCTCTGATTCTCTGTCATTTTAATTAATTGCACACCGGGAAATCTTACTGCATTGTGGATGCTTACTGCGGCAGGCAGTGGTATTTAATGTTGCTCCATGACTAGGGTCCCTTCCCTAGTTCATACCTAGGGTGCCATTCCCTAGTGTTCTGCTTCTCTTCTAATGTCGAAACAGGAACAGTTTCTAAAGGAGAAGGTTAAGGTCAACGGGAAAACTGGAAACTTGGGAAACACTGTTCACATTGAACGTTTGAAGAACAAAATCACAGTGACATCCGAGAAGCAGTTTTCTAAAAGGTCTGGCTTGACTTCTTTTTTGTTGTATTTGAAAGCAGTGGGATTTGAGCAGTGATATATATATATAAGCTGAATGTGACATTTTTTATATATGCAGATAACGTTGGTTCATATTAATATAAAATAGCTGATATTTCATAGCATGTGTTAATATTAGCAAAATACGTAATTCAAACAAACAGAGCTACGGGATTAGATATTAAAACATCTGCTTCTTAAAGGACAACAATTAAACTGTAAATTAATGGTCCCTCTAATACAGACGTGGTGATAACAAAAATGTCTGTCTCGCTTGTTAGAAAATTGTAGCTGAATTCATATCATGAGTGGCTGTTCTAATTAGTTATATTGAAATATATGTGTTGTAGGAAGAGAAGCCCTTAAGGCAGCTGGAACTTTACAGCAGTTAGTTTGTTAGTTCATTGGAGCATGCAGTAGATCATTGCACTGAGCTGGGTGCAGCTCCTCCCCCCACACCCTCCTTTCCTTGTTCTGATACAGATTGCCAATATCTGTGGTGTCAGAGCCAGGGTTAGAGCCCATGCTCAGTGCTCTTGAGTTACTGGCACTGAGCTGTGTAGTCAAGAAGCAGCAAATAAGTTCTTATATATCAGGAATGAAAGTGTAGGTTTGCTACGTGTAACACATGGTAATTTGTGATTTCTTGGTACAATTAATGAATTTAAAGTGGAGCCATTCCTGGAAAATTCCACATGTAAAAGGTACACTGTTGCTGTGTTAGAGCAGTGTTAGGAATGGAGTACAGGCATCAGGAAGGAATGCTAAATGACGATCATTGTAATGTGTAATTAATGTTTGTAAGGTACCTGAAATACCTCACAAAGAAGTACCTCAAGAAGAACAATCTTCGTGACTGGCTTCGTGTCGTTGCGTCTGACAAGGAGACGTATGAGCTGCGCTACTTCCAAATCAGTCAAGATGAAGAAGGATCAGAATCAGAAGAGTAGCTGAAGCTTAGCTTTATCCTCAATACAGCCTACAAAAAGAACAGCTATTTATGAGGACACTTAACTTATTGGTGAATAAAGATTTTGTACTCTGTTTGACAGAGCATGGTTGGTTCTCAAGCTCTTTTTCTTAAATTGTAATTAGGGACCAGAACAGAGAATCATTTGATTTGCAGTTTTGTTTCTGTTGCTAGAAATGGGGAGTATTCAGTATGCCATCAGTGGGCAGAACTAAGCACCCAGCAGAAGTGTAGGGCATTCACAGTGCTGAACACGATTTGTACTCAGGCTGCACGAAGGCAGCTGCTTCCTTTCAGCCAGCGATGTGAAGTGGGTTTTTAAACAAACACCTGAAGCCAGAACAGCTTTCTTTAGGGGCATTGCAGTGGAATCTGCAGTGCTGTGGTTCTTTATAACAGGGATGCACATAAGCTACAACACTGAGATTTTCTGCTTGAAGTACTCTCCTCATTGAAGCTGAAATGTGCTTGCTGAAACATTCAGTTTCTTCATGGATTTTAGATGCTTTAGTGCTGTAGCAGCACTGCTTACGCTGGCAGATTTTACAACAGAAAGCACAAAGCAATGCTTTACCAGTGCTGTGGCACCCTCTTGTGCTACCTAAACCAAAAGTACAGAGGGCAATGAAAAGACCCCAGGGCACATGGAAGTTTGTCACTTGTCATTTTCCAATTTGTTTGAACAGCTGTTCCTAACAGGAGATAAGAGGCTGCAGCAATTAAACAGCTACTTGTGTAGTTGTTACCATGCCCCCTTGTTTCATTTTTCTGTTTCAGAGCTAGCAGAGGTAGGGGAACCAACATACTGCTTGGGATTTTTTTTATTTATGAAGGATAGTTATAGATGGAAAAATGACACAAGCTGCTCTGTCCCTGAGGCTCTCAGCTGCCAGACACTGCTCTCTCTCAGGGTTTGTGTTGACTGAATACTGACCTAAACCTGAATCACTATAACAGCAGTGGTAGCTGCCCTTGAGCTGCAGAGCAGGCAGCTGGAGCCACTGCACCTGAGCACCTGACACTGCTGCTTTTTGAGCAACAGCTGCAGGTGCCTGTTTGTGTCAGTTTTTTTGCTTTGGAAATCCAAAGGGCTGCTAATGCCTTCATAAAGTGGTTACAGGGGTGAAAGTTGATGCTGCATTCAACATACAGCATTTGTTTTTCATACCAAGCTGTGTGTTATTTGGTAAAACAGCAAAGATACAAAAATGACTACAATTTATTTATTTGCTGCACTAAGTTAAGTAACAAATACTGTGACTAACACCCAGTTGTATTTTGAAATGCATCTCTTTTTTCAGAATTGCACTTGTGTGTGATGATACACCCCTTAAATGAGGCTGACACAACAAAACCATCCTGATTAAATGCAACAACCACAAAGTCAAAAGTAGATAAGGTAGCACAGCCCTTTTTATCTCCTTCCTTTTAACACGGTGTGGTGGTGTTACACAGCCTAACAGAAACACACGATCATTTGGCAGGAGACAGGCAAACAAGGCTGGGATTTCAGCAAAGCAGCTGATGGCACAGCTGGGCTGGGAGGAAAGGTGCCATAGTGCCACTGGGCTTACCTGGAGCCAGGATGGAGCCCAGGAACCCCATTCCTTCCATGGGGCTTCACAGGAAGATGTAGCTGCAGTACAGAGACAAGAAGACGCATCAGAAATCCTGAACAATGGTAACTTTTATAACATCAACCATTGTACAGCAACAGGGCTGGGGTGACGTGGGGGCAGGTGGGAATCAGCCTGTCCTTCATTTCATCCTGTAAACAAGTCACCCAGATGAGAACCACACAGACATTTTGGGTTGGCTGGCTTTTCCCCTTTATATATATTTAATATAAATATTTTTTTACTATATATGATGTTTATATAATATATATTTAAACCACAATCTTGGGAGTGCAGTGGCACTGTAAGTTTTACATTTAGTTAAAATTATACATGCATAGAAACCCATTGGCTATGTAACCATATGCTTACATGCTATATATATTATTTTTACCTCCGTTCCTTTCTCAGTGAAGGTTTTCCCCTTTCATTTCTCAATAAATATTTCTGCTAGGCTCCTCCAAATAAAATCCATTTAGGAGAGACCTCCCCTACACAGGGAACTTTGATGTCTGGCATATGAAAACTAATCAAGTTTTTTTTTTTCTTAGAGGACAAGCCCAGCAGCTGTTGCCAAAGCAGCAGTAGCAGCTCTGCATCAGCTCTTTGTGTGTGAGCACACAGAGAACTTTTTCTGCACCACCAGTCTCTATCATCTCTAGTGCAGCAGAACCTCACCAACTGCTATTAAAAAACAAAACCCAAACCATGTGCTTTCTGTTTGCTGGCTCCCTCAGCCTGTAACTACCAGAAATCAGCTTTATCAGACGCCCAAGGTCAGGAATAAAGAGAAAACCGATAGCAGGAAATACCTGGAGAGGGGCCAGGGCACTGCTGTATATCTCAGAACCATTTGGCAGTATCAGAGGTGGCACAGCCTCAGCATATTCCCACAGCATCAGCATGAAGTAATTAGAAACAGAGAGGCCCGTGGAAAAATAAATAAGAATAGCTTCAGTGTCCCAGAGGCAGGAAATGAGCCTGTGTGAAGAGAAAGATCTGATTACACGGAATATAGACAAAATAGGGATAAAATGCTGTTTCTTTTAAGAAAAAAAAACAACAAAAGAAACCTCACTGGGTGGGTCAGATGGAGCCAAATGCCTTCCTGTGCTGACCATGGTGTGCTGCTGCACCAAGCCCAATCCTTACTAAATATCCTCACCACTACTAATTGTCACTACTCATATTCCCAGCACAGGCTCCCCACTGAGGGCAATGACCCCACACACTTTTGGGATGCTCTGAGCTGCTGGTGCCCAAGCCAGGAACCAGCTAACACAAGGAGAAAAGGCAGCATGGAGCAGCGGACACCTTGAGAGCAGCTGGCTGGAATCCTTCCTTTTGGTACAAGAGAGCGAGTGCACTCCTCCATCGTGCAGCTCTGCTGCTGGCATGCATGAGGATGGCTCTGAAGTCCCTGTTCCCAGAGCTGTAACATTTTCATTCAAGAACACATTCATCTGTCCTCCTTCTCCTCGCTCATGTAGAAAATATTTACACTGCTGGGAGATAAAGAACTTGGAGTTCAGGGTGGTTTTTGCTGACAGTGTGGGCTGGGATCTGCAGAGCTTCCAGGCTATCCCCCCTCCCAAAAACAAACAAACAAACAAAAAAAAAAAAAAACAGCATTTCAGGGCTCTTTCCCCAAAACCGGTCCAGGACTGGCCCAAACAAAGGGCCTCTTATTGCAAAGGTGACAGTCTGGGGCAATCACACAATCCTTAGGGATGAAGATTAGAGCAAGAGATGTAGGAAAACAGCTGTGTGGGACCTGACATAGGCCCTCAACCCAGGAATCCCTGAGGGGTGGCAGGGACAGGAGCTGCTGCTGTCTGTACATCACCACTCTCGCTGGATTCCTCCCCTGCCATGCATGTGATCCCACTATTTCTCCTAACGCTGGTTACTGTCAGCCTTGCAGTTCTTTAAATCAGCCCCATATCCACAAAACTAGCAGGACATGGAGCCAAATCAACCACTGTGCCACCGTGTGCTGCGGGAGCACAGGGAATCTGAAAGAAATACCTCAGAATAAATGGCATAATGACAGCAGGCACAGCAGCTTTCCCAAGTCCACAGCACCCCTGTGACCATGCAATATCCTTTCTGTTTTACATTTCCCTTTTTTCTTAATAACTTTTCTTAATAAACTCTAAGAATTAGAGTATAGGTATTTTTCTTAATAAACTCTAAGAACAAAGGTGCTGGTAGAGGCACACACACACACACACTGGTCTGTACTTTTGTCTTCCTCCTTTGCTCCTATTTCTAAGGAGGCACATTGATTTCACCCTTTAGATATTATTGACAATTCCCTGAAGCCCAAATACTGAAATTAAAACGCCTCAAGACCCAACTCTTGAAGAGGCTGCACTCAGTTTTTACTTCATTACAGATGCAGAGGTAACCACAGAATGAAAACGATGGGGCAGCAAGAAGCAGAGCTAAGATGCAAGCCAGCATTCTTGTCCCAGTTTGACATTACAACACTGGTGCAGGAGGAACCACAAGTACTTTGTGCCAAGCCCTTAATCAATGGAGCAATGGGGTAGAGATGAGACAGTCAGGTGAGATTCCATGTGAGTCAGAAACTTATAGCTTGGACTGAGGCTGAGCTGATGAGATGCTGTCAGCTGAAGTAGCTGCCTCCATACACTGCCTCTATGGGAAAGATGGCAGCAGCAGCCAGCAAGGGAACTCCTGGACCAGGAGCTGGGGATTGTGCTCACACACAGGTTTTGTTGCTAGAGTCAGACTACATCAGATTTGTTTCTCTAAGGGGTCACCACTTAAGGAGATGATAATGCCACTCTCCTTTGATCCTGGATCTGAGGGGCCAGGACAAGTGAAGCATAGCTGTTCACCTGGCAAGCCACATTTCCTTCTGACCCCTGTGTTTCTGTGCCTGCCTCCAAGGTCTCCACCAGCACAGCGTGGGTGGACGCATCAACACGTACAAACCAAAAGGAGCAGTGGATTAAGAAGCACTGCCCTGATGAGGGAATATTGGCCATAATTTGTTTTGCAAGCACTTAGCAAAAGCAGAACTAAAAGAAATAGGAGAGTACCCAGCAAAATAATATGAAAATGGAGTCCCTGGCAGGCCCAAAGTGTGCCCTTTCAACACATTTAGAGCACAGGCAGATTGGCCACTTCAGCTCCAGGATCTGCAAACTGCAACTGTGTTTTTTAGGACTGTGAAAGACACAGCAACTCATCTGCAGTTCTCATCTCTCCTTCCCAGCCGTGGAAAAACACATAAAACCACAGACCAAAGATGCACACCATCACTGCCAGCAGCAAACTGCCCCCATGCTACCCAGACCCACGTGCCTTAGAATGAAATGAGCTATAAAAGCCTACAAAATGAGAAACATACAGCAGTCAGTGCACATCAGACTATGCCAGAGGACAGAGAGCATCTTTTGACATGGCCTCACCTCCATCCTGCTGGTTCAAGCTCAGAGCACAACCTGTTCCACAAGCAGCAGGAAACATACTGCAGCTGAGATGGAAATGGGTTGTTCTTTTCTTTTTCAGCTACTGAGAGATATGAATCGGGAATTCATTAGCTGTGAACTGCTGAAAAATAACATTGCTCTTAAAATATTCAGTAGCCTCCTGGCTCTAAAGAACCGTGGTTAACTGTAGACAGAGCAAAGGGGTTTTTCATCATTTAAAATATCCTGGAAAGGCTAGTTAGAAATCACTTACTGTTACTTTCAGATGTTTTTTGTTTCCACTTGCAGACTACTCCTGCTTGTGGAGGAGCTAGACAAAACCATTAATAAACCCTGGAGAAGGTAAAAGGATTTCTTTCTGCAGGCATAAGAGGAAGGCAGGGAGAATGGTGGGGCTCTGGGAAGGGTGGCAGCAGTAAGGCCATCCCCAGCTGCCTGCTGGCCTCAGCCTGGTGGAGCTGGTCATGGGCCAGGGTCCAAACACAGCTCTCCAGCTTGACTCTTAGAAGTACAATTTATTTTCAAAGGCTTTGAACAACAAGTTGGAGGTGTAACATGGCTTCACAAGTACCCAACAGGTAAGATGGAATCACTAAGGTTGGAAAAGACCTCTAAGACACCAAGTCCAACCCTAACCCATCCCCCATGTCCACTGCTCATGTCTGTCAGCGCCACATCCCCACAGCTCTGGAACACCCCCAGGGACAGTGGCTTCCCCCCTCCCTGGGTTGCTGTGACAGTGCATCACTGCTCCAAGGAGAGATTTTCCTGAATGTCCAACCTGAACCTTCCTTGGTTGGAGCAATACACTTCTGCCCCAAAAGCTGTCAGAACCAACTAACTGAAGAGAAGTTCCAAATTCATTCAAAATCAATCTGCATTTTGTTTTTTAAGGTTATTTTCAACTTTTCAAAATGAAGGTACCAAAGCAAGATTAAAATTCATATCATGATGGGTGTCTGCCTTCATGTCAGCCTTCTGAAAACGGTTAAGAAATCCCTGCCTGGAGAGCTTACCACAAGGAAAGGGAGATCCTAAAGGAAAAGCTGGCAGCAGGCAACAATCAAAACAGTGCTTTTTTGTTTAACTGATGTTTTCCTGTGAAAAATACCTTTAGAAAGAAGAAAGCCAGTCCCCGTTGCACAGCCATCCCACCCATCACAGGGCAACAGGGACCCAGGGCTGAGCACAGCATGCCTTTGCCATCCTCCCAATGCATACCTTGCAGATCCAACAGCAAAGAAGTGACATATTTTACATGAAAACCACCTCCTTCGTGTACATCTGCAGCCCACAGCCATGCCAGACTCTGCATACCCCAGCACAGGCAGCAAAGGGAACGGCTCAGCAGCAGCATCTCTGCAGATGCCTCTCACTGGCCCTGCCAAGGGGGAACGATCAATTTCTCAGCATCACTGCCAGATCTGCAGCCAAAGCCAGCAGCTCAGGGAAAGGGCTTACTGCTGGCTCTGTGCAAGCTTGGAAAGATTCATAGTAATTATGTTTTCTTAAGAAAATAGTTGGATTAATCCTTCTGCTGGGGCTGGTGCTTTGGAATCATGTCAGAAAGCAATTTGGGCTGCCTGGCACTATTTCCCCAAACAGTTCATGGCCTCATTTCACAAGTGCTCCATCAGATTTTTAGAAGAAAACAGATTTGATTTCAGACAAGTTCAGTGGGTGCCACTGGGTGCTGGGGAAAATGAAGCCGTTGTCATGGTGCCTAAAAGAGAAGCAGCAGATTTTGCACAGAATTAAGCAGAAACTCATGCACATCAGCAATGCAGGGTACTCTGGGCACTCACCCCTTGGCCTTTTTCTCCGAAGCCTCCCAATGCCTCATGCTCAGCCCACCATGACTGAAGCCTTTCCCATGCACTCACAGGCACAGCCTTTCCCAGAAGGGTGGGCACAAAGGCATAGGAAAGAGAGACTCCACACAGAGATTGGAGATGGCTGGCTCATTCAGCTGGAAGTCTTGAGGGTTGAGACAGACTATAAACAGCAGTAATAAGTATATAAGGAGTCACAGCAGGAAAAGAAAATAATTAAGCTAAGAACTAACAGGAATGAGCTGGCCATAAATAATTTAAGATGGAAATAAGGAGAAGCTTCACACCATTAGAGGAGATGTCCACAAAAACCTCATTTCTCACCTCCAATTAGTCTGAAACATTACGAGGAGTGCCACATTTCCAAGCCAAGATCTGAATGCCACTTCCCCAACACGATGAGGGCCAGAGGAGGAAGCAGCACCAGCCAGCCACAGACCCATTCATGGTGGCAGGAGATCATCAGAGTGCTGGGGACCACCACCAACACACACTGTAGGTCTTGGGGCAGAAATGGCCAACATCCACAGCTTCTCTTAGCTTACTTTGCAGTTCATGACTTCATTGTTACTGACATTTGGCATCTTCAGACATTCTGATGGATGGTCTGAGAGCCAAGTACAGAATCAAAGTTAAAAATTGTTCACTCAACAAAATAGTTTTCTTAAATTTTATGAAAATAAATGTCTCCATGTAGCTTTAATGGCACAGTGCTATGGTACTGAGCCAAAGCCAGGGTCAGGGCACAGGGAAGACCAGGGTGGTCAGCTGCAGGTCTAACTTCAATTTAAACACCAAAAATGGAAGAAAGTTCTCAGGGAGTAAGAGTTCAATGCTATTTTCTCACTCTTTCCATCTTTAAAGCAGCCAGTGCCAGAGACCTGCAATCTACCTTCTTAAAAAGCAGACAATAAGCATAGGTGGCAGTGGAAAGGAGGATGGAAAAGTGTTTAAAGATGAGGGATGCAGATGGATGGAAATAGACAACCAGGGGTTTAATGTCCTGTAGTGGGAGATGCACAGGAGGTAACTGTCTTTCAACAGAGCCAAAATAAATTGTCAAAAGGGTTCAGAGATATCTGGGATGCAGAAAACACTGCTGTGCCTCAGGTTCAGATGGGACCAAAACTAGTTAGAAGAGTTCACATACCCCCGAGCCAAGGAGGGACACGAAGGCAGCAGGGCCAGCTGAGATGCCTCACAGAAAAGGACACGCCACTGCCTTCCACTGCTGGCTTAGCCATTGCATTTCCACCCATGGAGACAGGCCTTGCCCTGCTCTTCATTCCTCTTGCACAAATCAGAACCATTCCAGAGAAAGCCAACATGCCCAAGAGAGGCTCTTCCACCCTGAGATAACACAGACACTGAGCCTCTGTTTTGTTGAGAAATTTGCTGGTGGGAGGGAGGGTTAGACTTGTGGGATATGTGCAGGCCAGGAGCTGTGTGGGGTTTATCAGGGATGAGGCTTCAAGGACAGCACAATGAGAGAAGAGCCAAGCACAATCACATCACAGGGCAATTCATTAGCTGCAGAGCTGATAGCCAAGCCTGGGGGCTGCAAGTAGCTGCCATGGATAAATGCCAAGAGAGGAAGAGTTTCAATTTGACTTGCATAAGTCAAGTATCTTCGTAGCCTAGTCCGTACACAGAAGCCTTATGTGGTTTCTGACTGCTCTCTATTCAAGCCAGATTTGTTGCCCAGAAGCAGGTATAGGAGCAGCATCTTGATAGGAGTCAAGGAGTGTCTCAGGTACATCCTCCTGAACACTCTGCAACTCATTACAATGTTTAGTCACAGCTAGATTCTGTGATTCTCACTAGTGTTGCCAGGTTTTCAAAATAAGGAAAACTTATGTAACCAAGGAGTAAATATATTTGTTTAGACCTAAGGATGGACACATTCATGCAAGTTAGAGCTGGAGAAATGCATGAGAAGAGAATGTTATCTAAGCCAAAAGAAGTAAATATTTTTAACTACAAGTATTTATTCCATCAAAGTATGCTTCTAGTCAGATCAGTAACTGCAAAAAGCCACTTCAATTAAATCTGATATTCAGAGGTATCAAACACTTCAGGCCCTCTCATGCCAGGGGACTCTTTCAGTCCCACATCCATCTGTGATACATCAACCTACATAACTACTTTAATGTAAAAACATGGCACAGAGTTGATAAAATAACAGCCAGGACCTCCAAGCAGAGTCAGGCACTCCTGTTCCACTGATAACCATGAGTAGTTGGGATGCTGAGAGAGCAGAGAAAAATAACTAAAAAAATTAAAGGGAAATGGCTTTATTTAAGTAGTTGGATATACTGACAATACCTGCCTGAAAGGGTTCAGCCTGAAGGTAACTGGGGCAGGAGATACATGTGTGCCATGGCCATCAACCTCTGCAGCCAGAGTACCCTGGGACAGCTCATCTTTGTGTAAAAATATTACTGCCATCTCCCAGTCTGCAGCTTAATGCAATATCCTCTTTGAGCACAGCACAGGCAGATGCACAGCAGCTAAGTGGATTGTGCAGGCTGAACCAACCACCCAGGCAGCAAAAGGAAAATCCCAAGCTTCTGCTACGGGCAGCCCCCGTGTTTTGCCCGTGACCACCACCCAGAGTTTAGATTTGCACTGGTGCCATACAAATGGAGCTCACTTTGCCTAAGGGAAATTTTAATATGGGCTGCAGGGAGAATTTCAGAGTCAGCTTTGCAGAGATTGCTTCAAAGCAATCATGCCTGGATCAGACACAGAAGGAAGGAAGCCTGAAAGCTGGCAATACTATGGGAGCAAAGATCACTGGAGAGGATGGAGAGCGCAGGAGGAACTCCTTCCCCACATCCCCTGCAGTGACCTGACTTGACTGCAGAGCCCTGGATGAGGGCAGCATCAGCTCCTCACTCCCTATTCTCCTTATTTTGCCCAATAAAGCTGTGCTCTCTAGGAGCTACAGAGAACTGGTGCATCTCCACCACACTCTATGCCAGCACACTCACCAACCAATGGTTGGTTTTTTACAGTCCCTTTGTGAGCCTAATTAAAGCTTTCCATCTTTTGAGACAAGTAGCAGAGTTGCTAATTAACTGCCAAAAATTATAGTGAGGAGTCAGGAACCACCGTGCAGTTGCCTCAGTGCTCATCAGCATCACAGGGTGGCTTGGTGGGAAGGAACAACAGCAGAGCTATGGAGGGGGGTGGAAAAGATAGACCACCACTACTACAAACACAGGCAGCATGGGAAGCAAACTTGGTGCCTCCAGGATGGCTCTCACAGGAAGGAATGCAGTACAAAATATACAATGAGATATTCAAAGCAGAGGGTTACCCAAAGCTCCAAGCACTACCTGCTCTTTGCACTGCCTCCAAGTGCAGGAGATAGAACGCATCCATTTACTGCGCTGCTTTCTTACCTTAAGTAGAGCTGGTCCACAGGACTGCAGAGGGCAGGAGTTGATGGTCACAGAGTACAACTGCTGAAATAATTCTATGGCAAGGAAGGAGCCAGGCTGGGCTTAAATGATCCATATCCCTTACAGGACCTTCCTGATTAGAGGGAGCATCAGATAACGAGGGCAGGTGGTTGGGGTGAGATACATGCAGTGCACCCAGGTGAAATTGCTTAATGAGCTATCCTTAACTCATCAGCAGAGCTACTCTGAGATACTTCCAAGCAGAAAAGATGGTTGCTGAATTCTCTTTTTCCATCCTGGAAAGCCCTACACAGCCTTCTCCAGGAGCCCAGGGCTTTAGGACAGATTCTTGAAGTGAAAGCAAAGCTTTTCCTACATGAGGCCCAGCTGAGCACTGCAAACACACCCTTCAGCCCTCCTCAGCTGTTGCTGCAGCTGAAATATGTTATTTGTGCTTTGCCCACTAAGTGGAGCTGGGGGCTCTCCCATGCTCGATGTGGATTTTCCTTCCCAGACAAAGTGGCAGAGCCATTGGGGGCAGTCCTAGCTTTGGGGTCCTGGCTATGGGGACAGTGGTTTGGGTGCTCAGGCCATGTGCTGTGGGGAGGCAGAGTGATGGCACTTCCCATGTTGCCACCACCATGTGAAGGGTGTCTGTTTGGGGTGTTTCCCCATTTTTCTGTACAGGGTGTTAAGCCATTTAGAAACTCCCAGCAAGACTTCCCTGGAAGTTGGAAACAAGCACAGCACTGCCTTTGGTGCTGCCTGGAACTTCATCCAGCTAAACCCAGAGCAGAGCAGAGGGCATGGAAAACAACTGGGAGACAACCACAGCTTTAAAAAAAACTCATCGTGTAATCCTGCATTGAAAAGATAACAAGGAAATAGTTTTTAAACTAATGATTCAAAGCTTGTCAGGCAGGAGCTATGTCAGGGACGTGACTTTCATTTCACCTATTAGTGCAGTGCCCAAACACAGTTTGCAGTATTTCTGTGCCCAGGAGTCAGGTGCTCCCAGCTGATTCTTCTCTATCCACCCCTTCTCCCCATATCCCCTTCATGGAAGTCAAGCTTGATGGACAACATGTGTATCAGCTGTAATGTCAGTTATAACAAACTAGACCTTGCCCTGTGTTAAAGGGAACTGTTGCACTCATGTTCTGTCTGCACATTGATGGTGTCAAATGAAACAACAATTCTTTCTCCATAGTGGTCTGGACAAATACTCAGGGCTGCAGCAGTGCCCCCAAGGAAAGCCAGGTCCTGGTAAACCCGTCCTCAAGTGCAATAGGCATCTGCCAGATGTTGTGTGCTTGTGTACACTGAAATGAGAAGCATCCTTCTAGGCAGTTCCCTTTAATCCCCAGGAGAGAAAAGGAAAAGAGGTTTCACAGAAAGGACTATTTGCTGATATATTGAAACATATTGTCATTATAGCTTTATTGCCAGTTATCACAGGGCTCTTATCAGCACATCCGCTCAGTAAATGAATCAGCCCTTCCACAACACAGCCCTGCACCACACTCGGAGCCGGGTTAGGTTTAGGGTTAGTGTTAGGGTTAGGGTTAGCCCGTGTGTTCACTGAGCAGCAGCAGGACCACCCCTGCCCCACTCAGTGCCACCAACATCATGAGAAACTGTTGCTCACATCTGCTGTAACACTGCAACAGACAAAGCTGCCCATGTTTTTGTGACATTCCAGACAGTCAGGGCTGTATACATCTGCAAAACACCCGTGCTGCCCAGCTCAGCCCAGCACAGCCCAGCCCGGCTCAGCCCAGGCTGGAGCTGTTGTCCCACCGGTCACTGTATGAATATTGGTTGCACCAAACATAATACCTCCTATTTATTTCCTTGGAAACTAAGACAGATGCAAAAAGCACAATAGCACTGTTTGATAGAGCAAATTCTTAGTTACGAAACAGTGTTTTTCAACACTGTCACCACTATTAGCTGTGCATTTCACTGCTGCCACCATTGCCACTGCTGAAGCACACCACTCACCACCCCACATCCACCATTTGGTCTCCATCGGTGTTCAGGGAAATATCCCTGTGTATGCATAATTTTGGTCAATACCTGCTCGAAACACTTGGTACACTTGGAGGGGTCCTTTCCAGATCGGTCCACGCCTTACACACACACAGAAGGTGCAACACTGGGCTGAGCTCCCACTGTGAGGTCGGGGCTGTGCCAAGTGGCTGAGCCATCCCATCACCGCTTCCCTCTCTGGCAGCGTGCAGGCTGGTGTCACCTCTCCTGGTAGATACGGTTTCCATAGCAACGTCACTTTTACCACATGAGAGGATTCACCCGATTAAAACAGACGCCTTCAGGTAATTAAAATACATGAAATTTCTTTGTTATTTACATTTCTGCCAGCAAGGAACCACAATACTCAATTCAAACCAGGATGTTGAGGGTCTCTGAGACTGAACAAACAAGAAAGAAAGCTGTCACTGTTTGTCCAGCACAAAGTGGGGACTTGTCCCTGCACACAAAAAACCTCCCAGTGCAGAGCATGCGAGGCAGAGCAGGGCAAGCTGTGCAACCTGGGATTTGCATTCGGGGCTGGTGCCAGAAAGCTGGCATGAATGGTCTGGTTTGTTTTCTAGAGAGGCAGTTTTCAAGAGAAGACATAATGCACTGGGTGATAAGGGCTGCAGCCTGGTCCTGGTCAGAGCTGTACGATCACAGAGGGGAGTGGGGCTGGGGGCACAGGGCTTGGGATGCAACCTGGCCAGGTGAGCAGGGAGCTGTGGCTTCTCCTCATCTAGGTGGTGGTTTGCCATCTTCTTCAGCTACCACTAGCAAGGCTTCAGTGTGTAGGACATGAGGTGATGGCCTTTAGTAGTGCCAGGGGAGGTTCTGGTTAGGTATAAGGAAAAATTTCTCCCTGGGAAGGGTGTTCAAGCACTGGCACAGCCTGCCCAGTGAGTGATAAAATCAACACCCCTGGAGGTGTTCAAGGACCATGGAGATGTGGCACTGAGTGACACAATCAGTGGACGTGGTGGGATGGGTTTGAGTTGTATCTTAGGTGTCTTCTCCAACCTTAATAATCCTATGATCTCAATTCTATGATCTCACCACCACAGCACTTCTGTCTGGTTTCCAGTAGACTGAAGATGCTGAAAGCTTTTCTCAAATTAAACACGCTCTTAGTTGTCATTTAGGATCTTTGTTTCTAATTAGCATCAATTTGAGTGGCTGCTAGGGGAAGTGTTCTTGTTTGGAAATACTGGGAATATTAAATCCAGTGTTGTTCTTAGCTGTGAGCCTTACTGCACTGCTTCTTTTCTCCTCTGCAGTTAGAGAGGAGGGAGGACTTTAGCTGTACTATCTACCAGACAACTTTCTCATCTCTGCTTCAAGATGCAATGTCTCAGCAATAATTATAACATTCATCATCCAAATCCTGGCAGTCCTCAACTCCTCCCATGGGGAATAAAACAAGGACCCATGAGGGATAAAGCACGAAAAAACACTTAAATGCAGATAAGACTGTCCTTACTCTTTTCTCTAAGCTTTCCAGCAGTTGTCCATGAAGACGAGCAGAGCAGCTGGCTCTCTTAGAAGTAAGACTCGACCCATGAAGACCCACTGTAGGGTCACACTGCAAGCTTACTCATCAGCCTTTATTACTGGGAACCTTTCTCTAAAATTACCAAGGAGCTAAATTCCATCAGTTGGTATTAAATAGTGTGGGCAGCTAGGTATGACGTGGAGCAGCAATTAAAACCTGAAGGCACAGATCATACAGGGCTGGCAACATGCAGCTACAAGCTTGCCAGACCCTGGAAGCCCAGCCAGTCCCAGGAAGACTAACCTGCTGCTGCTCGGATATTCCCATTGCAAATAGCCAATGAAGTCCATATGTGACATCACCGTGGCCTTGTGGGGTTCTCTGTGTTCTTGGCGCATCTTTAAAGAGATGCATTTGTTTTTAGGAAGATGAAATGGAAATAAATTTTAGCGAAAAATGAGGACAGAAGTGATTATACAAAAGGAAAGTAAACCAAGCATGCTATGCCTGGCAGGTATCCCCCACCCTATGAAAGAGCTGGTTATCTGTTGATGAAAAGAAAACAGAACTGGAAGACAAGACAGTACTATTTACAACATATTAAACAAAGCTATAACCGCAGCCAACACCCTTGTCTCATCTGACAAACATGTTGATTTGAGGTTATTTGGAGCGGGTTTAGATGCTACCATGGAGCTTTAATGATGCTGAGGCTGCAGAATAGGCAGTGGGCTACTCATCTGCTCCTTGCAAGGGCCTTGGATTTGCACCGACCGCTGATCTCCTAACAGTCATTGTGTCTATTCCTCACTGTAGCCTCAGCTGTGGGCTAAACCTAGTGCCAAAGCAAATGATGTGCATAGAAGATGTCAGCTCAAATGTGCACTTGAACACAGCTTTGAACCCACAAAACATTTCAAACTGAAAAGAAAGAAATCGGAGTTGGTGTTTGGAGGAGGATGGAGATGCCAGGAAATGTGTGTTCAGATTCTCACTGCTCTGAGACCCTTGGCTCATCTGAAAATCCTCTGAGCAGGCTCTGGAGACTTTTTACTCTGTTACATAAGGCATTGCCCATACTTAATGCCAGGTAGATCCAACCTGCAGTAGTCACAAAAACAAGAGAACACATTCCTACAGCTTGAGTGCAGTGTCAGGATGCTGACAAACCCTCTCAGACACAGAAGAAGCATCTACTGTCTGCTCTGCAGGGTTGACCTGCACAGGAGGAGCTGTGTGTGCTCCCAGGGCTGCAGTGACCTGACCATGGGAGCAGCACCCCACCATGGGACTCTGATGAGACCCTGATCGCACCCTACAAGCTTCTTCCAGCTGTCTGTAGCGCAATAACTGAAGGGTTCAACCTTACCAATCTTTACAAAGCAAACCTTGCCTACTTGAAATAGTCGGATTAAAACAGCAAACCACTAATTTTCTAGACATTACGTTTAAGTATAAAATTGCAAGCCCCATTGTGAAAACAACCTGTTCCCTACAATAGCTGATCAGCATGCACTAATGCTGTTGGCACACGTTCTTCCCAGACTACACCTCATCGTCCCACACCAAGTTGCAGCACATCCATGAATGCAGGAATTAACAGACCCGTTGCAGGTCGTAAGTATGCTCAGCTGGCAACTTTCTGAGAACAGCAGACACAAAACTTACAATTATCTGAGTGTTTGGAAGAGGGCAGCCCTGTCGTTCTGTGGCCCTCCAAGCAGCAGATTGCTAGTGGTTGATAGATGGACTTCAGTACACTTCGTCCCAAGAGTTGCTCTCAGCCGTGTCCCTCTGTGCATCTCTTCTTGGCTGACAGACAGACATAGGATGGCTTCTCACCAGAACACAATGAGACATGGCTGCCTGTATGTTCCAATCTAGTTTAAGGCCCCTTACAGGCTACCCACGGCCAACACAGGTTGGTAGCACATCCCAAAGTTCCATCATCTCAGCTGACCCAGGCAGCTGTCCTGCACTGACATGAACTCCCCATATTCCCACAGAAATATCTTGGATGAAACATGACTCATGGAGTGATTCAGGCAGCAAACACAAGTGCTTAGTGACTCAGTTTTGATTCATAATTCTGGTCAGACCCTATCTGCTAAAAGCTAATGTGAAGGTCATTTTGAATGAAATGCAACAGGCATCCTTCTTGTGACGGTTACCAGCCTTGACACTTCCCTACAACTCTGCTTTTTCTATGAAAATGCAATGACGACACAGAGCTTCTCTGAAGCAGATGGACTCACTGATCCATACAGAATAAAACAGAGTGGGTTCTTACCCACTGCCTTAGCAGCTCTCTAAACATCACACAGAGGTCCTGAATGTATTGTAAATATATTAAGCTCTCTTTTTTTTTAATTAAATTTGAACTCGATCAGTTACTGCCCCAACTCTGGAAGAAGCTCCTATCTATACACAGTTCAGCTGGGTTTTTTGCTGAGACACAGCTAATTTTATGCTTCATCAGAAAGACCACATTTCACTCCCAATTATAATTTTAATCGTGTTCCTAATTTGCATACATTAACACTCAGAAGTGATTAGAGTTGCACAACACAAAATAATCAAGTTTAAACGCTGTACATAATGCTCAGCAGTTTCTGCCCAAGGCAGCACATACCATCAACAAACTTGTTAGCAGGGTTGCCCTTGCCACTGTCTGTGGCTCTTCTGTTGGCAAAAGTACTCCCATTATTCCCGTGGTATTCGCCCAATATATCCTCTAGAATGCCACAAGAAAGAGGACAACGAAGAGGCTGCCTTTCATACACAGCTCAGAATCTGTATGAGGCCATTTTTTGCCATTCTTTTTGTCTAATTTGCTTTGGGTCAAATCCAGAAGTCTTCACTGAGGCAGAGATTCATTGCCTTTAAATGACTAGATCTTGAAAGAAGCTCCAGTTCCCTGTGAGCAGACAGTCAATTCAATCAGGCTGCCTCTCTGCTAATAAATTAAATGTGCTTGGGACTGTCCTTCAGACAGTGGCCAGCTGGCACCCAACATCCATAACCCAATGTCCAAAACCATTAGCCCTCAACCTGCAGAGCAAAGGGTCTGCATGCACATTCCCCACGAGCTGGGTCTCTCACCCCAGTGGATGAATTCTGATGGCACAGGCCAAAAGCATGTCATGGATGGCTCCAAGAACTAAAGCAGCACTGAGGACTCACCACTCTCATGGGCAGTGAGATTCCAGGCTCTGGAGTTTGTAGGTAGAACCAGGTCCCACCTGAGCAACCTGTTTGTGGGTGTGCACAGTCATAAATCAGAGCAACACTGCACCCAAATGTGAAAAGGGAGTCAGGGCTTCTGAGTTCACCAGCTCTTCACTCCTCTCACAGGAACTCAGAGTTACACTACCAGCCTCCAGAGCCAACATCTCACGGTGCAAAATGGGATATGAGTGCTGTACAACAGCCTGGGCTGGGCTCACAGTGAGCCAAAGGCTGCTGGAGGTATGAGCTGGAGGCATGAAAGACATCCAGATATCTGCATCAACCACCATCAACCACGGCATCAGTGCCATTCCTCTGGCCAGCAGCAATCTACCTCTGACTGGTTCCAAGTTATTCATTTAATTATATAAACTTTCTCCTTGCCACTAAGTGTAACTTGTTCTGCCAAATAACTGACTCTTCTTTGCCAGATCCGTCTTGTGGTTTCTGACCTCTTTTCTCCTTTCAGGGAAAGGAATCCACGATGGATAAAAGCACTGCAGATTTACCGGATAATTGAAATCATCACAGAAAACAGTGTTATGTGATCGAGACTTTGCCTTGAAAGTATCAAAGTTATGCATACTTACAGTATTAGTTTAAAAAACATACATATCCCATCATGGACTGGGCTTTTATTGTAAAATGTGAGCCAAGCCCTGCTCATGGTGGGTGCTAGGCTGGCACTGAGGGGCTCTGACCTGGCATCAGTGGTGCAGTTTTTCTCCTGCAGTCACAAATGGGTCACAGTTCTGCTCTAGAAAGATCCCTGCTATATGGAAAAGGATTGAGAGAGTTGTTGGCCCTCTGTCAAGCTCCTGCAAGTCAACAGAAGTGCAAGTTTGAGCTATTTCTTCAGGTGGATTTGATGATGGCAGTATCTGCCCCCAGATCGCTTCTCCAAGCACAATTTCATGCAGACCACAAAAGGGAACATTTGCTTACAAAGCAATCGTTTTGAAGCCAAATCTTGGGTTTTTTAATTTATTGAGTATTTGTTCCCCTTGACTGAAACTTCAGCAGTCTTCTTCTGCCAGAGCTAATATTTTAAACTGTGTACTTTAACATCATTTGCATAACTTTTTCAAAACATGTTATTACTGTCCATGTCCTCCTGTTTTACATCCTGCCTAATCCCAAGGTCAAGGAACATAATAGGAGCCCCTTGACTTTTCTGGGCTTTGGACAAGAATTTACAGACCCAGCATGAGAGATTTGCCAGCGATGCAATGCATCCGCCATGGGATCTCGCCTGTCTCCTGAGCACACTGGACACTTGACAGCAGGACTGCTCTTGGTTTGTTTTAATTCATTCTATGCCATGAGTTTTAAACTTTTACCCTTGCTCAAAAGCCAACAATTCTGCTTGCAGAATTTTTCTGTAAGGATTTTAACAGATACTACAAAGCCTTTGGTCAAAACTTGAGTAACAGCTGAAATGTTTTCTTTTACTAAGTCTATCTTTTCCATAAGAGTCAAGAAGTTGTGGAGAAGGCATCTACTAGCATAGCAATCTTTCTACTCAAAAAGCACCAGGAAATGACTTTCAGCATTGTCACCATGAAAGCGGTGGCTTTTGGTGCGTGTCTGCTGCTAGCTCAACCCAGTAGCATATGCTTATCAGGAGGTCAAAATGGCTTATTTTGCTCACAAACTCATTGAGTGTACTACTCAAGTATTTAGCAGCTCTGCTCCATCCTTGTGCTTGCTACATGTCAAAGCCTCTTGGTATTTGGTTCAGCATGGGCATAAGACTGAGGCCATTCCCCGTCAGGAGCCAAACTGATCCTATTGGACATCCAGCTGGGGACTATTCTGTTTCTATGTTAGCATAAAACAATTGGTTCTCATTGCTGATTTATGGGCAGTGCATCCAAGCCTCCTGAGTCATCATCCATCTCCTGTACAGCACGTCCCAAGGAGTACAAAACAACTGGTAGACGTCTTTTGTTTTATAGGGTCTCTGTAGAAGCAGGGTAGAAAAATGTCTCCAAGACACAATTATTGACACTGCGTTGCTTCATGTCTGGGACAAGAAAAATAGCATCTCCTATTTAAGAGCTGATGAGGGCAAATCCTGTCTCACTGGTTTTATTGGAAGATTGCGGTATGCTGGTAAATGCCTGTATGCAGGAGGTTTGCCTTTCCCCAGTGCTTTGTGGAAACACTCCCTTGCCCCTGCTGCAGGAAGCTGACAAAGGTGGTGTTAACAGAGACCCATTTCCACAGACCTTCTAATTAAGGAGGAACTATTTATTTTTCTTTTTTTCCAATTCTCCCCATAACAGCTGATCTGATGATTCTCAGATCAGATGCCCCACACCCACAGTGCACAGCCAGCTCCAGGGGTGGGATTGCTGTAGGAAGCTGTGGACCCTCAGCGCACTGATCCTGCCAGCTGAGCCTCTGCCCGTGCCTTCTGTGACTCATCCTCCTCCAAACTGCACAAAGAGCCCCGAAACCGCATGGCTGAGTCACACCTGCTCCGGGGGTGGCAGCGGGGCGGCTCTCGTGGCTCCTGCCTGCTTCAAAAGGCTGCATGGGGTGGAGGCAAGGAACCTAGAGCTCTAAAAATAATGAGAGGATGGAGGAAAGGAGAACAAGAGGCCCTCGCAGCCTCCTCGTGTGATAGCACACTGATGTGTTTCTGCAGGGTGAGGAGCACGTGGAGGTGGGATGAATGGGATGGACAGGGTAGCGAGGGCTGCAATCACATGGGATTAAAATGCACAGCCCTGCATCTATGTTTTTACAGGAAATTACAGCGTCTGTGGGAAGTAAAGCCAGAGAAGGGCAGCAATAAAGCAGAAGAAGCACGACAGACCCAGCTCTGATTGACACGTATGCTTATCTTCTGATGATTTTGGCCACGTGGTGCTCACTGATGGATACCTATGAGCCAGCACTTGTCCCAGCCAAAGAAGATACCATTAGATATGTCCTTAGAGAAGGTGGCACAGCCCTGGCTTTCTGTACCAGACTTGGACACACACCTCCTCCCTCACCACGGGCGTCCCCGTGGGCAGGTGAAAGCAAAGTCCATGGTCTCAGCATGCCCTGTTCACCCATCCCCTGCTGCTCCATAAGAGAGAACATCTCTAACTGCACTGTGTCAAAGCACTCTTTTGTTTAAGCACTCATTTGTTGTCCTCATAAGAACCTGGTTGTGCTGGTTGGTGTCACTCCACTTCTGGCTTTTTCCAAATGTCCTCCTTGCAAGTGTGCAGACAACCTGCTGCCAGCGGGAAATGATGTCTTGTAAATCATATGAAGCCCTGAAAAGATGGAGGGTTGATTTAGATACGAGCTATGAATGGGCACTTGGGAGAGTGGGCAGGGGCTGCAAGTTGCTATCTTCAAGCTGAATGTCTGTGTTTCCAAGTAGGACTGAGCAATCCATCACAAAAACTGGGTTTGCTCAGATGTGCTTTCATGTTCAATTTATTCAGAGAAATTTAGCTTCATTTGGGGAGTTGCAAATGAATTGCTCTGCGTCAACACAACGCTGGGGTTTCTTGCTTCAAGAATAAAAAGGAAAGCACATGCGTTGTCAAGCCAACACCGGTGACCTGAGACCAGCCCGTGCTCAGCACCAGCTGTGCCACAGTGTAACACACCTCAGAGCCATGCCTGCAGGAAAGGGGATGTTCCCTGAAAAACAGAGCCATGTGCAGTTTGGGAAGTGGGGAGAGTGGGACAGCCAGCACCCTGCATCTGCTCCCGTGGGTCTGTCCTGGTGCAGGCTGGGATAGGCACTGCAATGTGTGCCATCACACAGCAGCATTTCATTATGCACCACTCTCCCTACTCCTTATCTGCACAATAAAAACAGTCCAAGAAATCCAGTGGTGCTAAAATTAGCAGCCAACCAAATAAACCCATATCAGCACAATCAACCTGCTAATGGACAACTCATTCTAATTTCTCCCTACTCCTCAGGTCGGCTCCGAGAACAACATTGGTTTTAACCCCTCCAGATGGTACTGTACCACTTTTCCCCTGTGTGATTCCAATCCCCCAGCATGTGCCAGTCCTCAGTGTCCTCAGCCTGGCTGGGCACTAATGTCCTTGCCCCCATGGGGAGGCTCAGGGCCATTCAGCCACCCCTCCTTGCCTTCCCCTCCAGCAGCCAGAGGCTTTGCAGGTATTTGAGAGCACAAAGATTGTGTTTGTGTGTGCCACATCAAGTGCTGAACCTGAGTGTGGAAGCTGCGTATAAGGGTGACCAGACCTGGTGAATTCAGGATGTCAGTGCAATCTCTGGCATGGGACAATGAATCATAGAACCATAGAATCACAGAATCATTAAGATTTGAAAAGCCCACTGAGATCCTTTAGTCCAACCATCAGTACACCATGAGGATCTTAGCAAATGTTCATCCCATTGGTGAGGAGGGGCTGGAGGGCAGAACCAGCCAGGAGGAGAAGGGTTGAACCATCTGCTTCAGGGGCCTTTCTTACCTCTGTTCTTGTAAACCAAGAAGGTAAACACACGTCAGATATTGTCTGTTATAAGAGTACATTCAAACAGAAGCAATGATGATTTATGAGATGATGCTTTATACGGACAGTGAGGACAGTGTCCTCCCTGAATGATGAATCCAGCTCATCTAATTGGGGCGTTCATTTCTCTCTTACTGACTGGACACATTAAGAAATTACTCAATCACTTCTGTTTTTTAATTGAAATATACTTTTGCTGTCCTCAAAAGCAGGACACAGCAAAACGCTTCACTTTCCCAGACTCAGCGCAGAGTAGACAGCACCAGCTCCATCTTTATCACTTGCTTACAGCTCTGTTCAGCACTGGTTTCAGGAGACTGTGAAAACATCAGCTCACATTAGGAAAACCTCTTCATAAAAGCCATTAACTCCTCTGCAGAAAAGCCCAGTGGATTTTTCCAGGCAATGTAATTTCTAAAAGCCAGTGTTTATAAGTCTGCAAAGTTAAGGGCCAGAAAAATAGCAATGAAAAGAAATACAGAATGGGTCAATATGAAGAGCATTTCATTTGTACACTGTCCACATGATCTCAAGGGCTGCACCGTGTCTATAATTGGGTGACCTCAAAAAGCACTCCCAAAAATGTGCTTTTTTAGCATTAGACCTAACTGAATTAGAAGCTGTGCCATTATCAGCTTTGAACTCCTGATTAACCTTTCTGTATACACACTAATGGAAAAATGTATTTCTTCTCAACTTCCCAATCATTTCCCTATGTTGTAAGAGCAGAAGCTTTTTGCATACTAACTTTCTCATCCCTGCTGAAAACACCCTGCCCTAATACCTCCCCCAGCACTGCAGAAGCTTGCTTGAAACCTATTTACTGCCACAATGCACATATTAATGTCTTGTCTTATTTGCCTCAACAAATAGAAAGAAGGCTATTTTAAGTTACTAGAAGATACATAAACTAACCTAAAATCCAATCTTAATTTTGCAGAGAAGCCATCTGGTTCATGTTCCCTCTTGCATGACTTTCAAATCCTCTTGGGGGTCCTCTCATCGAAAGCTCACAGCCATGCAGCAAAGGATGGGCTGCTAATGGACTGTGTAACTCACACAGCTTCCCCTGCCCTGCTGGATGGTGCAAGGAGTGTCAACACCCAGGTGTGCAGAGGGGAGGTGTGCAAGTGTCAGTCATCTCTCTCCCCCACAGCCCCTTGGACTAGAGCAGTGGGTGGCAATGCTTTAATGAATACCTAATTAAAACCTTAAACTATGCTACCATGAGCTCTGATCTTATCAGGCTCCCCTGAAAGCTGAGCTGGGTCAGGCTCTGCTGGTTCTCAAACAGGAGATTTGGACTAATGTGCTGTGGGTAATTCAATAGGTGCTCCGCTCGGAGCAGCTTTCAGCCAAGGCTGCATTACGATATTAAATCCACAGCAATGTGAGAGGTGCAGGCTCTGCCCACCGTCCTTCAGCTGAGGTACAAAATCAGGATCTAGAACAGACCTGGAATGACCCATCTGAAATAGCTGAGCTTCATCCATTGGAGAAACTGCATTCAGACTGTGGAAAAATATGGTTTAATCCGGGTAACACATCCATCCTCAGGGCTGACCCTTCCCCAGCTCTGCCCTTTGCCTCCAGCAGTACGAAATCGCTGGGGAGCAGCAGATCAATGGGAACACCAGTGACAACAAACTATCAGATCAGCACAGTCCTGTTTTTCCTGCCCTGCTGCCCGTTTCTGAGCGCTCTCCTGCTGAACTGTTGATGCTACTGAGGGTCAGTCTGGGTGTGTTGATGTGCTCTCATCCCAGACATGCAGCTTTTTGCTGCCTGTTTTTCCTCACTCGAGCTTTTTACGCCTCTGTGCAAAAGCAAGCAACAGACAATGAGATCACTCGTTTGCATGCAAAGCAAAACCTGGTGCAAATACAAACCTCTCAGCAAATCCCAATGTGGGCAAAAACCGGTCCGTCATTGGTAGCAGGATGGATAAAACTAGCTGCCTGTTAAAATGGCAAGTTAACATTCCCTTTTCCTTTCCATTTTCCTTTCCCTCTTCTTACCCCTTTCACTTTCCCTATTTGTTTATTTATTTATTTACTTATTTATGCATTAAAATAATATCTTTTTAGTTCAAGCAGAAATGGCTCAGACTCTGGGAGAAACTTGACAAGCAAATGCTAAAATACCTTGAAGAAGACCATTTGGAGAAGATCCAAATTTATGATTTCTAAAACACACTGTCCTGGCCACATCATGAGATGCAAGATCTATAAACTGTGATGGTTCTGATGAGTCTAAAAATCTGAAAAATCAGAAAACTGAGACCAAATCCTGGCATCACCTGCACTGATGAGACAGCGGGAGCTGACCCTCAGCGATGTCCCATGTCCCACGTGATGTATGGTGTGACCTGGATGGCCATGTTGCACTCATCATAACCAAAGCTTTACCATCAAACCCAGGGAAAGCTGAATGGCAGCAAATGCTTCTGTCTGGGCTTGTTGTTAAAAGGCATCTTATGAATAGGAAAAAACAGAGTGTGGTCCTTTAAGCAGCCTGCAGAAATTTAATCCCCTCTCTCCATCAGCTTTATTCTGGCCTCCCCCAGGCACCTCTGCAGGCTGGTAGGGGGCAGCCAGACCATGGCAGGGGTTGGGGATGGGTGGGGTTTAAGGTACCTTCCAAACCAAAGCAGTGTGTGATTCTATGATACTAAGCCTTCCTGGGACCCAAAGGAGGCAGGCTCATCTTGCATTGCACGCAGTCCTCGCCCCGGGGGAATTACACAATGTGCAGACAAGACACAGCCTGGTTCCAGGCAACATTCTCACTCTTATTTTCCAGCCTTGGGACTGTAAGTAACCACACAGTTCACCCAGAAACCTGCAGCAGAGGCAGTTAACCCCAAAGAAGCTTCCAAGTCTCAAGTCAGGGCTTAATTACAGGGCGAGCCTTCCTCACTCTGGTGCTCATCATACCATGAGAGAAGATGAGACGGGGAGATTAATCCCTCTTCTTATCCTTCCATACTAATGCCCAAATCTCTTTGACCCCTGCAGAGTACACCCTGAGTTTTCAACTGATACAAAAGAAAGAAGGAGGCATGGCATCCTGGCCAAACGGGATTTCTGATTTGAATGTGATATTATTTCAGAACAGTTCTACAACTTTGCTTCAAATAGCTTTTTCTTTGAAGCATAACCCAAATCAGTGGACCTCCGCAAAACCAGCAGAAGGACAGTCCTGTGAAAATTGCGTTTTTCAGCAGAAACAGTTGAGAAAGATTCACAGGAGCACCTCTGTGATGGGATGCCCAAGGAAATGGGCTGGGAGCTCGCTGTCGGTCAATCTCTTCTGAAGACAATTCTGTTGATAGTAAAATATTAAGGATCATCACTGCAGAAAGCTCAGTGAAATAACAGAGATAGAGAGGAAACATTTATTTCTGGGGAGGTTCAGAGATCCTCTCTGTAAGATGTTACTGAGGCCAAAGCCTGATTCAAATTTGAAATAGGATTAAGTATTTGGATGACAGGTCAGACAGACACGTGCTGTTTTGGGAAAATGAGCAGAAATCCTCTTGATATAGAAACTGCTCAGTGCCTGGGGACAGCAGAAATTCTGCCACAAAGGCGTTGTCGTGTTCTTGACTATTATGGGCAATTTCACCCTGACATGAGGGCCATCTCAGTGATGAGATTTGTCTGGAGGGTACCTTTCCCTCATCCAACTTTTTTCTTTTCAGATGACAGTTGCGTTTAATCAAATTGAAGGGTACCATTAGAGAGGCAGCTGTAGAAATTCATCTTTCTGCAAGATTGGAAGTAACAAAACTCATGAGAACAGAGGGAGGATTAACGAGAGCTGAAGCGAGCTTCAGACACACTTGCTCCTCTTACTGCTCAGGGTGGTGGCAGGTTGTCTGGAGGGCTGACTGGGATACCACTGGCAAACAGAGGAAGGAGCCTGGTAAGAAACCAGGAAAGCTATGGCACTCATCTGCAAAGCCACAGAAACGGGGTGAGAAAGGAATTCAGAGATGACAGTGGTCCGCTGCCCTGCCCAAAGCTGGGAGCACGCATATCCCAGCAGGGCTTATTTGCATGACGTTGCAGCTTATAGGTCCCCAGAAGGTCAGCATGAGTGATGCGGTTTTTGATGGGTTACTCACAGGCACCGATTTCCCAAACAGAACTGGGGCTGAAGGACCGCTTTCAGTTATTACCAGCAGACATTTGTTTCTGTGGTTAGAGAATGAATAGCTCCAGGGCACACCACGCAGCTGGGAATGGGTCACGTTAGGGGTTACAGCATGACGCTGTAATGGAGAGTGAAATCTGATCCTCCCCAAACGTCCCCGGCGATGAAACCCTTTTGGGTTTGCCTGTAAGACGGTAACACAGATAGATACAGAAGGGAGCTTTTCTGGAGGGAAGCAAACAGCAAGAATCTAGAATGAAAAATGCAGTAGGGAAACTAGAATAATCCTGACCATGAAGCACAGCTATTCTCAAAAGCAGATATGGATGTAAAACGTAAAATACATCCTGCACCTGCTATCTAACTCCTCCCAGATAGGCCACGCAGAGGGCTGGGTGACACGGCGCGCTGCAATACATGAGGCATTTCATTTAAGTCTTAATTCTGCCTGTTCCAGGATTACAGTATTAGCACCCAAATCTCACTGCGCGGCTCAGGCAGAAAGCAGAGGGGGAGCATCCCCCTCCCTCCGGCTGCGGGGTGACGAAACCCATCCTCGAAGGAGGGCGGGCTGGGGGCGGGCGGGCTGCAGCCTTCGGGACACCTGGGCGGGCAGATGGATGGGGACAGCGGGGTGGCGGCCGGCCGCTGGTGGCCGTGCCGGAGCCGGCAGGATGCCCAGCAGGACACGGCGCGGTGCTATCGCCGCTCCGGTCACATGCGGCAGGAGAGGAGGAGAGAGGGAGCGCTAAATAATTGAGGAGCTGCAGCGCCCTCCTCCATCCCTCCTCCATCCCTCCCTCCTCCATCCCTCCCTCCTCCCTCCGCCCTGCGTGTGCGGCCGGGTGCCGGGGCCGCCGGTGCCCAGCGCAGCCCCCCCTCCCCCCGCCGCCTGCAGCACCGCAGCCGTCCCCGCCGGGCTACGCGCACGCGGAGGCCCCGCAGCAACGCCCGCCCGCTGCCCTCTGCGCCCGGTGAGTGTCCGCACGGCTCCGAGGGGGTGCGGAAGGGATAGAGAGTGCCGGGGTGGGGGGACGGCGCAGCCCCGCGCTGCCACCTCACCGCTCGGGAAGAGCGGCTCGGAGCATCCCTGGGTGCGGGGGGAGGTGGGGGCACCGCGGTTCTAAGCGTAGAGAGCTCTGCCCCGGCCCCGCTCTGGTCTCCTCCGTCCGTCGCCTCGTACCGGAGGTGTGGGGGCTTCTCCGGGCCGCAGGGACAGACCCCGCTTGGGGCAAAGAGACCCCAGAGCCGCCCCATCCCGAAGCCCCGGGCGGCCGCAGCCCCGTGTTGACAAAGTGGCACTCGCTGGAAGGGAGGAGGTGGGGACGTCAGGGCTGACGGCGCGGGATTGATTGGAAACAGCGAACGGCGGAGCGAGGGGACAAATACCGGCTGACCCAAGCGAAAAGGCAGCTCTGGCTACAAGTTACCCCACCGAACGAGAGAGAGGAAGGCAGAGGCGCTGCGGGCAGGAGGGCGGTGTGCATGAGAAAGAAAGCATCGGTAGCAATAATCCGGCGGAGCGGCGCGGAGCACCGGGGCCGGGAGGGCTGCGGCGCGGGGCCGGCAGCTGTCCGCGGTGCTGAACCCCGACGGGGCGGCCCCGGGGGCTCCCGCTCCTCCGCGGCCTCTCCTGGCGGCGGCAGAACTCCCTCCGACTTAGAGGCTGGTAATGGAGTTATCTTCCTTTTTACGTCACCCGCGGCTCGCTGCTGTTTATTGATTCCACACGGGTATTTTCGGACTGCTGAGTATCAGCCGCCCGCCTGCCTCGACCCCGGGTAGGTGCGCTTCTGCATCACTTTGTTAAAAATCTTCATCTATTTTTATTTTTTTTTTCTCTCTCAAAATTGCTTTCCGGCTCAGGTCTTGTGACCTATTAAATGATTGTTTAGACAGATCGACTTAATGCCTCCCTGTGACAGCCTGTGCCTAGAGAGCTCTGATAGAGGGCTTCCTAAATCAACACAGACTCTGGGGAGGCATGGGGAGCGGTATTACTCTTGTCAGCCCCAGAGAAGACTCTCCGCTCAAAAGGGCTGTATCTGATTTAATCTAGCATATTAACTAATTAATCCTCCCAGTGCCTCTAAGTAGTAGGTAAGTACATTTTAGCATGCCAAGGCATTTGTTTAATTGCCCAAAAACTGTCATGAGACCGAAAGTCTGAGTGCTAAAGGTATTTACATGTACCCATTTTGTAGGTATATTTAAGGCATATGACTTACCGTAGTTGAACAACATACTGTAAACAAACAAAAACCAAACAAGCTGAAAGCAATACTAAAGTGAAGAGTTACCTAGATTAAACTAATCATCTGTTCTTAAAGCACTAAGCTCCCTGGGGAATCCCTGCTGCATGAGAGCAGGAAAGTAAGGTTTTATTGCAGGGATCCAAGGCCCAAGTGCTATTTCCCATTTTCATCTGTCAAAGGCGCTGAAATTTGAAAACAAAATAGAGACTGGTGATGGGTAAACGATGAAGACAAAGCAGCTTGGGTCCACTCAGAGTAAAGTCAAATGTGCAGTACGTATCTGAGAAGATACGAAGGAGGCAATGTGTACCATAGGCATTGATTTAGTTTAAAAAGAACAACAACACAAGCAGATAAACAGAACTGAGATGTAATAAGGCTCATGCAATTTATCATAAGTTTTAATCTGCCCTTGGCAATTGAGAGTGCTAGAATACAGAACACATTAGCAAAAAAATGATAATAATAATGGAATTTGAAAAAGAAGTAAAAACCAAAGTTGAAAGTACCAGAGAAAAGGTCTTATAAAAGAAGAACTACAGCACCCGATCAATTCAATTCATTAGAAAAGAGGGTGGGAGGTGGCTTGATTCTTGAGGCTAAAAGCCTTTACAGAAATAAACGAACAAGTACTGAGTTACTTCTCCATCTGCCAAAGAAAGACATGACAGAAATCGGTGCTGAGACACTAAAGCCAAAGCATTCTAATTTAAGTAAGAACTCACATTTTTGAACAGTGGAGGGTTGATGGCCTCATGAAGGAACTATCAGAAAACCTGCTGAATTCTCATCTATTTATGTCAAGACTTGATGTCCTCCCAGAAGCTGTAACTTAGCCAAAGCAAGTCATGGGTCTCCCTGCAGGAGTAACGGCGTGAAAACTAATGACTAGTTCAGACAAAATGAACTCATTGGACTCAATGGTACCTTTGTTCCCTAGTTCCCCAGTCAGACACAGACATACAACTCTCCTCCCAGGTGCCCCAGGCTCTACTCTAGCCAAGCACATTCCCAAGGGGAGTTTTGACCACATACTAAGAGCAGAACAAGTAAGTGACCAAATTGCATTTTGAACACTCCAATTTTCAAATTTTCTCCTTGAATTAACTCTCCCTAAAACGAATCCCTTTGCTCACATTGCAGTGAAGTGAATCAGTTTAAAACATAGATCACTTTCCATGGGGAGTCAGTCATGACTCCTAAATGAAAACTCATCTTAACCTTCCCTATATAAATTTATAGGATTATGTGAAAATGATGAATATTTGTTCTTTATGAAACTGCAGAGTCTCAGATAGAATCGTATCAGAAAGAATTATAGTCCAAAATATTTCAAAGGATGTATTTATAGGCCAACTTGACTGCTTCCTTCTTAAAGCACATGACAGTCTGTTTTCTCAGCTCTGAGATCATTGACATATAATAAGATTTCTTCCATCTTTCTTTGAAGCCAACAGGAGTTTTTCTAGAAAATTCAATAAGAACAGAGCCACTTCTCAATGGGTGAATTAATGGCTTTCCTGTAACTTCCAAGCAAATAGGATAGCAAAAGCTTATGGAGGTGAAAATACGGTCCGAGGCTCTTCATGGGAAAAAACAATAGTTATGACAATAACAGAGTGGTCTGTAATAGAATATATGTACTTCCTCAGACATCTTAGTTCCAAATGGTTAAAATTACGTCTTTGCAGCACCTGAGCCATTAAGATCATCATAATGTACATTTTTAACCATCATCTTAGTATAAAGACATGACTGGGCCCAAAAGAGTGCAGAACAGTCTAGTCAAGAAATAAAGCAAGCATTTTAAGCTAATTCCTATGGATTTGAAAGCATGGCCAGAGTCTCACCTCAGTCCAGAGTGGTCCCACTGAACTCATTAAACCACCCACTGTGCCAGTGGGAGCAGAGTCTAACTTAGATCCGTGGGCCACGCAGATTCATATTGTCTTTTTTTTTTCATTTGCAAGCAACAAGATATCAGAAATCATGGTCGTCAATTGGAAACTTCCTTCTGGTACTGAGCAATTTTCTTCTTGCATATGTTTGTTTCCTGTGGCTCATCACACAGCGGCCCTGGGCTGTGCAGCCACCAGAACAGGGCTCTGCCTGGGGTTGGGTGCTCCAGATAGTGTTGATGCTGCTACTGCGGCCAATTCCTTGCAGTCACCTCAGTGGAATGTCCCGAGGAGAAAACCATTCTTTCCCTGAAATAAAACTGTCAGAGAGAAGTCCAGGCACTGACAAAACAAAAGCAGCAAGGCGGAGCCACACAGCATGTGGTTCTACTGTTTCTGATCCACTGCATGACAGCTGTATCAATAATTTACTGAAAGATGGAACGCTGCAAATTAAATCCATCTGGCAAGTGAATACAAAAAGCAGGTTTTTTAAATCCTGAAATTTAATTGCAAGAGTTAAGAGTTAGAGGGTCGGGTGGGTCACTGAATGTTGGAGTTAGATTAGTACTGGGAGATTCCTTCTGTTATGCTCCCAGTGCTGATGGAGATGTTGTGTAGAACCCTTATGTAAGCATATTAAAAAAGCAAAACTGTGTTTCACCCACAAGTGAGCAGGGTTTGAGTACTGGCCCTTGGTAGCCACCAACTCTTGCTGCTAATGCTTGCCAGTAACTGGAACACAGCTTTGTGCTTTTGTCAACTCCTGTAGGTCCAGAGCTTCCTGAGTACTTGTTGGGTCTTTCTGAGCAAAGTTCTGCAACACACACATAAAATCTGAGACCAAACTTTCTTGTGTCTAGAGGCCACTTGCATATCTGGACACACTCTGCCAACAGCAGCAGAATGTGCCCAAGAGCATTTTGAAACAGGTCTTAATGATGGGCCTGTCAAGTTGTGCCAAGTGAGCAGCTGCTCCCTGATGTCCAGCAATATGTTGATGGTGTCTAGATGGGATTTGGACACCCTGGTCTAACAGCGAGGGAAACGTATGCCAGCTGCCTGCCCTTTGCCCTGGGCTGGGATGATTTGACAGCATGGGGAAGCATCTGGGTCTGCCAGCACCTCTTCAGGGCACCTGGGCAACAGCAGGTGTGTGCCAGCCTGCACGCTGCCTCATTAACTGGCTGGGGAAGCAACAGGGACCAGGAGATGTGCAATTAATAGCTAGGGTCACCAGCTTCACACTAAGTAAATTAAGATAGAAGGCAATAGTGTGTTGAGTTCCTTTGGCTGGGAGCTCCAGCACAAACAATAACCACAGCAGTAATATTTCAGCAACTCTGTTCAGTTCAGTTCTGAGGGAGGTGGAGAACAAGCACGCAGTTAGCTACCAGGGCTTCAGTGACAACCAAACTTTAAGCAAGGCATAACCATGTTTACTCACACTGATTCCCTTGCTACTCAAGGACATCACCAGGCAGTTTGTGTACATCATTCAGCATAATACCATAACTTTTGAGCTGTTGGTGTTTTTAAGAACACGTCATTCTTCATTCAATTCTGTTTCATTAGTAATATCCTATATGCTGACTTAACCCTGGATGTACATTCATAACTTGCTGTTTGGGAAGTGTCTAAAAGCACTCGTGCTACAACACCAGGTATTGCTCACACCACACACTGCTCCAGTGTTGCACCGTGTTTGCCTGACTGATGATGATAAATGACTAAACACAGAAAATCTCTTATAAGCCGTCTCCTTTGATCAACTTGTTTCCACATTACTCATATAATCAGTTCTGCTGAAATGCAGGAGGATTACTCATATAAGGCAAGGATTTTTTGTCCTAGTGAATAATAATATTAAGCAGCCCATCATGTTTAGCAGCAGGATCTGCTATTCACTTCCTGGGAAGCACTTTGAGTCTGCCTCACACTTCTGTTGAGGAATTGGCGACACAAGCGACAGCCACCCGTATTACCTGCAGCTCTCTATTTCTTGTGCAAAGAGCCTGCTGATTTTTATCTACTACTGCTCCTTCTGGAGACTTCAGCAGGCACTGAAGGAATGCCTCCTTCCAGCTCCTTCTTTGAGAACCCCTCCTGCATTAATTAGCCAATAGACAAAATCATGCACACAAGGCAGTGAGACATGATCAATTACACTTGTATAACTGCTGATGGAACACGATAACCAATTAATGAGACCACGTGCTCATACAAGAGAGAAATGCATTTGAAAACCAGCAAGAGCTGAACAGTGTGTGTAATCCTGATGCGTTTACAGCTCAGAAGACCAGTTCAGATTCCTCAGTTATTGCATGGAAGGCTTTCCAAAGCCAGAGAGACTGCTGGTGAGAGTCAGCCAGGAGGAAAAAGCAGCTCCTTAGTGAGGAGTAAAGGAATCTCTGTAAAAACAGCAATTTTCAAAGCAGAAGTAGAGACTTAAAAACAGTCGATTTTCAAATCCTGTGTTTGACACACAGGTTGTTATTTTTTTCTGCACTGGACAACAAACCAAAATGTTAAATCGGTACTCCACTGAAAAATGTAATTTGTGTTTTTGCCATTGAAATTCATGTTGATATCCTGAAATGAAATAAATTGTCATAATGATGCATCAGCCAGACTTTGCAACAGCAAAAATCCATTTTCTTTAGAGAGTTTCACACGTTAAAAAATAACCCATTCTGTGATTTATGTCAAATTAAAAAAGCTCTCATGGCTGGCCTGGAGCAAACCATAATGACTTTCATTCTACGCTGCAAAAGTATGGATCTACAGGGGAAGAAAAAGAAGTTGAGACTAAGTAATTACAGAAGCTGCCTCCTGCTTCTTGTTAAAGCAAAGACATTTTTTCAGTGAGTGTTGTTCTAGAACAAACTCTCTGGTCACTCAGGTCTAAGTGGTTCAATACAAATGTAGCTCTTGTCCACTATGACAGTGAGGTAGGCTGGAAGAGCGTTATTTTTAGTGTGGTTTCTCTGAACTTTCCTTAGAAAAAACAGCTGCATTAAGTACTCATGCACCTGTGTTAGGCATCTGCTTTCTTCACTTTACTGATGGAGAAGCAATTTGGTTATTTCATGTGGTCTCTTAGCAGTTCCTCAGCACGGTAGTTCCAAGAAGTTCCTGGTTCCCCTGAGCTGCTCAGCTCACCTGTCTATCAATTTGTCATTTCCCTACATTAGCAGCATTGCTGTGTTTTTTTTAAGGCTTTTACTTCCCCACCTCAGGGCAACAATGACAAACTAGACCTTACTTAAAAAGTGCAAATTGATTATGTATTTTTCCCTGTAATTCTCTTTTTTCCTTCTTTTTTTCCTCCTAGTGGTTAAATAGCTTTTTGCAAACACAAATGGAGCACTTCATGCATATTGCATTACTTACAGTGCTGCACTCACAGATGGCTGGATCTGCCAGAATTACCAGGCACTCAGTGCTACACCACTCTGCACCACATATAGTCGGTATTCCCCAGACAAACAGGGTGGAAAACATGTGGGAACCCAGAATGCCTGCAAAAATGATTTTTTTCTTCACCTGCATACGTTCCTCTTAGCTCACCTTTGTGGGTGCGGTGTCCCGATGTGGGTGCTCAAATAGAGTTAGCTTTTCAGCTCTGAAAGTGGATCTGACGGGCTGCAGAACAAGGAGGTTATGATGGTTTGGCTCTTTCTTGCACTGGAGACAGGAATGCAAAGCGTAAGGACCTCTGTGTGCAGCACCTTTACCTTATGTATTTGGTCAAGTTAAATAACTCAGCGTTTATTTTGCTTATTTCTCAGGAGAATATAATGGTGTTTGGCCAACTTGCAGCAATATTAATGTTGGTAAAGCACCTAAAAAAACACAGATGAAAGAAGAACAGAGAAGCGCTGTTCAACACCTCCGATTCCATTCTGCTGTGAAGAAAAAAAAATAAAAACAACAAAAGCCAACCACCACATAACAGCCTTGAAGCTGTATTTTTTCAGTAGGCACATCACTAAATTGGACTTAAATATATAGCTGCGTGGGTTGTTTTTTTTAGTGATAATTTCAGCTGAAAATAATAACTGCTCCACTTGAATAGAGGTAAAAAATAGAAATGGTTAAAAAAAAAAAAAACAATTTAGTGGCAGAGGGGCAGATTCCAGCCCCCTGTGCAGTGCTCTGAGGCTGTAAGATGAGCACACGAAACTCCAGACCAGCACAGAAAGCAGCAGCGTGATGAGCAGCCCACAGCAGCATCCCTCTGCCCCATGGCTGCCAGCACTGACGTCATTCCTCTCCCTGCTGCCGGGCCGTAATGAAAACCACATCTTATGTCTGCTCCTACTGCCCAGCTCACAGCGACCAATCGAGTAATTAAAACTAGAAACAACACAATCAAGTGGGCAGGGAAGTGAGGCAGGCAGGCAGGGATTTTCCACTCTCCCTTTCTCTTCTCTCACCACGTGTTGCAGTGGGGTTGCATCTCCTGCATCACAGCTCTCCGTGCTGCCTTCCCACAGCCCAGCTCCACACACAGCCCCGGGTGGGGCAAAAATGCTGCCGTAGCAGCAGGCAGTGGGATGCTTTTGTCTCTCCCTGGATTTATTTCCCATTCTATCTAAGCACTGAGTCATCTCAACGCCCAGCTGCACCTGGGGTGAAGCATGAATTTTGCTCGGCAAGCACCTGTGTTAATATTGCTGCCTTGGGGTTTGGTGGGAGTCTGCTGTGAGCCTGCATTTCTAGGGCACATGGAATCATACAGGAGCTGAGGTTGGAAGGGACCTTAAAGATCATCGAGTTCCAATCCCTCTGCCATGGGCTGAGTTGCCAACCACTAGATCATCTGCAAGGAAGAAGGGGCTCTCCCATCGCCTTCCTGCAGCGAAGTGGGGCCTCTGAGGGCAGCAGGGAGATTTCCTGTGCCATAATGACTTCTGTGAGGAGAACGCTGGAGGAAACCCAACCGTTCCATCTCAACGAGCAGCTCTGGCTGGCTCCTCACCACCTGGAGCTCTCTCTTCTAATCTGTCTCCTCTGACACCCTGATTCTCCTTGTGTTCCCAGCATTCTTTACAGTGGGCTTTGTGCAGGATCGTCCCAGAGCCTCCCTGGCAAAGGGCACTCATTAACAGAAGGACAAAACGAGTCACCCTGACAGGCAGTGGGTGTGGGATGGGGCATTGAGGGTGAGCAGACAGCAGCAGGTTTAGGACAGGGGTAATTTGGCACTAAACCACACACTAAGAAAGATGTGCCTCTAAACACTGAGGCCTCTCCTTCTGATGTGACTGCTGTTTTAGTTCATTTGCACTAATGAAGAATGCTGTTGTGGTACAAACAGCAGTTGCTAATGAGCACGATGGCAGCAGCACGAGCAGAGCTGGCCCTGGCCCCCAGCACAGCCCTGCTCAGCCTCCCAGGTACATAATGAGGACAGCAGCCGCCAGCCACAAAAGTGCTCCCTCCCTCCCTCTGGCTGTGGATTTACACCAGTCTCCTCAGACTTCACAATTTACATATGAATGAATGCAGTAGCAGTGCAATGTCTGCACCTCCATCCAGCCTAAACCCCCACCCTGCTCCTGGCTGCTTCCCCGTGTCCTTGGGGGCATCGGTGGAGTGGGGCAGAAGCGAGCTGAGTCTGCACCAGGTAGGTGCTGCCCATCCATCAGGCATATGGCTGTGGGTGGGGGAGAGGATGTTTCCAAGCAGCGATATGCTGCTCTCACTTAAATATCAGTGATACTTTCAAATGGTCGCTTTCATTGAGTACAGCCACAGTTACTGAGTAAATTCATTTCAGCCGCTACTGAGACATGTCCTTCAGCGACTCAGGGCCCTCTGCCACCCCAGCCTCTGCCCAGAAAAGATTATTTTCTTACGTTACAGGCTGCACAAGGAAACAGCACAGAAATAAGGGCATCTGGACTGTAGCTGTTCCCAAAGCAGGCAGCTATTTCTACCCGGTGTTCTGGTTAGCTGAGGTCCATTTGGTGCAAGCCCAGGCAGAGCCACTCAAATCCTTCCAGCTCAACAAGGAGTGTCAATAAAGACCTACAAAGGAAAAGAATTAAATAAAGGATTGGACACAGTCGAGTGAAGCACAGCAAAACCTCTGCGCCAGCCTATGCCTTGCCTCAGAGATGCTGGCAGCAGCGCTGGGTGCAAGAAGCTGAGTTTGGGTGGTGGATCGCTTTGATTAGAGAACCTATTCCCCCCCATGGCTAAAATGCTGGCACACAGGCACGTGGCTGTGAAGCAGCCAAACCCAGTTCTTATTCTCACCTCAAAGATGCACATCCACTCAAGAGTGGCAACCATTTTTCACTATTGGTGTTCTCAGCTAGAACATGCATCCTTTCAGCTTGCGGTTGCTCGAGGTAAGGATCAGCGCAATTCGAACTGCGATCAACCGCAACATGAAACAAATGCTGTGTTTTATTTAATAAACTCCAGCAAGACAAGGCCGCCTGGTAGACACAATGTAATTTGTTTTGGATGTAAAGACTGAAAAAATAATTGTTTTGGCTTCAAGGCAATAATAATAAAAAAATTCTGCATGAACAGGAAGGAAACTGTCAGGCTAAAATTCATATAAAATAAACAAGTTTTCTTATATCAGTATGCAGAGATTGTCAGTTCTTCCTATTTTGCTCCAAGTCATCACACATCACCTGGAAGTCATTTCTTCTTGCCTGGGAACAGTTTGTTAAAAACAAGAGAAAGGGAAGGAAGGAAAATGACAAGTGAATAGTGCCTGAAAATACGACTGAAGATGAAAAAGCATGAGACAATTCAATCTCATGATTTGGAAGATGTAATCACCGTGTAGTGCAGGCAGGCTCAGGCGGCAACATTTCAAAGTACTCAGAGACATGACCTGCTGTGCCCGTGCCCCAGCTCCTCGTGGCTGCACAGGAGCATTTTTGGTGTTGGTTGAGCACTTGGAGGGTTTCAGATGACATTAATAACTTACTCCCTTGCATCAACACCTCTTCTTTTGCTATTTCAGCTCAAACACACATTGTGAAGCCTTTTCTCTTTCTTGCAGCTGGGTTGCCATCACTAGAGAGCTGGCGATGCAGCCACAGCCCTGAGCACAGATTCAAGCCTGGGACGCCCAAGCCAAGCCCAGCAGCAGCCATGAGCAGCCTCCTGTCACACCTGGACCCACGGCGGGTGCCATGGGGGGCTGCAGGCCATGCCCTGCGCTCCCGCGTCCTGCGCACCAAGCCTGTGGAGTCGATGCTGGAGGGCACAGGGACAGCAGGAGGTCAGGGTGCCCGGCTGGCCAAGGTCCTCACCACGCTTGACCTCATCTCCCTTGGTGTTGGCAGCTGCGTGGGCACCGGTATGTACGTGGTGTCCGGCCTGGTGGCCAAGGAGATGGCGGGGCCCGGTGTCATCGTGTCCTTCATCATCGCTGCTGTCGCCTCCATCTTGTCGGGTGAGTCATTCCAGTGGGTTTTGAGTGAAGTCCCAGGCACACTCTGGCTACCTTCATGGCTGGACAACGTGCCAATGACCGGCGCTGGTCTCGTGACACTGGGGACATCCTGAGGTGGTGTCACACAGCACAGAGGGGCAATGATGTCTGAAAGCCCCTTTCACACTGGGGTTGCCCAGCTTTGAGGAGCCAGCAGCTTTCTGCAGGTGGGGCCGAGCCGAGCAATCCCTCTGCTACTTTTGGAGCTGTTGTTTTGGGCTCCTGTTCACTCAGGATCATTCTTTGAATTTCCAACAAAACAAAGCCAACAAAGCAATGTACGGAGAGGGAGGAATTATATATCTTAGTGAAGAGTCAGTGAATCCCATCGCCTCCTGTGAACCCAGCTGAGCATATGGCCTGAGCTGCAGTTTCCACATAAGCCAGCACTGCTGGCATTTGTCCTTTCCAGATCAACGCTAACACGATGATGCGATGTCCCAGCTCTCCCCGCTCACAGGACTTTGCATGCTGTGTCAGTCTGGCAATCCAGCTTGCGTGTGTGGGCTGGGCAAGGAAACCTGACTCAGTGGCAAAGGACTTCAGTGCAGTATGGGAATGACCTGACATGACAAGTCCTTGGATTACTGTGCTTTTACCGTTCCCCGCCACCCATTTTGTGATGCAAACCAAGTGACGTGGAGCAAACTGGGTGGGTCCACTCTGAGAAAACACGTCCCCAAAATGAGCCTTTTTCCCCTGAGTGGTGGGCCCTGCCCCGCAGCAGGGAGCTCCAGTTGGCCCCACAGCCCTGCCACTCCCAGCCCTGCTTTCATCTCCCTCCTGCTTGTGTAGCCCTGGGAAAGTGTTTTCCCAAGGATGCGGTGTTTTCATTATCTCCTTGGGCACTTCCTCACTTCATCATTGACACTGCTGTTGTTTGTAACAGCAGTGCATTTTTGGCAAGTGAAACCCAGCAAGGGCTGGGAGCTGGATAGGCTGCAGTGGGGATTTCAGCTCTCACTTCACATCCTGAAAGTGTGCAGAGATGGATTTTAAGGATGTGCTTCAGCTCAGGCAGAGGTTCAGATTGCCTGTGCTCACCCTTGGTCATCAAGTCAGAGCCCATTACTGGTTCCTTCCAGATTGCCAGTCCTGAGAGGGGCTGCAATGCTCAGACATGGCTGAGATGGGATGGGATAGATAAAATCTATGCCCTAATAAGTTATATCATGTTCTTTTTCGAGCAGAGCATACAGAGGGAAGTGCTGCGAACTCCACTTCTGCTGGAGGACAAGGACCTGTAGCATCATGAACTAAAATGGCCTGATTCATGCCACCTGCTATTAATTCAGTGGCAGTCAGGGATGTGCGGCAGGTCTTGCATCTCTCATCCCCTGGACTGCTACCACACACTAAGATAAAAATTGGTTAATTTCTTAACCTATGCTGAAATCTAAAGCAGAAATGCCCTATAGGTTGCAATATCTCACGTATAGTGAAAGATTACTCCTCTATTTTGGGATCCCTGTAGAGTAATCGAAAGCTCAAACATTTTGTACCTATAAAAGTCACTGCTCTGCCATTATCGCTGTGCATCAGTAACAATCCTCTTTAAGCCTTATCTTGTCGTTGGCTAAAAGTAGAGCTGCCAAGAAAGATTATATGATTTTTAAAGCTATCAAAGACAGAAACCAGATACTTGTCCCCACCAGAGCACCTGTTTCATAAATCATTCAGGCCTGCAGTTATCTGTGAATGCCTTACCTTTGCGGAATGCATGCATTTTTAATCAGCTTTGAATAATGACTATGTGGGGCTGGATGATCGGGGCATCTTGTTGCTCCTGTAGCTGGGCCAGCTCTACAGAAATTCAGTTTTGAAAAGTCTTGTTGAAAACTGTAGACAGGGATAGGGACGCCACCAACATGGGCCTGCCAACACTTAACCTGAGCAGCACTCTGGGAATTTCTGTCCATGGCTTCAGACTCGGCTGGCATGGATAGAATGAGAGCAGGAGTATTGGAGCGGTGCTCATGCCTGCATCTGCATAGCAGTGACCCAGAATAGGTGCATGACATCTCAGGAGAAAATGGCACAAAACACATTAGCATCACTATCAGATGAAGAGGAAACATCTGTCACCATCAAAGCTACTGTATGGAAACAGGGCCACCAGGAGCACACCACAACACTGCCCAGGTATATATGTTTTTTTTCCAAACAGGAGTTTGCTATGCTGAGTTTGGTGTGCGGGTCCCCAAGACCACGGGCTCTGCCTACACCTACAGCTACGTGACGGTGGGGGAATTTGTGGCATTCTTCATCGGCTGGAACCTCATCCTGGAGTACCTGATCGGCACAGCCGCGGGTGCCAGCGCCCTCAGCAGCATGTTTGACTCTCTGGCCAACCACACCATCAGCCGCTGGATGATCAGCAGCGTTGGGACACTGAACGGGCTCGGTGAGAATCAGGCTGCAGACACGCACATCCTGTTGTGCTGAGCTTCCTCCATTAATTAGAGCCTGAAGTGTAATTGGAAGCTCGTCAGAAGTCAGACATGGATGTTAGGCTTCATTCATTATTTACCATCTGTCTGCCTCTGGTACTTTGCCTCTGATTCAAAGTTCTAGGGGTAGAGATGCGTGATCCCAAAACTTCGAGCCTCTCTGGAACAAGCCTTTAGCAGAACAGAACCCTGAAAAATTATTTTGATGTCAGAGGCCAACAGGAGCACAGGAACACTCCGGTCTGCTCAGCCCCATAAGAGCCCACACAGACATTTGAGGGAGTGCATGCAATGCTGATATGTAGAAGCTCAGTGCTGAGATGGTCCGTGTGGCCAGCAACAGCCCACAGCTCTTATCAGTAACACCAATGAGCTGTCCTGTGGCTCTGTTTTGAAAATTTAATGTTTGCTTGAATTTTAATTAGTGCTTAGTAGATATGCATGATGCAAACTGGGACATGATCATTTGTTTTCTGCTCTCCAAAATCTCCTGACGGTGCCCTGAGGCATGACGATTTATCACTTCAATAAAAGCTTTACCTTGCAGTGGCACCGTCACCTGGAAACCAGCTTTGCAATGTGAACAAGGAGTTCTGCAAAACTTCAGGGTCTGAAAAGCATTTTCGTAGGGTCATGGACACTTCTGTGTGGGAAGGGTCATCTAGCCCAATCTCCCTGCAACAAACAGGATACCCACAGCTCCACCAGGTTCTCAGAGCCAGTCTGACCATGCGCATCTCCAGGGATGGGGTACCCACCAATTCTATGGGCAACCTATGCCAGTGTCTCACCATCCTCAGTGTAAAAGATTCTGTCCTCGTATCCAAACTAAATCTCCCTCTTCCTAAGGGTTATAAGCCCCCACAGAGTGTCTGGAGGGACTTTCTGTAGCTATGGACCAACAGTTACACTCCTCTTTTCTCTTACCCAGGGAAAGGAGAGGAGTCGTACCCTGACCTTCTTGCTCTGGTCATTGCCATCGTTGTCACCATCATTGTGGCCATGGGTGTGAAGAACTCAGTGGGACTGAACAACGTGCTCAACGTGATTAACCTGGCAGTCTGGGTCTTCATTATGATTGCTGGGCTCTTCTTCATCAAAAGTGACAACTGGTCTGAAGGGCAGTTCCTGCCGTTTGGATGGCCGGGGGTAAGTCCTGTGTGCCATGGGCCATGCGGTGCCACCCCCACTGTGTGCTGAGCTTTGCTCGTGGTGTGCAGCCCCTGCTTCTACTTTATTCCTCAGGTCCTAGCCCTGCTCAACCCACCCAGCTTTGGCCAGAGTCCTCCAGCTTGGGCCCATCCCTCCTCACTCTGCCAAACCTGAGGGACGCAGCAATGCTTTGCCTGTATCTCCTGCCGCTCTTAGAATAAACTCAGTCCTTTTCCTAGATGCCCTCTCGGAGAGCCAAATAGCAGGTGAAAGCATACACCAGGAAATGTCACTCAGCATCAGGCTCACGGCAGCAGAACGCTGTGGCTGTCCAAGGAAGGGCTCGGGAGGATCCAGCCCATCCCCTGCAGAGGGGGAGATACTTACGTTGGCTGCTTTTCAATAACAATGTTCTCGAGCATTTGTTTTGAACACTTCATAATGCCACCTGCCAGTGCTTATTTTATGGATGTTCCCTCAAAGCTTACTGAGAATTTGGACATATTTGGCTTTTTTAGCTTGCTTGCACTGGTTTTTATCCAAGGATGAACAGAGACTGAAAATATCTCAGCTGGCCCAAACCCAAGATAATTTCTCAGATTTACACTGCTCGACTCCATTGGGATTTTGTGTGGAAAAATAAGCAAGAAAGTAAAGTAAACCAAAAATCTTGATTGTTGAAAAGGTCCCAAGCTGACTTGCAGTCCCTTCACCTCTTTAGATCAGCATTTCTGTGCCAGAGCATGGCAGTGAGGAGCCCAGCACTCAGGCCCATTTAAGAGCAGAGGTCAAATTTACCTTTGGATGGTACCTGGCTTTTTCTGCCATAAAATAGGAAAGAAAAAAGGAGTGCAGAAAACAGTTGTTTAATTCCAACTCAGCCCTCCAAACCCCTCCTGGCAAAAATGCACAGTTTCAGAAGATGCATTATCCAAAACACAGGAGGAACAGTAGGGTCTTCCTGTGGTTTTCAGGTAGCTGTTTCTCTCTGGAATTCTTTGTAGAAATTAATCCACCACAGAGACACTTTGAAAAGTGAATTACAGACTGTCCCCTTGAAAGAGGTGAAATTTCCTGCGTGCTCCACCACTAAAGACCTGAGATTGGTGTGATGGACACGTAATATCCAACTAGCCAGATGCATGCAAGTGTTTGCAACTACAGATTAGCCCTCTCTTTACAGCTACACGATCTTCAGCCAGCTTCAGTGTTTGTTTCTTATAAAAGTCCATGCTAATGTTGTACATTAAGAAAAAAACAAAATAACTGAGCAGTACAAATAACTCTTCCAAGTATTCCAACCTGTCTACAGCTTCCAAGCAAAGCAGAGATTGTTTGGAGAGCAGTGCACGTCTGACTGTCCGTGCCCTGTTCTGCTTCCTCTGCTAGCAGATCTTGCTGCCTGATGAGAAGTCCTGCTAACATGAAACATGTGAACATGCTACACATCCTACCTCTAATAAATAAATGGATGTGGGGTGGAATGAGTGGGAGTCAGTCAATCCTCTCAGGATCCACAGTGTTTTCAGTGCCCCTCCACAACCCTAACCCCACACCCCAGTGCAAGCAGAATAAGTACAAAATGGTTTTGCATGATCACTTCTCAGTTGGGTGCCAGCCACCCTCAGGCACTGAGACACTGGGTCCTCTGTGCAGGTGCTCAAAGGGGCTGCGACGTGTTTCTATGCCTTCATTGGCTTCGACATCATCGCTACCACAGGAGAAGAAGCAAAGAGCCCCAACACCTCCATCCCCTACGCCATCACAGCCTCGCTTGTGGCGTGCTTGACAGCATATGTGTCCGTAAGTACCTGCTGTTATGTATATATATGAATACATGTCCATACACACTAACTATACATGTACAGCTGTCCCCTGTGGGTCTGGGAGAGGCTGAAGCAAGCATGGTTCTGTGGGGCAGGACACACGTGGATGGCAACAGCCTGTCCAATCTCCCTGCAGTAAGAAAATACATAGCTATGCTCAGGAATTTCAGGTCAAGGTATCCTCTTGTTGCCTTAGGGCGGCAGAGGCCAAGGCAGCAGGGCCCCTGGATGAACCACTCCATGATAAATCACACAGCCCAAACCTCTGCATTTACATCTTCTCCACAGGGGATGTAAGGATACAGTTCCAATCAGACTTGATTTTTTTTGTGAGTTTCCCACCCTTGAGAAGCAGCCCCTGTAACTGCAAGTCCCCAGCAGAGCTCAGGGCTGCTGCTCACACTGTGTCCTACTCACCTTACCTTCCCCAGGTAAGCATCATCCTCACGCTGATGGTGCCATACGATGCCATCGACACCGAGTCCCCACTGATGGAAATGTTTGTGGCACGTGGCTTCTACGCAGCCAAGTTCATCGTCGCCATTGGGTCTGTGGCCGGCCTGACCGTCAGCTTGCTGGGCTCCCTCTTCCCAATGCCAAGAGTCATTTATGCCATGGCTGGCGATGGGCTACTCTTCAGGTCAGTCATGCACAAGCTAGCATTTGACTTTCTCCTTTGCCTTTCTAGCCATGGGTTATTGCAGTTATTATTCTATGGGTTATTACAATAAGTAGCCACTGCAGTCTGCAATTTTAACTTTCTACAACTGTTTTCTTGCTGCAGGTTTTTGTCCCATGTCAGTTCTTACACGGAAACTCCAGTAGTGGCTTGTATTGTCTCTGGGTTTCTCGCAGCACTGCTCTCCTTGCTGGTCAGTTTGCGGGACCTGATAGAGATGATGTCCATTGGCACACTTCTCGCCTACACACTGGTTTCTGTCTGTGTCCTGCTCCTCCGGTACCAGCCCGAGAGTGACATTGATGGCTTCGTCAAGTTTCTCTCTGAGGAGCACACCAAGAAGAAGGAGGGTATCCTGGCTGACTGTGAGAAGGAAGCTTGCTCCCCTGGCAGCGAAGGAGAAGAGTTCACAGGCCCACCCACCAACACGTGTGGGGCAAAAAACCTGCCATCTCTGGGGGACAATGAGATGCTCATTGGCAAATCTGATAAATCCACCTACAATGTGAATCACCCCAATTACGGCACAGTTGACATGACCTCGGGGATTGAGGCGGATGAGTCTGAGAACATCTACCTCATCAAGCTGAAGAAGCTGATCGGCCCCCGCTACTACACCATGCGGATCCACCTGGGGCTGCCAGGGAAGATGGATCGGCCCACGGTAGCCACCGGCCAAACAGTCACCACCTGTGTGCTCCTGCTCTTCGTCCTGATGTTCATCTTCTGCTCCTTCATTATTTTCGGGTCAGACTACATCTCCGAGCAGAGCTGGTGGGCCGTTCTCCTCGTCGTGCTGATGATCCTGCTCATCGCCGTGCTGGTGTTTGTCATCTTGCAGCAGCCTGAGAACCCCAAGAAGCTGCCCTACATGGCACCCTGCCTCCCCTTCGTCCCCGCGTTCGCCATGCTGGTGAACATCTATCTCATGCTGAAGCTCTCCACAGTCACGTGGATCCGATTTGCTGTCTGGTGTTTCGTGGGTGAGTCTCAGATTATTTTATTTCTGACCCTGTTTTGAAAGGGTGGTAATAGCAGCTTCACCAATTAGTGCTTAGGCTAACATTTTTTCAGCTGGGATTCCCCGCCCTTTGCATTTGCTCCTCATAACTCTGAAGTTCTTAGAAATCTGTTAATCGAGCCCCCAAACTACAGCTGACTCAAAAATTACACCTCTGTGTAATGTCAATTTGATGGAAGCAAACTTCTTCACGCAAAGGTGACTGTTCTCACGAGTCTCCTGATGCAAAGTAGGTGGGTTTCCTGCAGAAATCTGTCTGCTTTCTTGCTGTTTCACCCACTTGAGCTCTTTCAGCAGCCCACACCAAGATTTCAGCACCACATTTCTAAAACACAGAGCTGTCCAACCCTAAGAGTTCTGGGAGGGGCAGAGACAAAGGACTATGGGCTCCAGCTTCTGTCCTTGGCCTGAGCCCTTCACTTTGTGTCAGGGGGCTTTCAGAACACGTAGGCTGTGTTGTGAATATTTATGCCAAACTTAGTCTTCCTGACACGTATCCAGAAGCCTAATACGTCCATAATTTCTTTTGCTTTGCATTTCAATTTCCACTCTCCAAAAACTCAAGAGAAAAAGAGTACCTCACATAGCTCCTCCTGATGGCTCCCAAGTGTAGACTACAGAGGACTGAAGCAACAAGGAATATCAGAACCAAGGACTCCTTAGGGAGAAATAGCAGCCATATGAGCAACCACAGATATTGCAACAGCCCATAGGAGCCCCAGCTGCAGACAGCAGACCCTGAACTTTGGTGTCAGCATTCAAAATGGCCATCTCTGGCCAAACACCCCAGCAACCACTCTTCCCGCTGGGAAAATGTGGAAGTCAATTGATGCAGAGGTTGGAGGCAGCTGCTGCCTCCCCTAAGGGCAAGCTTTGTCTGGTGGTAACATGAACAGACCTTGGATCTCCCTTCAGTATCCCAGAACAGTTTCAGTTTCCAGCCCTCAGTGTGAGTTTGCTACCAGCTTTCTTCCTCCATGTTGTTATATCCTCTCTTACTTCAGAGTAAGGATGGGGGAGGCAGGAAGCTCTCACAGGTAATTCCTGAGGCCCCGCAGCAAAGCTCCATCTCTGAGCTCCTCCAAGCCCCAGGCTGAGCTACCAAGGTGCCACATACGACTAGAAAGGAAATGCACAGTGTTTTTCTATCTCACTCAGACAATAAATGAAGGAGCAGATCAAGAGAAAGACCTTCCACCTGTCCTTTAGAAGGAATGTGGTTTCAGAGCATCAGATCAGTCTGCTGTCATTCACCCTTGCACCTTTGTGCACATCTAACACCTTATCAGGTGCCAGCAATGGCAACAAGGTCACCCTGCTGATGTGTGCCGGACCTCACCAGCCTTCCTGTAGCAAGCAGGGATCAGGCAGGGCTAGGCAGAGAAAGTGAAGAGAAACTGAGAAGTGAAAGAGGAGGACAGGATTTTGGGACCAAGTGCCAAATATACTCAGCCTGACCACCCCAGGGCATACAGGGCTGTGAGTTCTGGCAGGAGAGATACTGAGAGAATAAGAAAATTCCAGAAGGAAAAGGATGGCTGGGAGGCTGCCGGGGTAGAAACACGGGCTTCCAGTGCAGGAGGAGAGAATAAGTCTGCTGGGAGCTGCTTTCCCACCAAGGCTGCAGATGGCACAATCACACGGTTAAGCATCCATCCCAGCTGATGTTTTAAACACAGCTCTCCCCAGTCACACACTGACAGCACGCACTCTGCTGGCTTGAAGACCAGACATCAGTGAAAATATGCATTCAATTAATCCCTCACCAGCTCGAGCCAGCTGGCACTGGGCAGGAGGAGGCTGGATGCTGGCATGGGCTGAGAGGACAGGTGTGGCTTTGGGGCATAGTGCGGGCCAGGAGGGGAGCGATGGTGCGGAGCTGCCCTCCCCTCAGCAGCCTCTCACTCTTGCTCACCCCAGGTCTGCTCATTTACTTTGGCTATGGGATGTGGAACAGCACGCTGGAGATCAGTGCCCGCGAGGAGGCCCTCCACCAGAGCACCTACCAGCGCTATGACGTGGACGTTGACCCTTTCTCCGTGGACGACGGCTTCTCCTACGCCACCGAGGGTGAGAGCTACCCAGACTGGGGCCCTACTGAGGACAAGGGCTTCTCATACCAGCAAATGGCGGGAGCAAAGGAAAGCCATCGGACAAGTAGCAGATCAAAAAGTAAGGGCAGGCACAAACCGTCCTCAGAGGCCCTCATCGCCAACGACGAGTTGGACTACTCACCCGAGTAGTGGGGCAAACAGGGGGACGCCATGCTTCCAGATAGCCAGGAAGGATCTGCGGCTTCCCTGCCCCGTCCCGTCCTCCACCACCACTCTGTCACCTCTGGTCCTCGGGTCACACACTGCGACCGCTGCCGACCCCAAACCAAACCCACCCGAGGGCTTTGCCAGCTGGGTCCCACACCAGGGAATGCTGGAGCCCCGGTTCCCGCCGAGCCCCGGTTGGCGGCCAGTGGGAGATGTGCCAAACTGAGGGGGCTCTGAGAGGTGGAAGGAGCCACATGGGGGGACGAGATGGGTTTTCCCTGGGGAATAGTCACCCTATGGCCACTCTTGTGTGTTTGGCACTTTCTTAGCACGTGTGCTTTTTCCTCGAACCACCCAGCAGTGATAGCTTAACCAGGGGGACAGGCAGGTAGGGATACAAAAATGGACCAGCTTTCATCCAAGGGGGTGGATCAGAACAGGATGTTGGCTCCATCACTTGGTGTTTTCATGGCTGTTCCAGCACTAAATGTATGCAACAGGGCCACCCCTGTGCTGGTCCCCAGGCCCTGAACCCAAAGGCCCTAAATACCAGGATTCAGTGTTAGTCCAAACAAATCCTGAAATCCTGACATAGCCAAGCATCCCAAAACCGAGCTTGGCCTCATTTCAGATCACACCTGACTTAGGCTTGTGCAAGCGGTCAGCAAGCCCTGTGCAGTGTCCCCAGGGTTGGACTGGACGCTGCTCCCACTGCTCCGTGTCTTTCCCAGAACAGCCAGCCCCTATCCCTGAGTGGTGGGCATATCCCAGCACTTGTTCTGGCCTCCATGCTGTTTCTAACCTTGGCTTGGTGAATACTATGTGAAAAGATACAAAAATGATGATTTTTTCTGGAGACATTTCTGATGTGAAACCAAAAGGAGCGACTGGGAGGGCTCCAGGAAGGGAGTAAGGGTTTGGTAAAAGAACCTGTTTCACTCTGGACCCCCTCCTGCTGCCCACCCTTGCTACACTTCTACAAGCAGAAACCCCAAGTGCATCCCACCCAAAAGCTGCCACGATGCACATAAGCTCTACCAACCCGCTCGGGGAGCTGTCCTATGCACGTGTCCCCAGCTGTGCTGAAGCCCTCGTGATGGTCACTTGTGCCCCGCTACTCCCTTCAAGGATGCCTTATAGATACCCAGGAGAGATGGTACCTTGCAGGCCCAGCTTTATGCTTTCAGGGAGAAAGATGGTTGCTGTTTTCCTACCAGCTCTCATACTAAACCATGGGGTGGTCGTCCTCGTCCTGCTTCTGCACGGTATTTAGGCATCTGCCGGATCACACATATGTGCCCAAGTACCCTGCTGAGTCAAAGCCTGTTATTCCTTTTGCAGCCTTAATCTCTTGCTACAGAGCAGTTTGCAGTACCAGTGTGTGTCGTCGTGTCCACCTGAGTGTTATTTGGTGAGAGCCTGATCCCTTGCTCTTTGGCGTCTGTAGGCACCTGTCGTTGGATAAGCATGTTGAGCAGGGCCCTTTGGCTGCTGTGGTTCCCCTGCACCCTCCCACCTTCTCCATCCCTTTCCTATCCCTCCCTTGTCCCTTCCCCATCTCCATCCCATCCTCATCCGTTCCCAGGGAAGCAGGGCAGGACAGCTGCCCACATCCCCAGGGCCACCAGCAAAGGTCATATGGTCCATCACCTCCAGGCAGCACCGGCATAGGGCCAGTTTGGGATGCTGAGAGAGGCCAGGAAGCTGGCACAAGTGTTGCTCTAACCCAAATATTTCTCCACGCCCTTAAAGGAGATTTTCACACAACCACCACATTGCAAAAGAGCATTGCCAGCACCACCACTGTCCCACTCCGTGCCAGGAGCCGGCATCCCATTGCTGGAGCCCAAAGCACGGTCTGGATGGAGCAGAAATACCTCACATCCCCCAGACCAACCCATGAGATCTTGGCCCCTCTGCAGGTTGTGACCACAGCGACACGACCCAGCACGCATCCTCTGCACAGCAGAGAGCTCAGCCCCAAGCAACGCCGGTGTCACAACCCCAGCTTGTAAATGATCCTCACTCCTCTCGTTTTGTTTTGGTCTTTCTGATGTAGATCTTGCATTTTTTTATTATTATTATTTCTTTTTTCTTTTTTCTCTTTTTTTTTTTTTTTTGCAGGTGGTACTTTCTGGTGTAACAGTTCTCTGCAGTTCTGGTATGAGATCGGTGTATTTGTTAAACGAGTTTGTTAAGTTATTTGACTTTATTTTTGTGGTTTGCCCATTGGTGCACTGTACAATGGGCTCTTGTGGTGTGTCATGAGAAAGAAAAAAAATATGCAGATATATTATGGAGTGATTTTTATTTTCAGATGACTGTGTTGTTGGAAACTATACATATAATATATACATATATATTATCAAGATACTAAGAAAGAAATCTAAATTTACCAAAATCTGTATATTTTAATAAATGCATAAAGCTTTATTGTGTGCCTTTACATTACAACAAACAGATGAATGAGCAGGAACAGAATGGATTTTTAAAGGAAGTCAGAGACAAACGTGTCTTAGCATCAACTTCCATAGCAATGTACATCTTTTAAATGAAAGAATAAATTAGAAAGAATTTTCCCATGTAAGTTTTGTTAAGCTGATCAGTACCTGAAAGTCCAATATTTTTCCAATGTTAAATTGAAGTCAGAGATGAAAAAAACCTTGCCTTAAGTGCTTCAAAATTTCCTTTGTAGAAGATGCAGTTCAGTGGGCTGACTTTGGTATTTACTGTTGTGAATCAAAAAATAATGGTTATCCGTTTACACAATCAATAAAAAAGTGAAGAAAAAAAAAAGAGAGCCAATGGCCACAGGTTGACTATTGCAGAGCAAAGTTCACCAAGCTCCTTTGCTCTGGACATGGGGCTGCTCCTGGTGGCACAGTGATGGGGACACACTGCAATGGGAGGTAATGGGGGCTGAACCAGACAGGGCTCCGTTGGGATGTGGGGGTCATCCCCAAGTTGGGGTGATCACAGAGCAGCCACCGTTCTGTAGCTGATGCCAGGTGTGGTGTGGAGCAGCTCTTTGTGCTCCAGTTATGTCTGACTGAATTTTGAGATTTCAATGTGATGAGCATCAAGAGCTGCTGAGAGCTGGCTGTGCCATGGCCAGCCCTGCCCAGCAGCCTGGGATCTGGAGAGCTCTATGGGATATTTTGGTGTCTGTGACCCTGGGCAGAGCACAGGGAGGGCAAGGACCCGAGCACCAGCCCCATGTGCCTGAAAACATCAATTTGCAGCCTAGAAAAAAAGAAAAAAAATATCCTGAGTGCTGTTTGGCAAGATTTCAATCCCCATAGGATCCCACACCCACTGTTGGGATTTGCTTCCTGCAGCGTTGCAGTGGGTTCCTGCCCCGGGAGCTCCCTCTCTGCCACCAACACCAGTGCTGATGGGTGCACAATCCACAATCCCCGCCGCCCGCACAAGCTGGCACCCGTGCATCAATGGCAGCACTGACACGTCCCTGCAGTGTGCACAACGACCAACTGTGCCCTGCTGTGATGTCATGGGCACAAGTGTCCTGCACAGCCCCGGGCTGAGCCTCCAGGGCTGCTGGAGCTCGGGGCAGATGCTGTGTGCTGGAGAAGGAGGGTGAGTGCTGGGGCCTGGGTCCTTATCTCCCTGCTATACCAGGGGGGTGCAGGCATACTCATTCTCTCCCTTTAAATGCTCTCATCTCGGCCTCACATCAGCATCCTTGCTGCTGCTCGGGCTCTCCAACCAAAGCAGACTAAGGATGGGTAGATCCCAATGGATGGATGGGTGCATGGCAATGCACCGAGGTTTGTCCTACTGCCCATTTCCAAATCCCTCCCCACCACCCCAAACCTCCTGGTGGGATCTCAGCTTGTGCACACAGCCTTCAATTGCACAGCAGCCACTTCTCTCACCCCAGGGTTGAAGCATGAACCAATTATGTGGGGTGAGTTAACAGCCCTGGGGACAGATGGGGCTTGGTATCACTGTAATTAAATTGCTATGACCTCTAGTAAGGACAGAGGTGGTTCTTGATCTTATACGGTTTTAATCCAAGAGAGTGATGACCTTGGAGCAGACTTGAACTTGAGTTCAGAGCAATGAGATTTTGAATTTCTCCAATAGGTTTCCAAGTCTCCTGGGTGGGAAAAATGTCACGAATCCCTCACGTGGGGGCAACGAACAACACCAAGGCTGCAGTCAGCTCCATGCAGGAAGGTTAGCCTGGTTTTTAACACTCCCCCAAAAGCAAAGGCAGCTTTCAGTCCACAGCAGAGAAGAACTTCTCATCCCAAATTGCTTTAAAAAAACCCTTCAAAATCGTTAGGAAACTGTGTCATGGAAAAGCTAGCTATGGAAGCACACAGGAAGGAAGGAAAAGAAGGCAGAGCCGCAGATCCTCTGTTATTTATTGTACAGTATTTCAGTTGAAGTACAAAGGCAATCATCAGTATTCACCAGAATTGCATTGTGATAGTGTAACCGTGTGTTAAAAACGTGCTACTTATTGGTGAACACAGATTTATGGGATGAAAGCAAATGGAAATGTAAAAACACATTTTTAGTAACTGATCTGTACAAAGAAAAAAAAAACACTAAAAAAAGAGTGTGGGGATTAGAGCCCCCAGAGTCACTGGAACTATATACAGACACTGTTATTTGTCGTGGCGTTAGGACCTTTGGGTTCTGTATCCTTCATACTGATGACCGGGGGAGTGGGGAAACACTGTTACTAAAATGATCAAATCCATACAAAAGTATTTACAGAGAAAGGCAGAAAAAATCCCCTACTGTTCCGAAAGAGAAACATTTGCCTGTTGGGAGGGTGCACCTCCCTCAGCCCTTGCTCCCAGACCGTGCCAGAGCGCAGACCTTGGGGATGGGAAAGCAAATGGGGACGTGCTGGAGTCCTCAGCAGCGGGGAAGTGCCTCTCAGGTCTGCTTTGCTGCTTTAAGCTCTCTTAGTGAGCAGTGAAATAAAAAAAACCCAAACCCACCTGAGATCCACGCACCAACCCTCGGGTTGCTGGATGGGGAGGGTGAAGCAGGTGGCTGTGGGGGCTGGGACTTGTTTTCTAGAGAAGGGGACAACAGGGGGGACAACAACGCTTGGGACTGCTGTTGTAAAACCTTCCCTGGGAGCACAACAGCAGCACCAGGAGAAGAGAAGCCATTGCACGCAGACCCAGCGGGCGTGGGACCTCAGACGTGGGCGCTCTTAGCGTGGGTGGGGGAGCTGGAGCCCGAGGCGTAGTAGAAGCGGTTCTCTCCAAAGGTCTGAGCATCCCCCGAGCAGCAGACGATGACACAGCCGCCGAAGAGGCAGAGGGCAGAGCCGATCCAGCCCGTGTACAGGGAGTAGCCAAAGCTCATGATGGTGGTTTCACGGTGGGCGCAGACGGGGAACCAGATGGTGGCCACCACTCCGCACATGGCTGGGGAGACAGGAAGGGAAGAGCCAGGCTCAGAATCGATAGGGTTGGAAAAGATCTCTAAGATCAGGCAGTCTGACCATCAACTTGACAATAAGTGTGGGACCAGCAAGCCCAGGGCACGGAGCGTCCACAGCAGACACACATGCTGTTAGGTGTGTGCAGCTTGGAGTTAGCCTCCTGCAGCTTGTGCTTCCTCTGGAGGATGGAGAGGATCCCGTCCCCACACTGATCCCATGGGTTCCCTATGGCCAGAGCAGGAGTGGTGTGGAGATGCCTGAGCTGCGAGAGGTGGGGAAGGACCAGCAGCAAGGAGCAGAGCAACAGCTGCTTGACACAACTTGAGGTATTACAAAGGAAGCAGATTAATTCCCTAGAAATCTCTTAAAAGTGTGTAGAATGAAAGTCAGCCCTGAAACTGGCACTCTGGAGAGCTGCGAGTTTAGGAGGAGCTGAGAGCAGAAGACCACAGAAGCCCCACACATTGGAGGGGCAGTGAAACCTCAACTCAGAGTTAGGTGGCAAGGGGATTTCACTTCCCTGTGGAACACAGGGTCAGGTGATAGGGACAGCTCAGCAAAGCTTCCCAGAGACCTCCTGAAATGAGTCGGAGGGAGCACAGTGCTCAGCCCAGAACCCACATAGCACGACTGCTGAGGGCTTCAAGTTTTGCTCCAGGCTTTTCCACCTAAGCAGGAAGGCAGCAGTGGAGCAGTAATGTGAAGATGTCCATAGAAAAATCCATCCCTGCGTTCTCCTGGCATCACCGCCCTCACCCTACACAGCCCCGCATGCAGCAGAGCCGATGGTGTTAACCACCTACAGGAGCAGGTCCTAAAACAATACCCCTTTATGGCCCGCACATCTGAGAGGAATGAATCCGTCAATATTGACTTGCCTCCGGGACAAGCTGTGCAGGACTCCATCCTTGTGGCTATCAGAGAATCGGAGCAAAACAATAACAGGGCTGTGGCAGTGCTACAGATCTGCCGACCGCACTAAGAGAGATCTGGAGGCGGTGTCAAAAAGTTAAGGTTGCAAGAGGGGGGAGAAAAAAGGGGCAGAGAAAAAAATAAAATAGTTTGGATAGAGTGGAAAACAAACCATTGCTGCTGGCCAGTACAGCAGAAAGCCCATCCCCGATCACTGCGGTTATTATGAGAAAAAATATTTTCCTATGGAAAAGAGAAGAACGTTCTGAGGATGCTAATGAAGCCAGCAATGACTTGGGGCCCCCTCAAAGCAAGGGCCCTGCTGCTCTGGGAGGGGCTGTGGGGAAGGAGGGTTGCCCCTGCCGCAGCTCGTGAGCCTCCAAACAGAGTGGGGTCGGACGGGAATCTGCGAAGCATTCTAATGGGCTCCAGCATAAAGCTGCTTTGTTGTCCAAAAGGACACAATCATCTTTTCTTCTGTCCACAGTAAATATATATATATATGTATTGGTGTCCACAGACTATAAGAGCCTTATCCCCTCGGACCCTCCCCCACCACTCAGCGGAGAGGACAACGCTCGCGTTGGGCCAAGGGGAGCTCTCGGGGACACCGGGACAATGGCATCTCTTGTGGCCGTGGGGCAGCCGTGTGTAGCACCACCTTATCATCGTGCTGACACTGCTCCAAAGCTGGAAGGCTGGCCAAGGGCTGAGCAGCTGCTGGCGATCCCAGCGGGGAGGAGGAACGCACTGGGATGGCTGCTGCAGTCAGGCAGAAAGCAAGAGGAGCAGCTCGAGTCCTGGAGACTTCTACCACACCGTCCCCATCGGCACCACCTGAGCCCGTGTCCCACATCCCAGTGAATCCCAGTTCCTTTTGACCTGATGCGTGGAGCTGAATCTCTCAATATTTGCCACTATAAGCATAGCTTAATCCAGCAGTGGAAGCACACAGAACCACTCAGGTTGGAAAAGACCACAAGGCTCATCTAGTTCCACCATCCACTACCACTGACCAGTGCCACACCTCCGTGGCTCTTGAACACCTCCAGGGACGGTGACTCCAGCACACCCAGGGCAGCCTGTGTCAGTGCACCATCTTTCCTTCTGAGAAGTTCTTCCTAATATCCAACCAGAGCATCCCCTGGTACAACTTAGGGCCAAAAGGGCACTACTGCTCTGACAGCAGGGACACTAAGTCCCTGCCAAATCCCCCCACAGAAGTTACAAGTTATCTGCAGAAGGAAGAGCTCTCACTTCCACAGCTAACTGCAGCTATTCTGGGCTGAAGACAACCTGAAGGCAAGATTTCTCTTTCCAAGCAGTTGGTCTTGCAGAAGGAAATCACAGGTGTGATTTTTATTTTCTCTCTTTAATGCAAACTTCATCCTGATCACCCAAATAAATCTCACAGAAGTAATCCCAGCAGAACAGCACCGCAGAGCAGCACTCAATCCACTGATAATGTTCATGGTCTGCCCTCCCAGAGTGCAAAGCCATTTTATGCAGGTTGTATATGTGTTTAAACTCTGCTTTCCCTCCTGCCCTGAGCCATCTGCCCACAGGGAGCACACAAGTACTGCAGTCTAAGCCATAACTTGGGTGTCACTGTGATTTACTGGTTGGACTTCATGATCTTGAAGGTCTTTTCCAAACCAAAGTTGTTCAGTGACTCTGTGATTTCTTCTAGGGGAGCAGTGTGATTTACAGAGGTCTCTTAGTGTCCACAGCTGCCCAGAAGAAAAAAAGAGAAAAAAGCACTTTCAAACCTTGTTTTTCTTGGGGTAGAGTCCTCTGAGAGAAAGCAATGTCCAGAGGAATCTATTAATACCATCTATTTGGAAGACAATAGCTAACATGGTCATTTAGCAGTGGTAAATCCCAGTTAATTAATGTATTTTCCATCTGTTTGTCACCCTCAGGTCCCTCACTCCTCCATGAGAAAACAATTGCTTGGGTACCAGCAAGGGGTCCCCTGATCTAACACCAACAGTATGGGATGGGATGGGATGGGTTTTTCCATCCACATCACACAGGAGATGTTTTCATAGCAGCTCAGAGCAAACCACCACCAACAGCTGTGTGCAGCCATAGATCAATTCCCTCGGTCAGATAGGATCAAGCAAAGACATAAATACATCAGCATGCAGGATAGGAGGGTGTGCACATGCGTTGCACTCTGCAGCCTGCTATTATCAGCAGACAGGAAAATCAATGGAATATCTGAGCCCGCTGTTTTCCTGGCAAGTTTTCAACTATTTTTTTTTCTCTCTCTCTTTTTTTTCTTTCATGGTTTCACGCTGTGTTTCAATCCCTTCTTTCCTTTTTAACAGTTTCAGTGCTACATGCCGTCCCCTGCCTGAGCAACATGCAACAATTGCCATGCAGCCAGCTCCTGAGACCACATCCCCTCTCGATATATCTGCAGAGTTTGTGGGTCTGGATTTGTTGTCTTCTAACCAGACCTTGGGGAGTTGTGCTCAGGCCCCAACGTTGGGGGGAAAACACAGAAACCCGCGAGTGAGAAGTCAGTGCCCAGAGCATAAATAAGAACAGCCCATGACAGAAAGACTTTTAAGCCAGCATTATGTCTTCTGAGGCTTGGTATTCACACTTACTGAATGCTCTGGAATGCTCACACTTCATTTTTGCAACAACAGATCATTAATCAGCTTAAACAATGTCAAAGTCCCAAGCTCTGTGCACTGCTCTCCTTCCAAAGGGACTGACTTGCTAACCAGCCTGGAAAAAAAAATGGGTTTTGTACAAAAAAGCATGTTGTTGTTTTTATTTTGTGAAAATTTTAAGAGCCAAAGGAACGTGTTCATCCTTTATCAGTGCCCAGCTCCGGGGCAGCCCAGATCACACAGGGGTAACAACCAGCAAGAAGGCCAAACTTGACCCAGTGTGCACCTGCTACCCTTCATCCTTGTTATCTCTTCTCATTGGCCTTACAGCATGGCAGGACCAGACCCCAAAGCCCTGCTCTACCCCCACTGGGCTCTGGGCTTTCACTTCTTCTCACGCAGTGTGACTCGTAGTCACTGCCACGTCTGCTGCTCTTGCAGTCCTGCTGCCCTACTGCAAAGCAGATTTAGGGCCAGTGCTCTCAGCCATGAAAAATGGGGCTGGTCTACAGCAAGGCTCTCCTTGCCCAAAACTAACATTTTCCACTTGTTTGCCACAAAGAGCAGCTCTGCCGGGACTCCCCCAGCTCCAAGACCAATGATATCAGCAGAACAGACTCTCCTGTTGCTACAATGTCATTGACAGCATGAAAAAACCCTTTTGTTTGCTGCCAAGCCCAGATCTGTGCCTCGAGGTTTCAGGATGGGGATGAAGGACAGATTCACAGAGCTCTCTAGTGTGACTGCTCCTGATGGAATATCCCAAGCAGCCCCCACAGAGCTGACATTAGGGTTTCCAGCTCCTTAAAGCCCACAGCTATTGGAAGCCCCTCGTGGTCTCACTTAGATTTCAGACATATTGACTCATCTTAACTGTTCCTCACTGGAGCAGGGACATTGTGGGAGGAAGATACAGAATTGTAAATGCTGGGAAAGACCTCTAAGGACACTAAGTCCAACCCCAACTCATCCCCCCATGCCCACTGCCCGCATCCCTCAGTGCCACATCCCCACGGCTCTGAGCACCTCCAGGGACGGTGACTCCACCACTCCCTGTGCAGCTGTGACAGTGCACCACCGCTCTTTATCAGGAGAAGTGTTTCCTAATATCCTGAACCTCCCCTGGTCCTATTGCTGGGATAAGAGACCAACCCCCACCTCATTTTTTCTAATATTATAGAAGCTGGTGGAACAGTAGGAGTGTCAAAGCTGGGTGGTGGGGACCTCCCATCTGATTATGGAGGGATCTGCTGCCCAGGGCTCCATCCCTCCTTGTGCCCATGCCTGCCCAGCTGGGGACATGCAGCTCCATGTGGTGCCCACTTGAAAAAAACCTCAGGAGAAGCAGAAGAAAGAGGAGCAGGGTGATGTCAGCGCTGGCTGCCAGCAAGCAGCAGAGCCGCACAAAGAGGCCACTCTCCCTCTGCCCCCTCCTCTGCCAAGCAGACGGGTGAAAACAAGGCCCCGCAGCCTGTGGCTGGGGTGACGAGGCCTCAAGAACACGCAGGTGCCGTGTTGGGGACAATGAGCTTCACAGGCTGAGCTGCACAAAACAATCTCCTCCGCGGGCCCCACGGACGGGAAGAAAGCCCAAGGACAAAGCTGGCAGGAGGCACACGGCCGCACCTCCATGCTGGTGTCCCAGAGGAGCAGCACCCACCGCCCGGCTCACAAACCATGCCAACCCAAACTGGAGGAGGCCCCGGCGTGCCTTACCCAGAAGGATGATGAGGATCCCCCCCAGCTGGGAGCGGCGGTACTTGGCGGCACCGGGCTCGTGGCCCATCCTGATGCAGGGCAGCACGGTGATCAGCAGGAAGATGGCGGGCAGGCCCAGCACGGAGGCGGCGATCATCAGCGCTCGGCACGCCTGGACATAGCCTGCGGGGGGTGAGGACAGAGGACCTGGGTTATTTGGCCCAAAAGAAGGAGGACTTTGAGCAGCCCTGCGGCCATTTCCCCCCATCAAAGCAGATGCGGTATTCTGTGGTGCCTCAAAGAAGGGCGGCAAACGTGCCCCAAGCAAATCCCACCGACGTGCAGATATGGAGGGCTTTCCTCTTCCTGAATAAAGCACCCTGCTTACAACAAATATCTCTCCAGGGGAAAATGAACACAACAGAATATTCCCTATGGAGTTAAGGGCAGAAAGCGGGACCCGAAACAAAGGAGATGGCAACGCCCGGCGTGGCCTCTGTGTAACCGATCCAAACCAAGACACAAACAAGACACAAACATGGCAGCTGAAGGACTCAGTCGGGGGAAGACCCCGAACACACTTCAGCCAGAGGGAGGGGGCCAGGAGGGGTCTCATGGGCAGCAAAGGGGCTCAGAATGGGGATGGGTGGGAGGATCTTGCTTTGTGAGCTTTCTGCCACAGAGAAACGTCGCTTTCTGGTGGGGGAAGGCTTGGTCTTCTTGTTTGTTAAGTTTAATACTGTTTCTTCAAGATAAACTGTTTTCGTGCCTGCTGTGCTGGATCACACCGAACAGCAGTAGCTATAAGGAAGGCAAATCTACTGAGCTGTGAGTACTGACAGGAAAAACAGGAGCTGGACTGAGAGGGTCCAGCACTGCCAACCTCTGTGTAACAGGGGCTGGGCATTGTACCAGAGGGAATTTCAGAAGTGATCTCTCTCACCACTGAGAAGTTATTTCCACAATAATTTAAAATGGATAAAGAAGGGGAAAATGAGCAAAAAACAAGGAATATCTATTTTTACCCTGTCAGCTTTGGAAGGGGCACCCTGATGAGGTGCAATCTAAAATGAAACAGAGCGCAAAAACACCACAGAGTTAGCAGCAATTGAAATAGGTGAAACAACCAGCTAAAATAACAAGCTAAACTGCAGAGACAAGATCACATGCAGACCTTGGCAGTGTCAGTTGGCCCCATTCATCCCGGAGAAACACTCTGCTTAGGTTTTGCTTTGCAGTGAAGTAGATGCTTTATGGTTAGAAAGAATTGGGACAGACGATGCAGTGAGCAGACAGGACGACGTGTAAGAGCTCTGCCGTGAGTTAGAGCACGGGGGAAGCACAGGACCATCAAGACCATTGCCAAACTTCCAAAAGATCAAAAGCCACGGCAGCATTAATAACAGACGCCACGAGGTTCATTGTGCTCAGCAGCATTTCAAGGAACAGGTCCTTCAGATGTTTAGCAGTTCATCGTCATCTCAAGGCATAAGCGAAATACAATGTCTGAGGTGCACAGCCTCGCCCCGTGGGTGAGGGGACACGGGGGATCGTACCTGGCAGGATGAGGATGTCCACCAGCGGCTTGCAGTGGTAGAGGCCCGTCGCCATGACGCAGTCTGCCCACAGCCCCTTGGAGCCCAGCTCGTCCATTTTGCGGCAGGTGGTGATGGTGTAGCCGCAGGTCACCACCCAATCGTTGGTGGCGGTGGCCACCACCACCCCGATCCAGCCGATGAAGCTGCAGACAAACCCGGCCAGGTGCAGGCAGGTGGCCACCATGTCGACGTGCCGGGCTCGCGGGCTGGGACGGGGACAGCAGGGCTGGGAGAGGCGGTGCGGAGCGGTCTGGGACCCGGAGCTGCCGGCAGCCGCGAGGGACTGGAGCCGCTGGGAGAGATCCCCGAGCTGCACTGGGCGGCACTGGGCGGCCTCTGCCCCTGGGAGGGGTCAGCGCTGCCTCCGGCCCCGCTCCATGGGAGGAGCGAGGGGGAGCCCCAACTCGTGCCTCCGTCACGGGGCCGGGGGGAGGGGGGGGGACCCCGAGAGCGGAGCTGCGGAGCCATCTCCTCGTGGGTAAACGGGGCACCCGAGTTCATCGCGTGCGCTGAGAACACGCGACGAGGAACGGTCCCCTTCGAAACGTCGGAAAAAAAAGACAAGCGCTCGCACAGCCCCGCGGCACCACGAGCCCCGCACCGGCGCCGCGGGGCGGGGGGACCGCTGGTGGGCAGCGGCGGCACTGCAGCGGGACGGCCGTGTGCCCGCAGCACCGGGCTCGTCGAGGCGGCGGCTGCAGGCGGGGTCCGCGCGCATCAGCGGGACACAACGCGCGGCCGCGCAGGGATGCACTGCCGCGCGTGTGGGAGCGCAGTGTTACGCGCCCACCTCCCCCCGTACCAACCGCGCAGCTCGTCAAACCGATAACCGGTTTCATCTGTGTTCTGCTTGACGCCACACACCGCCTTTTTTTTTTTCCCCTCCCCTCCCCTCTTGGAGCTCCCTGACAGCAGGTGACCGCGTAAAGCAATGCAATAACGCACTGCACAGCGGCAGGGAACGCCTTGGAGCTGTATGGTAGTTTCCACCATGGGTAAATAAAAAGATTTTTCACCAAATCAAGTCTAACACTCACTTCCAGTCATGAATGTTTGTAGATCTCAGCTCTTAGTGTGGCAACGTGTGTTCTCTCCTCATTACCCATCTATTAAGGAGAGGTGTGAACAACTCGAGCATTGCTAGAGCAGTTAAGCAGCAACAAAAGCTGTGCCAACCACTCAAGCAGTTGTATTTATGCACATAGACGCCAACTCTGTGCCGAGCTGCACACATACCCCAGCAGGTCTTATTGTAAGCAAAGCAAGGGGAATTGTCCTCCCAACTCCTTCCTGAAGCCCAGCTGCTGTTCCAGGGCACACCACCACCACGAAGACACGAGGGCTGCGACCGCACAGTTTTTATTCGATTCTGAATCCACAATCTGTACACGTATTTACAAGGCATGAAAATGGATAACAGCACAAAATACAATTGAGGTATAAGCTAAGAGCACAGTATGTCATGTTTCAATAAATAGAATTCCAAATTTGTAAACTAAGTGACCAGATAGATGCATTTTGTTTACTAAAACCATATAAAATATCTGTTAATCTCACGTGAGGTAGAGGACAGTTTTGTGTGTCATGTAACGCAACCACAGCAACGCTAAGACTGTACATCATGGGCAAAGTGTTCTCAGTGCTGAACGAGGGATGGCTCTCTCAGGGTCCCTGCAGCCCCCGGCCCAGTGCAGCTTTGCAGCCCCTCCTGTAACTCACAGCCATCACGCTGCCATGTCAGCATCAGTAAATGCTTTTGAGAGGGAGCATGAAGAGGAGAACGGGTTGTATTAATCATGGGAAGCAACGGAACCGTGACAAAATGTTTCGGACCAAGCCCACACGTCCCAGATTTCTCTTAAATACAGTGTAACTGTGCTTGCCTTTAAGTGAGGTATCTCTGTTGGAAGATGGGTATTGTGACAAAGGCAATTCTCCAATAGCAATATTTGATACTGTGCTTAACCAAGGGCTTAACTCATTCTCCAAGTATTTCCCAACGGAAGTACTAATGCTGAACGGAAGCCAGGTGGGGGCACACAGCCCTCACACCGTAGAGCCACAGCCACCAACGTTGGCAAAACCTGAAACAAAAGGTTTCAAACACACACACAACCACTGGGACGTCCTGTAAGCTCTCTGACCAACGCTTCCCACATCAGACACGAGCAAAAGGAACAAAGCCTGCAGCTTGCTGCAGCTGAAATGAAACTACAGGAAGATCTCCAGCACAGCCTGGACAGGCAGGTGGGATTCTCTGTCAACTTCGCCATACTACAGAAAAGTGTTGTGTGGATTAATTACATGAATTAAGTGCAGAAATAAATACAAAGTCGTTATCGTCGCTGACAGTCAAAATATATGCTCTACGAACAAGTGAACTGGAGGGAGCTGACCGTGACAGCACTCAAGGCCAGCTCCACAGCTAACACTAGGAACATCTTCTGAATAGCTCGTACACCTTATAGCTATATCCAACCCCAGAAGGTAAACCAAGAAAGCATGAACCAACAGCTGTGACTTCTAAAACATGGACCAAGCCACATTTCTTCAGGCCACCAGTAGCTTCACGCTCCCATTCAACTTCTCCTACTTCACTAATTGCATGATGCCTTCACTATATACAAATGATTTTACACCTAAGCTAGTAATATATTAAATATAGAATAAAATCAGTGGAAGAATGTGAAACAGAACCACGTTCATCTAAATTCCCAAGCTGAATGATATGCTTTGCAAAAACTAAAACACAGCTTTGGAGATGTGAGATAACATCCCCTCCATCCAGGGTACAGTCAGAGCATTAGCACTGCAAGCTCTGCTCTCTGGGTTCTTACATTTTCTGGCTCATGAGAGTACATGGAGCACGAGAACATTCCTTTTTGTTTCCCCAACATATAGGAGCAAACCAGACATTAACCCTGAATCCGAGTTCCAAAAGGTGCATGCGTAGGCAACTTTGTTTTCAGTCTACATGTTCAACCAGGAAACTATCAAGACGATGAACAATCCTAGGCTTTCTTTCCCCCCCCCCTCTAAAGACTTAATGCCACAACTATTTGAGAAAGCACTTTTTGCCTGAAAGCTCAGCAAACAAAAGCTGAAGGCAGAACGAGGAGCAACATAAAAGGAGCATGCCATGGCTCATAGGAAGAACCCAATGACAGAACTGGCTTCTACCATTAAGTGCATACTTAAGAGAGGGCCCTCAAGTGTTCATTACAGTTCTGTGTTAGGCTGTAAAATAAACCACCCAACGTAACAAGCAGAAGGTAGTGAAAAAAGGTCAATGTAGATTTGTTCTAGAGCTACCAGTGTGTTATTTACAACTTCCTAAAAAACTATCTTTCAAAGACTGAACACACAAAATCTATGGCACAGTTATGTTTACATTATTACTTAAAATCGGTATAAAATTAAGTCTACATGTATGAAAATTATTTGTTGTGTAAGTAACCTGAAAGTGATATTTAAGAATTTTAAGAGGATTACAGCAATTTAAAACGCATCCTAACTTCAGATTAACTAAATGGAGTATTTACAAAGCTATTTTAAGGTCATTTTAACAGATGCTCAGTTAACTTCTTCGGCCAGATGTCTTGCAAATATGAGGAAGCCTCACCCACAGCTGGAACCGCTAAAACTCTATGCCAGCTGCTGGAGATCTTGCAGAAGTAAAATCAGGAGTACAAACTACGGCTGCCTGTGGTTCATTAGCCTCCAGCAGAAGCTGGCTGGCACGGTGGAAGCGCTGGCTGGGGCAGGGGAAGCCCAGCCATACTGGTTCTGCAATGCAGCTGCCATGGGTAGAAGTCAACCAGAGGCAAAGTGGGAAATCTTAGCACGAGGAACAAAACACAGACAGGACTGCAATGAAAACTGAATATACAGTACATTAAGATCACAACCCCGTGAGGATTCCATTCGTTTGACAGCTAAGCTACAAACACTGCAGTGAAACCGTTACTTCAGCCACATTAAATGAGTCCAGAGGGCCTTACCTACACTGACAGCTGAACAAGTTTGGTTCACAACACTGACACTGAAAAGCAGCTAGAGATGATCATTTCTGATCTTAGATAACACCCCGATGAAACTCTCTGGCTCCCCAGGACAGTGCTTCCTTCCTCATCAACCTAGCTACTCCAGCCTCGAGCTCCAGTGCCTCACATCACAGCTCTACCAACACTCCTGCCTGCTCTCCCTATTGCCACATTACTGGTGGTCATTGAAATAAAACACACAGCCGTGTTTAAAGCAAGCTGTACATACACAAGCAGAATAATTTATACTCAGCACATTCACTTCCTTCCAAACCATCACTATGCTGCAAACTCTTTTTTTTTTTTTCTTTTTAAGCAGTAATTTCATGAAGAAGTGAAAAAAGTAATCTGGATCCTCTTTTCTGATTAACACTGCCAAAGAAGTTTCACTTTTTCCACCTAATCTGCCCTAATGATCAGTGTAAATATGACACAGGATCCATAAAGAAAATTATGTACTGCTATAAAAGAATCATTCTATGACTTCATAACACGTACCACCTCAGTTCTCACTCAGCTTAAAGGTATGTGCCATTTTCTATCTCTGTGAAATTCAATCCTGTAAAAGAGAGACAAGAAAGAACTCAGTTTTCATTTTCACTAGTTCAGAATAAACCTGATGCCAGTGGATTTTACTAGTGGTTTTATCCAGCACTACTCGACCTCTTTAAGAGAGCAATAAACCTAACACCTTAAAAACAAAACAAAACACCACAACAAACATAAGCTAGAGCACAGGTTAAAATCATGTAGTGGAATAACTGAACTACTAAGGTATGACTAGTCACAATCAGCCAACATCTGCCAGCTATGTCAAACTTTTTGGAAAGAAGTGCAAAGGAGTACTCCTCCATCCAGACCTGCACACACGTGTTGGATCTACCAGGAATCTGACTTCTGGAGTACTCAGTAAATGTAATATATACATAAAGCAGAAGTTCTGTACAATGACACATTTCTAAAGGTCAGAGCTCAACAAACATGCTGCATTTGTTAATCCATGGTAACATTACCATGCCATTCAAATGTAGAAATCATCCAAATGATTTTCAAAGTGCCATATCTTAGAATTTTATTTTTCTAAGCAATCACCAGAATGTCAGTTAAGGCCTGTTCTATGTATAGAAAGAAAAATTCACAAGTTAACAGGAAGCTTAAAGTGTGGAGGCTTCAGATGCTAAATAAACCAGTACTGTATTTTTTTTTCTTTTAATAAATAGTACTTCTCTTGGAACATTAGCATCTGAAAACCAGGCAAGCCACGGAATCCTAGAAGTTTGTGCTGGAAGGGACAGGCGAAGATCATCTAGTTGCAATCCCTGTGACATGGGCAGGGACACCCTCCACCAGATCAGGTTGCTCAAAGAGCCATCCAACCTCATTTTGAAAACTTACAGTGATGAGGTACTCACAGCTTCGCTGGGCAATCTGTTCTAGGGTCTCACCATTAATTAAGAAATAAATAAATTCTACTTTCTTTCGCCTTAACATCTCTGCCCCTTGTCCTGTACTACAAGCCCTGGTAAAGAGTCTCCTTTAACTGCTATCCAGAAGAAAACAAAATCTGAGAATTTTCAGTTTTAGAAGAAGCCATTTTTGAAGGCAATTTTTTCTTAATTTAAAACAAAGAAGCAAACAAACAAACAAAAAAAACATGTTTTGTTCTTCCAGCATGGTGACCGAACACCTGCTCTAAAATTCTTTACTGAGTTGTAAAATAGCATGAAAAAGTCAGCTTGACTTCACGTAACAGAATGATGGGAAAACTCATGCTGGGAAATCACTTCTGATAATCATCCATCTATTGTCATGGTGATTTTGAGAACCACCTTACAGCTGCCTTTGTACTTTCCCCAATTGAGGAACACAAAATTCTCACTGAAAACAGAACTATTTTTGGCCTTGAAGAAATTAAGACTTTTTTTTAAAGTACTTCTATAACCAGATAATAAATTGATAATAAAGACCATCAAAACTGTTTTAACAGACAATGTTATAAGGTACAGGGTCCTCAAGGGTTGCATTAGAAATAAACAGAAACTGGTCACTCTAAATCAGAAGTTTCTTATTTTTCATAGTTTGAGAAACACCAGTACAAATAAATGCAGATTTCCATTGGTTAGGAAAATCTAAAAATGCATACCTATCTATTTATTTATATATATGTATATCTTCATCTGGACTTGTATGGCAAATAGAAATCTGTAAAGAATACTTCTTATCACACAGAAACTGCTTACAATTCATTAAAAAATGAAACACCCTGTTTTAAGGACACAGTCATGCTTTGTTTTCCAATTCTTATTTCCTGTTTCCATTTTTTGAAGATTTCAAGATCTGCAGCTTCAATTCTTTTATCATCATCTCTAACTTCTCCCTTGCCTCTCGTTCTTGCCTCAGTTCATCTTGAAGCTCCTGTCTATCTGCCTCTGCGTGGTCCAGTCTCTGCCTCAGTTCTGCCAGCTGTAAAACAGAGGAGAGAGATTTAATTTTGGCAAACATATTTAAGTCAGCCATTCAAAAACCCCACTGCTGACCATCCTATGAGTCAGGTACAAACAGTTCAGTAAACCAGTATTTATCAGCTCTTTTTCCCATTGTTATCAAGAATAAAGCAGCTGTCTACTGCGCCACCAGCAAATGCTATCAGTGTGAAAAGTGGCATAAAGATGATACTACAACCAAAGAAACACAAACAGAAGAGTCTAATTTTAAATGCATATAAATTCTATATATGAACTGCCACACTACACCAAAGTCAACAATCTGTTAGGAAGACTGTGACAGTGCCTGTATCAGATGTGTCACAAATCCCAGAATAAATTTTCTATTCTCCAAGTTAATTTCTCTCACCTGGAAAAATATTACTTCTTCATTTCAAAGGCTTAATCCATTTCTAGAGCACACATAACCATCAACAACATTTTCTGATATTCTTAAGCATAAATTAAATTTAGGAGAAATGAGATTCTGAAGTTCTTGAACAGAACATCCTGTGCACTGATTTATGTGTATTTAAATAGAAGCATCAATCCACCCAAGCTTTTGTGAAACGTTCTGCACTTCAACACAAGAAAATAAATATGCTTTTAATCTTTAGGGTACAGTACATCTCAAACTTCCCTGAGTACGAGGAAGACTTCAGTAGACTAAATGGCATCAGCTTCTGCAGAAAAGGGCATTTCTCTTATAGCACCAAGTAAGCCATTGTACGCTGACTAAAGTAAAAACAGTAAGTCTTACCATTTTTTATGTCTGGAATGATGTAAAATACTCAAATGTTTCAACTTAGAATTTGGTGCCATGTTACTCAGCAAACTGAAACTACTGATCCATAAATACACCTATTGATCTTTGCAATCTATTGGCAATGACATATGATAGTTTGACTGAGATGCTACAGCTCAAGGAAGAATTTAAGTTAAAAAAAAAGATTCATAAACTGTATGACAAACATTCTTTTTTATCTTCTGAAGAGCACCACTGCAGACTATGCAGTTAGTTTAGAAAACTTCCTCATTAAAAAAAAGAAGTTCCACATTTCAGTACGGTTACATAGAGAGCAAAGCAAAGATTTTTGCTCGAGATTGTCAAACCACTGATGACATCAAGAGAAGTGTTAATCCTGCTTGCGCTGCGTTCAGTTTTTTGTGTCTCATTTATTAAAGCTGGACTTTCAGACTGCACCAAATAACTACACGACAGAAAATCAGTGGTTAACCCCAATGATTCAGAACATTAGTCATCACAGCAAAACCATTTACAAAATGGAATCATTAAAACAAAACCAAACATCAGCTTAACAACCATCATCTGCATATGCATATAAAGACCATACCCAGAATTATAAAAATAAGAAACTACTTCGAACTTCTTAGGCTCAATTCTTTCCCACCAAAACTTCCTTCACAGTAAGATCTGGAAAACGCTGATGAATTTTTCAAGTGTGGCAATGTTACTGCCAAGTTGCCTCTATGTATAACAGTTACAACAGGAAGACAAAGGCCACTTATCCTCTCTACCATGGGTTTACGTGGTTGTTTCTTACAAAAAGACCTCGTTGAACCTAAGAAGTTCATCTGCACTTACGATGCTGGGTTTCTATCAATCACTACGTGTACATCTCACTGAAAAAGAGGACAGCTCATGACAGCAAAAAAAAGCAGCACCGGTGTTCACCAACTGCCGTAAAATGTAGCAGGCAAAGGAAATATCACATGGATTTTACAGAAGAGCACTCCTCTTTGGATGTTCACCCCTTTTATCATGGGAAATATTTAAGCAGTTTTTAGACAGTACTAGCCTATTCATGTGAGCTTTCTGACTCCACTACTTAGATGCAGACTGGTGCAGCACAGCAGTGCCCACTGCCTGCGTGTCACAGCGTGTCTGCGGTGCAGCTTCTGTTTCCACCTATAAAGAAGGCCTAAATACTGGTTATTCTGCCCGACTGTGATTGACAGGGTAAAGCAACAATTAAACTAAGTCAGTAAAGGAGTCCAAAAGGAGGAACACCTTGTGCATCTTCAAGGCAGGCCTCAACAGAAGAACAAACGTTTGCCAGAATTCCAAATCCCCTACCATTAATTTCATTTAATGTACAATGAGGGCTTTCCCCAGTCTGCAGTTCTCAGAGAGGGCAACTGGCTTCAAGAAGACATCAAATAAAGCCTATTTAAAATGTAGTATACACAGCTGGGAAAAATAACCACTGCCAGGACCTCTGTTTAACTCAGGTACATCTGACAACTGCTTGGAACCCGTGATCCAAAATCTACTGTAGGATGTGATCAATGGAGAAAAAGATTCTAATGAAATGTTCTAAGTAGCTCTGCAGCACAACTAATAACAGGATAAACATTCAGGGAAGGAATGCATTTAGTATTCTGACATCAAAAGAAACAATCATCCAAACTCCTTGGAGAATTATCTATAGTTTTTATCCTCTAAAGACAGTATATACTACACAAGCCATATAAAAACACACTACACATGATTATCTTCATCAACTAGAACATGTTGTTACTTGCAGTAACAGGGCTTGCACCAGATGTTTGGTAAATCAGACCTTAGTCAGAGAGGATTACTTCTGGCAGCAAAGGCCAGGAATCTGTGGAGTGGGATGTCATGAAATTAAATTCATGAGAAGGATTTATGATGCTAGTCTCTGACCTACACCCTAAAAATACAGAAACCTGTCTCTCAAGTATAGCCTGTTTTTTATTTTGAGACAGTATGAACAGCAAATATACAAAAGTATAATCAAGTGACCATAAAGCTTAAGTTTTTTGTTTGTTTTAAAAGACTGCTTTCTGTGACAGTATAAAATGTACTTCAACACACTTTACAGCTAAAGCAATCACATTTGTAACATGGACGAGCCTACATACGTTAACAATAAACATGACTCGCTTTGAATGTTATAAACCTTATGGTTAAGATTAATTACTTCATCAGCAAAAACATACAAATATCTGAAAAAGAGAATCCTAACACCTGAGAGGTTAAGTGTTTCTGTAAGCTGCATTTTACCTCTGTCTCAATCAAGGAAGTAAATGTGCTACCACTGTGACTAAGATGGAGAAGATGAAACCTGACAGTGGATGAGCAGTAATTTCATGTTTACCAATGCACTAAATATGATTTAGTTTGAAACAGACTTTTCCTTCTCACCTGTGCTGCATATTCTGCTTCCTTGTCTTTCTCTGAACTGGAGTCACAGGTACATTTCTGCTTCATCATTTGGTCCAATTTCTTCTCCAAGTCTCTCTGCTCAAAATAAAACTCTTCCATTCTTTGAGCGTGCTCCGTTTGCAAGGATTCAAGTTCTTTTTGCAAATTCTGCTGCTCTTCACTTAGCTCCTTCATAGCTTTAGAGTTGTTTAACATTTCCACTTCCTGTTAAGACAGAACACGATCACATACACCTTGGTTCCAACATCAAAAAAGTGAAAAAACAGTCTTGTAATTGAAATATGGAACTGGGAACAATGAGGCAAAAAAGAGCACATTCATCTACTGGCAACAATGGCCTGATAATGGAACTCATCTTCTTATCAGTGGTGATGTGCTGTATAAAGCATTCAATTCAATATAAAATATAATGACATTATTTATACTCTCAAGTACACAGAGCTTCTAGAAACAAACTCACAATGTCCAGCAGTGAACCTCAGAACGTGGTAGCACTGATTTACTAAAACATACTCTGAAGACAAAAGAAATGTCTCATCAGAAAACAGAAAAAAGGTGCTCGGTTTCTCCTTCTGTTAAGATTTTGAGATCTGTCAAAAGGTCTTAGTTCTTTTTTCTTTTAAACTTACCTACAAGCTTTACCTCCAACAGCAGAACACCTTAAAAGCAGCATTCCTGGGGCCCTACCTGAGATTACTGGTTCTGAGCTTAATGTTTTAAAAAAATAAAATAAAACAGGGACTGGTGTACAAATATAAGCAGAAAAGGCAGTACTTACTTCATGCAGAAAACAGAACCGAGACAAAATTACAAATGAATACCAGCTTCTAATCTCCTCCATAATACCCCCTAAATAAAGGGTTCATCAAATAGAAACTGGAAGGTGGGATTCTTGCTACGCAGTGCTATGGTAAGATCAACTCAAATTCCTGCATCTTTAACAACCTAAAAAGTGAGACATTTCTAAAGGACTTAAGCTATACTTGCATGCTTGACAAGCATTTGAAAGTTCAGGTAGCTCTCATTTGGATAAAATGAAAGAAGGAGTTCCTTGAACACAGTAAGTTACAAGCTGAAAAATTAACGCCAATTATTAGTAGCCTCTAATCTAACAAACACACATGATATTAGAGATCTAGTGCCTGGGTTCAAGCTGGTGGAAAATTATTTATGTGCTCCAGTGTTCTAAAATGAAGCCATCTGTGGACTGATTCTAGAACCAAAAACCTGCCATCAGTTTTCTGACAACAAAATGAAGTGCATTCACATTGGCATTGTACCATTTGAAGCTGCTGCTTCCTCCGGAGAATAGAATTTAGTTTTTCTTGCTGTTTGATGTAGGTTTTCATCACTTCTTCCATGATCCTTCCTTTGTCGTCTTCACAACTTATGTCTTTCATGAGAGCAGGGGACAATGTTCTCCCATCATTACCTCCTTCAGCACACCTAGAGCCTCTAATGCTTTTGGAAGAAACACGTTCAGATTTTCCACCTCTTGCTAAATGAGTTGACACAAATGGATCTGCAGGTGAAAGAAGAACGTGGCACAATAAGCACAGAAAATCAAGAGCAATAAAATGCAAAGTAAACTGAACATTAGGAAAAGGAATGAAGAATTTTTGGAGAACCGAAGTGACATGGCAATGATCACAAAATACCAGCTCAGTGTTCTTCCTGCTGAAGTTACATGCTTTATAGTTGAAGAGTCTTCAATGTAATTGTTATTTATAGCTTATCTACTCACCCAAACGCTTGTGCTGCTCCAGACCAGTTTTCAAGTCAATTTTCTCCTGTTCTTCAAGAGAAAGCTCTGGATAGGAGGCAGGTTTTTTGTGCTTTCCACTGCTTAGTTTTTTCTCTGACTGCCCAGATGAAGATTTAATTACTTCAGAAGTTTTGACTGCTGTTTTTGTAACATCCTTGTATTGTGATGCAAGAGATACATTCGGGGCAACGACTTTATCACACATATAAAGGTAGTAACTGAAACATAGAACAGTAGAAGTAAGGATGAAAATGTGTAACAAATGACAAATGAGAGTAGTAAGTTTAATTTTACTTGATTTTAAATAGTAAAATTTTCAATAAAAAATAAGCTTATCCTTTTTAGGTTTTTCCTACGCAAAAGGAAATACTAATGACTTCATCCTTACTGGACAGATCATCCAGAGATGGTTTGGAGGCCGCAAAAAAAAATTATCCAAATGTGACTGATTAAAAGCACATATATTTATACATATATGAAGACATGAAGTCTTCACTTAAATGCAAAGAGTGAAATTAGAATGTCACCAGATCCAGACTCTCTACCATTCTCATAATTCTCGTATTAGCAACGGAGGATGGGAGAAGGGCTCAGCACAGTGGTAACGTGCATGCTGCTCTTCAAGCAGCAGGGCTGGGCACTGACAGTGCCTGGGCAGACTCGAGACCAAAACCAGGACTTCTTTTCCATGTATACCAACCAACATCGATGCAGAATACAAAGTGTGTTCTACATTAAGGAGATGCTCTCCATTTCTGAAACCAGGACATTAACCAACACCTCAGCTGTAGTCATCGTTCCAGCATGGAATACATTTTCAAACAGTTTTTGCAAGTCCTTTTTGAAAGGAAATGAGGCTGCTCTCGTGGTAAATAATCCCTACGCAGCTTTTCACAGACGTGCATTATGTTATAATAGGAAAGATTAAAAATTAGCTTCTGTCATTTCTACTCTGAGAAGGGAAATTGTAATTACATTTCAATTGCGTTTCCGACTGAAGAACACCCATACATCACAGCTTGAGCCTCGCACCAGAAATCACCCATAAGCAGTTCATTAATATTTACACTAAGAAATGAATTACAAGTTAGGGTGCAATTATTTTTCTTAACAGTTCAGGCTGCAAGAATTTTTTTTTTCCAGTTGAAATTTATGTATCTAACTTATGTATGCAGTGCTCATCGTGCTGCAAAGGAAATTCAGTTACCTGGGATGGAAGAAGGAGGGTGGCTGGGGATCAGCTTCTGCTTCCTGCTTTATAACAGGATACCACTGCGGTAATTCTAGGCTCTGCTGGGAATCCACCTCAAGAAGAACAAAAACCGAACAGTAATTTAAAGACAGGTTCATGTTAATGACATTTTAATAAACTGTTCTCAGTGGAATGGCACTTCAACCATGAATATATACACACAAAGACAAACTGAGGTACTGGAAAACAGACAGACTTTGGCAGAGGTGCATGCTGATGGAAGTAACAGTTCCTTCAATCACCAATTTTCCATTATCATCCATTCAGGGATGAAATTGAAAGAAAAGCTCTTCATGAACCCACATAAAAGCTCTGCTGAGCTTCCAGAACTCTGCCAGAGACATGCCACCAGAGACTGAGAGAAGCAGAAAGCAGAAACAGGATTCCAAAAAGGCCGTATCACCCTTCTGGAATGAAACGTCTCCACATCACAGTATGCACTCTTCTGTCACTTCACTAAAAATGAAATCTGTGAGTAAAAAGCAACAATTACTGGTGTTACAGAAACACAGCTGGGCAAGGTCACTGCAGCGAGGCAACAACCCCTCACAGTAAGGAACAGAAGTACTTCAGCTGCATCAGAACACATCCTCTTAAAGCACTTCTGTGCGTGCAGCATTTGGATAGCAATCCCACTTCCCTTCTTCTCAAGAACTGTTACCAAAATTGAAGTTGAGTCAAAGTTACTGCTGATACTTACTGCTCTGCTACGAAGTTACTGTTATTTTCAAGTGAAATGCGTTAGGTCCTGTCCACAAGACTCAATGCTGAAAAACGGATTCCTAATTTCATCGTATCAAAATAGTCTTGGAACTGGGGAAGATGTCTACACCTACTGAAACCCCTAGAAATGTGACCATAAGTGGGTTTTCCCCCAGTGTGATTGGCTGACCACAGTCAGCAGCCAGAAAAAGTCCTTGATGACACACCCTGAAAGACTGTCACAGAGCCTCACCTCTGACAGTCAAGAGTCCACAGTCACAGCAGCACGGCCTGTATCAAATGCCACAACAAAGGGTCAATCCCATTTATGTTATTCTGGTCAAAACTTCAAGCCTGCTAAATTCGAAGTCTAGCAATGCAACTGCAATGTAGCTCCACCCCTGCAGTTCCTCTGATTAGCTCCAAAAGGAACAGAAAGGAAAGCTGACACAAGAAGATGAGCTCCAAAACAGTGAGTTCATACCAAACCCTTCCCCACCATTTCATCTTCGCTCAAGTTTTCAGTTTTCCTTTCATTCTGATTCCACATGCTGCATAATAACAATAAAAAACAACCATACAGGACTGCAATAGAAGAGTCCAGAAAGGGTTTCTGTCTTTCATTTGTACCAGACCAGTCCAAACGACTGCTGCTGTGAACTTCTGCTGATTTTTCATCTGTCTACAGGAAACTGAAATCGTGGTCAGAAGTCTGCTAGCACAAAACAGGAAGCAGCCTTCCGTAGTCACACCTAGAACACTATTTCCACTGATTCCACTGTTCACTACCTGTGCTGGCACTGCAAGGACAAAGACTGCTACAACAGCAAAGTCTCCTTGCTGTGAGCTTACCTGCAGCTCCAGCTAATTGTTGCAAGAATGCCACACAGCAGATTTTAGTGGAGATTTTCTGATAAAATCCCTTACAGCAGATTGGCACAACTGTAACAATCCCTGTTGCTGCCATGAGCCTTCCTGTAACACCAAACGTTCAGAGCTCATGCTGGAAGGTGTCACCTTACTGCACACCTTTTTGGGCTCACCTGCATGGACTGCTCTTTTGAAATCCAGGACAAAGCATCCAACAGGTGAATTGTTACGAAGAGTTTAAGTTTAGATTGTGCTCTATAAATTTGCACATTCTTTGAGTGCAAACATCTATGTTGTCATGACCTACACGTTCCCCTATGTAATGAACTAGCTGCTCTCTCTGCTCCCTACCAACTCTCCTCTCAAACAGCCTACTCCTTGTGCACAACACGATTATTTCCCCAGCAACATCCAACATTTATCTGGTGTTTATCATTTAAATTAGAAGCCCTCTGAGGGAAAAATAAGCTCTGTATTTTTGAACTACACTGCAGACTTGCAGCAGTATTTAAGGAAGAAATACTATGTCTATTATTAACCCTTGTCAAGATACCGGCCTACAGCTCTTGGACTGCTGAAGAACTCCTCCTCTCTTTTGGCATATTTCTCTGAATAATTAGTTGAAACAGAAAGCTACTGCTGAACGAGCAGGCTTTGGGCTTCAAACAGGAACTTACTGATGCACCCTTACTCACACGCTAAACCATGAGATGGGTAGTTTGCAGGCCAGGCAGCCATACACCACACACGTGTATGATGGTGTAAACACAACAGATGAAAAACCAATTGGTAACAGTCCACGTTCAAGCTCCTTTCTGCTTTGTTCAGCTGCTGCAGCACACACCATATAAGACACATCTACAGATTTCCAAATTAATTCTGAAATTTCCAGAGACCACGTACTTTAAAAGAGAACAAGAGCCAAGAAAACCAAACTATCCTGAATGAAGTTACTTAGAACCCAAAGAGGAAAGAAATCACTATGCTTTTACATCAAAAATGTACTTCCATGGTGAAGCTTCCTCATAAATTTCATTTAGGCTTGGCTTGACAAGCATTCCCATTTACAAGAGGCAAGCACTGTGCCTCCAGAAGGACCACTTACGTGTGCGCAGAGAGATTTGAGTTCTACAAGAGCAAGCGAACTTACTTTTGATCGAGTTCTCTTCTGATTTTTCTCACTAAATTTCTCCTTCATTTCCTCCAGGAGATGCTTCAGTTCCCTCTCCTCCGACGTCCCCAGGTATTTTTGGTTAATATGAAGGTAGCAGTGCCACTTGGCAGACTCAAACCCCCAGTGGCAGGTCCTCTTGTCGGGGGATCTATGTGAGTGCATCACGAAGGTCTGGGGTGAGAACATCCCGTAGCACTCCAGACACTGGATGCAGGGGTCATCTGGAGCAAGGTAGAACTGAGGTGCAAACAAACCCTGGCACTTGCCCAGGCATTCGTGCTCTACTTCAAAGGCACTGCCAGTCTCCTTCAGTCGGGCCAACGTGTTCTTGCCAGGGAGAAAACTGCCATTTTGAGGGAAAGTGCGAGGACGCAGTAAAGCATTGCATAGTCTCTGAGCATCAGTCAGCGTAATGAGCCCGCAGGACGGAGCGTTAAATGGAAGAATTCCCAAAACCTTCAGAATATGAAGCTGGTCAGAAGTGCACCTGGAGCAGTATACGTACAGTTCATCACACACTGTATTAATCTGTTGCAAAGAAAAGTCTCGAAGAACCGAATTCAATACCTGAGGCAGGCAAAGTCTTTTTTCTCCTCCAACTTTAAAGCAAGAGATGGACTCCCCCTCCAGTACAGTCTGAGTGAGCTCTGTGGAGCTGTCGGGAGGAATGAGCAGCGGAGCAGACAGGATTTGTGGTGAAGGAAGAGGCAAGAAGACGGTGGGTGACATACTTTCCTGGGAATAGCGAGCTGAGAAAGCTGCGGGTCCACCCAGCGAGCTCTGGCTGCTCAAGTGGAACTGTGCCAACGTGTGTTTGAGACCTGGATTTAAATTCAAAGGCTCAGAGATTGAAGAACTGTTTGGCTTGGCACTCTCCCCGTCAGCCTCCACAGAAGTTTCGTCATACTCGTCCAAGTTTTCCTTCTTTATTGTTGGCAGTTTATTGATTACAACTCGCGCTTGGCTATTTACATGCATTTCTGTCATTAGTTTTTTCAAGGGGGGGCTCCCATCCTCCTGGATCCCACTCCTCTTTTGCTCTGAAATGAGCCCCAGAGGGAAATTTGTTTGTGGGCTTTCCATGGCTGCACACCAGAACTTTAATTAATTACAGTCTCGAGCGTGCATTTTCCTGCTCGCTTATACAGAAAACGACTTGAAGTGACCTCGAGTTCCTCAGGCACGCCCCGGTTTGCACTCCAGTCAGTTCTTCGGCCTCCAACAGCAAAACCTGCAACCCATTTTCAACATAACGCTAAAAAAATCACTCTGCAGAGGTCAAACAGGTTTTTTTTTCTTCCAGTTTTATAACCATTCGTTCAACTATCTGTTATAAAAACAGAAAACAAAAAACCCCACACCACTGAGATTTGTATCTAAAAGGATATTCCTCTCACGCTGCCACGCAGCAGTGTCAGTAGAGCCCGAGGTGCTGAACGGCGTCCGTCCGTGGCCGCTTTTTTTTTCCTTTAAGGAGCGGACCGCTGTAGAAATACGTCTCTATTGCGATCTGAAAGCATCGGAGCGCGCCGATCCGCACCGTGCCGGAGCCACGCGGGAATTCCGGCCGGCACTCGGAGCTGGCGGCTCCGCGGGGCCTGCTTTGTTCGCGGACAAACCCGAGCCGAGCTCCGCCAGCGCCGGCCGTCCCCGCGCAGTCACCTTTGGCACAGACGGCACCGCCGCGCGGCACAGCGCTCCCACTGCGGGTTACGAGCGGTGAGCCCGAGGCCGCGGGCCGGCGTCCCCCCGCCGCGTCGCGCTGTCAATCCGTGCGGAGCCTGCGAACGCACAACGGGGTCACGGCGAGCCCCGGCTGCGGGGCATGCCCGCGGGGGGCCCCGCCCGCCCCTAAGCCCTTCCCGGAAGGGCGCGGGACGCCGCTCCGTGACTCACCCCACAGCCGGGAGACGCGGGCAGCGCTCCCCCCGCTCCCTCATCCCCCCTCCCGCCGCCGCCGCCGCCGCCGCCGCCGCCACCGCTCCCTCCCCCCTGGCACGGCGCGCCCCTCCCCCGGCGGCCGCCGCCATCCACTCCGGCGGGCGCTGCCTCCCTCACCCTCACTCACTCGCTCACCCCCCCGGCTCTCCTCGCTCCGGCACCCCGGGAGCGGAACGGGCGCCGCGCACGCACCGCCCACCCGTGACCTCACTGCGGAGACGGCGGCGGCGGAGACGGAGACGGCGGCGCGCGGGCACGAACCCGCCGGCGGCGCGCACCGCCCCCCCCCTCTCCTCCCCCCGCCGCCCTCAGCCGCCGCCGCCGCAGCTCCGCCCACTGTCTGGGGCAGCGGCGGGAGCGGCCGCCCATCCCCCGCCGCCTCACGGCGCTGAGGAGAGCCCCGCGCAGCTCTCCATCGCACAATCAGCCGCGATGGGACACGGGAAAGCGCAGTAAGGTGCGACGAAACGCAACACACAAACGCTGAGCTGTGGAAAGGGCGACAGGGCACTGCGCTCGGCCCCGCCGCCCCCATCAGCCCTCAGCGCCCGTGTGCCCGCCGTGCTTTACATGGCAAAAACCACGCGGGGTACAATGACTGCTGTAACAGCTGTGCCTTTGACAGTAACGCTGCGATCGTAAGGACAATAACAGTTATTTTTTAAAGCTCTAAGAAAAGCGTGTGACCTCTCTATTATTAAACGATTTGGGCAGAGAGGAAGGAATTATAAATCTGAAATAGAGCATGACCTCAATTTTTATATTCAGTGGAAACTGTCACAGCAAGAGGGATCAGCGACCTGCTGCTGCCATGCTGCAGGACACCCAAACACAAGGAGCACCCAAAAGAAACCTTAACTGTGTTGCAGGATGTAAACCTAACGCTGTTAGGAATTAAGCATGCTTTCTCTTGGTGCTACTTCTGGGAAATATCTCCTCTAATGCCCATAGAAAACACAACTTCTCTTTCAGTGGCTAGAGAAAACAGAAAAGGAAGGGAAGACACAAATTCCTTCCACTCCACGTAGGCCAAAGAAAAGATAAATGCTTCCCAAAAACTGAAAGCAACATTTAATCACAGCGAAGAGTAAAATTATTGGAGAAATTAATTTTCTTCCCTTTAATACTCTACTATTTGGCCTTTTCCATCCTCAAGCTGTTTCTCTATTTTTATTGTAAATCACTGAAGATTTAATCAGCCCTTCCTCAGGGAGCATTTATCATAACAGCTATTAGCATTATGTGAAGTACAGTTTTCCTTCCTTACATTTACCCAGCTGCTTTCTAGCTCCTTTTGCCAGACTTAGTCTGCATAACTCACTTGTAGCAGCAGAACCACAGCAGAACCCTTTACATCTCAAACCAGCAGCCCTCAGTGCGTATGAGTTATGTGAGCCATCAGGACTGCACTCTGCAGCCACTTGAGATTCACTCCAAGTAAGGTTTATGCTTTGAAAGAAACTTCATGGTGTTGGACCATAAACCTTCTCCTGGCTCATCTCTGCAATCTGATTGCACTGGAACTAATTTAGCAGCAGGCTAATTAATAAATACTGGTCATTCCACCTTGGCAGTGCCTTTCTGTGAGGTCTCTACTGTCTGTCTAATTCTTTTTAATTGTGCTATAAAATGTTTGAGGGTAGGTCAATAACTGGAAAAGTAAGAATCTTTGTGAAGAACGTTTCCTCCTACCCCCATACTCATCATGAACCACGTACAAGCTTAAGGGGCATAACAATATAGCACAAATAATAATAAAATCTACCAGCTTCATGGACCAGCTGCAACTGTCCGCACATTCTGGATGTTCCTGTGTTCCTCAGCCTCCAGGAATTTAGGGTTTGATCAAAGAAATTACCTGCAAATGCCAACCACTGAAATATGCAGTATCATATTTCCATTTCAAGGTTACTCAAGAACATGCAAGACTTCTAACATCACAGCTAGAATGATCTAGGGATGTAAAGGCAGCAATGTATGTAGGTGGATATTATATCCCTTAATAGTCCTACTGATGTCATGGAAGCTTAGGAATTCAATGTCATTATTTAATTTGGGTTTTAAAAGCTCTGCACATTTTCCATTTCAAGTTGCAAAGCGCTGTGGTGACCATTGTGCTGTAATGATAATGTTGCTATAGAGCTGCAATAATCGAGCAACGTAAGACAAAGTTTGTAGGTAGAAGATTGTCTAAAAGATGTTAAACCTCACCTACAACTTTCACTGCACACCAGGCAAAGTAGCCCCAAAAGGAACTGCATAGCCACGACCTGGGTTACGGACCCTTGAAAGGTGTGAATTGGAACAACAGCACAGGAGGGATCCCACGTTTATTTCTGTTCTGAATTGCCAAATTACTTGGAAACTTACAAAACTAACATTTATGGCTGACAAAATGTAACCCACAAACTGCTGTCTGTTTCAGAAAGCATGTTTCAAAAAGAAGAAGCCAAGAACTAACCCTGCTCTCCTCACACACATACCTTACAGGTTGTGCAGGCCGCCCTCGGCTGCCTCTTGGGTTGATACCTCTTCCACTCACACACTAGGAGGAAGAGCAAGTGAGACACATTAATCTGCATTTCTAAGCACAAATAGAAATCAGTCCTTTAAATAACTGCATCACAAGCAGAAAATAAAAACACTATAACATACTGTCTGAACTCTTGAAGAAAATACAAGATATGGTAAAATCCTCTTCTTTGAAAGAGCCTCCAAACCCAAATCCCTCTTTCTCAGGAAAACACCATGTTAATTTCAGATACATTGCTTGCCTAAACTGCTTACTATGTCACCCGTGAAGCCAGGATGTATGGTTAGCATTTCTTAAGGATATATAAATGGTGCAAGCTAGTAATTTCTTTTATAGAGCATCTTTAACATAAACAATTGCTCAGACTGAGCAGAGAGCAGTTGGCCACCAAATTGAACAGAAACAAGAAGTGTGCGTGGGGGAGGTCAAGCATTTAAGTTATGCAACCATCTGTAGCATTTGTCTAGGACTGCTGATACATACTGTTAATAACAAGGCAGACTGCAAGAAGAAATGTCTTCTAAAATGTGGACACACGGATATTAAAATAGAGATATATTAAAATACTGCATCTGTAATAGGGTGTGAGGTGAGTGACAATGGGGGGAGTCATGAGAGAAACAAAAGAACACAAGCAAAAGAAACTGTGCAAAGTAAATGCAGTGGATGAGAGCACTGCTCTAAAGTGCAAATTCCCAGCAGCTGAAGTGATAGCACAGAAGCTCCAGCAAAGGATATCCTCAGTTAAACATGCTGGAATTGCATTTTAATTTCTCCTTGAAGGCTGTTGCTGTACTCCCTCCCTGGAAGCATAAGGGATGATCCCAAACAAAGCCCAGTGTTTTGTAGCAGGTTTTGATTGTGTTTTTTTTGAGATTAATACACAGCATCCTAATATAAATGTTTTATTTGAAGTAAAAATTGTGCACAAATAAAGAGAATGATTACACAACAATGTTCAAGACTATATATCATACGAAACAAATTAGTAGAGACAATATGAACGAGCAGAGCACCCATTGGAATCTAACTTGCATACAAAAGGGTCAGCTCCACATAAACACATCACACTTCTGATGCAGACACTTCCTTCAAAATTCAAAGCCTACGCAGCTGTTCACATGCCACATCCCTTCTGAATTCTTACAAAAGTTGCTATCACGCTCAACAATGAAAAATAACTTAATATCATGGCACTTAGGAGAAAATTAAAGTTTGACAATGGACTTACAGTCATTACAGATATTTATCTCAGTGGCAACAGTTAGATGTGTAAATAGAAAAAGTATTTTTTCTGTGATACTATCTATAAAAAGTTTTGCTTTGAGCACAAAAGAGAGTGCTCTTCTGTGATGAACAGCAGGAATGCCCTTCCCTATGTAAAGCTGTTTTACTTGACACTGTATATGAAATTAAGGAACTGTACAGAGAAGACTTTTCTTGCTTGCTTTGTGTAACTTCAGAGTTTAATACCAATTAAGTTCCAACATCTAAACTAGTCACATGAGTGTCAAACACTGACATTTGTAACTGGATGCAAGCAGTTTTGTTTCACATGAAATAACAGTGTTATAGTTATTAGCTGCTCTTCCAAAGTAGATTTACTCTGATATTTTACATTTGAAAGCATACAGCTTGAAGTCAAGAGAACCTAACTTTCAACAGTGCAGAAGCTTCCCTGGAATGGAGGTCCCCACAATTAATTCCCAGTTTTTAAAATTCAGCCCAATACTTTGGTTCCTACTCACGAAGGTTGCAAAGAAAAGTACACACTGAGTACCACACTATGAACTACTGTGCTTGTGCAGTCTCTCCCCTTGAAGCTAACACATAAGTGAGAAGGCATACACTGGAAGATTTGTGCTATGAATTTACAGTTTTACCACACGAGGATTTTCACAGACACTGACTAAACAGAAAGCTTACTAAAAGCTTCAGATAAGGTTTGCTAACTTGTGTTTACAGACACTTGAATTTGCTTTAAATAACACCAAGTTGCCTTACAGCTCTTATTTGGATAATACAGGTTCTTTTCTTCAATGTCTCTTAATCCCTTTTCCCCCAGAATGAAAATAAAACTTAAAGTGGTACATTTGGCATTTCTTCAGCCTAAGACATTCAAAGCTGTTCCCCAGATATTAAAAATAAAATAAGCTGTGCTGCATATTACACTGGTTACTAACATGAAATGTAATAACCGTGCCTCCCGAAAGTCCCGGTTCCAACGGTTCTGTTTAATCTAATTGCTTGACTATTAGTTTTGAGACTACTACCAACATTAAAGGTTTGTTTGTTATTACAAATTAGCATCTTTGCATGGAAAAACAAAGGGAGTCATTGTAGACAGCACCTATTTTTTTCTAGATGTGCTTTTTCCCCCACTGGCAACATGGAATGCATTTCCATCAGTGTGGCAGTAAGATTCAAAAAAAAAAAAAAAAGAAAAGGTAAAACAATGCCCTTTACCTAGGCCTATAGCTGTAACACATGCAGTTCTGATACAGTAAGACAAATGGTTAAAGCAATAAATAATAGCATGAGGTCCTACGTTTGTCAGTTTTAGCTGCCCATTCCTGCTGAACTGTATTCTGCAGATTTTGATTTTTAAGTATTAATTGAACTCCACATATACCACACAGAACCCTCACTGAAAGGGACAGGCTCAGAAAGGCACTCTGTATCAGACTGTGTATACCTCCCCCTGAATCACTTCAGAGTGAAGCCCGACTCTAATACTGAGTTCAACAACACCTTCAGGATGGATCAACGTACCTTACGAGAACAGCCAATTCTTGACCTATTCTGCTTTCCTCACTGTCATTTAAGTCTGAAGGGCAATAACATAGCTGTAACTTCTATATCTAAGGAGAACAAGGAAGCCACACGTTTAGATTCAGAACCACAAGTCATGAGATCTTGTCTTGCTGGAATAGTAGAATTCCTTTAGTAATATTTCATTGTGTCCTCCAATGCAATTTGAAATTCTTTAAGTAGCAAAACAGCTTTCCTTTATCAGGAGGCTGCACTGGCAGGTGACACAGCCAGATCCCATTGTTCAGCCAGGAACCCCAGGGACTAAGTTCAAGTTTGGCAAGACTTCTCAAAAGTTTACACTTTAAATATTCTGGCAGCCCAAGGTTCAGCATAACAATTGCCCCAGGTGATAATTGATACAAGAAGAACATTTGTGAGTAATTCACACTCGGTGGCAATGGTATGATGACGAGTTACTCATTTTATGCTACTGCATCCAAATGAAGAGATCTTTATCCATGCAGAAAAACAAGAGTAACAATTGGCACAGTCCAGAAACGGAGAGTTCAGACGCATTCCTCAGCTGACATCAGAAGAGGATTTATGTATTCAAAGCCTTCAAATTCAGACTGGTCAATCTTCTTCACAATATCGCTATTAAGATTAAAAACAGTTATTAGTTCAGCAAAATTAAAAGGCAGTAATATTAGCTGACATTCTGTCTTAACATTTAGATCTGTACAATAGACTTCAGTTGAAAAACATTCCCTTCTCTCTTTTGAGCCTCCCTTTCCTTACAGGTAAACGCTGTTTTCTTCTAGACCCTGTAACAGTAACAAATACACCACCCTCAGGAGCAACAATTTGGCAGCTCACGAGCACCAGTTCTCCCACAAAGCACTTTTAAAGCTTTCCCAAAGCAACCAAAAACATTGAGATGTGATTAAGTTCTCTATTTTCTCTATATCTCTCGCATTAAGTTCTCTAACTATTACTTATACATTATGCTCTTACACAGGGATGAAGAAGGAAGTTGGATTTCAGACCTAACTAAGGTGCAGAGGTAACATTTGCTGCTTCTGTTTACACATTACATGCAAATTTCACAGAACCCAACATAAAACCTAAACATCACATGTGGCAGTGGCTCAGAGAAAAAGGCACTGCCTACACCACCCCAAATCAGAACACTCAGGAGCAAGGAACCACAAAACTTACTGCCAAAATCAAAACGTTATCTAGCATTACATCAGGGCTTTTCAGAAAGAATAAACTCACTCGATTACTAACAATTGAAACTAGCCAAATAAGCCAAACAAAGCACCTTTTCTTCTCCAGAGTATCCAAGATAAATCCAACATTCCAGAAATATCCCCTCTTAGCGTAATACAGAAATAAACCACGTGCCAAAAACAAGTCCTTTCCTTCACATTCCTTGCAAGCAATAACACTGAAATTTGTAAAGTAACACTTAATCATCCTCCTCCAATCTACAATTCTTTCCCACTGATCACAGATTTTTACATCATGCCATAGCACTATATTTAACCATCTATACCAAGACTACAAGGAGACAACAGACTTTCTGTACTATGAATACAACTAACTGATGAAGTTATCTAACACCTTCACTGATTTATCAAAACATTGTAATTTCTGCATTACTTACTCATCATCTGGAGTGAGCTGTACGGGTTCATTGGTGAATTGGGAATCAAAGTTATCCAGACCAAATTCTCCAGATATATTTGGTTTAAACGGAGGCACCACTTGCTTCTGCTCCATCTAAGAATAAATGCACTTAGTGACATCAAGAATGAGTTACAACATACAGAATTATTTTTAAACAAGGCTAGAAATTACTCTCAAATTCATTCTGTATGCTTTCTAAAATACTCGGCTGTACTTCTGTACGTAAAAGAGTTTAAAAGGTTCTCTATTACAACTATGGTAAGCCAGTTAGGAGCTTCAGGTTTTTTGAAGTTTTGTGGCATCTCTCACAATCAAAAGGTGTCACATCACCACTGTGCACAAAGAGTCCAACAGGCATTCACATACCAGATCCCAATCAACATTACGAAAAAATGGATGTCCCTGGATGTCTGCAAATCCTGTCTGAGGGTGGCAGCCTAACCGCTCCTTCGGATCCTGTGTAAGAAAACATTTCTAGATGGGTGCCACGGCCTACACATGAGTAAAAGCAATGTCATCAATTCTGTGAGAAATTATAAATAGTTATGAGTTCTGTTACGAGGTGCACTGAAGGACTAATGTTATTTTGTAAGTGTTCCAATTTACTTCTGAAACAGACATGAATATGTAGAAGTCTATACCAGAATAATATATAAACCTCCACCCCATCTTTACTTATTTTCACTCAAATGCATTCAAATGTTTCAAAGCTCATGATTTTGCTTTTTCCCCCTCAATAGGCAGCTTGCCTATGCCAAGCTGATTTGGGCAGTAACTGCAAGCTACTGATAAATGCAGATGAAATATTATTACACTTCTCTCCACTAGGAGGCTGTAACACTACAGCTCTCAGTAACAACCACAAGACGGAAACCAGAGAACTTCAAAGAGGACAGCTCAGGTTAAGTCCCTTGTACAAAGCAAAAAGAGCTTCTCTGGTCATTTATAGCCAACATACTATCACAAATAAGCTACAGACAATGTTAACAACTTTAGGTACCCAGATAAATCCATTAAGCTTGTCCCAACTTTCCCCAAGGAATTATTTAGAACATTTCTAAACCTTTCAATTTGAAATTTACTTCCAACCCCAGACTAATAAAGCTTCTAATTCTAAGACAAATATCTAAAATAAGTATCCCAGCTCCATTAAAATACATTACAGGATTACACCTTTTGTAACCTTTTTCTTTGTGAAGGTAGATCTGCTACACATCAATTAATCAACAACAAAACTGCTTCTCTTAAGAAGTCTCAAATAGTCTGTTTCAGTTCTTACCTTATTAAGGAAACTCTTCAGAACACCTGCTGCTTTAACAGAAAGGGATCGGGGAATTCTGATCTGCTTTTCCAAAATGACTGCAAGAAACCAGTGTTTAGATCAGCCTTTGTATCTTAAAAGTTAGACTGAAGGTCAGTAGAAACAAAGCACTGAATTATATGAACACTAGTGGTACTTACCTTGAAAAAGATAGTCTTCTGTGTTCTGATCAGGATTGTCAGAACTTCCAACAATATCAAATGGTGACCTGCCCGCCATCATTTCAAACATAAGTACACCAAGTGCCCACCAGTCTACACTGAAACCTGGAACGTGCAAGAGAAAATCATAGAACCATAGGGGTTGGAAGGGACCTCAAGAGATCGAGTCCAGCCCCCTGATATACTGATAGTTTTTAAAGCAAAAATAAAAGCATTTTTAGGACTGAGCAAGCCTTGTTTAGAGAAGTAAGAATTAGTTGAAAAATGTTAGTATTGCCAGTCTGATTATCTAGTTTTCTATGGAGTACTGAATGAAGGAGAGGTAACAGCTGTAAACAGACATTACTCGGTTTGTAATGTGCAGGATAGGAAAAATTCTGTACAAAGAGGAAAGTTGAAAGGCTGATGTTATAACCTTGAAGCCTTAGATTATACATAGGCCTAGTCGTTGCTAACCAATAGCATGTTATCAGGGAACAGACAAGGAAGTACATAATTCTTAATAGTTACAGGACAGCCCTTATTATGTTATGCAGTGCTAAAGACAAGAATTCCAGCAGCTAGGGTAAGACTGCTTGTTCTATCAAACTTCTGAGAGGATGGACAGAAAAATTGTATTAAACCACTCAGAAATATTCAATTAAATTAGTATATGTACTTTCAGATCTACTGTTTGTTGCTGTTGTCATTTTTTTAACTGGAAATAATTGTGGAACATTTACAAATCTCAAGAGAAGAACACAGATTGAAGATCTGTTTCACACACTTCTTTCTTCCTTAACTTTCAGTAAGTAGAAGAAATATACTCTTGTTTCAGGAGTCTTGTAAGCTTCTTCAACAAGCAATTGCATAGACATTTCAACTGTTAAACACCAACATTTGTGAAAGGGTCATTCATTATCTAAACCCTTTTCAATACATGTATTAATATCCCCACACCACTGCCAAATACAAAGGTCCAAAAGGGAACACAATTCAAGACAAGAAAGCAAACCTTTAAGAGTACATAAAACTGTTATAAACAATGATTAACTTAGAAGACTCATGCTATTTTTTTAAGATTGGTACAAACAAGTTAAGAGTGTGGAAGGAGGGATATTTTCTTCGTTTGTTGTGATATTTTCAGCCTTCTCTTTGAAGGGTCAATTCACACCAAGTTAACTTGGATGGATCACACATCTGAGAGAATTTCACTGCTCATCAACTTGAGTCAGAAACTGAGATTAGCTGAAAAGTTACATGGTAGTAGTGAGAAATTCAAATTACCGTAATCTTCTCCTCGAAGAATCTCAGGAGCAATATAGTTTGGAGTTCCACAGAACGTGCTAGTTGTATCACCAGGCCTCAGCCCTTCCTAAGCAAACAAAACACCACAGTCAAAATAAGCTGTAACTCCCTTCCACTGCATACTTTTTAAAACTTTATTTTGCCTCCCATCTATCTCAAAACAAGAATCCCTCTAAATTCCAGGCTGGAACACATTATTTGTTCTCTGAGACTACACAAAAGTACGTTGCAGCTAAAGTCTCATGAGGAGGGCTCCTATCCACTGCCAACAGTTTTTTTTAACCTTTTAGCTAGTAAGCTCCAAAACATCTCCAAAACTATGCAAGAGGGAATGACTGAGATGTTATGGAATGGCTCACACGTATCAACAAATACTCAGAAGTTTCAGCTTTTTGAGTCTCTGCTCCTTTTAATTTATGACAATTTCTTAACTGTTGCTTTTACTGCTTAGGAAGGAGCTACAGCTTACCTTGCACATGCCATAATCTGTGAGTTTAATATGTCCTTCAGAATCTAGTAGCACGTTATCTAGTTTTAAATCTCTGTAGATTATCCCTCGTTCATGTAAATAATTCAATGCGAGGCTGATTTCAGCAGAATAAAACCTAGAATAGAAAGATACACTGATCACCTTATCACCTGGAAAGGGTTTGCTAGCTTACCACCATAATCTGCACTACTGCACTGTGCCAGAAATCCAACTGTTCTGACAGAAGAGGTCTGCAATTAGACATACCTGGCATGCTCTTCTGGCAGTTTTCTCTGTCTCTGCATGTGAAACATCAGATCTCCTCCATTTACATACTCTATAACAAAGAATAACCTGAAAGACAAAAGAGCGTATCACAAATGATTGCATATGAGGCTAAAAAACTCTCTCATTGACTGTGTATGTGCAGTGTTGCAGCTCCTTGCTGGACAATGTCAATTTAACTTCTCCCATGCCACTAGCAATATGGCTGGCTTCAACTCTGAATAAATTCCTGAAATTAAAGACAAAGCAAACAAAACTTCACTAGGTAGCTCATTTATTGCTAAAGGAAAGCAAAGGAATCCTTTCCACGTTCTTTTAATCCATTACAGCTACTGCTTTTTATTTTTATATACGTGACTATATGAATAGATTAATAGTTCCTGTGCACAGGGCAGAACATGTACACTTTTTTCCTCATTTTCCATCATGATCCTCTTAATAACAATATTAACTATGAGAGAATGAGGTTATCTTTCAGATACTCTTCTCACTTAGCTTTATCAGTTTGTCACCTTTTCCTACTACAAGGATGCTGTATAAGTATACAAAATTTTATTTGTACTGAAAATTATCACCACACAGAATAGAAATATTGTAATGTCTTCAACATATAGACAAAAAAAAATATCAGTATTTTCATCTCTCTTCCATTGTTTTCCATCTTAAATTCAGGCACAATTTTCCAAGTCCTAACTTGTGATCAAGGCATCCAGGCAAACCTGAGATCCACTTCCTTTCTGTACTTCTGATTTCACCTCTCTTAAATCTTTTCTTTTTTTTTTTTTTTTTTTAACTTCACACTCTAGGTTGCTCTTCTACCTCATATTCTCAAGCACTTTTTCTTCCTTGCTAGCTGCTCCATCCTTTCCAGCATCCTTTCCATAGCACCCAGTATTTCACACGTTTTCACATCACCCCAATCGGAAAGCTGAGATGATAAAACATGGCTTTTTGTTCACAAAACAAGACAGTGATTTACAGTACACTGACCTACCCTACCTACCTAACACTCAATCATTTAAGCAGACCTCTGATGTGCCTAACAGTATGAAATATTTCTTGAAGAAAAGACTATCATCATCTCATGTCCTTTACCTGCTTTCTGTCTGGAAGCAAGAGTGCAGTCCAACAAGAAAAGGATGATTTGAAGCCTGTTCAAAGACATGTTTCTCTGTCTGAACCCAATCAATGTCCTATTAAAAAGAAGAGCAACATTCAGATAAGTATTGTTGTACTTCATACGGCAAATATTAATGACAATTAGGATAAACTGGTGCTGATGAATGCAAAGAAGTTGCAAGAAAGGCAGGTGAAATCAACGTCAGGCCTAGAAGAAAATGCAAACGCTCTTGAATAGCAAATCACAGTCAAATCTTTACAGAGGACCCTAAAGAATCATGAACAAAAACTTCAGCAGCAAGAGCATCTCACAGTCGACTGACTGCAAACAGTAGCAAGTTTCCAAAAATCACTGTTGTGCTACAATCAATCTCCAAATGTGGACGCCTGATTTAAAGAGCAAATAAAGTAACACTGTGAGGTTTTCCTCTGCGACAAAAAACAAAAATCCCCACAGACGTGAACATATGGAAAGCAGACTCCACCTCCTTCTTTTTCAGTCCAGCAAGCAAAAAGAATAGGAGAAAGATGGAATACTTCTCCAAAATAAAGGGGGCAAGAGAGGCTTATTAAATGAATTCTGCATGAGTACTGCTGTAGATGGTGCCAATTACAACAGTGACATCGGTTGAAGTAAAGGGGCTCTTGACAAAAGCCACTAGCACAGGATGACTGCTGTGAACTACTGATCTGTCAATAAAGACCTCAAAAGCAGTCATCTATCTCGTGAACTTCTTGCAATGTATTTTCAAGTAACTGAATGTATAATGCATAGTTTTTAATTCACAATGCAGACCCAGGTGCCTGGCTTCCCCTTTGTAACAGGAATTAAAGCTGTTCAAAAGAGCTGGCTGAGTTATTAATAAAAAGCTTGCCTACCTCATCATCATTGACAAGTTCTTTCTTCACCACCTTCATTGCATAAATGCGTTCTGTTTTCTTCAATCGAACAAGCAGCACTTTAGCATAACTGCCTCTTCCTATAACTCGGAGCAAATCAAAATCCTGAAGGCCCAGACTGGAAGAAGCTTTGCCACTTTCTCTAATGCCCATTGCCTACGGATAGAGATAGTTTTGAACTCGTGGGCAGGTTTGTCAATTTTAATAACTGTAGTTGCTGTTCTTTAAAGAAAGCACTTCAAACAGGATAGCACAATGAATACACGATTCAATTAAAAGGAGGAAGGTAAAAGAAGCACGGCAGATGAAAAACAAATGAAACTGAAAGAATCTGGAACACTTTCTAAATCAAAGCACATCCCAACCCAGGTTTTAAAAAAGTCAGCTTGAAGGACACAGTGCAACCACCGAGTGAGCAACCCAAACATGCTCCATGTACTAGTTTTCATTTTGTGACAACTTACATTACCGAGACATTAAAATCAAGAGTGACAGAGTTGATCTCCAAATACAATTAGCGTGGTTAAGATACTTTACCTCTTTTTCTTCACCAACATGGTCTAAGCTCTCATGACTTGGTGGATTATATGGAATCACTAGAATGCAAGGAAAACACTTATATCTATGGAACACAACTGTATTTTCTTTCTCTCCAAAATTTCCACTCATTAGTTGAATCAAGGAGAAACAATTTAAATGTATCTATTATAAGAATTCAAAGCTGCTATTTTTTTGTTGTTGTTTTTAAGCTACCAAAATTCTTACTGAAATACTGCAATAACAATTGTTATGGCTAATATAAAGTTGTGATTATATTTGGAAACCTGTTCAGACTATTCTCAACACACAGTACCTTCTGTAAAATAACACTTGCTCTTCTTTAACTGATCATTGCCTATAATAAAATTGAAACATCAGGAAACCTCGTTTAATTTTTCTTCCACTGTAATTCTGTTGAGGGCTTTTTTGTTTCTTTAATGAGGACATTTAAAATACACAGCTTACTGATGGAAGAATCTAACAGCCTAGATTCTTTATCTTTAGGACAGTGTTAAACTGCAAGATGCAAGAAATGAGAATTTTTATATTTAAATCCCCCTTAGCATTAAGAAGCTGTCCTGTTTTTCTCTCTCTATGAAAAGAAAGGAAACAAATTTTTAAAGTAACTTGCTTCAAGTTATTCTGTTTCATTTTAAAACCTAAGTTCATGTTTCAAAGAGAAGCACTGATCTTACCTGATTCTACGTTATCTGGATGCACGGATGATGGATCCATAGGCATTATTGGTTCCTGCAAATGTGCACAGTATTTTTTGTAACAGACTGTGAAAAGCATTTTAGAGACAATACAGGATCTCTGAGAAATATAATCTTGTTTAGATCAGTCTACACAACTACAGCTCTAGTCCATACAGTATAAAAAGAATCACTATAGTCCTTGTTTTACCTATTTTCCAGAAGTTACAGTAAGTTTCTAGAAGCTGTTGAAGTAAACTTCATACAACAGAGAGAAGGTAGAAGAGCAGATGCAAAATGAGACAACTGCACGTACTTTAGCAGTACATATATCAGACAAACAAATTTATGAAAGACTTTAAGCTGCCTGCTTTTAACATTAAACTACGAGTGGTACTTATTACTTTTCCTGGGGACTTGAGAACTAAAGATGACTGCATCACTTGGGAGAAAGTCAGAACTCATGTGACTCACCTTCCTTTAATATCAAACAAAATAGTCCAATAATCTAACATGCTTAGAGAATTTACATGTACTTCACTCTGAATATGTGAAATGTATACATATGTACATGAACACAAACACGGTGTAACAACTCAAGTCACATTTACCTTCTCTTCTACCATCTGACACAGAAATAGACAATACATGCAAGAATTAAGACCATCCTGTCACTGAACTGCCATTCTACTAAGCAAATCTGCTATTTTCTCATCATGTAGCATAGCAGCCACAAACAATGACAACCTTCTTAAATTTCATCTACCATGATTATTTACAGAGCATAGTTTGGAAGCCATTAGCATGAAACGGGCTTCTTTATTTCATTTATTATTGCTTTTTAAAGACAACTTTCCAGAAAATCCTACTTACTGGTTGCAGTGTATGACGGCCACATTCACTGGTGACCAGTTTGTGACACTTCTTGTGAACAAGGAGTTTGCAATTGATGCATTTATATCCCTGGCGACCCAGGCCCCATATTCGGTCAGTGCAGATGGCACAGTGAGCTCGCTAGAAGGATAAATCAACAAAACTGATTAAAAGCAAAGCTAAGTAACAGAAACTATTCAGCCACACTCTCGTTATTGAAGAACGCAAGATAGGAGATCAGAGAGACCCCTACAAAAGTTGCTACTGTACCAGGAAAGCCTATGACAGAACTTTAAGATAGAACAGGCAGATACAACGTAGAAATGCCCAAGAACTACAGACAATAAGCAGCAACTGCTTATCAGAAAGAGCACATTTACATGGAAAGGTGCAGGCACAGTCAGCCTGTTCTGCTGCACGTGGACCCAGAGAGACATGAGTCAACTGCAGGTCAAAAGCAGTGCAGATGAATAAGCAGGCTCCTGTGACCAAGCTAGTTTGCTATGTCTCATTATCTTTATGTAGAGGAGTCCTTAGATTTGAAGAGAGAAAGGCAGGAAAGCAAAAGCTTCAGCACAGTTAAACCACCAGCTAACAGGAAATGGGAAGACCACCACTCACTGAAGGACACATAACACAACTCAAGAGAACCATGAACACAGGGCACCTGCAGAAACAAGTGGGATGGTGCCTAGACAGTCTTTGACTGGGAAGAGGTCAATGAGTATTTCTCAGAGCATTGTTTATGTTAAAAAAAAAAAAAGTATAATTAGATGAATAATGCTGAATATGAAGTTTAGTGGAGGTAATTTTGAGCGTTACTTAAGCACAGTTCACAACTTAAAGAAGGAAAGAATACTCAAGCTGTCAAGGAACCTTGTTTGTTCAATTCTTATTTAACTTTTCAGACAAAGCAGACAGCTTTCTTGATTCTTAACTGTCTTTGACTATTGCTTCTTGAAAGCACTAAAACTGGTCTGTTATTTTCAGTTGTTTATATGCCATCATAAGCAGATGCTGGAGAAAGATCTCATGTTTTAAGTCTTGAAGGAAAAATCTGTGCATCACAAGTAACTCAAAGTACACTTCAACAACTGCAAATGTACTTTCAGTTCAGTCAGCTCATGCCAGAGTTAAAGTCTGCCCTCTCTGAAGATTTTAAGGGAGCACTACAGCATTTTTGTAACTGATAGTATTGTTACAGAGCATACTGTAAAGTGAATTACAACTATTTTTTTAAGTGTCGGATTTTATATCAATAAACTTTCCTGAAACTACAGTTACCCAACACCTAAGTACTACAGACAGTCAACAAGAACTAGAATAAGTCTACCTTTTATTTTTTCAAGGCAGTAACGTTAAAATTACCAAAGTAAGACAACCCTGTAACATAGTTTTAAGTACCCAGCAAGAGTCTCACCCTGTTAAATCGTTTGGCTTGGAAAGTGTGACCATTTGCACAATAGAGCTTTCGCCACCGGCGGGCGCCACGGCGATAAATGGATTCTAAGAGGAAAAACATATGATTATATCCATTAAAAAATATAAATTAAGAACTACAGTATTTTCCCATGGATGCTTCTGTGTAAAGTGATTTGCAGAGTAAAGTTTCACTCCTGCAACCTTAAAGAAACACAAAGTATTCTCTTCATTTTTCAAATTTTGGAGAAAACGCCAAGCAGAATACTCTGACCATCTGAAAGTTAATTCTGCCTTTCCAAAGTTAAAAGGAAGAGTGAGTCAAAAAGAGGAGTCCAAACAACACAAGCACTTGTTTGCAAAACATGCACATACCTTACCTAATTCAAGGAGGAGCTGTGGGAAGGAGGGAAGAAAGTGCATTTCAGGAGCACATCCTGATTTACGATTGCTTGCACAAATCCTCCAGTGTCTCAGGTCCACAGCTGCCACCACTTTTTCATTGTTTGTTTCATTACAGGCACGTCAGGAACCAAAATTGAAAACTAGAATATGCAAAACTATCCCAAGCTGCAAAGCTGCCCCCTCATTATTCCTATTGCCAAATGTTTGTGAAGAACTTGGATATCAAGTTGATAGATGCGTGCATGCATAGCATATCCATCCCCATCATCTTTTATAAGATTTATATCAACAGCGGAGCAGCCTACATTAAACGATGGAAAAATCACCTCTTGTGGTTAGTACATTTATAAGCATGGTAAAGGTTTTCAGAGAATATTCCTGCTATTGCCTAAACCAAGGTTTAAAACTGATGATTTGACACCTCATTACAAGTGGTTGCAAGCCTCTGCTCACATCAGTCAGCTAGCAATCTGGCAACTACCAGAGACAGGAACAGAATAAAAAACTGCCACGAAAGAGGCAAAAGCGAGGAAAGCAGAGATGCATGGGAAGTTAACAGAAATGCTTTATTAACAGTGATTCAGAAATGACAAACATTCAAGTTGAGAAAAACTTTCTACTCCTTTTAAATATTTAAGCTGTAGAGATTTGCATTACTAGCAGTCATAAGCACAGGAAGTCAAATAATAGAACAACAACTTCTAGAATAGAGATTTATTGTTTTAAGTATGTCCAAACTAAAACGCCTACTTACTATCTTCTCCTGGGCAAGGCATGCCAGGCCGTTCTGGTACGCAAGGAAACACTGCAAGAAAAATATTAGCTTCCTATTAATCCATTTCAGAACAGAAATCAATCATTGGGGTTATGAAATACAACACCTAAATAAGAAGCAACACAAACAAAGTTGCTAAAATGCATTCTAGCAGCAAGTAAGAAGAAAAAATGCTACAAAACCCTGTACTAAGTGAGGTGAGACCCGAGTGAGAAATACAACTGGACAGCAGAGTGAGCTAAGTCATTTAAAGAAGCTAGCAGCAAGTACTGATGCTGGTTTCTCATGTAACCAGTCATTGCAGTCGGTATTTGGAAATCTGGACTGTAAGTGCAGCACACTGCAGCATTCCAGAACAGCCAGGCATGATCTCACCTACAGTAGCTCTTAGTTTCCAGTGTATTCAGCTGCAGTAGCAGTAGGACAGGAAAACAGGAAAGTTAGCTCTGGTGCATACTTATTCAGAAGCCAACCAAAAGCAGAAGTAAATGGAGACAAGATGGATTAAAAGTATAATAACTGAAATATACATGTATAGGACCATATGAAATTATTTCACAGTTTTTAAGTAGTTTTTCCTTTCTTAATTCCATAAAGAACACTGACAAGGGCTGACAGCTAAAATGAGTGATGCATGGTCTTCAGCATCCTTTTGAAAGACTGCCAGAAACAAGCTATAACTGAGGAAGCTGGAGTAGTGCAAAAGACACTGATAACATGAGGTAAAACTTCCAGTTCTCAGCAGGGGCAAACATTAGAAGTAATTATTAAATTTCAGTGTACCATGGATTAGAAGCTCTGAATCCTTGTTCAGTTCATACAACCGAAATGCCTCTTCTAACTCCAGCTGGGAAGAAACCGTACATGGGTCTCCTGAAGAAAGAAAAGAAAACATCACAAAACTCAGTTTAATTAGTTCTGTGCCATACCACAGTTCCCTCACAGCTGTTCCTAAGATAACTACTGTACACAACCAATGCAATATCCTCCTGCATGGTAATGTTTTTGTCATTTTTCATCATACTGCACGCCACTGCCCCATTAGACAATGTTTGCACTCTACTGCCTACCCACTCCATAAACTCACAGTGGGGAACATGGAAGGAGAAGGAACATCCCTATTCATTCAGGCTCACAGAGAATCAACAAACCAGTTTTTCTTCATTTGTTTTTGACACCTGTGCAAACAGCTTTTTGTTTCTTTTCGTCAGAAGAAAGGGAGGCTTTCAAGAGCATACGCAGTGCTTCAGATTGCACACAAAGATTACAGACTAGCAGGAACCTTCATAATTAACTCTGACTTGCACATTCTTTTAAACTGGTGATTACAGCTTAGCTGACAGCGGCAAAAGCACGCAACTGATCTTTCCAACGCTGCCCTCAGATTCACAATTTTACTTTAAAATCGAATAGGGAATAACAAAAAACTTTATTCGCAATGTACTGCTCACAGTGGCTAAGTATAAAAATGATCAACTACGAACATTCTTTCAACAACATCAGACTAGTAATAACTGCAGCCATCCAAAGTAAACACAGAAAATATGTCAGGAAAGTGTTCCATTTTGACTCATCTACCAAGAAGATTGAACACAAGTGTCAGTCCAGTGTCATCTTACAGTACGCATCATGAGACAGAGGTGAGATGACCAGATATAGATAAAATCAAAGATCATCTAAAAACAAATCAAGTTTACTCCATCTTTCAGTTTAAACTCTTTGAAGTAATCACATTCAGCTAAATTCAGCCTGCCTTTGTCATTAAACACCATGAAACAGAAGTAGTTAACACAATGCTCAACACCTGCAACAACTTAGAAGACATTTAGTACATGACAAACCCAAACCTCAGTGACCAGGCAAATCCAGTGAATGGTTTACTCACAGCAATACGGCCAGAAAGCAGTGAAAAAGGCCTAGATACCATACCCTGTCTTGTTCTACAAGAAGAGTGGTGAACAATTATCAGTCCACCATACAAATATACATGTTTCACTAAAGACAGACATACTTCTTACTGTAACTCTCCAGACACTTCAGTGAAAAGTCCTTGAGATAAAACAGCCAGCTTATTGCTAAGTGCAGCACTACACAGAAGTTTAGTTATGAACACTGCTACTTTCCCCTTACTGTATCTGCCTTGTATGAATAGCTTGGGAAAGCTGGTGATGAGCAGAAGGGAAAAGCTGCTCAGATTCTCAAGACCTCAGTCTCCAGCACAACTACCCATAGATCACTTCTGAAAGCAACTTCAGTCCACGTCTAGCCTTGAGCTCTCAATAAAGTGGCACTCTACCAATTTTGACTAGGAAACTTGTGACAAGGGAGGAAAGAGGTCCATGAGCATAGTACCACCTATGCTAACCACTGCAGACAGATCACTGCCTCTCATGGACTGCATCGAGTACTCAGCTAGCAAAAATAACAATGGCTATTTCGTAATTTAGATGTCTTTGGAGTAGCTCAAAAGTTACGTGCAGAACAACTCCACAAAGAAAGTAAGAAGTACAAGTAAGCTTTTCAAAACACACCTAGCATAAACATGCAGCTCAGACTGGAAAAAGATCATCTGCTGTAAAACACTAAATGGATAAATAACGTGCTAAAGATGAACAAGAGTTCAGAACCAAAATTCTTACTATACTCCTATGAAAAGCTACTACACATCATTCTGCCAAGCATTTTCTTCACAGTCCTTTTCTCTTTTAGTACTTTGTAAAAAGTTGAATAGCTGTAGGTTGCTAACAGAACAGCTGATACACTCAAAATACATTTCCTGGTTATATGAACAACTAGATATGCTAGTCTGTACCAATACTTCAGACAAGTTTGCAGCATTTAAGGTTACTAAAACAACAAAAAAGACCCAAAACTAGAGTTACATATGTAAGAGATCTGATCTAACAAACCTCTACTTACAAGAGCAATGAAAAGCTGTTAGTTCGGGAGTCTGAGTTACTACCACCAAAAACATACAATTTATCTTACAAAGGCAAAGAAAATGAGGAAAGGGAGAGAAAAGATAGAAAGCTGAGTACCATATTGGTCAAAAAATTGTTGGAATCCAAGCAGCAAGTATCGCTTTACCTTCTTCATCAATCCATTTCATGGTGAACAGCTGCTCGTTGTCAAAGGAGCACATGTCTCGAACTTCACTGCACAGTCCCTCAAACGAGATGGAAGGTTCAAAATACGTTATCATGATGTCCCTAAATAAGAGAAAAATACATTTGAGAAACTCTACTGAGCTGTAACACAGCATTTCATCTTCACCACTAACATAAATCCCACATCTTGCCACAGCCCCTAAAAAAACACCTTCAAGCAATATTAGTAAGCCATTAGCATCGAGATTCCTTCCCACAGCATTCAGGCTCCAAGTCATTCTCATCACTGATTATTTATTCCTCCCATTATCTGCTTATGAAAAAAATGACAATTTAAATCCCCAAATGACTCTGAAGTTGTAGAAGCTGTAGATTTTGAGTACATGCAGCAATTAAATATATTATTCCAGCGGACACCGAAGAATTAAATGCTGCAATAACTTTGAAGGGCACCAGTAATGTACTGCTGGTAAGAATGTATACATCTTCTCCAAGTTCTAACTGTGTGGATGTTTTGAAATAGTCATGAAAATTACGAAATAGCAGAGGAAAAAGCTCCAAATATTTAAAGTACCTTTAAAAATACATGGGTGATGCTTCCCCACAATGACAGGGAAGGTGAACAGAGAAGCATGTGCTTAGAATTAAAATTTACTGCTTAACTGTTATGCAGAACTGGTATTTCTGTTTTAATTAAGATTGAGAGTGGTACTTTAGAAGCATTACCATAACATGCTGACCCACTGCCCTGGTATTTGCTGGGCCTTCAGGGGGAACAGGCGACTCTGGGTCAGTCCTTTAAGCAAAGGATGTCAGAGGTACAGTGCAAAGGAAAGTGGAGAGGAAGAGAAAAAGCCAGGGCTGCTTACAGCACTACCCTCCAAACAGCTCATAAGCCCAATGTTTGAGCACCAGTGTTCCCAGAAAATGCACAGAGCACAGATGCAGTGCTCAGGACAGCTGCTCTGCAAACTCAACACACCTTACAGCACGTTACTGACACAGGCATGAACCAAAACCCACAAGGCTCTATTAGGAGGCAAAGTCCTAACCTGTATTTCCTGTTTTTCAGGGCCCTACATTTTAGGAAGGAGATAAGGCACAGCTCATAGCAACTTCACTGAATTTCAGCTGCAGTTCACCAACCTTTAGTTTATTCATCCCTTTGTGCAGACTCACTTAAGTAAAAAGTGAAGTTCTGAAGGACACCAGGAAGTCAGAGCTGAATGTTTGAGCTTTCCTGGTGTACACTGTCATTGAGCCCTGCAGGTAGCAGCAGGGGATGCTACACGGAGCAGGGCCTGAGAGCATGGTGCTGTCAGACAGAGGTTCAATGACAGACCATAATCCTGATGGGCAGAAAACACGGAAGCTGCAGCAAAAACTGAAGCAATCTCCAGCTGATTTTTCTTTTTGTGCAGGCTTTTTTTTAACCTTAGTTATTTAAAAATATATATTTGATAAGAATTCAAGTCCTCTTCAACAGATTTATCCACACTATAGCGAACAGAAGTCATATATCCACAGTATTAAGATGTACCAAACAAAAAAATCCTTTCAGTATAGCTAAAGTAACAGCTGATATCAACTGAATAAACACTTCCTACTTGTTGTTACCTTCACATCCAAAGTAGCTGCCTTACAAATAAAAGGGAAGTTTTGTTATTTCAGAAGTTAAGCAAGTTTTCTACAGCACTTCTCCAGCACCATCAATAGAAGACACCAGACAGCAGCAAAATACATCTGAAAAAGCATACAGCTGTTAGAACAAACACAAGCCCGCCTGCACACGTGGCAGAACCCTGGCCATCAGTGGCACTAAACAGAAGGATGGATGTAAAGACAAGCAAGAGTCCACAAGCAACAGGAGCACCCTTTCTAGAGACGGGAAGCCAGCTTTATGTGATGCAGAATGTGAATGATTATGTCTCGTTACAAGCTCACTTGTCAGTTCTAACTACAATGGTGGCACTGGCATTCTTCATAGCGACAGGTCTCATTCCCAGACTAGTTCTGTTATCACTTCTTCAGATTATAAGGCATTTTCCACACTGCCTGCACCTAGCACCACACTAGAAACATGTTCATTAGGAGAAAGCCATATTAACTGAACCTAAGATACAAAATTAAACTAAACTTGGCATTTTAAGCAAAAATTAGTAAGCCATATAAAAGAATGAAGGGAACATACTGTGGGCCACAGCTTGCTGCCTTGTATAATAAAATACAAATTGCTTTCCTTCACAATGACTAACAAAGAAAATCCTTTCCTTCTGATAAAGTCAGTAAGTAAGTTTATATTCTACAGACATGTCTGTTACAAAGATATTCTACAGCATAACATCCTTATTTGCCTCCTCATGACACACACAAGGAACTAGAAAGCCATCTGATTCCAGACAGCCATTTCCACAACTGGATGCTTTAGTTACCTCCTTATAGGGAAGCACTGTTGTTCAGAACTCTGTACGAATTTTAAATCTCTACAGAAGACCATGAGCCTCACTGCTATCTTCCCTATGTCCCCTCTGTGACCAGACTGCTTCTTTCTCATGCTTTTCCTTTCGCAACTCACCCACCAGTCACAAGGAGCAGCCCTTCAGCAACAAGAACAAAGGGAAAAATACAATGCGACAGTTAAAAGCAATTGCATACGTGCATCTCACTTCTCAGTTCTGAAGACAAGCTTCTGTGGGAGGTGCTGCTTGGTTATCTGGAGCCTAACACAGCTATCACATATTACATTTGTGAACATACAGATAACTTGTCACGTATTAATTACATACCCACACGTTCATCATCCACCTGGGTTAATCTTTTGATTATGCTTAGTGGCAGCTCACTGAAATTAACTCGTGTGAGGCTCCCGGCGAATTCTGCTGCTTGTAAGTCGTTTTTAGAAGCTCCTTAAGCTCAACACACTCCTTTGCAGAACTTCGTATTCAAGGGGCAACAAAAGGCATCGAGCTGAAGTTGATTTGACCAGAAAGTTTTCAAGACAACAATGTAAATTAAGGATACTGGAAATCAAATATCCTTTAAAAATTGTCTTCCAGAGATATCTATGGAGGTTCATTTTCATTTTACAGTAAAAATTGAACTGTTTCTTTTTCTACAAGCTTTGCTACTCTTAAAAATGTATTAAAATTAAGAAAAAAAGCACATTTGACATGTATTCTGAGAAAAGTGACAGGAGGATTATTCCTTTGAAACTATACAGACCGCTGTGCCTTTAATTGTACTAAAAGCCCAACCTACATTCCAGCCTACACAGTTAAACCAGTGTAAAATCTATGTCTACCACTGCAAAGAACTAGTGGATCTGATCATGACAGAGAGATGGCTCAAGATGTGTATATAAATCTGTATCTAATCACTGACATTAGTCCTATAGGATTTGTAATGCACAGGTAGCAGAGTACTGTGTTCAGTTTTGGGCCCCTCACTACAAGAAGGACATTGAGGCCCTGGAGCGTGTTCAGAGAAGGGCAACAAAACTGGTGAGGGGCCTGGAGCACAAGTCTTATGAGGAGCGGCTGAGGGAGCTGGGATTGTTTAGTCTGGAGAAGAGGAGGCTCAGAGGAGACCTTATTGCACTCTACCACTTCCTGAAGGGGGGTTGTGGTGAGGAGGGGGTAGGCCTCTTCTCCCTGATAAGTAATGACAGGACGAGAGGGAATGGCCACAAGTTGCGCCAGGGAAGATTTAGATTAGACCTCAGGAAGCATTTCTTTTCTGAAAGAGTGGTCAGGCACTGGAATGGCCTGCCTAGGGAGGTGGTTGAGGCACCATCCCTAGCGCTGTTCAAGAAGCGTTTAGATGAGGTGCTAAAGGACTTAATTTAGTAGTTGGGTAGAGATAGTGATAGGAGGATGGTTGGACTAGATGATCTTATAGGTCCTTTCCAACCTTATGAACCTGCTACAACACAACCCCGTCCTGATGTAACAGCTCCCTGGACTGAACTGACAAAAAAGCATCTTCAACAAATGAGATAAGCCAAGAAGTAAGCTTTCAAAAGAATGTTAGAGATCTGAACTGGTTGTAAGCATAGATGCTGTGTAAATGCTGCACATTTGAAGCTGCTACACTTTGTCACTGTATCAACAAAGAAAGAATGTAAACACAGGGTACAATAAATTCCCAGGAACTGCCGGGTACCCCTGTATGTGCAGGACACAGATTACAGTAACTCTGAACAGGTAGGCCAATTTTCAGCATTTCCAACTATGAGTCCTACAGCAAGCACGGCTTACCTGGGAGAAGGAAATATCAGGGTAAACTCAACCTAGTTCCCAAGTCTCCGGGAATTCCCATCCTCTTATTCCCATCATCTCTGTTTGTTTTAGGAAAATTTTCCTTCCTGGTTTTACATATTTCATGAAATTAAGATAAAGAACTACCACTTCACGGTTGAATGAAACAAAGACCCTTCAAAGAGCTCCTCATGAAAGCTTTTGTCTCGGCTGAGAAAAGCAATTAGGCTCCTGGCCAGACCCGGGGTGTTCTGGGGCTGCCAGAGCAGTGCCTGAGCCACACAAGAGCCTGACCACCGTGTTCCACACTTCTATTACAAGAAAAATTAAGAGACATTAACACTGCCTGATTAAAAATACTTCCCATAAAATCCTCTAACCGACTGTCATCTTCATACAGTTTATTTGATGAAAGGGTAAGCACTGCCTTTGAGATCTGCACTTAGATCCTCAGTCTCCAGCTACTGTCAGTACAAGTCAACTGCTTTGCTTTGATATGCTCTTCTTGACAGCGCTGGTTTGAGAAGCAGGCAGCATGAGACTAACAGTCACAGGGGAGTGGTAAAAACGACTTGTTTAGGTCTCAAAACAAACAATAGCCAAGGCATTCAGCTTATCTGTTTGTTTGTTTGTTAACCAGCTGCCCACATGACTCAGTGTCACGATTAAAAGCAAACCAAAAACTGTTTTAACTGAGAGTCAGCAGCCGAAACTCGAAAGAAACATTCCAGCGCCTGTGAAATCACTGCCTAACGTCTGAAGTGCCACGAACCAGCATTCCTGTTCAGTGCAGCAGCTTTCTTGCTCACTCCCACAGCTTTGAACTGCTTTATCTCTGTTCCTGCACCAGAGCCTCTCAGTGCTAAGGCAAGAATTTCTACGGCTGCATGTGGAAATGACCAAGAATGTGGAAATGACCAAGATTAAAACTGAGCCAGCAGAAGAAAATTGAATGTGTTTAGCCCGAAGCCCTTTTTGCTTTGGTTCAGAGTCCAGCCACACGAGCCCTCCTGGCAGCCGCTTCTTCAAGAGACGGGGGATTGAGGAGGCTGCAGAGCAGAGAGGTGAGCTTCACACCCTGTTACTGCGATGGGATGCACAGCTCCTCCAGAGGCACAGACGGCGTCAGTCTGCAACACTCCGGCCAAGAAAAGCCCCAAAGCAAACACAGGCCAGAAACTATATGCTTTACCAAACGTTAAGTGCTCACCCTGGCTTTTGCATCTCTCCTTGAAGCCACAAAGCTAGAGATATTACATTTACCGAAAGCCAGAGCATTTTCGGTCAGATCAGTCCTCTCCCCCCAGCTCACACAGACAGCTGAAGGAAGCTGCCGGGCGCCTGCAGCTCGGGCTGCACCAGAAACGCGACCGGCGTTTTTTTCGGGTTAGCTCAGCCCGCAGCGATCCGGCTGCCGCAGTGCCGGGATCCCGGAGCCGCCCGCACCCCGCGCAGCTCCAGCACCGCCCGAGCGCGGATCCGCGGGAGGGGAAGGCCGCGCTACGCCCCCTGCCCCCGTTCTGTTTCCCGATCGACGAAGAACCGAATAACCGCAGCTCCAGCTCCCCCGCACTCACCCCTTGTAGTAGGCTTTCACGCGGACCTGGTGGGCGCCGTCCCCTCCGAGGCCGCCCCCGCCGCCGCCCGGAGCCGCCATGGCGCTGCCGCCGTCCCGCTGTGTCGGCATCGCCCCGCGGCGGGCGGCACCGCGCAGAGCGGCGGGCGGGAGGGCGACGGGACAAGGAGGGCGGAGGCGGCCGCACAACGCCGCCGCTCCGCCGCGCCTCCTGAGCGCCGCGGCCCCGCCCCGCCGCACGGCGCCGGCCCAGCGCGGGCGGGACCACTTGTGGTGGGGGGTGGGGGGGTACGGGAAAAGGCGTAGAGGGGGAGTGACACCGGGAGGGGTGAGAGCACAGCCCCGCGGCAGAAAGGAGGAGCTGCGCTGCGGGCGGGCGGCAGCTCGGTCGCTCTGGGGAGGGCGGTGGGCAGGGCGGCGCCGTACGCAGTGCCGCTCACCCCCTTCCCAACTCGCACTACGTGGGCTCTCATAGCGGGGCCTCTCAGCGCGCACCGGTGGAGTGGAAAGCTCCACCGTAAAACGGTAGAAGGGGAAAAGCAGCACACCCCCCCCCAGCTGCCCTGCGTCCCCGACACTTGGTACGGCCCGGCGCGCCGAGCACGGGGCTGCACTGCGCCTGCGCGGACGCCTAGGCGCCATGAGGGCTACTAACGTGCCGAAACTCGCTTCTTGCTGGTCTGGAAGTGAGGCAGCAGTGACCGCACTGTTTGAACCTGAACTCTTCAGGAACAGGGCAGGGGATCTGCTGAACTGACGGTCACCTGGAGCGTAGGACTCACGCGTGGGTGCTGTGGTTTGGTAGCCCTTTGAGCCTCTTCACTTGACTGACTAAAAGGTTTAAAGCAGGCACTGAGGAATATGGGGAATGGCCAATCCAGAACTCGTGGCACTCCCCTCAGGTGCATCCTTGGTCTGACTTTGCTGGCGACCCCACGATGAAGACTAAAATGAGAAGATTGTAATCGGTGGTGGCCTCCATGTAAATGAGATGATGGGAAGCAAAGGCTGGAGAAGGGCTGTTTAATTATAGCTCCAAATTGAAATGTATATTCTGCTAGACAAAAGGAAAATGAGATTATGTATGTCAGTACTTTTATCTATTGGGACCCGAAACTGAGTGTGGGTTACGGAAAGATCAGATTATGCCACACATAGAACTTAAAGGAAGGAAAGAAAATGGTAAACCCCAACGATTTATCCAAGCTTGGAATCAGAGGAAGCTCAATTGCTGGTGTATAACCCTCTGTTGGGAAATTCCCCTGTAAGCCCGATGTCCCCACAGGGTGGCACTCTGACCTCCCCAACCAGGGTTCTGGGGCCCTGTAGCGACGTCCTCTAAAGGGACATCCCCCAGAGGGACATCCGGAGCCTCCCCTTGCCCCTCAAATGGCTTAAGCTCCATCCAGTAGCTCATCATACTCAAGCACAGATAAGGCAAGTCACTCACGCTCCATTAAGGCAGGCAGTGGGACCAAAGAGAGACCCTGGTTTTGTGTTCCCATTCACCACGACCAATCTGTTGAATTGGAAGCAGTTTGCTGGCCCTATAGGGATAACCCAACAGCAGTGCATTGTTAGAAACTGTTGTGATTGCTATCCCACTTGGATGCTGGACACCTTTTCATTATTCCCTCACATCAGTTATCAGCTGGCTGAACTGCATTGCTGAGCTACTGTGTACTATGTGCTCCTATCATTACCAGCTTAATCACAATTTTACTTCATTCATACGCAGCTGATTCTGCCACATCCTCAGTGTCATAATCCAGCACCCCTGCACACGGGGCAGATTTCTCCCCTGCTCGCACAGCACTGAGCTTTTTCTCTGTACGGCTGGGAGCATGAGCAACTTTGAAAACACTGGTGTATGTGGGAACGATGTATTAACGCTGTGTAACTCTGAGATATGGAATACATTCCTTCATCACAGAAAAACAGTTCATGAGTAGAGGAAGAAGTACGGAATTTGCCAGGATGAGACGTAAGTCAGCCCTGGCACAGCATGGTGCCTGCTTGTCCTTAGGGAAGCCTCGCTTTGCTCATCTATGCTGCCAGGACAGAGCAGCTGCTACCACCTACAGACAGCAATTAACGACATAATTGATTCATTACAGTCAGTTTAGAGAATGAAGCCGTCCTCGCCATTGCAGATGGGCCAATGAAGCCAACAGACCCCACTGTGATGGCGGCGGGGGCCATCACGTGCCCCGCTGCGCGCAGCGCGCCTGCGCGGCCCCGCCCCCTGAGGGAGGCGAGAAGATGGCGGAAGCGGAGTGAGCGGCTTTTCCGAGGCGAGTCTGGCCGCGGGACGCGCGGAGGAGGGGGAGCGGCAGCGGCAGGCCCGGGCTGCGGTGGGGCGGGGCGGGGCGCGTAGGCGGGGACCCGCGCCCTGACGGCGCCCGGCTGCACGCAGGCCCGGGATGGGGGCCTTCCCCCGCCCCTCTCTCCGCCCGCCGCCGCGGGGCTGAGCGGAGGAGCGGGGCCGGGCTGCGGCGCGGCGGGGCGAGGCCGCGGCGGGCGGGGGACTGTGCCCTGCCTTACCTGGCCCTGCCCTGCCCTGCCCGCCGGGCCGCTCCGGGGCCGGTGCTTCGGGGACGTGCTCCCCTGCGGAGCGCGGGCCTGGTGCCACCTTCTTTTCCCTTTGGAAACAAAACCAGCCCCTCGTAACTCCGAGGTTTGGCCCAAGGCGGTGTGTGGTGTTGCTGCGGCGGGGAACGGAAGAGATCGTGTTCAGGCAGAACCGCTCCTAGAGGTTGTGCATAGGGAATCGTCGCTTTTTTTTTTTTTTCCCGTGTAGGTGGGAGCTCTAAGGAAAGGTGATGAATGGAAGTAGTAAATATTTAAAATGTTAAAAAACTTAGGGTTTCCACATAGCTTTTGCCGTGTCCCTTGGAGCAAGCCGCCGTTTGTCAGGCAGGAGCAGTGCCGTGTGTGCGCACTGTGCTGCTGACAGCGGTGTGCAGCTGCTCTGACCTCGCTTTGGGTAGTCGGTCCAAATGTTTCCATTGTGCGTGGTGTAACTTGAAGTTACGTGCTGTTTAGTATGGTCACCATTTGAATAAATACTTTTAAATGCAGTTTTCTGTTGTGCTTTGTCTCTTGGGCTTGCTTTTACGTGTGTGGTGATTGTCCAAAGCCACAATTGAGCAGTTCTGAAGCTCACTGCTAGGAGAGGATCTTTGGGATACAGCTGCACACAGTGCTGTGAATAGCTCTGGCCCCTTTATCATACTCTGTGAGCTGGGAGTTTTGCCTTTTTGATGTTGAATTGTTAACGAACAATGTCAGCAGGTTGTGTTTAATTGTTTCTGAGAACTGGTTGCAGTTAAAAATGCAGTATTGCTTTGGTGCACTTTTCAGTGCTGGGAAGGTAGTCTGAGAATTCTGTAGTGGTTTTCATGCTTTCTGTTGTTAAATGCTTAATGGATGCTGGTTTTTCTTACCTAAAAAAAGAAAAATGAAGAAGAAAACCCCTCGTCTTGTGTATTTCCTCAGTTTCCTTAAGCACCCTGTCCTGCCTTTCACTTGATACGGGCAGAAGTTTGAACAGTGTCAGCACTGAGGCAGCTCGGTGTTGTTCTGCCTGCAGAGGGCAGGACGTGCTCGTGCCAGGGCTGTCAGCTGCAGCAGGTTATTTGTCATGCTGAGGTGACCCGAGGGGTGGCACTCGGTGCCTGAGGACTGCAGGTTCATGTCGTGCCAGGCTGTGCCGATGTATGTTTCAAAGTGAGACACTTTCAGGCAAAGGCTTGCTAGCATGGGTTGGGCTTCTCATTCAGCTACTACGGAGAGATACATTGCTCGCCTCAATAAGAAGTTTTAAATGTGGCGAAGTGGTAAGGAAAATATCCAGTGTTGTTAGGCTAGTTTAAACAGTTGCATAACTGCTGAAACAAGCTAGGCAAGTTATAGGTCTAAATATTTTGATGTGCCTTTAATGCCCTCTGGAGGAGGCAGGATTTTTTATTCAAGGCACTTTTCATTGGCATTGTGTGGAATTTGTTTGAAGTGGTTTCAAAAGTGATGTTGTTCTTGTTACAGTTGAAGTGCTTAATTTGTCTGTGCTTGCTTGTGCTCTCCTGCATGTGGATAAATGACATCTGTAATATACGACAGATCTGAATGGTTAACAATGAAGCTGTACTTTCCTTCGCTTCTAGTGGTGTAAGATCTGTGCTTTGAAAGCAGACTTCATTGTCAGTGTCCAAAGATATCCATGCAGTGATGGGGGCAATGCATCTATTTGGGTATTTCATGTAACTGGTTATGTGTGCGGTGCAAGTCAGTATGGAAAACTTATTGGGGAGGAGGATATTGTTTTATATGTTTTCTCTGAGTGCCTTTTTAAGCCACATTTTTGGATGGCCACGTTGCATTCTGCATTCAGCAGTGCATCTCCCTGGTGGGCATTTTGTTAAGCACTTAGCAATGCTTTTTTTTTTTTATCCTAGTGCATTGCAGCTCTCTAAATGATTATTTTTCTGAGCTCTTCTTTATTGTGAAAAGGAAGTATTTCTCCCAACCTGCTCTTTTTAAACATCCTTGTAAAAGCAATAAACTGTAACTAAGCTATTTCCTGTTAACCATAACACTAAAGCTTAAAAAAAAAAGAGGTAAGATAAATAATCCTCATACACTGAAATATGAAATTAATTTCAGTTCTAACGATGTCTTAGGAGAGAGATTGTATTCTGCGGCAGAAGGTGGTTTTGTTAGGTTAGGAAAAAGCTGTCAGAGGTGTTTTTGGCTTTTTTTTTCCTGTTATTATTGCTGTATTTTGTGAGGCACTGCTGTAGGAAGTTAAAGCCTTTTTCCTTTACAGTTTCACTCTTTCCAAATGGAGCATGTCACCACTGATTACAGCTGAGGAATTGCTTTGCTAAATGCACAGATCGGGGAACCAGTGGCTTCTGTACTATGCTGTGGGGAAGAGGGACATGGCAGTTTGCCTGTGCAGTGTGCTGGAAGACATCTCTATGTTTCTGAATTGGTCTCCTGTTGCTCCTTGTGATGCAGCTTAGGAGTTCTTACCCACTTCTGTCTATAAATTCCATCAAGTAATAGCTGACACTCTTTTATCCATCTGCAAATTATGTTATTCTATCCCTATGAGACTTAGATTTTTCTCCTTCAAAAGCAGTATGTCATGTCTTTTGTTTGTGAACTGCTTCCATTTCAATTCTACCAGGCTGGACAAACACTGCTCAGCTATGGAGAATGAGCCAAGCACAACAACATGTTCTGCATCTACAACCACCATTACCACCACCTCCACGTCCCGGACACAGCTCCCACAGATTTCTGTCTACAGCGGCTCTGACAGGCATGCTGTCCAGGTACTGGGCCACCAGATGCTGTTTCCTGTCCTGTATAATCCTCTCAAGGTTTTTCACAGTGCTTTACACAAAATTAGCACACAAAATTAACTTTCCATTCTTCTGTCTTTGTCAGTGTCTGGCTTAATATTGTCACAGTGTTTCAGTACTGTTTACTGGATGATACCAGACCACTTAAGAGTAGCACAGACTCCAGGCCTGCCTTCCAAGTAGTGAGAGAAAAATCTTATGCAAAAGTTTGGTTTTATCATTATTCCATAAAGAGATGGATTACTAACATAAAATTTTATGAAGTAGCAGTACAGTATAAAGGTGTTTGCTTGACTTATGTTGCCTGCAGAGATCCAGAGGTATGCTTGTGCGTGTAACTCTGCTTCTTGGATCCACCTGCATTTTGTTCTTCATTAAATAAGATCACCTGGGATTTTGTACAGCATCTTCTGCTGGGTTTGATAAAGAATCTCATACACTCTCCTCATCTTACAAAAAATGGAATGTTGTGTAGGATGAGATCAAAATTGATATCTTGATATCTTTTGATAAGATCAAAAATGGTACTGTACAATGGATTGCCCAGGCTTCATTTGTAAACCTTGGATGTGTTCATAGTCACTATGTTTGGTAACTTTGTTGAGAAAAGTGGTGATGGAGCAAATTCAGTATTATCTAATTGGTGTGAACAGGCATTATTTGGCTTTATTTCCTTATACAGGTAAACTTCATCATCGTGTCAGCATGTTGTGTACTTTATAATTGTAATAATTGCCTACTGATTCATCACAGGTTATTCAGCAGGCCTTGCATCGTCCTCCTAGCTCAGCTGCTCAGTACCTCCAGCAGATGTATGCAGCCCAGCAGCAGCATCTAATGCTGCAGACTGCTGCTTTGCAGCAGCAGCACTTAAGCAGTACCCAATTTCAGAGTCTGGCAACTGTACCACAGGTGAGAGCTAAGATTGCTGAAAAGTAGTGGTTTACTGCTTTCTAGAGTAGGACTACAATTCTAGAGCATTATCAAACATAATAACAGGTTAAGTGCCTGAGCTTTTAATGTCTCACTGTAATTCACTGTTATATTTTAATGACTTTGTTCTTTTAAATTGCATCTTCCAAACTATTTGGAAGATTTAGTCAGCCTGTGAGGTGCTCCAGGAGGCGTCCATTCCATGCTTTACTGCATACATTATAATGCATCATGTAAATCATCAATCAGGAAAAAAATGTATATTACAAATAGACTACTTCAATCTTCATCCCATTATTTTTTTCTGAAAGTTAATGGGGAAAGCAATGAATAGCCATCTGCTTTAGTAAAATCAGATTCAAGTTGTGAACACCTGGCATGTTGGTGTGTCTTGCCACACGTCTGGCTGTGTTGTAAGTAAAGGCACAATTCAATTTTAACTCCAAGTGTGGAAATACAGGAAGTAAATGACAATGGTACTTTTCATTTCTGAAGCAAAGCTTTTAATAGCCACAGAACATTGGAGTAGGCCTTCTGTGAAAACTCAAGCAGTGGAGAGACTTCCCTTGACCTCAGTTGTCTGTGGGCTGACAGTACTATCTTGCAGAGATAGGTGGCTGTTAATAATATTGTATGAGGAAACACTAATGCAGGTAAAAACTTCAGGGGTACAGCTGCTTATTGTCAGAACTAGGATGGGCTCTTCTGTGGTTTTGCTTTCTACTTATATACCTTTTCCAGTAGGTCAAGATGATATGTTGATTTATTTTTTGTGATGAACATTTGCTATTATGGAGATACAGTGAAGAGGTTTAGATTGGGGAAGGCTAAGAAGTTTTGGTGTGCAGTCTATTAAAATATCTGTACCTAAATCACTGCCTCTGTATTCAACTGAAAGTCAGGAACAGTGTAGTGCTGTAGATACTTGTTGTGTATACATGAATTATAATTCTAGGCCATGTGAGGATGTTCTTTGCAACATTCATAAAACTTAATTCAATTTTAAAGGCTTCTAATCATAATAAAAATTAAAATAAGTTTTAATAACAGCTTTTATGATGTCATGTTAAAGGCTCTGAGCCCTGTAGGTGATGAGCTGATCTGTTAGCTCCATTGTTAGCAGTTTGATAAACTTTACCTCTTATGGTTTCTGTTCAGGTCTCAGTCTGTGGGAGTCTCCCTAGAAAGCTGGAGAGGGAGTTCAAGGTATTTGTCACCTTGCAGATACCAGCTCACAGTGTGCAGATCAGAGGAATAGGCTTTCAAAGTGAGCAGTAATCCTGCTGCTAACCCAAGAGAAAGGTTAATGGTAGAGAAGAGTTTTTCTGACCGTTTATGCAATGATATGAACATCACTTAAACACTTCTTGATTTCAGTATTTGACGCCTATTCTTGCTATCTAGGCAAGCCTGTCAGGTGGGAGGCAATGTACTTCCCCCACTGGGAGTGTCACTCAGCAGTCAAGCATGTCGCAGACCTCGGTACGTAATTGAACAAAGCCCTCCATCCATTCTCAACCCCTGTTGGTTATTCTATAACTATTTGGCAGCAAAGAAAATACTTTAGTATTTAAATTTGTGTGGTTAAACGGAGTGTTACAGGTACACTAAATAGCAGAGTGATGGCTGCACTTCTAGTGTCTGCCACTCAACCTGGTGTGTGCAGTTGTTGCTGGTTGGTGTTGGAGGCTTCCCTGGTCCCAGCCCACTCTTGGTGCCCTGAGGGGCAGCTGTGCACTCAGCAGGCACTAGTGAACGTTCAGACCTCTGCAGGAATCTCTTCCTGAGCTTTCACTTCTTACTGGATTTGTTCACAGTAGCTTCCTTATTCAGGGCACAACTGTAGGTTGAAATGTAACTGCATATACCACTGATTACAGAGCACTGAATCTAACAAATCCAAGTCATTGCTCACTTATATGAAATTGGTTAAAGTGTTTATAGCTTTCATTCTTTTATCATCTTTTATCATGCATCTCTTATGCACTTTAACTTTCTCCATATTCTGATCATGTGCTCAGGTTTGTTGTTAGCAGCTCTGTGTTCTGTTTGCACTACATTTCTTGAAATAACATCTTCGAGTGTGTAGTTTGCACAGTCTCCTTTGTACAGTTCTACAGTTGTCTCAAGTAGGACTTTGTTAGTCCTACAGACATCCTGCTTATTGATCATGCCCTCAAGCTGTTCATGGTTTCAGTGCATAGCTTCAGTGATTTAACTGTATGGCTTCTTTTTAAGCTCTCATAGCATTGCTTTGGCTTACAATTGTTAGAAGTAAAATTATTCATTAAATTTGAGATAAAGTTTTTAAAGATGTCTGATGTTAAACTAACAGAATAATTGGGCTTGGATTTTTCAAGGAAATCTTAAAGTGATCTAAAAGAGCTGGGCACTTAACTCTGTTAGACGTGTTAGAACAATCAGACCAGCTTTTGCTTGATGCCAAAGAGAAATTTTCAAGGAGCATTTATTATGAAACTGGAGAGAGCTGGAGTTTCCAATCATTTTTAAGTGTGTGTATGAGAAATCTGAGTCTGTGCATGGCAGCACAAGTAGGCATCCTGGTGAAGGTTAATAATAAGCATCTCAGAAGTTGTCAGTCCAGTCAGATAATACAAGATATTTAAATAATGAAATGTTTTTCTTAAAATATGACAAGCTCATGCTACATGTTGAATAAATGTGTTTCTATGAGGTTTTTTTCATATGTTGTAACATCATTGTTTATATTTGTTGATGCTTATTATGTACTGCTAAAAATTCCTTTTAGTTTGAGAATGGAAATGTGTAGTCTTGCCAGAAACTGTTTCTTTGATGTTTGGCTCAGTACATTTTTGGTATCTTTACAGTTCAGAGGTTTCAACTGACCCTGCCATTTTTGTCAAAGGCTTTCTGGCTTTAAACCCTAGGATGATTGAATTTCCATGACAGAAGCAATATTTTTGTTTCCTTAGATTAACCTCTCCACCTCTCCTACACCTGCACAGATAATAAGCCGTTCACAGACCTCCAACACTACCAGCAGCAGTATTACCCAACAGACTATGTTGCTAGGGAGTACCTCTCCAACCCTGAGTTCAAGCCAGGCTCAGATGTATCTCCGAGCTCAAATGGTAGGTTTTGTTTGCAATCCTTAGGCTTGATGGTTGGCTTGGTTTGTTTTTTCTCAAAACAGTACTGTTTCCATTCTTATTGTGTTTCTAGGAATTGTTTTGGTATTTTTCTTTAGTTTCAGGAAGCGTTGAGAGTTTAGTTACTAATTTATGAATATCAAACTCTGGAACACTAAAGATGTCAGGTTTGCTATAGTTTAGTTCTCTGTTTGAAGCCTGCTAATGTGTTTTTAGCTTAGTCTTACTACAGCTGCTAAATGGATCAAGCAAAGGAAAAGTATCGGAAGAAATCTGTCTTCTCTGGCTATTTAAAAGTGAAATGCTGGAGTCTGTCCACTTCCATGTTCAGGACAGCACTTTTCCTACACGCTGATAACATAAAGAGTTCGTTTTCTTGCATTATTAGCTAAGATTCTCTCTGGAATTTGAGTTGGATGCATAACTTTGGTTCTCCTTAGGTTCATATGAAAATCATTAGATTCTTCCCTATTTATATGTGATTATTCATTTTAAGTTATCTTTCTATTTACTGAAAGTAAAGCAGTATCTAAAGTGGAAAAAAAAAAAAGTAACTCTTAGAAGCTGAACATCACGGCGTATGACATGTGCTTTAATTTTACAGAGAAATACCACTTTTCTTTAAGGTATTCTCAGAGTTGCATTCTGTTACCTGGTATTTTTTCTTGTTTAATAGCTCATTTTTACCCCTGCTACCACTGTGGCTGCTGTCCAGTCTGACATTCCTGTTGTCTCATCATCTTCCTCATCGTCCTGTCAGTCTGCAGCTACTCAGGTGAGTGTGTGTCAGTTTCTTAAAGCTATGTTCAAACAGAGTGTGTCAAAACTGGGAAGTAAGGAAGCTTTATGCTTAAGAAATTACTTAACTTCAGAAATTAGTAATTGTATTGTTTCTGTACATTTGCTGTGTTCTCTCTTTACTGTCATCATGCATTTAGGGGTGATTGCATTGTATGTAAAATTGGGATTCTAGGTATAAAATTTCACCTCACTGGAATTCTCTCTCCTCCTTATTACCTTGAATAACTTCATGCTTTCAGCTGAACTTGTATTGTCATTTCACTACTCAAAGTAATTATACTTTGTGATCTGGAAAAACATGGTACAGCACGGCTCTACAGAATGTTAGTCGCTGTCTCCTGCTGTGAAAAACAAACATGTGTCCAACAAATTCTTGCTTTCATGAAAGACCTTCCCTTCTTTCCTAACAGTTTCTTTTAAAGATTTTAATAATGCATTTTGTTCAGAATCCTTCTGGAAATCCAAGTAGATCACTCCAGTTGAATGTTCTCTTGTTTGCTATTTTTATCATAGGCACTTATGTGTGTTTTTCTTCACGATTTACAATTTCTCAGGTTCAGAACTTGACACTGCGCAGTCAAAAGTTGGGTGTATTGTCAAGTTCACAGAATGGCCCACCAAAGAGCAGCAGTCAAACTCAGTCACTGTCTTTGTGTGCCAATAAACCAGTAAGCAGCACCAAGAGCAACCAACCAGAATCCTCAGAAAGCAATAGAAAAGGTGATAGCCCAACACCAGAGTGTCGCAGCACGCCGGTCACACGGACATCAAGCATACATCAGTTAATAACACCAGGTAGGATGAGAATGAAGCTATAGAAGTAGTTGAAGTAGTTTGTTTGTTATGGTTCTGTCAGAGTCTAATGCTTTCTTTTAGATCTTCCTTGTAAGTAGTGTTTAATGTTTAATACTAAGTGTACTTATTTGTTGGTATTTGAAGTTATGTGGGCTTTTGATTTAGAAGAGTGTTACTGCAGTGTTCTGAAAACACAGTACAAATGCAACACAGCAATTGCAATATGCAGGTGAATCACAGTTACTGGTCACTGTGACACACACTTACAATGGTGCAGTGAAGGCAGTGAAACCACCTCAGGCCTGTTGTTCTCCCCAGAGTCCATTTTGTTGGTCATCTTTTTTGTGGCAGTGTTTTTGTTTTGTTATATTTCAAATAATTTTAAAAATCTGTAGGTAATAGTTCTTCAGAAACTTAATTTTTAATTAAGCAGTGAATGAAGAAAAGCATGCAGTAGGTTAGTTGTGCATTTACACTGCATGCCATATGTTTGCTTTTTAGCTTTCTTATTTTGGAAGAGTAAGGGTTGCCTAGAGAATTGGTTTAAATTCTAGGGATTTAGCTTGCCTTAATGGCAGCTTTTAGAGGAGTAAGACAAGCTTCAGTTACTGAGCCTTAATACTCCAGACTTGTTTCTGGAAGGAATGAAGTCCATTTTTAGTAACAGAATAAATAGTAAAATACACAAATTATTTCTCAAGTGGAAAAGAGAAAGCAAGAAGAGGCATGTGGAGAAAAATACGTGTGTGCATGCACTCAGGCACTAAGGAATTACTAGTGAGTCAGTGGCTCACTTAAACATGTCGTGTCTCTGGAAGTTGCACTGCCTTTAGGTTCATACCTTTCACTTTGTGGTTTCTGGTTCTGATTCGTGCTGAGCTCTCACCATATTGTTTGGAGTGCCTTAAAATCATTACCTGAAGTTTAACTTGGCAGTTATGAACGAATCTTTCTGATTGTGATGCATCTCTTCCATTTCAGACTCTTCTAAAACAAAGGTTAAATCCGTTTAAAATTGCATGAAATTCTTAAGTAAAAGAGAAGACCAGGTCAGCAATAATCTTAGAACTAGCACCAAATAAGTGTAGATAACTATATAAAACTGTTGTATGTATGCCTATACATGTAAAAAAAAAACACATGACTGTAATTGCTGCAGTTTGCTTTGAAATTGTTATATTCCTTCAAGTTCTTGTATATGCTGTCAAATGAGGTATTTCTAAACTTGGATCTGAAGGTCTGAAAAGTTGTGCAGGGCATACTTGGAAGTAAAAACTTTTTCTTTTTTTTTTTTAATAATGTTCTCTGGACCCAAGGGCATGAATGCTAATGGTCACTTTTTTTTTTCCTCCTCACAGCTTCATATTCTCCATTGCAACCCCATTCTCTAGTAAAACATCAGCAGATTCCACTTCATTCACCACCTTCCAAGATTTCCCATCATCAGCTGATACTGCAGCAGCAGCAGCAAGTCCAGCCGATTGCACTTCAGGCTCCTTCTGGTCAGGAGCCCCCTCCATCACAGCACTGTCTACCACTCCCAAGCCATAGTCTTCCTCCAGCTCCTAGCAGTGTGCAGTCTCATTGCTCACCTATTCACATCCATCCTCCACCTCTTACACTGTCTCCCACTCCATCCCAGTCAGCTCAGCAGTCAGTCGTGGTGTCCCCTCCTCCTTCACACTCCCCTAGTCAGTCACCCACAATAATTATTCATCCTCAAGCACTTATCCAGTCCCAGGCAAATTCCCTTGTGCCAGCAGCTCTTCAACCAGAGCAGTCTGCTCCTCAGCAGACTACTACGAGTTCAGTGCGACCAATTGCACCGCCACTTAATCTTCCATCGCACCTTCCGCTTCCACCTTCCCCTGCTGTACATATGGGATCAGTAGATCAGCCCAGCTTGGTTTCCCCAGGCCAGCAGATAGTGTCCTCCGCACCGCACCAGCAATATTCAGCCTTGCAGTCCACACCTATCCCTCTTGCAGCTCCTCCACAACTGTCAACATCTTCAACCCAGATACAGCAGCTGCCGTTGCAATCTGTGCAGTCTTTACAAGTGCAGCCTGAAATTCTATCTCAGGGCCAAGTTTTGGTTCAGAACACTTTGGTTTCTGAGGAAGAGCTTCCTGCTGCAGAAGCTTTGGTCCAGCTGCCATTTCAAACTCTTCCACCACCGCAGACTGTTGCAGTGAATCTTCAAGTTCAGCCATCAGTACCAATTGAAACTCCAGTGGTAAGTGCTCAGAAACCATCTTCTGTTTGATTGTGCTTCTGTTTAAGATGGAGGACAGTCTTTAGCTACAAGGGTGTGTGCAGATTAACATACGGGGAACTGTAAAGATCTACTGTTGGAAAAAGTTGAATTCTCTGGTCTGTTTGATAGGAGAACCATACCTCTCTTAAAATGCTGTTCTTTTTAATAACATAATTTTGCTCTCCATTGTCATCATGATGCCCGCAGAGTTCATTGTCTTATATGCAGTTAAAAACTAGTATGTTATTAAATGAGCATATTTTAACACTTGTCATTAAAAAATGAAACAAAACTGTTATCTGATTCTTCTAAAATATTGAAATAGACTGGAAACCTTTCTAAAGCGATTGTTTGGATGTAGATTTACCAAGTGGAGAATGTGTGTGAAGAGGAGATGCCTGAGGAGTCTGATTGTGTCAATATGGTCAGAACACCTACGCCACCGACTTTGTCTCCACCAGCAATAACCTTGGGGAATGGAGATGCACTTAATTCAGAAGAGCCTTTGTCGGGTGAGAACAAATGTAGAACTAAGGTAGCTGTTCTGCTTAGTACTTAGGGAAGTAAAATGTGTTCTTGAGAATGGTTTGATTGCCAACTAGTCAGTCAAAGAAAATCAGGTTTTGAGGGTAACAATAAACTTTAGAGATAAGTCTGTGTTACAGGACCCTAAGTACAGAGCTGGGTTTGTTTATAGCTCTTCTGAGTGTATATGTAGACATAAATCACAGAAATATCACATACTTTGTTTTTCAGACCATGTGGGGCTACCTTCAGTGACATCATCAGTCAGTGCCTCTGTAATTAAATCTCCATCCGACCCTTCGCATGCCTCTATCCCACCACCACCTCTTTTGCTTCCAGCTGCAACAACAAGGAGTAGCAGCACATCAATGCCCAATAGCATTCCTAGTCTAGAAAATAAACCTCCACAGGCTATTGTTAAACCACAGATCCTGACTCATGTTATTGAAGGCTTTGTGATTCAGGAGGGTTTGGAACCGTTTCCTGTAAGTGTAAAAGTTGCTTTGAATTTTTTACTACTAATTCTTAAAGTAATCTATTTCTATAGATGGTTTTCTAGCTACTTAGCTCATTAAACTTGGAATATTTTTTTCAAATGTTGGGGTGTACCTCTTCCCTGCTTGATAACTTGTTTCTTACAGCACTTCAACATACTTCTCTTACGTATTTCATCAGAAATTGAGCTGCTGTTTGGCTTGCAGATATCACTAGGTGGCAAGGTACTAAATGAAACAGGGGCTATACAGAGATAAGTACAGAGGGTTAATTTAGGCTAACATTTGCAATAACTTTGTATTATGCTCATCTGTCTCCTACACACCTCAGTTTAAGTGATAAATTAAACCTCTGAGCTGATTCCTTGTATAAAGTACCCCTTTACTGAGTAATAACGTGTCTGCTAAGAATTAGTGTTAAAAACTTTAAATCCCCCAGTGGCCAATTTCAAACCTCTGAGCCTCCGTTTTTAAAGGATGTTACCTTCTGCCTCATTTAAAAAATATAATCCATCTCTTTTTCCAGTTCCTTCTTTTTTCTAGATTTAATTTGTCTTCCTTAGTTGAATGTAATTGCAAGCTCTGCAGAGCAGGAATGAGTCTCAGTATTTGAGAAAAGATGTGTAGGACTTTGACACTGTGTATTAATGACTCATTGATAAAAGAGTAGAAACTGCTGATCTCAATTACAACTGCTAACTCACAAATACTATTTCCAGTGATTCATTCTTCAGTTAACCATTGTTGCTTTGCTTTTATTGCAATAGGTAAGTCGTTCATCTTTGCTGGTAGAACAGCCTGCAGAAAAAAGATTGCTAGTGGAGGGTCAAATCATGAGTGTTATGTGTGTTGAATCAGACTTGCAGAACACAAAACATGCAGACAACTCATCGGACACAGAGATAGAGGATATGATTGCAGAAGGTTTGTAGTTTTTGTTTAAATACCCATTTTTCCCTTCTGGTCTGTTTCTTACAGAAGCCCATCCTGTCTTTACATCTGGAATCTTCCTCTAGTCTTTACACCATCTCTAATACAAACTGTTTTAAAATGTTTCTAGCTAGCTACAGACCATAACAACAGTTGCTGTGGATACACACACGTCGAGAAGTTTGTGCTTGTCCTGCCTAGAATACAGTGGTTTCTAGCACAGTTTGTGAGCTAAAAACACCCCCAGTTCCCCATGCAACATCTGAACTGCTCATTGTTGTGGTTTCTTTAGAACTCAGCAATCAAATGTTTTAAGTGTGTTACCTCACGGTTAGCATTCAGGCCCAAGTGTAGGCAGCCTCATGGATGTTAGGAAACAGAAATTAAACCATGGGCTGTCCCAGGGAAGCCAAGTTATTCTCTAATTCACCGTTTAAATTCCTCCAAGACTAGAAAATCCACGATTTTGCTGCCAGTTTTTTTTCTTCTTTCAGATCTAAGCCATAGTGAGCAGAGCAAGAAGGGGCAGATACAGAGCCTGCTACTGCTGTCATGCAGAAAATGAGGATACAGGTCTGCACTGGGGCTGCAGCTGAAGTCAGGACTGTGTGCAGAGCAGTAGCAGGTGTTCCCATAGCTGTGCTTCAGCTATCACCCACAGCATGCATTATTCATTCTCACCTAATTAAAACCATTTTTCTTATGGGATCTTTCAAGAGAAGCATACCAATGACATTTTGTTGGGTACTGTGGTCCTTGCCTTGCTAAATGGTGCTGAAGTGCAGTGAGGAAATTGACAACATTTGTTACATGTCTTGACAAACAGATTAGCTCAAAACACAGTCTTTCAGATTATCAGATTCTGGTAAATTATTTTTTAATAGTTTATCTTTCTCATGCCTTGCAGGGCAAGGATGAAAAACAAGTTGAAAACTTTGCTTTACATGGATTCTAAAATCTAAAAGGAATATTTACTGATAGTGAAGTTAAATAAGCACTGTTAGATTTTTGCTTGGGGTTGTTTTGTTTTACAGCTGTGGCAGTGTGCATCTCTGCTTGAAATGAAGAGTATAATTTGTAGCATTGATTTTAATAAGAACTGGTTTAGATTGAAAGCTCATTTAAAAAAAAAAAAAGATGGGTTGCAGTCTTCCTGTGTGTTCATATCCTTGCAAAAAGTAAGAAACAGTGGAGCCAATGCCTGAAAATAAATCATAATTTCCTAGATTGTCTGACTGTGATTGCATGTACTAGTGTAGTCTGCAGCCCTCTGTATTCTGTAGTAACAGCCTAATTTAGGTAATAGATATCTGAAGTGCTCTGCTTTGTACCTTTTGATTGTGTTATAATTTAGATGTCTATATAGAAAAATGAAGGAACGATTAATGCAGTATTCATTTCTTTATATATAACGTTATACTGAAAAATAACTTGGGGCCCATACCTCATTTTTCACATAGGCATGGCAGGTGAAATCTCAGGAAGCAAGCATCTGGCATAGTGATAGTGGTGGGATGCAGTTACACTATTTTTTTTCTAAACTTTTGCTTATTTAACTCAAAATCTGTTATTTTTTTCTGTGTACCTGAACAGTGGCCTGGTCTCTGATGAGAGCTTCCATGTAACTAGGTCCTTGGAGGTTAGGTCCAGCAATGTGAAGCCAGCAAGCACAAGAGCCTTGGGGAAGGGTGGGAATTTGTCATCTGATAAATCGCATGACCTCATTGGATGTTTTTGGTTGTTTTACAGTACAGTGGATTTGTACTTTTATAGACAGAATGAGACCTGCAAATCTCTTAGCTCATGTAGCTTAGTAAATCCTTAGAAAATATTAATTTCTTAAAAGCACAGCTTTCTGAATTTGTGTTAATTTTCCTTCATCCAGTATGAAGCAAGGGACATGTTGGGGTTCTTCTGTATCTTTATTAATACTTGTACCCCTGTTGCAATAGTTGTTTTGCCTTTAGCATGGTAAACGGTAATTTAATTTTTAATAGCATTTCTGAAGAACCTTTCAGTATTAACATTGCATTGTCTCTCAGATACCAAACATCTTGTCTGTTGTTTTATGGAATTACTCAAGCATTCGTGTTTCTGCTTTCAGTTGTCATTCCTGGAAGCTGATGTTAGGTTTATGTACTCAATTTGTGATTCATTGTCAGATGAGGTAGGAGATATCCAAGATTGGGAGGGACCTACATGTGCAGAAGTCAGGCAGAGGAGATTTTCTGGTACTAAACAAAGGTTTAGATTCCATATGAGGTGATTCTACCACATACATGTAAAAGACTTTAAGCATCAATTACTGCTTAAAACTGTTGTTGCTTTTTTCTCTTATTATGTACTTTGTGAGGTTTTTTTTTTTTTTTTGGAGAGAGCAATTTATTCGAAGGATAAATCTGGTCTTTATTTAACTTTGACTGCAAAAGGGGTAAGATTTGACATTGCCCCACGCAGAAACTGGAAATGTGTGATAATCCTCAGTGGGACACTGCTGGTGGAGGTTTTTTTGATTTCAGTTACGCCTTTGAATCCGGATACATCAGATGTGTTGTTCAAATAATTGCTTCAACCTTTTAGACTTTGTTGCATTACTTGTCACCTTGTCAGCACACTGGTTTGTGAGCTACTATTGCCACAACAATGCAACAAATTCGTGGTTCAAATCTTTTGTTTAAACCTTGATACATCGGTGCCTTTGCATTGGCTGACCCCAGGGCTGAGCTCTGAGTTTTGAACAAAAAACTACTTTGCATTTTTGCAACTAATTCTATAAAATTAAAAACGTAGAAAATGCAAAGCAAGAGACAAAGTGTGTGCAACTGGTACAGGTAAATGAGAAATGGGGAAGAAATCTGTTTTGCTTGCTGGATTTTTAAATAAATGCGTTTTGTCCATGATTTCATTTATGTGGCACACTGTTCCTTTACTTAGGTAAATGAAAATAAAGTGTTACCTTTCAGTTTGTGCCAGTTTTGCTCCTAATGATGTACTGTGTGGAGGCAAGTTTGTGTTGTTAGCTTATTTTTTCTCATGCCAGAAGCCAAGTTTGCAGACATGGCAGCATTCAGAAGCAGTCCCAGCTGTGCTCTCTCAGCAGAAGGTGTAGGCGTTCAGCATGTCAGTGCAAGGCAACATGTGTCTCATTTCAGGGCTTTCCTACTTCTTTCACTGGTGCTTCTCTCAGCGCTTTGAGTGCTTCCCAGGGAGCAGGATAAGCACTTGCTCATCTCACCAGTGCAATAAGAAATACTCCCTACCAGTAGATTTCTAAACTGATGTAGATGCTGTAATCCTTGTCTTTCTTATAAGCACATTATCTTTTTAATGGTCAAGATTCAATGTGTTATTTGCTGTGGCGAGTGCTCCTTTTGGTTGTAGCTGCTGCTTATTGAAATAAAGTATTTACAAGTTTAATGCATCATTTCATTACAGGAGAGCTTGAATTTGAAGCACATGATTCTCTTAATGAACTCTTAGAACAATTTGTAAGGACTGTAATGTGTTGGATTTTTTTAATTGATGGATGTAATTGAGGGCATACTTGTTCGTGGGTGGTTTGAAATTTAACAAGATTCTGACGAAGTTCATTGAATAATTTATGGTTCAATTTTCTGAGCTCTGTTACGGAGAGTGAGATCTGTGATGTTTTTAGTTTGGCATTTTCTTTAAATCAAAATTCTTAATTATTAGATGTATAATTAGACCTTCTTCCTGCTTGCGTAAGAAATGAGAAATTTGAGCACAGTTTTGTCCTTGAATCTGACCTCTTTATGCCTCACTCCTTCCTTTAGAGGGCCTGGATGAAATTGAAAATGAACTCCTGAAGTGTGAATTTTGTGGGAAAATGGGATATCCTAGCAAGTTTCTGCGATCAAAGCGATTCTGTTCCACATCCTGTGCCAAAAGGTACTCTGTCTGTTATTTATTGTATCTGATTAGTGGAGTAACACCCAAATAGGGTCCTGTGTTGGAAGAATAGAGCTCACTACGTGGGATACAAATGTCTATGGTAGTTTATAATGTATTTCAAGGTAAACTGATAGGTAAAATGCAGAGCTCTTTCAGAGGATGTTGTGAATACTGTTGGGCTTATAGGAGTGCTGGTGGACATTTAAGGGTTGGTCAGGTGTTTGGAAACTGAGGCAGTGGTTTGTGCAGTGCCAGTCACTGTGTCTTTGTCATATGTATTTTGCTATTGGGTAATGTCAGAGACAGAATGCTAGGCTGTGGGCTCTCCTATGGTTTTATGCAATGTGAGGGGAAAAACACTGAACTTAATGTGATTGAAATGCATATGTCAGAAGTGTTCTTAAATTTTTTTAATGTAAAAATTCACTCTGTGTGTAGAGCAGAAAAGTTATAAATAATTCAGTATTTCTAGAGCTTTTCCTTTCTAGAAAACGATGCTGCCATTTGCTTTTATATGATTGGCAAAGCCAGATGTTGGTTTCTCTTTCTCTTTGAGTTACTGTACCTTATTATGTGTACATCAAGAGAGAAGCCATAATCAAGATCTGAATGTAAGTTCTTTCATCGTCATAGATGGATGATCAGGATTTAATCCCAGATGTTTTAGAAATGGGGAATAGTTCTGTGGGGAATAGATTTAAGTTGCCTCTTAATTCTTCTGCATCAGTGTGCCTTGAAACCACCTTTCTCTTATGTCAGCTGCTTTTTTCATCCTCAGCCTCAGACATTCCCATGTTAAACAGTGGAAATGTCTGTTTTCCTCAGTAGTTGTTGGGACAGCAGTAGTGAAATAATATTTAGGAGGGAGTTGGGCTTTTTTCTTCCATCCTCATTTGCCTGGTTGCCGGCTAGGTAAAGAAAGTGAAAGCAAAAGATGTAATATGACATCAAGCTCTCAGAGAATGCTTTAGAGAAGTGGAATTTGAGTATGTGATACAACACAAAACTGTTTTTAACTGTTGCTGGGGGTGATTTAGATGTATATGATCTTGCTTCAAGACAAGGGGTTACGTGGCCTTTTCTTTCTTACATTTGTGACAGTGCTGTTTGGAATGAGGCAGCATTTCTGGAGACAACAATGTTGTTTTATTGCTAAGTCGATTAAATTCGGTCCAAAAAACAATTAGTGCATTATTGAATATATCTTACTCCTTCAGGCACAGCCTTAGTTGCACTAAGAAATTTGGGCTGTTTGCATCAGACAAGACCAATCGTTGGAATCGGAAATCAGATAGCCAAAGTCTTGGGCGACGCGGGCGTCGGCCGAGTGGCCCTGATGGGGCACCACGAGATCATTTTCTTAGACAGGTCTGTGGAATATTTGCTTAAAACTACAGCATTATTTCGGGAATTACAAATAAAATATAACAGCCTAGTGTATTTGTACTGTATTTTCCAGCTTCCAATTACCTATCCATCTGCAGAAGAAGATATGGCTTCTCATGAAGATAATGTTCCAACTGCGATGACCACACGTCTGCGAAGACAGAGTGAAAGAGAGAGAGAGCGTGAACTTAGGGAACTAAGAATTAGGAAAATGCCAGAGAGCATTAACTTGTTACCGGTGGGACAGTCAGACCCTTCGGTGTGGACTGTTGATGAAGTGTGGGCCTTTATACATTCTTTGCCTGGTATGTAATGTCCAGTTACTTGTTCCTGATTTTTGACAGTAGAGCTCCTGCTTTTTAGCATCACTCTGAGGAGGAAGGCGGTACGGTAACAGCACGAGTGTAATCGTTAGTTGGTGATAGAGACCAGAATGTGATTTGTTTCCTCTTGCTTGTTCCTTCAGCACAAATCCCGTGTTGATAGAACTAGTCCCACTTCTGCTGTTGCACCCCAGCTGATGGAGACTAGAGGTGTTCTTCCCTTCAGTCTGATTTCTCTCAAGAGGTCAGTAGAGAGATCAGACACGCTTCTTCCCCTTTACATTTATTTCTTCACTTCCCCGCTTTCTGCTTAGTCAGTAGAAAAAGCAAGAAGGGAGTCCTTTCTTTTTATGCAAGTAAAAAATTTGAAAGGCTTATGCTATAAATCACTAAAAAGGGGTAACCAGGTTTCTTCTATGAAGCTGACTTTTGTTTTGTGTTGCTTTGCTGAAATGGAGAATTCCTTATATGGATGACATACTCTTATAATAGAAGACAGAGAGGGTAGTATCTGTGGCTGTTCTCAGAAAAAGCATCTTGTTTCTCCTGGTTTACGCAGCTTTCCCTTGGCTCAGTATTTGTGCTTGTCTTTATATCATCTTCAGGTTCTTTGGTGTTTGTTTGTCTGTCATTTCCTGATCATGAGCCTCAAAGTTTTACTCCCCACCCTATCCCAGGAATGCCACTCCATCTGATCAGATATTGTAACCCTTCCCGAAAACAAGACAGGTCTCTGTAATAAGTCACCTGAGAATTGTTGTTTACCCATGTAACTCACATGTCTAAACCTTGAAACCTAGCTTAGGTTTTTACCTAATTTTCTGTTACTGTCTGTAATGCTGACCCAAGTTCCTTAGATTTAAGGCAATGTATTTGTGACTTTCTGGTGTTGCTGGGATGTGAGGACATTGCTGCTGTCTATAAAAACTATACTGTTTTTATACTTTTAATGTTCCAGTTTATTCCATAACCCTGTGATACTACATTCTATAAAAGGATAATAATTGATAAACGTAACACATTATAAATGGAGTTCATTTCCAAATATGAAATCAAAAATGTATCCTTAAAATGTGGTTTCTCTTTTGAAACACTTACTTACAGAACATTTCATTAACTACTGAATCTTTTCTGTTTGTTCTGTAAATGCATTAAGCACCGAATTTTAACAATTGATATTTTTGTATTCAATGAAAAATTATTGCAATTACTCATTTCTGTCCACATTAAGACCTAATTCCTCTTAAAAATATATATATTTAAAGTATTCACGGCCTGTTCATAGTTTTTATTGAATAGCTACAATCGTATTTTGGCAGTTGAGAGTTTCATTCTATCAGCTTCTCTGTTTCAGGAGCCTTAGGGACATCTGTTTTGATTCACTGCTATTTTTCAGTCTGTAAGCTGAGTTCTGATTGTAGTGTCAAGTGTCCTCATCAGAGTTCTGAATGCCTCTGAAGCCTTGGAACAATGTAGATGGTAGAAGGTTTTTACTGTTACTTCCTCCCAGTGAAAGAGGCAGGGGCAGTTTGAGCCCCTGCAGTTGCTCCTCCCTCCTTTCTGTAGTTGCAAGGTCAACATCTCTTGCACGTCTCCTCCCCTTTCTTGTAAGTAATTGCATAACCAGTTGTTCTGAAAACAGGAATGGGAAGTGGAGCCTCAACTAGAGTGTCTGAAAGGCTCTGAGGTGTATGGACAGCACGAATGTACTGAAACCAGGAAGTATGTGGCTACGGTGGGTGAAGCTTCCAATAAACAATGGACAATGAGTGCTCTTGTATTCATTAGATGTTCCTCTGTGTAACAGAGGTGCCATGCAGACAGCTCTTGAGCAATTTTTTGTTCCCATAATGTTCTTCCATAGTTCCTTTGAACAGTCCAACCCATAAAGAGCTTCCTTTATTATGTGTTAGGCCTCAGTAGTGTGAGCCCATGTTACTTTGTGTTCAGAAAGAGTTTACCATTTAGAGAAAAGATCCAACCCACTTAAAGTTGTGATTGATGAACTTTTGGTGAGCGTGCTGTTGAGATAGTTGTGCTAAAGCCTGCAAATCAGAATTATGTTTAACTCAGTGGAGTTAACACCTCTTGGAAAGTGTGGGTAAGTTCATTTTCTCTTCGAAATACAACAAACAGTAGAATAAGCACATCCTTGTATTGTTTGAAAGAATCCACATGAAGGTGGCTGTTCTTGTGGTGTCATCAGTCTTCCAATTGTAAGACCATGGCAATTTTCTCTTAATGAAATGAGAAAGTTGTCTGTGCTAGGACTTGAACTTTCCAGTAAGTAATCCATAAGTAGTTACAGTATAATTAGATGCTGTAGTAAAAATGACTTTCATATTACCTTAGAAGTTCCTGTTATTACTGAACTCTTTCATATGCTGTTCCACAAGGTAAAGAGGTAAGCACTGAGAACTGTGTAACTGAAAAGCTCAAGTATGGACAGTCACTGTGACTAGGAATGCACACTTCTAACCCTGTAATTCTTTTTCTGTTTCCTTCAGGTTGTCAAGATATTGCAGATGAATTTAGAGCACAAGAAATTGATGGACAAGCTCTGCTCTTGTTGAAGGAGGATCACCTTATGAGTGCAATGAATATTAAGCTTGGACCTGCATTAAAAATCTGTGCACGTATCAATTCATTGAAAGAGTCATAGGGTGAACGTGGAGGTTTAACCAACCGTTTCTCTGTGACAAAACCAGCAGTAATATGCCAATGTCTTCAGCATGGCATGAGTGTTACTGTGATGTTTTGTTAAACATCTGGGGTTTTCCCCACACAGACTTTCAGAAAAGATACATTCTGTTGATTACATCATGTAGTTCTTTGTAGTTTCCAGCAATTCATGAGTTCATGGTAAAATCCGAATAATGCATTGAGTTAAGGTGGGAGTTCATGGGAGAACACAAAGTGAAATATTCTGTTTATATTCTGTTAAATATTCCCCAGTATGTACTTGTAAGTTTAAGATCAACACCCCAGCACCCTGCGAACCTAAACACCATTTACATTTTCCTGCTGTATTGTCAGTTATGACTTTTCCCATATACAGCAGTTTTTGGACTGAAATAACAGAAGTGTCCTCAGACCCTGTGGAAGCACTAATAATGGTAAAATGCTATGCATTTAGTTGTGCTCTACAAATTTATTTTAGTCTTGGGAAAATTGTTTGTATGGAGTAGGTTGGCAACCTGTTTTCCTTGTACAGACTTACCCTCATCTCTGCCACTGTAGTGTTTTCTTTGTCTGGAAATACTATAAGCCATGTAGGCATCTCATTAAAGTCCTAATTATCAGGCTACTGAAATGCAATGGCATTACACTCTTGCCAGAGCTCACCGAAGCACATATGTTATTTTACTCTTTGTATGCTGCTGTGCACTAAAGAGGGCATTAAGATGTTAGGTTTCTAGTTCTGTGTGCTGCTAGTTAAACTAGACCAGCAGTTCTCAAATGCGGATCCTGAGAAGGTGTGAGAACACTCGGGTCAGGTTCCCAGTGCCTAGGCACGAGGGGTTGAGTTAGTTCTGGCTGCAACTTATGCTGAGAGAAGTCTGCCCTGAAGATGAGGTTGAGAGAAGGGATGGCGTAGCTCACAGTGTCTTTTTCCTGTTACCATTTCGTCTTCTAACTTGTCTTTCCTTGTAGTGCATTCCCATTGCCTCCTGGAAGCTTCCAAGCACCTCTTTGTCCACTGACTAGCATGAGCTGGGCTTGCTGTAGCCTGAGGAAGGAGCGTGGTGAGGAACTCTGTGTAGGAGCAGCTGCCATGGCAGTGGAAGGAGCCTGGAGCTGTAGGTGAGCAGGAGGACTGTGCTTTAGGCAGCACTGAGAAAAATCTCTAGGGGCCTGTTTGTGCGTCCCACAGGAGATTGTGGCTTTGGATCAGTGTCCCTTTCTTCACTCTCATATTTTATATGGAACAAATGTTTCCCCACTTACTGACATCCTCAGAAGTGAGCTCTGAGGCAGCAGCACCTTCTCGATGTTTGCTTCCCCGTTACCTGTGTACAGATGCTCTCTGAGGAATTTTGCACCTTCTGTTCCTTTCCTTTTGCAGCTCCACTCCCCTTATGTACAGGGCTAGCTCCCTAAGCTCTCCTAGTGGGAAGGAAGGGCACGTGTGCTGATAGAGTTACTGTGTATATATTTGAATGTGTATGTGTCTGCAAACAGTATTTTGTGTTTAATGCAAACTGATGCATAATACATGGTTGTGTAGGGTCTGAAATACCTCCCTGAGTATTCCTGAAAAGAAAAACTGATCCAAAATTTGAGAACTGCTGACCTAGATCGAAAGGGGTCAATGCACATACACTGGCTGAAAGGAAGGTTTGTGACAGAGTAATATGTGTATTATTTAACTGATGACCTGCAAGAGTCCACACTGGGGTTACAGAGATGTTGTGCTTCATTTTCCTTCGATTAGATATTTTTTCTTTCTTTTAAGAGGCCTTCTACCATTATATTCCAGAGATCAACATTAGATTTGTTGCTTTTAATTGCAACTGTTTGAGCTTTCTGGTAGCGGATGCTATTAACTTTTATCAACCACTGAGGCTCCAAGTTAGGACAACCCATTGCTGTTACATGCTAATTTATGGTGAGAGCCCTAATCCAAGTGGCACTAAGGGCTTTGGAGGATGCCTGGGTTTGTTTTGGAGGGAAGTTGCTAAGCACTTTCTAACTTTTTTTTCCTTGTCTTCAGTTACTGTTGTTAAATAAACTTAATTGTCAAGGTTCGGTGTTTGGCAATGTTCATTTGAAAGGTTCTCAAATGATGGAGGCTGTGGGTTCCCATGTGTAGCATTTCTGTAAGATACACCATGTAGCATATTTGTAACATAAGTTTTAAAGAATATGTTCTGTTTTAATGAGCTAATTGAAGACTAAAGATATCTTAGATATTTATCTTTTGGCTTCTGTCTTAAAGTTTTATTATTTTTATACTGAAATGTCACTGGCTAACTTTGAACCTGTCTTCTGATTGTACTGTTCTCTGCTGTTGTAAAAAGTAGGTGTACTTCAGTGTGAAGTGACAGTAGCTGAAGGCATATTTAAAGATGTGGACTTACGCTGTGAGTCTTATTTAGACCTGCGGTTAATCAGTGTTATGTGCATGAGAATTCCATGATTTTGTTCTGTGAGACAGCTTCCAGGAGAACTCCTGCAGCTCGTGTTTATGCACAGCTGTTGTGAATCACTGACAGGTGCCAGGAGCCCATTGCAGACATGATGAATGCACGTCTGCTCTGCTTCGTCTGGTGCACTACGTTCTCTGTGGTTTTGGGAGAGCCATAGATAAAGAGTTATGCTTTAAGTATTCATGAATGCAAATAAGAATGTGGGCCTTATGTATATTGGATGTTTTTTCTTTCAGTTTTTTTTTGCTGTTACGTAGGGATTTAAATCAGATACAGCTCCAATAAGCTATTCTGATAGAGCAGCACATGCATTGCAGTTTGCCAGTATTGCTGTGTCATTAAAATCTGTTCTTAAAAAAATCCCACTTGTACACAAAAGTAGACTGGAAAAGTGCAACTGAAGTCAAATTTCAGCAGCTTTTGAATTTACTCAAAAGAACAATAAAATACTTGGAACCATATTCCTTCAGTTCAACTTTGCATACCAATTACTTCTGTTTCTGTTCAGGCCAGTGAGACTTTTTTCCAGGTTTATGATACTGTTTCCCATAGCATTCCCCATAAATTTAGGTCCTCCTTCAGAAGAGAAAGTCTTGCTGATTTTAACTGATTTTATTTGAGTTGCTCCCACTGGATGTGAATAGCATAAATCCTTTCTGTTGGTTTTATTTCATGGTTTGTGTGTTCAGATTGCTGTTGTGGGCTGTATCTCACAGTAGTCCCTGTAATATTTCAGTTCCAGTAGAAAGGAATGCAGGATGCTGTAGGATCTTGAAGGGGAGCTGTGTTCGATGGCTTTTTCCCTTGTTCTTCATCAGCTTCCGTCCTACTCTATTTGTTAATTGAAAGTGCAGCATTAGCTCAGAGCACTGGACTGAACCTGGCTATCAAGATATCTTCCAGTAGAATTACAACAGTTACACTTGTCTCAGATTCAAAGCTTATTTTGTGTTTTAAAGAAATGCAGCTGGATGGTTGAAATGGGAATGCAGATTTCCCCCTCTTCCATCTGGCTCGTATCACACAGCCAGCAGCTCTGCTTTGCCATAAGAACAGAGTGCTCGAGTGGGGAAGCTCAGCTACCTGCAGGGACGGAGTGCTCTGGGAGCTCAGGGCTGCTGCTTTGCCAATGAACTGCCAGTTTCTCCCAGCAGGCCTGACCAGTGCCTCACATCTGGTGTATTTGTAAGATTTTCTCATCTTATTTATATGGAGGGGAAAAAAAAAGGTCATATTTTCAATTTAAACTTGATTGGTTTGGATCGTAAGAGTGAGAGTTTTAAACAGACTGCATTGTAAATCCATTGCATTCATTAATCCTTTGTTATTTTTTAAGAAAAGATGGAGGGTAAAACCTTTGTTACACTTCAGTCAGTGTGATTACTCAAATAGGCTGATGTGCTGCAAGCATCCGTTTCCTCATTTCTTCCCCTCATTTTATCCTCTGATACCTCCTTGGGTAAGCCACAAGGATCCAGCACAGGAGTCCTTCCTAACTGCAGATATGTCAGCAAGAGAAAAGAAATGTGAACGAATGAGTATCTGAGCAGATCTAGGATAGCTTTTGGATCACTTCCTTACCTTGATCTTAGCTGTGAGGAAACGTTCAGGTGTTTGTTAACTGTAGTTTGAACAGAAGTTTGTGTAGGGTGGAGACCGCTTGCTGTAGCGTGCTGCTGCACGGCGTGCTGTTCCACTTGCTGCCTGTTACAGATGACTGTTCACAGCTTCGGTGCAGAAACTTAAAGCTCATTGAGAGCTCAAGAGATTTCTTACACGTTAACAACTGTACAGCTCTAGGTCATCAAAGAATGCAGTGACAGCTGAGCTGTGAGTCCTGAGTTTTGCACGTAATTAGGCATCCATATAGTTTCTTCTCTGCTCATTGGGTTGAGGCTGTCTGTAAAGATGCTGTCTGATAGTGTTTTCTATCTGGGAAGAATTCAAGCACAGGTGGACATTTGCAGAGTGATGATCACAAATACTGCTTTGAATGCGATACATAAATATTTAAGGAGTCTTTTAGTTCTACGTACAGAGCACTTTTTGCATAGTGTATGGTTGAAAAGACAGTGAAACCTTCTGCAAAGCCAACTTCCCTTTCAAGTGCTCTTTGTGCTTTGTAGTCTTGGCAAACCAGCCCTGATCAGGGAAGATGTGTAAAGAAGGTTTTACTGTTGAGTGTCAGATGATCTCATTTACGAGGTGTAGAATAGCTCCCTAAAATCCGTGTTGATTTTTAAGGTACAGAAGTTTCTCATGAAGTGTTAATACTTTAGCCACTGTTACTGCTAATATTGCATACTCCTGTAAGAAATAAAGGACTTGCAAAATGTTTGTGTGGTATAAGGCTGTAAGTTGCTGTCACTAGTCAAGTAGTAACATACAGAGGTTTGCAGTTGTGTACCATTCATATTATTTCAGGTCTTAACACCTTCCTAATGTAGCTTCTCCTCTTTCAGGCTTGCAGTGAAACTGTAATCCTGTTCTGCAGAGTAATGGTGTTTGGTTGTGTTGTTTGACTCAAGGCCCAGTGCTCAGGCTTCCCAGAATAAAAGGAAATGCACCAAGAGTGGAAAAGAGGCTGTTAGGAGGACAATAGGATAAGATCACAATGGGATCAGGTATTTCCCTGCATAAAATGTCAGATAAAAATGGGCTTAAAATGAGATACTGTACATCTGTTTAAAAATAGTTACTCATCAGTGTGCTTAGACAGCACAGTTGCGTGCTGTGTGAAGACCTGTAGTGCTGCTGTTCACAGGGGCTATGAGGACAGCCTGCAGCTTGATCCTCCTGGCCACTTCCTCACAGAGTGTGAGAGTTTGCTGCTTACTCAGTTATATAACATCAGCATATTAGTACTTGGTTTACCTGTGTGTTATGGTTTCCCTCTAAGAATACGATCTTAAAAACTTTAACTGGCTTTAGAAGCTGTGCAGCAACTGCAGGAATTCTGCAGTGGCAGAATGGATGAGGATGTGGGAACTTTAATTACCAGTTGAGAATCTGATAAGTACATCTGTACCTTACCCAGCTTCTTGCAATTCCAGTTCTGTCTGCATTAGTGAATCAGAAGGGTGAGACCGACCACACAACAGGTATCTGGAATGTACGATATGGAGATAATCTTCACCTGGTTTTAAGTGAACTTAAAATGAGATGGTTTTTCCTTGCTGGCTGAGCCTGTACAGATCAGTTACTCCATGACCTTCTGAAATGCCTGGTGCATTACTGCCTGTGAGATATTTGCTGGTTTTCAATTGGAACGAGGTTTTTTAAGTATTTTGTCAGCTCCCTTTCAGGGGGTGTCCAGTTAATGTAAAACATGAAAGATACATGAAGACACTTTATCGTGTAGCACGTCAAGCACTGGCTGGTAGCCACTGGAAACTGGGAGCAGGGAGCAATGGCTTAAGGTTATTTTCCATGGCTGATGTTGTACGTGCCTCCCTACTTCTAACGTGGAAATAGAATTTCCTTCAAATACATCATCCTGCATAAGCAACAGAATGCTTTGTGGTGCCAAACTCCTCCAGCTGTTTGCTGCAAACATTGCTGCCTCTTACTACACTAGTTTTAAAATGCAGTTTTTGATCCTTTACTGTCACTTCAATGGCCTTTTTAATGGATTTTCCAGAAGCCATTTCCTGCTGCTTTAAAAATGCTGTCCTTTTGGTTATGTCACTGAAACCTCAAAGAAACTGACCCACAGCACGTGGTGCAGGAAGCACTGCGTGGGGTAAGCAGTGAATCAGGGCGAGCGTTGGACCTGGAGACACTGCAGAAATGTAACATTCATAGATGATATTTGATTAGTGTATCACTCCACGATAAGAATTCACAATGTTTTATAATCAATTCTGGCACATGGGTCGCTGATGTATCACTAAATCCTGCAATTAAATCTTGCCTATAATTGATACATCATGATGTAAATGGTAGCCCCAAAATTAAATGGTACAGTTGAAGAGCACAGTGAACTATGTAAAAGAGATCTCTGCCTCGTGAATCTTTTTTTAGAAGCACTTTCTGGTTACCAACTAGCACGTGAGTGAGTGTTAGGTTCTCCCATTTGCTCTGAGATGTGAGATTTCTTTAATCTGTCTGTTAATGTTTGAATTGGTTATACAAATGCTGAAACAAAGCACCTTATATTATGCTGCTTAAATTTGCTTGTAATTGCACCTTTGGTTATCTGCAGATTTTTCTTATTAAGTATTCTTACGTGGTACCATTGTTCCCTGTGGGTCTGAGTGAATGATTAACCAACCTACAATATCACTGACTTACACAGTTTCTATTTCAATACAACATTGTACTGTGAGTTCAGTGCTTCGGAAATAAATGCTACTTCCATTTGTCTGCTTGGGTTGTGTATCACTTATTTATCTATCCCCCAGGAAGAGCTTCCTTGGGCTGTAAGTTGAAAACTAATGAAATAAGTTTGCTGGGAGTCTGAACAAGTTTCCTCTTACTGAAGTAGGCCAGCATTAGGAAATTGAACTACGTTAATGTCAGAGTGGCTTTGGCTCCAGCGTGCTTTCTATTCCAGTCCGACCCATCCTTGAACCTTTGGTATGTACTCACATAACCTTGTAAGAGTATATATGCATCTGCTTAGTATGGGGGGCCTAGTTGAACTGCTCTCATTAAGCATGCTTCTGTTTCTTTTGAGTTAAAGCTCCTATTGCTGTGATTGTAATTGAGTAACTTTTAATGTGCACATATATACCTTAGAGGAACAGTAATGAGGAAATGATGAAACGTTGCTTTTCTCATAGTTGGGGCAGTACACATCTTGCAATAGTTTAAGTAAACAAAGTTTGTATTTCTGTAGGAGGTACAGCTTTAACTGGAACAATGTATTCTGCATTAACCATGCAAGAAACCTTCAACTAACAAGTTTCCTCAACAAGAAAATACACTGCAGAAGGAAAGAAGCACAGCAGTTTGAACCTGGCAGTACATTCACTTGAATGTAACTGATGAGAAAGGGCTTCAGCCTGTTTAAGGCTGATGATTTTATACTATAAAACCTGAGCGCATTTGATTTAAAATGAATGTAAAGTTGTAGTAATAAACACCAGGTTTAACCAAGAACTTATGTAAATAGCAGTCTCCTCTTAATTAGCCTGAAATGGAAAGAAAGTCCCATGTGGAAGTGCAGCATCCCACCTTCTGGTGCTGTGTTCCTTACTGTACTCACTGACGTTGGGGTTTCTTCCCTGGGGCTGTAGATCAGGAACACAGAACAGAGCACGCACAGTGCTAGCTGTCTTTCAGTCAGCAGCTCATTAACAGATGACAATTACAGTGCCTGGCTTTTCAGCTGGCTCTGTGTTTTCATTGTTAAATGGCATAAAGCAGAATTTCCAGCTGACAAATGGATCTGTAGACCACATCTCCTCTGTCAGCTCGACGTCGTGACATCGACACCAGTATGCTACTGCAATAAGAAAGCTGTTGACGAAGTAGAGCCAAGGGACATTCATCTCCATGTAGGCTGGAATCCAAGCACCAAGAAACAAAATGATCAACTGGAGAAGAACAAAAGGTGCCCAAGTGCCAAGGAAACAGATGAGGAGCCTGGTCAGGAGCTGCCGCTTGAAACAAGTGCTGCTGTTGTTGGACACGTAGGAGAACATGAGGACGGGCTGACCAGCAAAGGACACTGCCCTCACAGACAGCAGAGAGCTCATCACTTCCTTCCAACAGACCACAAGGGCTGTGCCCATGAGAACCAGCATGGCAACTGAGACAGAGTAGCTCTGCACGCTGACGTAGAGAGGACACTGATAAGGAGAGAAATGGTTCCGGATTTCTAGTTCTTCATAGATGGCAGGAAATTTCAGGATACAAAAAAACCCTGAGATCCATATGAAAACCACAACAAAAATGTAAAGTAATCTCCGACCTCTTCGGGGCAGTTGAGAGGTTTGGGCTATGGTCACGTAGTAATCCAGGCCTGCCACGAGATACACGGGGTAATGCAAAGTGCCGTAAGTAAGAGAAATGATCTGAGTGAACAGGCAGATGTGGTACTTCGTAAACCTGACACCCCAGAGTGCAAAGTCCTCCAAATAGAGGATGACAGCTATGTTCAGCAGCAGTATGAAATCAAGAAGTGCCAGAGAGGCGCAGAAATATCCCATAAAACTGACTTTCACTTTTTTGTGCTTAACTTGCAGCATGAAGAAATCCAGGCACACTTTTCCGAGCATGATCAGAAGCAGCATGCAGCTGAGCTCCAGCGGCCGGCGGAGCTGGGGCTGGTGGTGCTGACTGGAGCAGTTGTCACAGAGCACAGCGGCCATCCCGGTGGTGAGAGCCAGCAGCAAAGGGATCACGGGGCACGGGGCTTCCTGTCTGCAAAGAAACAAGCGCTGTGTAGGAATTCATTTCTCACGCACCTCTCCCGATGCGTTGTTGTGTCATAGTGACTACCAAAGCTGCAGCTGAGCTCTCCAGGTCCACGGAGAAAGGGTGGAGGTCTTGGTGTCTGATGGGCGGAGGGATGGATGTTTCAGGGCTCCTGTGGATTTTGGTGAAATGAGATACTCGCACAGGATACAAACTGTGGGATGCAGTACCGTATGGTCACAGAACGCAAACGGAGCTGAGGCTGTGGGGTGTCCCAGAAGCAGGCAGGCAGCAATCCAGCTCATCCTGATTTAGTTATAACATCTAGCAACTGTGCCGATCCAGCGTAACCGCGCTGCGTTGGGGCTCTTCGTGCAGTCCTTCAGCAGCACGTTGCTGCTTTCCCTTTGAGCTTGTTCTCTTGCAGCAACCCTTTCCATTTGTTAATTCTCTGAGTGAATGCGGGAGGGCGAGGATGGCAGTGAATGAGCAGAAGCCGCGGCTGACAGCGCGTTAGCAAAAACTAGGCACGCTTTCTTCTCTCCCTGCCCAAGGATCGGGATGGTGAGGTGGTGTTTCCGCAGCTCTTGCAGCCGCAGACGAAAGCAAAGCACGGAACCCACGCAGATGTTGTGTGGAAGGCGCCCAGCGCTTCTCCTTTTTCGCTCGGGTAAAAGTGGATGTGAGGAAAGCGTGAGGTCTGCCTGGATCAGCTCTCCAGCACCCGCCTCCCTCCCCTCCTCCCCCCCCTCCCTCAGGCGGAGCTGAGCTCGCAGCACTCGGGTGCCCCACAGCTGCCCCCCCTTCCTCGAGGCTTTTAGCAGTTAGAAGTTTGGAAGCAGGTGAGGGCTGCTGTTCGTACAAAGATAATGGTGCAGATAATCCTGAAGGTACGGCACAGAGCCTTCTAAATGGGTTTGGCTTTTTAGCCTGGACATCCTGTAGCAATCTGCTGAATAGAATTAAGAAGAGCAAAAAATGAAATAAAAAATGTAAAAGCTCAGTAACAGCTTTTCTCCTCTTCCAGAGCAACCTTCTCATTTGGTTTCCCATTTGTGGCTTTAATTCCCACCACCCAGCACCAGATGCAGGAGCTGTGCTGTTCCCTTGGCTTCCCACTGCCTGTGATTTCCAGCTGTGACTCCTGGCTGTCTCTTCTCTTTTCTGCTATGGTGCGTTTGGTAACTTGGAGACAAATCCAAAGACAGATGAGACGTGGAGACCTGTGAGCTTGCTGCTGCAGCCCCTGCCCCGCGTGCAGGACAGCATCCAGACCACACTGGGGGCAGTGAGGTGAGTGCTGGGGTGATCTGCCCCGGGTCAGTGAGGTGCTGGCATGAGTCAGTGGCATCTGTTATGTGGTTCCTGCAGAGGTGGAGGCGGAGCACATGGCTTCTGGGACCAGGTCAGGTGTAGGAGAGCTATGGGAACGTTCTGGGTGTGATGCGGTACCCGATGTAACTCGTGTCATGTACTGGGTCTGAAGTCCAGGGCGGCTGTATTCTAAACGTTTGGTGTCCATGGACAGCGAAGTGTTTTTAACTGCCTTTCCTGCAGGCTGAATCAGTGCTGGATCTGTCCGTGTTCGGTCTGTGTGTACAGAAGCACTGTGTGGCAGGTGACACCTCTCTGAGGGCAGTTTCAGGTGCTCTGGGATTCTTTCTGCCACTAAAGATGTTAACGTGGCCCCGTGTGTCGGCTCAGTGCCCTGCAAGCTTTTGCTGTCACCTGAGGGCAGAGCTAGAGGTTGCAAACCCCAAAGATTTGGGCTCTGACTGAATGTAGTGCTGAATGGACATAGGAGCCGTGAGCAGAGCTGGCAGAACATCCTCAGGAGGTGTGGGGATGGGTGCCGATCTGGCAGAGCCTTTCCTGGATGCTTCTCTTTGTCCTGGACGTGCCTTTAGCTGGGCCTCACCTGGCAGGACAGGTTTGAGGCCTCAGTCATCGCGTGCTTCCTCAGCGCAGGATTAGCAGCGTGAGGTTTGCAATGGCCCAATGAGCACGAGGCTGTTCCTGAAATGCCACCTCACAGGAGGACAGGAGGGGACAGGGGAGCTGAAATGGAGCACACCTGCATCCTTCCCAGGGTCCTGGCTACAGAGTGCTCCCTCAGATCGCATTTTGTGTTTGGTTTCTGTTGGGTGTGATGAGGAGTAATGATAGATCAGAATCCATGGTACAGGTGCTATATCTGAAGCATGATCAGTATCAGCTGAATGCTCTTCTCTCTTTACTTGAATTTACACCAAAACTATCTGTCTAACTCAGCTCCAAAGTCTGTTATCATAAAACAATTATTTTTACGGCTGATGGTTGTTTTCCCATAAAAATTAAAATGAATGCCCACTGTGTCAGCCTGTGAGTAATGGGCTCTTTGTGGACGCAGTCAGATCAGGAAATGTGCCTTTTGTTTTCCTGCACCTGTTGCTCTACTACAAATAAAATCATCAAATGTTTTTATTAAATGAAACGAGGAGCCCTAATGAAGTCGTACCAGCCATTACCAGGAAGCCCATTGAAAGCATTCAGCAGCTGCTCGGCCTGAGCTTGTTTACCCTGATAAGGCTGTTCTGTCCCACTCCTCGTGTGTGAAGCAAAGCTACAGCACAGCCCTGGGGTGCAGCGTGGCCTTGGGGTGATTCATGCCACTCTCCTCTCATTCCTTTTAAAGTATTTGATCGTAGTCTGCGATGTGTGGATCTGCTATGAGGTTATTCTGTGAAGCATTTAGACGCCAAGCAATGCAGGCCTTGCACAAGCTGAGCCATGGCTCTGTGAGAGCTCCTTCAGCAGGGCTGGGCCCAAAAGGAGATCAAGGTCTCTTTCTTCACACTGCTTCACAGTAGTTCACAGCAGATAAGTGAAGGAGCTGCAGGCTGATTCAGTTTCTAAGCTGTGTGAGCTCAGAACTGCTTCCTTAGGGAGACAGTACAGTTTCATGCTGTTTTTGTGCCCTTGGTGTTTGTCCCCATGGCACAGGTGGCTAGTGCTCCTTCACACATCCACCTATTGCACGTGGCAATATTCCTAAATTAAGTTTTTATTATTTAGCCGTTTCAACTTTTCACTGAGTAAAAACAAAGATGTTTTCACCTTCATGAGGAACCAGTTAATGTTTCCTGTATTGGTTTCTCCAAGAACTGCCTCCTGCTAGACCCTGCAGCAGCTGTATCCTCCAGTGCTCAGTGTCCTGCACAGGACCTGCTGGAAGACACATGCACCAGATCAGCCAAACCTGACTTATTTCAGCTGCTGGAATCCAACCAAATGAACCGCAGGGATGTCTTCAGTAGAATAAAAATAGCTGCTGCAGGGAGTGGGACACTGCTGGCCGAGACACCACCACCGCGGAGCGCTGGCTCAGTCAGGTGATGAAGGCAGTGCCAGGACTCTGTCAGTTATTTCAATCAGTCTGAACATAGAAGTGTCCAGAAGTCAGACCGTTCCTATAATGGGCCCTTTAGTTCTTGTTGTATTCATTTAAAAAGTGGTCCAACTTATCTGTTTTCTTATGGAGCAAATACCCAGGAGAGCTGAGAAACAAGGGACGCCGCATCCACGAGTTATCCCTCCACCCGTCAAGACGTGTTTGCACAAAAAGAGGTATCTTCATCCAAAATGCTTCTGCTGGAAGGAAGGGGAAGCAGTTTAGACAGAACAGTTCTGAGTTCGAAAGCTGAGCTAAGGTTGCCCTTATCTTCTGAGTTGTGCAGGAACCAATCAGATCTTCAGTTCCCGTGTAAGTGATGTAGAGGAACAATGCCCGGTTTTACCTCTGCAATGTTCAGTTAACCAGAGCATCCCCCATCGTGCAAACATAAGGGATGCAGAAGAGAAACTGCACAAACTGCTTAAGACATTTATAAACAAATCGTTTATCATCACTTCCTATTAGCTTTGATTATCGTATTTCCGAACACAACTCCCGTCTCCTCTATTTAAAAAGTATTCCAGTTCCAGAAAATAGAAAGCTCTGACATTAAGGCATACATACAGCTATGTTGTTTGCTTTCATTTAATAAGGATCAGTTTACTCATACTCAAATACATGGAATGTTGGCACAAAACTAAAGCTCTCGTGGAACAGCTACTGATCATACACAAATACTCGGTGAGGTCCTCCTGACTTGCATTTTCTCTGACAGACACACCACAAAATGGCTTTATTAATACAAACCGAATGCTGGATCAAATCTCTAAATAATAAGTAGCAGATAAAGTAAATGGTTTGCTTTATTTGTAAATTATGTACAGGATACATTTTCTTTAATTGTGATGGAGCAGGAGAAAGAAGACAGCCGTGACTTCCACCCCGCTGCTTCCTTCTCCTGCTGGAGATGATGTCTTTCTCCGAACCAGATGCACAAAACCAGTTTGGATTTCCTAAGTTGCTGGCACACAGTGTGGACAAACAGAACACTGCAGCCAAACAGCACTACCAGCATTTCTATTGTCAGCAAAGTACTTCTGCTAAAGCTACTTTTCTTCAGGAAAGTTTCCACAATCTTTTGAAACGAAAATCAAGGAAAATATCAAGAAAGCTGTGGGCTATAAGAAGGGCTTTCTCTAGCTAGCTATCAAATGAGTACAACTAGGAATAATCCGAGATTTGGTCATTCAACTTTTACCTGTTTTTACAAAAGAAGTTTGAGAAGTGGACCTAACGGACCGGTTCTGCACGTACCAGAAAGCTGTGGTCTGCAGCGCTGGAGGGCGACCTGGCCGACCTACCAACCAATAGAAAACCTGTCAGGTGTGTATTAATGATTAACGCAGTACCAAGTAATCAAGTTAATGGTTAAAAAAAATGAAGGAACTAGATAGAAAACTGTTTGGTAACACATATATTTCAGCAAACAGAGATGCTACTGTACGGTCTATGTTTTGGTGATCAGCCAACAGAGAAAATCCAACCATCTGCACATACTGAGTCCCGCAGCCGCAGCCAGTTATGACTTGTCGTGCGAAGGCCTGCTTTCGGGATCCTCTTCCTCTTCCTCTTCACAATCCTCTTCATCTGTTTGCTGTTCCAGTTCCTCTTTTGTGATCATTTCAAAGTCGTTTCCATTTCCACTACTGTGCTGGGACCTGTCATCTTCACGCCTGTCACTGTCTGTGTCCGAATGCCGCTCTCCTCCGGAGCCTTCCGTCCCCGAGTTCCTCGTTGCTTCTGTTTTCCCATCTTCCTCCTCCTTCTTCTCGCTGTCTGATTTCTCCTCACTGTCATATTTTTGCTGCTTTTTGGATTCTGATTTTTCCTCTCTCTTTAAGTCTGCTTTTGGTCCTTTGTATTCATGTGTGTACAGGGGCCTGAAGGAATCAATGAATCCCACATCTGCTGTGAGGTTTGGCAGGAACCAAAAGTGATGCCTTCCCCCGGTGATGAGCCAGATAATGAGGAAAAGGATGCAGCGAGCTGTGTTAAAACATGAAGATTTGTTATTGTAGCAATCACAACGTACAGCTGTGTCTGGTGTAAGCCATACTCACATCTGGACAAAGCCATTGGAGTGACAACCTTAGGGAAAAGCCTCTCACTGTGCAAAAGTGTTTTGGAATACTATTTTTCTTCCCAAGCCCTTCCCTGTGCAATCATCTATGAGTTAGCTCTTAATGCTTTCAAATCCTGGTTATATCATTCTCCCTCCAGAATCTGTTTTTATGCTCTGGCTTTGCTTTTGCATTAAACTGCAGAAGTAAGATCTCTGCTATATAGGAAACGGACATGGGTGGCAGACTGAGATTTCCTTCCTTGTGTGGCACAACTCTGACACCCAGTGGCCACCAGGGAAACGCAGACACAGCATCAGCCTGGCTGCTGCCAGCAACAAATTCATCCGATGTAACTGAGAGAGATTCACACATCTCAGGCAGTGCCTAACTGCATGGCACACTTCTGCTCTTCTAGATTTCACCTACTGAGGAAATGAAGGGTACTGACACTTACCAACGGCAAGAAGAAGAATACTGGCTACAAAACAGCCTGCACCTACGCTGAGGTAATATACACCAACACGCATCTCTGCTGGCCAAAGCGGGAACAGAGTTGCAGCTATAACAGCAATCACTACATAGAAAGACAAGAAGTATGAGAAACATGATTAGTTCTTCCTGACATATATACAAAGGTTCCAGGCTTACCACTTATCCAAGGTACTGGCTTAGCAACATGCATGTTAGATAATGCTGTTTTGACACCCTGACTGGAACCTTCTCTGGTTCCACTGCTGCTTTCCCTGTGGGCAGATGGACGCCTTAGGATAGTACTGCGTTCAGCAAGCACTTGATCAACAGAGGGAACACTTCTGAGAAGGCAAAAAGGGAGCAGGGAGCTGCACACAACCAGTCCAGCAGGAAGCAGGCAGTCCTTGGGCCATCACCAACTGACGAGGGAGCTGAATGCTGCCCTGGGGGATGACACCTGAGTCACTTCTCTGCTGTGAAGGGCTGAGAGGTGTGGGGTGGGGTGCTGGCCCAGCAGCACCATCAGCTGTGACCTCACTGATGTGAGTTAACACCAAGATTACATTCCATTAAAAAAAAAAAAAAGGTTGATTTGGCCTAAATTACAGAAACAAAAGGCCCATGGTGTGTTTGCTAACGTCTGCTCTTACTTACCAAGTACAAGTCCCATGGCAAATGTTTTGAAGTGAACAGGGTCATAGATCCACACGTACACCTACAACAGAAATAATGGTTAACACTGAAAGAGTTGTGCTTTGAAAAGGACTTGAAACAGGTTTGTGTCAGTGAGAAAGCTGCCAGAAGAGACAAAGAGGCACAGGGCTGCATGCCTGCATGCCCATACTGATTGCCTGGGGTGTACTGATCACAGTCTGAGCTGCAGCAGAGGCTGAAGGTACAGTGCAGTGGCTGGGGAAGACCCTCACTGAGAGGGAATGCATTTCTGGGCTGGTTAAGACAAACATGGGAAGTTTCAAAATTCATCTGTCAAAGAATTATTTCCTGAAATCAGTTTTAACCCAGATGAACACTGACATGATGTAAACACTCCATCAGTAAAACTGATGGGGAAATGCAAGATGCAGAGTGTTACTGAATGAAGGTGATTCTTCTTGTGTTTTGGTTTGTTTTTCCTGTGTGTGTCAGTACTGCTCAGCATGAAGCCAAGGAAACGTTCTGTAAAAATTAAAGAAGTTCATGAGTCCACCAAAATGAAAAATAAATCGCTTCTGGATTTAAAGCTGTTCCCTTAGAAGGAAAAAAATAGAAAATCACCAACAATACCACCACAAGATAATGTATGGAACAAAGCACCAAGCTGAAATGCTCAGTTTAGCTCAGCTCCCATCTGATGGCCTCAACTGAATATGTCTGTACCCTCTGTACTGCAGCACACCTATCTGAACACCCACAGCTGCCACACTCAGTACCAAACGTGTGCGTGAGGACTCTGGCTCCATCTGAATCAGCTCTACATGAGCTCCTCCTTAGGGAAGATCACGGAAGCTGCAGTTCTTAAACGATGTGAATTCATCAATTAAGAAAAACAAACATCAGGACAATGGTAAATGCTGTTATACTTCAAATACAGTTCTGCACCCTGACCCTGAATGCTGCGTGCTACTCTGAGGACTCCACGTGAAAGACAAGCCACGTGTGATTCTACACATGAGGGGATGAAACAGATTGAAAGCTTGTAAAAGGACTGACTGCAGAAAAAAGCAGAGACGTAAAGGAAATCTATTTTCCACACAAATTATTTATGTAGAGTTCACAGCTGTGTACATTTTACAACCAGAGGTGTATCAGAATCTTAGGAGGCACTCTGGAATGGCAGCACAAGGCGTCAACGTGTAGCACAGTGTATTTTTGCTCAAGAGTTACAACATATCCCAAATCTTAATAGCAGGAATACGACTCTGTATGCTAAGTAAAATGTTAAATAATTAAATGACTTGGCTCCCAGGAAGGCGAGGTACAGGAAGTGTTTAATACCACACACAATTTCACTAATAAAGGGTGAGAATTTGGGAATGCCAAGGGCCACCAATGCACTCAGGTGACGATGTCAGCCAGCCTCTGGATGGCAGAACCTCTGCTCAGCTCACTCCAACACTCTATCACACCCTGAGAACAAAAACTTCACTTCATGGCCAAAAACATAAACTACTAGGAGTTATGTTTTCTATTGGATACCTGATCTCCTTGCAGATAGCTAAAAGCTGATGCTGCAACATCAGCCACCACATGAGTGTTGTTTTTTCCCTTCAACAGGACGAGAGAGTCTGTGGAATTCCAGTAGATGATCTGACAATAATATACTGATGTTGAATTTACAAAGTACCCATAAATCTTACCTCATTTCCATCCAAGAAAACCTGGTCTTCATGTGGCTCCAGCTTAAATTTCCTCTTAGTTTCCTTTTTTTTTGGTGTTCCTGGGGTCTCATCCTGAGGACAAACATGAATGATACATAAAAAACACACACAGGGCCTTAATTTCTAGTAACTGAAATCTACAGAATCTGATAACTTCTCACAAACTTAAAAAAATATCAAATGTGATCTTAACTAAAGACATTTTATTTCCTCCTGTTCTCCTGGGTAGCTGAAGGAAAGAGAAATTTCGTTTTACACAGTATCTAAGGACAAGACTACAACCCTAGGATTACATTATGTCTTCAAATGCCTGTCAAAGCTGCACCAACATAAATACAGGCTGAGCAGAGATCACCAGCTCTCCTGCAGTCACTTGGCAGCTCAGTGCCACGTTGACCATATGGGCATCTTTCAGAATCAATTTCTGTACTCTCTACCTTCCTCAGTTCCTTTCAGATCTTGTGCTTCCCTCTTCCCTGCCTCCTGTCCCCTTTCTCTTTGCTAGAAATCAACTTTCTAAGTTTTGCCCTCTAAGTCAGTATGCACTGGCTTACATCAGCTACTAACAAATCAGTTTGATAATTAATGATTAAAAAGTAACATTTAATAATGTAACACTTCAGGTAACAGGGAACTGGAGGTCATAACTTTCAGTATCAGCATTTAAAGGTATCTCCAGAGTTAGGTAGTGCTGTACTGGCTTCTTTCTTTAGACTGCCAGCAAGTTTGTTTTGTTTATAATCCCTTTAGTAGCCACGTTTCTGAGATGCTACAGCACACGTGCACAGAGCATCAATTCCCACTGCAGCTGAACAGAAGCAGTTCTTAACTCAGCCCACAGTACAAAATGATGAGGTACAGAGACACAAACACAGCGTCTGCTTGGATCTGAATCACACCTGGAACTCCACAATGAAAACAGGTCTATTTTAGAGACTAAGATTGGCAAAAAAACAATGATGTCACAATTTGGAACAACCAACCAAATTTTTACACCCATGTAATCCTCACAGTATCACTTACTGTGTTCTCTGCTGACTGCTTTGTCTCTTCTCACTCACTCACTCACCTTTTTACACTCTTCTTTCTCACCATCCTTTTTCTTTTCTTTCTCCTTCTTAGTTTTCTCATCTTTGCTGCTTTCCTTCTTGCTTTTCTTCTCCTCTTCTTTCCCACTCTCAGCCTTTCCTTTTTCCTTTTCTTTCTTCGTATCCTTGTCAGGTTTCATTTTCATCACTTTTAATGCTCGATGAAAGAACTGTTTTTTCAGGAGTCTTAAAATGAAAGAAGTTAAATGACATATTTAAGCATGGCTGGAATAATCATGCTTACATGCAATTACATTACTGGATACCAGTCCGGATTACCTATCAAAGACAATCATGTAAGGCATAACTGAAAGACCACGATCATCACTGTGAACTACCACATCTCATCTCTTGCTTGGCTCTGTTTTTCATCTGTTCAAAACTGAATAAAGCCCATACTCTTCTGTATGAAGAACACACAAGATGTAGGAAGGAGGAAGCCATCAGGCTGATTTAATTAGCTTTCCTATTAATCCAGTGTTTATTTGCAATAGGTCAATGTGTTTCATTGCAAAAATAAAAGTGGACATACAGCTCATTAAGTTCTTGGTAAGAGGTTGAATAAAAGTACCATTAGAACTGTGGCACAAAAGGTCCTATACCCAAATTCCAGGCAGAAGGAGCAGAATACTGCTCTTCAGACTGAGGGCAGGCAGTGAGGTATGAAATCCAAGGGCCAATTCACCTCAAAATGCCCGGCCCTGTACATCAGTTTGATCTGTACTTGTTTTTCTGTTGTCTCTTGCTGCAGACCAAGTCCTCATGCTGGACTGCTTGTCAGCGAACTGACTGCTTGAGCAATGGCAACTCCCCCAGCTTTGTTGTTCAGCACAGTGCTGTCTGTATAGGACATCCCCTTGGCCAGTCTGGGTCAGCTGTGCTGGCTGTGTCACCTCCCAGCTCCCTGCTGCCAGGGCAGCATGAGGATCGGACACATCCTCGGCTCTGTGCAGCACTGCTCTGCAACAACTAAAACATCGGGGTGTTATCAGCATTATTCTCACCTTAAATCCAAAACACAGAGCCATACCAGCTACTATAACCTCTATACCACACAAAACCAGGACACAGGTATATTTAAACAGAAAAAAGACAATTGTTTATATAGCTCCTAGCAGCAGAAAATCACTCCTTGGGAGCAACTATTTTCTTCACAGCCATATGCTTAGGTTGGCCCAGGTACTGCAGCTCACAGGTCTGGCCTGCAGGGCAGCCCTTTCCCTTGGGGGGTTATCCCTGCCTCTGATGGATGGTAAGGAGCAGGGACTGGAAGCAGCAATGCCCCAAACACACAGCCATGCTGTCAGCACAGGTCACAAAGGGGAATAGACCTTCACATGAGGAACCAAGTCCAGAGTGCTTGCCAATTCCCAACCTGTCAGCTCTCCTCAGGTCTGCTGAATGCAGTATTATTACTGTAGTTTATCTGTGCCACATTTCCCCTCACAGGAAAACTTCCTGAACTAAGATCAATACGTTAGGAGCACCGGGAGACCTTCTGCACTGGAGCAGCATAATGAGTTCAGACAGTAACGGGCTTTAAATGTGGAACTTCTCAGTGCAGTTGACACAGGATGAGGGAGCAGAATCTGATCCTCGTTTTCTGTTGGACAGGACAGGCAAAACAATCACATAATCAAAGAACAAATGTACAGGCACTTACCTCAGTTCAAAGGTTCCTGAAAGGCAGACTTATTTTTCTGCTTGCATTAAAACAATGTTTGTATTTTTCTACATTTTCTTGAAAAACTCAGCACAGGGATTAAAGTTTAAACAGAACCAGCTCTGCCTCAGCCCTAGAACTGAGGGCAGACTCTCACTTTGCTGGGTGGCTGTGTAAGAGAGGCCCCAAGAACAGACTAAGCCATAATCTTAATTTCTGAGTGGCTTTTGCAGAGTGCTTCAGGAGCAAGATGCAGCCCCAAAAAAGGGCAGAAGAGTCAGAATATGCTAGTCATCTAAACAAAGCACTTTGAGTACACTAAGTGACAGAGACATACCACATGAGAGGCAAAACAAGAGCTCAAAGTTCTGCTTTTGCCATCATGCAGACACAGGGAGGAGATTTGAGAGCTCTGATCCTACCTACTTAAAATAACTGCGGAATTTAGGAAAACTTGCTGCCCCAAACAGCACAATGAAAGCAGGAGAGAGTTCTGGGAACAAAGATGATAAAACTACGTTGCGTGTATTCCTCATCTTACACCCTCAAAAGTCTTTATTTTTACACAGTAACACAAATGTCTTCCAGCACATGAATCCCTTTCATTACAGGAGCCTAAGCAAAATGGTTCTAAGTAACTCAGACATCTTGACAGCTATGTTCATTAACAAAACTGATGAATTAGGTCGTACCTGTTGCAGTAATCAACTACAGACTCTCGAGTTGTAAACAAAGCTTCCTCTCCTTTCTTGGCCTTCGCCCACTTAGAATCCAGGAGGCAATCCACAGCTTTTGAGGCTGGAGAAAAAAGTGGGAAAAAATCCCAAAACATTAAAAAGAATGACATTTATTTTATCAGCATCTGCATTCCACCAACCACACCACGCCAGTCAGTCCATCCTGGTGATGTCTCATACCCTCTCCATTTTTAAGGTAAACAAGCAGCTACTGCTCTGAAGTACACAACAACGACCTGCTTCTAAGCCACAGAGTGTGAAGTTATTTAAGATCAAATTGATTTTACAGCTATTAAATGCCTAGATACGTTTTCAGAGCCATCCTGTAAGCCTAAGGCTTAGGAGATAAAGCACTAATAATAAAACCAAAATCTCTCCTCCCCAGTACAGTGTTAGCAGAAGCAGTAGCATCCTCCAGTTAGAAGTAACCCTACCAATAAAGTAATCCACTCGGTGGCCCATCATGTTGGTGGATTTTGTCGGGCAGTTGAACCGTAAGTACTTCGCAACAGCCTTCTCCTCTTTGAATGGCTCACCCACCTCCTACAACAGGAAAGGTGCAAAATTAATACAGGTTCAAGCGCACAGAAAACACTCATTTGGGCTCAGAATTCAGAAACGGCAACATCCTCATTGCCTTATGGCATATGTGTAACGAGCAGAACGCGAAGACGTGAGAATAGCTCGAGTCACCTTGAGAGCAAGGGCCTCCTGTGTACAGCAGAACAGCCAGAATCCAGAGCCAGACCTCAAAGGTAATGACTACGAACTCGTTTAGCAGCTGCAGAAAGGGCACATTAAAGGAGGAACTAAGAGGCACGTAGTGGGTCTCTGGCAAATGGGAAGCTGCTTGGGAGGCTGGATAAACAGAGGTGAAGCTGAGAGCAGGGGAAGCCAACAGAGAGGAATTAGTAGGTATGAAATGACAGCAACACAGGCATGCTGACAGAATACAAAGCAGCTCAACTTTGGTGTGAAAGGAGTGAAAACCATTTCTGCAGTTCTCAGTACTGCTGCACGACTCCAGAATGACTTAAACTTCAGAGCAGTGTCGAGATTCTCTGAATCCAGGTGCCAGGAGCAGCCTTATACAGCACGGCATGAAGACACTGGACTTCCAAACATGGGCTTCAGGAAAAAGGAGCCCTCAGTCTGCAAACATTAATACATTCTGTGCATTTACCAAGACAGGCAGAAGAGCTCATGAGATTGCTGGGACAGAAGGACAAACACAGGCACTTTCAGTTATTTAATGCCCAGTAAAGAGGAAAGGAAGAGCTTTCAAGTGTTCCAGCTCCAGAAAAACATATCCTAACTAAACGCTTGGTGTATTGCACTGATTCATGTGAGCTTCCTCAAGTCTCCTTTCTGAAAGAGATCCTTTAATTAGTAAGGCTTAATTGTCCAGATCTTCCCCGGCCCCTACCAACACCGCGACACCAGGACGTCCCCTGAGACCAGAGGTAACTCTTCTGCACTGATCCCCATGCTGCCCACAGAAACAGGGTACAGAACCCAGAAACCACACTGTGGGTTGTCAGGGACGTGCAGGACACCACGAGCCCATGTAAAGGCACGACATTCCCAGAGGTCAGCTGGCATTTCCAGCCTCCGTTACCGCTCTGCAGCTGCGTGACCATAACATTGCAGGGAGGATGAGAAGTGGAAATGCAACGACAAGCAGATGCTGCTCCGCCGCGCTGACGACTTCAGGCAGTGAGAGCTGTTAATCTTCAACAGTTTGCACGGCTAACTTTCAAAAAACTGGTTAATTAATGACCCTCCCAGCAAACACTGTTCCTTTCCTATCTTTTTTCAAGAACGTCACACAGCTTCGACAGATCTCCAAACTCCCCAAAGCACTCTGGTTTGTTACACCCGACTCCTCTGAGCTACTTCAGGACCCAATTCTTCGCACGTATGTGTGAATGCACTCACACTTGCCAGTCCTGTGTGAAAAGCCGTGCCTCACCCAGCCAGGTGCTCCTCACAGCCCCATCCAGACACACTTGCTCCTTTCTCTGCCCTCTTCCAGGTCTGTATGAAACGTCACACAGCTCATGGGAAACCATTCACCACCGATGTACTGTGGTCTGGCGTCCCCTCACATGGCCTATTTCTTATCTAGCCAGACAGGAGAATTTCAGCTACAGGAAGGTGGGAGGAGCAGTGCTCAGCCTGCCCACTCACCAGCACATGCACTGAAACATGAAGGCTTTCTGAAGAATAACCCTCAAGCATTCCTGTCAAAGCTGTGTCCGACACGAGTCCGTAAAACAGACTGGAGATTTCCGAACCCGCTGACCCTCCTGGTGCACTGAAGTGAATGGAAAGCACTAATCAAATTCACTTCTTACCACTTTCTCCCAAACGAAAGGATAGCACAGTGCCTTCTAAACAGCCTTCAATACACAGATGTTGCTCCCAACTTAATTAAATCGCTAATTGGGACCGAAACAAAAGAGGCCTGTGTACACTAAAAATCAGAACATCTGAACTGAGCTATGAAAATCAGTGTACCCAGGGCTTCTTTCTTCCTTTCATCTCTACCCAAGTATGATTTATTCAGGCTCTCCTGGAATCATTCAGTGAAGGCCAAACGACACAACGGCGGTTTGAAGTTTCACTCATTTTCTTCTGCTCTGCATTGCAGGCACAACCCAAGACCAGAGGATTTCTTTCCACAATAGAAACGAGGTTTCTGGAAAATCACAACAGAGTAAATGATAACAGGAGAAGTGACTTCACTCTGCTTTAAAGGGGCCCCAAAAATTCTTGGATTTCAATGGAACAAGTGTTCAGTTACTTTCCTTTGCTTCCAAACCTGTGAACTCAGGTTTCCAGAACCTCATTTCTAACATGATTTCTGCAGCCTACATTCACTTAGTGCATGGCCAGCACCACGAAATGCAGGCGGGTTAGAATGCATCGACTCTTAACTCTTCAGTAAGTGCTGAGATCCAAATCTGCATAGACCTCTGGACTTTTCCTAGCACCCAACTTACATTGCAGTGGATGCAGTGAATTCCCAACCGCTTGAATGCTTGGGTGAGCTCCACTAAGGAGCTATCACCACTTTAGCAACCTTAGGAAGGCGAATCCAACCCTAAGGAGAAAAGGTCCCCTTGCCTCACCCTCTGCTAGTAAGAAATACATCTGTGGATAGCCATGGAAATAAGGCACCTCCCTGAGCAGAGCACTTCTAACTCACGGATGGCAGCACCAGTATTTCCCACAGCTCAGGGACAGGCTGTGGCCTCCTCCTGCCCCTACCTCCAAACATCTCATTCAGATTTTCATATGGCTGAGATCCGAGCTTTACTGACAAGCAGAGCTGTTGGTTAAATTCCTATTCCTCATGGCTTTTTCTTCCTTTAACACCTCACTCCGTTTTGATGAAGTAATTTAGCCATTCTCTCCTGTTACCATCATACTGGAGTTTATGAGAATAAAACAATAAACAGGCCAGCTGCGGCGCAGCCTGTGTTACTGGAACTGTTGCACTGTCACCTCAGCATGGTTTTCTCTACTTATAAAAGCAGTATTTAGATGCATTAACATTCCCAGAGCAGAGGGCATGGCGTAAAGATGCAACACAAGTGCTATTAATCGCAGCGCAAACACAGCTTCACACGGGCAGAAGAAAACCACGCGTGGTGGAATCTGGCCAACGTAATTAAAACTTAATGCCTGCTTAACAATCAAACTGCAAACCTGCCAAAGTGACGCACGCTCCTTGACGTGACAAGGAAACTGACTGAAGATGCTGTGCTTGAGTATTTTGGGACTGATTGTTTTTCCCAAGAGATGAAGCAGCTTTTATCGGGTTAGTGGAGTAACGGGTGTTCCAAGGCACCCCCATCTTACAAGGGCTATCTGGAGGTAAAATACTGAACCAGCCATTAGACAGGGTTGTTTTTCTCTTGTATACATCAAACACCCCAACGACAGAAAGCTGAATCATGTGGGAGCCCACTAGCTGGAACAACATGCTTCCCAAAGAGCACTCCTTTCACTACCTCGTGTCTCCACATTAATTGTAGTTAAATTACTGGAAGATGTCTTTACTCAGATGATGCCTGTAAGATGTCTTTACTCAGACTTCTGAAGTTAAGATCTCTGTGACTTCTGTAACTTCCAGAGGAAGAGCCTGTGCTGTGCAATCCAGATTAGGCAATGTATTTTGCTGTACGGGATGCATTTTCACAACAAATCCTTCCTGTTGCCACTTCCGATGGGAAACACATACAGCAGGCTTGAAAGGATCCTGAACTATTTTACTGAGACCTTTTCACGCCTCACTGACCCATCATCACTTCTGCTGTGACGGTGGATGTGAAGTTATTCAGAAGCCCACTTCTGCACACGCAGCAGTTGTAACTGAGCCCTACGCCACCAACCCTTCCCACAGCTATAGATAATGCTTTCTGCTAAAAGTTCACTTCTTTCAGGGCATACAGCTCTGCTCAATGACAACGGAGTACCCATAAGCCAGAGCTGCAGAGTACAGCAGGCAGTCTCGCTATCAGGGAGCAGGGATCACCCTAAGGGAAGCACGCACTTCTCAGGCACTTCCAACACCTACAAACTCCTCATTCTTCCTTTCAAGAGGAGAAACCTCGCAGAGCTACCCTGAAACGCGCTGATCACACTGAGACTGCAGCAGGAAAGTTCAAAAAACTTAGAAAGAAAACTAACGCAGAAAAATACATATTGCTTTATTCACTCTGCCCAATTAAGAACACCCTCTGGGCACTCAATGGCCTTCTTTGTTCATTGTTTGGCCTCCCTGCTGTTGTTGACATACACTGGGAAACTACCAAGAAGCAACGGACATTTATCGGTATAATTACATCCCAACTTCAGGCCACAACCTAAAACCACGTTAACCTGGACGTGGATGCAAACACTGAGATCTGCTGCTCACAGGCTGGGGGTAAGCTTGAGGCCTGGGTGTTACACATGACATTTGGTTGTGCTCAGCTGGTTTTGATGGATGCCTCACCTGGCTGTCGCTGTGCTGTGGTAACAGACAGTTGGCAACAGCTCTGAAACGATAGCTCTAACATCTAATGCCCACGAATGACAAGGTTTAACAACGTTATTCTGATTAATTAATGACCGCCCTCATGGAAATGTGAATTAAAGAGCAAAGAGGCACCACGGCTGCGCTGACACATCTCCGTCTGCTTGGGCAGAGGGAAGGGGCAGGAGGAGAGCAGCCAGGCAGAGCCACATCTCCTATCGCAAACATTATCAAGCAATAAGCCCTATAATCAAACACGGTGTGGGGTTCACAACGGCGAGCAGCGCCAGTAGTTACAGTAACCGACGGCGTCGCCGCGCTCTGAGACAGCGCAGGAGCACGGCCGGCTCCGGCTGTGCCCTCGCACCATCATCGCCCTCGGCCCCGAAGCCGCCACGCTCCGACGCAGCCGCGTGTGCTCCGTCACCAACGCGCGTCCTTCCCCCGCCGCGTCGCCCCCTCGGGGCCGGGGCGCCCCGGGGCTGCCCGGAGAGCTCTGCCCAAGGCGGCGGGGCGGGGAGGCCGCGGGCCGGGGGAAGCTCGGAGCCCGCCCGAGGGCACCCGGCCGCCCCGACGGGAGGAGGGGGCCGCGGGCCGGGACACGGGGCAGAGCGCGGCTCGGGAGAGCAGGCGGGGGGAGGCTCGGCTACCTGGATCCGCTTCCTGTGCCGCCGCCGCTCCGCCATGTTGTCGCCGTCTGCTCCGCGGTGACGTGGGCCGGGCGGCGGCGGCGGCGGCATCGCGAGAGGCGGCGGGAGGAGGGCAGGCCGCGCCCCTCAGGCGCTGCTGGGCTCCGTCACGGCGGGATGGGAGCGGGACCACCCCGCCCTGCGAGGCCTTGCGGGGCTGGGATGAAAGTGGTCACTAAAAACCCGACGTCACTCCCGGTGCCTGCCCTGAATCGCCGTGTCAGTGCTGAGCTTTTGCTGGTGCCGTCTCCTGAGCGCTTCCCCGGTGCTGTTGCTGGGCAGAACGGTTACGCGAGTTAGAAATGAAGCCGTCTGGATGCAGAGCAAGCTATAAAAAGTACCATTGAAGGGATAAAATAACAAATACACAGAGTTGAAGGATCTTATGGTTACAATGAAACAAGCTCCTGTAAACGTAGGCAGAACGTGTGAACGTAGGCAGACAGCTGGGCTGCAGGTTGGTGCAGCACAGTGAGCACCGTGAGCACATCTTTGGAAAGCACCGAGGAGAGGAGGTGACACAGGCACTGTTATCCTCCAGCGTGAGGTGCTGAGTGGAGAAGTTACTGTCATTTTGTGCACAGAGCCTGTCGAGACTGAATCCTGAGTAGAATAAACTCATTTGTAGTCACAAGTACAGCCAGGGAGCGAAGGAGAAGCAAGTGGCGAAGCCTCAAGGAACCCAAGCAATGAAAGTGAAGGTTCAGCTGCTTGCATTTAAGGTTAGTGTCCCTCTTAACTGTGGGGCAGGCTGGAAAACGAGTGTTTCAGAACTGTGCAATATATTCACAGTCTCTTAAGTGACAACTGCCATTGTGGTTGGAGTAGGGCTTCAGAATCGTGACCAGATCAGAATTACCGTTGTGAAGGATATTGCATGCAAGTGGAGTGGTTTTCTTCTTCAACTGAAGCAAAACCCACAGCATTTCATTAGCTTCTTTTCCCTCTGTTTTACTCCGTGTGATCTAATATGGCACTGTGGATGCTGGAAGCGTTTTTAAAGAGAAAAAAGATACATTCATGAAACAAAAATATATTATGAGCTATTAACTGTAAAAAATCACCTATAGCTGTCTATGTAAGAGCCCAGGAAGCAAAAGGAGTTTGTGTGGTGTTTCCTTAGTTCTTATATGCTGCTTTGGGATATCCTTTACTGGCTTCTTAGGCAGGACGCTGGGTCAGGTGTGTTCTACTCTCTCTGGTATTTATTTTCATATACCCTTATATTCACATGTTCTTGGCAGTTCATTGCCCGTGCAGTATCGGTAGTCCCATTGTTTTATCCAGGATCTATAAGATTATGTGATCTTACCACTATGGCACAGTTAATATGCACCAGAAGTTCAGGGCTAAATGTTGTCAAGTGAATTACTGCCAAGCATGTCACAGATTGTCCTTCGAATCACACTGCCTTCTGCAAGGCAGCAGTAGAAGTCTGATGAAATATCTGTTCTACTGAACAAACCGTTTGCTTTTATGAAGTTGATCCATTGGGCACCTTATTAATCCTTCTGGATTTAAGGGAAGAGATGGGAAAGCACAAATCAGAGTTAGTTCAACTGCTAGGCAAGAAGGCAGGCAGGGGGAAGAGCTTCTGTAGAGGGAGTCACAAAGGATGCAGGAAATCCCTCACAGTGTGTTTGGAGGCTTTTCATAGGACATCTACATGTGATAGTGTGCTGGAGGTCATTCTGGAGTGACCTCCCATTTTATCCATCAGCTTTAATCCAGCACTGGTTGTGGATTCAAAACATAAAGGCCATGTGCCTTGTAATGTACAGCAACACATACTTTGAAGGCAGGTTTAGCTAGCATCCACCCACAAACACGAGTCATTACTCAGAGGCACAGCACAGTGTAGACATATCCTGAGTCACCCCCATCTCAGGAGCTTATAAATGTTGAGTTAGCCACTTGGCTTTTAATTTAGCAGAGCAACAAATATTCATTAGAAATGTCTTCTTTCACTAAGGACCTTCTTAAATACTTCCACTCTTGCAAGTTACTCTTCACTTCCGTATAACTCAATTTATTTTACACATATAACTTACAAAAAACCCATAGTTGAGCTAAAGATGACTTTCCCCTTGTTCCGGTCCTTATGTAATTAATTTAATCAATTTCAAATAACAACTTCTTTTTTTGTTCCTTACAAGAATCTACTTTTATCTCTGATGGGTGACCCCTGTAAGGTCAGTTCTGCTGGAGAACAAACTGAGGCTTCTGGGGAAAAAAAGGGCTTGCTTGGACATCTGCATCTTTTGGCAGGGGCAAGATGGGAGGGGAAGAATGGTAATAGCAAAGGACATAGCATTAGGAAAAACTAAATGTTATCTTATAAAACCACAAGCTTCCTATTGTGACTGCTGGTGTTTGAGTTTAAAATCCTTGTTCTAAAAAATGTGATTCTTGTGTTTACATCTTTCAAAGTAATAGATTCAGCCAGAAGCTGGTGGTTGTCTTACAGACTGCCTTTCCAGGCAGGCTGCTAACAGCCTGCTGGAAGCCCACGAATCACAGGCTGAGCAGCACTCATCTCCAGCAGAGCTGTTTTAACTCTGTAACTGGAGGTTAAATCAGAAGATGAAACTCGGGTGGGCTTGGTGCTTTCCTTTTGCCCTTGGTTACAAGGGATTCTTCTGTTCACTGTTGTGGTTGGTTGGCTTTTATGTCAGTAGCTCACACATGCAGACATCACATGTGGGTTTTTAAATATTGTAAAAGAAAAACATCTATTCATGTCTTCACTGTATTACAGGAACAAATATCATTCTCTACATAACGTTGGACTATAGGTTCTTCTTTTCTGAGATCTAGATAAGACTTTGTACCCTTACAACAGTGGCATTGTTGGCTCAAGAACACCACACAGAGGGTAGCAGAACTAATATCTGCTTGGATGGATACAGGCTTAGGTGAACTTGGCAGTGGAACAGAGGAAAGGAATGCATAGAGGCCAAGTTAACAGAGTAATCCTTGTGGCCTCAAATGAGGAAGGAGAGGAGTTTTTCCCTTGCCATAACAGGTGTTTGTGTCACACTAGGATTACTATAGCAATATGGCCACAGCTGTATATTACAGCACGAAGGGCTTAGTCAAACCTGGGCATCACAGGAGGGAGAATTATGGTGAACACAGCCTCACTGAGCTGTGATTTCCCTGTGTATAATGAATGCCTTAGATGAAAATGTCAGGTCAGATAGGCTGATTCATAGTGGACTGTGCTTGTTCCTCAGACCAGATGTTTTGGAAAGGATTGAAGCGTGTGCCTGCCATGGTGGAAGTTAGAGCTCATGCAATTTGTTTATGGCAAATAATAGAGGAAATTTTAAAGCATGGAAGAAACCGATTCAGCAAAACAAAGTGCTGAGTTTTGTATATTGTATTAGGAGTAGAATGAATGGCTTACGTACAAAGGAGGCCTTAGGGAAGGTTATCACAATAGCTTTGTGTTACAGCTGTGTGATCTGAAAGCTGCAGGGGGCTTTGAGTTTTATTCACACGGCTTGTAAAATGCGTTCCATATCCAAGGCAGCCCAAAGCCTTTCTCAGTTGGCTGCTGCATCTGAGCTGTTACAAAGCTCAACTGTGTGCTTCTGTGTTCCTCGTGCAACAAAGGATGGCTCTCTTTAAAGAAAGGTTGCTATCTGCATATGCTGATATCCATCCACTACAATCAGAAATTTGTTTTCGGATGCAGCTTACTGCTGCTGCCTAATGCACAAGAGGTGCTGAGTCAGAAAATTCTGCTGATGGCTGTGTGTTACAAGGCATCATCTGCGTTCCACTGTGATTTAAATAGCATCACAGAAAAAGCCAGGTGCAGTGGTGGTGTAGACACGAGAAAGTCACTAACTTCAGTTGTGCCAGCTCTGTTACATACCTGCAGTAGCTAACTGCACCCTTTTGCAGCTGGAATAAGTGTTAAAAGCCAAGAAGCTCACATGGCTACCTAGAATCAGCAAAGCTCAAGTGTTTCCTTGTAAGCAGAGTTATGAAAACACGTCAAAATCTGAAAGTAAAGCTGTGTATACTGATCCTTTAACATTTTAACTTTTTTTTTCTCTCATTCTTTCTGAAGTGTTTGTCAGAGGGGAAACTTTAATTATTAGTGATAATTCCTACATCAGAAATAGAACAGATTGTGTCCATGCAGGTAAATCCCTTTCCTGCCTGTTTCACTCTGTGTGCAGCCCGGGCCTTGCTCCTCCTTGGCTGCTCTGACATGTCCCGCATACAGGCAACTGGGAAGTCATCCTGCTGTCAGGAGCTCTGGGAAGAAGAACCCAGGTTGTGCAAAGCTTTTTTATTCGCAGCACTGTCAGGCTTGTCATGTTCTGGTCCAGCTTTCTCTGCTTTTGAAATTCACGCCTGAGCTGTTGACGTAAACAGGACCCATATCCTTCAGAACCACATTCCCATCGTTCTCCCATAGCATATCAGGGGTCAGTCCTACAGCACCAAGGGTTGTGAGGCAGTACACCGTTTGAAAAGTGATGCTCCATCAGATAAACAGCGTTGTTAATGCATTAGTCAATTTTACAAAAAAAAGAAGCATTAGAAATTGTTTCCAATGCCAAACAGAACTGGTGCCCATGATGATTTTTTTTTCTTAACAGCATGTTTACTATACCAAAATATTTTCTAACGCTTTCTTTTTCACTGGTGGTTCATGAACAATCCACTGCAGAAAGAGGAAATCACAGGAGCTGAGCCTACTGTGAAAGGAAAGCTGTTGTTCTGGTGTCAGTAATCTGAGATGTTATGTGTTAAAAGAGTGTGTAAGAGCATTACAGTGGTAATTGTGCTTTATCCGGAGTCTGCAAACGTAAACATTTTTTTATTATCAAATTCAATGTAAAACTCTTCTATCCACCCTGCTAAATTTCAAGATCTTGGAACAACAGAGAAAAAATATTGAAGAGAACAGATGTTAACACTCCTTGAAATCACTGAGACAAAGCAAGCAGCAAACTAACATCCATCCCGGGTTTAATTCTGCTGTTGTAGTATTTTGGACAGTCTCAGGGATTATTTCTAGGCTTTCCAGTTTCAGGTTGTGATTTTCTGGATATTGTTAAGAATCCAGAAAACAGTTCCTCCTATGAGAGGTGCTCTTAGGTGACACATGAGACATGTAAGACATACACCAGACTCTCATGGTAATGGAAAGACTCCCATTAATTTCACCAGGTCACAGGCATACAGGTCAGCACCTCACGTAGGAGATTACCTTAGGGCTTGTCTGCACCTTTAGAGTATTTTCTTGTATAACAGTTCACACTTTTCCTTTGGGCCTAACTGGAATTCATCAATGTGACCTGAAAACATAAACCCTACTTTGAGTATTTCAAGATATAGGCACAGAGCCCACTACTGCCCTGACTGATGTCAGTGGCAGAGTTCTCAGCAAAGCAGAGTCATGCTGAACTCTTAGAGCAAGGCTTTGCTGTTTGAGAAAAGGAATGTGAGAGATATCTGCCCCTCCTCTCAAGGCTACAAAGCTTGGACAGCACGGCAAGATGAACATTGTGAGTTACTGTTGCTTACATCTGATCTCTTATAATCTACTGCACAAATGTTTGATCTACAATATCAAAAGTAATGCAATATTTTTCCTCAGGCTGAAGCAGAAGAACAGGTGCCCACAGTCTGAAATCCAAGATCATTCCTCCTCATGTGTTTAGACGCTCACCATCACACAGCAGTTGGTTTTTAAGAGGTTTTTGTGTGGCCACAGAAACTAAACAAAGGAGAGGGAATGTGAAGTGGCAATGTACAGCAGATCACCAGTCCATCGTCCCTCACTTTACAAGACTTAATTTTCTCCAAACTGTTTGTCGGCCCTTCAGAGTCAAGTTTTCTTGCAAAGAGGAGGGTGGAAAACAGCACTGATTTTCTGAAACCCCAATGACAGAGCAGCATGCAACAAAACCCCTAATGAGGGAACAAAGGTCATTCACTTAAGGTTCGTGATGGGATGCTGGGGATTTTTCCCTAGCTAAAGACTCCACCCTGTGGTTCTTGTTTGCTGTGGGATACTTAACCGTCAGAAGCAGAAGTGAGGAGAAAGCACAGTTTTGCAGAGAACAGAGATTGGTGACTTCATCCCTTATGAAGAATGCCAGGTATGCTGCTGAGGAACAGGTGAGCTCCCAGGTGAGCGCAGGGGAAGGGTGCTTTGAGCAGCTGCCTCCAGGATGTGGAGCTGATCCAGCAGTCTGCTTCTGCTTCCTTCTCATCTCGGCTCACCTTTGCAGCCACACAAAGCAGATTCCAGCTGTGGCAGTAAGCTGTAGCTTTCCCAGTAGTTCCTCAGCAGTCTGCACGACTGTACAGAGTCTGAGTCTCTGATGATTTCAGCCTTGTTAATTGTACTGGTACCCTTTGCAATGAATTGCACTTGAGAGTAATTGCACTAATATGTAGCCCTATCTTTGAAGTGCTTTCCAAATGCCTCAATGCCTCGTGCTGCATTTGCAGCTGATTTCATTCAGTCCCAATCCCATGCACGGGTTTCAGGCCGCAGCTCTCCTCTCTAACACCTGAACTGGTAACGGAAGGCTCCTGTACTGTTAGAAACATTTTATGTCCTGGGCTCAGCTCAACTCTTCTGAAAAGTGATCATCTGGAAGTCAGCCTGTGATCCATCTGCATCACATGGATTTTCCCTGCTTTCCAGAACAATCTGCTCTGCTGTTTTTGATGTCTCCAAGCCCTGGGAGCCGGGGCTGTCCAGGGCATCGCCGCCGCTGTTGCAGCGCAGCGGGGAAGCGATGTCGGGCGGCTGCTCGGGGGCTTTGCCTGGAGCAGGAGGCAGGGGCACGGACAGGGGGAGGTTCATCATGTAGAACACGTTTCCCAGGCGTCGAGACACCTTGAAATAAAGAAACAAAATTGCAACGGTTGCTTCTTGAGGTGGTGTTATTAAATGTCAGGGTCGGATGATGTGCAGCTATGCCAGAGACGTGGCCGGGAAGCTGCCTCGTTCACAACCTCCTCCTAGAGTTATCAGTGGTTAACAAAAGCAAACAAAATCGATGATGAAAGTAAGAGCAGCACATTTCAAACACAGAGGGGCAGCCTCTCTGTGAAACGTAGAAGATTCTGTTCCCAGAAAGACTGTAGAAACCTTTACTTGGAGTATTTTAAAGGTCAGACTGGAGCAAAAGCAAGTATGTATCAGAACAATTCTCACCAGTGGGGAAGGGAAAAGAGGAATACAAGAGGGTAAATCCATCAAACATCTTTGTGTTGCCAGCCTGGAACTCAGCGCTGCTGTGTCCTGAACCTGCTCCCAGCATCTCTCCAACTGTCAGTGCTGATACCTCCACCTCCACTGTCCCCCTGCTGGTTCATGCAGAGAAACAAAAGCAAACCATGCTGGAGGAGTTTCTTTTCCCCCGCTATTACAGTAATGAGCTTATCAGAGAGAAAAAATGTGCTTTAGTTTGGAAAAAAAATCATTTTGATAGCTTCTGAGCCTTTCATACCTCTGTGACTCGCTAGTTTTGGTACATTTGATAATACCTGAGAGCGGATTTTTAATGCTGGTCCAAGTTTTAATCCCATGGTTTCTAGGAGGTGTTCCTCTGTCAGCAGTGGGAGGGTTTCTCCATCGATAGCATGGTCCTTGAATATCTGGCAAAAAGAAAATAACACCAAGGTGAGCTAAAACAGACTTCACTAGTTATCTTTTATGCCTGGCCCTGAGGTATGGACAACAAGCAGAGGAAGTAGCTTCAGTGTTTTATCTTCGCATTCCTTTTGTAACCACAGTGTGATGCCCTTTGTTCAGATATATGGACATCTGAGCATTTTCCTGTAGCTTATCTACTTGTTTTTTAGCAAGTGGGGACTTAGTAATTTCCTGGTGTTACTTAGTGTTTTATTTATTTATTTATTTATTTTTGTGTGTTTTTTTCTGTTCAGTTTTTGTGGGTTGGTTGACCGTTGTTTTGTAACGTGGTGCTGTATGGGAACTGTTGAAACACGGCCTGAACCACTGATGGATCACCTGAGGTGAGCACTGAGTCAGCCACAGGAGCACAGGTGAAGGCAATGTACCTGTGTGACTGGAAGGAGTGGAGTCTGGCTCCACCTCTCCCAGACCCCATTTAAGGGCTGACCACCACTGGGGAGGGTTTTCTTGTTGGAGATCTCTTCCCTGTGGAGTTATCGGTGAACCTCAACCATCTGCAAAAGGTGAGCCTCTCTTTATTTACTAGATGTCTTTTTACCATCTAGATAAGCCTAGCAAAATATACCATCTCCCTCACTATTTTCTCTGAATGCTATTCTTCTGGGTTATTTGCCCTACAAGTGACAACTAGTTAACCTCTGTATTTGTCGTAGTTCATGATCTTAAATCTAGATGAGCCTAATGACCTTAAAATGTGACTGTGACCGTTAAGTATGTTTGTCATCACCTGGGCATAATCAGAACAGCCTGGGAGGCTCATGATGAAGTTGTACACATCATCAACCGTCCACTTGCGAATGTCTTCAATGGTGGAAATGTCTTCTCCGTTCAGGATCAGGCCATGTGCTCCTTTGAGGAGGAAACACAGATGTTATTTGTGTAGAATTCTGCTGGCAAACCAATAGGAAAGGATTGTTGACATACAATTTTCTACACTTACCCAGAACTGCATACATTAAAAGCACTGTGTAGTCACCGATACAGTAATCCTTGATACCAAAACCACTTGATAGTGTAACTGGTCTTGGAGGTTTTGCTTTTATTTGCTGTATGTACTGTATACACCAGTTGCTGCGTGTACAAATCACTGCAGCATTTCCAACAGCATTGCCCAGTGCTGTTGATTTGTTATGCTTTACCATCATTTTACTTTGACTTGTATTCATCCAGACATTTTGTTTATTTTAACTTAAATTCCTGCTGCAAATGGGAACTGAGTAGTTAACGTGCAGAATTTGTTTTTCAGTGAGGCAATGTCTTTAGTAAGTGATCCTCCACAAACATCCCAGCCTGTTCTCATGTCAGGTCCTGGGAGATCTTGTGCCATTTGTGCATTTAAAAAGAGCCTCAAAGCTTTAGAAACTATGATTGCTGTACAGTGGCCTTGTGACTGTGTCTTATGAAGAGTTCCCATAGAAGGCAGAGTTTCCCTAGAGCAGTACAGCTTTAATGGGATTCCTTGTCCCATCCAACAGAACTGTGGGGAGCCCCGAGTGCTGCCAACTCAAGCATGCCATTACTCTGTCCTACAAAAAAGCTGAAATCTCCTTTGTGCCAGCAAGCTGCATTGTCTGCAACTAGGGAAACTGCTCTTAACCATTATTGCCACGGATTTACCAAAGCCTTTTTGCAGCGTGTGAATTCTGCATTCAATTGCCATGACTCTGTTGTACCAAATCTGCTTTAAACCAGAAAAAAGGAAGGAGTATGAGAGCAATTCAATCAAAATGACGACTATCAACGTGCCATTTTAATCTGGAGACCTGACACACCTGGAGGTAGCAGTGGGTTGCTGGGAACTGGGAATCCGTATGGTAGTGCTGAGAATGGGATCGCAGAAGGGTACATGTACTTGTCATCAAAAGCAGCACACGAGCTATTAGGCTCCTTCTCACTCGTGTTGTTGCAGCTGTTGGTTTCAGCAGAGATTCCGTGAGTAGCACAGTTTTTTCTCAAGTCTTGCTCTAACTCTTTGCAGTTTTTGGTGGTCGTCTCTGTCTGGTTTTTGCTTTGTTCATGTTTGTTTGGTGCCTCCACCTCTGCTTCTTTCTTGTCTTCTTTCTCATCATCTCCCGTTGCAGAAGCGAGGTCTGTAGTTTTGTCTTCAGCTTGGCTCTTGGTGCCGTTGGCCCCACAGTCTGCAGCTTTGTGGTTTGCAGCTCTCCTCCCTGGCCGGCGGCCCCTCTCCCTTTGCAGGGTGCTGACAGGGGGGTAAGGGCTGGTGGCCATGAGCATGGTGTTGCCATGGATTTCATCGAGGGTGGTACGATGGACGTATAAGTCGCTGGGAAGGTGTCCTTCGGGCAATCTGTGCCTGCCACGGAAAGCGATGGGGCTAGCTGGCATCCCGTGGTAAAGGAAAGGTGCCTCCAGGCTCAGCAGTCCTTTCCGATGAGCTTTCTCCATTTCTTTTTGCTGAAAAATAGCGCTCATCTCCATCTCCATTCTAAGAGACACACAGAGCACAAGCAGTCAGGGCAGCTCAGTTCCTTGATCACCTTTTTTTCATGTCAGATTAAAACCGAGACATAATTGGATAGATTAAAGAGTACCACTATTCATCTCTCTGCTCTGTGTTGCTATTTGTGAGATGTCATAAACTCTGCAGATGGAATGGTGAGCTTGCCTGTACTGAATGTGTTGCCAAGTACATGCAATAAACTAAAAGGGAGATAAGATACGCTTTTCGTATGATACCTCTGTACAGTATTTCATACAAGAAAAAGAGAAGTGTTGTTTGTCTATTGGCAATCCAGGCATTACTACAGGGATTACATTCTCTTCAGGTTTGGAAAACTGTCACTGGGGTCAGAAGGGTTAACAGCTAAAGAGAAGAAATGATTAATATTTCCAATCAGAAAATTATACTGACACTGGAAAATGGCAGTGATACTGTAAATATTCCAGTGGAGCTGAGAGATGAAGTGAGCCCATCAGCACACATAAAGCAGAAGGGCTGCAGCTGCCTTTCTTGCTTTGAGAATATATGCAGTGGGACTTCCGTATTCTTGTTTGGAAAAGGGCTTGTGAGGTCAACCAAGCCCGTCAAAGGGAGCTAAGTCACTGCAGGAAGTGTAACAGGACAGTCTGACCTCTGGGGGACTTTTCACTAGTGTGGAATTGTCAGGAGGACCTCTCGGGCAACAGGGGACTGCTGAGTGGAGGAACTGGATCATGCCATCAAATCCAGTTTTTTCCCCCTGCCCTCTTTTCAGCCATGCCCAGGTCTCTGCATTCTGCATTTCCTGCTTTCAGTGTGTGACACAGTGTTTTGTCTGTGCCCCATTTTCATGTTCATCTTGCCCAATTATCGTTACTCACACATTGCTGTGAGGTGGAGATAAACAGCAGAGTGTGACATCTCTCTTGTTTTTATTTGAGGGTTTACCATGTGGCAGGAGCTAGCTGAAACACAGCGTTGATTCAAGAGGGATTTGGTAATCAAGTCTAGCTGACTAAAGAGCTCAAAACACATTTGTCATAATTCTCTTGAGATGTACCATCAGGATGTATCTGTTCTTTGATCTTAATCTTACTGCATGAGGGATGCTGCAACTACTGGAGCCCAGCACAGCTCCGGCTGGGGCTGGAGTTCATGGAGGGCATTAGTGATTATTAACCAGTGACTGATTGCCCTGGTGCTATTCAAACAGCCCGACTCACTGTGGCAAGCTGATGGGCAGATTGTTTGGCAGAAGCAGGAGGGCTGCCCACCCAACCTTGGTGGGATGGAGGCACAGCTAAGTCATCCTTGGGGCCCAGCTGTGGAGGCTGAAGATATTGCATGATATCACAGCTGTAAAGTTAGAATTTGTTTTTGTCTTTTTGTAACTTTGGGGTGTTTGGATCCAGAGTTCAAGGGCTGGGTCTGAAATCTGCAGCGTGTTTGTTTCTTTAACCAGGCTGAGGGACTGGTGTCTTTCCTTCATATTGCTTAAAGGCTGAAAGAAAAAAGGGGCGAGCAGAAGTTTCAATAGCTTTGGAGATAGGAGGGCTCTCTGCCTTTCTGGGTGATGTGAAAAAGAGTCTCAGTCACTCTCAATAAACCCCAACAAAATCTGTGAGTTTCCATCTGCTGCCCTATCCTGGCCACACCTCAGAGCAAAGCTTGCAGGCAGTACCTGGCAATATTTTGCTTTTGAACCAGTTCCTGTCTTCTGGCCACAGCCTCCATGGATTCTGGTTGGAGAAAGCCATATCCTTAAAGGAAGGGGAAAGAAAATGTCTGCTTGAGGAAACAGATTAAAGACACACAAACCCCAGTGCCATGCAGAAGCACTTTAAAAAGCTTCTCAAGACTCAAACTGTGTGCTTTGCCAGGAAGCTGGTACGACTTTGAGTTAAATTAAATACTGTCTGTGTTTGTTGCTTCCATGGGAATATGTAGGAGAAGCGTGAAGCCTGGCATCAGGTGTGTGGTAAGGTGCACCTGCCATTAACTGTAAAGGAGAGGGACAGCAGGGCTGTTGTTGGGTGACTTATGTCTCTGAGATACCCATAGCTTCTCAGAAAATAATAACAGCATCCAGAACTGGTTCACTGTTGTCAAAGAAAGCATAAGGTAGTACGTCCTGGTATGAAATGCTGTGTAAACTGATACAGATCAACCTGTAAGCATTTCAGTGCAGGGTGATGCGCATGCCACTGCTCTGTTGCTATGCTGTGCTACCCAGCCCTGCAACTTCAGGTCTTCATTTAGGACAACAAACACATCCTTTTAAACAGTCTAATCTGTCAAGAGATAAAATGACATCTGATATTATGATTAAAGAAAGTGATCAGTAAAGTTGTGTTTTAAAACAGCTAAAGCTGGTACATGAGCATGAGTTAAATGTAGCAAGTGTTGTGATTAAGCTCGTTTGTTTAGCTTCAGCCTTCTGTTTAGGTGTGAGAATGTCTGGGAGGTACAAAGGGAGAGGGACAGAGCAAACATCTAAATGAATTGGAACTGATTATTTAACTAAGGTTAAAATTGAGTGTTCAGACTCAAACTGACACAGTTTCAAATCTCTGACAGGAGACTACCTCCTCACAGCACGGCTATTTCACCAAGGAATGTGAGCTCCTTAGGCACTACAGCTAAAGCTGCAGAAAGCTGTGGGCAGTGCTTCACTACCTGGGCCGGGGTAAATGCGGTTGGACAGCAGGTTGGGCACGTTCCCGTGCGGTGGGACCGTGGGCCCGAGGTGGGATGTGATATGAATTTGCCTGGGGTCGGCTGTGGCCGTCATTTCAGCTGAAGGTAACAAATCTCTGAAAGAGAAACATACGTTCAGACACAGAAAGGACACTGTTCAGTTAATAATAACCCAGGATCTTTATGTACTCAAGGACAGCACGCGACCGTTTACTCTTTATCTGCACTGTTACTACAGAGGGGCATTGCAGAATACCTGTCTACCAGCCGGGGCTCAAACTGGGAGGGGATCGCCTGCATTCTCTGCTGGGCTGTGCCCATCAGCTGAGGGTTCACTGCCATCAGCTGGTTCCTCATCAGCATCTCTTGTCGCTGCCGCAGTTCTGACACAAAGCACACGCAGTTCTTTTGTCAATGAAGCAAATTAGACAGTGGTTCTTTCTGTAGCAGAAAGATGCTTTTTTCTATGAATTAGGAAATCACACTTTTTAATAACATTGTCTAAAGAAAGAAGACATTTTCACTGCCACCTTGACCACTTAGTGTAAATAATACAGTTTTATACAATCAGTCATAAGAATAAATGAAATGTGCATGATCAAGTGTACAAAAGGACAATTTACAGTGAGCAGTAACTCACACACTGCTATTAAACAGAGGAGACTAGCCAGAAATGCTCTTTGCTTGAAAGAGTTTTCCTTTTAGTCAGATTAGCTGGGACCTGCCCAGTGGAGAGTCAGCTGCTCTGGAAAGAGCCTGCAGCTGTATGGCTGAGCCTCACAATGCCCAGGTAATGCTTCTGTTGCTGAGTTCATCTGTGGCCTTGACTCCTCTTCCAGATGCTTAACGTCTCAGTACTAACAATTCCCAAGTTAACTTTTATTTACCTTAATAGAGAAATATTTCTCCAATTATTCCTGGGACAAACTCGAGATACCTCTTTAAAGGTATTTCATGCAGAGATTAGCAGTTAGTTGGGTGTCTTCCTGCTTACCTCCTGCTGCCATGCCGCTTGCTAGGCGATACAAGTGCTTCTCTTCCAGTGCTCCCTGTTCCCCCAGGATAGACATTTTTCTCATGTGATCTCGTGGAGTCATGCTTCAAGGAGGCAGCAACAACTTTTTCAAGGTGAAGAACTGGATTGACAGGTCCAAAGAAAGGAAGGAGACACTCAGTGATGTGAAACAGGCAGGTTATAGCAGTTACTGCTCAGATATGCAAGTAGTCCTGGCAGTCACTGCCATGCCCTCAGTGCCTGTGGATTGTACTGGTTATCAGAAAGAAACTTTCAGTTTTCAGAACAGTGCAAATGCTTCCCTTGTTTATACAGAGTTGTTCAGTGTCCTTGGCCTTACTGCATGGGGCAAGGCAGGATGTTGTGAAATATTAGCTGCTTAGAAGGATGTCTTAAGGCCAACAACATTTGACTGCAGCCCCTGGTGTACCACAACGGCCCTGAGCTCATAGCCAGAAAGGCAAGTATCCCTGGTTTCGATGGGGAATTGTAATAGTATAGAGCCCTATCTACTAGCTGAAAGAGATGGAAAGAAGTGGCTGAAGTAAGCTCTTCTAAATCACATCAGCCTTTTAAGACTGTTGAGTGACATGAAAGAGGTAAAAGAACATACGTGCTTTGTAGTGATGAAAACAGTGATAAAAAAGGATCAGATTTATAGGTAAATGAAGTCAGAGGAACAGTAGAAATCTGTATAGAAAACTGTGCACTACGCATTGAACTGCACTTCACTAAGGTGGATTGCATCAGCATTTCTGCCCAAGTCTGCCCAAACAAGCAGGTGGCTAGGTTACAAATGGCCCTGATAGCAGGGAAATGAGTAATCACTGCGTGCCCTGCTCACGATTTGGAGGCAATGATCTACAGCAGGATTATCTATGAAAATGCCAGCCTTCTCCAGGAACCCTGTTAGCTACCTTTTGCTTGTTTTATTTTCCTGACGTTCACACAGAACTTGCTTACTTTGCAGGCTGGTACAGATTTTCATTTCTATACTCTGTTGTGCCTGCTCCTGATCTCACTGACTCAATGCCTGTGGGCCACAGCTCTGGCATGATGAATTCCCACTATGGGACTGGCTTTGTGTTGGTGATCCCCACAAAGACAGTGGTGCTATACAGCCAGCACTGAGATCAAACAGAGCATGAGATGTTGGCATGGTTAGGGGCGAGTAGAAAACTGGTCCAGCCATCGTGGGCTTTACCTTTAAACCAGTGAGTATGTATGGCATGTTGGATATCTTTGGTCTCAGCCTTAATGTCGGTTTTCTGAAGGGTAAGCACACTGGTCGTTTCAGCCATACTGACTGCAAATCGAGGTAACACTTGGACCACACCTCTCGAGTCCCCTTAAAATGAAGATGCTCCTTATGTTTGTAAGTGCTAGATTTTGTGTTGGCCAAGGTTGTGGTCTTTTTGGAAGCAGACAGCCGCATCCAAACCAAGAAGAACAACCCAATACGCTTTGTTTCTGACATAGCTACCTGAACATGTGCTACAGGACGTGCTTCCATTTGACTTTTTTTTGTTAGGATACTTTAGACTTAAAGCGGTTTAGGACGCTGGGTGCCTCATGAAGAGCATTTGAGCTGCCAAAGTGCTTCTGAGCTGCTAAAGCATTTTAAAGCTCAGTACTAAAGCGATTTAGTGCTGAACTAAACTTTACAACAGCTCAAAAAATAGGTGGCAACTGCAAAGGTGGTATTTACCATCCTGTATCAATCCATGAGCCACTGAGGTAGATTCTGCTCACTGGTGAGTGGTCTGTACTGAATGCTCAGGAGCTGCAATTATAAGCCTCATCCTAATCCTTGTACAGCTGACTGGAGAATAGGAAGATGCAAAGCAACCCATGAAGGTCCAAGTAATTGTCACAGAAAGAAACAGGAGGTTTTTATCTTACTGTTTTATGGAATCAAGAAAATAAAGGAAGTCACTGTTAGCACTAATAATGTTTCACCTGTCGGATGACTGATAAGCTGCACCACTTGTTCTATTTAGGAGCTGCTAGCATGACTCAGTCCTGTGTTGTGTTCACAGCTGGGGACACACTTTGCTCTGGGGAAACTGTCCCAGTTTGGGGAAAAACATACAGGTTGTTTCAGACAATCTTTATCAGGCCTTCCTAGAGTTTCTGCCGATCTGCTGTTGTAGTAAAAACCCCTCCTTTTCCCCATAAAATCACACTTGTGACTAAAGTTGCCTAGTGCACCTTTGAAGGCGTGGCATTGTGGAAAACCTACTGGGTAAGGATCAATCTATTTTGACCCCAAACCACTGCCTCCGTGTGGGAACAAATGCACCCTGCCTGTTTTGACATGTATCAGCAACTCAGTGGTGGTAACTGCTTAAGAAACCATTATCACCAGTATCCTGCTGGTGTGTAGTCCATGCAGTTCCTCAAACAAATAATGGATTTTGTGTGGTATTCTGCCTGTTGTCAGTCTCACTTTGACTCCTTTCAGAGCGAGGCAGGACTGACTGAGACTTTTCTCAAAATCTTTTAAAAATGGAGATTTTTCTTTCAAATGTTACAGTTCCTACCTGAAGTAGGGATCCACATGCAGCATGCACAGCAGCATCTGCAGTGCAGTTGATCCATATGTTCTGATAGATGTTAGCCATTACTGATGATTATCTTGTAGAGCTACACCCAGATTTATAGAGCATCACTTTCAGGTGGTGTTCATGACATCAGCAGCTTATACTGAAAAAGGCTTGGAATAATATGACTCAAGTTCCTCTGCATCTTCTCCCATTGAAGCAGTGCTTACTGCTTCCACTGACCCATCTTTGAGACACCATGAGCCAAAAGGAGGGTTTGCTTCCTCTGTGAGGCTTTCACCAGGGTTGCTCTATAAAGTCGTTCTATCTTGTTCTGTTTTCTGCTGTGCCAGTCAGCCCTATCTAACTTATCTTGAATTGCTTCTCAAATACGTAAACCTAACTCTGGTATTTCTGGTAAAAATGGATGTTATTTCCACTGAAATGCTGCTGCTTTCCTAAGCTGCACGTCGGAATGTCAGTGTGATGCACACCTTACATAAATGACACACTTTGTATGTACATGTTATCTGCATTAAATTACTCACCTCCCTGATTTTCCTGGTCAGGGAAACGTTGAGCTGATCAGGTAGGATACTTACCTAGCTTAGTATCCTAATGTTAAGACTCGTGTGTGACCTTGTGTCAGGAGGAGATACTGAACTTTGTGTTTTACTACTTGGAATGACAGCTTTTTGAGTTACCCAGCTGGGGCTCTGAATGACAAGTCAAAATCAAGGTATTTAAAGGAAGTTCATGCTACTTTCAAAGTGACTAGCATATTAGAAACCAACTTCAGCAAAAAAAGAAAGCGCTCTCTGAGAGAAGAGGGAACAAAAAGATCAGATACAGGGAAAGTATGCTTCTGATGCATATATTAGCTGGGATTTGAGAGTAGCTCTGAATCCTACAGCTGAGTTCATATAAATTCATACACACCAGCTGTCCGGTGTTGCATTCATATATGGCTCTTCTCTGATCCTATTGCACAAATCCTGGCTGTACAGCACATTACAGGGATGAAGACAAGTTAATCTCTACCTTTAGAGTCTTACCCTTAGCAAACCCTTCTTGACAGCAGGCAGAACCACTCACCCAGTACTAATTCTGTCTCAGTTTATTAGACAAGACGTGGCAAGACACGAACTTCATGAACCAGAAGTGTCTGGAAATCTTGTTATTCTGTGTGCAGTTTCAAAATGTCTGTAGCAGTTCTGTGTCTATATTATAATATCATCTACTGTATAATGTACGTTTGTTGGAAGACTTATTTTCTAGTTAAATGCTTTAAGATTTCATGAACTAACAGTGGTTTTACCTACATCAAACACACATAATTAGCATTTTTTAAGAACAATTTTTAGTACACTTTTGCAGTGAATGGGTCTGCAGACTCTGAGTATTGCTTAAAAATTTCAAGTAAATTTATGCCAGAGAAATCAGTTAAAAATACAAACATCCGTGCAAGCTTGTGAGTGAAATCTATGAAGCAACTCATGCATAGTCTCATTTTCATTCCCATTGACTCCCTTCTTAGAAAAAGCTGTTCTGATTACATGAGAAATCAGATGCTGTTTGAGAAAAAAAGAATTTCAGTATTGTTAATATTCTATTGTTATTAACTGTTGTATCAGTGTTTCTGTTCTTAAACTGTGCTAGGAGTCCTAAAGTTAGAGACTGTAGTTATTCAAGAAATCACAGTAAAGTAAGTGACTTCTGGAAATCGAGAACATGATTATGCCAACATTATGTCCTCCAAGACCATGAAATATGTCTTCTTAATGGGGTGGTAAGGTTCTCCTGGAGAGGCTGTAGGGCTAAATTCTAATCCTAGGTACGTGGGCACAGACTGTCCAGAGACTGAGATTAGAGTATAATCCTAAAACTGGATTGAGAAGCATACATTCCCTAAAGAAAGGAAAATAACTATATTTATACTGTGTGTCATCCAGTGAGTTTACTTGCATGTCTTTACTGAAACGAAGGTGCGGGTGGTTCACCATTTTTGATCTAGTTAAGACTGCTCCAAGTCAAAGTTCTTTTAAACATGCTGCTTTGGAGTATGGATCAAGGCCTAGTATTAGTAAATTCGATCCTTCAGGAGCCAAGTTTGGTTGACACCTTGTTCTAGGAGAGGGGCAAAGGTAGACCTGTTCCTTTCTGCTACCAGACAGCAGCCTCTTGACTGCTACCAAAAGTGAGGTCGCATGGTGCTGAGCACAGGTATGCAGCAGGAGCACCATGTAGGTGATACAGATGGGTGGTGGTGGGGAAAGAAGCCCTACTCCCACTGGGGCTGTGTGGTTATGGGATCTCTGAGGTGGGGGCTTTGCGGAGCTGGACCCCAGGACTGGGTCCTGCAGTACAGTCCTAAGGGTGTCCATCTGTGGTTGTAGCAGCACCCAAAGGCCCCATCTGGGATCACACTGAGCAGAGGCTTGAAAATTCTGTCGCTGTGTTTGTTAAAAATTGGAGTAAGAATCAGTGAAAATAGTGGCTGGATCTCAGCAAGTGTGGGTATGCACGTGTGTATATGTGCAGTGTTGTACACCTGCCCTTGTCTCCTAACCAACTGGTGCACAGACAAGATGTTCGTGAGGGGTGGGTCTCTATTACATGGGTTACATGCGAAGAGATAAAAGCATGATGCATTTTGTTTTCCTTGTGGATTTATTTCATAATCAGCAATGGCAGTGGCTTCTCATTGGAACAGAATCATCTTGTCTTTGATTATTTTAGAAGATGAGAGATTGCAAAATGTGGCTGAGTGGGATCAGTTAAGAGAAAATCAGGCAGTGTTGTTTGCTTTTTAATCATGTTTACTTTTAAAACGAAATATTTTTTTCATTATTTATTTCTAAATATTGGAAATAAAAGTCTTGGGATGGAGAACTCTCTGATTATCAGAGATCAAGGTGGGCATTTTCAAATGAAATGAATTTTAGTGGGATTTTTGTCTTGCTTTGAACTATGGTGAAGTAGCAGTGCAAATGACAACATTGCCAGTGCCAAGAGAAACCAGGCAGTGGAAAGGTGAATAGACCACTAAAGTAAAACAAGATAATGCTTTTAAAATTATGGTTATTAATCTTTTCAGGCTATTTTTCTTCATTACAAAACCAAATATGATGAACTGATGAAAAAAAATATTTGCAAGCATGTTAAAATATACACAAGTCAGATGTGAAACACTAAAATCACATTTCTCACGTTCACATAGGAAGCTGTAAGTTTTAATACAAACTTATTCCCTTACGAGAGTAGAATGGCATTGCAGAGCTGATCATGCAAACCAACTCAGAAGTCAGCATCTTCAACAGACAGAATGCTTTCAGTTTCACAGCTTGCAGGATCAGACCAAGACAAAGCTACCTGGGTCAGGATTGTCTCTCCTATTGCTATCCCTGGGGCATGGGAGAGATAGGAATCCACATATTCTGCAACCGAGGAGCCTGAAATATTATCTCAAGGACAGTGTAATAGTGCCCAATCTTTTCTCAGCCTGAAGTTAATTCCGCCCACACATTCTGATAATAACAAGGTGTAGGGAACTCTTATAACGTGACCATGTTATTTTTACAAAATATATCACTCAATCCATCAGTGTTCTACAGAGTTCTCAGCACAGGTTTGCTACAATGGCTGTGCACACGAGCAAAATTTAAACGAGGCAAATAAAATGTAGGCACATCAGGCTGAACCAGCCCACCACGTCAGTGTGATGATAGCACTGGTTAATCCAAACTGCACACCGATTTAGACAATTCACTACTCCAAGAAGTATGTGAAACATTGAGGCTTTTCTATTGCACTGTAACAAGGATAAATTAGCACAAAGAATCAGCTGTGACAGCCAGCTAGCTTTTAAGAATATTCTGAGACAGTTAGAGAAGACAGCAAGACGTTGCTCTATGTACATTAAGTGACTCAATCTACGTCCAGCTTTCTTGAAAAATCCTGAGCATGCAGTGACAAACCCAAAGTAAAAGGTTCCTTTTCTGAAATAGAGCTTTAAATGTTTCTAAAATGAGCAAGTTTATGCTATAAGGCAAATACAGTTTCCGCCTGAACATGCTGGTTTATTTACCCACATTGCTGAGAAATCGGTGCATAGTTCATCACAAACTTTACTTTTTCTGTATCACTCCAAACTTTGCTCTTCGCAGCACGGCGCTGCTCTTCAAGAAAACAGCCTGCAGTTTCTGTCCTGAGATAAACCTTTCCTCCCCAAACATGAAAATCATGCTCTGCTTGGTATTGTTTAGCAGGACGTTGTATAGCTATTCAAACTAAAAATTGGCACTGTTAATTTCATGAATACTTACATCTATTGAGAAGGCCTTAGTTTTGAGAAAAATGAAGTCGCCATGAACATCCAAAAGTTTGTGCCTCCACTGTACGTCTTCCTTCCAAGCTGCCTCAGTAATGTGATTGGCAGCTTTTAAAACACATCAAGATTAACGTGTCAAAAACTGCCTTAACTAACGCTGACTTTACTTTAAATACAAATTGAATTGATCTCGATTAGCCCTCATCCCTGCTTCTAAGCCCTACCCACTCTGACATCACAAGCCCTTCTCCAATACCATCCTCTAAACAGGCTGTAAAAACGTAATTACAAGAAGAGTGCCACGCTGATCTGATAAACCTATTTCACATTTAACCTGCTAAGCTGTTGTTAGCTTCTAAGATGCTTGTTGCATTCACTTAAAATCTTCCTGTTCCAGAAAATACGTGAGAGGGTTAAGAAGTGCCTGGCTCTCTGCGTTTGCACAGGTTTCTAGGAACTGCATACTTCTGGCAGTTGGCAAGCAGTTGTCCCAGAACTGTGTTATCCCAGAGCTGTGTATCCGCTTGTACTGGGGAGAACTAGAAGATGGAAATCCTGTTAAGCATATTGTGAGGCTAACACAAGGATCAGATGGTTATACTGCTCAAGCTGGCAGTTTACTCTTTAATTCTCACCATTGCTGAGTTAACTCTCAGAGTGAGTGCCTGATGTATGGCCAATTTTAAAATGGCAGGGAGAGGCTGGCTTCTGCCAATATCCACGTCAGCCCATGGGATGTCAGAGTTGATGTTTGTTTTCCCCTTGCTCACCCACCTGAAGCTGATCAAGTTCTCACTGCAACAACAAAAATTGCCCCATGTCCTTTCCCAAATGCCACCACAACTCCTGATCCTGGAGAAATGTCAAGTGAAAATTGCCCCCAGAGAAGTGTTATCTTTAAGGGAGGTAATTCTGCTATAGGTCAGTGCACCCTTCAAACAAGCTATGTTTTTGTAATGTAATGCAAAGTCGTACATGCTGTTTCATGAAGGATTTTTTTAAACCTTTTCAGCGACAGTGACTAACAGCTTTTGCTGTTAGTACTCTCATGGCTATTTTGTTGCTGTCTGAACTTTATAAAAGAAAACCACGTCCAGAATTGTTCAAAAAAATGCACTGCTATGTATTTTTTAAATAACCTGAGAATACTTTTCCTGTGGTTGTCCAAACCTTTCCACATGCAGGCAGACAAGGTATGTAAGTAGCACGCAGCCTACCGAGGTGATTCTCAGCATTTGTTCAATCCACTCAGTCTGTAGCTCCCTATTGGAAGCCTGTCCCTCTGAATGTGATGAACCGAAGCAGCCTTGAAGAAAGATCATCTGTTGGGATGTGTTGGGATTGTCTGAGTGTGGCTGAATCAAATGCTTAGTAAGATATGGGGTTGCCCAAGTACATTAAGAGCAGCGTGCATTGTTCATCAGATGTTTCAGGAAAACTATGACAAGCTTAATACTGGGAAGAAGTACTTCCTGAGCTAGGAACAAAGACAGCAATATAATAGGAATATTTTTTTCTATTTTATCTATTGAGGGAAGATTGGAAAGGGAGAATGCTGCTTTGCAAGATCCCTGGCATCCAGTCGCTGATGTCTGGCAGCGAAGCAGGGTTGCTGCGTGCTGTAGTGATGTGTAACAACCACAGTGCTTTGTCAGTCCCTCTCTGGGAAGATCTAATTGTTCTTGACTGGATTTCACAGGTGTGGTTCTGAATTATATATGTATCTGTACATATCTCAGCAGTTTTGTTTTTGCTGGTCATCTTCACCAACAGGAAAAATGATGAAGCATCCATGGAGCATGGAGCAAGTGGCATGGGAGATGAGTTCTGAGTAAAAAAAAAAAAAAAAAAAAAAGTATTGTGGACTGTATCACTGTGACCTCGACCTTGGTTTGTCAATCAGTATCACTGTTAGCTAAAATGATTTAGCACAGAGTTATCCCCTTTGCACAGAGGAATCTGAAGGTGTGTGGTTCGGTAGTTGGACAGCTCCCATGCAATATTTGGTGTAGGTATTTGGTATAGCCTGGGCTACACTGGATGTATATCAATGTGAAAGATAGGGCTGGAGTTGCACCTTCTTCTGTACACTCTTACCCAGATTTATTGCCAGGATTCTCTCTGTGGCCAACACAGCATCACTTTGTTGTAGAATATAGGGAGTTGGAAGAGCACTACCAAAACCAAGCAGCGTGTGTTCAATTTTAAGTTCCACAGAATGCAATGGGGTTTTCCTGAACTGTCCAGGCCCGTTGTACCAGATGGTACCGTATGGAAGGAACACTGATCCTTTGACTCTGTTGATTTCTAATTAGGTTTCTAGTAATTAATATAGTTTGCAGGCCTTGCGTGAACTCTGCAGATTACCCATTCATGTAAATGATTAACTGAAAGGGGATTACTCCTGACATAAGTTCAACCAAAAATAATTTTCCAGCCCTGAAAATCTTATCTGACAGACTAGTAGATTTTAATGGTGAATGAGACATTACATTGATATTTGTGTAGTTCCATTTCACAAAGAGGAGCTTGACAGAAGAGCGTGAATAGTACAAGCATGGTGGATGTAAAGCTCTCATGGTCATTGCTCTCAGATACAGGGTTTGGATTTTGGGTGGTCCTGTTTGGAGCCGTGTTGGACTTCATGATCCGACCGGGTCTCACTGAGTTCAGGGAAACTGTTTTATGGTTTCTCAGAGGAATATGCATCTCTGAACCCAAGGTTTTCACTGGTTTAACATGCTCCCAGTGCCTTTTCAAACTTCTCCCGCGATCCATCTATGGTTGTATAGAAATACTGAGAAGGTCATCTTTAGTTTTCATAACCCATTGAAATCTGTTTTAAACAGCTGCTGTAGATCTGGTATTCTGTTAGATGGTCAAAAAGTTATTTTACAAGAAATTACATGGATTCTCAGATACTTTGGACCAAATGTAATCCTCAGGCATGCACGCTGATCTCAGTGTGGGGAAGGCTGGAAGGGGTTTGTTCCAGAGAACTGCCAGTGCTTCACAGTGTTCCTGAGACCGTCTGTTCCATAAGCAATGCCAATAAACATTTTTCCATTCCCAGTAATTCCTTAGCCCATGCTAAGGCCTACTTACAGAATCACAGAATAGCCCGAGCTGGAAGGGACCTCAAGGATCTTCACCTAGGCATCTGCAACAAATCGAGCCAAGTGGGAGAACAGCATGGAAGCTGCTGCAGGCAGAGGCATTCATGCAGGAGGTGGGAACAGAGCAGCAGAGATGCGTGCTAAGGAAAAGGGAAAAGAATAGCATCGTGTTGACTCAGAGTCCTCCTGCGGAGAGGAATGCTGGCTGCTCTTAGGGATGAGCAAAGCTGAGGAAGGGTACTTGGGTAGAAGTAGAGAAAGGTGTGTTACTACATGTCGTGGGGCTGAGAATATTAAGCATCCTTAGCAGATAAATATCCAAAATCATTATATTCTATATAAATACTGGGCCAAGTGCCTCCCTGATATAACTGCAGTTATTGACTATAGCAAGCGTGCAGCGTTATTTCATCCAGGTGCTTGGGGTTCTGATTTTATTTAATGTGTAATAAAGGCCATCAGAAACAGAGTTGCTGCTTTTTTTGGGTTTTGTTGAAAGATGCACTCCTAAAAGGAGAGGAAATCCCCAAAATGATACTCGGTGATTAAGTACATAGAATATAGGATTTCAGTGTTTGCAAATCCTTTTTTTCAAATGAACTTGTGGCACTAATCCTCTAATGGCATTATTTCTTTGGAATATATGCCGGATTAAGGAGTCACAATGAGGCAAAGTACAAAAATCCACGTTAATCTCTCACCAGTGGATGCTGTGTGGGATGCAACTTTAACTGTGTTTTTCCAGACCTGGTCTGTTCCTATCCTTGCCCCAGGTCTACACAGAGGGAGGAGCAGGTATAAACAAATGTGACAGTGAGCACCCGGCAGATGGTCACAAACCATTTAACTAGATAGAAAGGCACTATCATTTTTAAACTGCAAAGGCAGGAGCAGGGCAATGTTCAGCAGTGTGCAGGGAGAGGACAGCACAGCCTTGCCTGCCAGTGGACGAGGGCCTGCTCACCATTCTCTGTTGCACGTAATGTCCATGTTTTCAGCCCTTGCCCTGGTCATCCTGCTTTGCTTAGGATAACCTTGCCGTCCCCTCATCCTGCATAGCTTGCTTTCTAGGAAGAGGAAATTAGGTCGCTGTGAAAATACTGTTCCCTTCTCACTGGATTACAGGGATGCTGTTGTGGTGCCATGGGGTATTTTTACTCTCATTCAATGGCCTAAAGTGGTGATAGAATTTCTGAATGGTCAATGCATCACTTAATGCACTGATGTCAGAGCGCTGAAGCTAGCCAAGCCTAACCACTGTAATCAGTGCTTAACGTGCTTAAGGATTTCCCCAGTTCCAGGGATTGGAGATTATCAGATATTCCCTCTCCACCTTCCCATCGAAGCACGGTGGGCACGAAGCCCTCCAGCCCGCAGAGCCTGGCACACATGCACAGACATGGGTTGCCTTGTCACTCTTTCATCCCCAGCCACTCTCTCGTTAAGCGTGACACTGAAAGTGGACAGAAGCTGTCAAGTTCAACGAGTTCCCTACTGACAGGAGTGCGTGGGGTTCTCAGCTGTCTGCATAATGGAGGCACCCAGGTAGCAAGGTGGATTAGGACTCACAGAGGTGATCTTTCCCTATGGATAGAGAGCAAGGTGCTAGTTTTGGAGACAGGGTCAGAACAGCCACCCCTGGGTCAGGTGGCACTGCAGTGAGCTTGCAGCTCCCTCCTGTTTGGGAGTAGTTTCATGCCCTTCATCCTTGCAGGTAAACACTGCTCATGAGAGTGGTTTTGTGTATTTTTTCCTTCTACAAACATCTTTCTGTGTAGTATTTCTCACGGGTGGGAGGATTTTCCTGCTGTTCACTTTAAGTTTTTCTTCTAATCTTATCCTGTTGGCTCCCAGCAGCACACCGTGCCTCGCTCAGCCCTGTCTGAATCATCTGTAGGTTGACACACCGAGTCAGGGCTGTCCTCAGCCGCTGTCTGCCCCGCTTGCACAGCAGTCGTTACTTTTGTTGACCAGCTTTATCTCTCCCCACCAAAAGCACTCCAGCTTACCTATGTCTGTAGTGTATACAGACCAGTATTATGCTGTTGTCTGCTGTGCTGGGTGGCACAGCAGGACTTATCCTTCTGCCAGCTGTGCCATGAAGTGCCCGGCAGCGAGCTATCCCACCCCTCTGCATCCCCTTTCATCACCAAACCGCGACGCCCACCGACAGCCGGCTTTTCTCAGCTTCCACCAGCACTCCTGACCAGTATGGACAAAAGGGGTGGGAAAACAAAGAGCTTTTCTTCAGGTGTAACCCGACCTGCGAGGTGACTCAGCTGGCGGCAGCTGTGCGGGACTTGGGTCAGGGTGCAGCACTCGGTCTGTGCTCCATTTCCTCCTTTCTGCCTTGCCAGGGGCGAGCAGCACCCAAGTGGATTCGCAGCTCTCCCCCAAGAGCAGCGAGGCTGGGGCAGCAGGCTGCTGTCAGGACCTGCAGAGCTGCTGTGCAGAGCTGTCGCTGCCGGGCTGATGAAGATAGGAACACTCAGAAGAAAAGCACCTGGGACGTCCTGATATAGGCAGAAGTGAGGTTTTGTTCGTGTGCCCTGAAAGTGCTGTAAAAGGTGAAACAAACCCACAGGTGTACCGATGGAAAAGACAGGTACGGTTTTTTGTCTGTTTAAAATAATACTGTGTTACAGCAAGAAAAACAACCAGGGTAGTTATCATTGCTTTACAGCTCAATAAATGTGCACGCACATCTGTGTGCTGCGTTGTATGATTTTGGTACTATACACATCAGAAATAGCTGCAACAAGCTAGCAAGAGCAAGACTTAAAAGAATGCATTGGCTTTAAGTGCTCCGCCCTTGAACACTTGTATCGTAGCAGATACCTTTCAGCATGAGAAAAAAGCCTACGTGCATACTGCTGATGCTGATGACATTGCATGTAACAGTTGTTAAAGTGATCAAGTTTTGCTCTGCTGGGGATGGTGGGTTGTGCAAGGTGTCCTGTGAGCACATCTCTGCTGGGAAAGGGGTCACAGCAGCTTTGAAGTCAGCAAATGATGCTACAGCAACTGTGGTATAGACAAAAAAAGGGAAGAAAGTGTGTAGATTGTTATAAAGGCAAACCTCAATTTACCTGTCAATTAGTCACTGAAATTGAGGTCATCATAGCACTGAACTCTTCCAAACAAGCTCACTGGGGGCCCTAGTTTTTTCAGTGAACTCCCTGTTGCACACCTCACCTTCCTGACAGCCAGACTTGCCTTTGGCATGGGTCACTTCGGTACCACATTAACCTGACAAGGAAGTCTTTAATTGGCCATAGGGAATGCAGCAGCTTCAGCCCTTGTGCTCCCAGTAACCAGCTGGGGTAGCACTGGGAGCAGTCTGCATTAACAAGGCAGCAGAAAGTGAATCGTGGACTGTGTCACAGTGGGTCTGCTGTGCAGATCCTGAGCATTACCAGGTCCTTTTGAAGGAGGAGATAAGAGCTCAGAGTCTAGTCCACTAAACAGTGACACTGATATCAGCATGGAGGGAATGGTAGGAAACCATCAGTGCATCAGCTGTTATGAAAAAGGGTATGCACAAGTGAACGTTGTTAAAGATAATTCCTTCTGTGTCTGCTATCTGCTGAAAGGAGACATACAAAGTTGCCAGAACAAGAATGAGGAGGACACCCCAAAGAGTTCCCCATTTGACTTTGTTATAAAACAGTTCCAAGGAAAGAAATCCACTTCTGGAAAAAATAAAGAGCAGCAAGAGCAGCCTTCAGCCATCCAAAAATTCTTCAGCGGCTTTGACTTTGGGAAATCAGAAGGCAAGGAAAGGCATGAAACTGAAGAAACAGAAGTAAACAACTGCAGAGCTGATGATCAGAGTGGGAAGGAAAATCTCTCAGTGGAAGGTAATGCTGGTACAATCAATCCATGTGGCTGCATTTTAATTTCATATAGAACTGTCTGCTTTTCTTGCTAGACAAAATGTTGTATTTTACTGCCTGTAAGTTATCCTTTAGCCAGAATTTGCTTCTGATTGGATCATTATTGAGGATATGCCCTCTAACATGGAAAGAGTGGGGTCTGTGCTGCTGAGGAGGCATAAAGCTTTTGCATGACCTCTCTCTTGATCTCCAGTGAGAGAGGTCGGTGCTGGAGGCAGCTTATTAGTTGCAGAGCTTATTTGGTTTTAAAGCCAAGCTTTGAGCAGTAGCTTGGCTTGTTGTATTTAAGATTGGTCTTTGTCCACCCTACTGCTAAAGCAATCTGAAGGCAGCAAGAGCAGATGTTTCCTAACCCTTGACACCTGTGAGGGGAAGGGAATGAAAATTATTCATGAATTTTATTTTGTTCTTACAAGTGTACTCTCTACACACGAGAGAAAATGAGGCTATTCTTCAAAAGATGCTGAAGGTGAGGTTTAGGCCCCCATCCTCTGTACTAAGAGCTCAGGGAAAACAATGAGAGGAGAGCTACCATGAGTGGGATTGCTATTTTGTGCAGCTTTTGGTATTATGGGCATTAGATGAAATTCCTGATTATTAAAGTGTTTAGTGAATAATACAAATGAAACTCCTGGCTGTACAAACTGCATGGAGAAAGAAATTAAGAAAAGCAGGAAGTATATTGCACAGACATTGTATGAAGTGAACACAGGCTGTCATAAAGCAGGAGACGATCACCACATAATTGCAGGGCCACTCTGTTCCAACTGGTGCAGTACAGACTGTACTCCAGCCATGTGGCACACAGGCACACAGAGGTGGTTATATGACCTGTGTATCCAGAGTAGCTGCAGCCTGGAGTTTTGCAAGAATTTCATGTGCTTGAACAAGCAGTGCAAACATCCTGAATCACTGGCATAAGGTAGTGTGGAGATGTGAAAAGGTTTCTTGAGCATCAAGAGCTTTGTACTGATCTGACCTATTTTATCACTCAGGTTGGTCTGTGCTGATCAAAAGTAGAGCTTGGCTTACTGACAGCTTTGGTTCGTTTCATGAAGTCTCCACCTGGCACTCAAGGCTTGTTGCAGAAGTAACCTGGACTGTTTCTTTGTTACTCAGATGAATCTTCACCGCTGATTTGTGAAGGAGAGTCACCATCTGGTGAGCAGAGATTTAACCAGTTCATGCAGAAAGTGGGAAAGAAACCCAACAGCAAGAACCTGGATCTCAATAATTGTGCCTTGAATGCAGCAGATGTAACAGAGCTGGGTAAATATGCACTTTACTCAGTTAGACGCTTTGTGTATTTCTTTCTTACTTGCCTGTTCAGTTGTTCACTCTCCTCTTTCCCTTTCTTTTATCTCAGGCTTTATTTAAGATTTCGTTTGGTGGTCCCAGGTCCCTGGGAAATGTTAATAAATAAATTGTATTACTTATATAATATATAAAAATATTAAAACCATGCAAATCTATGTAGCAGGAGAAAACCCCGTTCTCAAGCTACAGAAAAGAAAGAGGAGGCACAGATTGTCATGATTTTCTAATGCTGTAGAAAGCCTATCTATATTGAGATTATTGTATTGACATACTTTTTTTTTCAGCTTCTTTACTGCCATTTCTCCCAGAGCTGGAAGAGATCAGCTTGTCCTGGAATGGTTCCATTGGAGGGACTTTGAAAACCCTCACTGCTCAGCTCCATCATGTGAATCTGCTAAAAGTCCTTCGACTTAACAACTGCAGGCTGTCAGCTGAGGATGTCACCTCCTTAGGTACAGGCATTTACATTTGCTTTCAGACAGCTTGGGTGTAATGTAATCCATCTCGTCTCTTCCTGCATCCTATCCCTGCTGCTTCCACACTGGGCAATGCAAAGTCCCACTGTGAACACTGGGAAGAACTTGGGGTTAAGAGTGACCTCATACATTTCAGTAGTTGTGCTGAGTTCATAGCACAGGGCACAAAGCTTTCACGTTCAGAAGGCAGCAGAATTCAGTCTCATTTGCAGAAAAATGTGTTTTCCTTCTGGATTAGTAATTTTTTTACTGTCTTTAATGGTACACAGCAAAACTGAAAAAAGCTATCAGTAATAATAGGGTCAGTTTAGCACTTTGTGCTGCAGGAAAGATGCAGTGCTTGTCACAAAATATTTGTTGGTCTTTGTTGGCCTTTTGGAGGAAACTTAAAACCAGCAGTGCTGCCTCAGAGCTTGATGGCTTGTAAGCTTGGGATAAACTTATTCCTCTGCTTACATCTTTGCTTGAAGTGCTTGCAGCCCTGCTTTTTGCAAAGTGTGTGAATTAAAGGTTTCAAAGTTGGTGCTGTGCACTCAGGTCCTGATGCTGAGTCACTTACCTCTGGGCTTGGAATTTACTAGTGGGGTGGGTCTGTGATAAGTGTCTGAAAGAAGGGCAGACTGAACAAAGTAGGCTATTCTAGAAAGCCACTGTTATTTTGCAAGTTCTAAAAACTGGTCTGAGTTTAAAAGCTTTTTTTATTTGTATCATTTGAATTTATTTTTTTTTTTAAGGAATGATCAGAAATAACATATATGATAACAGCTCAAAAGTGGGTGATGCTATCTATTGGGAAGGAAACACCCATCTCTGCAAAATGTAGTGAAAATAATCAGTCTGTTCCTGATGAGGGTAAATTCAGGTCCCCTGCCTCATCCCCCTGCAGAGGGATTTATGAAGTTGGATTTTGCAGTGAGATATCAGTTTTACAAGGCTGCAATAACACAGTTCAAATTGGCTGTTGTGTCAGGTCTGGAAAAGGGCAACTTTTGAGAATATAATAAAAACCAGTGCTGTCTGCCTTGAAATCATGAGGAAGCTAGTTTGCTTTAAAACAGTGCTTACCTTGATTCCTTATGAAGTGGGTTGAAAAATCCTGCTGGAAGCAAACCCTTTAAGTCTGAAAAATAGCCGTGAGAGGACTTCTTTCATCCCAACCCAAATATCCTGTGGATACAGTACAGAGGACATTAGAAGTTTACCAAATAAAGGCAGAACTGTACAGGACAGTAAATTCAGACTTGTCATATCTAGAATGAATCATCTCAGACATCTGTTGCAGGAGAGGCATTTGAAATGGTTCCTCAACTTGAAGAATTGGATTTGTCATGGAACAGTAATATAGGTGGAAAACTGTCACTCCTGACAAAAAAACTTCGGAAAGGATGCAAGATTAAACTTCTGAAAATTACAGACTGTAACCTGACAGCCAAAGATGGAGAGTCCCTTGGTATGTGTATCCACATAGCTAGGCTGAAAGACTGGCTTCACAGAAATGTATCTCATTTGGGTTAGATGGTGGCTCTTTTGAGGTCAATCTTAGTTGAAAGCTATTTATTTCAGGCTTCACGTTGTAACAGTATTTAACACCCAGCAAAAGAAGGGCTGAGGGATAGGAATTTGATTTGGCATCCACTTGCCACCTCTCCCCTCTTGTTTTCTTGCCATATCTTAATCTTGTGTGGTCTTCAGATCTGATTCAGTGTTTTAAAAGATTTTCTCCCTCGAGAGAAGTCCCTGTGCTCTGTTCTGATATTCACTGCAGGAAATGGCTCATATGCCACATACAATCCTATATCTTTTCATTAGAAAATTTTCTTTTTATTCTTCCTTTTTATTCTCCTTATTTTTTCTTGCTGTTTTCTATTGTTATACAGTTTTTTTATATGATTTTTCACTGATTTTCTTGTTTTTATTTAATTGATGTTTTGCTGTATTTTTGGTGGAATGGGAACATGGTAAGTTTAAAACACATACACAGGCAGATCCTGCCTCTTCCTGTTTGTCATAGTGCTGTTCTTTTCTAGGGTTCATCTGTATGTTACATACAGTTACCAATTCTAGTTTTCTTTTTCTTTTTTTCCCAGCTGAAATACTAAATATGGTCCCAAACCTCGAAGTATTAGATCTCTCTATCAACAAGCACATTGGCTGCAGCATGAAGTTCATTGCTCAGGATCTGAAAAATGTGCCAGGTCTCAAAGAGTTGAACTTGCACATGTGTGGATTAAAGCAGGACAGCCTCCAGGGCTTAGGTTAGTCTTTCATTCTGCATAAACTGTACATCTGAAACCCATTTCAGAAAGGCAGTGTGGTGGGCTTTTGCTGATGGTTTGTCAGCATTAATGGACAGTGGTTATTTGCTGTTTGGGGATTGATAAAAGACTACAGAGACTTTCTGCAGGAGTTGCATTTATCTTCCCTGTGCTAAAGCATGTGAAAGTCAGTGGGGAGAGTCACCCTCCACGCCATTTATCTGAGACACATCTTAGGGTAGATTAATGGTTCTCTGGACATGCTTCCTCTCTCTCCAGACAGAACATAGACAAGGACACAGACAGTCTAGCTAACTTCTGAAAACTTAATCCTACTCTCAGAGGGGAATCCGAATTTACCATTATCACTTAATGACTGTCCAGTGAAGCCATATGCAGTGGGCTTATTATCTGTCTCTCTCCCTAGTGGAGGTCTTATCCATAAGACAAAACAACTGGCACTAATTAGTACTTCCAGTAGTCATTTCAGCAAAAGGCTGAGGATTGAATGGATATGGGGATGCATTAACCCCACCTTCACCTGGTCTTTTAGAGAAGAATGGGGTAGTATGGACGGAGAAGCTTTGCAGTATTACTGTGTCTGCTGTGATTATACGCTGAAGCTTAGTCTAAAAGCTTTGCCTTCAATACCTTCTGCAAACGCTGATATTAAAGTAAATAAATGTTGAAGCTGTGACCTGTGCTACTGTAGCAGTCAGTGAGCAGCCTGCTGTCATTTCCATTTCAGACACTGCTTTACAGCACCTTGCAGTGCTAAGAAAATTAGACATATCATGTAACAAAGAGATTGGTGGTGGCTTTAAAGACTCAACAGCTCATTTGGCAAGCTTGAAAAATCTCGAAGTCCTTGACCTTCACCAGTGCTGTGTAACAGAAGAGGACATGACCGTTTTGTGTAAGGACATCTTGAAGAAATAATTCAAGAATGTATGGTTTTGACTTCTGAAAATACTTCAAAGGCGTAATAGATTCTGTTTAACATGGTCTCACAGTTCTCAGTTCATTTTTTGTTAGGCAGCTCTGGAAATGCAGCTCAGGGGATAGCTTTCTTGATCAATATGGAGTGGTTCTTTTTCGGTATCAAAAGAAGTCCTATAGTGGCTGATCCCATGGAGAACTAAGGGCCTGAATCTGCTGTGATTCAGACCCATGATGTGAGTGTAACAACCACCCCCAAATGCTATTGCTGAGAACTGTAATTTGGGAAGTGTCAGAAACAATCTCCCTGCTGGTATAAATCAGTGTGGATCCAAAGCTTTTCTGTGCATGCTAATATAACTGTCTAAAGCTACCTTAGTGAACTGTGAGGTGGAGAGTGACGTTGGTCTCCAACTCTTAAGTACTATTAGGAAGGGAAAGACCTTTCCCATTCTGTCAATGAGGCAGATTATTTATTGCATGCATTACCATAACTTTTTGACATTAGTTTTTACTTCTTAGAACAACAAAAAAATCACATGACACAAAGTCTATGTCATCTAAATCTTATTTTCCATTGTGAAGAAGATAATTTGAAAAGTTGCAGATCAAATATTGGGGATCATTAACCATTATTAATAGTGATTGTTATTTTTATAATTTCTTCTGCACATACTAAAATCAGTAGAGAATAATCACATTAACACAAAGTAGTTTAGGTTAGCAGTGGAGACTTTTATAAATAATCCTCCATCTCGTTTAATGTTAAATTCCCTACTTCACCCAGAGATTTTGGCAGGAAGCTGTGTCCTGACAACCTTCAACACAGTGTCTAATAGTACCTAATTTCTTAAGCATTCCTACAGAAAATGACAAGCAAACATTACTCAAAGTACCTTTGAGTTTCAAAACTTGGCCTTGACTTCTGGGTTGATTTATAAAGTAGTGATGTCAGTCAAATATACAACTACATTAGCTCTGTATTGGTGACTAATAAATTTCATTTTTTCAAAGCCCAGGTGATACCTTTACTCTCCAGTCTTCAAGAGCTGAATTTATCCTCAAATAAAAACATTGGAGTCTCATCTGATCCTCTTCTCAGCAGACTCAGATTTTTACCAAGGTTGAAATCTGTGGCCATCAGCAATTGTGGTTTAGGCGAGGAGTCCTTTTCATCACTGGGTAGGAATGTTTTTTTTCTAAAGCGTGTCTATTCTCAGAGTCTCCTTGTGGGACCAAGCACTTCATTCTCTGTTGGCTGAACTCCAAAAATAATGGTTATGTTATAGTACAGGTCCTGAGTGGGAAAGTAATTGTGTCTCTCTCCTGATTGCCTTGTGATGAAACCAGTGCTTCATGGGACCTGGTTGCAAGTGAAGATCATTGTGTGTCTTCCCCCGTTTCACCTGACTGAAGTGCTTGTAGTCCTTCATCTGTTAGTGAGCTTTTGTGTACTCCTTAATACTGAAAGAGAAAGCAGCAGAACAAGATTTCATATGATGCTGGAATTACAGCTTTATTGTATATCTGCATTTGCAGTTTATTAAGATGAAGACTTACAAGTTTTTTTTCTCCTCATTACAGATAAAGTAGAAACTTTATGACTTATAGTTAAGTGTGGGGCAATGGAGGAGCAGGGAAAATGACTGCAGTAGTGGAAAAGATATTGGACAGCTGTGAAGAAAAGTCCAATCTAACACAGGATACGTAAATTCAACCTCTTTTGCTTACTTATTGCAAATCTCAGTGGATTAGTGGCTACACTGTTCCTCTGATAGCAGTTCCATATGGCACATGAAGCCTAAGTACAGAGGGATCTGTTAGAATGCATTCTGCATTTATTTTATGTTTGATACCCTTTATTAGTGACATTGAAACCCAGAGTAAAACTTGACTGCCTTCATCAGGAGCAGCGCGAAGATGAACTGGTCTGAGATCCTTGCAGAAAGAGTACTGTTTGTGTCATTATGTAAGAATGACATCGTGGAAATCAGTGTTATCAAAAGACACAGTGCATTTCACCTTGAGTTGTGAATTCACAGCAAAATCTTTCTGTGTTTGAGTGGATTTAGAATGTTTTTAAAATGTGCTGTTATATTAAATTGACTTCAGTGGAGCAGGGTTAAGCCAATAATGCAAACAGAAAGGAAAGAAAGCTCTTTGGAGAATCCTCAAAGAATCTGTAGACAGGCCCTTGTGACATTATTTAATGAACACAGGAGAGACTTTTGTTTGGCCTGACGTTTATTCAGACCAAATAATTCATTTTAAGCAGAGATAGGCAGCCTGTAAGCAGCCCATCGGCAGGTGACTTGTGGGTGAGGTGTCTATTGAGGCCACATTGTTTTCTCTTAGTAAGCAGAAGTTGCTGGTCTTAATCTTTTCAGCTGAGGCTGCCCTTCACCTTCCTGAACTGGAGATATTAGACCTTTCTTGGAATAAGTGCGTTGGTGGAAACCTAAAGCTGCTTTTGGGAGCACTAAAGCTTGCAACGGAGATTCAAGTGTTAAGACTGAGCAGCTGTAACTTGGTGGCTGAAGATTTGGTGCTTCTAAGTACGTATAACGTGGTATTTACTAGCAGTCAAGGAGCCAGTGTATGCAGACCACAATTCACAAGGGACTTGTTCCATGTGCTGAGCACATTTTTGGATAAATCATATGAAAAGGTGGAAAATAAAACACTATTTTTCCCGGAAAGTATTTTCATTTTGCTGAAAGCTGTGTGACCCATACATGCACAGTGCAAAAAGTGAAATGGATAAAAATGCAAAGAATCGTCTTAGCAGTTTTATGTATTGACACAAAAATACAGTACACGGGGAAAAATGTGTGGTTCAACCCTGTTTTTTTTTAGATCAGATTTTTCAACCTGCCTCTGAGGAGTTCTGTTTTGCTCAGTTGTACTTTTTGGGTCGGTGATTGATGAGAAATGTACATGCTGATGACCAGCAAAGCAGGCATTACAGGCTCTCAGTCAATTAGCTATGACTCTGGAGTTCAACTGTTGTGGGAGAATTAAAATAGAAATATTTTAGCCCACTTTACAGCAGCTGCTAAAAATGCTGGAAGATGGGAACCTAGTGAAGAAAGAAATTTCAGGGCCCTTTCAAAATCCTGTTTATTTCAGTGTCATCATTGTGATTCTGTGGGCCTGACTCATGGGTTTTGGGTGTCTGAGATTGGTATTAGCCATTTGGTAGCTATTAAGGCCCTGTGATGTGGAGGCTGGTGAGATAAAGCCTGAATATTTTTGATCTTACAAACATCACCCTTGACAGGTGGCTCTTTGGTCCACTAAAGATCTCAGCTCCCTTTAGGAGGGTGTATTAGGCCCATTACCCTCCCACAGTGAGAGTTGGCTGTTGTAATCATGCAAACTCATTGAGTTTTGCTGTTCTCCTTCTAAATCTCCCTGTAAAACCTGCCTGTCTATTTTAATTGGCACCTGCTATATCCTCCAACTGACTGCAGGGTTTTCAGTTTGCCATACAATTTTACATTCTGTTCTTTCTGAATTGTCTGTATTTCAAATATTGGGCACATTTTCATCTGTGATAAAAACAGTCTTTCTGAGAACAACAGCAAGTGATTGGCACATTATACATTGCTGGGGAGTTGAGTCCTGCTGTTTGGCTGCTGAAAGACTTTACAACATGGTATTAAAATACTCATCTTGCTTATAAGCTTTTAAAGCAATTGCTAGGATGTATTGATTGTGTTTGTGTGTGTTATTTCTTGCAGCGTTACTGTCACACGATGGCCATCTAGCCAGGTTACAGAAGCTGGATTTGAGTTATAATAACAACATTTCTGATGAAGGGTGGATGGTTTTCTGTCAAGGCTTAGCAGTATTCAAAGAACTCTCAGAGTTGGATGTCAGTCTTCGCCCATCATCCTGCCGTGCCTGTGGGACATGGTTCAGTGAGTTGTTGGCAGCAGTGACAAAGCTGCCTGCGTTGGCAGAGCTGGGGATGCAAAGATGGGTCCTTTCAGAATCGCAGAGTAAACAGCTGGAGAGCTTTAATCAAGACAACAAAAGAAACATTCGTTTTGACTGTTGATGGAGAGTGGAGGTTTCTGGGAAGCCTTCACGAGCAACGTATGAACTAAGTACTATGTGTCTCTCACTTAGAATAACTGCCCAGTTTCTAGTTATCTCTTCTCACGAGAGAAACTTGAAATAGTTCAAGATTTCTATAAGAACAGTTATTTGACATAGATTATTCCATTCAGTAGTGTATTCTTTCAGAGCCATTCTTTCCGGGCCGTGTTTACGCTGCTATTGTGACACTACTGAATATGCTTAATCTTCCTGTTGTGAAAACTGCAATGACTAGCACCAAAGGAGCAATGACAAATTCAGATAGACACATGGCAGATTTGCCAGTGCAAGGAAGTGAATGGGGTATGCACTGATGCAGATGGATGGGGCAGTGTAGTTGTGGCGTCACACGTACAAGGAAAATGTTTCTAGTGCAAAAAATACCTGAAACCTCTATGTTTTAAAATTTAGTTTCCCCTTCCCCAAACATTTTAATTTGTGTGAATGCATTAAAGCTACATAATTGTGAGATTTGGAAAGCATCCCAGCAACTCAGGATTACACATCAGTCAAGTAAGAAGAAAACAGCAGGAGTTGTTCTACCTCTGCTATGGCTCTCAGTGCCATCTGATAGCACAGATGAATCCTGCATACAGAATCAGCATAAAATCAAGGTAAGAAACATATGGTTGTTGTCTTTGCAAGCCTAAGACAAGGGAAACGCTGAAGTAGGTTAGATCAGGTAAGTCCTGCTATCTTAGCAATGATCTGGAATACTGAGCAATTAATAAGCATTCTGGATTAGGTTATTTAAGAATCTCAGGATATTCCGCAGGTACTCGTTCATATCCTGAGGTGTCCCAGATTTAACTGGATTGAGTTCTGTGTACTGACCCAGTGACACAGCACAAAATGATACCTTCAGATTGGAGATTATGATCCTGAGCATATCAAAATCAGTAGGAATATTTGGAGTGCCTTTATGCTTTCTGCAATCAAGTCTAATCCATTAGCTTTTAAAACACTCTGTGGCATAAACTGTTCTTATTCTTACTCTAAACATGGAGGAAATCAATCCAGGGAAGCAAAAGCTATTATTAAAAGCCACAGGGCAGCTTCTAGCTAGGAGCAGACCACCCTGCTTTGCACCCAAAACCTGTTAGAAAATGTACCAGCTTGGGTCATATAAATGGCTCCTCTTTTTATGTTTGGTGATTTCTTATTTGGTGTTTTATTGGATTTGCTTACACAGAGCCATATTCTGGCATACTCATTTATGTCATGGAACATCTTAACCCACATGTGAGCTCGAGGACTGCTCTGGGATTATTCATTGGTAAGGTATTTTAGGAAGTAAAGATATTAGATCTGCCCACTGAGTGAGGAGTCTTAGAGAAATCCTGAGGGATAAAGTACTGCTCAATTAGCCCTGAGTTTGTCTACACACTGCAGCAGTCTCCTGGATGTAAGGCACAAGAAAATAATCAGCTGGCACTTTGCTAACTTCCCAGACCCCTTCAGCATGTTTTCCCATAGAGATGCAGGTCAGTATTCAGCCTTCAATGTGGGTGACCCCTCTATCACCAATTTCTGACCGGCCGTGTTCATTAGTAGCAGCTAACCATGTTGTGCTGATACCTCTCCATTGCTTAATCCATGACTTCACATGAGGGTCTCCCTGGATTTCCTGGTTCCAGTTTCAGTTCCACTGAAAAGTGCACTTTGCTCCCACAAGCTCTGAGGGATGTGGGATTAACCATAGTGTCATGGTCAGAGGTAGCAGTGAACTGCTGCAAAGTGGGATTGGTTATTTTCTGCAGATTTCTTCAACCCCTGAAGTGAAGCAAAGAGCCCCTGTTTCATACAGTGCTAACAAAGGAGCCTTTCAAACTCTTATTCAAGGCAGGAGAGTTATCATCTCTTGTTTCAGAGCTGCACACCAACCTTCTCTTTCAATTGCTTGTCTTAATGGGACTTTCCTTCTCAAATTTGCCTTTGGTTGATCTGGAGAAACGATCCTCTGTCTGTTCTTTGGGGACGTTTGTGAATCACTCCTCTCTCACTTGAACCTCTCTAATTCAGAATGAGATGGACTTCACTGTTAGTTTGCTTGTGGTTTCTCTCGGTTCTCATCTCCAGAGTGCAGTAAGGACTTACTGTCAGCAACCTCTCCACTTGCTTTTTTTAAATTCCCTTCTCAGGCCTTTGCCCACTCGTGAATCTGTCATGCCTCTACTGCCACAAATATCTTTTACATCATTTTGATTATCCCATCTATCTGTCCGTCTTCCCAGAAATCCATCTTCCAATGTTTTCTTCCTCAGAAGTCTCTGCTGTCAAAACGGCACCAGTTTCCTAGTCAGGTGGAAAACCAAAACCGAGCAATCTCACCTTTCTGCATTTAATAGTCCCCAGTTCTCTCCTACCAACGAGCACATTAGTGGCATTTCTGTATCAACGGGTTCAAGAACCAAACAGAAATAAGATCCACAGCCTGGATGCAGATGTAGCCCTGGCACTCAGAGCAGCATGACCTGGAGGTGGAGCTCTTGGGAGAGCTGAGCATCAGTGAACCTGCCTTCACCACCAGGGCCACCAGCTTCTGGTTCTCTGCGGGAGCTCAGGCATGGGGAGGGAGAGCTGGACCGAAGTTCTGACCTGGCAGTTTAAGCAGAGAGACCTGCTCCCACCCACTCGTGCGTTTTGAATCTGTACAGTGGCTGGTCCTGATTCAGCTCTGTGCTTGTGGTGTGTTATTACAGTGTTATGTGACAGGATCCAGAGTCACTGTGGAATACTGCATTTTGCAAACTTGAGGTTGTACACAGCCATTTTACAGACTGTAACCAAGCTACCTCAGAGATGAGCTATAACACTCAGCATTTCACAACTTGCAGCCATTCAAAATACTGTAACTACAGATTGTCAGAACGTTAGTAGGCATTTCTGCAGAAGCATGGATGTGTGTAGGGATACTTTGAAACAGCCCTTTGCACTCCTGTAAGGCAGGAGAGTTGTACAGACTGTGGCAGATGTGTGTATGTTCTGACTGCTGGGGATCCTCCATGTTTCCATGTTTCTGAATGTCAAAGACATTAAGTGCCAGTATGTATGGGGCTACAGGTGTCGTTCAGTCTAGATATGGATATACCTCACCAATTGGGATACAAATTTCTAAGGATTCCATGTAAAATACTTGGAATTCATAACAACAAGCAGTTCACTGCACCACATTCCTACAGATGAGATTAATTTCAGTCATCTGCCTCCGTGCCTCAAGGTAGCATCCGTTCAGGATGATCTGCCTTATTCAGCTGCAGAAGCTACACAGAAACAACCTCCCAAAAATTCGCGTTTTCATTGGAATGTTCACTGGTCTGAATGCTTTAATACTGTTTGTTTGGTACTCACTCAAACAGCTTTAATACTGTTTGGTACTCTGCTCGCACCACTCTTCTTGCAGCTGACGGGTTCTGCTCAGATTGCTGCACAAAAATCACTTTTTGGCTTTTGCTTCTTTTCCAGGCTTCTGTTTTCCCTTTTTGTTTCCTTTCTTTTCCTTTTGTTTGTTTGCCATATTCTTAAAGGCCAAGAAAGGTCTGATCCCCTTTTTAGTAACCAGCCCCACGCCACATATTTTGGATCTGAGAGAGAATATAGTCTGGTTACCTTGAGGAAATGGTTAAGAAAGCCAGGCACTATGGTCTCCAAAACAACTCTGCAGTGGACTACTTTGGCTTGCTTGCCACCTGACTTTTCTTTTATCAAGTGTTACTTTTCAAGAGGAGCTCCTTATCAGGGAGGACACCAACGCTGTCATCCTCCAGATCCTCTGAGGAGTAAATGGCAACAGCCACACATTTTTAAGTGCCACCACTAAGTTCAGAAAAAGCAGTCTGGGAGAAACGTCAATTCATGAAGAAATAGCAGACACTACAGGAAAAGAATTCTAGTTTTGGAAGAACCAAGGACTGTTTGCCTTTCCTTCCTTCTTGCTTCAGTTTTTTTTTTTTCCAAGCTCATTAATTTCATAGTCCGTTAGTGACGTAGGCTGATCTTTTGGGAAAACAAAACAAAACAACAGCAACAGTATCCCACAACACAGTGTGTTTTGTTCAGTGTGTCTGCACAACGGAACTTCAGTTCTCTACAGCCAGATCACAGCAAGGTGCCGGTTAGACTCATCTTTAAGCAATGCCTGGACTTAGAGGACTTACTTTGAATTTAGATGCTGTGACCCATTCCCCTGTCACTGGACAAAGAGGTAAAGAAAACTCCATTGCAAGTTGTAAGGCTGTTCTGCTGGTGGTGAACAGTTAGGGCAGTGACAATCTGTGATGTTTTTGAATGATGCCCAGTGCTCTATTTCCCCATGGTTCCCCATGGTGTGATCAGCATTGCTCCAGGTAGCTGAAGTGTTGCACAGAGTACCCTGTAAATTGTTCTAAAGTATCTGATCACTAAAAGCACTGCTTTGTATGTACATGCATCATGGTTGCTTTAAAACACCTACCTTTGAAGCCTTCACTTTAAGTCTTTTTTGCTGTAAGTACTGCAAGATAGCAGGTGTCCCCTGACAGCACACTTCAATGGGAGGGTCTGTCATAGGGTTCCCATCCACAAAGATCACCTGCAGCTGTTCCAGGCTGTCCAGATCCTCAGGCAGCTGGGACAGCTGATTGTTCTGAATGAGCAGTTTCTGCAAACCTGAGCACACAAGCAGACAGCTGTGACACAAAGGACAGGAAGGATATGAAGCATTCCTGCATTCTCCCTGTAGAACAGCATATGGAGGAGACATAAGCAATTCAATCTGTGCTTATTAAGAGTTTGAGTACTAAACATCCCACCAAGAACACTGTTTAAGATTCAGAGTGCTTCTCACAGATGTGGTAAGATGAGACTTGGGCTTTCCTAGCAATGCATATACTTTACTAGGTGAAGACTTTGTAGTCCAGTGGCCAAATCTGCTAATATTGTGCACAGCAGCACTATTGAACTTACTTGCCATGCATAGAGACGTATTGAAGAACTGGGGAGGTTGGAAGGACTGATCTGAGGAGCAGAAGTCATGTTTCTCATCACTACTCTGGAATCATGGTGCTGACCCACCAGTCTTCTCCCATCAGTGATGTGCTAGGAGCTGAGCCCCAGGAACCCCACCCTTCCCAGTCCTCCAAGCTTGGGCACAGCATTTTCTTCACCCTCTCACCCCTTAACTTCTCTCCTATTTGTCCCTTACTGTTGCTGGGCCAGCACCGAACGATGCTCTGCCTTCCTTCTCTCCCTCCTTCCAGAAGACTTAGGTCCTTGTGGCCACTAACACAAAGATGATTTCTCACCTTGCATTTGGCCTAGAGACTCTGGGAGCTCCTTAAGGAGATTGTTGTGACAGTTGAGTATTTTCAGGTGGGTCAGTGATCCAACAGCTGTGGGCAGGTATTCCAGGCAATTATTCTCTATATGCAGTTCTTTCAGATTCTGGAAAATATGTGTGCATAATAACTTTTCATAATTAAAGGAATTTTCTTTAGCTTGCTGTATAATATCCTCCTCCCCACCCCCCACTGCCCTCCTGTTGTCCCTACCTGCAATTTGATATCTTCTGGCAGATTTGTCAGTTTAGCACCTTTATCTTGTCCCAGATATAATTTCTCTAATGATTCCATAAGAAAGATTTCCATTGGAAAAATACTGTATTGATTTTTGGACAGGCTGAGGCATTTTAGATTTGTCAGTTCTTGTATTTCTGCTGGTATCTAGACACAGTTGTTAAAGATACATTATGTCAATTAAACAGTTATCACAGGGACTTTTCTTTGGGAAAAATCTCTAGGAAAAGGTTGGAGCTTCACTATTATTGATGTGAACAGAGAATATTCTACTCATTAATATAACGTTATGTCTCACAGTATGGTGGAAATGTGGGGGGAAAAATTTGTATTGTTTCTTCTGCTGGAAAGATTTCTTATGTTCTTATTTTATTCTTAGCAGAAATGTTTGCCTGCTTCTTCACTTCTTTTGTAAGCTCAGTGCAAGGGAGAGTCTTTTAATGGAATCAGATCTGAAAGTGACTCTTTTGCATGAATTACTACTTGTCTGAATGTAACCTTCAAAAAGAAAATTGCACCAGTGAAAATCTCCTCAGGGTGGGGGGAGAGTTGCATTACTTATCAAGGGAGGTATATCCTCAGCCCTCAGATGAGCATGTCATACTTTAAAGCGCTGTTCGTTATCAAATGATTAATATCATCTGCTAATGATTTTGAAGGCATTCAGTGTATGACATCTATTTGAATGTTGTCCTATTCTCTGTTTCAGTTTTCGATGCATTGGTTCTACAGAAATGCAGCTCTTATTTTCCAGCTTACACAGAAAAATGATGAAAAAAAAAACCCCACCCGACTCTGAGAGCAGTCCCTCCTGTCAGCATTCATCTTCATGACAGAGCGCAAAAGTAAGTGTTGCTATGCTCCTGCTTTTCCCTCTCTGTCTGTGTACCCAGGCTGGTGATGAAGTGTTACCCAGGCTCAGGTGCACGCCATGGCAGTGTGTCTTCATGCTTGAGTGGGGGAAGGCGGTTCATGGTTGTAATGAAGACTTTGCAGAAGGGAGAGCTCAGTGAAACAAAAATGAAGAGAAAGGAACAAATATCTCCTGTATTTGATTGTCATCCAGGTTCAGTATTTCCAGGTTTTTCATGGAGCATATTCCTTTAGGAATTTCATCAAAGCAGTTTTCACTCAGATCTAGTACCCTGGTTAGCTTGGTGAAGGACCTGTGTGCAGTCCGGTGTTCCTCAGATAAACATGGGTAAGAGATGTCCAGGTGCCTGCCTGGGCCAGGAGCTCCTCCAGGCTGTTACCAGGCAGGACGAGTTCTCTCTTTTCAGTGAGATTCTTCAAACCTGGGGGAAGCTTGTGCAGGGGATTATGAGACAGATCCAGCACCGCCAGCTTCTGGCAGTGTCGCAGCGTAGGAGGAATGGAGGATAAGTTATTAAAAGCTAAAAATAGTTTCAGTAAGTTTGTCAAGCAGCCTACCTCTTCTGGGATGTGACTGATTAGATTTTGTTCCAGATCTATTATTTCTAAATTAACAATTTTACAGAGCTCAATGGGAAATTTTTCAAATCTATTGTTTTTGAGGTAAATTTCCTTGAGTTTTTTCAGGTTCACTGTTTCTTTTGGCAGACACTGTAGATTATTGTCAGAAAGGCCAAGAAGTTCAATATCATTGAGGTATTTGGAGATCTGCACTGGGATTTCATGCAGGTTTGTTTGATAGAGCCTGAGCTGATGAAGGGAATGCAAGTTGCTGATAACCAGCAGCGAACTGTAATACAGGGGGTTGTTACTTAAATCAAAGCTCAGAATGCTTTTCATCTTCCCCAGCTCTTCACGTATGTCCTGCATGTGATTGTGATCCAAGTAGAGCACCTTCATGTTCCTTAGGAGATTTATTTCTTTGGGGATGTTTACTATCAGGTTCTTCTCCATGTGCAGCTCTTCCAGATGCTCTAGACTGAAGACCTCTGGTGAGATAGATTGCAGATGCTTATTGGCTAAATCAATAAAAAAATCCTATCCGTGGCATGCCTGGGAATCATTGAGCTTCATTCTCTGGCATTTCATTCATTGGTAGTTATTGTGCAGTGTGAACATGCTTATCCTCAAATCCAACAGGGTCACCTTTAGGGTAATGAGTGGCCTTTGTACTGGCCTCCACGCTCTGCTGAGACTCAGCCATCTGTAATCCTTGTTTTTATTTCAGAAGAGAAAAATAATAACTTAAAAATCAACAGTTCTCAAACACTGAGTCAATAAGAGAGGAAGTTAAGATTCAGGGATAGGTCCTACCTACTCTCAGTTGTACCCCTGCAAAAGCTGCTTAGATTCATTGACACTGACACCTGCAATATGAACAGTGTGACTGTGAATTGGAATCCAGAACCCCAAAATGCCAAATCAGAGGGTGGCCTTTGTGAAGTCAGTGGGGCTGGAGAAAGCAACCTCCGTGGGTTTTCATTTAAAAAGATTTTTAGGAAAAGGATCTTCTATAATTGAATAGTTTCTGAGCCAGGGAGATACCAGTGAGCCTGATATTTGATAGCCCTTGAGTTGCAGAATTTGGACTGCAGAAGAGTGAGAGGTGGAAAGGTGACTGCCTGGCTGACCCTGCTGTCTCCAGGAGAGGATGGTGGCACCTTTCAGCTGACGGTTACGGGGCTGAAGTCAGGAGGAGCCTGCCAGCCACCTGGTGCCTCAGGCCCTTCATGTCCACAGTGAGGGACCACGATGAGGGGGAAAAGCCAAAGGGCACTGAGGTGTGGGGAGAGCCGTGCTAAGCTCTGTGGTCTCGTTTAAGCTTTGTATAGCGGCGTTTCTTTCTCATTAGTTCAGTGGTAAGGAGTGAGCGTCCTGTGGGGTGGTGGGAGTGTGTGATCCCAGCTCAACCTTGGGTCATATGGGAGTCAGTGGGAGGATCTCAGTAGAAAGCACACTTCTAAAGCAGGTAACCATGCAACCATGCTGGTTTGTGCCGAGGCTGCTCGGAGGGTGTGGGCAGTGCACTCAGTAAACATTGTAAGGATAAGCGAGGCTGCTGCTGCTGGAAGCAAAACACCCTGCCCAGCACCAAGCCTCCCCTCCAAGACAGGCAGCGGAGTGGTTCCTGCTCTGCTGGGTGCCCAGATCCTGCATCAGAGGTCAGCTCCATGGTAATGGGCTCAGCCTGCAGTGTGGGTTTACATGGGGAGGGTGTGGGGGAGTTGGGGTCTCTGCTGGTTTCATATTGGCCAGTGAGCAGCTCGGACACGGCTGCCTCATGCAGAGCAGGGCAAGAGGGCAGTGTGCGGGGAGCTTTGCAGCTCTCTGAGAGCCTGGGATTCATCCCAAAGCTTCTTGTTTGGGCTTTCTCATATAACTGCAGCACACGCGGAACTAACTGTCATCACAGACTGCAGGACACTGCCCTTTTTACAAAAGGAAAGGCAGCAGTCTTTGTGAACATTACTTCTACATGTTCACATTCCCTGTGATGGCAAATCAAGAGTATATACAAAAAGTCCACGCGTTTTTCCTTTTATTTTTTCCATCTGTTTGTCCATAATTCAGTTATTTTTGCATTACATTCAGGTAACTGTAACTCTTTTCATACCAGGAACCTTTTTACTGTTACCCATCCCCTGGCACAACAGAACGTGCGTCCATGGAGACGTTGTTAGGCTGCCATGGCGATGCAATAACTTTGTTTTGTTTTCAGACACGTCATGTCTGTTCCTCCAGATCTTCATCAGCAGTATTTGCAGGCTTGCCAAAACCTAAGGCAACCTGAAAATCACTTCGTTGCTCGTGTGCTTCAAGAGGCAGATGGAAGTGATAATATGTAAGGAAACAACAATCAGCATGTTTCTGAACTCCATAAACAAGATGGTAGGACAAGGAATGGAGCTGTGGGAAAGTTTGTGCAGTTTCAGGCTTGATCACAAATCACACTTAACATTTACTGCAGAAGTTCTGCTTTGACTCATCCTGACATCATCTTGGCAAAAGCCTGCAACTGCATATCCCTCCTGGGCAGCTTTACAAGCAATAAAATAAAAAAAAGTGAAAAATGGGAAGAACAGTAACTTTACATCCCTTAGAGAAGCCAAACTCACTCCCCAGTCATCCTAACTCCCTTCCTGCTGTCTTGCTCCTGTTTAGAAAGGCTGAGCTCCATGCAGTTAGCTCCCAGCTGGTAGTGCTTTCCTGAGCTGTCTCTGAGTCCTGACAAGGTGTTGACCACACTAATTGCTTTCTCTATTTGATTAGATAGACCTTTCACTCAGGGAAGCACCTGAGTAAAAGGTTGGAGTTAATTGTTGTTTGGAAAGAGAACACAAGAGAAGACAAGGTCAGGCAGGAGTTTGTGTTAGCTGTTCTGCCCTGAGAGCAGGATGGAACAGGTAAAGGAAAGAAGGAACTGATGAGGATACTATTTTCATCTGTGCTCCTCTTGTCTTGTTGTTTCCTTCTTTCTGGGCACTTTTGGTCTTGTAGCTGTGCAGTATCTTCAGAGTCATGAAATGGATCACTAGCCGTAAGCAAGTGCACCAGGGAGGGCAAATATGAATATAACTCTTAGCATGAAGAAATAATTCCTTTTACTATCATTTTCCTTCTGATGTGATAATGCTTTTATGTTATAGCAAATGGACAAAAGGGATCACATTAAAAATAGCTGGAAATAATCGCTTAGTGCCTGTGCAGAGAGTTACAGATGAAGATGTTCAAGTTCTTGCCTCTGTCTTATGCAGTGCTGTATTTGTCACTGGTAAGTATTGTGTCATGTTTGATGTTAGTGCTCGTTCTGTGCTGGTTTATCACTTGGTGGCTAACATCACACAAAAACGTAAAAGAAATATAAGATAAAACATATGTAATCTTGATTTCTGTTTGAGTTCATCTTTATTTCTTTTTATTTAATGATAAATTAATTGTATATGTTATATATGTTATATATAATTAATGCACATGTTGCATTATTCTCGATCTCTTTCAGGTTTGGATCTTAGATATAACGTATTGACTGATGTTGGAGTAAAGAACATGGCAACATTCCTCCAGGTGCCAAAACTTTCATTTCTGATAGCTTAAGAATTTGATATTTGATTAGGGTGTCTGAAGAAAGAATGGTGCAGTGAACCCAGGGGCTTTTAAGCTAACATTCAGTTAAACAGAGGCTGTAACAGAAGTGTCAAGTGCACCAGGGCCTTAGTTTTAGGTATTTTATCCTTTCTCTTATTCTTTCTGTGGGTCTAAAAACTTAGGAACCTTGAAAGCTGCCTTTTCACAATTGTAAGCACTGGCACACAGTCCAAAAATGATGACTTTCCTTTGTTGTTCACAAAGTCCCTGCAGGTCTATATCTCAGCTTGACCACCGGCTTTGTCTGATCCTGTGGGTTCCTAGGTGGCTCTTGTATGACTGTGAGGATTTACCCACTGTGTTTTTCTGTTTCTCCCCCACCTGATGTCCTTCAGCTTTCTTTAACTGCTCTTCCACATCAGGGGCTGCCTGCAGTGTGGTGCAGGACAGGAGGCTGTAAGTACACGTACAGCATGCCTCGTTTTTGAACGGTGCAGGTGTGTGATAGAAGAAGTTCTCATTGCTTTCTGCTTTATTTGTCCCGAAGCAAAACTCAACTCTGCGATACCTTAACCTGATGTTCAATGATATTGGCACGAGTGGAGCAGAGCTGATAGCGAATGCTCTCCATGTGAGTATTAATCTGGGAGATTTAGACAGTGGCAACTCGTTGGACATTTTCTGCTTCTGACGAGCAGTACTAGCTGTCCTGCCAACATCAAAGCTGGCTGAAAGGGCCCTCTGTCCTCAGCCTGCTCTGCACTGTGCTGTAACACAGCCACTGCTTGTTTTCCCAAGGCAGACTTCAGAAATCAGATTTCACACAAGAGAAAGTATTCCTGCACTGCCATTAGGACCTAATTACCACAACCATTGCTGCTGGGCTTTCCTGTGTGAAAAATATCGTTATACTGCAGGATGTGTCCTGTCATCAATGTTTTCCTCAGGTTATGAATATTTAAATTTTGTATTAAATTTGCCTGTACCTTAATGCCAACAAATGTCTTGATTCTAGATGCCTGAGACACGTTTTCAAAGCTTTGCCTTTACAGCAGCATGAAAATGTTTGTTGTTTTTAACGTGGTTTCCCAAGGCAAACGGGGCGAGCATGTAAGGTTTGTCTATGAAGTGAGACTCACGTGGGTTCTTCGTAGAAGAACCTTCCTTCTTCGTAGTCTTTGAAGTAATCTTATAATCTCAACTAAATTTGAGAGGCCTGAAATGCTGAGACTGTGTGATAGGACTGTGCATTGCCAGTCTGTGCAGAAGTATCTGCCTGGATTATTTTCAGCTTAGTGCTATCTGTTGGGCACGGTTCTGGAGGGACCTTTTGTCTGTGTGTGACAATGAGAAGGATTCACAGGAAAAAGGGCAGTGATGTTTTTATTCAGGGAATTGAAAGGAACTGATTTTTACTGTATTTTATTATTATTATTAATTTTGTCCAGAGGAATGAGACTCTTCTGCACCTGAGAATGACTGGAAACAAAATAGGCAATAAGGGTGGAATGCACTTTGCTTCAATGCTACAAGTTAATTGCACCTTAGAGAAGTTAGATCTTGGAGACTGTGATCTGGTGAGTAAAGCAGAAGAACCATCAGCAATGACATAATTATTTCAAGAGTACTACAAAGGAGCTGCAGTGCTTGATTGAGAGGAATTATCATCTGCTGTTATTGATGTGGCATTCTGTGATGGCTGGAGGTAACACAATATATAGTATTGCAGCGTGTGCTTGGAGAGGCATGTTGCAAAAAGCACTGTGAAGTAATGACCAGCTATGACACAATACAGCCACTGTCCTTGGGAATTTGGCTTTATGTGTATTATGTGTATTCCAGCATTGGAAAGGTGTTCTTCTAAAGTGCACAGTACTATCTACTGAAAGTCATCCTCCTCATAGCTCTGCTGCTCATGTTGGAGCTCAGCTCATCGATGCCACAGGTGCAGCAGTGCTGAGTTGAGCAGGAAGGTTCCTAGCTTGATTTTAGACAACTTGCTGCCTCCTGGAGTTGAGCGCTGGGACTCCCCTAAACTTCAAGGGGAAAGCCAGGAGAACAGGAGCAGGCACAAGGAGTAAGTTGGACTGTAATGTAACAGCTGTGACTGTCACCTGGAGGCTGGGAGAGATCTGGGGGTCAGGGTAAGATGTTATTATACAATATTTGTTTCCTGGAATTAGAGAACTTTCTCCCAGTCTGGAAGGGAGGAATACCTTCCAGAAACTCGGGAGGATGTTACCAATACATAAACAAGGAAAGTGTTGTCTGAGCAAAATTTATTTGAATGCTTCATCTGTTTATGATTGGCAGGGAATTAACAGAACTGTTTTAAAATGAAATGCCCTTGGATGTAGACAAGCCTAATTAGAAGGAAACATAACTGTAAGTTAGTGACCGAAATGTGGAAATACAGAAGTCTGAGCTGGCTTGTATTCTAAACTGACTTCACACGTAGTATGCGTTCACCTAGTGGAGGAGTGTTAGCTAAGACTTTTACTGAAGGCTGTAGGGAGCACACACAAGTTGATTTTGCTTCTTAAATCAGGAAGACCAACATACAGGATTGATGAAATGGTCAAGTGCCTCTCAGAGGTCCATCATTCTTGCTTTTTATTTTCTGAGTTGCTGAATTTCCTAAGTTGTTTATAGTTCTTAGTCTCATTCCACTGTTGTTCTACAGGAATTGGTGTTGGTGCCCATAAGCACTTGCCAACTGCACTTGTATTTCTCCAAGGTACAGGAGATAGAAATAATACTGCTTCCAACCAGAGCCTGCCTAGTGGTTTTGATCTTCTGCCAATCCGTTCTAGGATGCCGTGGCAATACGGTAGCTTGACCTGTACGTTGGGCAGGGTTACCTACAGGACTTGTCTGTTTTTGTTTGCAGGGTACACAGTGTCTAATAGCAATAGCATCAGTCCTGACTCAGAACAAAGCAGTCAAAGCAGTAAACCTCAATCGTCCTCTGCTGTACAGCCAAGAGGTAAGGTGCTAGACTGCAGTGCCAGCCCAGGCAAAGCGAGGGGCACAAGTGAAGACAGCACTGATGCGTTTATGGACATCTGGGCTACTCTGAGTTTTCTTAACACAATAATTGATTGTGGAAATACTTTATTTTCTTTTTGGTCCCACGTTTTGTGCAACCTCGGGCTGCCCTTGTTTAACTAGAAAGTTAATTTTGTTTTATTTTTTTCTTGGTATGTATGCATTTGTGGAACAGTGGGCTAATGGAGATGGCTGAGTATTGCTGAACTAAATATTCATTCTGCTGCCAGGCTTGGAGTTTTATGCATCATTCAGCAAACTGAGGGATAAAAGCTGTTTAGCAGAACTGAGGGAAGGACAAAAGACTGCTTTTTATCTGAGCAGAGCATTGGTGATTGCCAGAGGCTGCAGCCTAAAGAAAGGCATACGTAACAATATCCCTTATTCACTGCCCTGTGAGGTTTTGTTTCACTATGTGAACTTGTAGCTTGAATTTAACAACTGAATGAACCTCATCAATGTAAAACCTATGACGTGTTTTCTATCCAAAACAAAAGACACAAGGACTTCCAAAACAATCGAGCACTTCAGAGAGATCTGTAAGGCAGTGTTTGCTGGAGGGCAGCACCCCTGGGCACTGGATATGTACATGCAGACTGAGTCTGGGCTTCTGCCTGCAGCCATGCAGCTCCTGAGCTCATTGCTCCCACTGTTTCATCAGTGTCAGCGGTTTTCAGGCACGTGTGGTACATAGATTTTCCTGATGGCATGGTAATATAATGAATCGTTGTGAAGGCCCGCGGGATCCTCCTGTGCCCCAGAGATGTTTTCAACAGTGTAAGCAGTTATAGCTTCGGATTCCTGTCTCAGTAGAGAAGATATGCCTAACCACAGCTTTACAAGTCAATTTACATCACTGGCATTGAAAGTAAGGGCCTAGGCTGTATCTGGGGAAACTTCCTTTGCCGTTGTTCTCACCTTCAGCCCCTTCGTTCACTTAGGCCTGTGGATTATTCCCTTAATATTGGCTCAAAGAACTCATTCAGTTATTTTTGTGACAAAATGTGATGACCTCAAAGTAAATTTCCTGCGTCTCACAGTGACAGGACATATTTCTCTCCATAGCAGTCCCATCTCTTTTCATAAGTGTAATGACAAAATACTTGTAATGCTGGTGAAAGCTGATCCAAACACAGTTTTGTTGGAGCAATGACTGGGAAGGAAACTGGATTCGAGCACTGATGCTCCTCATATTTGCAGGGATGTACGGTACTGTAAATCTGCAAATGTTCTTGTTATTTTTCACTATTTTTGTTGTTGCAATAATACATCATTTCCTGGCTGTTTTCAACACAAGGCTGTAATATGCAAAACAGAACACAGGATAGCTGTTGTACATGTCTTTTACTAAAGGAAGACCATGTCCTGTCCTGAAGTATAATTTAATAACTGTGTATGCTTCTAGGAAGAGACCACAATCCACATAGCTTTGATGCTGAAAAATAATTCTTCTCTTGTGGAACTACACTTGTGCAAGCACGAAATGAAAAGCCTTGGTGTGGAGAGACTGTGTGAGGCACTGCATGAGAACTGCAGCCTGAGATACCTCGATCTTAGCTGGTAAGAGTTAGTACACGACCTATCCCTGACTGACACTGGACGCTCATTTTCTCAGTAACTTAAATACATATATGTATGTGCATATCTCTTTCAGTAATAAAATAACTCGTGATGATGTGAGATTTTTGGGAGAACTGCTGAAACAGAACCGAACTCTGGAAATCCTAGATCTCAGTTCAAACCGAATAGAAGATGACGGAGCTATCTACTTGAGTGGAGCTTTGGCTCTGTACAACAGGACTCTAAAGGCGTTAGTATTTCAAGTAACTTCCTCAGGGGCTGCAGCCATAACCTCTGAACATAAACTCAGACTCTGCAGTGGCTGAAGTGATGTGAAAATCGTGCTTTGACATTACCAGTCAAAACAGAAAACTCATCAAGTTCAGACTTCTCGGTTCAGCCAAGGAAGGAGAAAATGAGTGTCAGTGTGGAATTCATTTGCCCAGGCACCTTTTTAATTTATTTTTTTACTTTGAGAAGAGGGGGATGAAATTTCAGTTGGTTTCGTATTGGTCCTAACCACCTTACCTGTGATTCACAGACATTTTTACATTCATTTTGAGGAGGCGGAGGGAGGTGATTAGATCTTTACTGTTCTTTTTCCATCTTTAAAGCACAAGTCCCTGTGCTGCACAAGTGTAAACAAACTGGGATCTGTAGGTCTCCAGAGTTTTAAGGTAATCAGGTTCCATAAAAGGCGAAGGCTCTATATTTGCTGATTCTGATCTTCAACACTGAAGAAAATCCTCTGTTTAAGTTAGCTTCTGGGTGAACCCAAAAGAGATGTAATCTCTCCATCAGGGTGCATTCTGCAGCCCGCATTAAGCCATGTGCCAGCAGGAGGTATAAAGCTGATCAGAGGTGTTACCTGAAGCCATTAGTTCCAAGTAGCGGAGCGAGGCGGCGGTGGCTGCTAGGTGCCTCTGAAAGCCTTCCAGGTTCACCAATATAAAAATAACTGCCACTCTGTGAAGATCAAAGCTTAACCTTGGCCACGAGCCAAAGCCCGGGCTTCAAAGCAGAGGAAAGATGAGATGTGGCCACGGCACAGTGAGTCACTGCCACTGAACAACTGAACCATGGAGCTGCCTTGAGAGTGTGCACTTCCAGAGCTCACCCTGCCTATGGCAACCCCAGGAAAGGCTTTTTTTAATAGTAATGGGCTTCATGCAAATATTAACAACTAGAAAATTTCAATATGCATGCAGTTATATGAAGTAAAAACTAAGGGTTTTACTCAGTTCAACTAAGATATGTGAACACAGTGGCCTAGCACGCTTACATAACTATTCTGTTTATTAGGTTGTCGGTAGTAAGCAACAATATAAGTGGCAAAGGGCTGGTAGCTCTCTCACAGTCAATGAAAATAAACATGGAACTCTCCTATATTTATATCTGGGGGAACAACTTGGATGAAGCTGCCTGTATGGTAAGTACTCATTTCTGAACTCTGAGAGTCTGTTTATGTTTTAATGTTTTCACCATCACTGGGGAAACTACAGCAATTAGTGAACGAGGCACCTAATTTACTCAAAAAAATATTTATAGTGTGGTTTTCTATGGTAACGTGGCAGTGAGAGCAACTGGACTGAAATGATGAGTGCTTGCACACCGTGTTTTATCTTTGAGAGCCTTCCTTGCAATCAAAGTGAAATAGCAGATGTCAGATTGTTGCTTCATTCATTTCAGGCATTTTCAGAATTAATCCAGGCTGGCCGCTTGAAACCTGCTGGCACAGATGTGGACCCATATGAAGTGGAGGGGCACGTTCACCTTGCAGAGCTCTCCCATGGCCTTAAGAAGCATTACTACTGGACACCAAGCTACGGGGAGGAGAACAACGCTGCTGCTAATGCCAGTCTGGCAATTGCAGCTGTCTCAGAGTATTTCTAAGGTAGGAGCTCGGAGCACTCAGAGAGAGGTTTATCTGTCTTCTAGTAAAATAGATATCAAACATGCTGCTTGCTTCTTTGGTGTCTCTACCCTAGGAGCCTAAAAAGACTTTAAAATGCTGGAAATGCTGGAAATGCTGGAAATACAATACTGCGCAGAGGAAGCAGTCCTTGAGATTTCTAGAATGTGTGGATGATTGCTTCCTGACTCAGCTGGTGCAAGAGCCTACCAGGGGAGATGCCTTGCTTGACCTACTTTTCACTAACAGGGAAGGACTAGTAGGGGATGTGAAGGTTGGAGATTGTCTTGGCCAGAGTGACCATGAAATGGTGGAGTTTGCTATTCTGGGTGCCGTCAAGAGGGTGACTAGCAAAACTATTACCTTGGACTTCCGGAGGGCAGACTTTGACCTGTTCAGGACACTTGTTGCAAGGGTCCCTTGGGACTTGCTCCTGAAGGGTAAAGGGGTCCAGGAAGCCTGGATGCTCTTCAAGATGGAAATCTTAAAGGCACAGGAGCAGGCAGTCCCGGAGTCCTGTAAGTCAAGCCGGAGGAGCAAAAGACCAGTGTGGATGAACCGGGATCTTTTGTTGAGACTCCGAGAGAAAAAGAGAGTCTATGTCCTCTGGAAGATGGGTCAGGCTACTTGGGGTGACTACAGAGAACTGGCCAAGATCTGCAGGCAGAAAATTAGAAATGCTAAAGCCCAGCTTGAAATTAGGCTGGCTACTGCTGTAAAGGAGAACAGGAAACCCTTTTACAAATATATTAACAGCAGGAGAAAAACTAAGGAAAATTTCCCTCCTTTACTCAACGAGGCAGGCAATATAACCACAGACGATAAGGAAAAGGCTGAGGTTCTCAATGCCTTCTTCACATCTGTCTTTAATAGACAGGACAGTTATCCAAATGGTACTTGCCCTGACCTGGAAGTCCGGGACGGGGTGCATAATGCACCCCCTGTGATTCAAGCAGAGACGGTCAGAGATCTTCTCCTCCATCTGAACTGCCACAAGTCCATGGGGCCAGATGGGATCCACCCAAGGGTGCTGAGGGAGCTAGCAGAGGTGATTGCTGAGCCACTTTCTGCCATCTATCAGCATTCCTGGTTATCAGGAGAGGTCCCACAAGATTGGAGGCTTGCCGATGTGACTCCCATCTTCAAGAAAGGACGTAAGGAAGACCCGGGGAACTACAGGCCTGTCAGCCTGACCTCGGTATCAGGGAAAGTTATGGAACAGATGATATTGAGGGAGATCACACGACACGTGCATGGCAATAAAGGGATCAGACCCAGCCAGCACGGGTTCACCAGGGGCAGGTCGTGCTTGTCCAACCTCATCTCCTTCTATGACTGGGTGACCAGACAGGTAGATGAGGGAAAGGCTGTTGATGTAGTCTACCTGGACTTCAGCAAGGCCTTTGACACGGTCTCCCACAGTATTCTCCTAAGGAAACTGGCAGCCCGTGGTGTGGACAGGTTCACTCTTCTCTGGGTGGAGAACTGGCTGGAGGGCCGTGCCCAGAGGGTAGTGGTTAATGGAGTTAAGTCCAGCTGGCGTCCTGTAACGAGTGGTGTCCCCCAAGGGTCAGTTTTGGGGCCCATCTTGTTTAATATCTTTATTGATGACCTAGATGAGGGAATTGAGTGTACCCTCAGTAAGTTTGCAGATGACACAAAGCTGGGAGGATGTGTCAAACTGCCTGAGGGTAGGGAGGCCCTTCAGAGGGATTTGGATAGGCTGAACAGCTGGGCTGAGCAAAATGGGATGAGGTTCAATAAGACCAAGTGCCGGGTCCTGCACTTTGGCCACAATAACCCCATGCAATGCTATAGGCTTGGGGCAGAATGGCTTGAAGAATGTAGAGAGGAAAAGGACCTGGGGGTGTTGGTTGATGCTCGGCTCAACATGAGCCGGCAGTGTGCCCAGGTGGCCAAGAAGGCCAACAGCATCCTGGCCTGTATTAGAAATAGTGTAGCCAGCAGGAGCAGGGAGGTGATCATCCCCCTGTACTCAGCTCTGGTGCGGCCCCACCTCGAGTACTGTGTTCAGTTTTGGGCCCCTCACTACAAGAAGGACATTGAGGCCCTGGAGCGTGTTCAGAGAAGGGCAACAAAACTGGTGAGGGGCCTGGAGCACAAGTCTTATGAGGAGCGGCTGAGGGAGCTGGGATTGTTTAGTCTGGAGAAGAGGAGGCTCAGAGGAGACCTTATTGCACTCTACCACTTCCTGAAGGGGGGTTGTGGTGAGGAGGGGGTAGGCCTCTTCTCCCTGATAAGTAATGACAGGACGAGAGGGAATGGCCACAAGTTGCGCCAGGGAAGATTTAGATTAGACCTCAGGAAGCATTTCTTTTCTGAAAGAGTGGTCAGGCACTGGAATGGCCTGCCTAGGGAGGTGGTTGAGGCACCATCCCTAGCGCTGTTCAAGAAGCGTTTAGATGAGGTGCTTAAGGACTTAATTTAGTAGTTGGGTAGAGATAGTGATAGGAGGATGGTTGGACTAGATGATCTTATAGGTCCTTTCCAACCTTATGAACTTATGAACTTATGAATAGCCGTAAAATCTGTTATTAAATAATGGCCAATCTACTAAAAGCCCATTATTATGAAAACACATTTGTTTTGCTAGTCATGACTATTGTGCATGCATGTCCTTTGCTGCACCATGATTAGGCACAGTTCCCTGTTTGCCTGTGTGTATTGAAGTGACGTGCTGAGATGGGAACAACTTTCACTGTGGCATAACGAACCGTGAGACACCAGGTATTCTCTGCAGTGATGCAGAACGTAGCACTCACTGACAAGAGGTGTTGTGAAGGCTTTAGACATCAGCAGTGGCATAAACTGAGCTTCTAGCAGCTGCACTGCTCAGCTCTATTTAGGAGTCCTTCTCAGTTGAGAAGTTACCAAGTGCTTATTTAAAGAGGATGCAGGAAGTGCTTCAGAGCAGCAGCAGAGCCTATGGATTGAGCTCTGAGACCATACGTCCTCTGCCCCAGGGCTGCTGCACAGAAGCAGCTGCTGCTGCCCTTCCTGCAGTCAGGTTTCCCCATAGCAGGAAGAGCCCACAGCCGTTACTACTGCCTCTCTGAGGGCTGAGTGCAGCTAGGCAGACCACGCAGATTAAAACAAACAGAAAACTCAAACTTCCATCTAGGACTGCTGCTCAGCAGCAGATTTGCTTGAGAGCAAATGAAACGTGGTGGAACAAGATTCCTGTCCGTTAGGAGTTTGAGTAAATCCATTTGTCACTACTAGGCTCTCTATGCTTTCTCTTTTTCTTTAGTAATGGCATGCTTTTGTTGTTTATCCAAGCGTACTTTATATTTCTTTTTAAACAAGTTCAGTGAATTTAAGCATTTACTTCTGGAAGTGTTTATAACAACTGGATGTTTGACCCAGAGGAGCACTCTGTGTTATTGACAAGATCAGTAAAAATAGCTGGTGCTGCAGCTTGCTTTGCAGGAAAGGGCTGCAACATCATTCTTACTGAGTTCTGGATCGATGCTTTCCTGCAAGCTAAGGTAACTAGCAAAAAAAAAGAAGAGTTTGGGGTAAGAAGGCCCATGCCAGAGACACTGCTTTCCTTGAAATTCCTTGCGTCCTTCTGAACGAGAGAGTTCACATAGGCTGGAAGTTCTTGCCACGTGGCAAGGTTTTGTGGTTTTTGTTGTGTTTTCTATTCTAGTAGCTAAAAAAAAAAAGCACAATCCTGCTCTGTAAGCCATTTCTTCAGCTGCTAGAACTCAAAGCTCCTTTCAGAAAGGCATTTGGGCCCCAGTTTAAAGGGAAGGGAAATGAGTGATCCAGCAGGCCGGTGGTACAGTGCAGGTCCACGAAGCCCTGCTGAGGGCTCTAGCCCTTATACACCTTCTGTGAAGTTAAACAATTCAGTACAAATAAGTTAATAAACACATTTTGATGATGAAATTCACTGTCATCTTTAACAGAAACAATGAACTTTCAAAGCGCTCTAATAAAACAACACAGTGCTAACAAAAGAGTGATCATATTAGACTGCATCTAGAAGAAAAATGTTTAATTTGGTTTGAACAGATCCAAAATATCTTTCATCAAAAGATCAGGTGTTTTTACTGCCAGGGAAGTGCAGTAAACCTTGTTGTACTAGTATGCTGTGCAAAGGGCAACCTTGTGACAGGGTGCTTCGGTGGTTATGTTAGACTGCTTCCCTCCTCCTCTTGTTGTTACCCCTTGCAGTTGTAAACAGCAGACACGAGGTGAGGGAAAAATACAAAACAAGTTTATTAAAGTCTAACATAAAACACTTCAGGCTAAGTATGTACAACTCCCTGCCCAGGAGATTATAAAACTGAGAGTTGAGCTATATACAAACAACAGAGGAAATACTGTATATACACGAAAGATACTTCAAAAATAATTTAACCAAAAAGCAGTCATTCATCTTAACTCCGCTGCAAGGCTTACTGATATCCACTCCAAAATCACAGCCCTGAAATCCTTGACGAGGGACTTGTCCATACTTGACAACTTTTCTTAAACCATTTTTCAAGAAAACTTTTGTACTTTGTGCCTACAGATAGGCACAGATTCAGAAGGAAATGCCATACAAGGTGTTATGCTAACCTGAGTATTTGAAACAGCTGATTTAGAGCTCTGTAGATGCAAATAACCTATTCAGGTAGAACAGAAACACTACTGAGACAAGTGGTGTTTCTGAGATAAATTGTCATTTTCTGTAAATTACCAATCATGGATTTAAATTCTCTTTTGTTTTGCAGGTAGGTCTCCAGAATGAGAAGTCTCCCTAGAAAAATTCACTGCTTTCCCCCATTAAACTCTTAAAGAAGTTATTAATGCTGGTACACCATGTACCTCCAAAATGAACTTGGACTCTTCAAGGCTATGAAATGATGTGCAGCTGATTTCCATGCATCTATTGGCACAAGGTACTGTACACACCTGCTGCTTCAGGCCCTACAGCACCCAGTCTGAACACTCCTACAAATTTTATACATATATATATATATTTCTATATATATTTAAAATCTATATTCTATTAAATGAATACAGTTGATAGAGATCATACCTCAGCAGCTGAGATATCTTTGCAAAAGATGAGGGGAAGAATCAAGATTCTCAGATAAGGACTGAAGAGTGCAGTTCACTAAATTATTGCTCCAAGACGAAATGAGAATGCTACTAAGAAAGGTTAAAAGTGTTGTCCTGTAAAAAATAATGATTACCTTCTTGTCTACAAAGAAAACTAAATGACTACAAAAGAAAGCAGTACTGTTATAAGTATCTAAACAAATCCTGTATAAACCTAAGCACTGTTCTTTTAAAAAGTCTGAAAATCTAAGACTACAGCAATAAGCTATTATGTTAGAAATACACAAACAGTTCAAACAAGCATTGCTATGGAATGCATTTTCTCAGTAGGAATGTGGTTACTTCTTTCTAGAGCAAAACAGCTCTTGTCTTTTATTCTGGGTTTTACATTAATCTTCAGATAACAATAGCATATCACTAGTTTATCTTCCAAAGTTGGTTAAACATGAAACTTATCAGCCATATGATGTTGCTCTTTGCCTATTCTCATGGTTAAGTCTACATCTACCCCAAGGCTCCTGCTCTGTTTTCAGAAAGTAAAGAGGGATCTCAGAGCAAGGTTTACAAAGTGTTGCTTCTGTTCAGTGGAGTCAGGATTCTGATCTTTGTGAATGTTTGTTAGCTATGAAATCCTTCAGCTCCTACCTCGACAAAAGACACTTGGAAGAAAAAAACAAACCACGGAGAAGCATTAGTGAGGGGATGCCAACCAAAACCTATTGTCCCATGCCAGCCTTATGAAGGACATCAGCTGTTCACAAATGGCGCAGCATGGAAAAGCAAAGAAATTAGGTGTCAAGAAGTATGGCAATAATTAGCAAACAAAGTGAGAAACGCCTGCATTAAAAAGTTCCTGGGCCACTCCATGCTGTCTGTGGTAATTTTATCATTAAATTGGCCACATATTACAACTTATAATATGATAAAGGAGCACAGTTCTAACCACGCCCCATCCAAAGATAATCAACACAAAGAAATGGAAGATCTGTTACTTCAAAAGTACAGATGTGGAAAAAAAATCCACAATCATGCTCAGGAGTCAAAGGACCATTGGCAAAGTATTTAAATGAAATCCTCCAAGAACTTTTTCACAAGGTTGTTTAATTAAGTTGCAGATGAATTATTACTCTGTGTAGAACACAGTTAGAGGTATTTCCTATGCCCTTCTGTTTATCAGTGTCTGGACACAAGGCATCAGTGGGAATAAGATGCTAGCACCAAGGAAATAAGCAAGAAATGGTATCTTTAGATGTTTTGGTGGTACAGTCATAAGACTGTTGCTTTACTATCTAATGATTACTTAGGTAATGCATATATCATGTTAATGGCACAAAATGGAGCATAAAAAGAGTACTCCTACTGTCAACCAGTCTTTAATGATCCTACCAAGACCCTAAAAACGTTATTTAAAAAAAATAAAAATATAAATTGCTAATAGTAAAACATACCTTTGCAAGAGTCTTGCTAGATACCTCTGTGGATATGCAACATGAAAGGTAAAACAATATATAGATGCTTCAATTGACACAAGTATCATCCTCTAAACTATCCATGCCTGGAAGAATAGGAATCTGCCCTGTTGTATTCTTCCTCATCTAGCAGTCATTCAGTATTTTCACAGTGAAGGGCAGCATTTGCTTCTTCTTTTGTACCTACTTACTATCTAGCACCACAAGCAGCACTACTGGAACAAATGATTATGAAGCCATGGTTCACACATCACGATTCTGTCGATGCATCTTGTCACCTCACCTACAACACACGTGTTCTAGCTCTCCTCGTGAGCAAATGCTGCTGCTTGTGCCAAAGCCAGGACATCTTAGACATGTGAAAAAACAAATCTTGGACAAGTTACAACACTAGATTCACTTTAAAAATGAGTGACTTGTTGGAAAGAATACACAGCAGTATATGTGCCATTAGAACTCTCTGAGGTTACCATGCTAAAGAAAGTCCTTTACTCATCTCGTCGGGGACGTAAGCACAAAGCTTTCTTTCCCTCTGGTCAGACTTCAGCTGAAGATGGGCTGCTTCTGGCAGGCAGCAGTAATTCTTTGAGGACCTTGAGCACTGGCCTGTCTTCTACCACGTACCATTACATGACCTCAGGATGCAGAAGTTCAAGCTTTTTAGGGCATTCAAACTATGACTTTCCCCTTAAAAAAACCAACTGTGGACTGACACTTTTTAAACTACCAAAATATGGCTTAAGTTGTCCTCAACTCACAGAGTGAGGGAGGAAGGGACATCTGGAGGTCATCTGGTACAGTCTCCCTGCTCAAACAGCGCCACATAAAGCACGCTGCCTAGGACCACGTCCTAGCAGCTTCTGAACATCTCCAGGCATGGACACCCCAGCAACCTCTGCTGGCTACGTGCTCCAGTGCTCAGGTGATACTGCCACACACCAGATCAGCAGGAACGTAGTAGGAGATCTCCAAAATGCATTAACAGAGAATCCTTAAGGTGGGCGTTGCAGGAAAGTATGCATCTCCTGGACATAAGTGTTAATTGCAAACAGAAGTCTGATTGTAGATCAGCACAATTCAACAACAACAAAAAGACAGCACGGTACAATGGAAATGCCTACAACTGTCCTTACAGAGAGAGGGAAAAAAAAAAAGAACAAGAAAAATTCAAAAAGTGACTGCTTGATTGATTAAGTTCATCTTTACCAAAGGTATGCGAGCTCACTGCTGGATGACCTTGCTGGCTCTGCAGTGTCAGTATAATTGCTGCAAGAAAATAAACTGAGGTTCTGAATATCCAGTCACAGCAGATCTCAGCAATGTTTCTGATGACGGGGACTGACTCCCTGCCACAGGAAGAAGCATCTGATGGTCTTCAGTACCAATGGGAAGAGGAAGTGGTAAAGACATCTCAGAGGGTTTCACATCTACAGACTCTGATAAAGGACTCTTCTGACTCTGAAGGGATTCTTGTTCATTGAAAGAATTATCAAGTGTACTACAATCCGGGGGAGTTTCAGATCCTGGCCAAAAAAAAAAAATCCCAAACATTTATCTTCCCCAGCAATTAACATATGGAAAAGCCTTGCCAGTGATGCAGGAATTGTTATGAGCAAGAACTAAGGAAGACTTGTTCTCAGAGAACGTGAGCTAACTGCTTTTAGAAGTCTTGCTACAGATAGCAAAGCTCTACAAGAAAAAGCACAAGTGTCTTTACATGGAAGAGTAAGAATGAGCAATGTGACAGATGTCTGCTGAGGACGAGTCAATAGCTGACGCTGCTTCTCAACCTCTCTTCACACAAAGAACTTACCTGTGTGAACTTTCGTTTTGTGCTTCTTAAGGTTTTTGATATCTGTGTAGGAATTTCCACACATTTCACAAATGAATGGCCTTTCACCTGCAAAAAAAAGTGAGTTTAACAGAACAGTGTTAAAATTGAAAGAAGACACAGCTGCTGATGTAGGATAGTGGATTTCTAAGTTGCATTTTAAAAATGCATTGTTATCACTCAGCTGTTCTGTCTGTGCCTTTACTCAGAACGTTTCCAGAACAGTAGATTAAAACAAAGAAAAAAGCCTCAGTGCTGGAGGTAAAGCCCTGAGCATACAGCAACACTTAGCTGTTACATGCAGACATTTGTCTGGAATAGGCAATTAAAAAATTCACAGACATTTTCTGTAAATTATTTTCATGCTGAGATACATAAATTAAGAAACTACTACTTTTAAGTGCAGCACAAGATTGTGTATTTTAAAGGCAAAGGGGAAGAAGTAGGATATTATTTATTGTGCAGGAAGCAGCCTGTCTGGAAACTGACCTGTATGGGACCGAAAATGTTTATTGAGTTCTCCAGAGGAAATAAAACTCTTTCCACAAATGCCACAGATATATGGCTTCTCTCCTAAAGTAAACACAAGGAGTTTGTTATTTCAATATATAAACCAGAATATACAGCGTAAAGAACAAATTAAAATGAAACAGGAGTAATATCCAGTGGGAGAAAGAGCTGCTTAAAACCAGAGTCAAAGAGAAATGAGAAAGAAGTGGATGAGAACACCAGAGGTGACCCCAGCTCATCCCAATGCAGATTTTCTGCTCATTTCCCACCCCAACCCTGTGCAGCAGCCAGGCCTGCGTGCCTATCTCTGTGCAAGGCCTCCCCTTACCTGTATGTTTTCGGGAATGGGTGATGAGAGAACTTGAGACAGCAAAGGCTTTTCCACAGGTGTCACACACGTAGGGTTTCTCCCCGGTGTGGCGACGCACGTGGTAGGTGAGCGTGCTGGCCTGAGCAAAGCGCTGCCCGCAGCGATCACACACGTAGGGCTTCTCCCCACTGTGCTTCCTGTGAACAAAGGCACGGTGATCTGCTGGCAGAAAGGGAACTACACAGATGTACAATCCAGTGTGCAGTGTGAAGCAATACCCAAGATAAGGCGTCACTCTTGCTAACACCAGAGTTAATCATTCTGCTTCAAGAAATGCATGGACAAACATCTTCAGGCTCTCACTTCTGCCTACCTGGCATGAATCTTCAGGTTGCTTGAAGTTGCAAACTGCAGATTGCACACATCACATTTGTATGGTTTCTCTTCTCCGTGATGCATCCGACTGTGGAACACTAACTGGCACTTCTGAGCAAAGCCTTTGTCGCACAGCTCACATTTGTATGGCTTCTCCCCTGGCAAAGAACAAAACCCTTGTACTCTCCACATTGATGTAAGAAAGCTTTCCAATCCATTCCCTGACCAAAGCTCAGTGTCTGCTCTAATACTTCTTACAAATACCATCCTTAACTGGCCTGCAGCGTGCCAGGAAAACAGCAGTTAACACACTACTGATGAACATATTACCATAACAGTAATAATTAATACCTTTTAATAAAGCCACTTCCCCAACAGTATTTCGAGAGAGCTATTGCTATGTTTCCAGGCTTTTTGATGGTTATGTATCTGTTGACTGTTCTGGATATCTGAGATGGACAACCAGTGAATCACCTGCTTTTTCCTGCCTGTAAAACAACAAGCAGTCTTCAGTGTTCTTCAATGCTCCCTCTGGTGCCTGTGAATTCCTCATTAGCGTCTGCTGTAGAATGCTACATGCACTTTTCTGACTGTGATTTCTGAGTCTCATCAAAAGGACTGCACAACTCCACAGACTCAGACAATGGGATGAAAGAGGCTGCACTGCTGTAGCAGTGCACAGCCCAACTAAGAACTCAGTAATGCTCAAGCATATTGTTTACGTAAAAACTTCCCAAAAAATCCAAGTACTGACATGTAAGCTGCCACCCAGCAACCAGCACAGTGAGATCCCCTACCTATACATGCAAAAAATCCAGTAACAACACCCTCAAAAGTAAGGAGAGCAGCTAATGTTCCTGCCAGAACACTGTCCTGGAATACTGCGCCCAAGCTTCACCTTGCTCATGAACCTCTGGTTTGCCAACAGCTGGGAATACATGAAATCCTCTCTCTTGGTTACTGAATGAGCAGCTGTACCTCAAAAACTCCTACTTCACCTCTTCTGCATCTTCACAGCTTGCTGGAAAGAGCTCCACTGCTGACCTCTGCTCACAGTTTTCCAAAAAAGAGCAAAAGTAAACAACTGTAATCTTTTTCACCGTTACTTTCAAACGGCAGCTATAAAGGGAAGACAACTACGCAAAGTGTGTCCCTCTGCTGCTCGCTGGGTTAAGCACAGCAGCAAAACCAGCTACAGCGGATCAGACTGAAGAGAGAGCTGACTCAGTACTAAGTCTTCCTTCTCTGGGGAAGAACTTAGGAAAACCAAGCAAGGTTCTTTTCCCACCTTTGTAATCAAATATATATCAGAACATTAATAAACATTTAAAAACAGCAACAGAAATCCTGGTATGCAGCTTTTCACACTCTACAGGAAATAATAGTTCCTGGCACTGCATTCCATTTAATGACAGAGCTAAGGGCAGCCAGCTCTCTGCATCCTGCCAGGAGTTGAGATGCTCTCACTAAGCCAGTCTCATCTAGATGTTCAGAGTAGGAACTATGATTCCCAACTGAAAAATCAAAACGAGAAGACCTTTTTGGCCCTAGATCCACATGCTGCTATTACAGCCCCCCACAGTCCCCGAAGTCAAAGCCATTGGCTTACCTGTGTGAGTTCTTACATGTGTTTTCAGCTGGTTGCACTGTGTGAACGCCTTCCCACACAGCTGGCACACATACGGTTTCACCCCTTTGTGTATCCTCATGTGGCGGCGGAGGCTGCTGGCTTCCGAGAAGACTTTTCCACACGTGTTGCACACGGGTTTCGCTTTGGAGTACTTCTGGTCCAGCTCTTCTCCTGAACTTTCCAGCTGGTAAGCGTTCTTCTCGCTGGCTATGTTGGACATGCAGTGCTCCTTCAGTGCACAGCTCTGCTGAGGCTTTCCCCGTTTCTGTTTCGCCGCAATAGTCTGAACTAAAATCTCCTGTGCTGCCAACGTCTCACTTTCCACCACGGCTGCCAACTGCAGCTCCGAGCTCTCGCTGCCCTGCGCAGCCTGCTCTGTTATCTGTGCAGCCAGCTTGCTGGCATCCAAAAACATTTCAATGGATGCGTTCTCAGTCACATCACTCTGGTATTGCACCGATTTGTTCTGCACGCTTTTTGGGGAGCTGAAATTCTTTTTCCGCTTTTTGGTTTGAGCCGATTTCTTTTCTAAAGCCGATTTCTTTGCTTGAGGTTGAACCAACTCTGCAGGAGGAAGATCGGCCTTCTCCCGATTATTGTAATCTCGGAGGGTCAGGAGGCAAGTCTGCTGGTTCATTTCAATGTTTCCAGTGATGCTAGATGTCTCTGTGGAAGAGGGATTAGCAATAAAAGCAAAGTCTTCCATCTTTATTTTGCATTTAGTGACCACTTCTTCTACTTTGAGGTAGTCGGCAGCCTGGTGAATTTCTTTAACATTCCAGCTGCAAGAAAACCAGACTTTGGTGACAATATTCTGGACAAAGCAAGAACTCCTGTGTTAAACACAGACGGCAGAGCTAAGAAAAGTTACAGCTAGACAAAACAGCAGAGCTGCCTTAGTATCTCACATCACACTAGCACTGAGTTCTAAGCAAACCCTCCTGGTTTCACTCAAGCACCCACAACAGAACCATGGAAGCTGTGGCAGCCACCTGAGGGACACATCACAGAGTGATGGGACACACTGTCAGACCTTGCTGTCACAAACAGTTCTGGGTGAGAACACAGCTTCTGCTTCCCACTTCCTCAGCATGAATCCCCAGACTCTCCTGCTGCAGGCCCACCAGGAACACTGCACACTTGTACATAACCTGCAAACCATAACTTGCTGACCTTCGGACACAGCTGTGTACGTTGCTCTATTAGGGTTAACGCCTGCAGCAAACAAACATCCTGCATCCGACCACTTGAACTATCAAACAGGACTTTTCAGGTACCAATAACAACAAAGATTTATTTATAAGTGCTCTTGGAAGCAGATATTGCAAACGGGGTTACACTGCTGGGCTACACACCTGGAAGCAGTCACACCTCGCAGACACGTTCTTTCCTCCCTGCTACAAGGAATCCTCACTGCACACAAGGTAACACGACGTGCACAACATCAGCAAAGGGAAAAAAACTTTTCCTGCACCTGATTGCTTTGCCACAAGGAACTCTGCTTTGGAGAAACAGATGATGGAAACTCTACCAAACAACGTTCCTTTAAGCGGTGCTGACGCTCATCTGCTTCTCAGGCTTCAGTGTCTCTGTTGTGGCAGTCAGTGTTGCTCTAAAGCATGCAGTCCATGTGCAGTTGTCAGCACTGTTATGTGCTGCTCCTGAGCGCATTACAGGAACGCAGAACCCAGCAGCGCCCTTACACAGTGTATTCCCCATCACCTTTCCCCTTTAACAGCACGTATTACCTGTCAAGGTTTAGGTTGCCCGTGTAAATAAATTCCAGGAGCTTTTGGAACCCGTCGGCCTTCACTTGAGCCTGATCCAAAACGACGTTGCTGTCGCTCGCGTCCCTGTAGAAGGCTCCGAAGAACTCGCTGAAGGAGGCGAGCACGTTGCGGTGCGCCTTGAACTGGCACTCTCCGATCACCACGGTGCAGTCGCAGAGGAAGCCGGCCTCGCGCTGCTCGTTCAGCCGCTCCAGGAGGTGCTCGCAGTGGTGCGAGTACTGCATGGTGACAGCACCGCGGCCTGCCCGGCCCGGGACGACGAAAGCGATCGGTTTAGGCGCAGGGTTCCGCTTCCACGCCGTAACGGGGCACGGCAACGATCGCAAAGGGCGCGGCCCCGGCCGGCCGAGCCCCGCCCCGCTCCCGCCGTGCCGCTGCGGGGCGGCCGCGTCCCACGCACCCGAGGAGCAGCGGCGGAGCGGCGTCCCCGCCTCAGGCCGCCATGTTGCGGTGACGCCGCGCGGGCCGCTTCCGCTCAGGGACTTCCGGTGCGCCGCTCCGCAGGGGTAACGCCGGAGCGGTGGGGGAGGGCCGGTGCGCTCAGCGTCACGCGGCTGTAGCGGGTAACGCTGAGTCCGTGGCGCTTCCCACGTGGGTTCTCCCACCAAAAATGTTGCCGTTAAAGGAACAGAGCGGAGCAGCGGTTGCAGTGCGCAACAACCAGCGCTCGATGTTACGCTTTAACGGCAAAAAAGTAACCGGCAGCCGATGTTTCCGCCCGGTTTCGAACCGGGGACCTTTCGCGTGTTAGGCGAACGTGATAACCACTACACTACGGAAACGCCGCTTGCGCACGCTTTCTGCCTGCTATACTAAACATTTTGCCGCGCCGGCCCCGAGTGCCCACACCACCATGGAGTTCTGCCCGCTCCGGATCCACGCGTGGGAGCGGAGCCACACGTGCGCATTTAAGGCAAACGAGCCGAAGAGTTCTGCCCTCCCCTTTGTTTGATTCTTGTAAGTACACAAAGTGCGTGGATCGTCACATCCTGGGAGCGATGGGTGCTGTGTGGATGTTGCATTGGCCTGAGGGGCCGCATCTGCTGCAGCAGAATCCTGGAGGTCCGGCCCCTTGCCTGGAGCTGCAGCAGGCTCACTCGAGGTGTCCCAGGTGAGGTCGGTGCTGCCTCAAGGGAAAGGTCTCAAGTTTGGTTGTGGAACTTCTCGCAACTCCGAGTCGTGGTATCAAAGGATGGGAACTGGGCCTCGCATGGTGCGCAGCACACGGCTCTATAATAAACGCGCTTTATAGTGCATTTTACTTAACAGTTCACGGAGAAACGAACACCTGGATGGTGGGCAAATCCACAGCTCGCCTCCGAAAGCCCGGCGCAAACCGTAACTTTCGGCAAGCTTGTTCCCTCCTTGGCCCGCGAGCACGTCTCTTTGCGCAGGGAGATACGGGACACGTGTTAACGAGGCTCTTCGTGGGATCAGGCTCCCAGCCCCGCACCCTGTCCCGCAGCCACCGGCCCACAGGAAGGGGCGGGGCACGCGCAGGGGGCGTGCGTGGGGCGTGGCCAGGCCCGGCACGCGGCGTGGCGGGAGATGAACGACCGCGGGGCTCCAAACTCCCGCCACCGTCCCCTCTCCGCCCGCTCTCCTGCTCTCGGCCAATGGCGGGGCAGCAGCGTGCGGCTCGGCCGATAGGAGCTCAGTGGGTGTGGCCGGAGGAGGCTACAAGAGCCCCACGCGGGGTACCCCCGGCACGCGTGGCGGGTGGAAGGCTCCGCTGTGTCTAACCCTAATCGGGGGTATTGATGGTGCTGTCGCCGCGCTCCCTCCGCCCGCCCGCCCGCTGTTTTACTCGCTGACTTTCAGCGGGCGAGGGGAGCCGCCCCAGGGGGAGGCGGGCGGCGGGAGGGGGCCGGGGCGCTGAGGCGGTGAGGGGGGGGGGGGAAGAGAAAGGGCCGGGAGCGGCTCTTCCACGAAAGAAAACAAAACAAAACAAAAAAAAAACGTCAGCGAGGGGTCCGCTCGCCCCGAACCGCCCTGGGGTCCCCGCTCGCACGGCCGCGGTCGGCCGGCACCCGCCATTGCCGCCGCGAAGAGTTCGCCTCTGTCAGCCTCGGCGGCGCCCGGGAGCTGCGGCGCGCGGCCCCGCGCCCCCAGCACAGCAACACGGGAGCGGCGCCCCCGGGGCAACCCCCGCGCCCCCTGCGCCGTGGGGCGCGCGGACGGCGTCGCTCCCACACGCGCGGCCCCGCGCGCGCGACCGTCGGGGCCGTTTGAGCCGCCGGAAGCCCCCACGGGGCCGCCCCGCTGAGGTGGGCTCGGTCCCCGCGAGGGTGGAGCCCGCCCTTTGTCCCCCTCGGGAGCCGCGTGGACGGTTAGAAGCGCGGAGGAGGGCGCGAGGGAACGCGCGAGCACGAAGGGGAACGCTGAGTGAAGGAGTGGACGGTGAAGGAGCCGCTCGGGGCCGCTGGGACCTGGCCCGCTCCGAGCCCCGGCCTGGACGTGCGGCCGTGTCCCGGTTGGAGCCCTCCACGAGAGCGGGCCCACGCGTGGGCCGTGCGGGGCAGAGCTGAGCCCCGCGTCATCGCTCGCCCCGTGGCTCCACGTGCACGTGGCCGGTGCCATCTTGTGGTCTCGGCGTTCTCATTTCCCTCCCCCATTTCGCACGAAGGATCAGCGAGCGTGGGCGCTTCATTATGGTTTCGTTGCGCGACGGAAACCCATTGCCAGAAGGCGCGGGAACGGAGAAGTCCAATACGCCCGGAGATGTGCGGGTCCTGCGGGCGGAGTCCTCATTAACGGCCACTTCATTAACCCGTGGGGCCGACAGCGTAGGGCTGTGTGGCTGCGTTCCTTCTGCTTGCGGAGTAACGCATCCCGAGCAGCAGTCGGCATTGGATGCTTTGCTTGAGGTTGCAATCCGGCAGCACAAAGACAAAGCCAACACGGCTCAAGTGCTTCCCGATATTTTTCAAGTGAACCTCCTCACTCCATCACATAAAGGACCTTTCCCTGTATATATCTCCTTCAGCATTTACAGTGTTTTTCCCCTGTTGCTTCTGAAGGAGGAGATGAGCATCCCCTACTGCTTTATGTGCGCAAAAGGGAAGGTGTGTTCTGCACATTCCCGTACGGGACAATACACGCTCAGAAACTCGGTCTGCTTTTACTTCTGTTCCTCTACGGCAACAAAGATAACCTCGTGCAACAGTGTTGCTGTGAAGTATGCCACAGATGTAGCTGAATCTGAGCACGGGACTGAGCCCGGATTTGAACTCCACGCCCCTTATGGGTCCCCCCAACTCAAGGCAGACTATGGAGGAGCTGCGTGTGATGGCCCTGCTCTGAGCAGAGCTCATCCGACTGCAAAAGCCACTCCTGGAGATGCAGAGCTGCCGCAGTGCTGCGCTTGGGCCACGAGGAGTTCAGCAGATGTTCTTCCCTGCAGAAGGTGAGCGATGTTATTATATATCCTTGCTTGTGTATATGTGTTTGCTTTGAAGTGTAATGCTTCGCTGGAAGCTTAGTGCGCTGAGTTTACGGGCGCTAGCTGAGTGACGAAGCAACGTGGAGAGGTGATGATGTCGGGGAGGAGTGCTCATGCTCCTCATTGCAGGCATGCTTTATTGTGGCTCGTGCTCTGTGTTGCCACTGGGATGGCCTGGGGTTGTCCTGGTTGTCTGTTGTTGGGCGTCAGCTGCTTGGATCTTAGCACACAGAAGTCGGTTGTACTCTAAGGAAGGCATAGATGGGGAAATTTGAAGGGCGTCTTGCTCACATCTGCTTAAGGCATTCAGATGATATTTGTGTTATCAGGTTGGTTACGTAATAAGTGCTTTGGCCAAAGGGGACAAAGCAATTTCTGTCATGCTAGTGTTAAGAAATGGTGTCACGTGCATAGAGCTGCATTCCTGATGCATGGTCACGGCCAGTATGCGTGCTTTGTAGAAGTGCCCAGGAGGGCTTTTGTTCTTTTTGCCTTTGGGAAGCTGCTCCCTTTCTGTCAAGAACCTAAAAACAGTATCTCAACGCAGGTTTGATCTCTGAGACTTGCTCCATAGAATGGATGTGATAAAGTGGTGAAGGGCTGTGGGTGCCCCACCTCTGGAGGTGACCAAGGCCGGGCTGGATGGGTGCTGGGCAGCCTGAGCTGGTGGGACAGAGATCCGTTCAAGGGCTTTCTATGCTCTAACACACAAATTTGGTACAAATGTATGTGTGAACTCAGAATACTCTTCACTACTTTTTCTGAACAAACAGCAGAAAAGCTGTGTTTCTTTTGGTACCGAACATTCTGCTGATTATTTGCAGTAGTTGTGAAGGATGGCAGTGCGTGCAGAACTGCTCAGAGGAGTAAAGCAGAGTTAATACTGAGTGCTGAGGCTAACGCAACAGTTCACGCTGACCTTGCTTGAGAGACAACAGAAACTGTCTTAAGAAGAAACGACAATTATCGAAGAGTAAAGAATGGTTTAATTCAAAGGCTGTTTAACCTCTGACACGTCTGGCAAACATTAATAGAACCTACCTGAATTCTGTGTGCAGCTTGCCTCGGCAAGGAGCACTGCCAACGTGTGGTAGGATGTTGCATTAGGAGCACTGATCAGAGGGTGAAGCACAGAATGAATTTCTGTGCTTTTCTTTATGTTGCTCATGCCGCAACGCACCACACCTGGGAAGCTGTTTCTCCTAAGGGAAGCTTGGGAACAAACCCAGCCCCGTGGCAGTGGTGAAGGGATGTGGTGTTGGTCTTAGGGTGCGCTGGGTGACGGTGACCTGCCCGATGGCTGTGGCTGTGTGCTGCACACAGGGGTGTAATGCTCAGTTCACGGAGGCGTGATAATAACTTTGGTCTAGAAGGATCTTAACTTCGAGTTTTTACTTCACGAGATCCAACTGTAGCCATAGTGACTGCAGAGCTGTATGGAACAGAGTAAAGCTGGGATTAGTGTATAGCTCCCGAGTGTACCAGACCTAAAATGGGAATGGTTCAGGAGTAAGAGACTTTTTTTTTTTTTTTGCCTCTATTTGATTGAATACTGTATTTGAAGGCTTTCAGCAGAGAAAACCACTCTCCAATGGTTTGATGAAGACCTTTTCCCTTTTTGTTAGTGCTGTGAAGATCTGCTGGTATGCTCTTGGTGCTGATTATGTTTTCCCAACGGTAGATGGCAATAGCTATTCATTTGTGAAGCAGGAGTCAAACAGTGCATTACAGAATTGAATGTGTAAGTAGGATCATCCCCGGTTAGGGATCCTAAGGGGAACTATATAGAAAAACCTTATTTAATGGTGCTTCACCTGCATTTGAAGAAAAAATAGCAATTAAACCCTTGCAATTAAAATGAAGTTGTGAAATCCACTTCAAAGTAAGACATGTGAGAGAGACACAGAGCAAGGTGCCACACTGTGTTGTCATCCCTCCATAAGAAGGTATTAAACATGCATTTTTATTTTCATTCTAGCAAAGCTCAAGTGATTGAAGAATTCTAGTTAAACAGATGTTCATTCCTTTACAAGCTTGCTCAGATCAGTCATAATGTTCGTGTCATGTTTGGCTTAGAAGCTAATTAGAAGCTGTCTTTCACAACTTGAAGAATTTTATTTCCTCTTCATAAACTTTAGGGTTCTTCACACTGACAAATCAATTCAAAACCTTCACTCCCTCCCTAAAATAACATCAGAGATCAGCATTTGCAGTTCTTACATTTTATTTTTGCTTCTAGAAAAGCATAATTTAGTTTGAAACTACAAGTGCAGACATTGGCCTTGCCAGTGTACAGCAGTGCGTTGTGGGGTAAACTGCCCTCTCCATTTCTCACTTATGTTAATACATTTGCTTCTTGCTTTTGTGGAATGTGTATTTTGTTTCCCAAAGGCAAATGTGGGAGGTATGTGAGTGAGGAAGGTGGTCACCTATAGCCACGTTATAACCAAGTCATGGGGCTCTGGGGGATTTGACAGCTGTGAACCAAAGTTCTCCTGCTTTATCGCAGCACTCTGGTTTGTGATGATAACGGGTTTAAAGGCTGCTGTTCCTCTGGTTTTGTTGAAAAATAATCAGACTTCTGCTCAGTAACGATGGGATGTTGCTGTCTGTGAGAAGTGGGTAGGAAACGTTTCAGTGCAGCAATTAGTATTGGAATGAGGTTGTTTCTTTATAGTGTGTGAGCATCTAAACCCTAAAGTTAGGTGCCTCTGTATGCTTTGGGGGGCAAAATGGGGCAGAAAGGATAGAAGCTGGCTGCAGTGATGGAGGGGGCCAGCTGCAGGTGGGCTCTGCTGGGCCCCCAGCTCCTTGGCTTCCTGCAGTGTGCAGCACTGTGCTCTGCAGTGTGCAGCCAGGAAAGTGTACCCCCGTACACCGAGACTTTCTCTCTCTGCTTCAGCCTCTGAGCCTCCTAAAGAGTGGAATTCCATCACTTCTTTCATCACCCTAATATTCCTTTAAACAACTGTATCATGGGATCTATTGTACTTAGCTACACTGCGTCTACCGTACAGTCCATGTTTTTCATCACAGGAAGCAGCTTGAACTGCTTATAACACATGGAGTATACATTTGTCTTCTTTTAGAGCAGCTTTATATCATTCAGCTGGCTTTATGGCCTCTTCTGAGCCTGGAGATAAGTATGTTTAAGTATAATCCTGAAGTTTTTATCTTCTGCATCATCAGCCTGCACTTCAGTTACCACTCCACGTTATGCTTCTCCAAGCAGCTCTGAGCAGGCTTAGCTTGACAATTAGGGGAGTGACCTGGCAAAACTCTGCTCATTCCTCTCCCTTTCCTTTCACTCTTATCTCATTTTCTAAGGTACACGTTTTTATCTACACATTTCCAAGAAGGTGTTCAATTAATAACTTAGACGAGTCAGGGCTGATAGGATCTTTTCATGTATTAATTTAACTCTTCCTTTTAAAGGGAACGCCAGAAAATCACTGTTTTCATGTTTTCTCTGTTTATTTTGGCTGGATGTGTTATGCTGTTGAATTTGCACTCTGTAGCCCTTTGATTTGGTTCCCAAGGAATTATCAGGGATTACAGCAGTGGGCTTTCAGGTAGCTTCTCATTACCATATGGAATGGCAGTTTTTTATTCTGTATTAATGTTGAATCATTTACAGTGGTTATTTTTGTATTATTAATTTACAGGAAAAATAAAAGGGAAAAAAAGGTAAATCTATAGACTTGGCCACTGAGGATCTGGAAATGATGAGCTCTGTTACTCGGTTTCTTGTGTTTGTGTTTTTCTAGTGGCAAGAATGATGCAATAGAGCTGACAACAAAACTAGTTTTCGGCGGAGCTAAGCACAAGGCTTTGTGCAAAGACAGATTATTTTGTCTGAACGAGGCACTCTCATTTAGCAGTTGCACACATCGGACTTAAAATCTCCCTCTTCTCTCATTAGACATGAATGAGAAGGTTTCATTTCCACCAGTGCTGGTCTTGCAGCAGGTTTGAACTTGCGATAGATGTGCAGATGAATTGATACTATAATAAATACTGCCACTCTTACCTGCAGTTTAAATGCATCTGGTCCCCAGAAGTACCTACATCACTGTCACTGTGAGCTGGGAGGTACAGGAGAACCATTGTCACTGTTGGCTAAAGCTGGAGGTGGGGGCACCCAGAATCACAGAATGGCAAACACCGGGCAACGGCAAGGGGAGCCTGGCTCCTGAGTTTCCTTGTGAAGGCATGCAGACCTTTCAGCCATCAAAATGTATAGAAATCTGATAGAATATAAAGTTAATGTTATCCAGTACAGAAATTGCAATGAAGTATAGAAAAATTCTACCAGTTCATCAACCTTTCAAAATTATCTCTTCTATCAAGTTGGCTTTTTATTCACCAAGCAGAGGACTTTCCATACTGTTTTTTTTCCCCGTGGGAATGCCATTTTTAATATAGCTAAGTTGTAAGAGTGGGACGAAACTTTGGTTTATATCCAGTGAGGATCACAAACAGATGTGGACTAATAGCTCAACTACTGATTCTGTGATTAATATTGACCACCGTTTTAATTGCCAGTCTATTTTGTGGAAATCTTCTGAATGCAAAGCCCAGGTTTAATAACCTTTGGGGCATACTGCAGCGTTGGAAGATTTCCAGTGCTTCACTGCTATTTTCAGGTTTATCTCAGTGCTATCACTGCAGCAGATGACATGTGAAGCCGCAGGTGACTTGCTGGCTTGCGAGCCTGCGGTGTTTTAGGACTTGGCTACAGCATGGTAACTCTAAACTTCTTTAAAGCACGGCTCAGTCTGGTAATATAAGCCAATTCATGGTCTTTCTATGTATCTGTTCAGTTTGACTGGATTTTTGTCTGATTGATGAAGCAAACAGCATCAAAGTGGAGGTAAGAAACTGGCTTTGGCTTAGGCATTGAGTAACTGTGAGCGGCTCACCCGGCTGAGAAGGTTACACACAACCTCTTGGAATCTGATATTTGGATGTGTGATTTACCAGCTGTTACTGCTTTTTCATGGGAATTTTAGTGTCATAAACGTGCCTTTTAAAGTAGCCCTCTCTAGTAAATAAGTTCACTGGCTGGAGACCTGGGAACCGAATTTGAAACCCAAAGGAGACGTAATTGAATGCACATTGGTGGAAAGACATAGGTGTGGGGCTGTGAGCAGATCCCTAAGCACCGTGTGCTGCCTGACAGGGAAGAATATGGATTGACAGCGTTCCTTATGGCATGCCTCAAGGACAGAACTAAAACGCTCTGTAGGGCGTAGCCATCAATCTCCAGAAGGATGTTCTTGTACACCAAGTACAACACAGCGCAGCTTTCCAGCGACCTTAATGCTCTGGCCAACACAGGAGCTCGCTGTAGTAATTACAGATTACATTAAGTATCAAGCAAAAGCCAACAGCCAACTACTAGGCGAGCCTCTTATGCATTATTGAAATCATATCCTTCCCACAAAGTTCAAGCTAATAAAATTGAATTTGATAATTCAATCAGTAAAAAGGAGGTCTAAAAGAAATTTGCCTTTGCTGATAATGTCCCGAGAAATCCCGTGTTTTATACAATGCTTAATATACCTAAGTGCTGAAATAATCCCTCTGCTGTACATTAACAGTTTCAGCTGCACTGAGATCGCCTTGAATTTTTTTTTTACAGCTATATGTTTTATTAATAGCTGTTGCATGCTGGCTGTGCACTGCAGATAGATGAACAAAGCCCACGCTCGGCTGATAAATCAGCAATTAGAACGCAGAACATTTCCAGAAGTATGAAACCAAAAGGATTGTTCCTAAGCACCAAGAAACTAGTTCTCTTCCTGAGCAACTGGCTCACCAGTTTGTTAGGGGCCCTGCAAAGCAAAGCCGACGAGAGATTTGTGTACCAAGGGAGGAGGGAGCGAGAACTTTGTTTGTAAGGAGACTCTTTGCTTCTAATGTTCCCTCGAGATATTTGGTTGCCTTTGTGCAGCCCTGGCAGGCTTGACTTTTGGGCCAGATGTTTCTGAAAAACTTGACGTTTTGAGGAAGCATCACAATGATAAGTTTTCTTTTGTCTTGGCCAAAATGATTTATTTTGTTATAGAATAGAACCAGGGTCCCTGGCGCTGGAGAGCTGATGCTGCACAGCAGTTGCTTGTGGGAGGTTAGTGGTCAGCCCTTGATTTCATGTAACTCCTAAAGTTTTAAAATGAGGTGCAAGCTATTCCCACATATCATATACAAAATTAAGTTAATATTGAACAGTGTCGTACATCTGGGTTAGTATTCTGCTGCCCTCAGCCTAAATGGTCCAAGAGCAGGCTGTAAAGCTGTCAGCTAACGAGCTGAGCCGGCACTGAGCATCTAGAACATGGTGCGGAGCAGGGTGATGTGCAGACCTGAGTGGGTGGTAAAACCACCCAGGATAAATATGGCAGGATGAAATGGTTTCATGACAATGTATTTTACACACAGAATGCCATAGCTGCAAAATAATATCTTTCATTGCTAGCTGGGACAGTGATGTAAGAGCCCACCCTGGCCATGCATGGACCTGGACCTGTGTGCTTACTTGTTCTTTAATTTGCCCAAACTAGGATGAAATGCTGTAGTGCTGTGCACTACGTCACAGCTGCTGTCTGAACAGGAGTTGCTGCCTGGTCAGGTCCTGCTGGAGCACATGGGGATACTGCTCCCGCTAGGAGTCAGCTGAGCTTGTCATTCTTGGTTCAGACACTTTGATATTCCAGGTCTGGGTACAGTCTGAACTGGTGCTTCTGAATCAAAGTTGCCCTAATAAAAACTATGCTTACTTCTTACATTTGGTATATTTCAAAATCAAAGTATAGGTTCCCGTTTTTTATAAACAAAACAAAACCTTCTGGGACGAAGGACTCAGCCTGTTCGCTGTCCCAGAAAACTTGCCTGGGGCAGCAGTGGCACAGCAGACCTTCCCTCGTGGCAGCACGGAGCACTGCTGGGAGGCACGCCTGCTGGGAGCGGGGCAGAACCTGCTCCTCTGTTCTCACTGCGAGCAGGCGTCCTGCTCCGGTGCATTAGAGGCATCCTCAAGAACTTTCCAATTGATTTTTTTCCACTCGTTTTCTTTCTCTGTTGGTTCTGTACGTTGGTTGAGTCGCATTTCCCCAGCTTTCAGCTGTATGCACAGACGCTAGAAAAACTCACTCTCGTGCAAAATGAAAAAGTTTCAGTGGAGGAATTTATTGGCTACGGTCTCCATTCCTGCTCTATATCTTGCTCTACAAGCTCCCACAGCAAGTGAGTGGTAGAGCCAAGAATAGAACAGCACTTCTCCGACACCCAGTCCTGTGCCTTAACCCCTGCCTCCCGTGAGAAATTGTGCTTTGGTTTTCTGAGCAGCGCGAAGATAAGATCATACTTTATTTTGGTGCACAAATTGATCTCTAGGGTGAATGAATAAAGTTGGGAAAAAGCCAGAGAATAGCACGGTGTAAACAGTGAAACATAAGGAGGATATATATATATAATGCTGCAGCTTCTCAGACTGGTGTCTGAGATGTTATTTGGAATTAATTCTATCTTAGCTCTGTGACGTGGTTGAGTTCTTTGTTTCGAGTACACCCAACTCCTCTTCATCAAGAAAGCAGGACTTCACTTCTCAGCTGGCTTGTGTGTGGGAGCAGCTGAGGGAGGTGTTCTGCATGTGATCGGCCAGTGCTGCACTGCCTGGTTTGGGATAGAAAAAGTGTTTGGAAAAGCTGGGGTTGGCATGGGTTGGTTGCTGCATTCAGCTTGCAAAGCAGTACTGGTTTTGTAGATCGAATCCAGTGAGGAGTAGCAGGTATCAGCTTAGCGTGAGGATGTCAGTGTGAAATCCTGAACTGCATCCAGGATTCCCAGCAGCAGTGATCCCTGGCAGTGCTGGCTCAGCACCTCGATTTCTCAAATGGCTACTCCTCTAAATTTGACCTAGAGAAGAGTACCCTTCCCCAAAATACCTAGTTGCACTGGTTCAAAATGAGCTCAGCTGATCTGGGGGCTCACGTTACCCTTTGCTTTGGTATCCACCAAATCTTTTATCAGAGTTTATCACGCTGTGCTAAATTAACCAGCTCCTTTTCAGGATTCCTCCTTCAGAAAGACCTGGAGTTGCAGCGTGCTAGGGGCTTTCTATGAAATGGTTTAAACAAACATTTTTTTTTTTAAACCAACAAAATAAACCACAAGTAAGGGCATTTGCCCGGTTAATTTTAATCTTTCACTCCTTGCTTCTGTAAGGAAATTTTATTTGATATTAAAAGTAGAAACATACCTACATTTGTATGAAGTGTTTTGAAGGAGGATATCGAGTGATCTTTATGCCCTCCCCTGGATCCCACCTCTCTTTTAAAAAGCACATATGTTTGAAGTGTAAATATTTGCAAGAGATTTAGTTCCAAAATCTCTTCACACATCATAAATGAGTGCATATATGTATATATATGTGCATACAGTATGTGTGTGTGTGTATACATATAGGCACGTAAGAAAAGGAGTTGCTGTAACAGGGTACTGAGGCTGTCACAGTAGCTTTCTGTGTCCTGTAACCACACTCACTACTTTTATGAGGGCACATACAATGCACAGTGATCAAATGTGTTTGAAGATGACTGTGGGTTCCATTAGGCACCCAACGAGTGGGTGCACAAGCAAGTTGCCTGGGGTAAGCTGGGGCATGAGCTTACGGCACCACTGGGACAGAGAGATCCTTCTCTGCTGATGGTAGAACAATACATTTGCTCACTCACTCGCTAGAAATGATTGAGAATTTTTTGGCTGTGCTTTTCGCTCGGGAACTCTTTATTTCTCACCACTTAAACATTTGGTGGGAACATGCCAGTTTCAGTGAAACTTCTGTAATAAAAAGATTGTTTTCAGGCTAGAATTGAGAGGGAGTGTGCTCTAACTCTGTGTGTCTGAGAAAGGGACTTAACCCCAAAACCTTCACGTGTCCAGAGAGCTCTAATTCTGCTTACAGTGTTGTTAGAGAGCTCTTTCCCATTTCCTGTCCTTTTGGACAGACAAAACAAGCAAACAAAAAAAGCCAACGAACAGAACCATGTCTAAGTTTGCCTTCCTGCAGTCGGGGGAACTTCTGACATGTCAAAATGATTTCTGGGATGGGAAAAAATATTTTTCTTCTTTGTACCTCAGCACTCTGTCATGAACTTTGCGTTTGAGATTTGGCTCTTGATGAATGAGCTCTCATCCTTAAAGGCTGATGTGAAAGAGACTTAAGGACTTCCCTGAATAATGGAAAGCAAAAGGCTGGACTGCAGGCACCTTAGGAGATGTGAGGAAGGAGAAAAAAGGAGATCTTTGCTCTCCTGCCTCTTCTTTTGGGTTTTATCACTCATTCTGCAGCCAGGTGCTCTCATTGTAGGGACTGTCTGCTCTTGCTTGAGCAGCAAATGCAATCAGAACAGAACTTGAAAATGCCTTGGGTTTCAGTGTGTTTGAGGAGTTGACACCCAATCCTCTGGGGTTCCTTGGCTAGCAGGAGGTCTGAGCAGTGGTACCTGTGCTTACCTCCTGAACTGATGCAGCAGGCTGTGAGGTGTGAGTTGTGGGCCCCACGACCTGCCAGCAGCAGGTGCAGCCTGCATGTGCCCATGTGTTGCTCAGTACGGCTTCTGATACGAGAGCAAACTGAAGAAGTAGTGCCCTAACCTTATCTTCCTCCTTAACGCCACGTAGAGCAATTAAATCCAACTTGAATATAGTTTTATCAAATTTTTCAGTGCGTTTGTGCTCTCACAGTACTGAATGCTATGCCAAAAAAGAAATAATTTTAAAACATTTTTCAAAGAGAACAAAGAAAGAATGTGGTTTATCTCAGCTGGTATGGAAGCCTTACGTTCGTAGTGTTTAAATTTGCTGTGTGCTAGAGAGCAAAGCAAGGCAAGAAATAGGACGTTTTCTGAGTTATTGGTGAATCCCAAATTTGCTTTCAGCAAAAGTCTTGATTTCATGTTTAGTGTTTATAGATTGAAGGTTTTTTTTTTTTTTATGTATTTATTCTGGCCTTCTTTTTCTTTTCTTTTCTTTTCTTTTTTTTTACTCAGACTTTGATGGTTTTAATTCAGCAGGGGCTGGAGAATTGGAGGCAGTGTTTTGTTGCAGTAAGTGTGCTACATCTCAGCATCATTTTCTCCTCCCCGTTCTCTTCGCTTTTGTTCTGCTGTGGTGCTGTTCACATGCAAGCTACAGCAGGCACCAAAAGAAATGTTTAATTAAGAAATATGATTAGAGGTCCAATTTAGGATCAAAGATCACATGCTATCAGAGACTCCGTGCCTTGATACAGCAGCAATAGGTGCCTCAGAAATAGGCAGATGGGTTAGATTGGATAGCCATCTATTTTAGCTTGTTTGCTTTTCCTCAGTACTCATTTCAGATATCGTAACCTGTTAGAAGTTTTCAGAAGAAATAACAGTTTTTAAAGTGAAAATAAAAGGCTTCTGGTTTAAACAAAACTGATAAAAATTTTGGAGGTAGGAAAATGAGACCTTTAGAATAAATGCCACCAAAAGCATAATAAACACTGACTGTGAGCATAATCCGAATGCTAACAGAAATCTGTTTGTTGTAGCAAACATTTGGTCTAATTTAATCTTTGAATGTATTACTGCCAGAAAGAAAAGACTTTACAGGCTTTAATGCATTAGTTACTCAAAAAATTCAACTTCAGCTACTGATGCTGATAGTGTTTCCTACTGAAAAGACCATTTTAATTATCTTTGTCATCCATCTCAGTGAAGCCTACACATGTGTATTATTTACAGATCATTCTTCAAACGATGTTACCATTGGGGCACAGCAGCAGAGGGAATCAGAGCTCTGCGAGCTGGGAGCTTCTGGTACTGTACCAGAGGGAAGAGAAGGCAGTGTGAGCTGCTGGCAGTGCACTGTCAGCTCAGCTCTGCCCAGCTCTCACGGGGCACTGCAGGCCTCCAAACAGGGCTCCCGAATGTGCTTTCACCTGCTCACTTTTGTTCCACTTCTGAATTACTTTGATTTTAGATTGCTCAATCTAAATGTCTAGTAGAGAACAGTTTTATTTATTATTATTATTATTATTCTTTAATGCCGTGCCTAGAAATGATTCTAACAGCTCTTCCGGCTGATAAATGAACAAGTTTCTTTCTTAATGCATTTTAACTCTCAGCCACTATGAGCAGAATGTTATCGCTTTTAATGTGTTGCAGATAGGGAAGGTGGAAATGTGGGTTTGGATTTGCTTTTAGCTGCTGCAAAGAATTCCCATTAGTGTCCCAGGCACTGCCTTTTGGGAGCAGTGGGCTCTGCCCGGAGGAGCACTGCGGAGCTTCCATTCATCCTTGTGGGTCCAAACATGCTGTCAATGGGATGAAGCACTGGGCAGGACAGCAGAGCAGACCTACGGCTTGTTCTTACTTAGCTCTGACATCTTTCCCCCCACATTTTTTAATGTCTTTCCATTTTTCTTTCTTCCCCAAAGGTGGCTTTAGAAACACAGGAGGAATGCACGTAAACACGTAGTCTGATCAGTCATGCTGCTCTCAGGACTTCATTACTCCTTGTCATCCAAAAAACTGCAAGTCAGGGAGTAAATGACAGCAGTCCAGAGGTGTACTGTCACTTCCTAGCTTTTGTATTAAAAGAAATACTTGTGAATGGCAACAGAAAGCCCGGGTTCCAAAACTTGGCACTTGGTGCTGGCGTTCAGTCCTGGGAGAGAACGTGGCTTTCAGAAACAAACTCAGTTTAAACATCCTTATTTTCAATGGAAACAGACATCTTGTTTAAATTCAGAGGCAAAAATCCTAGGGTTAAGTGTAAGACCCACAATTCAATTTGCATGTTGAGTAATCCAGACTGTAATAGCAGCTTTGTCATGTTAAGGTTAGGTCTTTCCTGTGGCTGTTCAAGTGGGCTCTGAAGACTTTTTAACATGTTGCAGGATATTGAGGGGGGAAAGTCTGACCTCCACCCATTCGTTCAGACACACTTCTGCAGGTTTCATCACACTGCCCATGTCTTGCACGTGGGACCTTGCTGAGGGCAGGATAGGTGCCCAATTGCCTACATACAATTTCATCAGGAAAGGTGTATGATTTATTGCCCTGTAAAGGGTTTTGACACGAAGCCTGTGAAAAGAACTATATAAATGCCAATACGATATAAAACGTCACACAAATACTTTACTCATTAATTCCGACCCTGTGCTTTTGTACTGGAAAGAAATGGGAGTGAAATATGAACGTGTTCTTTATGCTTTAAAGGGAAAAATGGGTTTGTGGATATTATAAAGGCTGATATGTTAACCTGTCTTTGCAGTTCCTTTCAAGAAAAGCAGAAGGAAACCCGCTCTGTGCTGGCAATGCTGCTGTGAATGAAGGCAGATAAAGGACCAGCAGAGAGAAGTTCCACATTCTTGCTGACAATCCTTGGCCAGATCCTGCTCTCACTTGATACAAAGAGCTGTTTTTATTTCTGACTTCTGAAATCTCATTTCTTTCAGCATTACTAGCCAGAGGCCTTTCTGCTCTCACTCCATTCCATTTGTCCCCTTATATTTAGTTATGTTATCTCACTCAGACAGTGTGATAACCCAAAGCTTCCCCTGCCCCCCTGGCACTGGGCAGCCTGCTCTCACTGCATTTCCAGCAGAAGAAACCCTCCCAGCAGAGCTGTGCTGCCCTGCTGGAGCAACTTGGTGCTTGTTACACCATTTCCTTGGGGGCAGTGCCTGGAGGGGGCACTGCTTCCAGCTCCCAGCTCCCCCAGCTCCTTCCTTCTGCAGAGCAGTGCGAGGCTGCTGGGGTGGGGGGTTCCAGAGGGCCCCCTCCTTCTGCAGGGCTTTTCTCACCTTGCCCAGGCCATTTAGCATAGCGGGAGCCAGCCTGGCTCTCTTGGTATCAATCACGCTTGTGGTATCAAATCTTCTCCCAGCACAGTGGGGCTTCTTTTCTCTTAACCTGTTTGTGTCAGCTTTAACCGCTGCTGTGTACCGGGGGTGGTTTACTTCATTCCTCCGTTTTTATTTCAGATTGCTTTTCAAATTCCTTTCCGTGTTCCTCTGCTATTGTGATTAGTTCTGTTTTTGCTTTTAATAGGATGTCCACTTTCGGCTGATCTTTGCTGGCATTTTTCCCTTTTGATTTGTCGTACTATTAATTCCCCACCGTTCAATGTTTTGTCTACATTCAGAACATGTTTGTTTTTCTCCAGTGGCCTGTAATTATTTTCCCCTCCTCCTCTTTAATTTTTCCTCCACTGCCACTACTCTGAGAGCAGGACGGACTGAGGATAGCCCCTTGAGGGTGTGAATATAGGACTTTTTTGGCATAAAAAAAAAAGTGTTTAAAGTAGGAGCTTGGCTCAAAGGCACTGGTTGTGCTTCTAGTAAACTGGGAAATAAACATTACGGTGGTGATGTGGGTGCCCTGCTGCACGTTTAGGGATGGCTTTGCCCCAAGGCTTTCTTCTTGTTGAGCCATTTCCCCACGAGAGGGGCTGTCTGTGCCTCTGAAGCCTCTGGTAAGGCTGAAAAAGGCAAACTGCGTGGTTCAGACCTCCCTGCGTGCTCCCTCGAGACGCAGTCCTTGGTTTGGCCAAGCTTGCCTCTGCTCCAGACGAAGCCGTTTCCAATGTCCCTTTCCGCGCGAGCCCTTACAGCCGCGCTCACGTACGCGGCGCTGCGATGCGGCTCCCCCAACCCCAGACCCCCACCCCAACCCCCGCGGGGTCCGGACCCGCGCCCTGCAGTTCCGCCGCACGGCCGCACGGGGGCGCCGCAGACCGCGCGGTGCCGGGGCAGAGGCGCTCTCGGAGCGCTCCCCGCAGACGGCTCGAGGGCTCCGGGGGGAGAGCACCGGGGGAGGGTTTTGTGCGCGAAGAACGGCGCGGAGCAGGAGGCGAAGGGTGGGGGGTGGGAGGAAAGAGGTCGTAAGTAGGTTTGTTAAGGGATCCGGTAAGTTATAGGAAGCAAAATTAAATGTCTGGTGCTTACACGACGGCATATTTTTACAAGGGAGAAGGAAACTGTGCAGAAAATGCATGTGTTTTTATTGTTGGCTTTCATTGCCTGTATTGCGGTGGATGCTTTATGCTATGGAGGGCGAGCTTAATTGAACCAGATCGCTGATTTCATATAACGGAGGGCACGGGGTTTGGTTTTGTTTTGTTATGTTTTCGGAGTTAACCGTTTCGGGGACGTGAGGCGGCCAGGACCGGGCTCCGCAGCCGCCGAGTTGGGAGCCAGCAAAGGAAAACACATTGCACGAAAACAAACACTGAGCGTGGCTATCGAAACCTCCATCTCTGCTTATTATTTTCCCTTGTATTTGGACTTTTTTTTTTCCTTTCTTTCCAATCGCTTCTGTCGCTCGCAGCCGTTCCCAGCACCGCCGAGCAGAGCGGACAGCTTCCATGTGACCACCTTAGGACAGGAGGCATTTTCCACTGGGAAACTTCGGAGCGGTTTTCTCCCTTCCTTTCCTTTCTGAAAAGAAAACGTGCGATCTTCCCAGCGATTAAAGCCGCCGTGTTTGTCCGCAGACTTCTCGGGTTTATCCAAACTTTTGTGTGTTTGCCTGTGCCCCCCCTCCCCCCCTCCCCCCCCGCCTCGGCGCAGTTGTAAAGTAGCCCCATCTAGCAATGATAAATATCCCTGTTGATCACTTGATTGATTACCTCTCGGAAAGGTCACGCGGGCTTGCAGTAATTTCCTTTTGCCTAAGGCTCCCTTTTCACTTTTACTCCCGCACGACAGCTCCAAGTATACAGGATCTTTATTTTTGATTTTAACCCCTGAAGAGCCCCCCGAAAACAATGCTTCGGCCAAAGCGCGGAGCGGGCGGCGGTGCTGGGAGCCCCCGGCTCTCCGGGGGCCGAGGATTCGGATTTAAACAACCAGACAAGCTATTAATTTACCCATGCTACCCAGGGTCCTGAACCCAATTAATTTCTAATAATTACAGCCCAAGGGGGCTGGAGAGATCCCTCTGCCTCTTTCTAGCCGTGCCACTTCGCGGCGCTGAGGTCAGCATATAATAATAAAGTGTATATTTTGAAAGTGATCAGCAGAACAGTGAGTTATTGCAATGAATGAAAATTGTTTCCATTTTGGCTAATTGAGCCCACGGCTGAAAGCTGGAGTTCTGAGACTAAATAAAGGGGACTGTTTCATTTCAACGTGGGCTGAAAATCCCTGCGCAGCTTTTCGGTCACCCAGCAAGAAGCTTAATTTCTTAACAGCGAACCTGAAATCAAGCGTTGGGTAAACAGTATTAATAATTGCATTACAATGATTAAATTAATCTTACTGGTAGCTAGGAGAGAATATAGATTGAGATTGAATAACACGATGTAAAGTTCACTGCACAAAGACAATGGCGCAGCAAATACCTCGATGAAGAACTCCCAACTTTTCTCCGAGCGAGGCTCGTTCGGTTATAATGGAAGGAAGAGAAAATTTCCTGTGACGGGGAAGCGCCGAGCCCCGCGTGCGTGCGGCCGCTCCGGCTCTCCCTGCGTTTATTAGGAACCGTTTTATCCCTCCCTCCAAAAATAAAGAGCTCTTTTCGGCGGTGCCAAACGCGCAGCGCATCCCCGCACGGGCGGCAGCCGACGGAACGAAACGGATTTCCCGGGGGGGGTTCTCCGGGACCTTCGGGGGAGGGGGACGAGCGCGGCACCGAACCTGCGGCGGGGGGCGGCCGTGGGGGGGGGCAGGGCAGGGGGCGGCGAGGCACCTGCCGGGATCCCGGGGCCGCTGGGACGGTGGGCAGGTGGCGGTGACAGGCGGCGGGGTCAGGGCTGCTCGGCCCGGGAAAGCCGCAGCTGGGAGCCCACGCGTGTCCGCCGTGGGTGCTGCCCGCCGGGCGGCTTCGGAGGGGCTCCCGCTGATAGCGGGGAAGGGAAGGAGGAATTTTCCGAAATCCTCGAGAGTTTTCGCGTCTCTCTGAGACGCGGGTCGGGCCGGGGGATGTTTTAGGGCCGCGCTCGGGCGGTCCCCGCTCGGAGGAACGCCGTCCGCGGTCGGGGTTTGGGGTCGGAAAGTGCCCCATCCCGAGCGCAGCCCCGCAGCCCCGAGCTGCCCACGGAGCCCCGCAGCAGCTCCCGGCCGTCAGCGGCACCGCCCGACGAGAGCGACGGCGGTCACAACCGTCACAAACCCCAATCGCAAATTAAAACCAACGACGGCATCGAGCGCGGCTCCGCGGGGTGCGCTGGGGTCCCTGAGCCGCTTTCGGGGAGCAGCGCAGCACCCGCCCCACGCGCGAGGGTGGGGGGGGGGACCTCGGGTGGGGTGCGGGAGGATGCGGGCGGCAGCCGGTGGGGGGAAGGGGCGATGCTGTGGATTTTGTTCAAACAAAAAGTTGAGTGGCGTGTATGTACTGGCGCAGCACCGAGTCTGAAAGATTGTAATTTTCTTTTATGGTGTCTGGCAGGATTTGCAACAGATATTAATGGGAACATAAATAGCGCATGGAAGGTATTGAACAAAACTGTTTAATGCGAGGAGGTTGTACCGGAGGAAAATCTATACGTAGTTTGGATTGATTCGTACCTCGGACATCGCTGTCCCCTAAAGGAGTTCCCGATTTCAGAGCTCTCCCTCTTTGATTGGCAAAGCCTGTAATTAAAACACATGAGAGCGGTCTGCGATGCTGCTCTAAAATCGCTTTTTCTGTCGAACTGAGTGCAGTTCAAGGTGGGGAAGGTGTGCGCGCCGGGCGAGTTTGCGATGTGACGGGAGGAATACATAATTAAACATAATCAAATGGTATCTCTCTGCCTATATATATGTGTGTGTCCGGAGATCAACGATAATCGCGTCCGGATGAGAATAAACTATTGAAATGCTGCAAAATCGGAGTGAATATATAATTAAAAAAAAAAAAAAAAAAAAAGAAAGAAAAAGAAAAAGAGAGAACAAAAAAAAAAAAAGGAAAAAAAAAAAGGAAAATAAAAAGCCAGAAAGAAAGTGTCATTCCTTCCACTCCGGCCCTGCCCGGCGGAGCGCGGATCTCCCGCTCCGTCCCTGCGTGGGCAGCGAGCGGCGGGCCCACGGCCCCACGGCCCCACGGCCCCACGGCCCCGCACCCTGCGGAGGCTGCGCTTCGGCCCGGCCCGGTCCGGCCGCGGTGCCGGCTGTCAGGGTCCCCTCCGGCGGTGATGGATCGCTGCAAACTTTTTTTTTTGGCGGCGCTGAAATGTAGAAGAGCGGGGGGGAGCCGCCCGTGCGCATGTGCGAAGGTGTCCAAACTGACAATGCTGGAGAGATAGCGAGCCGGGATTGAGAGAAAGGGAGAGTGTGTGTGCGGGAGAGGGAGAGGAGAGAGGGAGAGGGGGAGCGAAAAAAGAGGAAAAGCTCCGGGAGGAAAAAAAAAAAAACAGCCCCCCCCCGCCCCCCACGCCAGCATCGGCCGCGGGACTGGCAGCATGCGATCCAAAGGCAGGGCGAGGAAGCTGGCCGCAAGTAGGTGCAATCCCCCTTTCTCTTGGCTTTTCCCCCTCGCTCTCTGCCATGTTGCATAGACATGTCTGGTGCGGCGCGGAGCTCCCCGCAACCTGCAGCATCCCGGCCCGGCCCGGGGGGGGGGGGGGGGGGCGGCGGGGGCCGGGGGGCTACGGCGGTCGGAGCCGGGGCCGGGGCCGGAGCCGGCGTGGGGGCTGCGGGAGCCCGGCGGGAGGTGGGGAAGGAGTTGAGGAAAAGTTCAGTGGCGAGCGCTGGAAGTTGCTGCCGCTGCCGGGGGCTGGAGGGGAGGGGGGGGGGATCCGAGAGAGAGGGGGGTGCGAGAGGCTCCGAGCCCTATAGTGGGCGCTGTCGGCTGTCTGTAGGGCTGGGGGCCGCGGGAGGGGGGTGCTTGGGGGGGGGGGGGGGGAGGTGTGTGTGCGTGTGAGTTCGTGTGCGTGTTTGTATTTGCGTGTGCGCGCACCGAGGGGCAGCCGTAGCTCGGCGAGTCCCGGGCGCGGGGAGTGGACGCAAACCCCCGCTCGCGTCCCCCTCTAAAAAAACAATATTCACCCACGCGATATCCGTGCGGCGCGGGGCAACGCAAAAAGAGCGGAGCGCGTGGGAGCGCGACACGCGTGGGGCTGCGCGGGTTTTGCGCGGCGTGCAGCGGGTGGATGCGGCGGGGAGCGGAGCGGAGCGGGACGCCGGGACCCGGTGCCTTCCCAGCGCTTCTCTGCTTCGGCCGCTCCCGGGGACTCGGCCGTCCACGCGCGGATGCCGACCGCTCCTATGACTCGCCGTCCGTCCGTTTCTCCTCCGCGATAGGGATCTTTCTTTACGCTACAACGTTTTCTTTTAAAAGAGGGACTCGGCAAACAAACTTCCCCAGCTTTCGCGTCCTGTTTTAAAAGCAGCCGATGTCTTTATTTCCTCTGACACTTCTGGGCAAGTTGCAGTTGATAAGCCACAGCGATGGCAAAACAACAGGCAGGGAAAAAGGCAAAAAAAAAAAAAAAGTCAGATGAAATGTTGCATAAGTTGCGTGACGCAAAAAGCAGCTGCTTATTTACTCTTTATTTGTGAAGGGAAAAAACAGACAAGCGTGGAAGCGAAAGATCCATCCGGATCCTCCCCGCGAACCTTAACAACAGCAGCAGCAACCTGCGTTGGATGCGGAGATCTTAAAGCGGGCAGCCCGGCGCGCGCAATTAGGAAACAAACACGCGTTGAAAGCCGGGCTGGCTGCTCCGCTCGGGGCTGGCGGCTCCGTACCCCCCAACCCCACCCCCCCGGCCCCTTGTCCCCCCACTCCCCCACCCCTTGTCCCCCAGCCGCAGCGCTGCCCGCCCCAGCTGCGCTTTCCCCCATCCACACTCGTTGCCGCACGCTCCGAAAAGGGTAATCGCGGTTCAAAAGCTGAGATTATTATTTATTTGTATTTATTTTTAATTATCATTATTATTTTGCGCTCCGAAAACCAAACCAAACAAAACTCTTTCTTTTCCGCCGGACTGCGTCTCGGTTTCGCGGAGTGGGATCAGGGCTGGAGGTGACCCGTGGGCT